>NC_060069.1:76194624-77592124 GCF_922984935.1 Meles meles
CTTCTCCCCGTCCCAATCCCCCAGCTATGTTCCCTCTCTCACTGTCTCTTTAAATTAAAAAAAAAAAAAGGTGCCTTCCTTTGGCCTGGGTCACTGAGTACTGCACTGGGCTCCCTGATCTGCAGGGAGTCTGCTTCTTCCTCTCCCTCTATAAACCACCCCCCACCCCTCTTCGCACTTGTGCTTTTCCTCTCTCTCTCTCCCTCACTCTCTTTCAAATAAACAAATAAAATCTTAAAAAAACAATAAAGCCATTCAGAGGTGGGAAGCCTGGGTGGCACGGTTGGTTAAGTGTCTGACCTTTAGTTTTGGCTCAGGTCAACATCTTAGGATCCTGAGATCAAACCCCACATTGGACTCTGTGCTCAATATTGATCTGCCTGGGATTCCCTCTCCCTCTGCCCCTCCTCCTCCTCCTCCTCCTCCTCTCTCTCTCAACTAAATAAATCTTTAAATAAAAACCAGAGGTGATATCAGTATATTGGGCAGAAGTTAAAATCCAAGATCAAGATCAGGGCAAAAAAAAAATAAATAAATAAAAATAACCTCGCCAATTGTTTGGATTGGCAGGAACCAGGAGAACAGAAATAGTGTGTGAAGACCAAGTGCAAGGGCGCCTGGGCTCAGTTGGTTGGTTAAGTGTCTGCCTTCAGCTCAGGTCATGATCCCAGGGTCCTGGGATCGAGTCCAAAATCGGGCTTCTTGTTCAGTGGGATGCCTGCTTCTCCCTCTGCTGGCCACTCCCCCTGTTTGTGCTTGCTTGCTCTCTCCCCCTCTCTGTCTGTGTGTGTGTCAAATAAATAAATAAAATCTCTATTAAAAAAAAAAAAAAAAAAAAAAAGACCAAGTGGGAAACTCCAGAGCCTAGAGTGGAAATAGTGCTCAGAAACTCCATCATCCCCACTCCTGGTAAGACATGTCTGTCTGGGGTTCTAAATTCCAGGCTGCCCCTGGGAGCTGGGGTGAAGGAAGCATTTGGTGAAGGTGAGCCAGCTTCCCAGGCTCGATGCTAAACACCAGCTCCACTACTTTAGGTCACACTCTTGGCCTAAGTCTTGGCTTTGATATGGTACCTTAGATGGATCTAAAGATTCAGGAGGGCAGCAGAACAAATTTCCACTTGAAGTCACCTAATGTCAGTCCACAGTCAGAGTGGACCTAAGAGTTACAGCAAACCCAGTGTGCTCATTTGCACACTTCTCTGCAAATTAGAACATTTTTCATAAAGATGTCATAGCCTTTCCTTTATTAATTTGTTTAGCAAAATGTGTGTTCACAGGACAAAGGTGACCTGGAGCACAGCCTTGTTTGAATGATTACAAGTCCCATAACAGTATGCTTTGTTCCTTTTTCAATTTTTCATAATGTGTGACATGATTTATTTCATGTCAACTCTCCCCTTAGACAATAAGTGCCACAGGGGCAGGGGCTGTCTATTTTTGTCCACTACTGTATCCCTATCACCTGAAACACGACGGGGCCCCAAGTAGCCCTCAATAAATGTCTGCTGAACAGATGCTTCTCACTCAAGAAGTTGTAAGGAACAAAAGGGGAATATACATGAAGTAGACATCACGGTGTCTGGCAACTGAATCAGCCCTTTTTTTTGTTTGTTTTTAGTGGAGTAAATGGATGGAGCGCTTGGTGCTCCAGGACAGCTTGGTGCGCTGTCTGGTTACTTTCCTATTTTTCAGATTTCTTTTTTCTTACTTTTCACACAGGTGCTTACCCCTTTCACTTCCTCTGTAGCTCCTCTCCCACCTCTGCTACTTTGGCTCCACTGAAACCATCCCCTCAAAGCTGCTCCCAAATCCAAACAACCGGCAAACTCCTTGAGACTCTCTTCAGTGTCTGCGACACCACCACATATTCTCATGCAACTTTTCCAGTACTTTCTCCCTGTCACTGACACTTGATTTCGTCCTATTCTCTCTGTGTCTCCGCAGGACTCACACCTTGACCGTCGGCCTTTTTGTTTCCATTAAAATTGGACTTAGCTGGTCTTGGCTTCCACTTAATATTTCTTGCAGATGACTTCAACATTTTAGGATCTTCCCTATTTTGTCTGACCTGTAGTCCCATAGACCCAACACCTTGAGAAACCCGCCCTTCCTTGATGCTCCTAGAGCTTTTTCATGCTCTCTATAACCATAGCATACCTGTCTATCTCTACCAGACTCCCCTGGGATACTATATGCAGCACTTAGCGTAATTCCTGGCACAAATGGCTTCTTCAATGAATGAATGAATGAATGAATGAATGAACAGGTTTATAAAACTATTACTAAAACATAGTCATTCAAATCTCTCTTTTTTTTTTAAAGATTTATTTATTTGACAGAGAGAAATCACAAGAGAGGCAGGCAGAGAGAGAGGAAGGGAAGCAGGCTCTCCGCTGAGCAGAGAGCCCGATGTGGGACTCGATCCCAGGACAACGAGATCATGACCTGAGCCGAAGGCAGCGGCTTAACCCACTGAGCCACCCAGGCGCCCTGTCATTCAAATCTCTTATAATATCTCAAACTTTATACCAAAATGATGCCCTTTTCCCCTGAATTCATTTGCCTCCTGAATCTCCTGCTGTCAGGAGTACTGGCATCCGCTTTCCTGAGCCTAAAATTCTCACGTTTTCTACGACTCCTCTCCATTTCCCTCATATTTATCAAAACTTGAATGTTTCCTATATATTCTGTGTCATGTCCGTTCTCCACCCCCACAATCAACATGCAAACCTAGCAAGGCCTCGGGTCCCATCTAGATCATTACAAGAGTCTCCCTGTTTCCAAACATGTGAAGACTCTATGACAGGCTTGTAATCTAATATTCTTGATTTGGTTTTCAAGAATCTCCATAATTCAGTCCCCCTCCTTCCCTGCTACTGATTGGCTACTGATCAAACATCAGGTCAACATCCACTGGCTCCCCCAGGCAGGCTGTGCTTGTCATGGTCACTTGAGTACTGGCTTGCTGGCTTATTCTCTCCCTATCTGAAATCCTTTCCAATTCCCCCGTCTATGGGATTCTGCCTGCAATTCAAGACTGAGATCAAATAATTTCTTTTTATTAACAGCTCTTCTGAGATAACCTTGGACATATAAATATTGTATATGCTTAATGTGTACAACATGATGTTTTGATATTGAAATAATTTTTTTTATATTGACATGATTTCTTATGCATGAAAGTGATTGTTAACATTCCAACCCCCTAACCCCCTCTCCTTCCACAACACTTAAATTCTGCACCACAACCTCATTCAGGGCTTCATTTCGGGGTTTGCCCTGCTTTCTATATGTTGACTTGTTTTTCCAAAGAGAATGCGAGCTCACTAAGGACTATAGCTCTGTCCTGAGTTTTCAGCAAGTGGTAGGTAGACATGTGCTGATTAATTTTATCAGATTTGGACACAACTATGACTCATTAAAAAGATGAGATGTAGTCCCTAAAAGCAGACTACCACCGATAACTGGGGGGAAGCAAAACTCATTTTATTTCCCTATAAAAGTTTGAAATGAGTTCCCAGCAGGAAAAAATATGTGTTCAGAATTTTATAATGATAACAAATACAACACAATTTTCAAATCACACTTACCAAGGAAAAGCAGGATGTTTTGGCAGAACGTGGAAAAGGGAGGACAAAATAAAATCAGTAAATTCCTCACACATCATCACACAAACTACAAGATACAAATGTTGGCAAAGATCTTTATCCCATCAACTTGCTTGGCACTCTAAAGATGGTCCTAAAGATTGAAATTTTTTCTGCCCTTCTCAAAAGAGAGTATCTGTTCTGAGTACTTTTTGTTTTTAACTTTTTATTTTCAAATAATTTTAGAAGTACCTGGATGATGCAGTGGGCTAAATGGCTGACTCTTGGTTTTGACTCGGGTCATTACCTCAGGGTTGTGAGAAAGAGTGCCACATTGGTCTCAACTCTCAGTGTGAAGTGTGCTTAAGATTCTCTCTCCCTCTTTCTCTGCCCCTCGCTCCATTCTCTCCTCCTCTCACTCTTTCTGTCTCTCTCTAAAATAGATAAAATCTTTAAAAAATAAATAAATAATATAATTTTAGACTTGCCAGAAAGTCACAAAAATAGTACAGAGAATTTCCATATACCCTTGACCCAGCTTCTTTTAATGTTAATATGTTGTACAACCATAGCACAGTGATCAAAACCAGGAAATGAATCATGGTACAATACTATTGACTGAACTATAGATCTTACTTGAATGTATTTACTTTTTCCCTTTAATGTCCTTTCGTTGTTCTGGAATTGACCAGGACCCCATTTGGTTGGCTCCTTAGTTTCTCCCAACCTGTGGCAGGTCCTCAGTCTATCCTCGTCTTTCATGACCTTGACTTTTTGATGAGAATTAGACAGATGTTTTATAAAATGTTCCTCAATTTGGATCTATCTGGTGTTTTCACAAGATTAAACAGGGGCTTTATGCCTTTTTTGACAAGATAACTATAAAAGTGATGTGTCCTCAGTGCATCATATGTAGAGACATGTGATATTGTTACGTCTCAGTGCCAGTGACATTGACCTTGATCACTTGGTTACTGTAGCATCTGCTGGGTTTCTCCACTGCAAGTTACTATTTTTCCTTTATAACAGATACTTTGAGATTTTGCTAATAACCTGTTTCTACTCTAGCTTTCACCCACTGAATTTATCTATTAGTGGATTTTGCCTGCAACTGTGATTACGAGGGTATTTGCCCAATGGCAGTTTTAGATTTCCCTCATTCCTTCTGTATTTATTAATTGGATAAAGTACTCTCTAAGGCTCAGTATTTATTTATATATTATTGATTTATGCTCCTTAGCAGATGCTTAGTATGGTTAGCATAGTTCTGGGAGTCTTGGAGATTCTTGTCTAGCAATAACTCTGCCCCAATGAGATCTATCAGCTTGGGAATATCTATTTTATACTTCCAAATCAAAGGAGATAATCTCAAGGGTATCTTTCAGAAAAATGAAGAAGGAAGAAGAAGAGAAGGACAGGAGAGGAGAGGGGGAAAGAGAGAAAAGAGGGAAGGGGAGAGGAGAGAAAAAGGAAAGACTAACCCTTTGTATTGTTCCAACTATTGGTTAGTCTGAAAAAGTAGTATTTTAAGGGAACACTTTTCATTCAATGGGATATACCCATATTGAGTCACAAGAAAAGAGCTAGAAACAAAACATGTTTCTGGCACTTATACCACCTGGGTGAGTTACACAGCAGGGTAATACATTCATGAGGCCATTACCACACAATCACAGTTATGGATTTCCCTCCTACTTTTTATAGCAAATGATTGTACCTTGGAACAGGAAACAGGGTCTCAAGCCCCAGTACAAACTGGTGCAGTGGTAACTTGGAAAGTTGACATTAATCTTTCAGGGTTTAGACATCACAGAAAGAATTTGGTCTAAGCCTATCTGAAGAAGGGAGAAATATCTTCTTGGGTTGGGGATTGGGGAGGCAGAAACTCACACAGATCACAGTATCCCTTTCTTAACACCAACTCCCTTGCCAGCCGCAGACAGAAACTCTATAATTTCTTGGCCCTAGCAATTCTTTCCTCCTTGCCCCCAAACCTGATTGCTTTTATACCCCACGAAGGAACATGAAACATGGTGCACAGTGGTTCTTAAACTGTGGATGTTCACTTACACATAATTGGGGAGAGGCAGGTATATCCACAAATACCTCAGGATTATTTCAATTTTTTTTTTTTTTTTTTTTTTAAGGAGGGGTGGCAAAGCCAGAGGGGGGAGGGGAAGTCAGTGGAAGAAAGCTGAGGGATTGCACAGTGGGAACAGGTGATGACCAGAACTTCGGTTGCTATTTTTTTTTTTTTAAGATTTTGTTTATTTATGGGGGGTTAGGGGGATAGGAGAAGAATAAATGAAACAAGATGGGATTGGGAGGGAGACAAACCATAAGTGACTCTTAATCTCACAAAACAAACTGAGGGTTGCTGGGGGGGAGGGGAGTTGGGGGGGAGGGGGGTTATGGACATTGGGGAGGGTATGTGCTATGGAGAGTGCTGTGAAGTGTGTAAACCTGGCGATTCACAGACCGGTACCCCTGGGGATAAAAATACATTATATGTTATTAAAAAATAATAAATAAACAAAAATTTTTTTAAAAAGAGGTACAAATTTCCAGCATAGGGAAGACAGTAATATTGTAATAATGTTGTATGGTGACAGATGGTGACTACACTTAACTGTGGTGAGCACTGAGTTGGAATTGTTGAATTGCTATATTGTACACCTGAACCTAATATAACATGGTATGCCAATTATACTTCAATAATCAATAAAAAATTGTGAATACAAAAAAAAGATTTTATTTATTTATTTGACAGAGAGAGAAAGATCACAAGTAGGCAGAGGCAGGCAGAGAGAGAGGAGGAAGCAGGCTCCTCGCTGAGCAGAGAGCCTGATGTGGGGCTCGATCCCAGGACCCTGGGATCATGACTCGACTCAAAGTCAGAGGCCTTAACCCACTGAGCCACCCAGGTGCCCCAGTTGGTACTCTTGACAAAATAACAGGCATATTCTGGGTCAATCTGAATGACCACTAAATCCCCACAAACTGCCACTAATTCCAGTGTCTGCATATTTGTACTGCTGTTCATAGTCAGCTTATTATCTATCACCTGATCATCTGAAAGGACAGCATTTAACCTTTATGTGTTAATAGACATAACTGGATGCATCTGAGCTGCTGTATCTTCATACCCAAATGACAACATGGCTGCTGTTATATTTAAATGATTTATTTTAGCCACTTATAAAGATAAATCTTGATATTTGCAGTAAGACTCAAAATTGAAAGACATTTTCATGGACTAAGTCTTTAGTTTCTTAAGTTACTTAATAAATTGGGATTTTGACGTGACATCATGAGAACGTGCAGTAATATCCTCTAAAGCACCAGGCTAATGAGGAAAGAATTGAGACAGACTTTGAATGGATACGAGGCACCAAGTTCAACTGGAGGGCAAATGACTTCATTGGGTTCTATGCAAAAGCTAAACAACGGTTGGAGAATCAGGTCACATTATACACAGTAGTTCAGATGTAAGAGTATGATTGCTAGTACCATTCAGGAAGCAAGCTCATTTTTTGCATGTATCTCCTTCTGTACCAACCAGCTTGGAAAAGTTTATTGCCATAACACGTAATTGTAGAGACACATGGAAAATATTTTTGCTCAATGGTCCTTCGTAAAATTTTCAGTATGTTTTGGCATGCTCTGTTACATAGATTGGCCATAGGATCAAAAGAGAGTATAGTGCTTATTGTTCAAACAGAAAAATAAAAATAATGATGATGTTTATGATATAAAAAGTGGGCCATCATGCTCAAAATCAAAAGGATCAAGTCAACAACTGAAAAATAAAACATCATCCTATTGTTAAACACAACTATAATTTCATTTCAATTACATTAAACTGCATTATATTAATGCTGATAATGCTTTATTTTGTTGGTCCTTAATTCATTTGGGTTTTACAGTTGTGTATGACCTAGAAGCACAAGGGGGTTTTCTACATAATTATATATCTATATGTATTTAAGCTATCACATAAAATAATTCAAGTCACTATGGTATGGAGGGGTCCAAAGTAGGGGGAAAAAGTCAGGGTAAAAAAAAAGTTGGCAAAATGGGTGAAGGTGAGTAGGAGGTACAGGCTTCCAGTTACGGAATGAATAAATCATGAGGATGACATGTACAGCAGAGGGAATATAGTCAATGGTATTTGTAATAGTGTCGTATGGTGACAGAGGGCAGCTACACCTGTGGTGAGCTTAGCATTTTTTTTTTTCTTTTTTTAGCCAAGGGGTGGGGCAGAGAGAATCTTAAGCAAGCTCCATACCCGTTGTGGAGCCCAGCATGGGGCTTGATCTCACAACCCTGAAATATGACCTGAGCCAAAACCAAGAGTTGGACACTTAACCAACTGAGCCACCCAGGCTCCCTGAGCATAATCTATAGAGATATTAAACCACTCTGTTGTATACCTGAAACTAATGGAGCATTGTGTGTCAATTATATATCAATAAAAAAAACAGTTAATTTTTTAAAAGTTGACGAAAATTATAAACAAAATGATCTTATTTATGTAAAAATAGAATAGCTGCGTATGTACATGTAAATCTGTAAAAGCGTAGAAAAAAAGAATTTAAAAGGAGAAATACCATATCATTAACAGACTTCTGAGAACTTCTGAGAAGGGAAATATTTTAAGGGACAGAAATGGGAAGGAGTAAATTGAACTTTGACCCTTTAACTTCTGTCTTATTTCCAAGTATATGTAAATAGATTCATCTAACTGAGTCGAAAGCACTTGAAGTGAATGTGTAAATAAAAGAGATCAGTAGTTCATTCAAGGGCTAACAAGGGCATGGACTTTGGCTTCAGAAAGCATGGGACTACATTTTGAATCAGGTGTTTCCTTTGCACTGTGGTCCTAGGGCTGGTCAATTAATTCTCTAACCCCTCAGTTTTCCTAATCGGTAAAACAACAGTGACACTAACTATGGGAATATTGGGAAGACTGAGTGAACCAAAGCATGCAAAGAGCTGAGTACAGTGCCCGGCGCAGGGGGTGCCCAATAGATAAAAGGCATGTGTTTACTATGACGATTATTACTATTCATAATAATCATGCTATTTTATAAGATTACATTGACTCTGAAAGTAGCGAAATGGGCTGCCTGGCGGCTGCCATGGTTTTGTTTCAGCAGGACATCCCTATTTGTCCCTTCAGGCCCATGCCTCCCTGGACTCCACCTGCTCTGTGTCTTGGGAAGGCTGAGCTTTACAGACTGCATCAGTGCACTCCTGGGCTTTCTGGCTTCCAGAAAGTTTCCGCCAATGGGCACACTGTTAGAAGCGGGAGGGCGGGGTAAGAGGAAAGTCCAGGATGCGTTCTCACAGGGGAGAACCATTGGTTGGGTGTCCCCTGTACCAAAGCCCACAGCTTCTGTCCTCAGCCCTCTCTGGGTTCTGGTGAGCTCCCCCCTACCCCCGATCCCAGATCTAGGGGGCTCAGATCTTCCCAAGTTTGCAAGACAGTGATCTGCATTACCTTTGTTTATATCTCCCAACTCTGTAAAATGGTCTTTTCCTTAAAACTCTTTTCAAATTATGCCATTGGAGTGTATGTAGCATCTGTTTCTTCCCAGACTCCTACATATTCACAGGTCTGTAGTTTGACTCCAGCGGGATAACCCAGCACAACATAGACAACTTTGTGGCAGGAAACTTCGGTGGAAATTCCTGCAAATCTCGAGACCAGGGACCAGAGGGAGACTCTTACATTGTGTCATTTCAGTGGGATGGGGAAAAAAAAAATCCTCTTCTGCTGGTCTGAAATTCCACCTCTGTAACTACAGTTTGTTCATAACTGATGGTTATAAAAGATGAAAGTTTTCTAATTACAGGTCATAATTCCAAACCGCCAGTTCACAGCTTGTTTGCTGAGGCAGAGGATGGAATCTTTGAACTACAGTTTTGTCACCCCCCATTTTCAAGCCTTTTCTCTACATATGAGTAGCTCACTAGTGTTTCTGATACAGGTAACACCCCTTGGGTCAGTGACCATCAGCTTCCTGACAAGAACAGTCGCTGCAGCTGTACCTCTGGTCCTGCCTTGTTGACAGCCTCTCACTTTAATTCAACAATACCATTTCCCTGTTCAAAACACGAGAGTGGGGGCACCTGGGTGGCTCAGTGGATTAAGCCGCTGCCTTCGGCTCAGGTCATGATCTCAGGGTCCTGGGATCGAGCCCCGCATCAGGCTCTCTGCTCCACGGGGAGCCTGCTTCCTCCTCTCTCTCTCTGCCTGCCTCTCTGCCTACTTGTGATCTCTCTCTCTGTCAAATAAATAAATAAAAAAAAATCTTAAAAAAAAAAAAAACACGAGAGTGGAGACCCTCGTCCTACTTACCAATCACTGCTCTAGAAGTTACCATGTGTGGGATCCTGGCCCAAGCTATTTCTAACTCATTTAATCTCTATAATCTCCTATAACACCCATTGTTTTAGATAAGGAAATTGAGGCAGAGATATGAGGTAAGTTCTTCAGGTTACACAGCTACTGAGTGCTAGTCAGTAGAACTGGCCATTAAACCCAAATAGTCTGGCTCCACAGATCATGCTTTTATTTATTTATTTATTTATTTATTTTAAGTGAACTCCACTCCCAATATGAGGCTCAAACTCACCACCCCAAGATCAGGGGTGGCATGCTTTACCGACTTAGCCCAAAGGCGCCCCCACCATAGTTCATGCTTTTAACCTCTTACCCCTAAAGCTTCTCACCTAAGAAATTACCACAAACTTTTTACCAGACTTCTACATTTTTCCACAGTATGGCCGTAGTTAGCTTTTCCAGTATTATGTCCTATCACCTACTCAATATCCATTCATCCGACAAAAATCTTTTGAACCTGGTGAAATGACAAACATTTAAAAATAATCCATCAACAGTGATAGGGATAAATAAATTGCAGCATGGTCACACCATGGAATGCTACACAGCAATGAAAATCAACACACTACAGCTGGATCATACAGTCGTTCTATTTTCAATTTTTTGCAGGAAACCCCAGGCTGCTCTCCACAGTAGCTGTACAGTTTGCAATCCTACCAATAGTGCATAAAGGTTCCCTTTTTTCCACATCCTTACCAACATTTGCTCTCTCTTGTCTTTTTGATGACAGACGTGAGGTGATATCTCATTGTGGTTTTGATTTACATTTCGCTGATAATGAGTGTTGTTGGGCATCTTTGCATCTACCTACTGGCCATTTGTATATTTTCTTTGGGAAGGATGTCTATGCAGATCTTTTACCCATTTTTTACTTGGATTATTTGGGTTTTTGCTATTGAGTTGTATGCGTTCTTGATATATTTGGGATATCAACCCTTTATGTGATGTATGGTTTGTAATATTTTACCCTGTTCTATAGGTTGTCTTTTCACCTTGTTGATTTTTCCTTTTACTGTGTAAGTAATTACTTATAACGCCTTATTTTCTTTCTATACTACTGTTTATATTTGAAACATTGTATAGCAAACATATATGAAGAAATTAAGTCTCAGTTAAGACTTGTAAGAATTAATATTTCTTATAATAATAAAATCAACACTTCTGATTTTAATTGGCCAAATCTAAATTTTAAAAATAAATCCAAAACAATTCTTTGCATACCAGTATTTTTAACAGAATATACACTTTATAAAAAAATTCCCATACTGTAAAATACAGCATTTTTCAAGAAAAAAAAGCACAAAAGGGTACACATCTTACTATTTCATTTATATAAAGTTCAAAAAGCAGACAAAATCATTCTCTGCTGTTAGAGGTAAAATAATAATTACCCTTGAGGAGTGACTAACTAAAAGGAAGCATGATGGCATTCTGAGGGTTCGAGATATATTCTGTTTCTTGATCTGGGGTGGCTAACATCTGTGTGTTTTATTTATAGAAATTCACCAAGCTATAGAGGCACCTCGGTGGCTCAGTCAATTGAGGGGCAAGCTCTTGATTTCAGCTCGGGTCACGATCAAGGGGTCCTGCGTTAGGCTCCGTGCTCAGCAGGGAGTCTGCTCAAGCATTCTCTCTCCCCCGACTTGTTCTCTCTCTCGCTGAATAAATTAAATAAATAAATAAATAAATAATCTTAAAAACAAAATCACCAAGGTACAGACTTTTGACTTGTGCTTTCTTGTATATGTAGCAATAAAAAGTTTACTCACTCACACAAACTTATAGTTACTAATTTTATTGCAGACTATGCGGCTCTGTTTAGCTCTTTACTCGTATCATCTTTATTATCCTCAAATCCTCTGAAGTAGGTGCTGTCATTAACAGAATTTATCTCCTGCCAGCCCCCAGGTGTCTCTCAGATTACCCTTATTTCCCTCCTAGCATTTAACACAATAGGTAGCAATTTTACGTTTGCGACGCATGTCTCATTATTCACATATACAGGCATGAAGCTTGTCCTTTTTTTCTTCTTCCCCCTCACAACCCTGAGATCAAGACCTGAGCTGAGATCAAGAGTTGGACGCTTAACCAACTGAGCCACCCAGGCACCCGTTGACTTTTTATTCACTAATATAGCTACTATGTGAGGGTCACGTGGGTGGCTCAGTGGGTTCAAGCCTCTGCCTTTGGCTCAGGTCACGATCCCAGGGTGCTGGGATCGCACCCCACATCAGGCTCTCTGCTCAGCAGGGAGCCTGCTTCCTTCTCTCTCTCTGCCTGCCTCTCCACCAACTTGTGATCTCTGTCTGTCAAATAAATAAATTTTTTTAAAAATCTTTAAAGATATATACCTACTGGTGAGGCCAATGCCTGGAATATAACAGGTCTTCAATAAATACTAACAACTGCAAACAAATGAGCATCTAAATTTTGTAAAGGCAAAGAATCTAGTACAAGAGAAAGAATGGCATTTGGGACCTGCTTGACTTTGGCTACCCAGGAACGTCTTCTCTAAGGAAACAATAGCCTCAGATGGCCAGCAGACAGGAGAAGAAAGGAGAGCCATTGGTAGGAGAAGGAGCACATGGGAGGGTGCAGAGTTGGGACTGGCTCTCTCCCTGGAAGAATTAGAGAGGCCAGTGGGTCTGGATTGTGAGAGCAGGGTCTGTACAACCTTCACTGTCCAACATATTCTACATTATCTGCCTCCATGCCTTTCCTCCTACCAGTCCCTCTTTCTAGAAGGCAGTGTTCTAAACATTCGAGTTCTCCAACATTCAAGAGTCATCGCAAATTCCACCTTCTCCAAATCTCTCCTGACGACTCCAGCAAGGAACCAGGTGCAATGGTATTTACATCACCCCCGCTTTGAACACTCCATAACAACCAGGCATTGTCTTTGCTCTACTTTGTGTCGCAATTATTGTGTGCATGTATCTAATTCTCCCTTCTAGATAACAAGATACTTTAACACAAAGAATTTGTCTTGCTCATTTTTGTAGGACCCTGCATTCCAAATGCTAGCATCAGGCCTTGCAAACATTATCCAGTAGGAACTGAATTGGGGTGTTGACATAATTTGGCAGACGTGGGAGGTACAGATATAGTGAGAAGCATTGTGCTTATATGAATGGAGGGGAATGGAGAAGAATGAACCAATTAGGAATGCCTATGTCTGCAAGTAACAGAAAAGCCAAACAACCATGATGTAAACAATGAAGGGTTTGTCTGTCTCATATAATCTAACCTAGGTAGTTACTGGAAATTGGTTTAGCTACTTGCCTGCACCCAAGGGTCTAGACTCCTGCTTTATTTCTACTCAGCATCCTTCACAAATTGGCTTTTGCCCCCGTGGCTGTCTTCTTGTGGGTGCAAGATGGGTTTTGCCTCTCCAGAGAACTTGTCTGTTTCAAAGCAGGGAGAAAGAGATAATAGTAAAGAGCCCAACCAACAGCACCTGCTCCCTTTACAGGGAAATAAATTCCTCAGCTCATCAGCATGTTCTGCCTATATCTCATTGGTCAGGACTGGGTTACACATTTAGCAACATGAGAAGCTGGGAGGTAAGGGTTAAAGGTGGTTAACATCTTTGGCCATAGACCCAGCTGGGGGCACTTTACCGCCAAAAAAAGTCAGAGTTTCAGTGAAAAGATAGAAAAGGGAACTGTCTCTTGGAAAAAGAAACATATTAGTTTAGCCTCAGGAGTGATCTGTGCCCAAAAATAAGACTACAGCTACAAAAGCTATACCAGGCATTTTAAACCCAAAGTCTGCAAGGGAACAAATGAGTACAAGAGGCAGGTGATTTCTATACAGGTTTATTTTATATGCATATGATCCCTAGGATACCTGTCACTTCCACAAGGAAGTTAGCTTTCTCCCATTGTTCTTGAATTACGTGGCATCTTGGTCTATATCTCACTTCTGATATAGACAAGGTTATAAGACATGTTCTAATATCTCACTACTTCCACCATAAGACAAACAACTGCGCAATCTCATGGGTGGATGGCAACTGCCACTCCACCTCCACGTCTGAAGGAAACAGAGAGGTGGGAAGGAGACAGACAGCAGGGCATCAGCCCTGTCCCAAATGAACAGCAGCTATTTGGTCCTACTCAGTGACAGTTGCTACGATGGAATACTATCGGGTCAGAAATGTGGCTTTTTATGTGAAATTTCATGATTAAATGTTAATTCGTTAACATTTGTTAACATAAATGTTAATTTTTAACATTTCAGATGGGCTAAATGTTTTGTGCCTTCTGAGAGCAGCTCCAGGATGCAAGCTCTCCCTACAGCCAAGCAGCAGCCAACCTTCTTGGAGCTTCCTTTCCCAGTTACAGATCCCAGCACTTTCCATAGGCCCATTCCTTTCCCACTTCCCAATACCAGGATAGTCCAACCCACTTTGAACAACAAAAACATTTTAAATGAGGACACTTTTCATTTTAAAACTGGAATTATTTTTTTTTAAAGATATATTTATCTGAGAGACAGAAAGAGCACGTGAGCAGAGGGGGGGCAGAGGGAGAGAGAGAGAGAGAACCCTCAAGCCGACTGTCCACTGAGCACTGAATCCCATGACCCTGAGATCATGACCTGAGCTGAAACCTCAAGAGTTGCCACTCAGCTGACTGAGCCACGCAGCTGCCCCTGGAGTTCATTTATAAGAGCAAATCTGGTCTACTGTTGGCCCGAGCTGGAAAAACCAATTCTTTACTAAAGGTTGAACTACCTTTGTTTAACGCTTAATAAAAATTTAGAAAATTTTATATCATCAGGATTAAAAAAAGAAAACCAGGTATTTCTGGTCACCTTACAGAGTGACTATTGACTCTCATAATGATGAGATGACTGCTGCTTTGTGGATTCTTCCGTTTATTTGTATTCACTTAGAAAGTGTTCTCTGCTTTATAAGTAAAACCAATGGTCTATTTTCAGTTCCAAAAAAAAAGATGCTGAACTTTTTTACGTTCTCCAATTTTCCAAAGTAAAAACCTTGATAAATAAAACTCTGCCTTGTCATCAAGCATTTTGATTTTTCTTTCTTCCTGTTCTTTCCTGTTTTCCCATTTCACTCTGGCCCTAGGCCTTTTGGTAAGCCTGTAACAAAACCAAGAGTAATTTGACAGAGAATATCCTCCTCACTTCACAAAATGATATTCTTGCTTGTTATTAACCAAGGCAACCATTCCCCAATCTCAAATACTGTTTTTCTCTCATTTTGATTGGGGTGCACCTTCCTGACTCTGTCTGACCTTTGTACTTGGATCTTCCATCTGCCTTTCTCATAATTGGACCACTGGGTACCTTTATCACTAGGTTTATAATACTCCTATTCCTCTGAGAAATCCTTTAGATTTTCTATGTACTTTTCTCTCTCCTAGATATTAAAAAAAAACTATTAAATAACTAAAAGTAAAATAAATGTTTTCAACACAATTCTTCTAGTAACATAATAACCATCTGTACCAGACAACCTCAGCCACCCTCCACCATAGAAAAGTACCTGTTTGAAGTTCCACATCAGCAGTCAATTATTTGAATGATCCCTATTTGCTATTTGTCTTTCCTTTTGAAAAACACAAAGCACACCACCTTCCCTTGTTTATCTGATAGTTATTGCTCCTTGGTTTTTCCAACTGTTACCATCATAGTGATTAGGTTCACTATGGTGAAAGGCATTGGTTTTCCTTAAACAGAAATCCCGGATGGATCAAAATTTGCCAAACATGTTATTTATAAGTTATGTTCTCTGTAGCTCTAAAAAAGTTTTCTGACATTACTTATAATAAAAATACATAGGTTAATTTAAAGAAAAATAAGAACAGGAGTAAAATATCTTTTAGAATTTGGATGAGAAAGTTACTGTTACAGAACAATCTGGCCTGAAGTTTTCTGGTATGCAAGGGAAAAGAAAACCAGAAACGATGTAAAGCTCACATCATGGAATCAAATAAAGTATGGTTCTTCCTTCAATAAATGAATCCACTTAACAAATATTTGTGAAGGACTCACAATACCTTCAATGCCATGTTAACTGGGTTGGATACAAAGGTTGAAAATATATAAACATGACCTGAAAAGTCCAGCAATCAATGACATAGACAGACACATAATGATAATAGGATGACTTGAATTTATTTTTTTTTTTAAGGTTTATTTATTTGAGAGAGAGAGAGTGCGTGCACATAAGCTGGGGTGAGAGGCAGAGGGAGAGGGAGAAGCAGGCTGAACGCCTGGCACAGAGCTCCATCCCAGAATCCTGGGATCATGACCAGAGCCAAAGGCAGACACTTAACCAACTGAACCACCCACTTGCTCCAAGAATGACTTGAGTTTAGCAGTTGCAATATGAGGATGCTGAAGGAGCACTTGCTGGAGTCAGGAGTAGTTCTCTCTTTTGAAGAAAAGGCAACTAGGACTGAACTCACAGACAGGGCGTCCATCACTAGACACCCAAGCTGGAGGAAAACACATGCAACACAAAGAATTCTTGGGATTCAGTATAGCTTGTAATAAGTAAACACAATCAGTTTGTGTAAAATTTTGTCTCCTCTTTGATGAATGACATTGTATTGGAGGTATTTCAAGTTCAAATCTTATTGAATTCAAAATGGTTAGATATTTACCCATAAAAATCAAAACATATTCTGGGCTATGTAAAATATGAAAATGGGCCATGCTTATTTTATTTAAAAGCAGTTCACACAACTGCAATGTTAAGACTGTCCGTCACGGATTGACATTTGGAGCAATCAGCCCAAGAGGAAATTTGATCAATGGAAACTAGCAATTATCCTGGATTATCCAGATTAGCCCAATATAATCAAATGGTCTGTACAAGAGGGAGTTAGGAGTCAGAGTCAGAAAGAAGGCAATGCAATGTTAGAAACAAAGATTGGAGTGATGAACTTTATTTTTATTTATTTATTTTTTAAATAAAAGCTCTACACCTAATGTGGGAATTGAACTCACAACCCTGAGATCAAGAGTCATATGTGTTCCTGACTGAGGTAGCCAGGCCTCCCCACATAGTGAGGGGAGGAAGGGGCCATAAGCCAAGGGTTCAGGCAGCTGTAGAAACTGCAAGAGGCAAATAAGTGGATTCTCCCTGCAGATCTGTCAGAA
This sequence comes from Meles meles, assembly GCF_922984935.1. Taxonomy (NCBI): domain Eukaryota; kingdom Metazoa; phylum Chordata; class Mammalia; order Carnivora; family Mustelidae; genus Meles; species Meles meles. Next base: position 76,211,757 of record NC_060069.1, read on the forward strand.
GGAATCCGGCCTGCTGGCACCTTGATTAGCCCAGTGAATCGGATTTGGGACTTCTGACTTCCAGTACTGCAAAGGACAAAGTGGTGGTGTTTTAAGGTACTAAGTTTGAGGTAATTTCTTACAAATTAGGAGACTAAGACAAATATCACTGTCCTCTCTCCGTCTACCTTATGCCTTAGGCTCATTTGGGAACAGACAAGGCAGGTGACACAAGGCCCAACTCCACGCAGTTCAATTCTCAACTGCATACGGCAGGATTTACACTCTACTGCAGATCCCGGCTTGTGTTTCGTGACAGAACCAAATACTCTGATTGATATATTTGTACTGACTAGAGAGTAATATTGTACAATATTATATATTGTGCATTTTTTAATAACATGTTGGTAGGCACGCAGAATATACCACATCCATGTAGAATTCGAACAACTCTTTTCTCTTAAATAAATTAGTGAAAATTCTGCACTGATTGTGCTTCCAATCTTAACAATCTTGAAATCCTAGTCCCCCTTGCACAACACCCCAGTTCCAGACGGCCGGGTGGGGGGCGTGGAATATGTGAAGGGAATGGGATTTTTAACTCCCTCCAAGGGCAGCACATGGCTTTCTCTAATTTTCACACTTTCCAGAATACACAGCTGGATCTTAGCTTACAGACTCATGATTACAGAAACATTAATTCTCTTTCTCTTCTTATTTTTTGGTCATCTATTTTATCATTTGTATTCTTTTAACTCAGCTTCATTTCTGCTTTGGGGCTTCCATCCTGCTGGACAAGGAGGCAAAGGCAGCAGCAGAGCAGGGCTCCTCCCCCCTGGTTGAGCTGGCCTCGCAGAATTTGGGGCAGTGGAACACAGTCAGGGGAAGACTGACTCGGAGACACCCATCACAGGCGGCAGCTCCTAGCATTTCAGGGTCTTTTCACTGCTGCCCTAGCCTATCTGGGGCTTGGGAGTCTCTGTGAAACTGCTCCAAGCAGATTTCTCAACTGCTGGGTGTCTTGCCACCCTCCCAAAGCCCTGCCTAGAAATTAAGCAAGCAGTTAAGAGAAATGAAGCCAGCTTGTCTGGGTTCAATATTCAGCCTCTGATACTTACTAGCTATGAGATCAGCAAATTATGTAACCTTTCTATGTCGCAATTGCTTCGCTTGTGAGCTGGGAATATAGTATCTAATTCAATGGGTCCTGAGAAGTTAATACGTGCCATGCACTTACAATAGCATCTGGCATATGAGAATGCCATGGTTTGATTGCCACTAAAATGTAAGCTCCACAAGGACAAGGGTCTTTCTGTATTTATTCAGTGCTCTTAGGACAGTGCATGGTGTATACAGGAATTGGGTGAATGGATGTTGAAAGATTCAGGGCATTTTTTTTTCTCTCAGGCCTTTCAAGCTCTCTGTTCCCCTCCTGTTCTCTCTTTCCAGTCCTGGGAAATCTCTCGCTGGTCTTGGAGAAAAGTTTTTTCTTTTAGTTTTCTGGCCCATATGTTGTTTCTGTACTGTTTTGACCCACCCCTCCCCACCTCTGCTCCCAAAGTCAGGAAGATAAGCAGATGAGGTTTGCTCTCCTCTCAGCTGTAACCCCCTAAGGAAGCAAAGACCAAACTTAACGGCCTGCTTCAATGGAAGGAGGAAAAAGGAGGAAATACAGAAGAGGAGCAAAGGTTAAAAACCTCAAAACAGTACCCCATCCCAAGGGTTTTGACTGTCTTTTCAAACTGATTTCAGTTGCTACTGAATGAGTGCTAGGGTTGTGCAAAATCATAGGGCTTTATCTTATAATCATTGAATGAAAGGTAACTCACGCCTGCTCACATGCCAACCAAATCTAACCACATATGATTCACAGCCTCCCCTCCTTGTTGCCTTGCCAGTCAAAACAGAGCTTCCTCCTGGACCCCTTGGATGGGATGAGGCTAGCTTTTGGGTGGCCATGTCATTGGAGTCATATCAGTGAGCAATTTGCTTTCTTTGATAAAAGCTCTGCTCTAGTGGTTAGGCACACGCACAGCTCACACCCAAGCATACCACATACACTTTCTAAACAGAGGTGGGGCGAGTACCATAATGGCCGTTTCCTGCCAAGGCAGACCTCAAGCAATGTTCTCCTTCTCCACCCTTCCTCCCACCTAGTCGTCCATCTTCAGCTGTAGGCACAGCAGATAATTACCACCCTCCTATTTGTTTGCTAAAGCAGACTGGTTTTCATTGCCAAAAGACACACCCAGAAACACTCATTGGCCCGTATCTAGTTACACCTGCCCTGCTACGGCCTGGGAGCTACCCCATCCTTTACTTTTAAGAACAGCCCTAAAATCGGAACCCAACGTTAACTGGGTTTCTTTTGGGACAAGCAGTACCAGGGCCTACATTTTTCACTAACATTTCTGGTGTGACTGTTAAAACTCCATTTCAGAACAGACCTGACATTGGTTTAGGGTTTTGTTTCAAGCAAGATGGATTTTCTGGTTCTCTTGTTTGTCCAGGTCTGGCTCAGATTAGATTTTAGTCTAATCTCTGCACTGCCTAGATCTGAGGATGGTGAACTATATTATTGGCAAGGACATCTCTCCTTTGGCCTAAATAGTATCCAGGGTTCACTATTATACCACACTCACAGGGTATATATCGATGAGAATTGAAAATGACATAATATGGAGGTAAGAGTCCTTGACTGAAGTCCAACTATCTGTATCCCAAATTATGGCCTTGTCACTATTTGCCCTTGGAAAAGTCAGTGGCCTTGTCTGGATCCAGTTTCCCCATCTGTAGGAGATATTTTTGAAATATTTTCAGATCCTATATTTATCTTTGCCTGCATTAGCCTACTCATTGACTCCCTTTGGAAGGACAGATATCCTCTAGAACAATGGGTCAGCATCCAAGCCCAACGCTGCTTCTTATTAAAATTCATAGTGATGCAGTAATTCTAAAAATCTCTAAATTTCTTCAGCTTTAATGCAAAACTTGGAATAGGGTGACCACTCATCTCAGTTTTCCCAGGATATTTCTGGGGTTTAGCACTGAAAGTCCCATATCTTAGGAACCCACTCAAATGCAGCAAATCAGGGTAATTGGTCATTCTACTCAAAGGCCTGCATCTATGGCTTACTTATGAGCCACAGTGTACAGATTACTTAAGGTAGAAGAAAAATACTAGTAAGAATGTGAGCTCCAAGAGGAGTGAGTACACCAATCATCTATTATCAAACCACCCCAAAATAATGGGAGTAATCATTTATTTTGCTCATAAATCTGAGCCTTGATTGAGCTCTTCCAGGTGCTTCCTGCTCAGATTGTCCCTTGAGGTTGCAATCAGACAGTGGTTGAAACTGATATCATCTTGAAACCTTCTTAACTAGCATGTTGGCACCTGGCCTGGCATACTTGAACAGCTAACAGCTAAAGCTCCTCAGATCTCTCCCTCCCTTTTCCCCCCGTCTTGTCTCCCCACATAATCTCCCCAAATGGTGGCCTCGGGGTAGCTGGGCTTCTCACAGGGTGGCTAAAAGCTCCCAAAGTGAGTCTCGAGGATCTAGCAGAAGAAGCACAGTCTTTTCTAATTTCACACTGCATCACTTCCGCCATGTTCTTTTCATCAAGGAAGACACAAATGTCCACCCAGTTTCAAGGGAAGTGACATAGATGCTACCTCTTGTTGGAAAGAACACCAGAGAATTTGCAGTTATGTTTTAAAACTACCATAAGGAGGCAGAGGGACACCTGCTCCTTCTAGTCAGAGAATTTGCTAGAAAAGGAAGAGAGGCAGAGAAAGACAGTTGTAAGATGCATATGTGTAATGGATCACCACCATATCTCTCCAGACCATAACATCGGTGGGGCAGGTATCAGACAGGTCAAGGGTCAAGAAGGAACTCAAGAGTGGAGGAGATGCTGCCACTGCCCATTAACAACTCTGAGGGGATATCACCACATAGAGCAGCAGCAATGTAAGACCACAGTAAAGTAAAAATGGCAGCAGAGCCCAGTCAAGTCATGAGAACACTTAATTACCCAGAGACTTCCTTGGCTGCCCTGTGGCACAGAAGAGCCCCAGAGGTTCCTGGTAGCCTTATGAAGGATGTGAGATGAGGTTGATGCTGCTGAAGCTGCCACAGAACAATGATGAGGTAACTCAGAAGTATCTCAGGTTGGGAGTCGCAGGTGCCCTCCAACCTCAGGGAGAAGGAACTGTGGCATCAGAGAAAATGGAAGTAGGGGTGAATCTGTGGGAAAGACCTCCAGGTCTGCTGAGTCCAGAGAACAGACAAAGAGTTCTCCCAAGACATGTCACATGACTGGATGGACAAGTACACGACAGGAGCCAAGATGGAGGCACGGGGAGCTAGAAGGCAGCAGACAACTAGCGTGTGGACCCAAAGTCTCCCCCCAATACACACACACACACACACACACACACACACACACACACACACACACACCTTGCAAAGGAATGGAGTTATCTGAAAGCAGTGAGTGTACCACAAACTGGCAGTTTAAATTTTGGGTCCCTTCTTTCAGTCTCCACTCCTACTCAGGGTAGCAGCTGTGAGGAAAATCAGGTCAGTGATATAGGGAAAAAAAGCAGTATTTCTTTTTGCACATCTAAGTTACGGTGTTAAACTTGTTCCCGAGCAGTACGAAAAATAGAAACCACTCTTTTGATTATCTCACTCCCTGCCCTGCAGTCACAATAACTCCTTTCACTTACCTCTGACTTGCTAAGCCATTTCTTCCCTTGCACCTTTGCACCTGCGGTTCCATCTGGAACATTCTCTTAGCTGGCTCTTTGCACTTTTCAGATTTGACCTTAAATGTCAACTTCTGAGTGAGGCCTTCATTTACTGTTCTTCCAAAATGGATATCTACTCTTGTTTTTCCCATTCTCGATAACCTATTTATTTATTTTGATAAATGATTCCTCACCCTACCTACACTCCCCAGCCTGCTCCTCTCCAGGCTTCCCCATCTCAGGAAATGGTTCTGCCCAATTACTCAAGCCAAAAACCTCGGTCCATCTGATGACTCTCATTTGGCCTCGCACCCATATCCAGTCCAACTGTAGTCCTAACAGTTCTGTCTCCAAAGTAGATCCTAAATATAATCAGTTCCCTTGCTCACCCCTGCCACCACCCTATCCTAGGCCATAACCTTCTCGCCTGGTCTGACTCTAACTTATTCTGCGACAAAGGAGCATTTTCTGCTGGTGTCAGTTTCCTCACCTGCAAAATGAAGTTGTTTCATAAGGTATTCTCCGGGGGTCCCGTTCAGCCAAACACCCAGGTGCTGTCTGTAATTGCACGTGCACCCGGACAGTTGGCTCTGCAAGGGCATCCTTTCTCTACAGAGAGTTGAAAGGACTAGCAATCCTCTTTCCAAAGCACAAATGCATGCTTGCAGAAATAGAGAAAAACCTCACTAGGTAAATAATAGAATTAACACCTGCCATTAAGGTAAGGCAGGGCCAAGTAAAATGTAAGTTCCTCATTACAACAAATGATACAATAAATTGCCTGTGCTCTGGCTGGGTCTACTTTTATCTGGCACTCAGCCTTCCTTTGGAATTGGGCTCCTCTGGGCTGGAGCCCAGATTTAAGTAAATGCAAGAAAATACAGAATCAAGACTCTGTTTACTGCAAATGGTTTGCTCTGTCCCTACCTGGGGCAATATTCTTTATTGTCAGCAGCACTGGGTTTTCAATTTTGATTCATTTTTCAAGTTCTTCTTGATTAAAACAAAACAAAACAAAAAAACCATGAGGATAGAAGAAACACTCTTCTTCTTTGGCAAGGTTCCCAGCTACATGACTGCAGCTTGGTACCTCTAGGCATATGGCTACAGGACCCAGGACTTCAAGGGCTCTCTCAAAGTACCTCTCTTTGAAGAACTATGAGTGACGTTAAACACTCTGTGAGCCTCAAAATAAGCACATTTCAAGCCAGTCCCTGTGGTGCATTTTTACTATATATAAACTCATCTAGTTTCCTAGGCTAAAAGCATGAAAGAATGAGTTTGGGGGAAAAGTAGACGGTTGATTTTAAAAATACTAACAACAACAGGGGCACCTGGGTGGCTCAGTGGGTTAAGCCGCTGCCTTCGGCTCAGGTCATGATCTCAGGGTCCTGGGATCGAGTCCCACATGGGGCTCTCTGCTCAGCAGGGAGCCTGCTTCCCTCTCTCTCTCTCTCTCTCTCTCTCTGCCTGCCTCTCTGCCTACTTGTGATCTCTCTGTCAAATAAATAAATAAAATCTTTAAAAAAAAAATACTAACAACAACAATAAAAAAAAAATCAAAGATCTACATGAAAAACTTCCTTACTCTCTTCTGTACCTTCAGAATCAGACCCATTCTTCAAGTTTCACATCAGAAATCACCACCCCTAAGAAATTTTACCCAACCTCCGGGGCTGCTTTAAAATCTTCCTCTCAATTCCCACCACACTTTGCTTGGAATTAATCAACGCTTTGGATTCAGAGATGACAAGTGGTTGTTTTCCTCCTCCTACGAGACAGGGTGCCATTCCCTGAACTATGTTCCCCACTACCAAAGCACTGAGATGGCACCGACTCCCTCTAACTCTCCGGGAATATTCAGCAAGGCCGAAAATCACACTTCCATTTATATGTGCAAAATACAGGTATTTCTAAGGTTTTTTTACAACTATTTTTACTCACTCCTTAGTTCTTTTCTAAAGTTTGCATTTTGAAATACCTGTAGTACCCTTCATCTACCTTTCCCCAATGGTGACATCTTATATGCAATATCAAAACAGGAAATCCACATTTGTACAGTGCTGTTATGTAGACTACAAATTGTGTTCAATTTTCACCAATTTTTTACATGTACTCATTTGTGTTTGTGTTTCTATGCAATATATGCATACGTAATCCCAAGCATACGTACTTACGTAGCCACCACCACAATCCAGACCCCAGACTTCCTTCAACACAAAGGAACCTTCTCGTATACTCCATATATATTTACATCCCCTCCTAATACCCCTTCCTGCCCCATTGCAATTTCCAATCTGTTTTTCCTCCCTGTGGTTTTGTCATTTTGATAATGTTATTATAAATAAGATTATAAAGTACCAACCTTTTGAGATTGACTTTTCTTTGAGCATAATGCCCTTGAGAAACATCCAGGTTGTTGCATGTATCAATAGTTCATTACTTTTGAATCATAGACCTGTACCCCTAAAACAAATAATACATTATATGTTAATAAAAAATAGTTCAGGGCGCCTGGGTGGCTCAGTGGGTTGAGCCGCTGCCTTCGGCTCGGGTCGTGATCTCAGGGTCCTGGGATCGAGTCCCGCATCGGGCTCTCTGCTCAGCGGGGAGCCTGCTTCCCTCTCTCTCTCTCTCTGCCTGCCTCTCTGCCGACTTGTGATCTCTCTCTGCCAAATAAATAAATAAAATCTTTAGAAAAAAAAATAGTTCATTACTTTTGATGGCTGAGCAGTATTATACATATGAAATGCCAGAGTTTGGCTGTTTTCAGTTTGGAGTGCTCACAAACAAAGCTGCTACAGATGTTTGTGTGAACATGAGTTTTCATTTCTCTGGCATAAATACCTAAGAATGTAATCGCCAGGTCATTATGGTAAGTGCATGTTTAGTTTATAAGAAACTGCCAAACTCTTTTCTGAGCAGCTATGCCATCCCCACTGGCCATGTATGAGAAATCCATTTCCTCTGCATTTTCTCTAGCATTTGGTATTACCACTATTTTTAATTTTAGCTCATCTGATAAGTGAGTAGTTATATCTTGCTGTGAGCATAATATGTGTCTTCCTAATGGATAATGACATTGATATTTTGTGATATTTTGTGCTCTGGTTTGCCATCCATATCTCCTTTTTAGTGAAATATCTCTTGCAGTCTTTTGACCATTTCCGAATTGGATGGTTTTTTTACTGTTCAGTGTGAGGGTTTTGTTGTTTATTCTAGATACATGACCTTTGTCAAATATGTGGTTTAAAATATTTTCTCTCAGCCTGTAGCTTGTCTTTTCATGTCCTTAACAAGGTCTTTCGTAGCACAAAAGTTTTCATTTTGATGCAGTCCAATTTATCAACTTTCCATTTTGTGGATTGTACTTTCGGTATAATGTCTCAGAACCTTTCACTTAGCACTAGGTCTGAAAGGTAGTCTCCTGTGTTTTCTTTTGGAAGTTTTTTGCTTGTTGTTTTGTTTTGTTTTTTAATTTTATTTAAATTCAGTTAAATTAACATATAGTGTATTATTGTTTCAGGGGTAGAATTTAGTGATTCATCAGTTGCATATAACACTCAGTGTGTATCACATCATGTGCCCTCCTTAATGTCCATCACTCAGTTTCTCCATCTCCCACCCCCTCCCCTCCGGCAACCCTCTGTTTATTTCCTAGAGTTAAGAGTCTCATGGTTTTTCTCCCTCTCTGGTTTTGTCTTATTTTATTTTTCCTTCTCTTCCCCTATGTTTATCTGTTTTATTTCTTAAATTCCACATATGAATTAAATCATCATTAAATCAATGATATGAATTAAATCATTAATTAAATGACTGCCATTTGTCACTTAGCATAATACCTTCTAGTTCCACCCACATTGTTGCAAAGGGCAAGACTTCATTCTTTTTGATGGCTGAGTGATTCTAGTGTGTGTATATGTATGTATGCACGTGTGTGTGTGTGTGTGTGTGAGAGAGAGAGAGAGAGAGAGATATCTTTATCCATTCATCTGTTGATGGATATCTGGGCTCTTTCCATAGTTTGGCTATTGTGGACATTGCTGCTCTAAACATCGGGGTGCAGGTGCCCCGATGCAGATCACTATGTTTGTATCCTTTGAATAAATACCCAGTAGTGCAGTCGCTGGGTCATACTTCCAACTTTCTGAGGAAATTCATAATGTTACCTAAGTGGCTACATCAGTTTCCTTCTAGAAGTTTTTGCAGCTTTACATCTTACATTTAAAGCTATGACCCATTTTGGATTAATTTGTATATAAAGTTATCAGGGGCAAGTTATGGTTTATTTTTTTGACTATGGATGCCCAATTACTCCAGCACCATTTTTTGAAAAGTCTATCCTTCCTCTATTGATTTGGCTTGACTCTTTGCCAAAAATCAGTTAGTAGTTTTTAGAACTAAAAAGAATTGAAAGCAGATACTCAAATAAGTACATGTATTTGTATATTCATAGCAGCATGATTCACAATGGCAAAAAGGTGGAAAAGCCCAAATGTTTATCAGTCGATGAGTGGATAACCAAAAATACAGTATATACATACAAAGAAATATTATTCAGCCGTAAAAAGAAATGAAGTACTAATACATGCTACAGGACAGATGAACCTTGAAACATTACACTAAGTGAAAGATGCTAGACACAAAAGGCCACATACTGTGTGATTCCATGTCTATGAACTATCCTGAATCAGTGAATTCCTATGGGTGGGGGCATGGGAGAAGGGAGAATGGGGAGCAACTACGAAACAGGTATAGGTTTTCCTTTTGGGGTGATAGAAGTGCTCTGGAACTAGATAGACAGTAGTTGCACAACACTGTGAATGCACTCAATGTCACTGTAAAATGGCTAATTTTATGTTTTGTGAATTTCACCTCAGTTTCTTAAAAAGATCAGTTGAATGCATTTGTGTGGATCTATTTATTACCCCCCAACCTTGATTCCTGTTGGAGAATTAAAACCGTGATTTTCACAGGCAGGGCCAACCACAGGGGAGCTGAATGAATGGACACACACTCCTCACTAAGTTTTTGCCCTCACTGTGCTGGAACCTTTCTCCAGAGGCACAGATCCCCCTGCCCCAACATTTACAGGCTCCTACTATTTCTCTCCCTATTACAAGGAGGTGGAATTTGGGTTTGTGGACACAAATTATCATGGGCCTCAAGAAACTAGAGAGTCAACGTTGATTCATAGTATCACTTTTATCTTCTGCCTACCCAGCTAATTATTTAGAAAAATCTCCATGTATTAGACATAATATTTGCATGTATTATTTAAAATTGTGTGCATGATGGAAGTGGGGAAAGGAGTTTTTAATCTTTCTATTATTCTCTAGAGTTATTCAGAATGTGAATTACTAGCTTATCAAAATATTCAGATTTTTATGGCTTTGCTTATTTCCAGGTTTTACACTAGTGAGAAAGCTCCTGGTGGATATTTCAGACACCCATTAGCTGTCACCAAGCACTGTAGTGGGGTTTGAATGTCCCCACGGAGCCATGGGCCAGTCTAGCCCACTCACTTCCAGAAGGCTGGGCCTGGGACTCTTTCCCGACCTACCAGGGTGGAGACTAAGCGGGTGGTACAGTCCCAGCTCACACCTACAGTTTGCTGACTTTGCAGATCTGGTATGAGCAGCGATTTTTGTGCCTTGTCCTTCCTTTCAAATGCCACAGTGAGATGATAAAGAGAATTTACTCACGCCAAATCCCTGCCTAAAGACTTCTACTAACCTCAGAATCAAGTTCTGCATTCTGGCATGTCCCATAAGCTCCTTGGCTCTCCAGCTTCCCCAGATCCCTTCTCCTCCAACCCCGAGGCCCAGTCTAATACCAAAGTATTTGCACTTCCAACACTTTGTCATATTCTTACTTGACTCAGCGCCTTTGTATAGTTGTCGCCCCTCAAGCTTGGCTCAGGACAATTCAGATGGCAAGCTCTCCGTGACCACTCACAATCAGGTTAGGAGTGTTTCCACATTTCCCCCCTTCCACAGTAAATCCTACCAGTGTTGCAATTCCCTACTGACTTATTTTTCTCTCTCATAAAACTAAGGACAGGTCATGCCAGGTGCTCAATAAATGTTTCTCAAATGAATACACTTACTAGTTTATTATCTTATCTTATCGAGTTATTTCTTGAACTTCTATTATCTTCCAGGTACTATTTTCTGTGAGGGGATACAAAGCAAAGCTTTTTACAAGGCAGGCAAAGCTCTTGCCTTCTTAGAGCTTATCCTATAGTAAATTAAAGAGACAGACAATAAATAAATACATGGATAAATATATAATAAAGTTTCAGGCCGTGATAAATTATGTGAAGAAAAGCAAAATCGTGAATGAATGAGTGAATGAAAACCTCAGAGCTAGCAATCAGGCTGTTCAGACTACTGCCACAGAAGCCAACTGTACTGGAAATTACATGGATTTATTTTTTAATTTGCATACATCCTACAAATATTTGTTGTCTCTAGATGCCATGCATTGCTCTAGGTCTAGGATACCATAGGGAACAGAACAATTTTTATTAGGAATTTTTACTCCTGTTCTTGTGGAACTTACATGCAATGTCAGCAACTACATATTTTATATATATATATATATATATATATATATATATATATATAAAACATATCAGAGGCTGATAAGTGTTTAGAGAAAAATATAGCAAGAAAAAGGCAGAGAAATTCTTGGGTATGTGTATGGGGGTGAGGGTAACTGGGATTTTAAATAACAAGGGAAGAACTCACAAAGAGAGTGGCATAAGGGCAGAAAACTGAAGGAGGTGAGGAAACAAGCCAAGTGGGTGTTTGTGAGACAGTCCAGATAGACAGAGAGAATGGAAAGTGCAAAGATCCTGAGGCCAGGGTGAGGTCTCTAAACCTGAAACCTGCTCCTAATATGCAGTAGAAGTACAAGTTATAGCTGAGAGTGAACTATACTGAGAAGCAGACAGAACTGGGTGTGAGAGTCAAGGACCCTACTTACTGGTTATGTGGCTCTAACCAAGCCTTAATCTCCCCCGGTCTCCAAGTCTTCATTTGTACAATCAATGTCTACCGGAAAGTGTGCTCATGCTTCTCCAGCAGGACAATGGCCCCTATGAACTGTAAAGGATGACAAATGTCCAATTTAACTATCCTCTCATATACTTTACTTCCTAAGATTGTCAGGAAGGTTAACTAGATACTCTGATGATCTAGCTGTAATGATTTAGCTATGATGGAGCAGCACCTGTTGTATCTAAATGCAACATGAAATGATAGAATTTTCAGCTTCTTATGATATATTTGCACTATGTAGTTCATTATTTAGGTAATGTGACTTTGACATGTTTTTGATCTCAGTATTTCTTGAAGGAGTTATCATTTTTTATCACTAACAGTATCTGGACTTTCTATGCCATTCAGGTTATATACTTTTAAAAACTGATACTTAGGTTTGTTGTTGCAGTGTATTTATATATAGATTATATCTATCTATCTATATATATATATAATTATAGATAGATATATCCTTTGTCAAATTGATTTTGATTTCTGATTCTGGACATTGACCAGATTATCCTTATCATAATTTTATGATTTAAAATTGAATTTAGCTATTCCTTAAGTGCTATGTGGAAAAGAGCCCCTATCATTTTTTGATAGTTTAGATAAACATAGCACAAGGGAAGTTAAAGTTCAAGGAAGCTGAGGTTTGAGTTTCTTGGGAGTGTGTGACAACCCGGACAGGGATACTTGATTTTGTTGGTGGTGGTGGTGACTGGAATAAGGGTGAGGGTTCATTATGATCCCTCACTGGAGTTTTATACTATATGCTATTCTATAATTCTATGTATCACAATATAGTTACACAAAGCTTATGCATATATACATTATATATATACATAATATAGTTACACAAAATAGTTGCACAAAGCTAGTTACACAGTATAGTTACACAAAGCTACATTTGTGTAGGCTATGGGTAATAAAAGAAATTTTTAAGTGTAATTTTGTACTATCTGAGTTGTTCAAGAAACAATGTAGACATATATAAAAAGACAAATCACAACACGTGACAAGTGACAAATGAGTGGCACAGACAATAAAGGCAGAGGAACTTCAGAGGAAGGAGGTTAAGTTGGACAATCAGGCAAGGCTCTGCAGAGGGGTTGGGACTTGAATTATGGAAGTACGACTCAAAAATGCAGAAGAGGAGGAAGACATTCCTAAAAAGGTGTGACAATGGCCCAGAGATGGAACTCATAGGGGATGTTTGAGAGACACTGAACAAAACAATGTAACTAGAACAGAGGGCAGATCTGAAGTAGAGGCTTCATATAGGAAGGTACTGGGAAGAAAGGGTGGGCAGGTAAATCCGTTAGGAGAAAACGTGGAAGGCCTTGAGTGACTTGACTGATACAAACACTGTTGGTAGGAGTAGTAAACTGATACAACTTGCCAGGGAGCAGGTCAGCAATATTTCTCAAAATGCATATTCCTTTTGACTTAGTAATCTCACTTCTAGGAATTTATTTTTAAAAATCTACTCCATTTTGAGGAATTTTTTTAAAAAGATTTTATTTATTTGTTTATTTATTTATTTATTTACTTGAGAGAGAGAAAACACAAGCAGACAGAGGGGCAGAGGGAGAGGGAGAAACAGACTCACTGCTGAGCCGGGAGCCCAGTGTGGGGCTTGATGCCAGGAACTGGGATCATGACCTGAGCTGAAGGCAGACGCTTAACAACTGAACCACCCAGGTACCCCTCTAGGAACTTATTTTAAGTAATTTATTTATGTAAGAATTTAATTGATATAATCAGGGAAGATCTCAAAAATTTGTGTAAAAGGATGTCTACCCCAGTGCTATTTATAATGGGAAAATAAAATTAATTGTCCCAAGGGCGCCTGGGTGGCTCAGTGGGTTAAGACGCTGCCTTCGGCTCAGGTCATGATCTCAGGGTCCTGGGATCGAGTCCCGCATCGGGCTCTCTGCTCGGCGGCGAGCCTGCTTCCCTCTCTCTCTCTGCCTGCCTCTCTGTCTACTTGCGATTTCTCTCTGTCAAATTAAAAAAAAAAAATTAATTGTCCCATATACCAAACTGGTAAAAAATAATAGCCTCTGCACATATGCAATCTCATGAAATCCCATGAAACCATGGAATCCCAGGAAACCATGAAAGCATATTCTTCAGCATTACTAAAGATATGAGAAGACAATGTAAACACGAAGTGAAAAAAGCAAATCCTAACAACTAAAACTGATGTAATATTGTGTGTCAACTATAATTCAATTAAAAAAAATCTATCTTGGGATGCCTGGGTGGCTCAGTCAGTTAAATGCCTACCTTCTGCTCAGGTCATGACCCCAAGGTCCTGGGATTGAATCCCTGCTCAGCAGGGAGCCTGCTTCTCCCTCTGCCTGCCACTCCCCCTGCTTGTGCTTTCTCACTCTCTCTCTGATAAATAAATTTTTTTAAAAATCTTAAAAAATAATAGTATATCTATCTTTGGAACAGTTCTATCACCACAAGAATGTTATTTCAATAGAACCATGCAATCTGTGACCTTTTTTAGACAGGTTTTTTCACTCAACATAATATCTTTGTTCATTTTTGAGGCTAAGTAGTACTCCATGGCATGAATATATCAAGCTTATTTAACCATTCACCATTGATGAACATGAGATTTTTTTCTAGTTTTTACAAATAAAGCTGCTATGAACTTTTAAAAAAAGAAAAGAAAGCAAATCACAAAAAGTCTTTATACAATATGAATCTGTAGGAGTAGAAATCTTTTCCCTTTTACCCTTCTAGAGTCTCTGTTTGGCCTAATAATTAAATTGACATAAGACAGATTAACAGGAGAAAACAAATTTAATTTCACACATACAGGAGGCCTATACAAATATGAGATTCCAAGAAGGACACAAAGCAAGCAGTTTTTATATCTTTCAGACAAGGAAATAATACATTTGTGAAGAATCAACAAGATAAAGGGATTTGGGCTTGGGGCAGTAAATTAGTGAAGAAGTAACATGTTTGGTTTATATAGCCTTCTTTACCCTAAGTTTCCTACCTCTGGTGATAAGGATGCCTTCTACCCTTCTGGTGAAGGAAGAGAACATTTCTCACAGGAGATTTATTTACTGCTTTCAGCAGGACAGAGGAGGGTCAAAGTGTTCTTCTTTTGCTGGCTGTTTCTTAGGTAACTTTAATTCAAAATAATCAATATGCCAAAGTGGCATATTTTGGGGCGGCTTCTTCTGCTCTCCTGCCCCACCTCTGAGACTTCCAAGAAGTTTCACAATTCAGAAGCTGATCAGCAGATTGTTCCATTAACTCACTGAACTAGTCTCTTAGTCTTTGAAAATAGGTCAGTTCAGTTAAACAGTCGTATCTCTTTTCAGGGTGGCAGGATAAGCTCCCCAAATTAGGCCTATACAGTGTGAGTATCTGCATGAGGTATTTAAGAGGAGATATTTCTTCGGAAATAAGATAAAAACAATGGTTAATGATTGGAGCAGACAATAATCCCAGTTTCTGAGTTCTGAAAGCAGCTAGTCAAAAAGATTTTTAGATGTCAGACTCAAAACATCTTCGGTTAGAGTAAGGACAGGGAGTAGCACCCTGACAAATTTTCCTGGTTTGCAGTTTGAATATCCCTGGTGATCCTTCTGGAAGATCACACAGCAACAGTCATAAAGATTATCCATACATGAGCTATTATGGTGGTTTCTCTGAAGTTTATATCAAGATGCCAAGTTTAGCATTCACGGCTTTGGGAAAAGGGCAGTTTTAGTTCTCAATGATTACAAGGCAAAAGGGTGGGAGAAAATTGCGAATGTTAGTTTGGAGAGTTGTAGCTACCTATTGGAGGAAACTAGACATATTCAGGATCCAGTCCAGTTTATAGGGAGACAACAAAACCTCAAAGACAATTCAAAGGACTAGAAACCTTCCACAATCTTATCAAGAGCAGACTAGTAGTCCAAGAAAACCATCCTTTTAGCAAATGAAAGAAAATTAAGTTTTTGTTTACATAATTACCTTCTTTTTAAAAATAAATTTATTCTATTTTATTTATAAATAATTTTTATAATAAATTTATTCTATTTTAGCTAGCATGATCACACAAGAAAAATTATTTTCTCTATTTCTCTCTCTCAAATAATCAGCATTATATTACTTTTTCCCTTAACAAAAATACATCTCCATATGTCATACTTTTTCTAAGCCCAAATACATCTTATTTTTCTTGCATATTGTTGTTTCTTTTACTACTTCATATATTAATTGGAATTTTTAGCTGGTAGAAACCGTAATTTCTAGTATACAATCCTCAACTGTTACACCAGTATTCCACAGACTGGCAAACCCATTAATGTACTTCATAACCTCTGGAAATGTATGTTTCCTTACAGTACAATTTTTTTTAATATGACATGAGACATGTTTACTCACAGATCCAAATATGTTCAGTTTCTCTGCAATAAGAAGCCAAAAGTTGTTAAATCTATGGTCAATAATTAATATTTCTGCATTTTATCTTATTTGGAAATGACCTAGATATTCAGGGACTTTCCATCAGTTAACTTAACAAAACTCTGAGAATATAAGCTACTACAGAAATTTGGGAAATTTTAAGTAGACATATCATAAAAAATAATTATTGTTGACAAATATACTTAAAGATGTTTATCTTGGAGGAAGCAAGATGGTGGAGGAGTAGGAGACTGAAATATCATCAGGTTGCAGGAGACGAGCTAGATAGTTATCAAACCAATTGCGAACACCTACAAACTCAACAGGAGATGGAAGATAAGAACAAGATAAGATAACCACTTTCCAGAAGGTAGGATGAGTGGAGAAGTGAATCTGAAGCCTTGGGAAGACAGACCATGGGGGGAGTGGCTAGCTCCCAGCAATTGATGGAGTAATGGAGTACAAAATTGGACCTTTTAGAAGTCTGCTCCACTGAAGGATATTGCTCCAGAGGCTAAGCAGGGGTGGAGCCCTCATGGGGACAGTGTGGTCTTGGGAACTGCAGGGTCACAGAAAGACCAGGGGTGTCTGAGTGTGGCAGAGCTGCCAGGTATCAGAGCCAGGGAAGCCAGCTCCAGAGAGGGAGCCAAGGAGTGAACTCTCAGCTTGGGGTTGCCTTAAACCATGATCCAAGGCACAATCGGACCATTGCTTTTTGAGCAGGGACCCCACAAGTAGCAGATCCAGGGAGAGTCACCTTCCTCCTCAGGGAGGAGTGGCATGGGAGTGCACAGAAGCAATCTGCTGGGTTTGGAGACTCCAAAGGGGGCCGTGTTCTACAGACAGGAACACTCGGTCCCAGGCTGGGTGAGCACAGAATGTGGCCTGAGAGAAGCGAGGCAGGAGGGATTGACTACTTTTCTCTGAGGGCGCACTGAGGACTGGGGGCCCCAAGCTCTCAGCTCTTATGGACTAGAGATTGAGAGGCCGTCATTTTCATTCCCATCCTCCAAAGCTCTATAGAAAGCCTTCAAGGAACAAAAGCTCCCAAGAGCAAACCTGAGCAGATTACTTAGCCTGGCCTCTGGCAAGGGCGGTGCAATTCTGCCTCAGGCAAAAACATTTGAGAATCACTGTAACAAGTCCCTCTCCCAGAAGATCAGCAAGAACATCCAGCCAAAACCAAGTTCACCAATCAATGAGAACTGTGGAACTCCAGAGATAGGGGAAAGCAACACATAGAATTCATGGCTTTTTCCCTATGATCCTTTAGTCTTGCAAGTTAAATTTATTTAATTTTATTTTTTTTATTCAATTTTTCCAACTTTTCCTCTTTCCTCTTTTAACTATTTTATCTTATCAATACATTTTTTTAAAAAATCATTTAAAATTTTCACTGTTATAGTCATATTTTATCCCTTCATTGTATTTAACCTTATTTTTTGTATACATATAGGTGTTTGGTTTTTTTTTTTTTTTTTTTCAAATTTGTGGGATACAATTTCTTCTAATAGATCAAAATATACCCTAAATTTAGTGTATGGCTTTGTTCTGGTCTCCAGCCTGATCCCATTCTCTCCTCTTTTTCTACTCTTTTCTTTTTCCATCCAAATTATCTAATAAATTCCTTTCTTAGAATCATTTTTAATTTTTATCTTTACAGTCACATTCCCTTTATTATGTTTACCCTTATTTTTGTATATATATAAATTTTTCTTTCTTTAAAATTTTGGGAGGTAGTTTCTTCTAAGAGACAAGAATACACCCAAAATCAAGTGGGTGCCCTGTTCTATTCACTGGTCTAATATATATATATATATATATATATATATATATATATATATATAATTTCTTTTCCCTTTTCTTCTCCCCCTGGTTTCGTGTCTCTTCTGATTTGGTTAGTGTATATTTATTTGGGGTCTTTGCCACCCTTTTAGTATTTTATTCTCTCATTCATCTATTCTTATCTGGATAAAATGACAAGGCAGAAAAACTCACCACAAAAAAAAGAACAAAAGGCAGTACCAAAGGCTAGCAACCTAATCAATACCAGATATTGGTAATATGTCAGATCTAGAGTTCAGAGGACGATTCTCAAGGTGCTTGGGAGCTGGGCTTGAAGAAGGCATGGAAGATATTAGAGAATCCCTTTCTGGAGAAATAAACTAAACTAAATAAACTAACTAAATAAATAAACTAAAATCTAACCAAGTTGAAATAAAAAAGCTATTAATGAGGTACAATTAAATAATGGAGACTCTTACTGCTAGGATAAATGAGGCAGAAGAGAGAATTTCTGATATAGAAGACCAAATGACAGAGAATAAAAAAGCTGAGCAAAAGAGAGACGAACAACTACTGGACCATGAGGGGACCATCAATTCAAGAGATAAGTAATACCATAAGATGAAACAATACTGGAATAATTGGGATTCCAGAAGAAGAAGAAAGAGAGAGAGGGGAAGAAGGTATATTAAAGCAAATTATAGCAGAGAATTTCCCTAATATGGCAAAGGGAACAAGCATCAAAATCCAGGAGGCACAGAGAACACCCCTCAAAATCAATAAAAATAGGTCCACACCCCATCATCTAATAGTAAAATTTATAAGTCTTAGTGACAAAGAGAAGATTCTGAAAGAAGCTCAGGACAAGAGGTCTGTAACATACAACAGTAGAAATAACAGATTGGCAGCAGACTTATCCACAGAGATCTGGCAGGCCAGAAAGGACTGGCATGATATATTCAGAGCACTAAACAAGAAAAATATGCAGCCAAGAATACTATATCCAGCTAGGCTATCATTGAAAATAGAAGGAGAAATAAAAATCTTCCAGGACAAACAAAAATTAAAAGAATTGGCAAACATCAAATCAGCCCTACAGGAAATATTAAAAGGGGTCCTCTAAGCAGAAGAGAGAGCCTAAAAGTAAAATACCAGAAAAGAACAGAGACAGTATACAGTAACAGTCACCTTACAGGCAATACAATGACACTAAACTCATATATTTCAATGGTTACCCTGAATGTAAATGGCTAAATGTCCAATCAAAAGATACAGGGTATCAGAATGGATTAAAAAACAAGACCCATTGATATGCTGTCTACAAGACACTCATTTTAGAACCAAAGACACCTCCAGATTTAAACTGAGGGGGTAGAAAACCACTTACCATGCTAATGGACATCAAAAGAAAGCTGGGTGGCAATCCTTACATCAAATAAATTAGATTTTAAGCCAAAGACCATAATAAGAGATGAGGAAGGACACTATATCAGACTCAAAGGGTCTGTCCAACAAAATCTAACAATTTTAAATATCTATGCTCCTCACATGGGAGCAGACAAATATATAAATCAATTAATAACAAAATCAAAGAAACACATTGGCAGTAATACAATAATAGCAGGGGACTTTAACACCCCTCCTCACTGAAATAGACAGATCATCTATGCAAAAGATCAACAAGGAAATAAAGGCTTTAAATGACACTCTGGACCAGATGCACATCACAGATATATTCAAAACATTCCATCCCAAGGTAACAGAATACACATTCTTCTCTAGTGCACATGGAACATTCTCCAGAATAGATCACATCCTGGATCACAAATCAGGTCTCAACTGGTTCCAAAAGATTGGGATCATTCCCTGCATATTTTCAGACCACTATGCTTTGAAACTAGAACTCAACCACAAGAGTAAATTGGAAAGAACTCAAATACATGGAGGCTAAAGAGCAGCCTACTAAAGAATGAATGGGTCAACCAGGAAATTAAAGAAGAATTGAAAAAATTCATGGAAACAAATGAAAATGAAACACAACTGTCCAAAATCTTTGTAACACAGCAAAGACGGTCCTAAAAATATATAGCAATACAAGCCTTTCTCAAGAAACAAGAAAAGTCTGAAGTAAACAACCTAACCCTACACCCAAAGGAGTTGGACAAAGAACAGCAAAGAAAGCCTAAACCCAGCAGAAGAGAAGAAATAATAAAGATTGATAAACCCTGGCCAGACTTATCAAAAAGAAAATAGAAAGGACCGAAATTAATAAAATCATGAATGAAAGAGGAGAGATCACAACCAACACCAAAGAAATATAAACAATTATAAGAACATATTATGAGCAACTCTACGCCAACAAATTTGACAATCTGGAAGAAATTAATGCATTCCTAGAGATATATAAACTACCAAAACTGAAGCAGGAAGAAATAGAAAACCTGAACAGACCCGTAACTAGTAAGGAGATTGAAACAGTCACAAAAATCTCCCAACAAACAAGAGTCCAGGGCCAGATGTCTTCCCAGGGGGTATTCTACCAAACATTTAAAGAAGAATTAATACCTATTCCCCTGAAACTGTTCCAAAAAATAGAAATGGAAGGACAACTTCCAAACTCATCTTACGAGGCCAGCATTACCTTGATCCCAAAACCAGACAAAGGCCCCATCAAAAAGGAAAATAACAGACCAATACCCTTGATGAACACAAATGTGAAAATTCTCACCAAAATACTAGCCAATAGGATCCAACAGTACATTAAAAGGATTATTCACCATGACCAAGTGGGATTTATTCCTGGGCTGCACATTTGGTTCAATATCTGCAAATCAATCAATGTGATACAAAACATTAATAAAAGAAAGAACAAGAACCATAAGATACTCTCATTTAATGCTGAAAAAGCATTTGACAAAGCACCGCATCCTTTCTTGATCAAAATTCTTCAAAGTGTAGGCATAGAGGGTACATACCTCAATATCATCAAAAAATGAAAAACCCACAGCAAGTATCATTCTCAAGGAGGAAAAACTGAAAGCTTCTCTCCTAAGGTCAAGAACACGGCAGGGATGTCCACTCTCTCCACTGCTATTCAACATGGTACTATAAGTCCTAGCCTCAGCAATCAGACAACATAAAGAAATAAAAGGCATCCAAATCGGCAAAGAAGAAGTCAAACTCTCACTCTGCAGATGATATGATACTTTATGTAGAAAACCCAAAAGACTCCACTCCAAAACTGCTAGAACTCATATAGGAATTCAGCAAAGTGTCGGGATATAAAATCGATGCACAGAAATCAGTTGCATTTCTACACACCAATAGCAAGACAGAAGAAAGAGAAATTAAGGAGACAATCCCATTTACAATTGCACCCAAAACCATAAGATACCTAGGAATAAATCTAACCAGAGAGACAAAGAATCTGTACTCAGAAAACTATAATGTACTCATGAAAGAAATTGAGGAAGACACAAAGAAATGGAAAAACATTCCATGCTCACAGATTGGAAGAACAAATATTGTGAAAATGTCTATGCCACCTAAAGCAATCTACACATTTAATGCAATCCCTATCAAAATACTATCAATTGGGGCGCCTGGGTAGCTCAGTGGGTTAAGCCGCTGCCTTTGGCTCAGGTCATGATCTCGGGGTCCTGGGATCGAGTCCCGCATCGGGCTCTCTGCTCAGCAGGGAGCCTGCTTCCCTCTCTCTCTCTCTGCCTGCCTCTCTGTCTACTTGTGATCTCTCTCTGTCAAATAAATAAATAAAATAAAAAAAAAATACTATCAATTTTTTTTCAATGAAATGGAAGGAATAATCCTAAAATTTATATGGAACCAGAAAAGACCCCAATAGCCAGAGAAATATTGAAAAAGAAAACCAAAGTTGGTGGCATCACAATTCTAGACTTCAAGCTCCATTATAAAGCTGTAATCGTCAAGACAGTATGGTAGTAGCACAAAAACAGACACATAGATCAGTGGAACAGAATAGAGAACCTAGAAATAGACCCTCAACTCTACAGTCAACTCATCTTCGACAAAGCAGGAAGGAATGTCCAGTGGAAAAAAGACAGTCTCTTCAACAAATGTTGTTGGGAAAATTGGACAGCCACATGCAGAAAAATGAAACTGAACCATTTCCTTACACCACACACAAAAATAGACTCAAAATGGATGAAAGACCTCAGTGTGAGACTGGAACCCATCAAAATCCTTGAGAACACAGGCAGCAACCTCTTCAACTTCAGCCACAGCAACTTCTTCCTAGAAACATCGCCAAAGGCAAGGGAAGCAAGGGCAAAAATGAACTACTGGGACTTCATCAAGATCAAAAACTTTTGTACAGCAAAGGAAACAGTCAACAAAACCAAAAGACAACTGACAGAATGGGAGAAGATATTTGCAAATGACATATCACATAAAGGGCTAGAATCCAAAATCTATAAAAAAACTTATCAAAGTCAATACCCAAGAAAGAAATAATCGAATCAAGAAATGGGAAGAAGACATCCAGATGGCCAACAGATACATGAAACATGCTCCACATCCTCAGCATCAGGGAAATACAAATCAAAATCAAAATGAGATACCACCTCACACCAGTCAGAATGGTTAAAATTAACAAGTCTGGAAAGGACAGATGTTGGCACTACACTATTGGTGGGAACGAAGCTGGAGCAGTCACTCTGGAAAACTGCATGGAGTTTCCTCAAAAAGTTGAAAATAGAGCTATCCTATGACCCAGTAATTACACTACTGGGTATTTACCCTAAAGATACAAATGTAGTGATCCCAAGGGGCATGTGCACCCAAATGTTTATAGGAGCAATGTCCACAATAGCCAAACTAAGGAAAGAACCTAGATGTCCATCAAGAGATGAATGGATAAAGAAGAAGTGGTATATATATATATATATATATACATATATATATATATATATATATACTATGCAGCCATCAAAAGAAATGGAATCTTACCATTTGCAACATGGATGGAACTAGAGGGTATTACGCTGAGCAAAATAAGTCAATCACAGAAAGACAATTATCATATGATCTCTCTAATATGAGAAATTTGAGGGGCAGGGTGGGGTATTATGGGGAGTAGGGAAGGAAAAAATGAAACGAGATGGGATTGGGAGGGAGATAAACTATAAGAGACACTTAATGTCAAAAACAAACTGAGGGTTGCTGGGAGGTGTGGGGGGGTAGGGATAGGGTGGCTAGGTTATGGACATTGGGGAGAGTATGGGCCATGGTGAGTGCTATGAAATGTGTAAGCGTGATGATTCACAGACCTATGTATCCCTGGGGCAAATAATACATAATATATGTTAATAAAAATAATTTTTAAAAAAGAATTTTAAAAGTTTATCTTGCTTGCATTTATTTAATTCACCTATCCTTTTTTTTTTTTTTTTAAGATTTTATGTGTTTATTTGCGAGAGAGCACACATAAGCAGGGAAAGGGGCAGAGAGAGAGAGAGACTACCAAGCTGACTGCACTGAGCATGAAGCCCCACCTGGGAGTTCATCTCATGACCCAAAGATCATGACCTGAGTTAAAATCAAGAGTCCAACAATCGACAGAGCCACCCAGGTGCCTCTAACTCATTTGTTCTTAATACTCATACTAGAATACTCAAAATTTCATGAGATACTAAAGCAGCTAGCCATCATCTTAAGTTATTTTTCCTGCTGACAGGAAATTTTGTAACAGAGATAACATGAACTTATTTGACATTTAGTAAACCTAGACAGAATGCCATTAACTGTTTTTAAGTGCCATTAAACCAAGAAACTTAAACTAGCCTTTATTTAACACAGGTTTTCCTAGATGACATGAATTTGAAAGCACTTGGGTTGACTTCTATTATATTTCTGAGAGTTTTGAAATATTTAATTTGGTATGTGCTCATCTCTCTTTAAGTCAATTAAATAAGGTTTCCCTACAAATTAATTTTGGTAATACCATTTGGATGTAGAAAAAATAAATCACACATTTATAACATATATAGATAAACATACATAAACACACAGGCAGATAACAGAGACCTTAGAGCTTCCATTCTAAAATGTTAACCATGAATCAGGTACAATACTATAAAACTCACTAGCTTACAAGTAACTGTTGGACCCAAATTGTGTTTCTGGCAGTTGGAATAAGTTTACCCACTCATACAGCTAAATTTCTTACTATTTGTGGAGAAGACTTTTAAGATTTGTATTTGCCTTTGACAAATAATCTTATGAAAGCTGTAGACTAGAGTTTGAGCAAGAGAGATTTCATAGCAGATTGTATTTTTAAAAGCCTCCCCCACATACTTTTTTTTCCTTCAGTTTCACATGATTGTGGACAGAATTTTAGTTATCTCCTATGGTGTTTATATATCAAAGACACAGTAAGACTTACATCTCAAGGGACAGAGAAAGAATGCAAGTTTTTTCCCCAGGTATCCTTGTCTATTATCTGAAGTCTAAGATAATTACTATTTAAATTTTCTCTCTCTCTTTTTTTTTTGAAGTGCAGGACAATTGTGTTTCCAAGGTCCTGATTTTTTTACAACATTTGAAAATGTCTGGAGGAAAATAGGAAAGGCTCTCAATGGACTTTAAGTTGTTCTCAGAGTCATGCTTTTATTTCTTTAAAGATTCAGGTTGCAAATGAAGAATTGTCAATTTCAACCCCTTTATTTCTCCTGCATTCCTGATAGCTTTCTTCAAAGAATTGGGTAGCTTCTCCCATTATAATGTTGAGAGATTGACTAGCCCACCTAGTCACACTATTTTTGAATTTGCCTTTTTATATCAGGGAGAAATGTTCCTACCAAGGCAGAAACTAAAAGATTTCTATGTTCTGGAGCTTCATAATTCAATACAGTATGCCTTTGAAAAATCTGTATAAAGCATTTAACAAAGGCCTTTGAATGCTCTCCTTCTTTGTGAATGTACAACTCCAATAGACCAGTTCACCTTGTGGGGAGAAAGTTCTCTGACAGCTGCTATCAGCCCCTGAACATCAGCCTCCAATTGTTTTCATTTCCTGATCATTTGTAGGAGGGCCTGAGAGAAATTCTGGTCATGTGTTTCCTCTTTGAGAGGGGGTTTTCTCCTGGGGGGCCATCTGATCTGTTAACTACAGTAGAATCAAGGGTGGGCTACAAGGCCTTGTAGCTAATCAAGGTCCTTGGGAGTGGGGTTATAAATGGCCACGAATCTTTTTTTTTTTTTTTTTTTTTTTTAAGATTTACCTGTTTATATCAGAGAGAGGGAGCATGAAAGTGAGAACATGCATGAGGTGTGGGGGAGGGGCAGAGCGAGAGAAAAAGCAGACTCCCCACTCAGCCAGAGCAGATGTGGGGCTGGATCCCACAAGCCTGAAATCATGTATGACCTGAGCCAAAAACCAAGAGTCTGATGCTCAACTGACTGAGCCACCCAGTGCCCTGGCCACTAACCTAATTCCTCTCTAAATTTGGTAGTATCTTCTGAAAGTGGAGGTCAAAGGGCTTTATAGTTTGAAAGAACTGTTGCTGTCCAGAGGACATGAATTCTTCAGGTGGGGCTGGAGGGTTCTGGATTACATCTGCAAAGGATATTGCACAGAAAGGCCCAAGACTGGCAGAGCCTGATTATAGAGACCTGGAAAGTAGAAGGAGTTTGAAGGGATAGCGAAACATGTCTTCCGCTAAACTGACTTCCTGGCTTTCAGCATTTACATGAGTAACCTGTACACCTTGGCCCTAGAGATTAGGCCCAAGTGCAGCCTGAAAATCTTGGCAGGGAAAGGGAAGTTAAAACAGGCAGCTAGGTGTGTAAGGGATTATCTGGGGAAGGAGGAAGAGTCTGGGGAGTAAGGGAATTTGCTAAGGAAATGGGGATAGATTTTCAGAAGAGGAATTTATGTTGAATGTTTATTTTAATTTTTTTTGAAGTCTAATTTCTGTTCTTTCATCTTGTTAAGGAAGTCCCTAAGGCTAGCCATTAAAGTCCTTTGTATCCTCTTTTTAATTTGATTTTTCCATAGGTACCAAAAGGACAACTGTTCAGAATGAGTGCTCTCTCAAATATTTTTCAAATACAGAAGTCTTTTTTAATTCAAAGGACCCATCATTGATAAGTAGGATCTTATATCAATCTCAGTACTGATTCAAGCCAATAACCTTTTTATGACACACAAGATGTAAGAGGTGTTCCCAAAAAGAGTACAAAAAAGGCAGCATTTGGAAGTTCAGAAAGTTCCCTCCCAGTTACACAAAAAGACTCATGATCACAGGCAGTGAGAATGGTGTAATGAAATTAGTGTCTCCAGTTTCCCATGAGAACACGAGGTGTCTCCAGCTACAGACCTAGGCAAGTGCTCCCAAATGGGACTTTTCCAGCACCAACAAGACAATAAAGGTTGAGACAATAAAAGTCCTTTATGGGCTGGAACCTCTTGCGACAAACTCCCCTAAGAATTGGCACAGACAAAGAAAGTGCTGCTCGTAACTGCGTTTCCTAGAACCATCATGTATTCAACTGGCCACCAGATGCAAGCTGGTGTGTGCACCTTCTGGCTGCCAGAAACCCAAGAGAATATTCTCACTAGTTACAAAGCCAAGCTCTCAAGACACTGAACAAATCCAGTTCACACAGGGGACGCACAGCAAAGTTTCTCTAAATAGATGCTGGTCTGTTGAGAACCGTGAACTCACTGGTCTGTGAGGTTGGCTCAAACAACAGGCTCATAGGACCCATGCCAGGCTGCACTCTGTGGTTTTCTTTGTTATGACAAATGACACAAAAGACAGAGACAAAAGAAAACCGTGACCATCTCTGGGAGGAGAAGGATCAATAGAAAACAAGAGTGCTCCTAACAAACCTTTACCAGAGTTGCTCTACCTGAGGGACTAATACACACAAATATTTTCTCCTGCTAATCTAAATTTAGAAAATTTAAAAAGGAAAGAACTCTCACCACTGCTTCCACCAGACCCTGCAGGCAGAGAACGGGGAGACAGACATGGTAGGAATTCTTACCTCCTCAGGGCCCTGTCAGAGGTCCCAGGATCTCTGAGGTGCTGCGCACAGTGGAGAGCTCCACATCGGGCACCAAAGCTGCAGGGTTGAAAAACTTTTCCTTCTTCCCTTCTAGGTTCTTTGGCTGGCCTAATAATTAAATTGACATAAGACAGGTAACCAGGAGAAAACCAAATTTAGTTTTGTATGGATGAGAGCCCCATAAAAAATGTGGCATTCAAAGAGATGACCAAAGCAGGCAGCTTTTATACCTTCCAGACAAAAAAAATATAACTTTGTGAAGAATTGACAAGATAAAGAGGTTTGGGCATGGGGTATTAAATTAGTGAAAAAAATAACACATTTTGTTAATATAGTCTTCTTGGACTTAAATCCCTTATCTTTAGTGATAAGAGTGACTTCTATAGCCTTTTGGTACAGGGAGAGTACCTTTCACGTGGGAGATTTATTTCCTGTTTTCAGGGGGACAAAGGAGGATCTGAGTGTCCTTCTTGTACCAGCTGTCTTCGAAATAACTTTAAGTCAAAATAATCGATATGCCGAAGGGGTATTTTGGGGGCAGCATATTCTGTTCTCCTTCAATTCTAGTTTCTTAAGGATTATACAAGATTGTCAAGGAATTAAAAAAAAAAAAAAGATTGTCAAGGAACACACCAAAATGTTAACAGGGGCTAATGGCTGATTTTTTCCTTTTATTTTTACTGTTTTGGAAATAACCAATACTTACCTGTCTTGTGCTCCATCCCCTCAGGACCAGCCTGATAAACTGTGATAAAGGGGTCAAGGGTGCTCAGTGCAATGCAGTGTGGATGCCTCTGAGAGACAGTTTTTTTTTTTTACAACTGAGTCCTGATTCTAATGCCTGAAGTCGAAGGCACAGTGAAAGGCCAGCAGTGCAGACATTTTGATAGAAGGTAAGCTCTCACTTTCTCTGATCACACCAAGTAAGAACCAGGACTTTAGCTAATGTTTACTTGGGTGCCAGACTTTGAGTTAATGTTTTTCATAGATGGTCTCATTTAAATCTCCAAAACTCCTGAGGTGCCTGGGTGCCTCAGTCAGTTAAGTGTCTGCCTTCAGCTCAGATCATGATTTCCAGGTCCTGGGATCCAGCCCTGTAGCAGGTTTTCTGCTCAGTGGGGAGTCAGCCTTTCCCTTTCTCTCAGCCCCTCCCCCACTTGACTCATGCTCTGTCTCCCAAACAAATAAAATCTCCCCCCAAAAAATCTTGAATATAGCTTTGAGTTAGGTACCAGTACTATTCTCATTTTATCTATGGAGAAACTGAGGCACAGAGTGGTTAAATAACTTCCCACAACGTAACCTAACAAGAGATGGAGCCAGAATCCAAATGTACACAAAGATTCTGGAGTCCACATTGACTATTACACTCTCCAGCCCATTTAATGGAAGACAGGGGAAAAACTATCCATTGTACATCTCGTCCTAGAGCCACCTGCTGAAAATGTCCTTGGTGGAGAATTAGGCAGCATAACATCCAATGGGAAAATTCTGGATGGGGCCTGTAAGAGCCATCCAGTACTAGGCCTGATACTTATTAGCTCTGTAACTTTGGACAAGTCATAACCCCTCCAAGCTCTGACTTCCTCATGCATAAAAGAGAAATAATATGACCTGACCTATAGGCCTTGAAGAATAGCTATGAATAGCTGTGAGAAAAAAACACATAAAATTCCTGTGGAAACTGTCAAGGGCCATACAAGTAAGAACAATTATTCATCATAATACAAACATGGAACTCTGAGAGTGTTAAGAATGGACACCAGATTGCTCTGAGAAGCTCCCAAAGGGTTATTCTCATAGGAGTATATCATAGTATCCTGCAGACGTTTGTTCCAGCTGCAGCCTGACAATAGTCGTGTACCACATGGAACAGACACCTGATTTACACCACAGGGTAATACACGATATGGAAACACCTACCTGTGCGTCACGGAGTGTCTCTGTGAAGACGCTGTGAGTGTCCACTGTGGTGAGCTGAATAGGAGCAGCATTCATGCAACCCAAATCGTGGCCTGGAAAGCCATTCAGAGGAAGACTCTGATATTCTGACAGTAAGGTCTTTCTTGGTTCATGAGGAAGAACATCATAGGTTAATGATGGTGCCCATCACATTCCAGGCCCTGCCTGTGCTAGCCCCCTCCTAAACATCTTCTCGAAGCCTCACAGCATACCTACTGTTATCCCCATTTTGCAGTTAGGAAAACTGAGGCTCAGAGAGGGTAAGGGGCTTGCCTACCAGAAAGCTAAGAGATAATGAGAAAATTAAGGGATGAAAACACAATTTTATTCATCCATTTTTGTTCTAATAAAGTTATCTAAAATCTTTTTGGGTTAGTCCCTCCAAAATGAAGATAAGTAATAAATCATATTATTTCCTAGGTTCCTGTGCACATATTAGATAGGTAAAACTTACACTGATTAAAAATATGACCAAAAATTCTTTGTCACTTCCCTCAGAAAGAGATGTGGTCTATTTTTCCAGCCTTGGGAAACTGGCCTGTGACTGCTCTGACCAAGAGAGCATGCTGGAAGAGACTCTGCCAGCTTCAGGTCCAGCCTTTAAATGGACTGGCAGCTTCCACTTCCTCCCTCAGAATCCGGTGGAGAAGCCCACCTGGAGCAGAACAAAGGCCCCAGGCAAGAGCCAGCCCAACCTGTCCGTCATGGGCGAGTTGCCCAGGCACTGCATCTTTCAGCCCCACTCAAGCTTCCCCAGCCAGGTAACATCAAGTGGAGTGAGACACATTATTCCCAAGCAGCAAAACTGTATGCAAATGAAGGACTGTTACTATTTAAGTGACTGGGTTTTAAGTTTTGAGAACATGTTACATAGCAATGACTGTCTTAAGACTGACTCAGTAATTTTACTTCTAGAAATTTATCTTCAGGCATTACCCAGGAGTGCAGACAAAGGCTTACATTCTAAAACATTTCTTGCAGAGTAGTTTCAGAAAACATTAATATCTAAACTAGGAAAATGATTATGTTGATCATCGTTTATCTGTTACAAAAGTAATTTAAATGTTAGCAATGTAGGAGAGTACTTATGATATACTTTTAGGTGGAAAGAGTCATATATTGAACTCTGCATATAAAAAGGAATAAAAAGTTAATGGTTTTTTTTTCTGAGCAAAAGAATTATGAGTAATTTTCTATTTTTGTGATAACTGCATCATCAGAAAAATAAACTTTAAGAACAGAAAACTATCAACTTGCAAAATCTGTCCATAGATGAAATAAGTTTCAAAAAATAAAGTTCCATTAACTACAGTTTCAAAGTTTTTCATCACCATTTTATCGAGGCATTCAGCAATATCGATGTTGAATCAACTGCTATTTCTCATCATTGACAAGCCAACAGACAGTTACATTGTAATTTTGTAAAAGTCAGCAGGAAACAGACCTATTACAAAGGGCTTTGATAATCCATAAACTAGATGTAAAAATCCTGAATAATTACGCAGTCCTAATGATGTGGCAGAAAGTATGATAATGAAGGAAAGGCTTCAGAAAAATCAGACTAACATCACTGAAAGTCTGTGTCCTGCCAGGAGCTTTCCCACAGCCACGCCACTTCATCCTGTCAACAGCCTCTCGTGGTAAGTATTGTCCCCATTTTACAGATGAGGGCCCTGTGGCCTCAACAAAAGTTCTTACAGCCTGCAATGCCCAGCCGAGAGTCAGGATCAGTGTGTATGTTCTTCCCACAGCACCACAACACTCCACAAAGGTCAGGGTTCAACAATTTTATGGGACAAAAAAAAAAAAAAAAATTAAGCATGCAAGGAGATTTGAAAAAGCCTTTCTTTTATTCTAACACAATTAATGAAATATTTAATTAGACTTTTAAAGTCTCTTTAATGGGATTACTTTCTTCTTGCAGAACTTGAAGCAATCCTAAAAAAGTCAAAGCCAATTTTGTAAGACGCCTAGACTTTTCTTGAGCAATTGAGAAGGGTTTGGGGGAGGACCAGCTTACAAAGCAGAGGTAATGACCTCACAGCTCCTTGTCCTCTCTCCTTTCTCCTATGGCAGCTCGTCAAATCCCTGTCTTTAGCATGGCTGAGGCTTTCAGTAAGCTGGAACCTGGGCATGCTTATTGGTTTTATTTGCTATTCATATCTGTTTTATTTTGTTTCCAATAGGCCATATTCATTTTGGGATCCAAGGTGTGAGGATTCAGTAACCAGAGAGAGGCCCAACAGGGCATTTGATAGGATAAAATGGAGACAGATATTAACCAAGCCCAGTGTTTCTTTCTTTCTTTTTCTTTTTCTTTCTTTTTTTTTTTTTTAAGAGAGAGAACAAGGGGTTAAGAGAGAGCCACTGGGTGGCTCAGTGGGTTAAACCTCTGCCTTCGGCTCAGGTCATGATCTCAGGGTCCTGGGATCGAGCCCTGCATCAGGCTCTCTGCTTAGCGGGGAGCCTGCTTCCTCCTCTCTCTCTGCCTACCTCTCTGTCTACTTGTGATCTCTCTCTGTCAAATAAATAAATAAAATCTTTAAAAAAGAGAGAGAGAGAACAAGGGAGCACGGGGTTGGGTGGCAGAAGCAGAGGGAGAGGGAGAGGGAATCTTAGGCAGGTTCCCCCCCACCCTCTGGAGCACAGAGCCCAATTCGGGGCTCCATCTCATGTCCCTGAGATCCTGATCTAAGATCATAACCTGAACTGAAATCAAGAATCAGATACTTAGCTGACCTGTAAGTTAAAAAACTTACCCTGTTTTTTGTTTGTTTTTAAGGAAGACTAACTAATAGTAATAACGGGCAAGAGTTCCCTAGTGCTTATACGCATCAGTTCTGTATTATGCACTTTATGCGTGAATGTTATCCTATCTCAGCCTCACAACTCTCATTTTGATCTTCGTTTTACAGGTGAAGATGCCGAGGACCCAGATATCAGATAGGTGGTGGTCAAGGTATGAACTGTGTCTGGTCTTGCTCTCTGCTTCTAACTACCACATGGACAGCATTAATCAGGGCTGGGGTTTCAGAGAGAAGCCTGCTCTTTTTCTTTCCATCATCTCCAGAGGGAACCCTGAGTATAAGCAATGGGAGAAAGGCAGTGGCTGGAAGAACAGAGAAATGGGAGCCCCGGTAGTTCCCAGATCCTGGGCTGCTTGCTTCCCAGTACCAAAGTGCTAAGTACCTTGAGCCTTCTTTTAAGATGTATTTCTATTCATTCACAATTCCCTATATCTGAAAGAATATAAGGTAGTTCATAATGATAGACAAAATATATCATGAAGCATGACAAATGAGTGGACCTTTAAATATTCAATGGTCAATATAAAATCATGACCAGGAATTGTCCCAGATCACTGTGTTCATTAGACTGAAAATAACCCGCAGCTCAAGGCCAGCACAACTAATGCCAACATTAAGATCAGGAAAATATTCTCTCCTGAAAGCACTAAAGTGGCACCATGCAAACATGAAGAGCAGGGCCTTCACATCCGCAAAAGGTTAAATATTACACACGCAGACTCTAGAGGCAGACTGCCTGGGTTCTGCCACTTTCCCACTGGGGGATCTTGGGCACGTTTTCTGTCTGTGCCTCAGTTTCTTCATTTAGAAATGTGGACTGGGGAAACATGGAGGATGAAATGAGATCATGGATGCAAAACCTTTAGAACAGTGTCTGGCACTGTGTGTGCTCATATTGCCATGAGCCTGGTTTGAAACATAGCAGATACTTCCTATCAGAGGGCCCCTGTACCCACTGCTTCCTCTGCCCAGCACATGGGGCTCACTCCTCACCCTCCTTCAAGCCTTTGCTCTTAACAGCACTTTCTCAGTGAGTTTCCAAGCACTATTTAAAAGAAACTAAAAAAACTAAAATAAACTGAGCTGCTTTCCCTACTCATCACTTGCAAACTAGCAGCCTAAGATTTTCTGCCCCAATTCATTTTTCTCCTTTTCATGAGCATTTCTCAAGCTCAAATAACCAATCACATTATTTCCTTTGTTTTTTGTCTATTTTCCTCCACTAAATGAAGGCAAGTTTCCGTTTTCTTCACTTATCTAGTCCCAACACCTAAAACAGGGCATGATGTGTAAAGTCCCAATAAAGATGTGCTGAATGAATCAATGAACACATTTATCACGGTATAGTTGATTGCAACGGTCCCTTTAAAACACCTGTAAGGGTAAGTCAATCAAAAAGTGAAACTACATTGTCTGGACTTTGCAATCATCTGGTAATAATTTGAGAACGACTTTGAAAGCCTTATGAAACTTTTTGTTAACAAAGGTAATTCGACGCACATTTTAGCTGACATGTATTGTTTTATACTCTTAGGGTGAGTTCAGAATTAGCGATTAAGAATCGCTTTCAGCAGGGGCACAGCTAGATGGAATAGTCAAAATGCAGAGTAAGAATAAAGCATTATTGGAATCAGATCATCACTCTGTCAGTTCTTAATGGAGCCAGTCCAAATAAATCACAGATTTTATCATCCAGTTCTCTCCTGACAGCAAAGCAAGGACAGGAAAGCCAGTTACTAATGAGAACATCTTATTTCTTGCATCAACTCAAAATTCCATGCTTCCTATCACAAAGGCAAGGTGTTAAATGTGCAGAACTTGGAGACAGACACCAGGACACGGGGGCGGGGTGGGGGGGCTCTCGCTTAGAACTAACAGTCACGTGCCTGCACAGGCCTCAGTGGTGAGCAGTCAGCTTTTCAATCAGTAGAAGGCGATCTAGCAGAACAGAAAACATGCCACAAAAAGAGTAAGAGCAGGAAACAGATCAACGAGGTGAGTCAAGCTCCAGGTGGAGCTGGGGAACTTCCCAGTCCAAAGGCCAACTGACCCGTGTCCTCCACCTGTGGTGATATGCCAAACTCAAGCAGTTGCCATTTCTGTACGCCACTTTTTAGCCAAAGAATTAGGTTTGGGGAGGTTTTGGCTTTCCCACAGCTGCAGTATGAGAGCTGAGAATATTTCCATGATCAGTGACATTTCCTTATAAGGTATTCAGGAAAAGAAAGTCGGATTGTCTACGGCTGCATTCGGAGCATTCTGCTGTTGTCCTTATCTTTGTTCATGTTAATTGTGGCCTGAGCACAGACCTCACCGAGCTTCCCAACACGAGAGAGAACTGTGTGGACCGAATGTGAACGCGCTTATGCTTCAAGGCCCATGAAGTCATCCATATTCTCATCAGCCTAACCTCTTTCCACTTGGGCCTCTATGCTAGCCTTCAGATCCTTACTTAAATGCAACTTCATCTTACTCCAGTCTTTTCTTTTTTTCTTTTTAGGTGTGATTCTTTTCTCACAACAAAGCTATAGTTTCCTGAAAGGACAAGGACTACACTACACAATTCTAATCTTGCACCCAAAAAACAGGGCACCATTGAATTCGCATGTAACATTGTGAATTAACATATAATATAACAAATATGTCATATAACAATAACATTAACATATAACATTCAACCATTGAATTAACATACGTCTTTTATAACATATAACACATTTAAGGTATACAACATGTTGATTGGATACACTTACATATTGTGACATGATTATACTACAGTACCATTAGTTAATATCTCCATCACTTTTATCTTTTCAAAAAAACCCTTCAGTTTCATTGACTTTTTCTATTATTTTTCCAGTCTCTACTTCATTTATTTCTGCGCTGTTGTTATTCCCTGTCTTCTCCTAACTTTGGGCTTGGTTTGTTCTTTTTGTAGTTGCTTGAGGCGTAAAATTAGACAAAGGTATTTCTTTTTCTTAATGTAGGTCCTTATTGCAATAAACTTGCCTCTAAGAACTGCTTTTTACCACATCCCATAGGTTTTGGTATATTGTTGCCATTTTTGTTTTGTTTGTTTTTGTTTGAAGATTTTTTTATTTTGCTTTTGCTTTCTTGGATCCATTGGTTGTTCACAAGCAAGTTAATTTCCACATATTTGTTCATTTTCCATCTTTTCTCCTGTTGATTTCTAGTTTCATACCATTGTGGTCAGAAAACATACTAAGATTTCAATATTCTTAAATTTGCCAAGATTTGTTTTGTGCTTCTGTTGGGTGAAACATTCTATATATGTCTGTTAGGTCTATCTGGTCTAAAGAATATATAGTTCAAGTTCGGTTTCCTTACTGATTTTCTGTCTGTATCCACTGTTGAAGATGCAGTATGGAAGTCCCCTATTACCATTGTATTATTGTCTATTTCTCCCTTCAGTAGTATTTGCTTAATATATTTAGGGGCTCCAATGATGAGGGTTCATGTAATTGTAATATTATGCTGACAAACTGACCCCTTTATAATTACATAATGATCTTTTTGTCTCTTGTTATCATTTACAGCTTACAGTCTATTTTGTCTGATATAAGTATAGCTACTCCTATTCTCTTTTGGTTTCCACTGGCATTAAGTGTCTTCTTCTGTCTCTTCACTTTGAGCCTATGTGTGTCCTTAAAGCTGAAGTGAGTCTCTTTCTTGTAGGTAGAATACTGTTGGGTCTTGTCTTTTTTAACCACTCAGCCACTCTCTATCTTTTGATTAGTGAATTCAATCTATTTACCTTTAGAGTAATTATTGGTAGGAAAGAACTTACTAGTGCACCTTGTTTATTGCTTTCTAGCTGTTTTATAGTTCCGATGTTACTTTCTTCTTTCTTTCTGCCTATGTTTGTGAATCGATTTTCCGTGGTACTCTGCTGATTCCCCCCTCTTTATCTTTTGTAAATCTACTACAGGTTTTTGCTCTGTGGTTACCATGAGGCTTACATAAAATATCTTGTGACTAAAAGAGTCCATTTTAAGCTGATAGCAACTTCAATTGCATACAAAATTTCCACCCTTTTACCTCTCTCTTGTTTTTGATGTGATAATTTACCTTTCTATATTGTGTATTCATTAACAAATTATAGTGGCCATAGTTATTTTTAGTTCTCTTGTCCTTGGACCTCAAATTGGTTAACACACCACCATTCTACAGTATTAGTAGTCTGAATTTGACTATATACTTAGTTTACCACGGTGTTGTCTATTTTCATATTACTAATTAGCATCCTTTGGCTTCAGCTGAAAGAACTCCTTACAGCATCTCTTGTAAGGCAGGTCTAGTGGTAATGAGCTCCTTCAGCTTTTGTCTGTTAAAGTCTCTATCACTTCTTCTTTTCTTAAGGGTAACTTTGTCAGATACAATATTCTTGATTGACAGGTTTCTCCTTTCAGCATTTTGAATCTATCATCCTGCTCACTCCAGGCCTGTAAGGTTTATGCTAAGAAATGCACTCACGGTGGGGGGTAGTGAGGCATGCAGAGCACTGGAGGTGCCTATGGGCCAACTGAAAGGATCCACTAGCATTCATGTTTCTTTAATGCCCTCCAAGAGTTCAATTTGCTGCCCTCCCAGCTTTTTCTTGCTCCTACTGCCCAAGTCATGAAGCTCAAGACTTAGTACTCTGGATGGGGTGAGAGAGAAAGGAGCCTCTCCGGCAGGGTCCCACACAGCTGGGGAAACCAGATGCTCCCTCACACATTTCTTCTCCTCTAGAGGAGAGATCACAGGCCAAGAACATCTCTTGGCCCCAAGCTGGGTTACCTGGAGTAGGAATGATACAGGTAAAGTCAAACTGTTCTTCTTACTCCTTCCAATGCTTACAAACTCATATTTTGTTTGTTTCAATGGCATGCTGGAAATTCTCCACTGGAAACTTGGCCCTTTTGTTTGTGGATGATCGTCAAAGACCATGTTTTTCAGGGGCTCCTGGACTGCAGCCAAAAGGGGCTACAGCCAGTTCACAGGTCACTGCAGAGTCCACAGCTGGGACAAACGTCCATATACCTATTACCTGTGCATGGATGGGTAAGACTATTCCCAGATCCTGTGGCATATGGTACTGGGTCCCAGAGCTCCTACAAAGCACTCTGATGGGAGGCTAAACTGTTGTTGGGAGAGAGACACAAATGAGAGGGATCTTATTCAGCCATAAAGCTGACATCACTCCCCAAACAGAGTAGCCGTATATCTCAGTAAACTGAGGAATTCAAGAACAGAAAACCATAGCCATCCCAGCTCTCTTTACCACAAAACTCTTGGATCCATCAACTACCTAACTCATAGCCTCCAGCTCCATTTCTTCAACTTTCAGCTTCATCCCTTTCAAGTATCTCTTTTAAACTTTGAACTTTGTCCCCTGTTTTCTATCCCACGCTAGCCCTTTGGATTTGAAATGGACTTGGCTTCTCTGATTTGATCCCCTCCTTACTCTCTGGCTCCATTCATCCTGAGTATTTGCTCTAGGATGGCAAGCCTAGGCTCCTAGGACCCAATCTGTCATTCTCCACTGCTACTGAGCTCATCTAGACTTCCCACGGGGAGAGCTAGAAAGAGCAGATGACAGTTGTACATGCTACAAATATCATGAACACAGTCAGAAGGGGAGGGTACAATTCTGCTTGCTGTCTGCTCGTACCACCAGCATCAGCAGCACCTTGCCACGTCCTGGTTGGCTGAGAAGGAACAGTGGGGCTGAGCTCACCACCACCGGGGCAAGAAGGCGTGAAAACAGAGAAGACTACAAGAGTACAAAAGCTCCATGTGTCTTATTCATAACTGCTTCTTCACCACATGCCAATGTCTAACATGTCAGTAGGTTCCTGATAAATCTGTTGAAATAATTAATCAGGAAAAGAGTGGTACTATCTTTGATCACCATCTCATTGTCCTTTAAAAGAATTTAAGTCAATAAACATATACATTCTAATCATGATGAGAGGCCCTGCAAATATAAATATAGATCAAATGAGTTCCATGTGGTCTTTCCTCTCCAGAAGTTTACAGCTCCCATTAAACACAAAGGTACACCCATTTTGACACTGTGATAAGTTTCACTAGAGGTATGGATAAAATACTACAGGCACACAGATGGCACTGTGCAGTATAGTATGTATAGTAATTTATTCTCAAATTGGAAGGCTGCTGGGAAAAAAAGTGACATTTGAGCTGGGTCTTGAAATATGAAGCAGTATTTCAAGGGAACTTAAAATGACGAGAATGAAACTGACCACATTAGGACTCTATGAGCAACAGCCGCAGCCCAACAGCAGAGTGAGGTTCAGGGCGGCTAGTGCCCCTCTGGCAGGCAGAGCTAACTACTGACAGCAGTCTCTATCACAGAGTCCAGGATACACTTGAGATGTCCTATCAGAACCCTGGGGAGAACAAGGTTTATGACAATTGCAACTCTCCCCCAAGGCTGACTAATGATCCACGCAGCTCAGCCTGGAAAATGTCTCAGGACACACATCAGTTCTAAGGCTCTCTCAGGGGTTTCTGGGCTATTCTGAACAGGCCTTGGGGATCTAAGTCAGATGAGGACAAGTCCGGTTCCTCGGGGAGTACCTGGAACCATCTGAGGCTTTAGAGCATGGCTAGCTGGTTGTGGTCGTTCCAGGAAGGGATCTCCTGTAGCACTTCCTCAGCGCTAGAGACCACCAGAGAATAGAGCTTCCCTGGAGCCCCAGGCTGGTCTGCACATATGGATGTAGACATAAACTAGGGGATACCCTCTTACTTACAGCACTTATACAATCAACAGGATATAGGTTGGGACTCAGATACTGATTCCCGTGTGGGAAGAAAGTCTACGACCAGTAAGAACGTGATGGGCATATATTAAAGCCAGAAGGTTCTCTCTCTGGACTAGAAGATACCAACTCCACAGAGCAAGAAGTGAGTTATACATAATTAAAAGGAAGGGAGACCCCAAGCAGCACTGAATGCAAATGACCTGGAGACCCTAGGAAATCACCTCAAGCTATGTATCAGGATACTTGGCTATCTCCCCAAACTTCAACCGCAGCATTGCTACTTACTATCTGCCTATGGACAAATCACGTTTTTGTTAATTAAAGAAGTATTATCTACTTAAAAGGATAAAATCTTTTAAAAAAGGAAAAGTGTGGGGGGGTGCCTGGCTGACTCAGTTGGAGCGTGCAACTCTTGATTTCAGGGTTGTGAGTTCAAGCCCCATGTTGAGTATAGAAGTTACTAAAAAAAAATCTTTAAAATAAATAAACAAATACTATCAATAGTATTATCATAATAGAGGAAAGAATCCATTTGCCAGGGAAAAACAAGGCTCATTTAAATTATCTCTACTATGAACTAGAATTAAGGAGTAACAACAGCCTCTGTAATTGTACGTAAGTTTCAGTTTTCAAGATACTTTCCCATTCATCGTTGTACATAATGCTCATTATCCCTGGTAAGGGGGGCGAGTAAGACACAATGGAGAAGAGGCTACCTGGACCTCCCACTGTTTCACAGCAAATCAGGAGTCAAGCCCAAGAATTCCCAATTCCGTGGTTTCTCAATCCTGGCTGTGTGGTCACCAGGAAAAGCACTGTCATCCACTCATTTTACTCAGCTATTTCCAGATATCATCTGTGAGTTGCTTTCCCTCTGACATTCCTCTGGTGACAAATTCCTATGCTCAGCATTCAAAACACCTAATTTCTTAATACCTTCTCCATACTTTATAAAAATGTTTTGTGGTAGCATCTGAAACAATACCTTTATTCTGTGTGTTCCCTTTTGTATGTGGTAAGAGGAATGTAAAACAAGTGATCTTTAAATCAGCCTTGTCTGAAATCACAATTGGTAAAGTGTATGTTAAGGGTAGATAAGGCATGCTTGTTTAGGGAGTTCTGAGGAACAATTCATCACAATTCAGACTTTTAAAAAATTCCATATATTGCCTTATTTTAGAATCTGAATTCAGGAATCAGGAAGGATGCCAGCGAAGTCTTTAACTGTTCACCATTCTATGGAAAGTGCCCAGTGCCCAACCCTGAACAAGCAGACACTTCCTTAGAGCATGCCCACTGGCCTCTAGCGTTTGGGGGCTGGTCCCGCCCACGACACACCTCACTTCTGGTCACCAGCATGCTCACCATCATCTAAAGACAGGATATGGGCCCTCTTCCCCACCTGGGGTTCCACTTGCAGCTTTGTCTTGCCTAAGTTCCAGCTTAGGTCTCAGTAATCAATTAGTATGAGCTTGAAAAGAAGCATTGGCCCACATGGTGAATGGGTAATGATCTTACACCAAAATCACAGAGGGATAAATGGGAAACCCACCAAAACAGCTGAATGAAACTTGGCAGCAAGCATCAAATAAAAATGTCCTACTCCTCTTTTTAAATCTATTTCTCATGAACCCTGCTGCTGGTGTTACTTGGAGTGCAGCCATAGCAACACCGAAGAAGAGCAGAGGAAAGAAATAGGGTAGGAAAGAAAGACGTTAGCTGGCCTAGAGGTTCTAGTCTCACTCTGTTAGTTTTGCTCAAAATGACTTAAGTCTTGTCTGTCACTCACTTTAATACATCAGTCTTTTAAGAATATATGTAACAGTTGAACCCAAAGAAAATTCAAAGCTTTGATATGTTAATGGACAGAATTTAACAGACTGTGACATCTAAATAAAGAGATTTAGGGGGTGCCTGGATGGCTCAGTCGTTTGGTGTCTGCCTTCAGTTCAGGTCATGATCCCAGGGTCCTGGGATGGAGCCCCACATCGGGCTCCCTGCTTAGCAGGAAGCCTGCTTCTCCCTCTTCCTCTCCCCTGGCCTGTGTTTCCTCTCTCTCTCTCTCTGTCAAATTAATAAATAAATAAAATCCTAAAAAAAAAAAGGAGAGAGACTTAGAAGTAGAAAGTTTCTTGTAAGACTTCTTATACCGTGACACCCTTAGATTTAAAAACAAAGCTTGGGCACCTGAGTGGCTCAGTCAGTTAAGTAAGCATCTGCCTTCGGCTCAGGTCATGATCCCAGAGTTCTAGGATCCAGCCCTCACATCAGGCTCCGTGCTTGGTGGGGAGCCTGCTTCTCCCTCTGCCCCTCACCCTCCTTCTTGTGCTCTCTCTCTCTCTTTCAAATAAATAAATCTTAAAAATAAAATAAAAACAAAGCTCAAACTTGATTATGTTTTCAATAAAAGTTCTCACAACACTCATCCTATTTATGTATTTATTACTTTTGTTTTTAAGTAAACTCTATTCCCAATGGGGCTTGAACTCATGACCCAAGTTCAAGAGTCATATGCTCTACCAGCTGAGCAGCCAAGTGCCCCTTGCAACCCTCATCCTAAAAGAAAACCACAAGACTCTACCTGTCATGTTCTAATTACACCACAGTCAAGTCCTCTTTGGTAATCCATAAGCTTTTCCCTGGGACTGCGCAGATTCCCATGTCAGTTCTGCCATTTACTAGCTGAATGACTTGGGCCAAGTACTGAAAAGTTTTTCACCCCTTACCAGCTAGCTCTACAACTATTGTACAGCTAGCTGTACAATGTGCCTTTGTTGCAAACAAATTATCTTCATAACCCCTCCCATACGACACTGAAACAAAATTCACAGACATATCCTACATAACCCTCTTTCACCTCAGTTTCCTCATCTGAATGGAGATAATACCATTACCCACCTCATAAAGTTTTTATAAGGCTTACATGAATTAATTTATGTGAGGTACCTAGAATGACGTCTGACACGCAGTCTGAGCTGTTTGCATTATTTCCTCTTAAGAATAGACATCTATGGGCCTATGATCTCAACTAGCATTGGTTATGCAAATACCAACCAGAAGCCCCAGGAAGTACAGAAGAAAGTGAGAAAACAAATACAAAGGAATGCTGAATCACAAGTTCCACATTCCATCTGCTAGCTTTAACCAGGGAGCTAGAGTTTCACTTTCTCTCCTTTCCTCTGATCACCCTTTTGATCTAGAGATACAAGAAAGGTGATGAACTTGAAAGGCAAACAGCCAAGGAGGAATCAGGAAATAAGCTGGTGGGCTTCAGACCCGACAGTCCCCCCACTTAGTGTGGAATGCCTCACCTGCCCCAGTGCACTCTGATGCAGTTCCATCTCTTCCCTGCCTCCTTCTTGGCTACGGAAGCATGGAGGAACAGAGAGAAGCTAGGACTGGCACATTTTTAGAGCCACAAGATGCAGAAAAAAGGGGCATGACTCAGGGACTCTGGCCTCTTGCCTGTGGCGCTGTCACCCACCTTTGAGTGTCCTCGGGTGTCATC
The DNA here is from genome assembly GCF_922984935.1 of Meles meles. Taxonomy (NCBI): domain Eukaryota; kingdom Metazoa; phylum Chordata; class Mammalia; order Carnivora; family Mustelidae; genus Meles; species Meles meles. Next base: position 76,253,870 of record NC_060069.1, read on the forward strand.
ACCTGAATTCTCCTCCTCTATCTCAGCTACAGAATGAGAAGACCTATGTTATATACCTCATAAAATGTGAAAATAAGATGCAATAAGGCATGTGAAAGCATTTTGGAAAATATGAAGTACTATAAAAATTTACATTAATGATAGGGTTTGCATTAGTATAGCTTTCCCTCACATTAACAGATGTTATGCACAAAAAAAGGTTCTATTATCAAATTAATTTAGCAAATGCTGGTTAAGAAAATCATCCACAGGTTTCTCTACTTAGGATAGTGATCCCTAACCCTATTAGATCCAATGTGCCTTTGTTGCAAACGAATTATCTTCATAACCCCTCCCATACTACTCTGAAACAAAATTCACAGACATATCCTACATAAACAATTTCCAAAAGGAACACCACCAATAAAATATATTTTAGTACATAAATGCTCGGGAATAACTAAACCAAAAGACGTAAGCAGTGAGACACTTGTATAGGGAATCATGAATACGACAGCTCCAACAAGGCTACGAAATTGTGCTGTATCAGTGACTCGATACAACCACTGGTGTTTGCTCATGATGTGCTTTTCTGACAGTAAATTAATTCTCAGCAAAGCTCCAAATGAAATACAATCCTCCCTTGATTTACAAGGTCTTTGTACTCCTAAGACATTCAGTGTCTATTATAAAATCACAATTACTTTGTATTTATATGTAAAACAGCATTAGGTCCTAAGCCTAATTATAAGCAGATTTTTCAGCTACATGACCATAAGGGCAAGAGTAAATCCGGGAAGGCCAAAGGCAACTCTTTTGTGGGACTGTCTATGAACTGCAGGCTAGCTAGTGTCCATAATCTCTAGGCCAATCAGTATGACAATAAAACACTTCCACAAATTTATAATTTATAAAACATTCCCTAGGGGACAGTACCACTCCACTTAGAATCACTGGTATAAAGCTTCAGGAGTCTTTAACACAACAACATGACCTATGAAGAGGAAAATATTAGAACACTTTACAACAGAACACTTTTCTTTCCCAAACAGCTTCTAAGAAGACTATGGTTTCACTAATCACACTTTGGGAAATATTGGTATTGATTATTTTTTTTAAAAGAAGATTTAATAGAGAAAGAATACTAAGTAACTTGCCACAGGTGAACAACAATAAGAAGGTTCTGGAGTTATGTTTTCCAGGAAAGTCTGATGCTTGGCTGGACCTCTCAATGCATTACCATCTTGGATCCTTGGGCTCTCCAAGCAATCAACATTGACTGAAACCAAGCAAGAATTTCAGACAAGACTTTTATTGGAGTTTATGCTCAAGCACAAGGGAGATAGCACAAAGGAAAGGGTCCTTCAGGTTGACTCCCCAAACAAAGGCCAGGGAAAGTTTTTAGAGACTAAGACAGAAAAGGAGTGCCGGCTAAGCACAAAGGGGTGGGGAGAGATACAAAAGTTGGGTGCTCTGGCGCAGTGGACAGCACATGCTTCCTCATGCATCTCAGGTCTCATTAGCATGTTAAATCTCTACTCCTGGGCGTGTTTTTAGTACTATAATGAAGGAAAAAGTTGGTGAAAGATCAGCACTAGGGTGGTCCACCTTGGGACACACAGGTTTGGTCTTCACCAGTCTTCCTAGTCAAGTCTCCCCCTTTCGTAAGTACACTGCTTCCCCATTCCTATAAGACATGCTGCTCAAAGGGGCATAGTGTTTCTGCTATTGCGGAAGCTGGGTTTTGCAGTTAGGATTGAGGCGACCAGACTCCAGTCCCTGCTCTGTCTCAAATGTATCAGTAACACAGAAAGTATCATCTCTCCAAACACAAGAAAGAAGGAGCTCATAGAAACTTTTTTTTAGGATATCACAGACACAGCCTGAGTTCCATTAGTGCCATTCAAGATAAATGGTATGAAAGTTTGATCTGGAGTCTAGACTGCTGCTCAGAAGTCACTTTTATGGCCCTCAGACATATTAATCCATAAATTTATTTTTCAAGGCCTATAGATTTCTCTTATGTTCATTTCCCAAAAGTAAATGGGATTTCTAGATCAGTCACGTGAATGAGGCAGATAATGTTAACTATTTTTTTCAGTATCAATATATAAAAATAAAACAATGAAATATTTATTTCATTTCTCCAAACCTACAGATTTTAAGCATTGAAAGATACATTTACATCGTAAAACCTATACTTTAGTTTTAAACTTCTTCCAAACCTGGCTTTAACTCATAACCTAAAAACTACTTGAAAAAACGACAGCCTATTAAGGCTCTAGTGAGGCTAAAAATATCCCAATCTCTACTTAAGTGGAAGAAATAGGGGTACCTGTGTGGCTTAGTTAAACATCTGCCTTTGACTCAGGTCATCAACTCAGGGTCCTAGGACCCAGGCCTACGTTGTAGGGCTCCCTGCTCAGCAAGGAGTCTGCTTCACCCTTTACCTCTGCACCTTCCTCCTGCTCGTGCTCTCTCTCTCTTTCTCAAGTAAATAAATAAAATCTTTAAAAATAAATAAATAAAGTGGAAGAAATAGATTCTAGTAAATAATTACAGTGCAATCAAGTGAATGCTATTAGCTACAGAGCCCTAGAGGAAAACACCTCACCCAACCTAGAGACTCAGAAAAAGTTTCTTGAAGTCTAATTAGCAAGGAGGCAGAATTATCTCCTTAATTACATGGTCAATACATTTTTTTAAGATTTTAAGAGAAGCATGAGAATAGTACATCTGATTGTATAAATACCTAGTGTGCACTGGTGCCATCTGCTGGACATTTTTTATACAGCAAGCAGAAAAACACATTTTTCATTATTTTGCAATATAGTTTATCTTATAGTTTCTGTAACTTGGGGACCAATATATCAATTCACTTCTAGGTTTACCTATAAACCTATCAACTTACTACATGGCCACACCTCATCTTCGATTTGTAAATGGGTTAAGTTACTACATTATATCTAAAGTAAGTACTTGACAATGGTGTTGTAAAGGAAATCCCAATGAAATGGGCAACAAAAGAACAGGTTTTTTTCCCATAGGTTTAAATGCACTTCAGTTCATCCAAGAGTTTTTAGAAGAAAGACTTACTTAAAAAATCTAAATTATGGATATCAATGGTCCTACTTAAAACAACCAGAGAAGCACAAACCTTAAGGAGAAATAAATTATGATCGTAACTACATCCGAGTTAAATATTTCTGTTTAATGAGGGACATTATTTGCAAATTTAACAAGTAATAAAATGAGTGAAGAAATTTGTAATGTCTGAAACCAACAAGGGCTATTTACACAAGACATTTCTTCGAATCAATACAAGACAGAAAAACCAAAGAAAGAAGAGGAAAGAATATGAATAAGCACTGGCTAAAAAGTAAAATGAAAGGAGACTCAGAATACATCAAATGAGTAAAGTTAAAATGAGATATCACTTTACACCTATCAGGTTGGCAAAATATAAAGGATATGAGCAAGTGCTAATGAACATGGGAGGAAATGAGTGCTCAAGTACTTCTGTAGGAAAAGAAATCTGGCAGTACTTAGTTAAGTATGCATATATCTAATAATGCTACAATTCTGTTCCTGGATGTATTAGTTACTTATCACAAATTAGCCCAACCAAGATTTCGAGGCTTAAAAATCACAAACATTTATTAACTCAAAGTTTCTGTGGGGGAGGAATCCAGATGTGGTTTGGTTAGGCTCCTCTAAGTTCAGGTTTCTCAAAAGGCTGCAGTCAAGGGTGACCTGAGCTATGATTATCTCAAGGGTAAGTGGGGAAGTTATCTGCTTCCAAGTTTACTCTACCACACAGACCTCTCCATAGGGCAGTTCACAACATGGCAGCTTGTTTCCCCCAAAGAATGAGAAATGGCAAGCAAAACAAAATCATAGATCTTTGGTAAACTATTCAGAAGTCACATCTCATCACATCTGCCCTACTTTATTCATTAGGAAAGAATCACTTGGTCCAGCCCATATTAAAGGGGAGGAATTTAAACAAAGACATGACTATGGGGAGGTAAGAACCATTGGGAACCATTTTAAAGGCTGCCTACCACACTGGGTATATATCCCAGAAATTCCCAACAGATCAATAATAAAACAGGGACGAAGCTATTCATTATTGCAGTATTGTGTGAAAGATAGTTGTGGGCAACTTAGATACTCATCAACGGGAAAACAGATGAGAAGAGAAAATGTGATATAAGCATATGAAAAAATACTATGCAATGAGAAAATAGTGAACCAAATTTATAGGCAGCAACATGGATCCACTTTAAAACCATAGACTGAGTGTAATAAAGTAATGTACAATAGCCTTTATTTAAATTTAACCCATGAATAACATTATGTATCTCTCAAGAATTTCAGTGTAGCTACATGTCAGTATGGAAGGTAGACATATATGACAAGGGTGACAAAGGGAGAAAAAAAATAGGCATAATGATTTCCATGGACCAAAATCAACAGGCCACAAAATGAGTATAATCAATTCAATTCTGTGGTTCTAAAGGCGTTAAAAACAAAGCCCAGGGCGCCTGGGTGGCTCAGTGGGTTAAGCCGCTGCCTTCGGCTCAGGTCATGATCTCGGGGTCCTGGGATCAAGTCCCGCATGGGGCTCTCTGCTCAGCAGGGAGCCTGCTTCCCTCTCTCTCTCTGCCTGCCTCTCTATCTACTTGTGATCTGTCTCTGTCAAATAAATGTTAAAAAAAAAAAAAAAAAAAACAAAGCCCAAAAGACAGGAGTAAAACTAACGCATCCCTCCATGGTGGTGCTCAAGCCTCCCAGTTCTTCGGAGATAGCCAGTTATTGATTATAAATTCACTTTACCTACTCCTCTGTATGCTATTCTGAACATCTTGGGGCTGGGAGATGTCAAACTGTATTTCTTTTTTTTTCTTTTTTTAATTTGTTTGACAGACAGAGATCACAAGTAGGCAGCGAGGCAGGCAGAGAGAGGAGGAAGCAGGCTCCCCGCTGAGCAGACAGCCTGATGTGGTGCTCGATCCCAGGACCCTGGGATCATGGCCTGAGCCGAAGGCAGAGGCTTTAACCCACTGAGCCACCCAGGCGCCCCTCAAACTATTTCTAAGCTCTCTTGCCAGGCTTCCTGTTAGACAGTGAAGGGAACTGAGGAAGCTAAAGAAAAAGAAAGGCTTGGGCTCCCAACGTGTGACAGTTGCTGGCAAGCACAAGTGCTGCTACAGTGGAGTGATTCCAGTCGAGCAGCTGGGGCAGAGGCAGCCCCCTTTGGTTAAGTGACACTTCTTCAGTAGATCCAGGCCTGCCTGAAGTACAGCAACAGGTCAACACAAAGGGCTTCAGCATCTGCAACTTCTTGCTTCTCATCTTCCTTTTTGTTACTCCAGGCCCACTTGTCTTTCTTTTTGCACTTCTGGCCCCTTCATGTCAGTACACACTACAAACTATCTGAAAAAATATTGCTTTTCTACTGACCTCATAATAGGACGCCACAGTTTTAAACAGCTGAATTCCCATTTTACAAGTAAGGCTGCATCAGAGAATGTATCTACTTGTCTGAAAGCCACAGCTGGGATATGAACCTAGGATTTCTAGCTCCTGAGCCTATATACTTAACTATATTCTATAGTTCCTTTCACATACATCTAAGTAGAGTGAAACTGGATTTCCACATGGTGCCACATGAAAGAAAGAAAGGAGACAGGTAAAGATAGCTCAATGATGCCTGTGGGCCTTTCAAGTAAACATTTATTTTGTATCCTCATGCCTTAGCAAGAAAAAAGTATAATTAGAAAGTCACAAAATAAAGGACATAACTGGCCTCCCTTCTTTCTTGATAGATCCATTCATATGCTTGGAGAAAAACTGAATATGGTTCTGTATGTCATACTACAGACTGAATGCTCAACCTTTCATGGTTGATTCGGTGGCAAGTGCCAGATCAGGCAAAGACAGTAATGAACCTGCAACCCATGTTAGATCGTTTTGATTCAAATTGTTTGCATTTTTTTTTTTTTAAATAATTAAAAGAGCCTGACTGGCTCAGTCAGTTAAGCATCCGACTTTTGGTCTGGGTTGAGGTCATGATCTCAGGGTTGAGAGATCAAGCCCTGTACTGGGCTCTACACTCACTGGTGCGTCTGCTTGGGACTCTCCCTCTGCACACACCCCCCACCCCACCAAGCACACACTCTTTATAAATAAATAAATAAATCTTTTAAAAAACAATTAAAAGAAGGACTAAGACAAGTCGTATCACAATCTTCCCCTGAGCAGAGAGCCCGATGCTCTCTGCATCAAATAAATAAAATCTTTTTTATTTATAATATATAATACATATTATATATATAATATATATAATAAAAAAGATCTTTTTTATATTTATTATATTTTTTATATTTTATATATTTTTATATTAATTTATATTATATATATAATAAAAAAGATCTTTTTTATTTATAATATATAATATATATTATATATATATTATATATATATATAATAAAAAAGATTTTATTTATTTGACAGAGAGACAGTAAGAGAGGGAACACAAGAGGGAGAGTGCGAAAGGGAGAAGCAGGCTTCCCACTGAGTAGGGAGCCCGACGTGGGGCCTGATCCCAGGACTCCAGGATCATGACCTGAAGGCAGATGATCAATGACTGACCCACTCAGGCACCTCCAATATTATCTTTAAAAAAAAAAATTTTTTTTCTAGTATTCTTGCTTGCACTGGAAATTCTAAAACCACAGACAATGGGGGATGTATAGGACGCATAGGATGATGTTATCTTCACTTAAGGTTAGAGTCCAAAGCCCGGAGCTAGGAGATGATTTTATTCCTCAAACCAGTTAAGACTCCACCCAACTACTACGAGCTTCAGTTTATTCCCAAATACCTGACAGCAAAAGAAAATGTTACTGTGAATGTGAGCACATTCATAGTTCTGCACTACATTCATAGTTCTGCACTATAAACACTATTAGAAAGTGCTTGTAATTTCCTGACACAGAAGTTCCTTTGGATTACCAAAACTGAAATTTATTAGTTCTCTGTTAGTTGCCTTCTCCCTAATAACAGCCTCCCATAAATTGAGGACCCTCTCTTCTCTTTTGCCTATTTCATATCCTCTTCTTTCCTTTTGCTCATATCGGCAATAACAACATTAAAAGAATAAATGGGCTCTTTTCTGAGACTCTTCTAAATGAATTTCATTTGATGGAACTGAATACACACACACTCTCCTTAGTCACTTTCACTTTTCTCCAAGAAACATCTGATTATCAAAGATGCATAAATTTGCACAATAAACTATGTCAATATTCACTCATTTCTTTCAAATAAATCATTTGATAACGGCAAAGAACTCTTTTTCCTCTAATATTAGCTCTGATAAATAGCACTGCTTTGATCCTTAATTTTTAATTCTGAAATAATTATATACTCACATGAAGTAGCAAACAAAATAAAACAAAACAAGTACAGGGAGATCCTGTGCATTTTTCATCCAGCCTCCTACCACAGTAATCTTACATAATTACAGTATAGGATCAAAACCAAGAAATGGATACTGACACAATCCACAGAACTTCTTATTCAGATTTTATAAGTTTTATAAGCATTTGCATATGTGTGTGTGTGTGTGCACGTGCACACACATGCATTCACATGTCTGTACAATTTTATCACCTGGATAGTTTCATATGATCATCATCGTAATCAAGAACTAGTTCATCACCAGGGCATCTGGGTGGCTCAGTCGGTTAAGTGTCGGACTCTCGATTTCAGCTCAGGTCATGACTTCAGCATCATGAGATTGAGCCCCAAGTCAGGCTCTACGCTCAGTGTGGTGTTTGCTTGAGATCCCCTCTCCCTCTCCCTTTGCCCCTCCCCTGGGTCATGCTCTTTCTCTCTCTCAAATAAATAAAATCTTCTTAAAAATTAAAAAAAAAAAAAAAGAAACAAAGTAAGAAATGTTTCATCACCAAGAAGCTCCCTTAGGCTACCCTGTTATAGTCACACCCAATCTCCATGTATACCCTATCCCTAAACCCTGGCCATCACGAAGCTGTTCTTAATCTCTTTAAGTTTGTTGTTTCCAAAATGTTATTTAGACAGAACCATATGGTATGTAACTTTTTTTTTTTTAAAAGATTTTATTTATTTATTTGACAGACAGAGATCACAAGTAGGCAGAGAGGCAGGCAGAGAGAGAATGAGAGGGAAGCAGGCTCCTCGTGGAACAGAGAGCCCGATGCGGGACTCGATCCCAGGACCTTGAGATCATGACCTGAGCCGAAGGCAGCGGCCTAAACCACTGAGCCACCCAGGCGCCCCGGTATGTAACCTTTTAAGACTAGTTTTTTTCACTCAGCATATTTCCCTTGAGATCCATCCAGGTTGTTCTATCAATAGTTCATTCTTTTACATTGATGAATAATATTCCATGGTACATATGTACAAGTATGCTTATAGCAACAGTATTTAATTTTCTAAAAAATACTTCTAACAAAATCTTACAAGAAAACCAAATATCTAAATAAAAAGAAAGCTGATCAGCCTGACATAAGAGTTGGGAAAAATTGGAGATAGGTCATCTTAACCTCCCCCCAACCTGCCCAGGGCACCTTCTAAAGCACTAGTTAAACCATTAGAACCTATAATACAGAAAGGAGAATATATCGGAATGAAACCAAAATAATCTGTATGCCTACTCAGAGTAATGGCGAAAATAGGAATAAAAGTCAGGCTGCTGTAAGGGAATCTATAGGAGTACATCTACTGTCACCTGAACTTTAACTTAAGCAAGTAGGAAAAAAGGATGCTGCCTATTTTCTATAAGAAGAAAAAGTTTATCCATTAACTGCTTAATGAAACAAATTTTAAAGATGCAAAAACTATCAGTTATTGACAATAATGCTATGTAAGAAACCACCCCAAAACTCAACAGCTTAACAATAATCACTTATTCTCACATCCACGGGTTCATCAGCTATTTAGATGACACTACTTTAAATGTTGCATTCTGAGCCAGGCTGGGGAAGGCAGTGACTACTACCCAAGGATTCTTCTCACAGTGATGACAGAATGACAAGAGAACAAGTGCAAATAAGCAAAAGCATTTTAATCCTTCCCTCTTACCATATCTGCTAACACCCCATTGCCAAACCAAGTCACACAGCCAAATCCAAAGTTAAGGGGTGAAGAAATACATTCTACCACCATGAAGATATGGCAAATACAAAGCTATAATATGTTACTACACAGTAGTTAAGAATTGTGACCAACAATTATAAATATAATTATATAGCAAATATAAAGCTCTAATATGTTACTACGGAGTAGTTAAGAATTATGACCAACAAACACACAGAAGACTTGCTATTGCCCCAAATATTCCCTCCATCTGAATATGCCTTTGCTTAAGCCTTTGGTCCCTGACAAAATGAAAATACTGTCAGGGGTAACACTTTACTTGATAGCTTTATTTATCCCTTAGTATCAAAGTATTTCCTATGAAAAGAAAGAAAGGGCAAGCATGACTACGGAAGGCAGAGTAAGAGATTGGAGGAACCACCTGAAACAAACTTTTTGCTATCTCACAAATTTACTTAAGATCAGAGACTATCTATTCTCACAAAATAAAAGACAAAATACCACAACGGAACTCTGCGATCAAAATACAATTTTTTAAAGATCCTCTTTGAAGACCGAATTCCCCATTCCAGATCATTCAGAGTTATTACCATCCCAGAAATCTGCCCGGTAACATTCCATTGGGACTTGCACAGCAATTGTTTACACTGTCACTCTTGAATCCAGATGAACACTGATTTACCTCAGCCTTTCTCAAGTAGTCAGCCCCTCAACATTATTCTGATCCAAATGCAGAGGTACAGGAAAACACTGAAAATATATATTTTATACTTGTGGAATACCACCCAATAAATTCCTTTCTGATTAGAGAATACCTTCTCTATATAGGTCCTCTTTCCATGTGATTATTTATAAATACCATTTTTGCCATTATATACAATAAAGTACCTTGGAGAAAGAAAACAATTTACTCTGTTAAACTGAACAGTCTGTGTTAACACTGTAACATCAAACTTCTGTGATTAACTATTAGCACCACTCACATAAAATTTCCTAAAGTTTAGAGTTAGATGCAAATTCTATTTCTATAAATAAAATGAGGTTTTGAACATCACAAACAACTCTTCCTACAAATCGCACTTACCATCTCTCTAATGTCATTGAGATCTGCTTGGTTTCTTATTTTATGGATAGACTAGTAAGGAATTAGTTAAAGCTAAACTATACCCAACAAAAATCCCTACGCATTTTTCTAACTATTCACATAAACCAGATAGTACCACTAACTACATATTTGAGGACCTATGCATTGTGCTATACCTGCACTGCCCTAAAGAAATGTATAGTCCGATTAGAAAGACAAAAACATACAAAAATAGTAATAACTCAGGAGGCATATAAAAACTAACAAAGTAGGACAGACAGTAACTGCTACAGAAGTTCAACAAACAGATCACGGGGACTGGGCCTCACCTGAGTTAAACTAGAAAACATTAAGTGAAGAGAGAGAACATGTCAAACATCAAGAATAGTAAATAAAATAAAAAGAGACTCCCATAAACTGTGCCACATGGTAGTTATCTATCTAGAAAGGTTTTGGTTATGTCCTGAGATTCTTTTTTTTTTTTTTTTTTAAAGATTTTATTTATTTATTTGACAGAGAGAAATCACAAGAGAGGCAGGCAGAGAGAGAGGAGGGGAAGCAGGCTCTCCGCTGAGCAGAGAGCCCGATGCGGGACTTGATCCCAGGACCCTGGGATCATGACCTGAGCCGAAAGCAGTGGCTTAACCCACTGAGCCATCCAGGCGCCCCATGTCCTGAGATTCTTATATACTCTTTGACACAGTTATTTCCTTCCTAAGAAAATAATGAGCAAAATGGACAGATTTCTTACAGGCAGGAGGAGGGATGGAAACCAACCTGGAAATGCTCAACTTCAGAGACTAGCTGATAAGATATTGGTATATCAATCAATTGTCTAATGCCACAACAATGCTGTACAATGACCACAAACCCACAATGGTATTCAAGTTTATTGCTCATATGTTTGCAGTCAGCTGGGGGATTGGCTTGAAGGCTCTGCTGATCTTAGGCTTACTCACACATCTGAGGGTTAGCTGGCTTCATCTAGAGCAACTGGGGCTACTTGTCTGTGTGATCCGTATCTCTTCTTCCAACACGCAACCCAGCAAGTTCTCACAGCTATGATAGAGGCCCAAGCTGTCTGGAGACCTAAACTCAGAATTTCTTCCTCCTTCTAATCACCAAAGCCCAGAGTACGAGTAAAACGGCACTACGAAGTTACATCAGCGGTCAGCAAACTACAGGCCTCAGGCATAATCTGGCCTACTGCCTATTATTTTTTTTTTTAAGTTTTATTAAAATTTAGCCTCCCCCTTTCATTTACATACGGGGTGTGGCTCATTCATGTTACAAAAGCAAAGCAATTATGACAGAGACGATATGACCTGCTAAGTCTTAAATGTTTATTATTTGGTCCTAGGCTGTAGGGTACAGGGAATGAAACACAAGGAAAAGTATAGAATTAGGGCTACTTCTGCAATGTACCAATGGAGTGTTGGTTCATCGTTATCAGACTTTTTAATGGCTTAGAAAACACTTATAAAATAATGCTAAGAAGTAAAAGAAGGTAAAAAAAAAACTATACAGGTAGTACAATCCCACCTCCACATGTATTACATATAAATAATTCATAAGCGTATATTATTTTCATGTATATTTTTAAAGGCAAGCCACAGACCAGAAAATATTTGCAAGATACATAGCGGATAAAAAGGACTTGTATCCAAAATATACAAAGAACTCTTAAAAGTCAGCAATAAGAAAACAAACCCAGTTTAAAAATGGGCCAAAGATCTGAATAGATACCTCATCAAATAAGATATACAAATAGCAAATAAGCATATAAAAAGATGCTCACCACATTTGTCATCATCAGGGAATTATAAATAAAAACAACGAGATACCACTACCCAGCTATTAGAATAGTTGAAATCCCCAAAACTGACAATACCAAATACTGATAAGGATGCAGAGAAACAGGAACTCTTATACACTGTTGGTGGGAATGAAGAATGGTACAGCCATTATGAAAGACAGCCGGCAGCCTCTTCCAAAACCAAACATACTGTTACCACAAGATCCAGCAATCATGCTCCTAGTTATTATCCAAATGATTTTAAAACCTATGTTCACAAAAAAACCTGCGCATGGAAGTGCACTGCAGCTTTATTCATAATCACCAAAAGCTGGAACTAACCAAGATGAATGAATAATAGGTGGATATACAACGAATTGGTGGATAAACAAAGCATGGGATATTCTTCAGCAGTAAAAAGATACAACCTAGTAAGCCACAAAAAGAACATTAAAGGCATATTGCTAAGTGAAATGAAAGAAGCCAGTATGAAAGGCTACACATATTATAGAATTCCAATTTATGACACTCTGGAAAAGGCAAAACTAAAGAGATGGTAAAATGATCAATGGTTGCCAAGGGTTTGGGTTCAGGATGAATTGGTGAAGTATAGGGGATTTTTTGTATATGTGCTGCCGAAGCGAGCACTATAGGGGATTTTTTGGATAGTGAAACTATTCGGTATGATACCGTAATGGTGGATGCAAAACATGAATTTGTCAAAGCCCATAAAACTTCATAGTACAAATAATGAACCTTCATGTATGCAAATTTAAAAAAACATCAAGGTCAGGGGATTGAATGCAGACTGTGACAAGAGATTCTAGCTGCGTTACAAATATACGAAACAAGGTCGCTGAAGGCGATCTGATCACCCTCAAAGTGCTGATCTAGTAATTAGAAATGAGTGCAGTCTACAAGACTAAAAGCAAAAGAACTGTTCACAAGCATAAGTTGTTTTTCACAGGATATAGGTTAACAATTCTGTACACTAGAATTCAACAATTAAATAAATGGATGGCAGAAGATGAGAACAATGGCCAAAGTTAGAACAATCCAAAATTAAAGTAGCATTAGAAAACTGCCCAAAATATAAAGTAAGTATTCATGAATCCATATTGTTATAAATATATGACTGAACAAATTAGTACATGGAGAAAAGAAACAAATCTTCCATAAAGAAAAATACCGAATAATTTATATAGATATCCCAGCCTCAAGGAGGGACAGTATGACTCACCACCTCTGTATAGTCTGTGCATAATGACTTCATTCTGAAGTGTGCATTATGGAAAGGGGGTAAAAGAGTAACTTTACAGTGGAGAAACCTAACAAATACTACCTCAGTCAGGTGATGAAGGCCAACATCAACAGTGATAAATCATGTTGATATTATGTGCCTTGATACAATGTCATGAAAATAGCACTTTGCCTGTGGTCTTCCTCCCAGTAACCCATAAGCCCAGTCCTATGAGAAAAACATTAAAATTCCAATAGTGGTGTATCCTACAAAATATCTGACAAGCACTCCTCAAAACTGTGAAGGTCATCAAGAACAATGGAAGTCAGAGGTCCAAAACCTATGGGATACAGCAAAGGCGGTTCTAGGAAGAAGTACATTGCCATCCAAGCCTCCCTCAAAAAAACTGAAAAATCCAAAATACACCAGCTCTCTCTACACCTTAAAGAACTAGAGAATCAACAACGAATCAAACCGGCTCCACATGCAAGAAGGGAAATAATCAAGATTAGAGCAGAGATCAATGAGGTAGACACCAGAGATACAGTAGAATGTATCAATGAAACTAGAAGCTGGTTTTTTGAAAGAATCAATAAGATTGATAAACCACTGGCCACACTAATCCAAAAGAAAAGAGAGAAAGCCCAAATTAATAAAATTATGAATGAAAAGGGAGAGATCACAACTAACACCAAGGAAATAGAAACAATCATCAAAAATTATTACCAACAGTTATATGCCAATAAGCTAAGCAGCCTAGATGAAATGGATGCATTCCTGGAAAACTATAAACTCCCAAAATTGAACCAGGAAGAAATTGACAACCTGAATAGACCGATATCTAGTAATGAGATTGAAGCAGTGATCAAAAACCTCCCCAAAAACAAGAGCCCAGGACCTGACGGATTCCCTGGGGAATTCTACCAAACTTTCAAATAAGAAATAACACCAATTCTCCTGAAGCTGTTTCAAAAAACTGAAGCAGAAGGAAAACTTCCAGACTCTTTTTATGAAGCCAGCATTACCCTGATCCCCAAACTAGGCAAAGACCTAACCAAAAAGGAGAATTTCAGACCAATATCACTGATGAATATGGATGCTAAGATTCTCAACAAGATCCTAGCAAACAGGATCCAGCAGCACATTAAAAAGATTATCCACCTGGGCACCTGGGTGGCTCAGTGGGTTAAAGCCTCTGCCTTCAGCTCAGGTCATGATCTCAGGGTCCTGGGATGGAGCCCCGCATCAAGCTCTCTGCTCCGCAGGGAGCCTGCTTCCTCCTCTCTCTCTGCCTGCCTCTCTGCCTAGTTGTGATTTCTGTCAAATAAATTAAAAAAATAATAAAAAAAAAGATTATCCACCATGACAGGTGGGATTCATCCCTGGGTTGCAAGGATGGTTCAACATTCGCAAATCAATCAATGTGATAGAACAAATCAATAAGAGAAGAGAGAAGAACCACATGGTCCTCTCAATTGATGCATAAAAAGCATTTGACAAAATCCAGCATCTGTTCCTGATTAAAATGCTTCAAAGTATAGGGATAGAAGGAACACTCCTGAACTTCAAAAAATCTATCTTTGAAAGATCCTCAGCAAATACCATCCTCAATGGGAAAAAGCTTGCAGCCTTCCCGTTGAGATCAGGAACACAAGGATGCCCACTCTCACCACTCTTGTTCAACATAGTATTAGAAGTCCTAGCAACGGCAATCAGACAACAAAGAGAAATAAAATGTATCCAAATTGGCAATGAAGAAGTCAAACTCTCTCTCTTTGCAGATGACATGATTCTTTATATGGAAAACCCCAAAGACTCCACCCCCAAACTACCAGAACAGCATGCTATTCAGTAACGTGGCAGGATACAAAGTCAATGTACAGAAATCAGTGGCTTTCTTATACACTAATAATGAAAATACAGAAAGGCAAATTAGAGAATCGATTCCATTTACTATAGCACCAAGAACCATTAGATACCTGGGAATAAACCTGACCAAAGAGGTAAAGGACCTGTACTCGAGGAACTACAGAACACTCATGAAAGAAATTGAAGAAGACACAAAAAGATGGAAGACCGTTCCATGCTCTTGGATCGGAAGAATAAACATTGTTAAAATGTCTATACTGCCTAGAGCAATCTATACTTTTAATGCCATTCCGATCAAAATTTCTCCGGTATTTTTCAAAGAGCTGGAGCAAATAATCCTAAAATTTGTATGGAATCAGAAGAGACCCCGAATTGCTAAGGAAATGTTGAAAAACAAAAACAAAACTGGCGGCATCACGTTACCCGATTTCAAGCTTTACTACAAAGCTGTGATCATCAAGACAGTGCGGTACTGGCATAAAAACAGACACATTGACCAGTGGAACAGAGTGGAGAGCCCAGATATGGACCCTCAACTCTATGGTCAAATAATCTTCGACAAAACAGGAAAAAATATACAGTGGAAAAAAGACAGTCTCTTCAATAAATGGTGCTGGGAAAACCGGACAGCTATATGTAGAAGAATGAAACTCGACCGTTCTCTTACACCATACACAAAGATAAACTCGAAATGGATAAAAGACCTCAACGTGAGACAGGAATCCATCAGAATCCTAGAGGAGAACATAGGCAGTAAACTCTTCGATATCAGCCACAGCAACTTCTTTCAAGATATGTCTCCAAAGGCAAAGGAAACAAAAGCGAAAATGAACTTTTGGGACTTCATCAAGATCAAAAGCTTTTGCACAGCAAAGGAAACAGTCAACAAAACAAAAAGGCAACCCACGGAATGGGAGAAGATATTTGCAAATGACAGTACACACAAAAGGCTGATATCCAGGATCTATAAAGAATTCCTCAAACTCAACACACACAAAACAGATAATCATATCAAAAAATGGGCATAAGATATGAACAGACACTTCTCCAATGAGGACATACAAATGGCTATCAGACACATGAAAAAATGCTCATCATCACTAGCCATCAGGGAGATTCAAATTAAAACCTCATTGAGATATCACCTTACACCAGTTAGATTGGCCAAAATTAGCAAGACAGGAAACAACGTGTGTTGGAGAGGTTGTGGAGAAATGGGAACCCTCTTACACTGTTGGTGGGAATGCAAGTTGGTGCAGCCACTTTGGAGAACAGTGTGGAGATTCCTCAAGAAATTAAAAATAGAGCTTCCCTATGACCCTGCAATTGCACTGCTGGGTATTTACCCCAAAGATACAGATGTAGTGAAAAGAAGAGCCATCTGTACCCCAATGTTTATTGCAGCAATGGCCACGGTCATCAAACTGTGGAAAGAACCAAGATGCCCTTCAACGGACGAATGGATAAGGAAGATGTGGTACATATACACGATGGAGTATTATGCCTCCATCAGAAAGGATGAATACCCAACTTTTGTAGCAACATGGACGGGACTGGAAGAGATTATGCTGAGCGAAATAAGTCAAGCAGAGAGAGTCAAGTATCATATGGTTTCACTTATTTGTGGAGCATAACAAAGAACATGGAGGACATGGGGAGATGGAGAGGAGAAGGGAGTTGTGGGAAATTGTAAGGGGAGATGAACCATGAGAGACTATGGACTCTGAAAAACAACCTGAGCGTTTTGAAGGGGCAGGGGGTGGGAGGTTGGGGAACCAGGTGGAGGGTAATAGAGAGGGCACGTACTGCATGGAGCACTGGGTGTGGTACAAAAACAATGAGTACTGTTACACTGAAAATAAATAAATAAATAAATAAATAAATAAAATAAAAACAACGGAAGTCAGAAAAACTGCCACTGCCAAGAGGAGACTAAGGAAACATGACAACTAAATATAACACAGTATCCTGAGTGGGATCTTGGGGGGGGAAGAAAACCTACATTAAATATGAACTAAAGAAATCTAAATAAACTAGACATCAGTTAATAAAAATGTAACAACATTGGCTCATTAAGTAATAAAAGGAGAAGCTGGGTGTGTCATATATGGAAACACTTTGTACCTTCTCAATTTTTCTGAAGATCTAAAAGTATAAAAAATGAAGTCTATTTAAAAAAAAAACCCAAAACTTCAACAGTGATAATCTCCTTACATCGGAAATATGGATAATTTATGCTTTTGTCCTTAATAGTTCTCTGGGCCACACACATCTTCTAGGATAAGCTCTATGCTAGTCTAAAAAGTATAACTTACAAACTATTGTTCAACTTGTTTAAATAGTGAACACTAGAACTGTGATTATAAATTTTAAAAGCAGACACTAGTATTTATTGAATTACAATTTGCTATGAATCGTATGCTAAGAATTTTAGCAATACTCTGTGTAGTGAATAGTATTACTCCTTTTTAAAATGTGAGGAAATGTAACATTAGAAAGTTTAAGTCCTACAGCTAACAGGTGCAGGTAAAATGACCCCAAAATATCCTTGTATTTCTACATAATACAGTGTCCCCAGAATTACTGGTACAGCACTTCATAAACTTAAGCTAGTACATATATTATCTTAAGTTACTTCACAACTGTGATATGAGGCAAATTATAAAAAGCCAGATTAATGTGAAACTGTGTCACAAGAAAAATATGTAACAGGAACCACTGCAGTGCTAACTCCACCAAAAAAGAAAACAAAATCTCCATCAGATAACAATACAATCTGCACGGCTCTAGAAGAAACACAGTGGCTGCCAATCCTACACATAATAACTTCTAAGTATTACAGAGAACTTGTTTTACCAGAAGGTATCATGAATCATACCTCTTCCCTAAGTAATAAAGCAGTTCTTTCAAAATGTGTCAAGTCAAAGAACTAATAAAATTGAACATTCTCCTCATACTACCTTGAACTTCAAAGAGATATTGAGACTGACTTCCTGCCTTCATCAAGGCTTACCATCCTACTGCTCAAATTATTTCCACATGTGAGAACTGATAAACAGAAAGAATAGCCTACACCTGTGCTTTTTATGATTCCATTTCATGACTCAACTGAGACTCCTCTATTTTTAGGTAAATTGGTCCGTATCATGCAAAAAAAGCCAATTGCAGAGTTGGGCCTTAACAAGGAAAACCCAAAACTTGCCCAGAGTTACATTAAAACATCAGTATCCACGAACAAGATCAAATACATGGATAAAATAATGTGGAGAACAAGGCAAAAGAAAAAAATTAAACTCCCTTACAACTTACAGCATTGACAAGTCCTTGAGACAGGCAGAGTGACCTTCCTCTAGGAACTCAAATGCCTCAATGTTTACACTTTGCTAAGGGCAAAAGGCAATCTTGGCCTGACATTAACCTGACCTCCAGGATCCTATAAGTGCCCCTTAACATATAATTGGAAACTTCTTTTATCTCTACCCACACCAAACAATCTCCAAGCATAAGGCCCACACATCTTAAGGGTCTCACAACTAAGGTTTTACTATAGAGTAGTAAACTACACTTTTTCTAACAGCAGCTAGCTAGCCCCCTCAAGGTCCTGGAAACCTCATTTCCAAAATTCCTTAGAGATGTAGGCTTTCCCTAACCACCTCCCAATTTTAAGTGAAGTGTACATATCATCAGTCTCTCTGCACAACCTCAGCACAGCCCTTTCTGCCCACCAATCCTGTCCCCATGCTTTAGTAAAACCACTCTGTACTGAAGACACCTCAAGAATTCTTTCTTGACTGTTCACTCCTGAACACCAACATTTCCACATCAGGTAAGAGCCTATCAAAAGGACACAGAAGCCAGATTGATGGGGTACAACATGAGCATCTGGAACAACATGAGCATCAAAATTAAAAAATTCAGGGGCACCTGGGTGGCTCAGTGGGTTAAGGCCTCTGCCTTCGGCTCAGGTCATGATCCCAGGGTCTTGGGATCGAGCCCCGCGTCGGGCTCTCTGCTCAGCGGGGAGCTTGCTTCCCTTCCTCTCTCTCTGCCTGCCTCTCTGTCTACTTGTGATCTCTGTCAAATAAATGAATAAAATCTAAAAAAAAAAAAAAAATTAAAAATTCAGTCCGTTGGGCATCTGACTTCAGCTTGACTCATGATCCCAGGGGACTGGGATTGAGCCCCACGTCAGGCTCTCTGCTGAGCAAGGAGTCTGCTTCTCCTTCTCTCTCTGCTGCTCCCCCCGCCTTGTACACTCACTCTCACTCTGTCAAATAATAATTTTTGTTTTTTTAAAGATTTTATTTATTTGACAGAGAGAGATAACAAGTAGGCAGAGAGGCAGGCGGGGGGGGGGGGGGGGAAGCAGGCTCCCTGCCGAGCAGAGAGCCCGATGCGGGGCTCGATCCCAGGACCCTGAGACCATGACCTGAGTGAAGGCAGAGGCTTAACCCACTGAGCCACCCAGGTGCCCCTGTCAAATAATACTTTTTAAAAAAATTAAAAATTCGGGGCGCCTGGGTGGCTCAGTGGATTAAGCCGCTGCCTTCGGCTCAGGTCATGATCTCAGGGTCTTGGGATCGAGCCCCGCATCGGGCTCTCTGCTCCGCGGGGAGCCTGCTTCCTCCTCTCTCTCTGCCTGCCTCTCTGCCTACTTGTGATCTCTCTCTCTCTCTCTGTCAAATAAATAAATAAATAATCTAAAAATAAAAAAAATAAATAAATTAATTAAAAATTCAACCGATAAAACAACCCAATTTCCAAGTAGAGACAAAAGATTTGAATGCCATTCTACACCAGTGAAGATATACGAGTAACAAATAAGTACATAAAAAGATGCTCAACATAATTAACCATTAGGGAGACACAAAACAAGTAGACACCACCATCCACCTATTATTATGGCTTTAAAAAACCTGGCATCACACAGTGGTGAGGATGCAGAGTAACTAAAATGTCCATATACTGCTGGGGGAAAAGTAAAATGGCACAAACCACTTCACAAAATCAGTCTGGCAAATTTTTATAAAATTAAATATACATTTACTATAGGATCCAACAACCCCAGCCCTACTTTTTTACCTAAGTAAAATGAAAACTTGTACAGAAATATTTGCAGCTGCTTTACTCCTAATCATCAAAACCCAGACATTCAAATGTGCAACTGGGGAATGGATAGCTCTGGAACGTCCCATTACTCAAAACAAAAGGAAACAAACTTGATATATACAACACCTTGGATGAATCTCAAGTGCACCACACCGTGAGAACAGACTCAAAGACCATATACTATATGATTTCATTTACGTATTTTGGAAAAAACAAACCACAAGATCAGAGAGCATCTCAGAGGTTATGGGGTGGGTGGTTAAGGATGAGGAAAAGGCTTGAAAACAAAGGGGTAGCAAAGGGAATATTTGATAAAAAAAGGGAACATTTGATAAAATGATAAAATTGTTCTGTATTTTGGCTGTGGTGGTAACTGCATGAATCTACATCTTTTGAAATTCATAAAACTGTAAACCACAAGGCTGAATTTCACTGTCAGGAAAAATCAAGCAAAAAGATTATAAAGAAATAAATCCTCTATTCCTTAAAACCAAAAACCAACTAATAACCCAAGGAAGCTTAGGGACATCAGGACTAATCAACAGCATGAGCCTCCCACTACAAATGCACTGAGAATTTGGTATTACTTCTGGGAATTTGGTATCATTTCTAGTCCTGCTGAAAGGGTCTACCTAAATCTAATCATGAGAAAATACCAAACAAACCCAAATTGAGGAATAACTGGCTTGGACCCTACAAAATTTTGTATAAAATATAAAAATAAGAACTGGTCCAGATGAAAGAAGTTTAAAGAGATATGAGAACCCAGTGCAATGCATAATCCTAGATTTATTTTTTCTATACAAGACTTTATAGTTGGGACAAACATAAATTTCAACACGGACCACTGATTAAATGTCAGTATTGTGTCATTATTTTTATGATTTTGATCATCACACTATGGTTATGTAAGAAAATTCCGTGTTCTTGGCATGGGGTGGGGGAGGACGATACTGAAATATTTGGAGGGATTACTTTAAATGGTTCAGGAAAAATTAATGAGAAAGAAAGCAAATGAAGTAAGTGTTTGCATTTGGCAAATCTGAGTGAAGGGTATCCAGGAATTCTTTGTACTATTATAACTTAGTATGAAATTATATAAAAATTCAATTATTTAAAAAAAGCAACATCCCTTGGGCTAAAAATAACAGATAAGTAATCTAAAGGATAGAATCAATATGAACACATTTACTAAAATAGTCTAGGGAAAACTCTGGCACTTAGTATTGACTACAGAGGAGTGTCTAGTCCTGGCACTCAGCCTGGAGTTCTAGATTCTACTGTGGCAAGGATTAGCTTGATGCTATTAAATATCTGAATTATACAAGTAACTCTCTCCCTAAATTGTTTGCTTGCTCATAAAATGACTTTCACCTATAAAACACCTTCAAGTGAAGAACTGACTACAAAAAAAACTAACTGATCATACTGGCTTAGAAATTACTATTTATAAATTGGATTATAAATCAGCTTCTTGAGAATTTGAATACTAGCCTTCCCAAACTGTATCAATTCTGGGACATCAACAAGGGTATTTGGGTACCTGTAGCCTGGGAACTATACTCTAAAATGGTAGGTTTATCAAGGTTGTGTAACTCTGAGAACTCTTGGCTTATTAGTTTTTCTACTACTTACATCCCTTCACCTTACACAGCCTTCTTTCAACCAACAGGTTTCATTACTCATAAAGACAATATCAAAGAGTAACACTAGATAGGGGCACCTGGGTGGCTCAGTGGGTTAAAGCCTCTGCCTTCGCTCAGGTCATGATCCCAGGGTCCTGGGATCGAGTCCCACATCAGGTGCTCTGCTCAGCAGGGAGCCTGCCTCCCCCTCTCTCCCTGCCTGCCTCTCTGCCTACTTATGATTTCTGTCTGTCAAATAAATAAATAAAATCTTAAAAAAAAAAAAGAATAAGATTAGATAAATTTAGTGGGAAATTGTATTGCTCAGTGAGAAAATCATATGACAAGTACTTAAATAATTCCATCTAGGAATACTGCATAAGATACTGTCTTTTAATATGACAATACAATCACTTCAAAGACACACAAAAAAGGGGAGAATGTTTTTATTTTCATGCTTTTTAAAGTCTTGACATAGAAGAGGTAAACACAAACCATAAGTGAAAATTTTAACTAAATAGGCAGACAGAACAGGAGCCACTATATAAAGTTCAGGCCTTTATCCATAACTTCAGAATTGGGAAGTCTAATCTTAAAAAAAGGAAAATGCTCCATTCAGCACTTACTCAATTTCCTTATGTAGTGGTATACCTAGAGTTTATGAATTAGCTTTTAGTTCTGGTACACTTATTAAGTCTGATCTTGCTTATAGAAATAGGATCTTAAAACTTCATTCTCAAGACACTTTAAAACTCAAGTAAATGCTTTTCATTCAAGGATGAGGAAGGCATTCCTTTTTAAAGCCTGATTCATGGTTTTATAAAGCATAAAGATCATTTTTATCATTTCATCATCTATATGCTGGGTCCTAATTTCTTTTTGATGGTGATATATTCAATGACAGAAACTTATATAAACAAAATTCCTTCTCAATTTGTAAACCAAAATTTCAAAAGCAAAAATGCTTTAAGTGATAGGAAGACATTCTTATGACACAAGCAAGCTACTGCTCTAAGCCGCTGGCATGAGCAAAAATCACAAAAGAACAAACTGTTTTTTAACCTTTAAATAGTCTATGTTTATTACAAATCCACAAATACTTTAAATATATTTTCTTCTGCAATAAAAATTAAGATACCCCAAATTAAAACTTTTGAAGATGTTAATATTATGAATAAAATAGATTAACTTCCCCCCAATGTCCGGTAATAAACTGAACCCCGACTTACCTACTCCAACATAAAAATGACCTAAAGTGGATCAAAGTGCATAACAAGTTCATATTAATGATTTTTCATATGCTCTTTTATGCAATCAAAGCAAAAGGAATGTAAAAACTTGTTTTATACTGAAGATTAAGGTAACCTCCAAGACATCACAACTTTTGAAATTTCAAATCCAGCACTACAGTATGCGAAAATACTAGGGTCTCCTAAAAAAGGCAAACTTAAAAAATTCCACACATAAAATGGCCTGAATATCATTAATAATTACATTCTCCATAATCTCTTATCCAAAAACTTCGAAGCAATCTCTTTCAATGTTTTGAATGAGCAATCAAAATAGTCCTGTTTATTCAAGTTTATTCAAGTTTTAAAACTAAATTTCTCCTTTCTTAATATGGAAGGAGCCATAAGAGTTATTTCGTCCAACATCCTGAGCGTAGAGATATGGAAATCATCTACAGCACAATCTCATTGTGTCATCATCGATTCACCTTCTTCACCAGTAGCATCTTGGGAAATGTGGAGGTCTTCAAGCATCTCAGCCAGACTAATCCGAGGGGCTCCTTCATCATCTGTGTCACTTTCTACAGGAATGGTTGAATCTAAAAAAAAAACAAACAAGGATTTCAAATCAATACAAATATGGAAATATGCAAAATGCCTGCCCCCCTCATCATTATTATTATTTAACCACATTATATCTGCAGTTCTTCTATCATATCTCGAGCAGGTATTTATAGTTACTAAATGAACTACATAAATATATGAATAAATATCCATTAGTATAGGAATCAGGAACTTGAGGGATCACGGTAGGATACAAATGATATCAAATGTGGTAAAACGATATTTTAGTAATTCTTACTGTTCTGCAAATATTTTTATTTTTTATAAATGTTTAGTAAGTTTTAAAAACAAAAGAAGTCATTTATGAAATGAAAGTTTAAGATACCAAAATACTTACACTGGGGTAATATATCTACACAAAAGCAAAAGATACAACTTAAATCAAACACCCCTAAAACACTAACCTCTATAAATGTTTACGTTTTTTCTAATTGCCTCATCTTCTTCAAGATCTTCAAGGAAATCTTGGTATTGCCTACAGAAGAATAAAGAAATATTTAAATATTTCATGTGCTATGGTGAGTGCTGTGAAGTATGTAAGCCTGACGATTCACAGACCTATACCCCTGGGACAAAAAAAAAAAAAGAAATATTTAAATCTTTCATCTTTACCAATGAAGTATGTTTTCTTCATTTTCAGCACTATAAGATAAATGTGTTCCAAGTATTAAAATTTTTAAAAATAATATCTGAAAGTCACATTTGGATGTTAATTAAATACTCTGATAAGTTAAAAAAATATTTTCTTTCAAAATTATATGATTAAAAAATACACATTTGGATATAAGGTGATATTGAATATGAAACAATAAGAAAACATCCTCCTACTTTACCATCCCACCTCAAAGTCTTATGACCAAGTTAAAAAAATACATACACTTTTAAGACTACAGATGATATAAAATATGTACTTACAATATCCAATTAATTTAACATTATATATTTATAAATACTTATTTTAAATTACTTTATGAAATTGTATTTTGGAAATACTATTTCCCACTCACATTTCATGATACAATTTTATTTAAACTCTTCATTTTTTTAGATATCAGTGTCTTCACCAGCATTAAGGCCACTTTTGAATCGCCCAATATACTTTTCTAGAACACATCTTCATTTCTCAAGTTGTTTGAAAAATAGCATATTTGATATTAATGGACTATTTTCTTTTTATCCCAAGTCACAGGTACTCACTTGCTATTTGTGATACTCACAGGTACTTATTTTAGCTTTTCAAATGCATTGTTCACAGTAACACTGCAATTCTCCAGGCCCAAACCCAGGAAATAATAATTAAATGTCCTCTTACACTGTTTCAAGTAACAATAAGAATACAAAACTATACTGAATGCAACAATTATGAGATGATTACATATAAAAACTCTATAGACTTATTGTAAGGATTTCCTTTGAAACAATATAGAAGATTTAAAGAAAAGTAGAACCTTTCATCATCTGTATCCATGTTTTCTCTATCTCTTGCAAGTTCTTTCAGTTTCCAGTTTCTGCGACGCTGACGTTTGGTACGGTCATAATTCTTCTTGATTAATACCTAAAAGTAACAGAAATATTTGCAAAGTTACAAAAAATGGGAACAAAGTAAAGGGGCCTCAAAAATCCAATAAAGTTAAAAACTGAAAGATTCTGAGAAAGCAAGAAAAGTCACCAGACTGATGACAGTAGGGATCAAGGGGCAGTGTCAAGAGAAGTTTCAATATTTTTTCCATGTACTTAGTATTTTATGAAAATGCATTCTGCCATTAGTTTCATAACTGTTAAAATTTAAAACTGAAATTTTCCAGTGATTGACAATTAAATTGCTGGTTTTTTACACCAAAATCTTCATATTTCTAGTGCCTTTTTAAAATGATTTACTTATTTGAGAGAGCAAGAGAAAGAATGTGAGCGAGCAAGCTCAAGTGGGGGGGGGCAGAGGGCGAGGGAGAAGCAGACTCCCCACTGACTGCAGAGCCCGAATGAGGCAGAGTCTATGATAGTTAATTCCACTTGCTGCACCTGTATTAACTCCTCTTTGGAAATAAGAACCCATATAAATAGGGACACCCGGCTGGCTCAGTCGGTAGAACATGCGACTCTTCATCTCGGGATTGTGAGTTCAAGCCCCACACTGGGTGCAGAGATTACTTAAAAAAAATCTTTAAAGAAAGAAGAGGAGGAGGAAGAAGAACAATAACAACAACAACAACCTGGGGCTCCTGAGGCTCCTAGGGCTCAATCCCAGGACTGCAAGATCATGGCCTAAGCCAAAGGCAGCCGCTTAACAGACTAAGCCACCAATGCACCCCTCTGGTGTCCTTCTTTATACCAAAGTTCAGTTTCCAGCTACCATTCACATAATCATCCTGAAATATTACCACAGGCAGACATTGCCCCCTTTTATTACTACTAATAAGCAGTTATAGAACTACATATGTCTTTTACAAATATATGTCCTAGGACAGTTTAAAAAATTGTGTAATAAATAATTTTATACAATACCAAATCTTGTATGACCATCTTGATCTCCTCTTATGACTGTTAAGACTTTATCTAAACTATGCTTCTATTTCCTAACTTACTAATTAATTAATAAAAGCACAACTAGACGGTAAGAAGGGGAGTCCTTCTTATACCATGACTTCATTTTTGCCCACATCTAAAGAAATCAGTGAAGGGGGGTGCCTGGGTGGCTCAGTGGGTTAAAGCCTCTGCCTTCGGCTCAGGTCATGATCCCAGCGTCCTGGGATCAAGCCCCGCATCGGGTTCTCTGCTCAGTGGGGAGACTGCTTCCTCCTTCCTCTCTGCCTACTTGTGATCTCTCTCTCTCTGTCAAATAAATAAATAAAATCTTTGAAGAAAAAAAAAAGAAATCAGTGAAGGTTAAGCAAGCAAGAATTACAGACTTTCATGAAGTTCGCTCTTGCTTATGATTCTAAAAAACTCATGTTAGAATTTAACAGGCTTTTTTTCAGAAGAAACATTCTTTCTCCAAAACTCAACACTGTAAAGATTATTTTCAACTGCAATTATAGTCAAACCTGAAAAATCTGAATAATGGTTTTAATTCTAAATGCTTTAACTGAACAATATATGAAATAAGCTGAGCCTAGAAGAATGAACCTAAATTAAGTCCTAATGGTCATCATTTTTAGCTGCAAATTTATTTTTGCTCTACAGATGGTATCAAGCATTTTGACAGAGAATGGAAATTCAATTATAAGAGCAATAAAAAACTCAGTAAATCTTGGATCTTCCCCACAAAGACACATGATGCTATATGAAGGCTTCTGCCTTTAAACCTTAACTGCAATTTCAAAAGAATATCTAAATTGATTTGTTATTTTCATAAATGTGAACTTGCACATCTTACCCTTAAGAGTTACTATCAATCCCCTTTAACACAGGAAAAAATCTAAAGCCTTACCACATCTGGGACTCTATCTGAGTTCATTTTGTTGACATGCTCATCATTTAAGTTGCAGTTGGCCAAATCAAACCTGAAATAAAAATAATTAAACACTTAATGACAAAAGCATTTATTCTTTCCACATTACTTTTTATTTAATGTATGTTCACCTGAAAGCACATCTAATATCCTTTCCAACATTAAAAGTTTTGCAGTTTACTATATAGTGAACATGCCTCCACATGTCCTGGTAAAGATAACAACATACTTTTACCTCCAAGTTTCACATATTATCCATCACTGTCCATCTTATCATATATTTGTAGAAGAATCAAAACAGGCATATCAGTATAACATTAGGATTCAGTTATATGGTTCCATTTAATTAAAAAAAAAAACCTTCCTTCTCTAGTTTAAAAAAAAAAAATCCCCAAGAGCAAAAGTAATGCTTAAAGCATGCTGATAAGCTCTGTATTAAAACAGACTGTCCTGTGCCTATAAAGGAGCTTTACACTATGGCTTCCATATTTTAAAAGTAAAATATTTGAGCAACAGCATATGCATAATAAAAAAATATCCACTCCCCAAAAAAGCTATAAATATGATCTAACCATACAACTTCAGGGTTCAATTACTCAAAATCGTGGATTAAGTAATTCTTTACAATGATGGCCAAAATAGAGTGACTATGGGTTTTTTCCAATCCAGTTTAATTTAGCTATCAATAAAGTGAACTGTAAAGCTCCTAAGAACTCTTAAATTCTTATTGGAATACACATGTATTATGTGAATGGTATTTTTAGTAGTATTTTAGATCGCTTGCTGGCTCCCAAAGAAAATTTGCAATGCTAACAGCAAGTTTAAAATACTGTAAAATAATACAAACCCCAATACCAGGTCTCCAGGATTTAGAAGATGTCCCAAATGAGTGCGACAAAAATACTGTTTATCTGTATTCATTTCAGAAGTTTTCTGTACCCAGACTTCCCCGAGGATATGCTTGACAGGAAAGAAAATGCACTCTTCAATAACCCAAGCATAACTCAAAATGCATCTCACAGAAACTATATACAATGTTGATTTTGGTTTCCGAATTTTCATTTTAAAGACAGCAATTGTTTTATTTTTTCAGATCTCTGAAAATACTATCAAAATTAACTAATTACTGTATTTAGTACAAAAAAAGACTCAATAAGGAATACATAAAATATCTTTATTAAGATTTAAGACTTTAGAAAACATTAACAATATCACCTAAATACCAACATATATAGAATTTTCAAAACTAATGTTTTCACAGGGTAACAGGCAATACAGACTGAGCAAAAATCTCAACTCCAGAAAACATCGTAAAAACCCCTTGTTTTACACATAACGTTCAAAAAAACCAAGGTTCAGACAAAGCAATCTAGCAACCCAGTGGCACTACTACCACTACCAGAGAAATCAATTTTTTGGATGTCTGCTATTTGAAGTATATTCCTTTTTGTATCTGTTGCCTATCTGTTGCAGAAACAATATCCCAAGTTTGAATTTTTTTTTTTTTAAAGCAGGCTCCACGCACAGCATGGAGGGCTTCAACACAGGGCTTCAACTCATGACCCTGAGATCAAAACCTAAGCTGAGATCAAGAGTTAGACACTTAACCAACTGAGCCACCCAGGTGCTCCCCAAGTTTGAAATTTTAAATTAGAAAACCATTAAAGTACCTTTCCAATACAGGATTTTACAATCAACTGTAACTTCAGTCTGAATTAAATATAGCACTTGCCAATACTTTTTACTAACAAAAAGAGAAGTAAGTAAAATGGGATCAAGAGCAAAATACTTAAAAAAAAAAAAAAAAGGCAAAATACTAGGAGTTATAGACTAGGGTATTAGGGAATCTCAAAGAGATAAAGGGAGAAACTGAAATATACGATAGTTCCCAGGTTTAGAAAAGAACTGGGGGGAAAAAAGTGAATTACCAGTTTCTTCAAAACTAAACATATCTCACCAAATGATACCACAAACATGCTCCTTGATACATACTTATCCAAAAGAGTTGAGAGCTTATCTCTCTACAAAACCTGAAAACACAAGGTGGTTTATAGCAAGCTTATTCATAACTGCCAAAATTTAGAAGCAACCAAGATGTCCTTCACTAGGTGAATGGGCAAACTGTGGTAAATCCACACAATGAAATGTTATTTGGTACTTGTAGATATATGATTCTAACTATGTAACATTCTGCAAAACTACAGAGACTGTAAAAAGATCAGTGACTGACAGGGGTTAGGAGAGAGGAAGAAATGAACAGCCAGAGCAGAGAGGATTTTTTAGAGAGGTGAAAGTACCCTATAGATACTATAATGAAGGACACATCCTTATACATTTGTCAAAACCCACAGAACATACAACACTAAGAGTAAAACATAATATAAACTGTGGACTTTGGGCGATCATCAGGTATGCATGTAGATTCATCAATTTTAACAAATGTACCACTCTGATGGGCGGGTATTGATAAAGGAGGTGGCTGTGGCATGTGTGGAGGCAGATGGTATATAGGAAATCTCTTACCTCCTCTTAATTTTGCTATTAACTGAAAACTGCTCTAAAAAATTACAAGTTGTTAAAAAAAAAATTTTTTTTTCCCAAAGGCACAGGAGCTCCCACTGGCTAAATCTGAGACAATCTGAATGTCCCAAAGGAAAAATGAAGACAAGCAAGCTAATAACAAAGGGGAAGAAAAATCGTAACATTACAATGAAGAGATCTGACTATCAATGGAACAGCCAAACATTACTATCACTTGGCATATAAAAAGCAGAGTGACACTTCTGAAATGTTCTGGCCAAACATAACCTAAGTGTAAGCCAGTCTTTTAGATCCACTTTTCATTTAAAAGAAATACAAGAAATTAAGAAAGATTTAAAAAAGCATCATGAGAAAACAATAAGAGATCCATAAGATTAATGCCCTGCCTTAGAAAGTTGATATTATAAAGGGAAAAAAAAAAAAAAAAAAAAGGAGTGAAGGGGCCATTATTACATAAAAGATTTGAGAGGTGTAACATTCACATTCAATATAGGCACCTGTGTGGCTTAGTCCTTTAGTGTCTGCCTTTGGCCAAGGTCATGATCCTAGGGTCCCGGGATCCAGCCCCACATCACATTGGGGCTCCCTATTCAGCAGGAAGCCTGCTCATCCCTCTCCAACTCCCCCCTGCTTGTGTTCCCTCTCTCTCTCTCTGTGTCTCTCTCGTCAAATAAATAAAATCTTTTAAAAAATATGTGTGTGTGTGTGTGTGTGTGTGTGTGTGTGTGGTGTGTGTGTGTGTGTATGGACCCCAAGCAGGTACTAGTTTGAATAAACCATAAAAGGCATTTGGGGACAAATGAGGAAATCTGAACGATAATACTTGGATTCTGTAGAAAAATGTTCCTATGTTTTAAAAATGCATACTGAAGTATTCAGTAATTAGTACTAATATAATATATACTTAAATTCAAAATGTCTGAAAATTTTTAAAGTCAAAAAAGGTTTGCTTGTCATTTGGCCCTCCTAACAAAAGTAAAGCTAAGAAACGCTTTTTTACAATAAACATTTTTTAAAACGTTTCTAACATTAAAGAGAAAGATGAATTTACCAGATAGTATTAAGTCTAATAAATGACCATGTGTTAAGTAACATACAAAGATGGAATGCATTTGCAACCTAATGGAGTACTAGCTTTACGTGGTCCACATTTTGGAATTATTTACAAACTAAAAAACCTAAAAATACAAAAGAGGGACCAAAACAGTTAATTTGGGGGGGAACAAAGATGGGCGGGATGGAACTTACCTTTTTTGATATCATTCCAGCACCTGCACTGCGTTTTAGATCTCGGACTATGCTGCATTCCATCACAATAAACTCCTCTAGCTGTTTGGGATGGCATAAACTATTGAAAGGGTGACTCCAGAAAGTGCTTCCATCAATATCCGCAACTAAGTAGAAACAGAACATGAAGAAATGAAGTATTTCAAAAGCCATCAGATGTGTTAATTAGAAAAAAGTTGATATATATGTACTGGGAAGCATGAGGGCAAGAGGCCACAGTAGCAACTCTCTAGAATCATCATTTATTCCTATAAATCAGCCCCAAATTTCTCATAGCACAAGAAAAATTTCAAGTATCAATAATATAAGTAGTTACTATCATTAGAACCCCAGAGCTAAGGGTCTTCAAAATAAGATCAGGGTGCTTGGGTGGCTCAGTCAGTTAAGTGCCCAACTCTTGATCTCAGCTTAGGTCTTGATCTCAGGGTAGTGAGTTCAAGTCCTACGTTTGGATTCGAAAAAAAAGCCTACTTAAAAAAAAAATAACAGGGCACCTGGGTGGCTCAGTGGATTAAGCCTCTGCCTTCAGCTCAGGTCATGATCCCAGGGTCCTGGGATCAGGTCCCACATGGGGCTCTCTGCTCAGCATGGAGCCTGCTTCCCCCCCTCTCTCTTTGCCTGTCTCTCTGCCTACTTGTGATCTCAAATAAATAAGTAAGATCTTAAAAAAAAAAATAACAAAAAGTAAATGAGATCAGATCCACTCAGTTGTATAATTGTTGCTTCATGTGCTGGTACTTAAGATAACATTATCAGTCATCTCAGCTACTTAACAGGAAATAAAGTTCTACCTGACAGATACTCATTCCAAAACTGCAAAAAGACCTCTAACTTATGAATTCTGATTGACAAGGATAATAAATGACTTCCTGAAAAAAAAAGTTTGATTTTTTACAACAGAAAAATTACAGGAAGTACGTGAAAAAGATCAAGAAGCAGGAGATGCATCAATATGAAATCTTCTTTAAAAAAGTTTTATAAACGGAATGTTAAAAATTATGTGTAATAATGATAAAGCTAGTTAAAACTCATATTTAAACTAAATGTTTTACTGCATTATAAGTGAAATGTTCCGAACTTTACTAAACTTGTCAATGAACTTAAATAATTATTCACAAAAATTAAATGAGGTAAATAAGTCAATTTCAGTAAAAATAAGTGGACTAAAACTAGTACATTTTCTTAAAGTTCACAGACTTGTTTCTTCAAATAAAAAATATAGGTGTTACTCATTAAAAGCTTTAAAAATTCCAGTGTTTTGTAAGAATTAAACAGCAGTAAAAATCTTAACTAGTTTTTCATAACAATATTACCAAGAATATTTGATAAAATTAGCAATATAAATTATTACAGCTTGCTGAACAGAACTGTCAAGGCAAATATTTCCTAAAACTTACCTTGTAGGGTATTTGGATCAATGAGATGGATGGCACTGGTTACTCGAATACACACACAAATCTGGTTCATATTTCCCAGGCTTTGTGCCAGTTTTGGAGACAGACAAACAACGTTATCCTAGGCATAAGAACTAACAATTAGAGTGAAGCAAGTCCTGAATAACTGTCTCCAATAAACACTCATCACTATAAACCTGACCCAAGTGTATGTGCCCAAACCAAAACATTACTGTATATTCTATTTATTAACAAAGGGCCTAAGGAAAAGAATCAAATCTTAAGAGAAACAGAAAATAAGCTACTCCTTCTAAAGATGGGAATATTTGTCTTAGTAAAAATGCTTTGAAAGTATTTTTCCAGATCTTATTCAAAGTATTAAGTTTATTTCAATTTTACTGAAGTGTGAATGCTTACTGCTCTATAGTAATACAGTGTACATTCTAAACAAAGTATTATAAACATCAGAAGGAGAGTGATTTTCTAAATCTACCTGTGACTTCTTCTAATTTCCACAAAAAATAAATTTCGAAGAAGCCACGTTTCTCTTTTATGGCTACATGCATCAATACGTAATCAAAAATTTAATGGCCAAAAAGCACATGTGTCCACGTGTACAATAGGAGATATTATCAGTAATGCAGTTGCCTGTTTTAAACTGTACTAAAATGCAAAAAAATCCGAGTTGTATTTTAAGCTGTGTGTATTCACAATCACAGGCTCCTCCACTGCAGGGGCATCCTGTGCATCTCTAAGAGCACCTAGTCCAGCACTTTGTTTTTCATTTAGTAAGTCTCAATGGATTAATGAAAATACTCTTACATTGTGCATTTATTCAGTTACTTGCCTGAATCACTCAAAGCACTTAACCTATGGCCTAAAGTTGGCATCACACCTAGATTCACATTTCCCAGGCTTTATACCAGGAAAATGTTTACTGTTTTATACCAGGGGTCAGCAAAATATGACCCTCAAGTTAAATTTGGCCCACCACCATTTCTGTAAATAAAGTTTCTTCACTATTCATTTACCTATTATCTATGGCTACTTATGTAAAACAACAGCAGAGCTGCCCACTAGTTATAAAATAGACTATATGGCCTGAAAGCAAAACACTATCTGGCCCTTTCCAGAAAAATTTTGCTGACATTGCTTTTTTTTTTTTTTTTTAAAGTAGGCTCCATGCCCAATGTGGGGTTTGAACTCATGACCCTGAGATCAAGAGTCACATGTTCTCCTAATTGAGCCAGCCAGGTGTCACCGCTGACCATTTTAAGCTATCATTTCATCCCTGTTGCTATACACTGAATTTGTATAGTATTTTTTAAAGCTTTAGAGTCACAGACCTAGGCACACATTTTGGCTTCATTTTGTAGTTATGTAACTTTGGGCAAGTTGTCTAAACGCCCACGCTTCAATTTCATCATGTTCAAAAAGATGAAATGCTTTACCCCAGGTATAACAAGATGAAAAAGTGAAATATATTCAAGTACTTAGATACAAATTTATATGGAATGCTCACAATTAGTTATGGCACTTATCATTATTAGTAGATATTGACATGTAAGTTCCTGTATGGTAGAGATCTCTAAATAATACTCCTTAATACACTGCCTTCTATACAGTAGATCCTCAGTAACTATTGCATTTTAATTCATTTATATTTTTTGAAATGAAATGATAATCTACAATTTGTTAGATCATTTTAAATCACAAAAATGATTCTACAATTTCATTTCCACAGTACTGTTTAATTTCATCATGCTAAAATCCATTTTACACACATTCTACAAAGTGGTTCACTGAAATTTATTTTAATGTCATTTTCTGTATTCAAACTTTTCATATGTCCACCAGAATCACAAATTTTAAAGAATATGAACATTAAAAAACTGCAACCAGGCCTTGAGTTAGTATACCACAGTAAAAGGTATGCCAATTTATAATTTTAAGTATGATTATTTTTTAACATCTTTTTAATATGGCTGAGTATGTCAGAAAGGAATCCTTTAAGAGGGAAGTTATTCTACCAATCCCAGAAGGAAATCAGGAGCTAATAATTACATATAAGCCAATTAATTACTTGTACTCTTTTATAGACATGGATTAATTAAATGAAAAAAGTACCTTGCATATTGGAACAATTTCCACAGAAAAAGTGCTTTTGTAATTGTATGTGTTACTATGGATATCCTGAGAGATCAATCTCTGTGAGGCTTTGTTTCTGCCAAGAAAAAAAAGTTTATAGTAATAAAAAGACAAAGGTTCCTTATTATAGTCTAGGGAGTATCAATTTTTATCACATCAAATGATCACTCCCCAAGGTCAGAAACAGCTTTCTGATGCCTGCTTTGGAAAAGCCTCATTTCAACCACTTACATTTCAAAACCTTCACCAATCCAACTGCATCCTACCTCTTTTCAATTTTATTTACTCAATACCTCTAAAACATGCACTTGGCTCAGACCAATGTAGTCTATATATAGCATCCATTAAAAGCCACAATAATGTCCACCACAAGTCTTTGTTCACACTAATCTCACCTTTCACTATAAAGTCTACCTTCGAAAATTTCCCATTTTAAGAGATTTCCTCTCTTCCATGAAGCCTCTCCCCAAAGCCCTCTATCCCCATTTTTCATCTTATTCAAATACATTCAATCAAAGGTTTAGCACTATAGTATTTATCACAGGGTGATGTCTAGCTCACCAAAGAGATTCTTACATACTCTCTGGTTATAATTCCCTTAAAGTAGCTAATCCAACAGAAGCTTACTAATTATGTAATTATTCCCACTATAATTGAAAATTTTTTTACCATAAGAGACGCCTAAGCCCGAAGAACAGATATGATCTACATTCATTCCCAGCTCTTGGACTTAATCACATTTAGGTTCAGAACATACCTACACGGAACTGTACACTGAAGAAATTCTACCATTTTCTGAGCATGCTGTTTTGAGGAATAGTAGAAATCCAGACCATCTTTAAAAAGAAAAAGAAAAGCCACATGAAAATAATTCTTCAAAATAAGGTTTTCCTCTACTAATATGACTGTATCACAAATTCGAAGTGTAGTGAACAGGGGCGCCTGAGTGGCTCAGTGGGTTAAAGCCTCTGCCTTTGACTCAGGTCATGATCCCAGGGTCCTGGGATTGAGCCCCACATCGGCCTCTCTACTCAGCAGGGAGCCTGCTACACCCATCCGGCTCTGCCTGCCTCTCTGCCTACTTGTGATCTCTGTCAAAAAAATAAAAATAAAAATAAATAAATAAATAAAGTGTAGTAAACAATCAAATTATCAGAAAACAAAAAATACATCAATTAAGACAACAAAACCAGACAAATCAGACATAATAACAAAAGAAAAAGATTCACAATTTTAATTTCAGACAAAATAAAACTCAAGGTCAAAGGAGGAGAGAAATGGGGTGCCTGGGTGGTTCAGTCAGTTAAACATCCGACTCTTCATCGCAGCTCAGGTCTTGATCTTAGGGCTGTGGGTTCAAGCCCCACACTGGGCTTCACACTGGGCATGGAGCCTACTTAAAGAAAGTGGGGGAGGGGAGAAAAACTACACAGAAGTGTATTTTATATAACAATCTCCCAAGATAAAAGGAATGCATCTAATAACATAGCACTGGGATGCAGAAAACAAAACTATTAAAAAGAAAAATTAATAAAAGTTAACACATGCACAATCACTGTGGGAGGCTACTATGAGACTATCAAAGACAAAATGACCAAGAGGGTATTACACTAAGCAAAGTAAGTTAATCAGAGAAAGACAATTATACGATTTCACTCATATATGGAATTTAAGAAACAAAACAGAGGCTCACAGGGGAAAGGAGGGAAAAATAAAATACGTTGAAATCAGAGAGGAAGACAAACCACAACAGACTTTTACCTACAGGAAACAAACTGAGGGCTGCTAAAGGGGTGGGTGGTAGGGGATGGGGTACCTGGGTGATGGGCATTAAGGAGAGCACTTGATGTAATAAGCACTGGATGTTATATGCAACTGATGAATCACTGAACTCTACCGCTGAAACTAATGATACATGATATATGTTAATTCATTGAATTTAAATAAAAGAAAAACAAAAACAAAAACAAAATGACCAAACTGACTAAAAACAGGAAGGATACACAGAATTTGACTAACTTGTTGATTTAACTGAGATTACAGAACACGGTCCCAAGAATATATATTACTTTTAAAAATCCACAAAACATTTATAAAATAATTATATAAAAAGTTTTTCTTTAATTTCAATAAATGCTAAACAGTATGAATTACTAGACAGTATTATCTGATCATAATGCAGTAACATTAAAAATCAGCAACAAATGGATAATTAAAACATACCTACCTACCTGCTGGGAAATGCTTATAGAAATACTCTTTCAAACAATTCAGCTAACTAGGAAACTAAATAACTCAGAATAGCCAAAACAATTCCCAAGATGAACAAAGTTATTAGGAAATTATACTTCCCAATTTCAAAACCTGGTAACTTTAGTCAAGACAGCATGGTACTAGCATAGGATAAATATATGGATCTATGGAACAAACGAGAATCCAGAAGTAAACTCTGACATTTACAGTCAATAGATCTTTGACAGAGCATCCAAAGAATTCACTGAGGAAAGGACAGACTTTTCATTGGGAAAACAGGATATCTACATGGAAAAAGATGAATTTAGACACTCATCTCACATCATGCAAAAAAAAAAAAAAAAAAACACAAAAAAGGTTAGACCCAAATTTAAGAGCTATAACTATAAAACATGTGAAGAAACACAGGAGAAAATCTTTGTGACACTGATTAAACAGGAGTTCTTAGACATGACAACGAAAGAATAATAGATGAAAGAAAAAAATTTACACACTGGACTTCAAAATTTTAAATTTTGCAATTCAAATGACATCACACTTCCTGACCTCAAAATACAGAGCTACCATAATCACAACAGTTTGGTAATGACAAAAAGACAGTCCTAATAAACAATGGAACAGATCAGAGAACCCAGAAACCAATCCACACATCTAGGGTCAACTGATCTCCAAGTGCTAAAAATACACTCTTGGACAGCCTCTTCAACAAACGGTATTGGGAAAACTGGATATCCACATGCAAAAGAATGAAACTGGACCTTTGTTTTACTCCATTCACAGGAATCAACTCAAAATGGATTAAAGAGTCAAATATAAGACCTGAAATTACAAAAGCTCTAGAAGAAAACGGCAGGAAAAGCTTCATGGGACTGGTCTTGGAAACGATTTCATGAATATGACACCAAAAGCATAGGCAATAACAAAAGAAAACAACTGGGACTACATCAAACTAAAAAGTTTTTGCACAGCAAAAGAAACATCAACACAGTGAAAAGGAAGCCTACAAAAAGGGAAAAAATTATCTGTGAACCATATATATCTGATAAGGAGTTAATCTCCAAAATATATTAGGAACTCCTACATCTCAACAAGAAAAAAACTAATAACCTGATCAGTTAAAATTTTAAATTTTAAAAATAGGCAGAAGAACTATATAGACATTTCTCCAAATAAGACATATAAATGGCCAGTAAGTATATGAAAAATGCTCAAGGTCAAAATTATCAGGCAAATGCAAATCAAAAACTACCATGAGGTATCACGTCATACTCATTAGGATGGCCATTATTTAAGCCACAACAACACAAAACAAGTACTGATGAGGATACAGGAAAACTGGCTCTTGTACACCAGTGGAAATGTGAAATAGTGCAGCCACTATGAAAAACAGCATGGAGGTTCTTCAAAAAAATTAAAAACAGAACTACCATATGTTCCATTAATCCCACTTCTAAGTATTTATCCAGAAGAACTGAAATCAGAATCTTAGAGATATTAGCACTTTCATGTATATTGCAGCACTGCACACAGTAGCCAAGATGATGGACATTTGGGTTGTTTCCACAAGAGGAATAGATAAAATGTGGTAAATACCTACCATGGGATTTTATTCAGCTTTAAAAAGGGAGGAAGTTCTGCATTATGCAACTTGAGGATCTTATACTAAGTGAAATAAGCCAGTCACAGAAAGACCAATACTACCTGACTCCACTTATATGAGGTACCTAAAATATCAAATTCACAGACTCAAAGAGTGGAATGATGGCTGCCAGGGGCTGAGAAGAGGGGGAAACAGGGAATTACCAATTAATGAGCATAACATTTCAGTTAAGCAAAATGAATAGGCTCGGGCACCTGGGTGGCTCAGTGGGTTAAGCTTTTGCCTTTGGCTCAGGTCATGATCTCAGGGTCCTGGGATCGAGCCCCACATCAGGCTCTCTGCTAAGTGGGGAGCCTGCTTCTCCCTCTCTCTCTGCCTGCCTCTCTGTCTACTTGTGATCTCTCTGTCAAATAAATAAATTAAATCTTCAAAAAAAAAAAAAAAAGAAAAAAAATGAGTAGGCTCTAGTGAGCTGCTGTACATTGTACTTAGAGTCAACAATAATATATTATACACTTAAAATTTTAAGAGGGAAGATCTCATGTTATGTTCACATCACAATAAAAAAAAAAAAAAGACAACATTAAGACAAAGAAAACACAGGCTACAGGCTACAAGAAAACACCTGCAAATCATATACATAATGAGGAACTAGTATCCAGAAAATACTTTTTTTTAAAACTCTTAAAATTTATTAAGACAAACAATCCAATTAAAAAATGGGCAAAAGATCTGAAAAGTTATGTCACCAAAAAAGATACAGGAATAGCTAATAACCTTATGAAAAGTTGATCAACATTAGTCATTAGGAAATGCAAATTAAAACCACAAAATGAGATACCACTTCATCACCCTCTAGAATGACTATGAACAAAAAGAGACAATAATGTTGGTGAGAACACATAGAGATTAGAACGCTCAAACACTGCTAATGGGAACGTAAAATGATATACCCACTGTGGAAGCAGTCTGCCAGTTTCTTAAAAATAAATATAAAAAAAGATGATAAACATAAATTTATCATGATTCAGCAAGTCTACACCTAGATATATACCCAAAATAATAAAACTGAGACGCTTGTTGAAATAAAAGAAATATGCAATGTATAGCAGAAAAATGTAGCTAAATACCAGCTGCAAAACCAACACGTACTCATGAAAATTTACAAACTTCAGTATATTTAAGCGTCTGACTTTTGACTTTGGCTCAGGTCACGATCTCAGGGTTGTGAGACTGAGCCCCTTGTTGAGCTCCACATTGGACATGGAGTCTCCTCAAGATTCTCCCTCTTCCTCTCCCTCTGGTTCCCTCTCCCCCAAAGAGTATATATTGTACTATATTGTGTTAAGGGACTACCTCTGGGATAACAAACTGGTAAAAGGGATGTAGAGGTTTTTTATTCACGTATGTGTGAATTTTTACTATTTTTACTATTACTATGATTTTAAAAAACAAGGTTACAAATAAACCACAAACAAAAAATTCATTAAATCAAACAAAGAACTAGTCAGGGCAGGGGGGTGGGGGAGGACAGATTAACTCCTCTTGATGAAAAAAGGGCTGATGAACTTGCAATATTTTTGGTTTTGAAAATGACTGCAAAAGTATGTCCCAAGAATGTATCCAAGTCTTTTGCTACAAAAAAATTCTCTGAGTATATTTCTGCCATGATGATGAAAAAGAATAATAGTGGCTTGCTTTCTTAGCTAGAATATTTGGATCTACTTATCCCCGAAAGAGTTACTCAAAAGAGAGTTACACAGAACAAAGATGTCTTTTTCCCTGGTGGCTAACCACAAGTTGCCAGGCACTATGTTAAATAGGCAGCAAATTACCTTACCCACAGTAAGTATTCACTGAATTGGGTTTCACCGATTTAGGGGCACCTGGGTGGCTCAGTCAGTTGGGCATCTGCCTTTGGCTCAGGTCATGATCTCAGGGTCCTGGGATGGAACGCCACAGGGCTCCCTGTTCAGAGGGGAATCTGCTTCTCCTTCTCCCTCTGCTCCTCCCTGTCCCTTCCCCCACGCAGCTCATGCTCATCTGTCTCTCTATCCCTCTAATAAATAAATAATCTTTTAAAAAAATAAATAAATAGGGGTGCCTGGGTGGCTCAGTGGGTTAAAGCCTCTGCCTTCAGCTCGGGTCATGATCCCAGGGTCCTGGGATCGAGCCCCGCAGAGGACTCTCTGCTCAGCGGGGAGCCTGCTTCCTCCTCTCTCTCTGCCTGCCTCTCTGCCTACTTGTGATCTCTGTCAAATAAATAAATAAAATCTTTAAAATAAAATAAAATAAAAAATAAATAA
Source organism: Meles meles (assembly GCF_922984935.1). Classification (NCBI taxonomy): domain Eukaryota; kingdom Metazoa; phylum Chordata; class Mammalia; order Carnivora; family Mustelidae; genus Meles; species Meles meles. Next base: position 76,294,548 of record NC_060069.1, read on the forward strand.
AGTAAATTTAGTTTCTCAGATCTAGACTAATTAACCTTATGTCTAACTGGTAAGACATTTAGGTCAGATACAAAGCTTAAAAGATTTTCTCCAGGTGACAGCGCTACATACATCTCCCCTCATTTAAGGGCCAAAGAGCACACTTCTCTACTTTCCCAAGACATACAAGATATGAGTAACAGATCAGTTAGTAACAATGGAACTCAAGCTTTAATATCTCTAAGTCTATAGAGACTAGGAAAACAAATGAATATAGATGTTCACCAGTAGCAAGCACCATTAAAAATATTAAGCTTTAAGAGTCTGCTTAAGAATATTTATGTTTTCTACTATAAATCAGAGAAATATTCTAGACAGAACATACTCTAAGGAACCATTATGAAATCATGCAAAAAACTCTGAATTCCACCTTTAAGAAATCTAACTATATCACTTGTATATCAAAACCAAAAATATTACAAAAGAACTTACAGATCTCAAAACTAATTTTCTCCCAATCAGTAATTGATCTTTGCATACAACAAGATTTCAATGAATTTTCCATCAGAGCACTTTACATTATATTAATGCAGTTACTGATTTACTCATCTGGTAGCTGCTTAGTATAAATTTAAACTAAAACATCAAAAAATCAAGAATTCAGTTCTTCAGTTACACTAGACACATTTCAAGTATTCCACTGCCATATACGGCTAGTGACTACCATATTGGACAGTGCAGATAAAGAACCAAGATTTTTTTCTTCCTAAAAGAAACTGTTCCTTTGTACAGTACTATTCTAGGTATTATCAATAAAGATAAGACCTATGTTAGTTGAAATAACTCTGACATCAACTGAAATGCTTTTAAATTTTAACTCACCATGAATCTCTTTGATACGAAGTGTATTCTGATGCATTCCATATTTCAAAATCAACTGTTCCAGATAGTAGAAAGTTTTTTTGTGCAAAGTCTAAATATGAATGCATTATTAGATTAATAGATGAAATGTAAAAAAAAAAGCATCTATATATCTAGCACACTGATTTTTAAAACAAAAATGATCTTTAAAGATTATCTACAACATGACAGTGACCTATTTTTTTTTTTTAAAGATTTTATTTATTTATTTGACAGACAGAGATCACAAGTAGGCAGAGAGGCAGGCAGAGAAGAGAGGAGGAAGCAGGATCCCCGCTGAGCAGAGAGCCCGATGCGGGACTCGATCCCAGGACCCTGGGATCACGACCCGAGCCGAAGGCAGAGGCCCCAACCCACTGAGCCACCCAGGCGCCCCGACAGTGACCTATTTTTAAAAGTGATTGTTGCAGAAACCTAGCCTATATCTGGTGCCTAAAGGATCTGAAAAGAAGGGAAAGGAGGAGGTTTTACTAAATGCTCCTAACTGACAAAGATGAAATACAAGATGCAGGATTCAATCATCATCTTTCTCTCAGTACCTTTTGCCGCACTTGAACCACAGCCTTCCAGAAATCCTTGGCTTCTACTCTATGGCAATCTCCACACATTTGAGGCTGAACAACATAATCTACCACAAACACTTGCTGAAGGATAGCACCATTCATCACCTAATGGGAGTGGGGGGGGGGGAAAAATCAAACTCCTCCTTCTTTCCTTTCTGCTTAATAACAAATATTTTTTCCTAAAAGAAAATAATGTTTAGTAACTTTAATATTTAAAGTTAATATTTAACATAAGTCTTTTTTCACAAATGCTTTGAGGACATCCACAATAAATCAATTAAACATCATAAAAATAATCCTATTTCGAGAAAAAAACAAGTTTAATTTGTAGGATTAAATTAACATTTCACATTTATCTTTAAAGTGGTTGTAAAAATAGTCTTTGAAGAATTTAAATATCTATATACATGTGTATGTATAAAAAAAAGACAAAGTCTGAGAAACACTGTCTTAGCTCATGCTTTTATCACAATCTTTTTCCTAATAAAAATAACCTTAGCCACTAATCAAGAGCAAGGACTGCTCTTACTAATGACCTGATCATCTGGCAGATGACCCCCGCCCCCCCAAACCCAGAAAGCTTAAAATTAAGAGTATAATCTCCTCCTTTTAAGCTATTCAAACCGTAAAATAACTTGCCAATATATCCCCTCATTTTTACGACCTACACTTCAGAAATGCTGAGAAAACTGTATACAGCTTACCTCTTTCTGAATAGTCAGTTTAACTTTAAGTCTCTTAGAATGGGGCTCAGTCCAAACAAAACCTGCATCTACAAGTCGAACCTTCAAAAGGACACAAATAAAAAGAAATGTAAGTTCCTACCTGAGAAAAAAGATGAAAGAACTCATTAACAAACAGATTTCCTAAGATGTTTAAGGAATTTGTGATTAGCATCACTACTCAACATCACCAGTTAAAAAAAAAAAAAAATTATCATCAGAGGTATGGCAAAAAAAAGAGCAATAAAAGGACTACATTAATGCAACTGGTATAATTCAAGCAAAAATTAAAGTATTTGCACAGAAAAAATCCTTTTCCCTAAAATAATGTTTTTTAAAATGGAAATTATACTTTTTAGAAGAAAGCAAAGATCTGATGACTCATCATCTAATAGAAATCTCATCAGCAAAGTTTCTACTTGGATTATTCTATCTATATTAAGTACTCAGTTTTAGAAAAAAATGCATTAGGGGGCATCTCATGCTGAATCCACAGTGTAACTCACTGCTATATCAGCAGAGGCCAAAAAACTCTGCTACATGTGAGAAACTCAATGTAGCTCAATATGGCTAAAATAGGTGTTTTGAGGAAGAGGGAAGAGGAACAAAATGGAGGTTGTTTCAATAATTTAGGCAGGAATTGTAGGTGATCTGAACTGAGAGGTACTGGAAATAAAAGAAGCAGAAAGACCCAAGAGTTATTTAGGAAATGAGATCTACAGGACTGAATGACAACTGGGTATGTGAAGGAGGAAAAGAACAGATTCTAGAATGAGGCTCAAGTATCCAGTTTGGGCATCTAGGTAATAACTACTTTTCTGAAATAAATAAAGGACAGATTTGATGGAGAGAAGATGCTGCATTTGGTTTCAGACACCTGAATTTAAGAGGATCTATCTATGATATACCTATACAAAGTTGTTCAGTGGATATTAAGATACACATTCGGTTTAGAGTTCTATGGAGAAACCGGAACTGTAAATAACAGATTTCCTTCCGTAGATCCAGACTGTCCACTTCTCACCACCTTCACTACTGACTCAAATACCACCATTACTCATGATTTCTACAATCACTTCCTGAAAGTCCCTCACTCCTATCTCCCTCATATGTATTCTAAACACAGCAGCAAGGGATCCTGATAAATGATAAATCATTCATCTTACTACTCCATCCTATCCCCTCTATACCCATTACACTCAGAGTAAAAACCTAATCTTCTGTGACTTTCCATGACTGCACTTTTCATCCCCCTCTAGTTTTCCCCTTCCCACTTCATGCTAACCACACAGCTTTGCTCCTGCCTCTAGCCAAACAAACACATTTTCTCTACCCATAATTCTCTTCTCCAGTCTTCTGCACAGTTCCCTCCCATACTGCCTTTAATGTTTACTCAAATTTATCACCTTATTAATGAGGCCTTACCCAGTCTATTTCACATATTTATTTTGTTTGAGTATAGTTGACATAAAATGCTAACCACTCCATTTTAAAATGCAACTCTTCCCCTATGCAGTTTTTATCCCCTTCTTGATTTTTCCTTCCACAGAATTTAGACTCTTTTAACACAATGAATATTACACCTACTCCACATTCTCCCCTCCAACTAGAATAAAAGTTACCTAAGACAGGCATTTTTGTCTCTGCCATTCACTGCTATATCCCCAACACCAAAAGCAGACTGACAGGGCTGACACTTAATCAATGCTGCCGAATGAACTAATGAATTATTAAGACTTATCAGACATTTGACAAAAACATGAAAGCCAGAAGTACGAAAGTGAGACAAAATTACACAAAAAATTGACTCCAGAGACAAATTAGGGAACCTACTATCATACCTTCAGAAAAATTCAACGGAATACAATGCTGTTGGAAGTGATATAAATTGGTACAGCCACTGTGGAAAACAGTATGGAGGTTCCTCAAAAAGTTAGAAATACTGTATGATCCAAAAATACCATTCCTAGATATTTACCCACAGAAAACAAAAACACTAACTTGAAAAGATATATGCACCTGTATGTTCACTGCAGCATGATTTATCATAGCCAAGATACGGAAGCAACCTAAATGTTAACTGATAGATGAATGGATAAAGAAGATATGGTATATAGAGAAAACAAAATATTATACAGCCATAAAAAGGATGAGAGCTTGCCATTTGCAACAACACAGATGGACATAGAGGATATTAAGCTAAGTGAAGTAAGTCAGATTGAGAAAGACAAATACCATATGATACCACTCATACATGGAATCTAAAAATCAAATGAATAAACAATAGACAGATTAAGACCTATAAATAGAGAGAACAAACTGATGATTGCCAGAGGGAAGGGGGCTGTGGGGATAAGCAAAAGGGGTAAAGGGAGTAGGAAATACAGCTTCCAGTTATGGAATGAAAAAGTCACAGGGATAAAAGGTACAGCACAGGTTAATATAGTCAATGATATTGTAATAGCGTTGGTAAAAGATGGTAGTTATACTTGTACGTACAGCATAACCTATAAAGATGTGAAATCACTATGTTGCATGCCTGAAACTAATATTCTGTCAACTGTATCCAAAGAATTAAAAAAAAATTTTTTTAAAGAACAGAATGCATCAAAAACATTAAGACAATGGTAAAAACTGTAGAACATAAAAATATCACTGCTGGAACCAAAAAAAAATCAATACAGAGACGAGAACATAAAGTAAACCACCAAAAACACAGAAAAAAGGACAAAAAGATTAAAAACAATATAAGGGGGAAAAGACAATGTTTTAAGCCAGTAGGGACAACACAGACTAACAGAAATTCCAGGGAGGAAAAAAAAAGAAATGGAGGAAAAAATCTCAAAGAACTATTACATGAAATTTTATCAGAGCTTAAAAGAGAATCTGGACTTTGAAACCCAGAGTCCATTTCAGTTAAAAACACAACTGGTGGAAGTGGAAGTCATAAAGTTTAACACAGACAACTGAAACTTATGCAGAGAGATAAACTGGGCTTAAATTCTATTTGTTTTTTTTTTGGAGACATTAATGCACTGACTTTAAGTAATAGGCATAAATATTTTCTTTCTAGAGCAACACTGAAAATAAAAAGAAACTAAATGCCATAGCCTTAATACTATAGCCTTCTAAATTATGTTTAGCAATGGTTTTATGTATTTTTTCTGAAAAAAATTTATTGCAGAGGTTCTCAATAAATAATGAAAAAAATGATTCCACATTAAATCTTTTAGAGATTTAAAAAGATTTTCATTTCCATAAAAATATATGTAACTTTAAAATATACAAACAAAGATTTTCATTTCCATAAAAATATATTTAACTTTAAAATATAGAAACAAAAACACATACCTATAAAAACTGATTTTAACAGACTGACCTACCTTACTCAGAGGGGCTTTGATTTTTTTCAAACACAATGCAAGAAGTTCCCTGGATTCTAACGCACACTGTATCCAAGTTGCAGGTGGCTGGAAATACCTGAGGGGGAAAGAAAATACTGAAACCCAGCATCTCTCAGGAAAAACAAAAATTTCAATGTGACTCTGCAGATGTAACACTGATTATTACTCAGACATAATAATTCCCAAGACTGGCTTGAAGCATTTCAAATATATTTAATAGTTTCAGAAAACTTTCAATTAGATCAGTAGCTTCAGTTTAAAAAGCGAAATCCCAAGTATATTTGAGAAAGTTAATTTGATATTAAAGAGGTCATATTACTTCAAACACCAGTAAAGAATTCCAGGGAGGTCTGACAAAATGCCTAAGAGTTTCTTGAAGCTATACCTTGAAAAACAGGGTAAGAAATTATCTGAAAATAGCTTTAAAATGGTAATAAACCAAATGGTTGAGAACTGACTTCTCACACACGATAAAGGTAAATTAGTACCTCATACTATATATCAACAGCAGTTCAGACTATTCATCTATTTAAAGTCCTTTCTCAAATTTTACATTGCAAAACATGTTTTTAAATCTTACATAAAACCTAATTAAATTAAAATTTCAATCCCTGGGCATATGCCTTAAGATTTTTTAATCCAGACTGCTCAAGGTTTAGGACACTACTGGAGTGCCTGAGTGACTCAGTCAGTTGAGCTCTGTCTTCAGCTCAGGTCATGATCCCAGGACCATGCCCCACATGGGGCTCCCTGCTCAGCGGGAAGCTTGCTTCTCCCTCTCCCACCGCCACTCCCCCTGCTTGTGCTTTCTCTCTCCCTGTCAAATAAATAAAATCTTTATTTTTTTTAAATTTATTTATTTGACAAGAGAAATAGGGAGTGAGCACAAGGGGTCGGACAGAGGGAGACGCAGACGCCCTACTGAGCAGGGAGCCAGACACAGGGCGCAATCCCAAAATTCTGGAATCATGTCCTGAGCCAAAGGCTGCTGCTTAACCAACTGAGCCACCCCGGTGCTCTAAATAAAATCTTAAAAGAAAAAAAAAAAAAACAACTCAGGACAGTGCACATAGTAAGTGCTCAATAAATGTTAAATACATAACACTTCTAAATATGTTACAGGAGTGCTTGTTTTCACTATGTTTATTAAGTGAATGTTCTGATTTTCACTTTTATTTACTTAAGATTTTATTTTTAAGTAATCTCTACACCCAACGTGGGGCTTGAACCCATAACCCCAAGATACAGTCACAAGCTCTACCTACTGGACCAGCTAGGCCCCTGATTTTCACTTGTAAAGGTTCATTCAAAAACCTTATACAGGTTCCTTTAGTATAAGCATGCTTTTAGAGTTAGAAAGGGCTTTATCTATCTAATAAAGCCCTTTCATTCTGATGAGATTAAGTCGTAGAGAGGTTAACTGGCCGAGTTTCAAAAAGCTAGTCTGTGAGAAATCCAAGACAAACTAAGTCTCCAGATTATTTGTCTCGTGCTTTTTCACTCCACCATGCTTTTAAGAATAGCAAATATCTGTAACTGATCAAGCCTTATACTTGCCAAACTTGCAAACTGTAATCTCCCTGAAACAGTACAGGAAAGTTTCATGTGTTTGTATATATGTACATTTTAAGTATTTTTCTGGAAAGACAGTGTTCAAATTCCCAAAGGGTTTCATGAACCAGTCCCCCGCCCCCCCCCCCAAAAAAAGTTAAGAACCACTAGAGTCCTAACCCACTTCGGATATTACAGGCAATTAACTTTACATGGGCAGTATTATTAGGCAGTTTTGTGTTACCAACAGCTGACTATAATAACTTTGTTACAACGGCATTTTAATAGATTTTTTTAGTTAAAGACTTTTATTTGAGAGAGAGGGCATGCGCATGCACATGCAAGAGCACCAGTGAGGGGGAGGGGCAGAGGGCTAGGGAGAAGCAGGCTTTTTGATGAGCAGGTAGCCCAATGCAGGAACTTAATCCCAGGACCCAGGAATCATGACCTGAGCAGAAGGCAGATGCTTAACTAACTGACCCACCCAGGTGCTCCTGCATTTTAACAGATTTTTCAAACACCTTGCTAAATTACTTTAAACATTCAAACTTAAGAGGCTTTTTATCATACATAGCTTCCAGTGTGGGGGGGGGGAACCCTCATGATAATAACAATATTACATCCTTAGTAACTAAATCTGCTTTCACTTACCATTACAAACACCAACTTACATCTATTAACTATATAAATCAAACCTATTAAACCCTTATACGAAAAAGCAAATTCAAACAGCTTTACAGTGACTTTACCAGATTAAAAGGGCAAACTAGAAAAGTATGCTACAAAATTGCAAATCCTAAAATCTTTGGCAACACCAACATAAAGAACGATTTTATCTCAATTACATATGCTTTATTCTACGTACCTTGGGTGTCATCTCGCATATCCCAGTGGCTTTCCCATATATAAATCTCAACGTTAAGTAGAATAAAATAGTGCTACACTGTACCTTTGACATTGCTTGCAGAAAGATAGAGAGACCTGTTTCGGAATGCCTTGGCTGATGTCAACTTTACTTCGTAAACAGGCCACGCAAATATTGGCAGGATTTGGACTAATCGGGACACCACACTCACAGCATAAGCTTCAATAAAGCATAAATTTTTCAAGTTAAGTTTCATAAATGCACTGGTTATCAAACAGACAACAAAAGCTTCAAGTTAGGCTATAGTATCTCTGCTTTAAAAACCTAAGAAAACAAAACAAAACAATACAAAACCCTGGCAAAGTAATCTTCAAAGATGCTATACATAAAGTGTCACCTTGGAATACTAAGGCAAAAAAACAAGCATGGCTATAACTCCAAAAATCCTTTAAGTATGGGGATGTCCAAAGGGTTGAGAGAGTCTAATGGATTTCTAACAGTAATTATCAGACAGCTTCATAGTACAAAGACATTTTCTTTAAGATGCCAGTAGAGGATTGCCAAAATGCAAACATTTAACCAGAGCAGAAACAAAGGATGGAAAACATATCATGTCTCATGATTCAGTATAATGGACTGATGTCATAATTCTATGTGTACTGGGGACAGGAAATGTTTAGCAATCACTGATGTTGTCCCAAAGAAATGTTCTATAATTTATGATGTTCAATAAGGTAGCTAGCCACCAGGCACATGTGGCTACTCAGAATTTGAAACGTGACTAGTATGAATACAGAACTTAACATTTAGTTTTATTTCACTTTAATGTCTTTAAATCTACATAGCCACATATGGCTAATGGTTATCACATGGACAGAGCCAATCAAGAACATATATGGAATATTTTAACACTCTTGAAGTATTTACTACAACTTTCCAACTAAAAATGAGTCTGACTGTCTCAGGAAATAAAACTTCCCACTTTTCCCACTGAAGACAAAGAATTCTCTCCAAAAAACAAAAAAACAAAACAAAAAAAAACCCAAGCTTTCCTCACAGGCAGTAAGTTTCAAAGAGTCACTTTAGTATCTTTAAACTTAAAGGGAACGTGAGAAAGGGATACGACTCACATGTGTCCAGGGGTGCGGTCGGTGGATTCTGCCATATACTCCATTTTTCTGTATGCCCTGATTTTGAGAGAGAATGAATTGTGGGACTTAAGTCATTTGTCCGTTCAGCTCCATACAAATCTTCCTTCTCTGAATAAGGAAGGCAGCCAAGCCTCGTAAAGCGGTTAACAACCAATTCCACGTGGCAACTCCAAGAAGTAACTCCCTTTAATATAAGAACACAGGGAATTCTAGAGTTTCCCATACGTAAGACCCTCGGGACATTAAACTCGGCCGCTGACCGAAGGCATCACTTCGGCGCCAACTCCTACGGGCCCCAAGCGGGGGTCTTGAAAGGGCCGGGGCCGCCACCCTCACCCTCACGCCGGCAGCTACCGGGCCTCGGACCCGCGCTGCAGAAATCGCCCTGGGCGTCACCGCGCAGCCACCCAGACCCCCGCACCCAGCCGGTGGGACCTCACCCGGGCTCCCGGACCGCGGCTCACACGCGGTACGCACGCGGCCGGAAGCCTGCCAGGGCAAAGGGAATCCGCCCCACTCTCTCCTCAGACACCCCCGCGCGACAGCAGGCCGGAGCTCGGCCCAGAACATACCTAGCTAGTCCGGAACTGACCCAGATTTGCCGCAAAACTGCGACACAACCACCCCCACAGCCCCCTTAGTGCTGACCACAGCCGGCTCCAATACGGCGAGGATCTCGCGAGAGAAAAGCTCAAAATCCCGCGGCCCGAGAGCCGGGAGTTAAAGGGACGGCTAGGGCGCGGAGGAAGGGGAAGGCATTGGCGAGCGGTTGGGGTGGAGGTGGGGCTTAGAGGCGGGGCAAGTGGGAAGCTGTCGGGAGAGAAGGTGTGCCCCCTGCAGGCGGGGTGCCTGAGACCTGCACAGGTTTCCCAACTGCTCTTGGGTTATTTTCCTTTCCGGTTTTCCCTGGCCAGAGTTCATTCCAAGCTAACATCTCCCCTGCGTATAAATCACTTCTCAGATATCCTGATTGGGAGCTTGCTTGCTTCTTGGTTAAATGATTATATAAAAATTATCTGTAAGCAGCACCACACAATACACAAAGAAATTAAGCTCCATCAAGGGCAGTGTCTTTATCTCTTTTGTTCCCATCATATGCCTAATGCCTGCTACATTCTAACTACTCAAGTGCATATTTGTTGAAGAGATGAAAGAAAGGTAAGACCCAACTATTTGTGAAGTCTGTTGTTCCTAGTCCATTTGTTTTAAGTATGCTACTTAGCGCATTTAATATTTCCTTATTACTTTATACCTTGATCTTAGTACAGCACAGACCATGTCTAACCACTCTTTCTCATGACAGAAGTTCAAATATCTGAAGAGCACAATCATTGCTTTCTGTCTTCTCACTCCAAATTTCAAGGAATAAGCAAGGTCATCTTATGGAAGGTAATCAAAGTAGGCTTCTCATTTCTTGCGCCAGGTACTAAAGTAATCTCCCATTCCTTCTCCTTAATTCCAGACTCCAAGCTATCCCTCTAAGGACAAATCTGATTTTGTCACACTCTACTGCTATTCATCCTTCAGTGGTTTCTGACAACCTTTGGATTCTTTCCAATTTCTCTGCATGGAAGGAAGACCCTTCAGGATCTAATCCTGACATACCCCATCACATTCCCAAGTAGGCAGCCATATAAGCCACCTGGCAGGTCATACAGGAGCTAGTCTATGCCTGGGACAGCCTGCCTTAAAGATTCAGCTCTAGTCTCATATATTAGTTTCGTATTGCTTCTGCAGCAAATTACAAATTTTATGGCTTAAAATAACACAAATTTATTATATTACCCTTCTGGAGGTGGTAAGTCTAAAAAGATGTTCTTCCTTTTTGTGTTGCCCTACAACATCTTTATAGAAGGTGTATGCCTTTATAATGGTGCCAACAACATTAAATTGGATCATAAATTTTCTACTGTGCATGTTCCTCCACAGGTTCAACTGCTAGAGAGCAGTCTGAGTCTCCTTCTTCTCCATATTCCCTGCACCTAGCACAGTGCCTGGTGCAAAACAGGTTCTCAATATATTTTAGTGAGTTAATTATCCATTTGATACAACTCTGAAGAAACAGCTTATCTTCCCATTTTTTCCATTCATATTGTCATTTCCCTTAAGCCAAATACTACTAGGAACACAACTGTAGCTAAACAGATTGTGTTTATTATTCACTGAAGTGAATGCAAACATATTGTGAGGAATCATGGAGTGTCTCATTAGGAGGGTGTTAGGAAAAACCCATCATAGAGGCGCCTGGGTGGCTCAGTTGGTTAAGCATTTAACTCTTGATTTTGGCTCAGATCATGATCTCAGGGTCATGAGATCAAGACGAGTATTAGGCTTCACGCTCAACAGGAAATCTGCTTGAGATTCTCTCCCTCTCCTTCTGCCCCTCCTTCCACGCAAAACAGGTTCTCAATGTGTGCATGTTCTCTCTCTCTCTCTCTCTCTCTAATAAATAAGTAGGGGCACCTGGATGGTTCAATCAGTTAAGCATCTGCCTTCATCTCAGGTCATGATCCCAGGGTCTTCCGTTGGAGACCACCATCCCCATCAGGCTCCCAGGCTCCCTGCTCAGCAGGGAGATCTGTTTTTCCGTCTTCCCCTTCCCTGCCACCCCCTTTCCACTTGTGCTCTCTCTTGCTTGCTCATTCTCTCCTCTCAAATAAATAAATAAAATCCTTAAAATAAAAAATAAATAAAATCTGTAAAAAAAGAAAACATCTATCAGAATTTGGGCTTTCTTGGGTAACTTGAGAGAGGCTCTAAGAAAGCAAGGGTCTGTTTTAGATTGGATGCTCTCAGAAAGTAGGAGTAATTCTATGGGTGGCTAGCTCAAGAAATCTTAGGTATAGGAAGAGAGGCAAAAGATTAGACTGCAGTTAGTAAAGAAGTAGCAGTTACTCGTTTTGGCCAAGAGAGGGAGTATTTGGTATTTTGTGGGTGGCACAGTAACCTTGTATTTATCTATGGTTATACAAGATTATGCAGTGGCCTTGTTTTATCTCGTTTTAATATGGTGTTGGAATAACCCTGGCAAAGGTGGCTATTTTGTGAAGTTGTTTTTGTCTGACAGGAGAATAATGTGGGCTACCTGTGAGTATAGGCCAGCTTCTGAATGTCAGGGACTGTTCTTTTTTTTTCTCAACATAGTCCCTTATACCCTGTTTTATTTGGCACCAGGTGCCACAGTGCCAGGCTTGTTAGGCACTGGATATACAACAGTGAACAACACAGACAACCCTTGTGGAGCTTACGTTTTACAGACAGGGTGATTTTCCAGAAGCTTAGGTAACTTGCTGAGAGTTCTGTAGCAAGTTAAGTGGCAGAACTGGAACCTAAACAACAGTTAACCTAACTGTACCCATACCTTCACCGGGCTGCATGCCTTTCTGAGGCTCAGGACATCTATTATCCGCAGGGTTTTTTTTTCTTTTTCTTTCTTTTTTTTTTTAAGAGACTGTTTATTTTCCATTAACCTTATTTCCTTTTCAGGAGAGATTCACTTCCTGTTTAAGAGTCTGTGGAAGGAGGGGCGCCTGGGTGGCTCAGTGGGTTAAGCCGCTGCCTTCGGCTCGGGTCATGATCTCGGGGTCCTGGGATCGAGTCCCACATCGGGCTCTCTGCTCAGCGGGGAGCCTGCTTCCCTCTCTCTCTCTCTCTGCCTGCCTCTCTATCTACTTGTGATCTCTCTCTGTCAAATAAATAAAAAATAAAAATCTTTAAAAAAAAAAAGAGTCTGTGGAAGGAGACAAACCATAAATGACTCTTAATCTCACAAAACAAACTGGGGGTTGCTGGGGGGAGGTGGGGTTGGGAGAGGGGGAGGGGGTTATGGACATTGGGGAGGGTATTTGCTATCGTGAGTGCTGTGAAGTATGTAAACCTGGCGATTCACAGACCTGTACCCCTGGGGATAAAAATACATTATATGTTTATAAAAAAAAAAATTTGGAAGGGGAGGCAAATCATAAGAGACTATGGACTCTGAAAAACAACCTGAGGGTTTTGAAGGGGTGGGGGTGGGAGGTTGGGGGAACAGGTGGTGGGTAATAGGGAGGGCACATATTGCATGGAGCACTGGGTGTTGTGCAAAAACAATGAATACTGTTACGCTGAAAAAATAAATAAATAAATTTATAAAAAAAAAAAGAGTCTATGGAAGAGTGGTGCCTGGATGGCTCAGTTGGTTAAGCATCAGACTCTTGACTTTGGCTCTGATCATGATCTCAGGGTCGTAAGATGGAGCCCTGCATTGGGCTCTGCCCTTAGCATGGGGTCTGCTTGAGAGTCTCCTCTCTCTCTGCCCCTCCCCCACTTGGGTGCTCACTCTACCTGCTCTCTCTCATCAAAATAAATAAACAAACAAACAAATATCTTTTTTTTTTTTTAAAGGGTCTGTGGTAGAGCAGCTTAGGATAACTCAGGGGTTGTTCCTCTGCACTGAGTGGCCTGAGCAGTAGGAGTGCAGAGCTGTCCTACACCCTGGCTGGGAACTGCGGGACAGGGACAGGGACTCCCTGCACACCTTCACATAATCTGAGACCGTCAGGCTGAGTAGCAGTAAATTTGGGATCTGGGCAGCCCGTTCACCTGGAAATTCCTCCTTGGTCATGGCCTTTGCAGCAACGGCATGCTCTTCCTTTTCAATCTCTTCAGGCTTTCTGTTAGGAGGAGAGATCAGGGGTGGCTTCCCATGGGGGTTCATGGGAGACAGGGCTATGCATACCATACGCATAACTTCCCGGGGCCAGCATCCACTGCCTCTGACCCGCTGCGTCAGCCCCCCATGATGTTGTGTGGGATGGCCGCATCCACACAGCACAGAGGAGAGTCTGGTTCACAGAGCAATGGCCGGCAGGTTACCCTAAGACATCTCTGTGAGAGGATGGTGCTCAGCCCTGGGATCCATAATATCCACGGGAGACAAAGCCCCCCTGCAGGCCGTCTGGACCTGATTAGCGAAGGTTTCAGGAGTAAGGTGGCCACAATCGGAGTGACTCCAGTGGCAGCAGCCAAGTTCAGCAGAGCCCATGTTCCTGGATGATATGACACTGACATAAGGCGGGTTTTTGATCGCAGCGATGGCACAGCTGCTGTCAGAAGCTTCTCATTGGATCTCTCCAGGTTTGAGATATACCATCTCTTTCTCTTTTGTAGATGTACTATTTCTTTTTTTTTTTTTTTTCAAGATTTTATTTATTTACCCGTCAGAGAGAGAGGGAAACAGCACACAAGCAGGGGAGCAGGAGAGGGAGGAGCAGGGTCTCCACTGAGCAGGGAGCCTGATGCGGGACTCTATTTGAGCCGACCGCAGATAGTTAACCGACTGAGCCACCCAGGTGTCCTGATGTACTGTTTCAATTAGAAGTCAGGGTTGGTGCCACCTAAGTGGGTTCCTGCTGGAAGGAATTATAGGACATCCTTCTCCCTTTGCAGGAGGATGTCCAGGGCTCCAGACATTGTGAAAGTTTCCTTTAAGTTCCATGGGAATCCAGAACAATATGGATCTTCATATGGACCCCTCTCTTGTTAGCACAGAAAGGCCACAGGCTTTTTTTTTTTTTAAAGATTTTATTTATTTGACAGAGATCTCAAGTAGGTGGAGAGGCAGGCAGAGAGAGAGAGAGAGGAGGAAGCAGCTTCCCGCTGAGCAGGGAGCCTGATACGGGGCTCAGTCCCACGACCCTGCCATGACCTGAGCCGAAAGCAGAGGATTTAACCCACTGAGCCACCCAGGTGCCCCAAAGCCACAGGCTTTTGACAAATGAAATACTTATGTGGCAGAAAGTACCTATATCTCTCCTCACAGTTCTCTCCCCTCCTGATAAGATCTCCGGATGTCAGAAGTAAGTGCTTGGTGTCAAATGTCTCTGCTGCGAACCTAGGATGAGCTTGCTAAGATTGGCCTCAGAATAGGTAACACGGGCAAATTACACCAAAGAGAAGTTTGTTTTGCACTTCTTATTTAACCCTCAATTCACATCTTAGAAAAATGAGTTCTATTGTCCCATAGTCCTTATATTCAGGATCTGGGTCCTTATTCAAATCTTTGCTTTGGTGTGTGTGTTTACAAACTTAAATTCTGTGTGTTTGACCTTGGCATTAAAATGGGTTTCCTGGAGCGCCTGGGTGGCTCAGTCAGTTAAGCATCTGACTCTTGATTTCAGCTCAAGTCATGATTGCTGGGCTCCACACTGTGTGTGGAATCTGCTTAAGATTCTCTCTCCTACTCTTTTTGCCCCTGCCCCTCCACTCACGCTCTCTGTCTCAAAAAAAAAAAAGAAAGAAAGAAAGAAAAGAAATTATAAACACTGAAATTGAGTGTTCATTGTGAAATTCATTTAGCTATAATATGATCCATGTATATATATTTTACTTCAACAAAGGTTTTAAAAATACAAAAAAAACTTCACATTGAATCACAATAAATAAAACAGAAAAAATAATAAAATTATAATAATACTCAAGAAATCACTTTTACAGTTTCCAAAATTGGTATTGATTGAATTTGTAATGTTTTACTGTAGTTTTTTTTTTTTTTTAAGATTTATTTATTTGAGAATGAGAGAGTGGGGGGAGGGCAGAGAGAGAGGAGGAGATTCCCTGCTGAATGAGGAGCCCTGTGTAGGGCAATCCCTACTGTCGGTTAAACATCTGCCTTTGGCTCAGGTCATGATCCCAGGGTCCGGGATCCTGGGATCGAGCCCCACATCAGGCTCCATGCTCAACGGGGAGCCTACTTCTCCCTTTCCCTCTGCCTGCTGCTCTGCCTAGTTGTTCTTTCTCTCTGTGTCAAGTAAATAAATGAAATCTTTAAAGAAGAAGAGAGAGAGAGATGTAATCACTGAATGACATGTAGCTTCAAGATGTTAATGATGGAAGAGAACTACTACTGCAGTAATAGATGAAGAAATATTTTATAGTGCTATATTTTACAGGTTCCATAAAAGAGAAGATGAACAAAGTAAAAGACAGAGATGAACAAATTTAGAAACACCAAAATAAATTTCAACAACAAAAAAAACTTTATGTGTGCCGGGTCCAAAAGAACTAAGAATCTGGAGATACGAAGCTGACATTTTTGCTCTAATTCTTCTTTTCAGTAATTGCTACCATTTCATTGTCCCTTTCATGATGAAATCCTCCTCACCTTTTCCTCTCAGGTGATCTCAAAGATTGCTGGAACTGTTTTCTCATTTCACTCTGGTAACAAGAATGGAGAAGACATCAAAACTCTACTTGCAGTGCCCAGCCAGTCTGGAGATGATGGGGAAAATGTGCCTTTCAAAACTGTTTAGAAATGAACTTGCTTTTATTATGTGGGCATTCTATAGCATCTAAAGTTGAGTTTCAGGGCAGATTCTAAGGATGTACAGGGAGTATATGTAAGCAAATTTGGATGTCAGAAAATGTACTTTCTAAAATGTCTGTATCTGTAGCTGATTTATTTGGGGACAATTCTCAGTTAGTTGACTATGGCCTCCCAATTATTCTCCAAATTACTATAAAAATTATTATTGAAAAACTAATCCAAGAAATATTTTCCAAAATGTAACAACACCAATTTACAAGTTGAAAGGATCTAACATATTCTTAGCAAAATGGATATAAATAGGTATATACCAGATATCATTGTCATGAGGTTTAGAGCACTGGTGATCAAAGGAAGATTCTGGAAACTCATAAGGGTAAAAAACAAGTCACATACTGGGGATCAAGATCAGAATAGCTTCAAACTTTCAACAGCAATGCCAGAAACAAAAAAGCAATACAGAAATATTTTGAAAATTCTAAAGTAAAATTATTTCCAAACTTGAATTGTATTCTCAGCCAAAATTATCAATAAAATGTAAGTGTATAATAAAGATATTTTCAGTTGTACCCTTCTGAGGAAGTTACTGATAGGTATAGACCAAGAAAAAAGAGGGCACAAGACATAAGAAACAGGAGAGAAGTTAAGCAAAATCCCAAGGTGACAGTTTTGTGCTACACAGAGGGTGCAGGTAAATGGCTCCATGCGCACCTGGGTGACTCAGTCAGTTGGGCATCCAACTCTTGATTTCTGCTTGAGTCATGATCTAAGGGTCGTGGAGTTGGGCACCTAGTGTGGAGCCTGCTTGGGATTCTGTCTCTCCCTCTCCCTCTGTCCCTTCCCTCCTCATGCTCTCTCTCTTAAAAATAAATAAATATACAACAAATAAACAAACAAATAATATGGCTCTAGACTGGACCAGTAAGATGGCTCTGAGAGTGTTTTCTATAAGGAATTGAAAATTGATGATATATATAATGTTTTTTAATATATTGAAGATTTAGATAACTGGCAGTGTCAGAGACTGATAAGGGAACACTATGAACAAATCCACACACCAAATTTGAAAACTTAGATGAAATAGTGCAGTTCCTCAAAAAGCACAGACCACCACAACTTATCCCAAATTTAGTAGATGATCTGAATAACCCAATAATTAGCAAGGAAATTGAATTTGTATTTAAAAAATCCCACCTCCCCCCCAAAAAACCTTCCAGATATTTCACTAGAGAATTCTACTAGATGTTTAAAAAAGAACTAGAATTAATTCTACAAAATCTCTTTCAGAAAATAGAAGGTGACATTTTCCAATTCATTTTCTGAAAGTTTCTTTTGAAATTTTATTACCTTGATACCAAAACCAGACAAAGACAGTACAAAAAAAGAAAGGAAGGAAAGTAAGAAGGAAGGAAGGAAGGAAAAGAAACTAAAACTACAGACCAATACACTCATAAATATAGATGCAAAAAAAAAATTTTTTTTTACTTTAAAGATTTTATTTATTTATTTGACAGACAGAGATCACAGGTAGGCAGAGAGGCAGGAAGAGAGAGAGGAGGAAGCAGGCTCCCCGCTGAGCAGAGAGCTCAATGAGGGGCTCGATCCCAGGACCCTGGGATCATGACCTGAGCCGAAGGCAGAGGCTTTAACCCACTGAGCCACCCAGGTGCCCCTAGATGCAAAAATCTTTAACAAAATATTAGCAAGTAGAATTCAGCAATACATACAAAGAATTGTACACCATAACTAAGTGGACTTCATTCCATGGATACAAGCCTGGTTCAATACTAGAAAGTTAATGTAAATCCACCATATTAACAGGCTAAAAAAAGAAAATCACATGATCATATCAACTGATACAGAAGAAGCATTTAATAAAATTCAACAACCATTCAGGGTAAAAATGCTTAGTAAAATAGAAATAGAGCAGAACTTGTTCAACTTGATAAAGAGTACCAACAAAAGCCCAATAGGTAACTTTATACTCAATGGTAAAAGATTGAATGCTTCCTTCCCTAAGACTGGAAAAAAGGCAAGCATGTTCACACTTTCCACTCCTGTATAATATCGTGCTGAAAGGTCTGTTTAGTGCAACAAGGCAAGAAAAGGAAATAAGTAAACATATCAGAAAGGAAGAAATAAAAGTGCCCTTAAATGCAAATGACATGATTGCATAAATAGAAAAATCCCAAAGAATCTAGAAAACAAAAACAAAACAAAACAGAAAAATTCCTCCTAGAACTAAGAAGTGAGTTCATCAGGTCACAGGTACACATTAAAAATCAACTGTATCTGAGGGGCCTGGGTGGCTCAATTAGTTAAGCATCCAACTCTTGGTTTTGGCTTAGATCATGATCTCAGGGTCCACATTCAGCAAGGAATCTGCTTGAGGATTCTCTCTTTCCCTCTCCCCCTACGCTTCCCCCCACTCACACTTGTGAGTACATCTGTGTGCGCACACATGTGTGCTTTCTCTCTCTCTCAAAATAAATAAATCTTTTTAAAAAATCTTTTTTAAAAAGCAGCTTTATTTGGGGAAATCAGAGGGATAGACAAACCATGAGAGACTATGGACTCTGGAAAACAAACTGAGGGTTTCAGAGGGGAAGGGTCTGGGGGGATGGGTTAGCCCGGTGATGGGTATTAAGGTGGTCATGTATTGCAATGAGCACTGGGGGTTATATGCAAACAATGAATTGTGGAACACTACATCAAAAACAAATGAAGTATTGTACAGTGTTTAACAATAAAAAAGCTGTATTTACATATATTAACGATGAAAATGTGACACCGAAATTAAAAATAAAATACTATTTACAATTGCTAAAAAAAAAATGAAAAACGAAAACGTAGGTAAATCTAACAAAATGTGCACAAAATTTGTATGCTGAGAAGTACAAAATGCTGAAGAAAGAAAACAAAGATCTCAATCAGTGAAGAAACATACTCTTTTCATGGACTCAAAGACTCAATGCAGTAAGGAGAAAATATGTTCAAAGCATATCCAACCAAAGACCAGGATCTTCAACATATAAAGAACTCGGAGCTCCCGGTTGGCTCAGTTGGAAGACAGCAATTCTTGATCTCAGGGTCATGGGTTTGAGCCCCACATTGGAATGTGGTTTTTAAAAAATAAACTTTAAGGGTGCCTGGGTGGCTCAGTGCGTTGAAGCCTCTGCCTTCAGCTCCGGTCATGATCCCAGGGTCCTGGGATCAAGCCTCACATGGGCTTTCTGCTCCGTGGGGAGCCTGCTTCCTCCTCCCTCTCTCTGTCTGCCTTTCTGCCTACTTGTGATCTCTGTCTGTCAAATAAATAAATAAAATCTTTTAAAAAAACCTTTAAAAATAATAAATAAAATAAAGAACTCTCAAAATTTATATGAAAAAACAATCCAATTAGAAAATGGGCAAAAAAAAAAAAAAAACAACCAAAAACCATGAAGAGACATTTCACTGAGGAGGATATCCAGTAGTCAAACAAGCAGATAAGAAGATGCTTAACATCAGGAGTAAGCAAATTAAAAACACAATGAGATATTACTACCCATCTATCAGAATAGCTAAAATGAAAAATAGTGATAATACCATATGTTGGCAAGGATGCAAAGAACCTGATTACTCACACATGGCTGGTGAGAATGCAAAATGGTATAGCCACTCTAGGAAGCAACCTAGAAGTTTCTTAACCAACTTTTTTGCATTAAAAATGCAACTACCATACATCTAGTTATTGTACTCCTAGGCAGTTATCCCGATGAAATCAAAACTTATGTTTACATAAAGACCTATACACCAATGTAGATAGCAGCCTTTTTTTCTTTTTGCAGTAGCCAAAACAACCCAGATATTTTTCAGTGAGTGAATAAACTGTGTTACATCCACTCCATGAAATACCATTCAGCAATAATCAGAAATAAACTATTGTACAAAACAACAACTTGAATCTCCAGATTCTCCAGAGAATTATGCTGAGTGAAAAAGCCATTTCCAAAAGGTTATATGCCATATGATTCCATTTATGTAACATTCTTGAAATGACAAAATTAGAGAGCTGGAGAACAGTTGAGTGGTTGCTAGAAATTAAGAATGAAGGAGAGGGCAGGAGGGAAGTAGGTGCAGCTGTAAAAGGACAACATGAAGGATCCTTGTGGTGATGGAAATGATTTGTATTTTGATTATATCCAAGTCAATGTCCTAGTTGTGATATTGTACTTTCAGTTTTGCAAGATGTAACCCTTTGCGGGGACAGATTAAAGGGTCCAGGTGATCTCTTTGTGTTGTCTTTTTTTTTTTTTTTTAAAGATTGTATGTATTTATTTGACAGAGAGAGATCACAAGCAGACAGAGAGGCAGGCAGAGAGAGAGAGAGAGGGAAGCAGGCTCGCTGCCGAGCAGAGAGCCCGATGCGGGACTCGATCCCAGGACCCTGAGATCATGACCTGAGCCGAAGGCAGCGGCCCAATCCACTGAGCCACCCAGGCGCCCCTCTTTGTGTTGTCTTACACGTGCATGTGAATCTACAATTATTACAAAGTTTTAAAACGTCTGATTTATTTAACAAATAGGGTAAAATTTTTTGTTTGAGTAAAACAGCCCCCTGCTTTTTTTTTTCCTTTTTTTTTAAAGAGGCAGACAGAGACAGAGAGGGAAGTGGCTCCCTGCTGAGCAGAGAGCCCAACGCGGGGCTTGATCCCAGGACCCTGAGACCACGACCCAAGCCAAAGGCAGAGGCTCAACCCACTGAGCCACCCAGATGCCCCAACAGCACCCTGCTTTTATCTCTGGTAGTCATTTTTTCCCTAAGGCTTCAATACTTTTGTCTACACAGTTGGCTGCCTGACAAACCCCATCTCCCCAGCATCCTTACCACTCGGAACAACCATGAGGTACAATTTCGGCCAGCAGGTTAGATGGGGAAGTCTATTGGGCAATCTTCCAGGAGAACTTCAGCTTTCTTAATAAAGAGACACAGGCTCAATGGATATGCCCTTTTGCCCTCCGTCTTTGCTCCTTTCCCTTTCTGTCTGCTTGCTGTCGGGAATGTAAATGTGGTGCCTTACCCGACCAGAAAGCAACTAAGGGTATATGCCATCACATTAAGGATGCTGAGGCAGATAGCTAGAAAGAAACTGTGTCTTGACTGTGTCATTATGAAGTGGCTCCAACCTTGGGCTATTCACCTTTAGCGTTCTTTCTATTTAAGAAAAAAAAAATGTGTGTGGTTTTTTGTTTTGTTTTGTTTTTTGGTTTTTGTTTTTTGTTTTTTAAGCCAAGGCTGGCAGGTTTTCTATTATTTGTAACCAAATGCATTTCGAACAAATTCCTCACTCTTGGGAGATTCTCAGCAAGGCTGATATACTCTGCTTACCTTAAAAGACTATTTTAAGGATGAAAAACATGATAGCTACTTAATATTCTGTGTGTGTTTCAGAAACCAAATTGCTGACCCTGCATTTTCCTTTCTTCTTTCTCTACAGTATTTCATGTTTCTTATTCTCCTCAGCTAGGCCTGCATTTGTATTATAATCAGATTCTGGCCAGTTGCTCTCCTAATTGAATTGGGCTTTTGTTGTAGCTCAGACGGCTCAGAATTTTTTAATGGTCTTCCAAAACCATTCCAGCCCAGGGCAGATGCTCCCATCTTCGACCTCATAGCACTTACTGTCTGCACTTTCCAATTGCAGATTCGTCATTCATTGCCCCATGACACCTCTTATACAGCTGTCATAGAATAATCGATGTTTAGAGCTGGAAGGGACATTAAAGATCATCTTCTCCAGCCACCTCTGTGTATGTGAGTTGTGGCTTAACTCTTGGATTTTTCTTTACCCCCTCCTGGGTGTACAGCTTATAGTCCCAGCTAGATCTTAAACTCTTAGAGAAGAGGAAGATACAGAACAGATATTTATTAAATTACCATGTGACACACCAGACACCTTACACTCACTATTTAATTTTCACAATTCTGAGAAGTGGGTAGTGATCCCCATCTGGCAAGTGAAGGAACTGAAGCTCAAGGAGGTTGTTACTTAGCAAAGGTCTGATACCCAGCTAAAGGGAAAGCCCAGATTTTGACTCAGATCTTAAGATACTTTAAGTGCCTTCAATCTCTTTCCAAGTTGTTAAAACACTTGATTATTTTTTTGTGGCTTCTGTGGCTCTTCAACCTTTAAACTTCAAATTCTGCATTCTTTTTCTAGGCTTTCTGTCTTAATACAAATTTAAATTATATCTGTGGCACTCAGATGTATAAGAAGAAATATTTGGTCTTCATCCCCAGTCCCCGACACAGGACTCCTAAAACTCTCGTAAATTCCTAAACGACAAGAGCACTAGGAGCATTTTTGTTCTATTGAGGTGATTCTGGGTGGGATTCTCTTTGGTTCCTGGATGGGGGTGGTTATCAGAAAGACTAAGTCATTATTAGAAGCTTGAATTCTTTGGCTTCACTGATCCGCAATCTCCAGAGGGGAGGAGGGGTGGCTTCCGTGTAGGTCAACATTTCCATGTACTGGGAGGGCGAATCACCCCAGTATCATGGGGACAGGAGCTCCTGTGCTCAGAACCTTGCCAGACTTCGCCCTATGTATCTTTTCATATGGATGTTTGCCTGTATCCTCAATCATATCCTTTAATATATTGGTAACTTAAGTAAGCATTTCCCTGAGTTCTGTGAGCTGCTTGGTTCTGTAAATCCAGGGAGTGGGTGGTGGGAACCACTGATTTGTAGCCACATCAGACAGAAATTGTGGTTAAGCTGAGGACCTACTACTCAAGATTGACGTCTGAAGTGGGGTGAGAGCAGTCTTGAGGGACTGAGCCTTTAACCTGTGGGATCTGACACTATCTTCCGACATTGCCTCCAAGTAGATAGTGTCAGAATTGAGTTAAATTGTAGGATACCCAGCAGGTGTCCTGAAGAATTACTTGGTATGGGGGACCCTCCACAGATTTGATGACCAGAAATATCAGAAGTGTTATGAGTGTGGCAGTAGTGTGAGAGGAAAGGGGAAACACAAAAGAACTGTAGGTTTTTCCAACTCAGTATCTCATGGCCAAATAAGATAACAGTTCTTTGTGTTTAACATTAACATTTTTTTAAATGCAATGCTGAGAGAATAAAAATATTATGGTATTTTGTTTTAGTGGAAAAATCATTAGATGTCTGCCATGATACAATTTTATAGCAAAAATACTTACACTGTTAGGTCAACACAGAACAGTTTTTGTTCTACAGCAAATAGAAGTGCTTTGCCAAGAAGAACTTTGTGAGCTATTTGAGATAACTTGTACCAGTAAGAAAAACTAATAGAAAGAAATATTTAGAGAAACGGAATTTAGTAGATTGACATTCAAAGAAATGTCAGCAACTTTTGATTTTATCCAATAAACCAACTGTATCTTTCTTTTTCATCTGCAACATTCCCATTTTAATCTGAGCCTAGCAGATTTTAATTTAGAGTCTGAAGCCTTTCAAAGGTTGTATTACCTTTTTGCAAAACTTTCTTCAATGCTAGATCGGCAGTTAAAACGTGGGGGTAATTTCCTTTTAATGTCATTGCTATTACAAAAAAAATTAGGTAATTGGCATTGAAGAGTACAATCCTGTAGCTGTCATCCATCTCTGATATAAGCCAAATTTGATTTTTGAAGTATATAATGTCTTCATTTAAAAAGAAAGTATAATTTTAAATTTCTGCATTTTAAAAAGAGGTTAGTCATAATCTTATTTTTTCAGAGAGAGAGAGAACATGCATGTGTGTGAGCAGGGGCTGTGGGTGGGGAGAGGAGCAGAGGGAGAAGGAGAGCCTCCCTCCCCATTCCCGGCTCACCCTCACAACCCTGAGGCCATGACCTGAGCTGAAATCAAGAATCAGAGACTTAACCAACTGAGCCACCCAGGCTCCCCATGAGGTTAACCATGAGGTTAATCATAATTTTAGATCCATGCTTGTAGTTAATGTATTTATACACGTCACCTTTGGGAACATACATGTATAATCTGAATTTATTCATAACTTGCTGATTATATACTGCGTATACCTGCAAACTCAAGATGCAGCAATGAATATCAATTTTTTAAAAATAGGCTATGGTAATTGGTTGTACGTGTCTAAAAAATGTTAGCCAAAAATAAATAACCTAGTAACTAATAGGCTCCTGTGTATCTCCAGGCCACACAGGTGTCTAGTCATGGAGCCATAGTACTTACCAACTGTAAGCCTCAGGGGACAAGGGCTGTACCTTGCATACCATTGTATCCATTGTATCTAATATAGTAGCATGTAATAAACATTTGAAAAATGAATGAATAAATGTGTTTCCTTCAAGGGCATTCAGGTGACTTATAATTCTTTGATTTTTTCCAGATTGCTAGCACAATGTTTTGCTTCAAATAAACAACACTTACTGATTGGCATGAGTGTTAAAAGAAAGAAAGGGAAAAGTCTTCTTTGTCTTTCTCACCGAGCTACACTATTTTTCCAGGTATTAGGAAATATGCACTCTCTAGCCAGCTTCTCATGAGCACCAGTGTACCAAGAGATCCAGCACACTAGTCCTGTGTGCCCTATGCATTAGCCATTCCACCTCGACCCTTGCATTTTCTTTGGCCCTATAACAGTGCATTAAAAGAATTATTAGATAATTATTCCTCTGTTAAAAACACTTTTAAAATATTAGAATATTGTATTACTTTGACAATAAGGAGGAAAAAATGAAGAAATCTAACTTGTATGGATTCTCTTCATATTTTCTAGTCTCCCACTTTATTTATAAAGGAGCTTATAATTTATCAGGGAGGTCTTAAACTGGCCACACCAAATCCAATCCATGAAAATTTCAACAACCTAACATAGTTTTTTTTTTTTTTTAAATTGAATTAATTGCTCCATCGCATAAAATTCCTAGTTACAAACCAGAGACACTGACTCTGGCTTATTTGGCAGAAAGGAATTTGTGAGCATGCGCTTGGTAGGCCCCAGAAGACAAAGGAAGGTGAAGGACCAGACTTGGGCCATGCAGCCAGGAACACCACTCAACATCACACAGCAGAGCCAGCTCGCCCAGTCAAGCCCACAAAGACATCATTCTCTTATCTATTGCTGCTAGCATTGTGGTCCTCCCTCCCCTGGGCGTCTGACTAGGTGACACCTGTACAACTTCCCGCAGTCCCTGCTTCCTTGCCTCAGTTAGCTCAGAAGTTCAGGGCCGGTGCCCGGAATCAGGTGAACCTTGATTACATGACCGCATGGAGACTGGGTGGCAACTGGATGCGGAGAGTTGAGCCATGGCCTGCAACCGTCCTGTCCCTTTCTTGCTAATTTTCAAACATCTCCTATTTCCCCATCTCTGTCCCTTCCAAGTTTAGAATCCTTAAATGAGCTTAGTAATTTGCACATTCATTGCCAAAATTAACACAGTTGGAAGCACTAAGTTAAGAAGTCTAATAGCCAGCTAATCTTGGTAAATATTTATTAGACCATTTTTAGACAGTGGTAATGTGTTCAATTAATATTTATAAATGTAAAATAGAAAGCCCTAAATGGTCATGGCTGCACTCCTCCACTATTCCTATAAATTCAGAATTAGTTCCTGAATAGAGTCTGCAAGTGCCTTGAGAAACCAATTAAAATCTTAATCCCTATGTGGAGTGATGTTCCTTGCCTGCATTATGGTGCAGGCTCACTGCTTCCTAGTCCATCAGCCACAGTGTCGACTATGCCCCTCTCCCATAACCTTTAATCCATCTAACAAAGTGAGCAAGCCAACACCTCAGTGAAAATTTACTTGAGTTCAACAGACTCTGGGATACATTCATTAACTTTCTCAAGAAGCTTCCAAGAAAGTAAGTGGTGGCCCAGAATATAATATGTATTTTTGAGTTGCTTGGCATGTAGTCACAAGCCTAGTTTCACAAACAAGGAAATGCTTTTAGCTGCAAGCATTTTTATTTTTGTTCAGAACATAACAAAATCACCCTCTAAAATCCTGGCAATTAATTTATTGCTGAAATATTAAGGTTTGCAGTAAAACCCAACCCTGGCAGTAAAAATTGCAGATGATAAAGAATTTTGGCATACGCTATATATTCCAAAAGACCAAACTGTCAGATTTTTTTTTAATATTTTATTTATTTATTTGACAGAGAGAGAGGTCACAAGTAGGCAGAGAGGCAGGCAGAGAGAGAGGGAGAAACAGGCTCCCCGCTGAGCGAGAGCCCGATGCGGGGCTCGATCCCAGGACCCTGAGATCATGACCTGAGCCGAAGGCAGAGGCTTAACCCACTGAGCCACCCAGGCGCACCCAAACTGTCAGATTTAGACTCAGTTTATATTTACTGAACATAGACTATGTGTCAAGCACTGTTCAAGTCAAGGTTGCAAACATTATCTTAACTGTCATTACAAATCCTTGAGGTAGATTTAATCCCACCTTACTGATGAGGAAAGCAAAGCTCAAGGTCAATGGGACCTAACAAAGATTACAAAGCTAGAAGTTGGTAAAGCCAGGGTTTGAACCTGGCTCCTGATTCTAATCAGCTCTCTGCCTTAGCAGAATGAGCCAAGATAAATAAGAGTTTCAGGACAAAAAATGTAGTTGAGGTAGGCTAAGCTTTAGGCAGAGATGTGTAACATCTAGCAATTCTTCCCCAATTTAAACATTATGGATGAATCCAATGATGAATCCAAATTGCTGGGATTGCATGGAGATACTGCAACTTCGTATCTTATCATTTAAAACGGGGTTGAGGGACTCCTGGGTGGCTCAGTTGGCTCAGGTCATGATCCTAGAGTTCTGGGATCAAATCCTGCATCAGGCTCCTTGCCCAGGGGGGAGCCTGCTTCTCCCTCTGCCTGTCACTACCCCTGCTTGTGCTCGCTCGCTCGCTCTCTCTGACAAATTAATAAATAAAATCTTTAAAAATAAATAAATCAAACTGGGTTGAAAGGAAGTACATGTCCAAATGGTTATTTCACCTGATGAAAGGATGACCAGATAGAATTTTCCTCATAGCTCAATGAAGAGGTTTAGAAGGCAAAAACAAATGAACATAGTTAAATAAAACTACATGGAAAATAATGATGTAGAAAAGCTGTCTTATAACGGCTAGTGACGACATAATGCAACAGTCCGTGGCTGGGGCAGATATTTTGTAGTCTTTTTTTCCTCCTTCAGCCTTATGATTCCTTGTCAACCTAAGTAAGTCAGGACTTGTAGACTAGGCCCCTGGGGCTAGTCCAATGGTGCATTACCATGATGCCCAGTCCATCAGGGTAATGGATTCTTGCTCTGCTCCCCAGCACGGAAATCAGGATTCTATCCGGCCCAAGCTGTTTTAGTTTGGAGAGGTTAGAGTAATGAATGCAAAGTTTATCTAGGAGCACAAGTGCCAGGTACTCTACACCTGCAAGCCTTGTTTGTGCCATATGACTCTGGGATAAGTGAGATATCCCTGGCCGTGGTACAGTTGTCTCCAGCAGGTTCCCAAGCAAGACCACGTCCCAGACTGCTTCAGCACCATGTGTGCAAGACTAGGTCTGAAATGGCAGCTGAGCTTTGAAAGGTAGGATGTGGACTTCATTCGCTCAGACTGACCACCCTCAACTGTGTGTCCGTTGGTGTGGCCTTTCTGAAGGCACTTCTGTCTGTTCATAGGAAATGAGAGCCAACCTCTCCACTGTGTACCGTACCTGCTTCGACTTCATGCTGCACTTCTAAATACATAAACCTTGTTTGACTTACCCAGACGATGTCTGCATCTGGTTGTTCATTGATCTGAACCTCTTGTTCACATGAACTTGGTTATGTGTGCAGAGCCACATGTCTGAACGAATTCCAAGGTCTTTGATTGTTGATTAAAATCAAGATCTTTTCAGAGGAGATGTGTAGGATTATTGCCAAACTGGTGCTCAGTGGTGCTCACCCTTAAGGCTCACAGGAATCTTCAAGACAGGATCTCTTTCCACTATGTCCACCTACAACAAATACTCTTTTAGACATATCACATATTCTTAACTCAAGTTCTTCTAAGTAACTCACACAAAAAGGCAAGTCTAGGTCAAAGTGGGCATAAAAATTTATGAAATGTGAAATGTACTGTGGCAGTAAAACTTCTAGCAGGTCGTGGGGTAACAACAGAACCAAATGTCTTGTTTTATATAATATTTTGATATGCTATCTATGGGAGGAGAAAGCCTTCAAAAGTAATTTGATACTAATTTGAAAACATAGGTATAAACCTATAGGAATTAATAATCTCTGTAAAATATTTTTTATCTGCAACGTATGCTGTTAAATTAACTTCCACTCAGCAGAAAGCTGCTGCTTGCCTTCCCCTGTGTTTACAGCTGATGGAACCTTCACTCCATTTCCAATATTCATTTAACCATTTACCCATATCTTTCACCAAGAGGCACTCCTCTCCTTTTTTAATTTTATTGGCCTGCAGCTGTTTTCCCTCTCTGGATCCAGGCCAAAGGGAAAGATGTATAAGGTTATTATGTCTTTGAAAACTTTTTAAATAGCTACTTCACTCTTATCATTAAAGCTATATTTTTAGGGAAAACATAGACTTTTTTGGATATAGCACTCTTTGACATAATTTAGCTTCATGAAGTGTTTAGATATTTTTAAGGCTAATACAGATATTTGATAAGCTTTTTCTTCCAATCATGTTCTGGTTTGCGTAATTCACCAATACTACTATCTTGTAGCAGAAAGGATGAGTCACAAAAGGAATAAAATCCCTTTCACATGGTCTCATGGTTAGATAATGGGACTCCATTACCTAATCTTCTGGTTTCTACTCCCCTGCTCCTTCAGATATAATTAAATCAACCAATTTACTTTTACCTTGGAATTACCAATTAGGTCAATTGTATTTTTTTGAAATTGAGACAGCACATTTAAAAATGTTTTGAAGTGGGCACATGGGTGGATCAGTCGGTTAAGCCTCTGCCTTCAGCTCAGGTCATGATCCCAGGGTCCTGGGATTGAGCCCCACATCGGGGTCCCTGCTCAGTGGGGAGCCTGCTTCTCACTCTCCCTCTGCCTGCTGTTCCCCCTGCCTGCTGTTCCCCCTGCTTATTCTCTTTCTCTGTGTTAAGTAAATAAAATCTTTTTAAAAATACAATAAAAGTGTTTTAAGTAAACACTTTACTGAAATTCAACAACCACAGAAAAGCACACAGGTCTCAAGTTTTATAGTTTGATGAATGTTCACAAACTAGACACATCTGTATAAACAATTCCCGATAAGAAGAAGAACATGGGGTGCTTGGCTGGCTCAGTCGATAGAACAAGGGCTTTTTGATCTTGGGGCTGTGAGTTCAAGGGTAGAGATTACTTAAGAAAAAAAAAAAAAGATTAGGTTAAGAAAAAGAACATAACCAGGACGCAGGACACTAGGTGCCTTCCTTGAACCCTAATCCCAAGAGGTATTCACTCTACTTGTGTTAGATCAATTGTAGATCAATTTTGCCTATTTCTGAGCTTTATGTAAATGTAAACATACAGTATCTATACCTTGGGTCTGGCTTCTTTCACTCAACTTTACATTTATGAGATTCATCCATATTGATACATGTAAAAATAGTTGGTTTATTCTCACTGAATACAATGTGATTTATTTATCCTATTATTGACAGACTTGGAGTTGCTTTTAGCTGAGGGCTACTATGAACAGTGCTGCTGTGAACATTCTTGTACATATCTTTGGTGAATATTTGTGTGCATTCCTGTTGCATATCTAGGAATTGAATTATCAGGTCAAAGGGCCTCCCTTGGTATTGACTGTCCTTTTTCTTCTGGTAGGTTGAAGAGTATGCTAGAGTTGGCTCATAATCAGTTAGCCAGTGGTTAAATTTTCAATAATTTTGTTGTTAAACACAAGCATTATTAAACACAAGCATTGTTAAACACAAGCATTATTAAAAATTAAATTATATATAAACTTAAGTAAGTTATATTAAAACAAAGGTAATAAGTATTCAGATTTCATTATTTCCTATTTTACTACATCTGACTATCATCAATGCTATTAAGGTTATTTACATCAATTGTGTTTGCATGGCGGAAATCTTATATAATGGTGCACCACCATGCATGTCTTCAACAGTTTTTTGTGGGTAATATGAAATTAACTATGGTGGAGTGTTCACACCATGAAAACTGAGAAATGCTACTTATCAGGGCTTGATTTATTTTACTGTTGATTCATATAGACATAAGAAAGTGATGGGGAAATATTGGTAATGCAGGTTAAACTCAAAAGTGTCATATTTGTAGCTGATATGTTGTGAACAGCTAAAAAATTATCAAAGCATGGTTGAATTACGAACAGATATGGATACTAGAGTTCAGCAAGAATCAATAAAAGTGTTCAATAAAAATCAGTTGGCTATATGGAATTTAGCATACAGAATACCTATTATACTGAATTTTTAAAATTATTTGTCAGTTTGTGATATACATACCTTACTTTTCCCCCCTCCAGAAAGCCCATTGTCCCACATTTACCAGCACAGTTCTTTCTGGTTACGGTGCTGTCTATCACACTGTGATTTAAGTTTACTTTCCCTGATGACTAAGGAAGTTGAACACATTTTCATAAGTTTATTGGTCACTAGAATTTTTTGAAAAGTCCCTATTAAGTTGTTGTCATTTTTCTACTATGTTCTTTTTCTTATTGATTTATAAGAATTCCTTACATACCCCCCCTTTATTGAATACATGTAAAGCAAATGTCATCTCCCAGTGTGATTTGCCTTTTCACTCCCTTTAGTAGTGGTTTTTACTTAAAGAAGTTCTTAATTTTCATTTAGTACAATTATCATCATTTTCCTTCGTAGTTAGTGCTATTTGTGTACGGTTTGAGAAATATTTGCTATGCTGAAGATGGCTATGTTTTCTTCTATAAGCTTTACTATTCTATTTTTCACATTTAGATCTGCAATCCACTTGGAATCAGTTTTTCTCGATGGAGTGGGAGGGAAGTTAAGATGCTTTTTTTTTTTTTTTTGGTCCAGATGGATATCCTATTTTTTTTTAAAGGTTTCTTTATTTATTTGACAGATAGAGATCACAAGTAGGCAGAGAGGCAGGCAGAGAGAGAGGAGGAAGCAGGCTCCCCGTGGAGCAGAGAGCCCGATGCGGGACTCGATCCCAGGATCCTGGGATCATGACCCCAGCTGAAGGCAGAGGCTTTAAACCACTGAGCCACCCAGGTGCCCCTCCTATTTTTTTTTAAGACCACAAAATTAAGTCTACACACCCAGTTCCTTTATCCTCTTCCCTCTTTTTCAACCACATCAACACTGAAAGTCATATAATTGCACTGTAGAAGTAATTAAGATAAATAAAATCCATCCAGGAAGAACATATGAATGAATACAATTTCTTTAAAAGCATTTTTTTTAAAGATTTTATTTATTTATTTGACAGAGAGAGAGATCACAAGTAGGCAGAGAGGCAGGCAGAGAGAGAGGAGGAAGCAGGCTCCCTGCAGAGCAGAGAGCCCGATGAGGGGCTCGATCCAGGACCCTGAGATCATGACCTGAGCTGAAGGCAGCGGCTTAATCCACTGAGCCACCCAGGCGCCCGGAAATACAATTTCTTTTTTTTTTTTTTTTTTTTTTTAAAGATTTTATTTATTTGACAGAGAGAGATCACAAGTAGATAGGCAGGCAGAGAGAGAGAGAGGGAAGCAGGCCCCTGCTGAGCAGACAGCCCGATGCGGGACTCGATCCCAGGACCCCGAGATCATGACCTGAGCCGAAGGCAGCGGCTTAACCCACTGAGCCACCCAGGCGCCCCCGGAAATACAATTTCTTATGTAAGAGAATTAATTTCTTAATTCTGTTACTGATTCTATTGTTCAAAAAGAAAGCCAAAACCCCACATCTCAATTACATATGTAGAGCATTTCATAAAATGATGGATAGCAGATTTTTTTATGCTTTCAGTTTGATTGTAGAGAGGGCCTAACCTTCCACTAGAGGGCATCTTTACCCCATTTGGTCTTTTGTAAAAATAAATAACAGCAACTAATCTTTGACTTCATGTTGTCTTATTACCGTTTTAAAAAACTTATTTTACTTAAATTCAGTTAGTTGACATATAGTATATCATTAGATTCAGATTTGTTCAGTTATTCATCAGTTGCATAGAACACCCAGGGTTCATTACATCACATCATGTGCCATCTTTAATGCCCATCCCCCCAGTCACCTTCCCTCAAGCAACCCTCAGTTTGTGTCCTATAGTTAAGAATCTCTTATGGTTTGTCTCCTCTCACTTCATCTTATTTTATCATTCCCTCCCTTCCCCTATGATCCTCTTGTTTGTTTCTTAAATTCCACATACCTTTTAACTACACCCGACCTTAAGGAAAAAGTTGTGAATGATCCTGGTTTAAGAGTTCTTATGAACACACATACAATCTTTTTCACTAACAGTTTCAGTATTAGTGATTGTTACTATTATGAAATTATCTTTGGAACAAATCACTATAATTCTTTATCTCTTCTTTTCCACACACACAGACACAAAAAGTCCATTTCAATATAAGCAGCATGAATATAATCAACACTAAAAAATTGATTATGTAATTTATTATGTACTATATGAAATAGACTTTCTAATTATTATATAATGGAAAAAATCATAAAGGAAAACATTTGACTTAATACCAAAAATATTTATTTATTTATTTATTTATTTATTTATTTATTATAGAGAGAACCCATAAGTTCGGGGGAGAGGCAGAGGGAGAAGGAAAGAGAGAATCCCAAGCAGGCTCCACACCCAGAGTAGCGTCAGAGGTAGGGCTGGATCTCATGACCCTGAGACCATGACCCGAGCCAAAATCAAGAATGGGATGTTTAATTGACTGAGCCATCCAGGTGCCCCAATATAAAAAATAATTAGATATATGGTAAAACTATAAACAAAATTGAAATGCAAATAACAAAGTATACAAAAATAACTGTCACAAATATGAGAATGGATTCACAGCATTAAAATATATATACCTCATGCAGATATATAAAACACAAAGCTCTTGATAAAAGTAGATATAATATGAATAGATAATTTATTGAACAAAGATGAAATTACCTTATTAATTACTAGAAACACAAAAATTATGATGTACTACAAAGTTAGGCAAAAACCAGTAAATGTTAATGAGGGTGGGTGAGAGAAGCACGATTTTATGCACTGCAGGTGTGAGAAAGTGCTGATTTGTTAATATGAAAAGAATGCTTGAATGGGAAAATCTTCATTTTTCAACCAAAACAGTAAATACTGGTGCAGGTACAGATCATTAATAAATGCTAAATCTAGAGGGAAATTTTTTAAAGGATTTATTTATTTATTTATTTTAGAGAGAAAGAGAGCATGAACAGGAACAGCAGAGGGAGAGGAAGAGAGATTCCCAAGCTGATCCCACATTGAGTGTGGAGCCTGACGTGGGGTTTGATCTCAGGACCTGAGATCATAACCTGGCTAAAGCCAAGAGTCAGCCACTTAACTGCCTGCACTCCTAGGTGCCCCAAAAGGGAAATTTTTGATGAAAAGGAGAGGATCTGCAGTGTCTTATGGTATCTTTTCCCGTAGAGAGGGAAAGAATTTTCTCTTTACCTTCCAGGGTTTTATGGCTAAGATCCCTCCATAATAAAAGATAGATTAACACAAGAAAAATAAACAGATGTATATTAATATGGGTACTTCATATACACATGGGAGAGATCTTAAAGAAATAGAGACTAAAAAGATATGAAAACTATAATACCTGATCCTAGACTGAATCCTGCGCTGAAGGGGAAAAAAATTGCTATAAAATACATTATTGGGTCAATCAACAAAATCAACCCAATAATTTTCTCATCTACTGTGGATGGTAGATTAGGAAATATAATTATATCAGTGTTAAATATGCTAAAGTGGATAACTGCACTGTGGTTATGTAACAGATCTAACTGTTCTTAGTAATCTTATATTAAGTAAATAAGGAGGCCATTGATTGAGGTGGTTTTAATACCTTAGCATTCTACATAAGCAAACCAAAACCCAAGACTGTAAATACTTCAACCTTAAGAAATCAAAACCAAAGGACAACCAATCACACCCAGCCAGCTAGGTTTTTCCAAGGAAGGCAATTTTAAACCTAAGATTTAAACTTAAGTAAACTTAAGTTATAGCCAATCAAATAATTTCCTTACTTCATTTCCACACTTTCTCTACGAAGATCTCTTGCTGCTTCTCTCAGTGGAGCATCCCTAACCACTTCCAGTGTGGTGCTCCTTGATTCTAATCACTTTTTGCTCAAATAAACTTAAAAATATTATAGATATGCCTCGTTATCTTTTAACAGTTCAAACAAACTGGAGTATTAGGGTTAAATATAGTAGGAATAAATGGTTCACAAAAAGATACATATTCTCTGAGTTTAAATCTGTGTTTCCATTGATGCAGATAGATAGATGAACAGATAGATTGTAGGGGCAGAAAATTTTACCTTCTCTCTTTCTAGGTTCTTTGGCTAGTCTAACAAATTGATATAAGATTAACAGACAAAAATAAGACAAAGGTTTAATAACATGTATACCTTCTGTATAAATAGGAGAGACCCAGAAAAGCTGAGTAACTCCCCCAAATGGCCCAAGGCATCACTTTAAACACCATCCTCAGCTAACTGCAAAAGAAGGTGTTGGGGGTGGGAAGTCGGTTATGGGAGGGTACCAGGAAAAGCACAGTAAACAAGAGAAAGGTTGTAATGTAGATTTAAGTCCACGCCTTCTGCACTGATAAGAGTTTCTAGATATAGATATCCTCCTCTTCCTGGAACAGAGAGGAGACACCCTTAGGAAGGAAAGTTACCTTGTAAATATAAATGTCCCTTACAAGAAGGTAACCCTCCACTGGGTGTTGCCAGTTTCTTAAAAATAACCAGCTTAAGATAATCAGTGTGCCACAGAGGCATATTTGGGTTGGTATATTTTGTCCCCCTTCGGTTTCATCTTTGAAACTTTAAAAAAATTTCAAAATCCAAAAGCTAAATTGATAGACTGCTCTATATCTCATTGAACCAGTCTGTCTTGAGAATATGTCAGTTCAGGTTAACATCTGTGTCTCATTTCAGGAGGTGATCTTGCAAGTGGACTCCCAAATTCAGGCCAGAATTGTATAAGCAATCAGCTAATTAATAAGAGGCATTTTTATGGAAATAAAAGAAAAACAAAGGTTAATTATTATAGTAGATTATAAACTAGTTTCTGAGCCTAGGTGGGAGCCAGTCAAGATTTCTAGATGTCAGGATCAAAACATCTTCAGATAAAGTGAGGGCGGGCAGTGGCAATCCGAATGGTTTTCTTGGTTTGCAGTTTGAATGTCTCTGGTAATTTTCCTGAGTGGTCCACATGGCAACAGGCATGAACACTGTCTAAACATTAGCTATTTTAGCAATTTTTTGAAGTCTATATCAAAATTGTCTAGCTTCAGTTTGTAGGACTTCAGGAGAAAAAGCAGCATTAGTTCTCAATGATTCCAAATCAAAAGGATGCAAGACAATTGGAAACATTAATTTGTGGAGTCATAGCCTGATATTTGAGGAAACCAGAAGAATTTAGGATCTAGTCCAGTTTGTAGGCAAACAACAAACCCTCAAAGACAATTAATCTAGATTAAACTAGAATCTAATATCCACAAAGGTATAATACTGAAAAATACTTTTCCTCTCTAAAATCACCCTCACTTCCACCAAAGAGAGCCAAATTGGGACTAATTTTTTTGCAAAATAAATCTAGTTTCAATAAACTTGGCCTGATTATTTACATAAGTGTGGCAAGAATAGTGGTTGACCATGGGGGCTCTTTTTAAACCTCCTCTGTTGGAACCTTTCTTAAGGAGTTTCATATTGAACTTTTAAAAGTCTCTTGGGGCACCTGGGTGGCTCAGTGGATTAAAGCTTCTGCCTTCAGCTCAGGTCATGATCTCAAGGTCCTGGGATCGAGCCCCACATTGGGCTCTCTGCTCCACGGGGAGCCTGCTTCCTCCTCTCTCTCTGCCTGCCTCTCTGCCTAGTTGTGATTTCTCTCTGTCAAATAAATAAAATATTGAAAAAATAAAAATAAAAATAAAAGTCTCTCCAGGCCAGAAAGTCAAGCCAAAGATTTGCCATCAGATTCACCTGCAATACCTACTGATTTGGGCAAACTCCCTTTCTCGAGGTTCCCAAAATATTCTGAGGTTCGGCATCTGCCAGCAAGTGACCTCCCTTACTCACCTGGTGAGGCTGCTGGAAACACTGTAAACAAGGTACCAAGCTGTTTTTCCAAGGGGCTTTATTAGCTCCATAAAATCAACCTTAAAGCTGTTTGTTCACATCTGAGTCTATGAATGTCTCTCTCGAATATGACATTCTAATCAAAGCCTTGGTAATATAACCAATGTTTATAATTGTGTCCCACTACAAGGAGAACAGATTATTATTGAACTTATGCAAATGAATATATTATCATGAAAATACAAGAATGCTCACTGAGAGTTTCTGAATTCTGGAGGGATTGGGTAGGAAGAAAAATATAAATGTTTCAATTTGTTCACAAAGGAATATTTTCTCACATTGATGTAAGTTATAATTAGCTTAAGAGAAAAGATTTCCTTAAAACTGGAAAGACAAAACGTTTTAAAAAATCAGTAATATTTCTGGGGCTCCTGGATGGCTCAGATGGTTAAGCATCTAACTCTTGATCTTGAGGTTGTGAGACAGAGACCCACACCAGGCTCCACACTCAGCATGGAGCTTGCTTAAGATTCTCCCTCCCTCTCCCTCTGCCCCTCCCCCACTCTCTTTCTAAAATAAATACATAAATCTTTTAAAAGTTTAATAAAAGCAATGTTTCAAACAAAAAAATCATAAGTTATAATCCTCTTCAGTTCATTCAGTCCCATGTTATTCTTTTTTTGCTTGAATCCAGTCTTTCCCCTACTTCCAGAAATCCTTACCCAATTCAGTTTTGTGAACTTCAGGTTATCAGAACCCTCTATTTGTCAAAAGTCATTTCCATGAATCTCTGAAGATAAAACACACTTGTTAAATTATCAGAGTAAAACAGTAAGTATCTATAAATGACAAAAGACTTAAAAATGCCCATGATTAAAGATCAGAGTTCACTGTGGTGCAATTGACAAGGAAATTTAGTTGTTTCTGTGGTACACACTTCAAGATAATAACTAGAATTACAAGTGCTAACATTATACCGAGATAAACTTTTAAAAAATTCATACATTTTCTAGAATACTTATATTAATAACATATATCTTCACAAATATAATCTAAGGTTTAACATCACTTATTTGAGAATGCTTCCCATGTAATTTAATATACCAAATAAGCCTAATTAGTTTAACAAATCTTTTAAGATCTTCTTGGGACGTTCCTAAATATCCCAAAATTTCTTCTGGGTCAAAAAATAACCTCATTAAGAATTTTATTTTAGGGCCCCTGGGTGGCTCGGTGGTTTAAGCTGCTGCCGTCGGCTCAGGTCATGATCTCAGGGTCCTGGGATCGAGTCCCACATCGGGCTCTCTGCTCGGCAGGGAGCCTGCTTCCCTCTCACTCTCTCTGCCTGCCTCTCTGCCTACTTGTGATCTCTCTCTGTCAAATAAATACATAAAAAATTTAAAAAAAAAGAATTTTATTTTAGGCAGGAGGAGTCAGGATGGCGGAGAAGTAGCAGGCTGAGACTACATCAGGTAGCAGGAGATCAGCTAGATAGCTTATCTAAACATTCCAAACACCTACAAATCCAACGGCAGCAATTCTAGAAGAACAGCAATTCTAGAAACAGAAAATCAACCACTTTCCGAAAGGTAGGACTGGTGGAGAAGTGAATCCAAAATGACAGGAAGATAGACAGTGGGGGGAGGGGTCAGTTCCCGGCAAGCGGTGGAGCAATGGAGCACAAAATCAGGACTTTTAAAAGTCTCTTCCACTGAGGGACATTGCTCCAGAGGCTAAACCAGGGTGAACCCACACAGGGTCAGCATGGCCCCAGGTCCCGCAGGGTCACAGAAGGATTGGGATTGTCGGAGTGTCGCAGAGCTCACAGGTATTAGAACAGGGAAGCCAGCTACAGAGACAGAGCTGAGGACTGAGCTCTCAGCTCGGGGTTACCTTGAACCGGTCACAGGCTGGGTGAGCTTGGAGCATGGCTGGAGCCCGGGGATACGGGAGTGATTGGGTGCTATTCTCTGGGGGCGCACTGAAGAGTGGGGCCCCGGGCTCTCGGCTCTCCAGGCTGGAGACTAGGAGGCCACCATTTTCATTCCCGTCCTCCGGAACTCTACAAAAAGCGTTCAGGGAACAAAAGTTCCCGAAAGCGAACCCGAGCAGATTACTTAGTCCAGCCCCCGGTAAGGGCGGTGCAATTCTACCGCGGGCAAAAACACTTGAGAGTTACTACAACAGGCCCCTCTTCCAGAAGATCAACAAAAAATCCAGCCAGGACGAAGTTCACCTACCAAGGAAAGCAGGTTCAATACCTAGGACAGCAGTGGAATTCCAGAGGAGGAGAAAGCAAAGCACGGAATTCATGGCTTTTTCCCCATGATTCTTTAGTCTTGTGGTTAATTAATTTTTTTTTCAATTTTTTTTCTTCTTCTGCTAAATTTTTTAAAGCTTTTATCCTTTTCTTTTTTAACGTTTTTTAACTAGTTTATCTAATATATATATATTTTCTTTCTTTTTTATATTTTTTCTTTATTTGTTTTATTTTTTAAATTTTTTCTTTTTTTTCTGAACCTCTTTTTATCCGTTTTCTCCCCCCCCACGATTTGGGGTCTCTTCTGATTTGGTTAAAGCATATTTTTCTGGGGTCTTTGCCACCCTTTTAGTATTTTACTTGCTCCTTCATATACTTTTATCAGGACAAAATGACAAGGTAGAAAAATTCACCACAAAAAAAAGAACAAGAGGCAGTACCAAAGGCTAGGGACCTAATCAACACAGACATTGGCAATATGTCAGATCTAGAGTTCAGAATGATGATTCTGAAGGTTCTAGCCGGGCTCGAAAAAGGCATGGAAGATATTAGAAAAACTCTCTTGGAGATATAAAAACCCTTTCTGGAGAAATAAAAGAACTAAAATTTAACCAAGTTGAAATCAAAAAAGCTATTAATGAGGTGCACTAAAAAATGGAGGCTCTCACTGCTAAGATAAATGAGGCAGAAGAAAGAATTAGTGATATAGAAGACCAAATGACAGAGAATAAAGAAGAGGGACAAACAGCTACTGGACCATGAGGGGAGAATTCGAGAGATAAGTGACACCATAAGATGAAACAACATTAGAATAATTGGGATTCCAGAAGAAGAAGAAAGAGAAAAAGAAGGTATATTGGAGAGAATTATTGGAGAGAATTTCCCTAATATGGCAAAGGGAACAAGCATCAAAATCCAGGAGGTGAAGAGAACCTCCCTCAAAATCAAAAAGAATATGTCCACACCCCGTCACCTAATAGTAAAATTTACAAGTCTTAGTGACAAAGAGAAAATCCTGAAAGCAGCCCGGAAAAAGAAGCCTGCAAAATACAATGGTAAAAATATTAGATTGGCAGCAGACTTATCCACAGAGATATGGCAGGCCAGAAAGAGCTGGCATGATATATTCAGAGCACTAAATGAGAAAAACATGCAGCCAAGAATACTCTATCCAGCTAGGCTATCATTAAAAAATAGAAGGAGAGATAAAAAGCTTCCAGGACAAACAAAAACTGAAAGCATTTGCAAACACCAAACCAGCTCTACAGGAAATATTGAAAGGGGTCCTCTAAGCAAAGAGAGAGCCTAAAAGTAGTAGATCAGAAAGGAACAGAGACAATATACAGTAACAGTCACCTTACAGGCAATACAATGACACTAAATTCATATCTCTCAATAGTTACCCTGAATGTTAATGAGCTAAATGCCCCAATCAAAAGACACAGGGTATCAGAATGGATAAAAAAACAAAACCCATCTATATGTGGCCTACAAGAAACTCATTTTAGACACAAGGACACCTCCAGATTTAAAGTGAGGGGGTGGAAAACAATTTACCATGCTAATGGGCATCAGAAGAAACCTGGGGTGGCAATCCTTATATCAGATCGATTAGATTTTAAGCCAAAGACTATAATAAGAGATGAGGAAGGACACTATATCATACTCAAAGGGTCTGTCCAACAAGAAGATCTAACAATTTTAAATATCTATGCCCCTAACGTGGGGGGAGCCAACTATATAAACCAATTAATAACAAAATCAAAGAAACACATCAATAATAATACAATAATAGTAGGGGACTTTAACACTTCCCTCACTGAAATGGACAGATCATCCAAGCAAAAGATCAACAAGGAAATAAAGGCCTCAAAGGACACACTGGACCAGATGGACATCACAGATATATTCAGAACATTTCATCCCAAAGCAATAGAATACACATTCTTCTCTAGTGCCCATGGAACATTCTCCAGAATAGATCACATCCTGGGTCCTAAATCAGGTCTCAACCGGTATCAAAAGATTGGGATCATTCCCTGCATATTTTCAGACCACAATGCTCTGAAGCTGGAACTCAATCACAAGAGGAAATTTGGAAAGAACCCAAATACATGGAGACTAAACAGCATCCTTCTAAAGAATGAATGGGTCAACCGGGAAATTAAAGAAGAATTGAAAAAAATCATGGAAACAGATGATAATGAAAACACAACAGTTCAAAATCTGTGGGACACAGCAAAGGCAGTCCT
Source organism: Meles meles (assembly GCF_922984935.1). Classification (NCBI taxonomy): domain Eukaryota; kingdom Metazoa; phylum Chordata; class Mammalia; order Carnivora; family Mustelidae; genus Meles; species Meles meles. The sequence goes on from NC_060069.1 coordinate 76,335,809, forward strand.
GAGAGGAAAATATATAGCGGTATACGTCTTTCTCAAGAAACAAGAAAGGTCTCAAGTACACAACCTAACCCTACACCTAAAGGAGCTGGAGAAAGAACAAGAAAGAAACCCTAAACCCATCAGGAGAAGAGAAATCATAAAGATCAGAGCAGAAATCAATGAAATAGAAACCAAAAAAAAACAATAGAAAAAAATCAACGAAACTAGGAGCTGATTCTTTGAAAGAATTAATAAGATTGATAACCCCCTGGCCAGACTTATCAAAAAGAAAAGAGAAAGGACCCAAATAAATAAAATCATGAATGAAAGAGGAGAGATCACAACTAACACCAAAGAAATACAATTATAAGAACATACTATGAGCAACTCTACGCCAACAAATTTGACAATCTGTAAGAAATGGATGTATTCCTAGAGACATATAAACTACCACAACTGAACCAGAAAGAAATAGAAAACCTGAACAGGTCCATAACCAGTAAGGAGATTGAAACAGTCATCAAAAATCTCCAAACAAGCAAAAGTCCAGGGCCAGACGGCTTCCCAGGGGAATTCTACCAAACATTTAAAGAAGAACGAATTCCTATTCTCCTGAAACTGTTCCAAAAAATAGAAATGGAAGGAAAACTTCCAAACTCATTTTATGAGGCCAGCATCACCTTGATCCCAAAACCAGACAAGGATCCCACCAAAAAAGAGAACTACAGACCAATATCCTTGATGAACACAGATGCAAAAACTCTCACCAAAATACTAGCCAATAGGATTCAACAGGACATTAAAAGGATTATTCGCCATGACCAAGTGGGATTTATTCCAGGGCGGCAAGGTTGGTTCAACATCCGCAAATCAATCAATGTGATACAACGCATTAATAAAAGAAAGAACAAGAACCATATGATACTCTCCATAGATGCTGAAAAAGCATTTGACAAAGTACAGCATCCCTTCCTGATCAAAACTTCAAAGTGTAGGGTTAGAGGCACATACCTCAATATTATCAAAGCCATCTATGAAAAACCCACCGCAAATATCATTCTCAATGGAGAAAAACTGAAAGCTTTTCCGTTAAGGTCAGGAGCACGGCAGGGATGTCCATTATCACCACTGCTATTCAACATAGTACTAGAAGTCCTAGCCTCAGCAATCAGACAACAAAAGGAAATTAAATGCATCCAAATCCAAATTCTAAAAAGAAGTCAAACTATCACTCTTTGCAGATGATATGATACTATATGTGGAAAACCCAAAAGACTCCACTCCAAAAGTGCTAGAACTTGTCCAGGAATTCAGTAAAGTGTCAGGATATAAAATCAATGCACAGAAATCAGTTGCATTTCTGTACACCAACAACAAGACAGAAGAAAGAGAAATTAAGGAGTCAATCCCATTTACAATTGCACCCAAATCTATAAGATACCTAGGAATAAACCTAACCAAAGAGGCTAAGAATCTATATGCAGAAAACTATAAAGTACGCATGAAATAAATTGAGGAAGACACAAAGAAATGGAAAAATGTTCCATGTTCCTGGATTGGAAGAATAAATATTGTGAAAATGTCTATGCTACCTAAAGCAATCTACACATTTAATGCAATCCCTATCAAAATACCATCCATTTTTTTCAAAGAAATGGAACAAATAATCCTAAAATTTATATGGAACCAGAAAAGACCTCGAATAGCCAAAGGAATATTGGAAAAGAAGGGCAAAGTTGGTGGCATCACAATTCCGGATTTCAAGCTCTATTACAAAGCTGTCATCATCAAGACAGCATGGTACTGGCACAAAAACAGACACATAGATCAATGGAACAGAATAGAGAGCCCAGAAATAGACCCTCAACTCTATGGTCAACTAATCTTCGACAAAGCAGAAAAGAATGTCCAATGGAAAAAAGACAGCCTCTTCAATAAATGGTGCTGGGAAAATTGGACAGCCACATGCAGAAAAATGAAACTGGACCACTTCCTTACACCACACACGAAAATAGACTCAAAATGGATGAAGGACCTCAATGTGAGAAAGGAATCCATCAAAATCATTGAGGAGAACACAGGCAGCAACCTCTTTGACCTTAGCCGCAGCAACATCTTCCTAGGAACATCGGCAAAGGCAAGGGAAGCAAGGGCAAAAATGAACTATTGGGATTTCATCAAGATCAAAAGCTTTTGCACAGCAAAGGAAACAGTCAAAAAAATCAAAAGACAACTGACAGAATGGGACGCGATATTTGCAAATGACATATGAAAAAGAGGTCTTATATTACACACACCCACACAGTGGAATATTATTCAGTCATTAAAAATGAAACATTACCATTTGCAACATGGATGGAGCTAGACAATATAATGCTAAGCGAAGTCAGACAGAGAAAGACAAATACCATATGATTTCACTCATATGTGGAATTTAAGAAACAAAAAATAAGCAAAGGAAAAAGAAAAGAGAGACAAAACAAGAAACAGACTCTTACTATAGATGGTTACCAGAGAGGAGGTGGGGGGTGGGGTAGGTGAAATAGATGAAGGGGTGTAAGAGTGCATTTATCATGATGAGCACCAAGTAATGTACAGAATTGTTGAATCACTATATTGTACACCTGAAACTAATATAGCACTCCGGGTTAACTATACTGGAATTAAAATAAAAAACTTAACAACTTTTTTCTAAAGGAATTTGATTTTGGAAACTTGGTCAAAAATAACAAAACATTTGGACAATTGACTAAATAGGATCATAGGTCCCTGTGAAATACTTAGTTATCTACTTAACTAAGTGACAATTTAAAACTTCAAAGGCAAAGATAGAAGATTATATAGTTCTGAGAAAAACTTAGCTCTTTCAATATTGAGAAGACTAGGTTTACTTCAATGTAATCAAAAACCAGATGAAAACAATATAGAACACAGGAAATCATTTTGATAAAATACGAATTCTTCATTCTGGGCCATACTCAAAAGGTAAGGAAAGACCCTTTACAATCTCTTATCAGGAGCAAACCAATTATCTACGTTCCAGTTTTACTGTAAGTACATTATTGATATTAAAACTTATTTTTAAAGCCCTTATATCAAATTAATTTAATCTTATCCTTCTTGATCACACATAAAATTCCTTTTCCAATGTAAGGACCTATTTAGAAACTGTCCCTGCTCCCCTTCCCCCAGGGGATTTACTTGGAGACAAGTCCCAGAAACCAGCTCCAGGTAACAAAGCCCTGATACAGGGGTGGGTCAGGCCAGGTGGAGACATCTGATCAGTGGAGGGTTGCAGACTGTCTCCCTTGTTATCAAGGAGTATGGGTCCCGCCCTTTGGAAGCCTTTTGGGCACCAATCCCAACCAAGGTGATAGGCTGGGTCAAACGTCTACTAGGATAAATTGTAACTCAATTGGTCACCTAGCATCACTGTGGAGTTTCCTGTGTGTGTTACAATCTCATGGGCCACCTGTGCTTGGCCAGGCCCGATTGCATGGCCTTTGCCCTTAAAAACTAATCTGTGAAACAGAGAAGGGTCGCCCTCTCTTGTAAGAGATGCGTCCCCAAACTTTCGGTTAGATTCTTGATGCTTGGCGTGAAATAAAGCTTTGCTTGACCTTCACTTTATATCAATCTTGCTCTTTTAATCACGGACCCATTATTGGGACATAACAGTTAAGATGACAAAAGCCCCTTATGAACCAGGAGGTCCTATCACGAACTCTGCTGAGAGCTGGACAAAGAGAACGCTGCTTGTGACTTTGTGTCTCAGAATTCCTGTCTATTCAACTGGCCACCAAAATGCACCCCAGTAGGGTTCACCTTTGGGTTAGAGACCAGACAGAATACTCCCTGTGGCCCAAAGCCACAGCCACACTCTCAGGACACAGAATAAGATAACAAATGACACAACAGACAGAGACAAAGAAAAATAGTGACTATCCCTGGGATGGAAAGGATCAATAAAAAACAAAAGTACTCATTAGAGGCCACTCTAAGAAAATAGGCTTGAGCGAGGTAAAAGGGTCCACAGTGACCACCAGGCTGAATGCAAACAGGCTCATTAATTAGGCAACCCACTTCAAAATATCTGTATGTCCTAGCTGACGAATAGGCTACTTAAAACCGGGCACAGTCACCAAATAAGGAAAATACCATATGTTCCCATACCTCCTCACTTCCCCCTTTAATTACTGCCCCCCATCACTGTCTCCTGGCAGACAGTCTCTCCTTTGCTGTCCAGCCCACGGCTCCCTTGCAGTGTATCAATCAACTTCCATCTCCTATGTTCTGCGTTGGGTGAATTCTTTCACCAGTCACCCACAATCAATTCTTTAACAGAGTCACTTTGTCAAAGAAACTTGTTTCACAAATACTTTTTGTGCTAATCTATATTCAGAAAAGGAAATGTTCCCTCCCCACTCATGCTTTCATTAGACTCTGCAGGCAGAGAACTGGGAGACGGACGTGGTAAGAATTCCTACCTTCTGTGGGCTCCTGTCAAAGATCCCAGGAACTCAGCTGGGGCAGCTCAGAGCAAGCAAAGTCAAGTCATTGAAGTCTGTCCTTCATGGTTGCCATCTGCATGGAAAAGCTTTCCCTTCCTCTTGTCTGGGTTCTTTGGCTGGACTAATAATTAAGTTGATGTAAGACAGATCAACAGGACAAAAACAAGTAAAATTCAATAACATGTATACCTTCTGTATACATGGGAGAGACCCAGGAAAACTGAGTAACTCCCCCAAATGGCCAAAGTCATCACTGTAAACACCCTCCTCAACTAAAGACAAAAGATGTTGGGGATAGGGAGTTGGTTGTGGGAGGTTACCAGGAAAAGCACAGTAAATAAGAGTAAGGTTGTAATGCAGAATTAACTGTAGGCCTTCTCATTTGGTAACAGTTTGTGGAGGTTAAGAAACCATACAGTTTCTTCTTTTTCCTGATATAGCCAGGAAGACACCTTTACAAAAGGAGATTTTTCTTATAAATGTACCTGTCTCTTACAAAAAGATTACTTCCCCTGGGTTTCCAGAGTTTCTTGTGCCTGCAGTTTCTTAAAAATAACCGACTTAGGGGCACCTGGGTGGCTCAGTGGGTTAAGCGTTCAACTCTTGATTCAGCTCAAGTCATGATCTCAGGGTCCTGGGATTGAGCCCCGCATGGATCTCCAAACTCAACAGGGAGTCTGCTTGAGATTCTCTCTCTTCCTTTCCCTCTGCCTTTCCCTCTGCTTGAGTGCTCTCTCTGTCTCTCTCTCAAATAAATTAATAAAATCTTTTAAAAAATCAATAACCAGCTTAAAATAATGAATATGTCAAAGAGTCATATTTTAGGGTGGCATATTTTACTTCCTTTCTATAAATGTAAATATAAAAATAAATAAACAAATGTGTGTGTGTGTGTACTAGACGTGCATATACACTGAGCGAGATGAAGATACTAATAGTCCACTACAAAGTCATAAAGATTATTTTAAATGAGAAACATTTGAGCTACAAAAGGTGTCCAAGCAAATCTTATCTGAAATTTCCTTATCCAACTAAAGCAGAGGACCCAGAATATCCAGCTGTCATTAACCTCCTCCCTTTGAGGAATTTTCCTGTTTGTGGGTAAACAGACGCTTAGCAGCAGTGATTGAGAATCAAGCTGCCATAAATTGCCTGCCAGGGGAGTTTCCAGCCAGGAAGGAGATGGCCTATTACATCAGGAATCTTGCATACATTCCCATTGTGGCTCTGAACTACCCACACTCTTTTCCCCCCTACTAAGCTGCTATATAAACTATTCTGAGAGCTCCACCTTCTATGTAAGTAAATCTTGTCTTTTCTCCTGTGAATCTGGCTATTGTCAGTTAATTCACAGGTCCCCATGACCCCATCTGACCTAAGTTGGTAGAGAAAAAGTTTTCCCCCCAACAAAAAGCAAATGATAGAGCAAATGAGACAAGATATTAATAAGTGAGTTTAGGTGGAGGCTATCTGGGTGTTCTTTGTACCATTCTTGCAAATTTCTAGAAGTTTAAAATTATATCCAAACAGAAATATGAGGAAAACACAAAACAAACAAAAAACAGAGGTACTCGATGAAATCTTATCTAACAAAAAAGAGTAAATTTATTAAATAAATTTTTATGTACCCATTTGATGCTATCATATAGCTGATGTTTAAAAAAATGTTCCATAACATGGAAGATGTTACACAAACGCTCCTTTTTAAAAAAGACGAGAGGGGTGCCTGCTGGTTCCATCAGTGGAGCATGGAACTCTTGATCTTGGGGTCATGAGTTTGAGCCCCACACTGGGTGTAGAACTTACTTAAAAAAAAAAAAAAAAGAAAAAAGAGTAGAAATCAAAACAGTCCATGCAGGATCATCCCAATTAGGTCAAACATTAGTTTATGTGTTTGTCCTAAATGTCAACTAAGGTAAGAATATACTGTGTCTGTGTTGGGTGGGAGTGGGTGTGGAGGAGGGGTTACTATTTTTCTCCTTGTCTTCTTTGGCTCCAAACTTTTACTTTTGACAAATTATTTGTGTATGGATGCCATATCTCCTCTTTGAGCATGGTCCCCAATATAAGTGACATATCCTTTGTTTAAAATTTCCTTTTAAAGCATAAAATAAGACATTTTCATGTTTTAAGGAAATAAAGTCCTATGAACAAAGAGAGACCCCTCCACATCAATGCAGAAAAGAAAGAAAATTGATTTAGTACTTGTGATACTGTGATTTATAAGAAATATTAATTTGGTCATTTAGATATTTATTATAAGATATTTATCTATTTCTCATATACATTTGGCCTTTGTCCACTGTTCCTGGTCAGCTCCCCAACCCTTGGAATTCTGTAAGTGTGGAGAGTGATCTAGGTGTCTTTGTTAAATTAATGAGGTGACTTTCGGAAAGTACTTAAACTTAGGGGCTTGTGGCTAGTGGAGCCAATGATATAATTACAGATTCGGAACTCTCAGTCCTACTCCAACTACCTGCTCTAAGGAGGGAAAAAGGGATAGGGACTCGAAGTTGAATCAGTCACCAATAGCTGATGATTCAATTAATTATGCCTGTCTAATAAAGCCCCCATTAAAACCCAAAAGGATGGGGTTTGGAGAGTTTCCAGGTTGGTGAACATGTGGAAATTGGAGAGTGTCATGCTTGGTGAAGGCATGGAAACCCCAACCTCTTTCCCCACACCTTAAGCAGAAGAAAGAATAATTAAACCCTTTTACCTACTCGAGAGACAAATAGTTATTTAAGATAGGCTGCCAGGTTAACTCCAGAACTGTGTGTGGAACTTTATTTATTTATTTGACAGACAGAGATCACAAGTAGGCAGAGAGACAGGCAGAGAGAGAGAGAGAAGGAAGCTGGCTTCCCGCTGAACAGAGATCCCCCCTCCCCCCAACTCGGGGCCCCATCCCAGGACCCTGGGATCACAACCCAAGCCAAAGGCAGAGGCTTTAACCCACTGAGCCACCAAGGCGCCCCATGTGTGGAACTTTAAAAGGCCTACGAAGCCCAAACTTTGGAGACATCTTTGCATAGGGAAACAGGAGATGGGGCTTATCTAGCCCTGGAGAGATTTACCTACCTTCCCAAACGTTGGAGTAGGGAGTCAAGGACTGTTTTGTTTCTAAAAAGACCCTTTCAAGGAAGAAGGAACAGGGAACATTTTTTCTTTGCCTTTACAAGCAGAGAAAAATCATTTTTATTTACCCTCACACATGTGCAGCAGCTTTTGAGAGTTCTGGAATGATGCGTATGAAGGATGAGACTACAGGATACTGGCACCTGGCAAACAACAGAAAGTGGACATTTAGATGTCCTTGTTAAATTCTGTGGGCTGCACCAATGCCTGAAATTTTGCTCAGAGCACCTCTATTTCCAAAGGCTCTGGCCTCTGGCCATGTTTTCATATTCCCTTTCCACACTTCCTGTATGTCCCCTCTAGGCACCTTCCCCTAGATTTCCCCAGTAAACTCAATTTCCCTTGTATTATTATGCAGAGCAATTTTGTTTCCCAACCACTAATTAGGCTCTCGCAAGTCAAAGACATTTCTACTCCTAAATGCTTTAACAACAGTGAGCATTGACCCCAGATCCCACACTTTGTCGCAGAGAAAAATGGACAGAGGCTTTACAATTTCAGTCTTTCCCCTTCTTCCCTGCTCACCAGTGTTTGAAGGAAGAGAGAAGTAGAGATACACTGTTAAACTGCTAATAGGAATTATGCTATTGTTGGGGCCAAGGGCAGTTTGTCCTAAGACAGGACACCTTGGATGTAGATTATTTTGAATTGAAAATAATCAAGGCCCAAAAGTCTCAAAAAGAAATTCTGGGGGCGCCTGGGTGGCTCAGTGGGTTAAGCCTCTGCCTTCGGCCCAGGTCATGATCTCAGGGTCCTGGGATTGAGCCCCACATCGGGCTCTCTGCTCGGCGGGGAGCCTGCTTCCTCCTCTCTCCCTCTGCCTGCTGCTCTGCTTACTTGTGATCTCTCTCCTTCTGTCACATAAATAAATAAAATATTAAAAAAAAAAAAGAAATTCTGACCTCCCTTTTAACTGCCTGGAAAGAATACATAGAGGACTATCTACAGATATAGATATATCTAATCTATATCTAAAATATAGAGGACTATATTTAAAAAAACATTTTATATATATAAATAAATATAAATATACTTTATAAACATATATTTATAAATATGTATATATTTATATTCTCCAGGAAGAGAGGCATCACCACAGATAACCATGCTGTAATATAAATTAGGGATTATAGAGGAGTTTAGCAAAGTGTGCTTGTTAAAATCCTGATGTCCTATTATTTCTTCATGGCCTAGGAAACATTTGTTTACCATTTATGCTTTTTCATCTTTCAGTGAATCCATTCTTTCCCTTTGAAACCCCAGATTCCTACCCCCTTCTCCATAGTTCAGAATAACATATATACCTCATTTTGCCTGTCTCTGAAATATCATATCTGTGTGGATTCCCCTCATGTACACAATGAAATTTGATTTTCTCCTGTTAATCTGGTTCATGTTTATTTAATTCTTAGTCCAGTTAGAAGAATTTTTTTAAAAAGACTTTATTTTAAGTCATCTCCACACCCAACGTGGGACTCAAATTCACAACCCCGAGATCAAGAGTCATATGTTCCACCAACAGAGTCAAGCAGGTGCCCCTTGGTAGAAGAACAAAGGTTAGAAACCCTAACCCTAACAGTGGAAAATTCCTTCCTCCCCAACACAATCCTTCACCTCCATATCCCCCATCAGAAAGCAAAAATGTCTATACCCTGGTTTAGTTTTAAATTATTATTTTTCTTTGATTTTTGTATTTCTTTGTTCTCAGATATCTATTTTAATCATGTCTTATCTAAGAATTGAGATGTATCTTTTATTTTCCATCAAGTGATGAGATACTACTTTTATATGAAATTAGCAGAAATTTTTGGTTTCGTATGACCAGAGGAGTTAAAAAATATGTTGTCAATACCTAGTTAAATAATAAATGGGACTGAAAACTGTATTCAAGTCTCAATTTTAACCTAAGTTTGCACTCCTAATGCTCTTAAATTGTCTTCAAAAATCATGTATCCAAAGAGCATAGCAATAGAGCTATAAAAAGTATAAATCATGTAAAGTAAGTAATAGCCACTGAGGAATGACCACATATAGATAAAGCTGTCTTTCTTATTGTCACTAATACAAGTGCAGAATAACTGCCTGTCACATGCCAGGAAGTGCTGTCAAAAGATTAGAGAAATTATCAGAGTTTTGGAATAGATCATAGAATTTTCAAGGCGAGGGGAGGCTGGTGTGACTCATCCATGCTTCATGAAGGATTCCCAGCAAGATGTTGACCATCAATCTGTCAAAAGCCTCATGCTGACTTTTAGGAGAGCTATTTATCTTCCTTCAAAATAGAATTGCAGTTAAGGAAAGCAACAAAGCCTGTGGGTTTAACCAAACAGGTAACAGAGTCAAAACCCTGAAATTCAGGAGTACATGGTCCAGACATTACCTTATCTCCATGATGATCTGCAGAAAATCTGTACAGTGAAAATGTGGGAAAGTCCTGGACTCAGATATCAATTACAATACTGAAGAGAAAAGAGGTAATTATGCAGATGAGTTGTATTAGTTCCTCAGGCTGCCACAACAAACCTAACACAAAAGTACAAAGGTCTAACTTTTTTTCTTTTGGTCTTAATTTCTTTATGAAGGCTTCCATGGCACATAAAACTATAAAACTTACATTAAATAGATTTATATGCCTTTCTCCTGTTCCAAAAAAAAAAAAAAATGGTTTCTAGGACACCTAAGTGGCTCATTCATTTAAGCAACTGACTTTTTTTTTTCCCTTTTTATTAATTTTTTCAGCATAACAGTATTCATTCTTTTTGCACAACACCCAGTGCTCCATGCAAAACGTGCCCTCCCCATCACCCACCACCTGTTCCCCCAACCTCCCACCCCTGACCCTTCAAAACCCTCAGGTTGTTTTTCAGAGTCCATAGTCTCTTATGGTTCGCCTCCCCTCCCCAATGTCCATAGCCCGCTCCCCCTCTCCCAATCCCACCTCCCCCCAGCAACCCCCAGTTTGTTTTGTGAGATTAAGAGTCATTTATGGTTTGTCTCCCTCCCAATCCCATCTTGTTTCATTTATTCTTCTCCTATCCCCCTACCCCCCCATGTTGCTTCTCCATGTCCTCATATCAGGGAGATCATATGATAGTTGTCTTTCTCCGATTGACTTATTTCACTAAGCATGATACGCTCTAGTTCCATCCACGTCGTCGCAAATGGCAAGATTTCATTTCTTTTGATGGCTGCATAGTATTCCATTGTGTATATATACCACATCTTCTTGATCCATTCATCTGTTGATGGACATCTAGGTTCTTTCCATAGTCTGGCTATTGTAGACATTGCTGCTATAAACATTCGGGTACACATGCCCCTTCGGATCACTATGTTTGTATCTTTAGGGTAAATACCCAGTAGTGCAATTGCTGGGTCATAGGGTAGGGATCCATCAAAATCCTTGAGGAGAACGCAGGCAGCAACCTCTTCGACCTCAGCCGCAGCAACATCTTCCTAGGAACAACGGCAAAGGCAAGGGAAGCAAGGGCGAAAATGAACTATTGGGATTTCATCAAGATCAAAAGCTTTTGCACAGCAAAGGAAACAGTTAACAAAACCAAAAGACAGCTGACAGAATGGGAGAAGATATTTGCAAACGACATATCAGATAAAGGGCTAGTATCCAAAATCTATAAGGAACTTAGCAAACTCAACACCCAAAGAACAAACAATCCAATCAAGAAATGGGCAGAGGACATGAACAGACATTTCTGCAAAGAAGACATCCAGATGGCCAACAGACACATGAAAAAGTGCTCCATGTCACTCGGCATCAGGGAAATACAAATCAAAACCACAATGAGATATCACCTCACACCAGTCAGAATGGCTAAAATTAACAAGTCAGGAAATGACAGATGCTGGAGAGGATGTGGAGAAAGGGGAACCCTCCTCCACTGTTGGTGGGAATGCAAGCTGGTACAACCACTCTGGAAAACAGCATGGAGGTTCCTCAAAATGTTGAAAATAGCAACTGACTTTTGATTTCAGCTCGGGTCATGTACCCGGGGTCAAGAGATTGAGCCCTGTGGGACTCTGCTCAGCAGGAAGTCTCCTTGGGATTCTCTTCTTCTCTCTCTCCCTCTGTCCCTCCCCCTGCTCGTATGCGCTCTCTCTCTCTTTCTAAAATAAATAAGTAAATCTTTAAAAATGAGATAAAAACTAAAAAATAAGAAAAAAGTTTCCTAGTCCAATCCAATAGAACTGAATTGCTTCTGTTGCCCTAACTAGGCTTTATCAATTTCATCAATGTATAGACCCTCTAGGTTATCTACCTGCTTTTCAACCCTCTTCATCCTTTCTAGCAAGTCTTTTCCTATGGAAAAAAAAAACTGAAAATGGCAAACTATCGCTGCCTAAGTCTGCTGGACTTAGGACAAGAGCATTTAACCCCATTCTGTTCCCATTCCTCTGTAAAGTACTGATTTCTGTTGTTTTAGGCGACAGCTTACTTGGGTGGAACTTTGTCTTCCCCACAGTGGGTGTACATCTGAAATGATTATTCAGTTATTTTAGCATTACTGGGCTGCTAAAAGCCTTCCCCATATATGCATGGTTTAGGGCCCAACCAGAAATTTGGGCAGAGCTCATATGAAGAATTTGAGTTTCCCCTCTCAGGCTCTCTCCTTTGCAGAATGTTCCCCTTTATTCTCCTGCGTTGCGGCCCCTCTGAATTCTGTCCTCTCGTTCTCCAAGCCAATAAAATTGTGGATTTCTGTGCACAGAGGTTTTAGGTACCCCTCCTAGGTCTTGTCCTCAAACTAAAAGTCTTTGAAAATGGAGAAACTCACCCAGTGCAATTTTCCTCTTCCTACTGTTGACCCAGTTTCGACCTTCCTTTAGTCTCCAGTGTCTCTAGGTAGTTGTTTATTTTTTCCGGGTTTATAGGTGTTGCATGCAGGAGAACTGGACTGGGAGAAGTTATTCACACTTACTTCATAATTGTCTTTCAGAAGACAGAAGAAATAAGACAATGGACTCATAATTTTTAGGTATTCAACCTTATCGAATACATAATATAAAGAGGATCAAAATCTGCATGGGGATTGCTTAATTTTGCTTTTTACAAAATATCCCCATTCTTTAAAGAAGTGTTAATATTAAATGTGTTCATTTTTACTGCTAGGCTAATGAAAAATGTCCATCATCTACTACATTTAAAGCAGATAAAACTATTGATTTTTCTTATATATAAAAGTAAATATTGTTAGTGGTCAATTCTCTTCCACTTGGATTGACTTCACTAATTTAGGGTCTTGCTCAACATTTTATCATTAATAGCAGTCTGGGAAAGTATGACCACTTAATAAGTTCTTAAAAGAAACTTTATACAATGAGTAATGTCTACCATTAATGGAGCCATCTCTTTGCGATTTAATTGGGAAAGTTTAGTTTCCAGATCGAAATTTAGGATGCAATAAATCTTACCCAACAGTTCTATCAGAAAAACAAAGTGTTCTGTATTATTCTTTTCAAGAGCCAGAAATCAAGAGGTCCAAAATAGTAGCTATATGAAGAACAATACACACCATAGAAATAGCAGAATGGAAACCACCCTGGAAGAGACTAAAGATGTCATCTTCTCTCATTTTCCAACACTTCAAAAGGTAGCTCCTGCCATGTAATTATGCATTAACGATATTCCTGAGATTATGACAATAGAGTCACATTTCACACGAGCTGTCATGCTGCATAAAGTAACAAACACTGTGAAGGTGAAAAGAGTAAAGGTCAAAAGCAGAGCACATTTATTTTGGATCCTGCAGGTTGCTGACACACCTGAGGTGATGGTGATAGAACTACCTGGCTTTCCTGGCCCTTATGATGACGAATCAGTGCTAACCAACTGACAGGTGACCTTTTCTACACTGACTTCCCTTTATTGTTTTTGTAGCTGGTTCAACAGCGGTGTTGTAACATACGCCACTGTGAATCCACAGAAAGTGCTTATCGGCGTGGGGGAAATGTCTTTTTGGAAATTTAAACTAGTTTGTCTGTATAAATGAGAATGCTTGATGAGAAGACTAAACACTCTATTTGTCTGATGATGCAGTGTCAGAGATGGCCTCTTTATAGAAATCATGCCTTATTTATCCAACACCTGGAATATGCAAAACACAAGCTTCCGAAACTTTCTTCTAGTAAGTACAGGTTTTGTTCACAAAATAATAACTTTGCAGTCTATATACTCAGCTTCTCTCTCATCTCTTGATATTCGGGAAATGACTGTAGTTCACAGATATATTTTATTCAATCTGCACATGTTTAAGATAAATGAAACAATATTTTAAAATATGGAGAGTTTTCTCTGAAAAAAAAAGTTAAAACACGTAAATTCAAACCCATATTTCCATCTTCTCTTGAAACTAGAAGAAACTGGCAACCCGGCATTCAGGTTTCTGCATGAGAACACTAAGGTGAGCTGAGTATTTGCAGTTCCTGGAGGACGTGCGCTCCCCAATTGGTTCACCGCGTTCGTTTTCCTGACCTGCTCAGCCCCTAGAGGAATTGAATTTGAGATTTAGGCCTTCAGCAATTAAAATACTGTCTTGTAAACATTCTTCACAGTGGATATAAAGATGAGGTTGTTATTGATAAAGCTCAGTAGTCTCTGAGAAACAGTCCCAAATATAGGAGATTATAGAGTCACCACTCTTTAATCAAACCCCTACAGGGGCTCCTGGGTGGCTCAATGGGTTAAGCCTCTGCCTTCGGATCAGGTCATGATCTCAGGGTCCTGGGATCCAGCCCCACAACGAGCCCCACAACGAGCCCCACATGGAGCCCCTCATTGGGCTCTCTGCTCAGCAGGGAGCCTGCTTCCCACTCTCTCTCTGCCTTCCGCTCTGCCTACCTGTAATCTCTTTTTGTCAAATAAATTAATAAAAATCTTAAAAAAAAAATCAAACCCCTACAGAGAATATGTACACTTTGCCAAAGTGATTTTCCAGCATACAGGTCAAAAACTAATTTAAAAAAATCATCTATACAGGTTTTTAGAGGACAGTTGAATACTTTTTAAATGTAATTTATTTTTATTGTAAGATTCAGGAATTCGCTATTTTTGCCAATCATACATTTCCAAGTGAAGTGGAAGTAGAAATGTCTGTACCCTCTAATTTAAGCGTGGTAAAAGAATTTGGAGAAATTTAAAACAAGAACTGAAGGTTATCAGAACATCAAAAAATTGACCTTGTCAAGAGAATAGGTACAATCTATTTGAAAGAAACAAATTCCTGACCAAAGTTCTGACAGACCAACTTAATGAGGATCATCTATATTATTCACTTGCTCTCATTTACTCATCAAGACAATCTTCTGATATAGATTGTATTTGTCATCTATTACCACATAAAAAATTACCCCCAAACTTAGAAGCTTAAAACAACAAACATTTACTGTTTGGCTAACTCTAAATAAGACTTGGGAAAACCTGTAGTTGCCAAACTAAAATATGGATATGAACAGTCCCTTCCATTTGTTCAGATGGTGGCTTGTGCAAACATCCTCCTTGAGACATACACCCATGAAAAAAAGACAAGTAAGAAAAGTTTTCAAAATGTAACATTACACCACAACGAGGAGTGTCCCCCACCCACCGCAAACCTGTTCTCCAAATGCATCCACCTCCTTGGTAGATGAGAGCTTCACTGTTCCCTTCGATTTCCTTTTTTTCCTTGCTTTACTTTTTTTCTCTATTTCCCTCATCCCCTCTTCAAACCAAGCTAATTTTAAAATATTGCTTGAATTTTATGAACACAATCTTGCTCTCGGGATATTGATATTCTATGTGAATTAAGAAAATAAAATGCATCCCATTTTTATAGCCACATTTTGGAGGAAATGAAAACCACACTATAACAACACACACAGGCACACACACAAACACTGATAAATTGCTATTACAGGCTCTTCTATAATGCAAATTAAATAGTTGACTGCAGTACACATAGAACATCTGCTAACCCAAATTAAAATGAACGAGGAATGAAATTAGAATTGCTTTTTCCATCTAACCATAAAGAAGATGGAACATATTATGAGCCAGATATTCTCAACATTTTAAGGCATTGCCTATTAGTAAGCTTAGTACAGTAAATTGAAGGAATAACTAAGCAGTGTCCTGAGGACCTGAAAGAGTTAATGACTGTGGCTGCCTAAGTGCTTAATTAACAGCTGGGCCAAGTTGCCAGGCAACGCTAATTCAGTAATAACAACAACAGGTACAGAGTTGTTCTCAATCTCAGACTAACGTTGGTCATAGTCCTTTTTTCTGGAGCTGAACTATTTTATGATTTCTTGCTTTAATGACCTGTTATCAAATTTATTATCTCACTATGCATTTACTATACAGTAGACAGTGGATAACTGTAGAAGACACCCAATAATTTTTAGACACATCTCATTCTCAAAACTGTGAAAATGCTAATCTGAATGCCTGGACAAAAGAGACAAAAGATAATGTCCATTTCTCTGTGGAGAACAGCCCATTTCCAGTGTCTCTCTCTCCTTCTGTGGTTCGCTCCACTGGCTGATGTAATTATCATTGAAGATGATAAGATTTGCTTGATCTTGGTGATTTGACTTTTCTCTTAAACTTTTTTTCATCATCAAAGAAGAAACAGTATCCTGGTCTTTTCAGTAGCACATGCATCAAAATTGATTGCATCAAAATTTCTGAGACCAAATCTCAGAAAACAGGTTTAGCATGACCCCAACTCAAAATGACATAAAAACTATTAAAGTACTCCACGATTTTTACATTGCTCAAAAATGAAATGAATGGTTTGTAACAGTAGGAGTTATTTTCACTTGTGTGTAACAGGAAACTGAAGAATGCTTAAACAAATCATGGTGTGATTTTTTTTTCTTTTTTTGATTCTTCAAAGGAGCTATCAAAGATCCAGCCAGCTTTCGGCTCTAGCAACTGTCGGGTATAGCTCTCATGCCAAGAGAGCTCTTCTCCTTCCACCTTGCATCTATATTCTAGAAAGAAATAATGAGAAGGAAAAAGACAAAAGACATGCACCAGCTTAGTCAGACTCCTTTCAGAGAGCCTGCCTAACTATCCCACATGGTAGACTTACACAGTATCTCCTTGGCCAGAACTGTGCCCTATGTCACCCATCCACACCTCCCTTCAAGAAAGCCCAGTAAATCAAGTATTTAAGCTGTATCTATTGCCATCAAAATTAAAATGGAGTTCTGTTACTGAGGAAGAAGAGAGAAACTTGTATCAGGCACGCCACTGACATTGTCTGCTAGAGGACATGAAAAAAAAGATCACAATGGATGCAGAGGAGATAGGCAAAGAAATTAAAACAATTTCAGAGACCAAAATAAAATGAAGAACAAACAAGACTCGTCCAACAATTGATGCTCCTGTGGGGAGCTCGCAGTAGCAGTTAGTACATATTTAGTGCTTCCCACACTCTAGGTGTTACTGTAGGTAATTACTACAGATGCTTTCCATATAGTAACTCATTTAATTTTCACAGTAATCCTTTGGGATAGATAGTCACTGTTTGTTTACTGAAACTGCTTATTTTCCTTCAACCTTATTTCCATTTTGTTCGCCTTCGTGGAAGAACAGCTTGAGCCTTCTGAGTGGTTGTTCCTACTCATTCAGTGGCCTGAGCAGTGGGCGTGGCAGACCGGTCTTCAGTGGCGGGCTGGGCACTCCACTCTTCATAGGGAACTGCTGAATGGGCACAGACGACACGGGCACGCCTTTGAATGAGTCCGCAACTTCAGACTGAGTAGCAGTGAACTCAGGAGCTGGAGCAGCGCATTCACCAGGAAATTCCTACTTGGTCACGGCCTTTGCAGCAACGGCCTGCTTTTCCTTTTCAGGCTCTTCGGGCTCTCCGTAGAAGGAGAGCTCAGGGGTGGCCTCCCATGAGGGGGTTCAGGGAAGCCTGGGCCATGCATGCACAGAACTTCCCAGGCCAGCATCCACCACCTCCAACCCACTATGTCAGCTCCCCTGCTGTTGTGTGGGATGGCCACGTCCACTCAGCACAGAGGACGGTCTGGGTCACACAGAGCGATGTCCGGCAGGTTACCCTTAGACATCTCTGTGAGAAGCTGGTGCTCAGCCCTGGGATCCGCAACCACCAGGAGACACAAACCCCCGGAGGCTGCCTGGACCTTGTTAGCGAAGGTTCCAGGAATGAGGCGGCCACAATCAGAGCGGCTCCAGTGGCACCAGAGCCCATGGGCCACGATTCCTGGATGATACCACACTGACATGAGCCGGGTTTTTGATGGCAACAATGGCATGAGCTGCTGTCAGAAGCTTCTCCCAGGTTCTCTTCGGATTTATGAGTAGACGCCATACTTTTCCTTTTGTACATGTACTGTTCCGTTTGAAAGCCAAGGTTGGTGCCACCTAAATGGGTTCCTGCTGCAAGCAATTTGAGGACATCTTTCATTTGCAGGACTTTGGAGCTCTGGACATTGTGAAAGTTTCTCTTTAGGTTACAATAGGAGCACAGAACCAAGCCCTGTGATTCCCTCCCTGTAGTGGGAAAAACTGTTTCATCACCATTTTAGAGATGAGAAAATAAAGGCACAAAAAGAAGCCATTTGCTCATGATAAATAGAAAATAAGCTGAAAAGCCAAGTCTCGAATGTAGGTGTTAGAATCTACAGTCTTAACACCTATGCTCCAATGCTTTCCATTAGGGTAACCAAGGTTATTGGGTTTAGCACAGACAGTCCCGAGTTCCAGTACACCCCTTAGTCCCACACACACTGGGATGGTTGTTTTCCCCATCTCCCAGAGTTAATCCTGTTATCTTTCATAGCAGAAACATTTTCTTTTTTTTTTCTTTTTTTTTAAAGATTTCATTTACTTATTTGACACACACAGAGAGAAATCACAAGTAGACAGAAAGGCAGACAGAGAGAGGGGGAAGCAGACTCTCTGCCAAGCAGAGAGCCCGATGCGGGACTCGATCCCAGGACCCTGAGATCATGACCTGAGCCGAAGGCAGAGGCTTAACCCACTGAGCCACCCAGGCGCCCTCATAGCAGAAACATTTTCAATGCTAAAATCAATACGTAATTTTAAAGAACAATAAAAACATAATGATTACAAATCCTTAATGTTTTAATAATCTTTTGTCTTAATCTTAGAAGATAGGAGACACAATATGTCTAAATGGTGAAGAAATGTTTATCCAAAGTTGACAATTCTCTTTCATTTCATTTATTTTTCCTTCTTACATAAATGTTAATTTTCTTATAGTCACAGAAAAGGTAATTTAGAAGTTACTTTGGTTTTAAAGTTTAATAATCAATTTATTAATTTACAGATTCTAATTTCATTCTTCCTTAAGCATTTAACTTCAGTTTACAAATCTTATTATTCCATTATAAGTCTAGCAAATTTAAACTGTCACTTTTAATGCCTTCAATTAATGTTTGGTTACATTCTCAAATGTAGCTAATTAAACTCTTTCAAATGTTTTAAACAGGGTGTATAAATATAAATTTAATATATTGACTTTCTTTTAAGTCCTTCAATTGTCTAAGTGACAAAACTTTGCAAGTAATTAAATCATTCTTATGAACCAAATTAAATTTTAAAATATGGTGAAACTTAAGGTCCACTAAATGTTCTAATACTATATATAAACAGTAAAATTTCTACCTAAATTCATTAATCTAAATCAATTACTCAATTCTACATTTTAAATTGGAATCACATGTCTATGTTAATCTAATAACTATAATTCTTGTTAGTATTACAACCTATAAGGCTAAATGTGTACAGATTCTTTAGCAAAAGAAAATATTAATATGACATATTTCAGTCTCAACTATTTCTATTATTCATTCTATAACTCTTATGGGTATTAAAATGATAACTGGTTTAAATTTTGGATATTTCTGTCTGGCTTTCTATAACAATTATAGTCATAACTTTTAAAGGCATTCTACTAAGTCCTCTGTTTAATTCAACCGAAGTTAAACACTTTATTTAAAAAGAGTTTTTATTATTCATTAGAGAGAGAGAGCTCGAGCAAGAGCATGACTAGGGGAAGGATCAGAGGGAGAATGCGAAGCAGACTTCCCATTGAGTGGGGATCCCGATGTGGGGCTCCATCCCAGGACCCTGGGATCATGACCTGGGCTGAAGGAAGACACTTGGCTGATTGAGCCTTCCAGGTGCTCCCAAATTCAACATTTTTTAATAGCTTCTGATTTTGTAAGTTTCTCTCTCTCATTCTCCCATGTGAGTAGGTGTGTGTATTTGCATGTCCTTGTGATTGTGTGTCCTATGTGTTTGTGTGTTCCTGTGTGTATGTGTATTTGTGTCTATATTTGCGTGTATTTGTATGCATGTGCATGTGTGTGAATGTATATACACACGTACATGGAGCTGGCAGTGGAAGAGAATGATTCCTAGTATTTTCAGAGAGAGCTGATAAGAATACTCACCAATAATAATGATACCAGCGATTTCAAAATAGTCAGATTTAGGGACATTTGTTGCTTTTTACTTAAATTTTTCTCTATTGCTTGAATAAGCAAATGTCACCTTTAAATGAAAAAAAGAAAATTTCTTTTTTTTTTAAAGATTTTATTTCTTTTTCTTTTTCTTTTTTTAGAGAAAAAGAGAGAGAGAGAGACCACGTGCACCTGAGCAGGGGAGGGGCAGATGGAAAGGGAGAGAGAGACTCTTAAGCAGGCTCCACACTCAGCACAGAGCCCTTTGTGAGGCTTGATCTCACAACCTTGAGATCAGTCCTGAGCCAAAATCAAGTCGGATACTTAACCCACTGAGCCATACAGGCTCCTCAAGATTTTATTTTTAAAAAAATTGACATCCAGTGTGAGGTTTGAACTCACTACCCTGAGATCAAGAGTTCCATGCTCTATTGACTAAGTGACCAGGACACCCTGTCTTCTCTTTAAATATTTTTTAAAAGGATAACTCCTTTTGTATTGACATGGAAAGATATCTAGACCATATTCTCAAGTCAAAAAAGTAGGTTCAGAATAATATGTGTAATTTTATCCCATTTTTGGAAAAAAAACTGGAATAAAAATTTAATGTGGTATGCATATCAATTGTCTCAAAAAATACACAGTATCTCTGGAATGGGCCTGGAATTGGGGTCTGGAAGTTTGTGATATGTAGCTGCCTAGAACAGGAACATTAACCTAAACAAAAAGGGAGTTTACTTCAGTTGTGAAATCCTGGCTCTAGGCACTTTCCTGGTTTGGTCTCACCATCTTTCAAGTGTGTCTCCCATATTCACAGTCACAAGATTGTTGTTGTGCCTCTAGGCATTAACTCCAAATTCCAGTCATAAAGAAGATAAAGAGAAAAAAAATGTATGCCAGATGAGTTTATGTCTCTTAGGGAAAAAACCAGCTCTCCCCCAAGTCATGCCCTGTTAGCTTGTATCTCATTGGCTGACTGGGCCGTAGGACCACACAGGTGCAGGAAACCTACAAAACATAGCTTGTCAGTGGGCACATCAATACCCCAAACATAACAGAATCATTTAACATTAAGGGAGAAAAGAGTTTATCTATATACTCCTAGACTATTTCCATTGTTGTGATAAGAATCTACTTATGGAGGGTGTGTGTGGATTTTTAATTTATAAAGAATTTATGTAGACAATGAGTGGAGGAAGGGCATTCCAGATAGAGAAAATCATCTGATTTAAAATATCTAAATACGTGGAAAATATTTCTAGTATAATTGTATGTGATTGCATATACTTTCATTAAAAAGATGAATTGCTAAAATGATCAAAACTGTTATAATGAATTTTTTATGCAACATAATGCACTGTGTTCAAGATACAACATTTAGAATAATCTAATAGCTGGAACATGGAAAATGCTTCATGTAGGTTAAACACTGGTTTGATTGTTATTATGGCATTCATTCACACTCAGGCAGTTGGGAAGCTAGCTGGAGAAAATCATGCAGCAGTCCAAGTGAAAAAAAAATCCATATTTGCATTTCATCACTTCATACTCAAAATACTTTAAAAAAAACATTTATTTGTAAATCCAAAGAGTAATATTAGATCAAAGCATGGAAACAGCAAAAACTTACCCTCAATTAGTCTACAACTATTTTTTATTGTATTTTTTTAAATGAACATTCTTAAAGTTTTATTTATTTTAAGTAATCACTACAGCAAATGTAGGGATCGAACTCATGAGCCTGAGGTCAAGAGTCACAGCTCCTTCAACCGAGCCAGCCAGGTGCCCTATGACGATTTTTAAATTTCAAAGATTTTGGGGCGCCTGGGTGGCTCAGTGGGTTGGGCCGCTGCCTTCAGCTCGGGTCATGATCTCGGGGTCCTGGGATCGAGTCCCGCGTCGGGCTCTTTGCTCGGCGGGGAGCCTGCTTCCCTCTCTCTCTGCCTGCCTCTCTGTCTACTTGTGATCTCTCTCTGTCAAATAAAAAGTGTAGCTTATCTGAATAAAAACTCTTTAAAAAAAAAAAAAAAAAAAAAAAAATTTCAAAGATTTTGTCCTCCCATTCCTTATCCTTCTGTGTACATGTTTTACCTATCTGTAATTTCAAACGACTTTCTACTTTGTAAACTGGAAACCAACTATTACAGAGAAGAATGAATGCAAACGTTTTTCTGATTTGCATAAACAAATAAAGAGATACAAAGCACTGAGGTCTAAAAGAGTGAATAGTGCATTATGTTCTCTCCTCTGCACTTTGTTTTCCCAAATTCCGAGTTTGAGAGTAGATGACGGGGTGCTCAATCAGCAGCACATATGCTAAAATTGGTGGGAGAGGAGGTGACAGGTTTTTTGTATTTTTAAAAACTATTGTCTTTTTGAGAAAGAGTGCGACCCACACATTGGAAGGGGAGGTTGAGGAAGGTGAAACTCCGAAAATAGATTGTGTGCTCTGGTGGGAGGAAGCAGCTGCCCGAGGAGGAACAGGAGCAGCTCGGGGTGAACCTCCGAGCCCAGAGCTAACAGGATTAAGAGGCATTGAGGGTATGAAGGATGAGTCAGAAGCCTGGGCTGGGGGAAATTCAGAGGATGTGGGGACAAGGCAAGTTCCTCATCTGGACTCTTGACTTCTGGAGGGAAGTAGTTCCCTCTGACCCGTGTGTGTTTGGCGAAAAGTAATGAATTCTGGAGAATAGCACAAAGTATAGTAAGGAGATGGACAGGGGAAAAGTCCCATGATTGAAATAAAACTTTTACAGGTCTAGCAGTAAAAATTAAATTAAATTAAAGTTAAATTAAATTAAATTAAGTGGCTTTGCAAAGCCTCCCCAAAAATGTTAGTCCTTCTGTCCCACTGTCTTTGTAGGCCCCATGGTGCCTGTACCGTGTTTTACGTTTGTTAAGTGTTCACTAGGAGCATATTACATGATGGAGGACTGGACTGATGGCCACTGACTGATCATCCTAGGAGATAACATTCATACCAGATGCCTTTCAGATTTGTAATCCTGGCTTTTTCGATATCATAATCTTTTCCCAGCATCCCCTGAGCTGATTTCTCTGTCTTTACTATCTTCCAGAGAACAGGGACCTGCCTGCGCTATGGAGCTCTCTAACCCGTAGCCTATGGGCTCTCTTTCTATATCAGCATTTTAATTCAGGACTTAAGATTTGTCGGTCACTTGCTGGTGGTTGCACAGCACCTGCCACTAACACTATCACTCATTGTGCTGCTCCAGGTCCCCCACTGAGACACCAGCCATGGCACCTCATCACATCAGGCTCAGACAAAGCAGAGGACTCCATCTGAACCACTGGCCTGTGGGCCAGCAGTCCTCTGGTGCTGACAGATAGCTTTCTATACAGTGGGGAAAAGACGGTCTCTTCAACAAATGCTGCTGGTGAGACAGGGAAACCAAAGGGACCTCACGAGAAAAAGCCTGGTTCTTTTTCCTTTACTTCTTTTCCGGCTTCCGTTTTGCTAGGGTCTGCACCCCCACCCACTCTACACATGCCTTATAATACAAATAGCTTGTGTCTTCCCTGTGAGGGACAGGAGTTAATGATTTCTCTAGAATAGATAACATTTGAGGAAGGACCAAAGGAGAATGACTGGAAGAAGCTGCCATGTGCGTATTCCAGACCATGGGCATCTTGATGCCAAGGCTCCCTGGCTCCCAGAAATAACACTTGGGCCCTCATCTTTGTTTAACTGGTTCCTGGATACCTGAGAGGACATGTGCACCAGACCACCATCTTCAGTAAAAACCCCCAGACCCCAAACAAAGATGGGACCCATGTTCCATTCCTTTCTCAGTCTCCCAGAGGGTTCATCTCTATCTGCTCTCTCTACATCTTCAATAAACCCTGTTTTCACTTTCTTCTGGCTCATGTTTGATTCCCATCCTGCGTGAAGTGAAGGACCCTCTTGGCTGGTCCCATGGGACTGCCCCCCTCCCCCCAAATTGTCCTCAGACCTGGCCTGCCTGCATCACTGGAAAAATTAGATGGCTACATGCAAAAGAAAGGTGAGAAAGAAGGAAGGAAAGAAAAAGAAAGAAAGGGAGGGAGGAGATAGGGAAGGAAGAAAAAAAGGAAGGAAGGGAGAAAGAAAGGAAGGAAGAAACTGGGCCACTTCCTTACACTATACACAAAAATAAACTCAAAATGGATTGAAGACCTAAATGTGAGACCTAAAACCATAAAATTCCTAGAAGAGAACATAGGCAGAAATGTCTCTGATATCAGCTGTGGACAATTTTCCTAAGTATGCCTCCTAGACAAGAGAAACAAAAGCAAAAATAAACAGTTGGCATTGCACCAAAATAAAAAGCTTTTGCACAGTAAAAAAAGCATCAACAAAATGAAAAGGCAACTTACTGAATGGGAGAAGATATTTGCAAATGATATAGGTGATAAGAGGTTAATACTCAAAATATATAAAGAAATCATGGGATTCCTAGGTGGCTCAGTCTGTTAAGTGCCTGCCTTCAGCTCAGGTCATGATCCTAGAGTGCTGGGATCGAGTCCTTGCTCAGCGGGGAGCCTGCTTCACCCTCTGCCTGCCCCTCTCCCTGCTTTTGCTCGCTCCCTCCCTCTCTCTCTCAATCCATCAAATAAATAAATAAATACATCTTTAAGAAGAAAAAAAGAAATCATAAAAGTCAACACACACTAAAAGCCCCAGAAATAATCCAACTAAAAAATGGGCAGAGGATCTAAATAAACATTTTTCGAAAGATGTACAGATGGTCAACAGATACATGAAAAGAAGCTCCACATCACTAATTATCAGGGAAATGCAAAGTGAACCCATAATGAGATATCACCTTATACCTGTCAGAGTGGCTAGTATCAAACTGACAAGAAATAACAAGTATTGGCATGATGTGGAGAAAAAGGAACCTTTGTGCACTGTGGATGGGAATGAAAACTGGTACAGCCACAGTGGAAAACAGTATGGAGTTTCCTCAAAAAATTAAAAATAGACACCCCATATGATCCAGTAATTCCATTACTGGGTATTTACCCAGAGAAAATGAAAACACTGATGTAAAGAGATATATGCATCCTTATGTTTGTTGCAGCATGATTTACAATAACCAAGATGAGCAACCCAAGAGTCCATCAGTAGATAAATAAAGAAGATGTGACATATATACACAATAGGATACTACTCAGCCGTAAAAAAGAAATCTTGCCATTTACAGCAACATGGATGGAACTCGAGAGTATAATACTAAGTGAAATAAGTCAGACAGAGAAAGACAAATACCATATGATTCACTCATATGTGGAAGTAAAGAAACAAATGAAAAACAGCATAGAAGAAACCAAGAAACATAGGCAGAAACTTAACTACAGAGAACTGATGGCTGCCAGAGGGGAGGTGGGTGAGGGGATGGGTGAAATAGGTGAAAGGGATTAAGAGGTACAAACATCCAGTTACAAAATAATCACAGAGATGAAAAGTACAGCATAGGAAATATAGTCAATTAGATTGTAATAACATTGTTTGGTGACAGATGGTGACTACACTTACGTGGAGTGCTGAGTAATTCATAGAATTATTGTATCATTATATTGTGCACCTGAAACTAATATAATACTGCATGCTAGTTATACTTCAATAAAAATAATAATGGAGGAAAATTAACTACATAAAAATCATGCCAGATTTTACTAGGAATATTTAACATCTTGCCATTACTCCAAACTCCAGATATTACTTATACATTTCACAGGAAAGTTACATCTTGTTAAATATAATGTTTGTTCATGAACATTTTCTTCTATGGCTTTTCTCTTAATTCAGACCATTAGTATACCTCATGCAGATTCATGGAGCTGCCTACTTCCTGGAGGACAAGAGTTCCAGGCCCTACATTACCTCCAATTTATCTACCTACCATGAGCTAAAACATCTTCACGAAGCACAGATTTGATCATGTGACTCTCCCAATCAAAAATCTTTTTTTTAAAAGATTTTATTTATTTATTTGACAGATGGAGATCACAAATAGGCAGAGAGGCAGGCGGCAGGGCTGGGGGGGAAAGCAGGCTCCCTGCTGAGCAGAAATTCCCAGGACCCTGAGATCATGACCCGAGCCGAAGGCAGAAGCTTAACCCACTGAGCCACCCAGGTGCCCTCCGATCAAAAATCTTTCATGATTTCCTGTTGCAGAAGATAAACACCAGCAGCCTCTCAAGTCATGCTTACCTCCATAACCTCACATCGACTTGGGCTTCATTTCACATTCCTCTCAATCATTGTTCAAGGTGTTCCTGATATACTGAGTGTTCAACAACCATAGAAGTTTTCCTACACTCTCCTCCATCCTCCAGGAGCTTTCTGAACTTCTCTTAACAATCTAACTTGCGCTAAACCGACCTGTGTCTTGGCCTCTTCCGTAAGACTGAAACCCAGGGACCAGAATTTGCATTTCATTCATCCTCCTCACTCCTATTTCTTCTTGGGTAATTACCTGTGTGGTATAAAAGTATAAAAGGGGCATCACTAACACCTTTGAAGTCTTCTTCCTTTGGCAACAGTGAACTGGAGCAAAATGGATACTTAGACTATAACAATCAGATTCTCTCCTACTGAATTTGGAAACAGAACACACACAAAATCACACACAGACTTTAGGTGGAAGTTCATGTAGACATAGAGCTTGCAATTATTAGCTGGGGGTCGCTCCTATGAGTCATGTATAAGCTGGTCAGCAAGCAAACAGGAGGCTGACAGAAGGCGGAATGAAGCAGAAATATGGCAGGGGCAAAAATGCCATGGAGTGGGAAAAAAAAAAAAAGGAAACAGAAGACAGAAAAGTGTGTGTAAGTCAGGGAAATGGAAGGAAAATGTCTGGCAGCTCGCTAGTGCCAGTGAGGCTAGCCTGTCCTGTTAGCACTGGCTCTGTGAGACTTCCATGCACCGATATCCTTCAGGTAAACAGACCTGAATTAGAACTGCTTTCCTTACAACTAAAGGATGCCTTCTTAATACAACCTAACATTTACTTTGATCGTGAAGTGTGTATTAAATTGAAGTGTTAGACAACATTACATTAAATAGAATTTCCTCAAGTTGAATTGACACTGGACAGCTTCAGGAATACAAGACACAGGTGGACCAATGTCCTATACATGATGGTGTCTAGTTGTTTCCACTGAGCAGATCCTCCAACGTGGAGGGAAGAATGCAGAACTTTCTCCACTGTTCCAAACTGTCTCATAAATTTTGCATTAAAAAGTCAAGAGTCATTTTTCCAGAGCAATACACATTTATAACCTATGCTATTAAAAATGGATGATTCAATATTTTATATTTTATTCCAGATTTCAGTAATCTTGAGGTTAATTTGATATTGATTGATAGAATGAGTACTATTACTGGAAGCTACATATAAAATATTCATAAGCATAATCCTATGGACTGAATTAGTCATAGGAGATATGATTAAGACGTATAGAATCCTAGCTTTGCTGACCTTAATAAGAGGGCCAAAGTACAACCTACATTGTAATTGGACCCTGCATTCTACTTCAGAATTGACCTGTGGCAAAATTTAACCATTATTTAAACATTTCTATTCTGAAACCCCTTCCTAAATTGGAATAAATTATATACTAGTCAGTGCTAAAATAAGAAATATTTTAAAGATGAAATTTAACTTGCGTACAACTCAGAGGCTATGTTACTAAAACAAATTTTAAAAATCGATTTCACATGTTATTTTGCATTGTAACTGTTACCTTTTGTGTGTGTAGTTAAATGCACGTATATAACCAGAAGTATAAAACAATGTCTATACAATCATGGGTGCTTTTTACCACAATGAGAAATATTTAGAGAATAGCTTGATTGCCTCATCAAATAAAAGGAAAGGCAGTGTTTTATATGTTCCTACACTTACCTCATTCAATATTATTTTTTTATATGTTCATTTGTGTGACTACTTAGGCAGAGCAGAGCAAAATGCAGGATCGTGGTCGTTTGGGCCAAAGAAATGGAAAATGTTGGCTGTTTTTTCCACTTGGCTTCACCTCTGGCAGGAGAAAAGGAGTCAGCCAAGAAATCTGATGCTAGTGCAGACTGAAGGACATGTTGCTGAGTAAGATATTAAGAAATGCTACTCACATTGGAAATATATACAGTTTAGAACTGTATATATATATATCTGATATATATCATATGTATATACAGTTTAGAACTATATATACAGTTCTAAACTGTATATGCATATGATATATGTATGTACATATGATATATATCAGATATATATATACAGTTCTAAACTGTATATATTTCCAATATATCACATATATATCGTATGTATATATAAAATCTCCTTATAAAATTCACTAATGGAAAGAAATTTGGGTAGATCGCATGTACGTTAAAATGACAAAGAAAAAATAAAATAACACTCCTCCAGTGTTCTTGAATCTTTTCAAACACTTCATGTAAGCTTGTTCATCTGGAAGTTTATAGCACAGAACTAGCCAGATTTGCACAACCAAAGCAGAGTAGATACCCAGACCACTCACTCATAAGGTGCCAAATCCAGGGTAGAACAATCTGGGGTGGTGTGAGGTAGGAACAGACACTGCTCACATTTACCAGCTAACTCTCGCCTCCCCATTTGGTCTAACTGCATCAAAACTGGTCGGAAGGATAAGATCTGCTTTCTGAACATATGTGACACTTTATTTTTAGGGCTTATTAAGTGCTTTGGACCAATATTTTAGCTTGATTCATTATAAATGAAGATACATTCAGGGAAAAGATCTATACAGGATAAGAATTAAAATTATTCTGTCTTTTTTAATGTACATCTCACCAGTATATATATGTGTGTGTGGGTTTTTAAATTTTTTCCTCTTTTTTAAAAGAATATGATAGGCATTAAAAGATCAGTTGAGGGGTGCCTGGGTGGCTTAGTGGTTAAGTGCTCGACATTCAATTTCAGCTCAGGTCATGATCTCAGAGTAAATGCTGTTTTTCAGAACTTCACACCTTTTCCCAGATTCTCTCCAAGGCAGGCCCTGGGTCCACCAGTGAGGTGTGCAGCTACACGAGGTCACAGGCAAGAAATGGAGACAAGGTGGGTCCTGGGAAAAACAGTGTCCTCTATATTCTCCATGGTCTAAGATGCAGTATCTGGTCTCTACCACTTCCTGGACAGACTCCCAGTCAGAGAGGTACCTCGGGGCATCCTGCAGCTGTCTATCACCAAAGTGCTGGTGGCACTGTGATCTGTTCTCAGTTCAGTAGGGCAGTGCTCTCCCTCACAGACTCAGTCAGTTCTTAATGACATAGTCCAGAAGACTGATCAAGCCTCACTTGAAACTAGCCCTTCTTCCAGAATTTTCTGTTACCATTCAGAAACCATCTACTTTTCTTTATTGTTTAACCCAATTTAGGTTTATGTGTGTTTAAATATAAAGACTTGTGACTGGTTTCAATTTCTGTATTTTTATGTACAACTTAGCATTGCTGTGACAGTCACCATGTTTAAAAATGTTTTTGCAAACTATCATAAAAGAACAAGAAGGAAATGATTATGCAGGAAACCAATAATGCATCAATAACAAGATCTAGCTTCCAAAGACTTTCTTCTCTCCTATTGAGCCATACTTGGGCTTTGCCTGGTGTTGGCCTTATACTTCTCCAGTGATTAATCTGTTTCAAAGGTGTTGTCTTAGAAATGCTCTGTTCTAGAATCTTTGCTGGTGTGTCTACAAGTAGTGGATATAAACAAATGGCAGTGGCATGGGGGCTGTGACATAGCACCTTCCAGAGTCAGAGCACCAAAAAGGGGGCTGTGGTCAGAAAGAAGGTAGCTGGGATATCTCCGGAACATATGATTTTCTGGATCAATGACAGTGACTGCTCCAGTGGAGTGGGGATGGGAAGGGCAGGGCAGGCCAGCACATTTTGGGATGATGCTCAGTATCAATAAATGCCATCAGGACCTGGACTGGGACTGTCTCATGACGGTATCCCAATGATCTGGGCCCAGTTACTTGTATGTAGATTAGTCATGTGCCTGAAGGGGTTATACTGAATGGAGAGGCACCAAAAGTATTCAAAGACCCTGTGAAAAATTTCAAATCAGCAGGATGTCCTGCTTTTGATTCTGTAGCAAAGCAAGAGTACCGCCTGCAGGTTCATCTGTAGGCAGTCACCCTGGTAGAATCGACATCCTTTCCCAGAGGTGCTTCTGGTGGCTTTCAAGCAAAGTTAGACCTGTTTATAGACATTTATTTGTTGCCTGTACTGAACGGTGTCCGTCAACTGTCTTCAAAAACAGAGTGCCTAGGAAGGTGCAGGTGTGAAAGGCTCCGTAAAAGGGGGTGATATCTGCGCTGAGTCTTTAACATTGTCCAGAAGCTCTCCGGGGTTAACAGCGAAGAAAAAAGAGAGCAGGAATATGCAAAGGAATTGCGAAATAATGGCTTATCTGAGGAACTGCTAGTCCTGGGTGTGGTAATCTTGTGTACACATGGAGAAGAGAGAAGATGAATCTAAGGAAAGTAGGCATTTCTCTGTGGAGTCATCACTTAACTTGCGTCATCACTTACTTGTCTTTCGTCTGACAGGCCTGGGATTTTTCGTTTTATGCTGTGGGTGGTGAGACACCATCAGAGGATTTTAAACAAAGAAATGACATCATCAGATTCACAGTTTTTGGAGAAACTCTGGAGAAGAAGGAAACCAAAAAGACCAACAAATAATAAGAGAGGAAATGGTAAAGGCCTGTACCGAGGTAGGTCTCTAGACAGTAAAGGAAGACAGGATCATCAGGAGATGGGTGAACTAGAACTAATGACAAATTGTAAGTGGAGGTAAAGGGAGTCTCGTTGAGTCCCAGAGTCTCCGCTTCACAATGGATGGATAGTAAATGAGAGCACAAGAGAAGGCGTGTGTTTGAGTGGTGAGTAGAAAAGGAAGATATTTTCATTTAGACTTTATAAGACGTCTAGGTGAACATGTCTAGTGGCCAAGAGTGTGGTCAGGTATAGAGAAAACATGAGGATTAATAGATTTAAAAGGCATAAACATAGAGAAAGCAATTAAAGTCATTGGACCTTGCCTAGAGAGATGCAGAGAATATGCCTTGAACCTAAGAATATCATCATGACAGGGAGAAATCAGGACTTTTATTGCAAATATATGGGTAGCAATTTATTTTCTTTTTTTAAAGAAAAGATTTATTTTATTTATTTATTTTAAAGAGAGAGAGAATGTGTTTGCACAAGCAGGAAATGGGGGGCTGAGGGCAGGGAGGAAGGGCAGATGGAGAAGATCTCAGACTCCACGCTTGAGTGTGTGCCTGATGCAGGGCTCAATCTCATGAATCTGAGATCACAATCTGGGCTGAAATGAAGAGTCAGATATTCAACCAATTGAGCCACGCAGGCTCCCCAGGTAGCAATTTCTTTATGAAACCTTCACAGACTTTTCTGAGCAAAATTAAGACTTCCCATGTGCATTATTTTGCAAGGGCTGCCATAACAAAATATGAAAGACAGGGTGGTTTCAACATCAGAGATTTATTTTCTCACAAGGCTGGAGAGTAGAAACCTGAGATCAAGATGTTGACCGTTTAATTCCAAGGCTTCTCTCCTTGGCTTGCAGATGGTGTCTACTGGCTATGTCTTCACATGGTCGTGTGTATGTGTGTGTCTGTATCCTAGTCTCTTCTCCTTCTCAAAAAATTTGTTTAAACAAGTCATTTG
Source organism: Meles meles (assembly GCF_922984935.1). Classification (NCBI taxonomy): domain Eukaryota; kingdom Metazoa; phylum Chordata; class Mammalia; order Carnivora; family Mustelidae; genus Meles; species Meles meles. The sequence goes on from NC_060069.1 coordinate 76,367,638, forward strand.
GATGACCAGCTTCTTTGTTTTTAATTGAAGTATAACTGACATTTACTATTACGATTATATTTCAAGTATACAGCATAGTGATTTGATAATTATACACATTACAAAATGCTCACCATGAAAAGTGTAGTTAACATCTGTCACCATCCAACATTATTACAATATTATTGACTATATACTGTTGTGCTTTCCATCCCTATGACTTGTTTTATAACTGGAACTTTGTACCTCTTAATCACCTTCAACTATTTTGACTTCCCCTCTGGCAACTGCAAGTTTGTTCTCTGTATTTATGTGTCTGTTTCTGCTTTTTGTTTATTTTTTAGATTCCACATATGAGTGCAATCATATAGAATCTGTCTTCCTTCGTCTGACTTATTTCTTTCTTTCCTTTTTTTTTTAAGATTTTTATTTATTTATTTGACAGACAGAGATCACAAGTAGGCGGAGAGAGGCAGGCAGAGAGAGAGGAGGGAGCAGGCTCCCCGCTGAGCAGAGAGCCGGATGCCGGGCTTGATCCCAGGACCCTGGGACCATGACCTGAGCCGAAGGCAGAGGCTTTAACCCACTGAGACACCCAGACGCCCCTGTCAGACTTATTTCACTCAGCATAATATATTCTAGTTCCATGCATGTTGCAAATAGCAAGATTTCATTCCTTAAAGGCTGATAATATTCCATTGTGTGTATATACCACTCCTTCTTATCCATACATCTATTGATGGTTTCTTTCTTCTTCAGAGTTTCTCCAAAAACTGAATCTGATGATGTCATTTCTTTGTTTAAAATCCAAATCTTAGCTATGTTAAATCATGCTGTAATAAATATAGGGATGCATATATCTTTCCGAATTAGTATTTTTGTTTTCATTGGTAAATACCCAGAAGTAGAATTACTGGGTTGTATGGTATTTTTCTTTTTAATTTTTTGAGGAAACTTCATAATATTTTCCAATGTGGCTGCACCAATTTATATTCCCACCAACATACATGAGGGTTCCTTTTTCTCCACATTCTCACCAACGCTTGTTATTTCTTGTTGGTTTTCATAGCAGCCACTCTGACAGGAGTAAAATGACATCTCATTATGGTTTTGTTTTGTTTTCTCATTATGGTTTTGATTTGCATTTCCCTGATGATTAGTGGTGTCGAACCTCTTTTTATGTATCCATTGGCTATCTGTATGTCCTTGGAAAAATGTCTGTTTAGGTCCTCTGACCATTTCCTTCCTTCCTCCCTCCCTTCCTTTCTTTCTTTTATTGCCCACGTTTTAAAAAATATGGAATGTTTTGTGAATTTGCTTGGCAGCCTTGCACAGGGGCATGCTAATCTTCTCTGTATTGTTCCAATTTTAGTATATGTGTTGCCAAATTGAGCAGTCTCTGCCTTTTCTTTAATTGGATTATTTGTGAGTTTTTTTGTTTTGTGTGTGTGTGTGTGTCTGTGTGTGTGTGTGTTTTGGGGGGGTCTGTGTTGGGTTTTATGAATTCTTCATATATTTTGGATACTAAACCCTTATCAGGTATCTTCTATTCAGTATGTTGTCTTTTCCTTTTATTCTTATTGTTTCCTTCATTGTGCAAACGTTCTTCAGTTTGATGTAGTCCCAACTGTTTATTTTTGCTTTTGCTTCCCTTGCCTATGGAGAATATCCAGAAAAATATTCTGGAACACCAGAATGTCCAAGTTTTACTGCCTATGTTCTCATTTAGAAGTTTTATGGTTTCAGGTCTAGGGCTTTAATCTATTTGAGTTTGGGGTTTTGTTTTGTTTTGTTTTGTTTTGGAGAGGTGAGGGAAGGGCAAAAGGAGAGGGAGAAAGAGAATCATAAGCAGGCTCCATGTCCAGCACAGAGCCTGATGTAGGGCTTGATCTCATGATTCTAAGATCATGACCTGAACTGAAATCAAAAGTTGAATGCTTGGGCGCCTGGGTGGCTCAGTGGGTTAAGCCGCTGCCTTCGGCTCAGGTCATGATCTCGGGGTCCTGGGATCGAGTCCCGCATCGGGCTTTCTGCTCAGCAGGGAGCCTGCTTCCCTCTCTCTCTCTCTGCCTGCCTCTCTATCTGCTTGTGATCTCTCTCTGTCAAATAAATAAATAAAATATTTTAAAAGAAAAGTTGAATGCTTAACAGACTGAGCCATCCAGGATCCCCCAACAATATTAATTCTACCAAGATGATATATATTTCCATTTATTTATGTCCTCTTCAATTTTGTTCACCAGTGTCTTACAGTTTTCAGAGTACAGGTCTTTCACTTTCTTGTTTAAATTTATTACTAAGTATTTTATCCTTTTTGATGCAATTGTAAATGGGATTAGTTTCTTAATTTCTCTTTCTACTACTTTGTAATTAGGGCATATAAATGCATAGACTTCTGTATATTGATTTTGTATCCTGCCATTTTTATGAATTCATTAACTAGTGCCAGTAGTTTCTTGGTGGAGTCTTTAGGGTTTTCATATCATCTGCTAATAGTGATAGCTTTACTTTTTTCTTACCAGTGTGGATAATTTACTTATTTTTCTTGTCTGATTGCTGTGGCTATGATTTACAGTACTTTGTTGAATAAAAGTGGTGAGAGTGGGCATCCTTGTCTTGTTCCTGATCTTAGAGGAAAAGCTTTCAACTTTTCACAATGAGGTATGATGTTAGCTCTGATTTTGTTATATATGAACTTTATTATGTTGAGGTACATTTACCTACTTTGTTGAGAGCTTTTTATCATGAATGATATTGAATTTTATTAAATGCTTTTTCTGCATCTATTAAGATGATTGTATGATTTTTATCCTTCATTCTATTCATGCAGTGTATCATGTTGATTGATTTGTAGATATTGAACCATCCTTGCACCACTGGAATAAATCCTACTCGATCGTGGTGAATGATCCTCTTAAGGTATTTTTGAATTCAGTTTGCTAATATTTTGTTGAAGATTTTTGCATCTCTGTCCATCAGGGATATATATATATATATATATATATATATTTTTTTTTTTTTTTTTTTTTTTCATAGTGTCTTTGTCTGGTTTTGGTATCAGGGTAAGAGTAGGCTCATAGAATGAGTTTATAAACATTCCTTCCTCTTCTTCTTCTTTTTTTTTTTTTAGAATAGTTTGAGAAGGATATAAATTGACACTTCTCAGGGTGTCTGGGTGGCTCAGTCAAGTTTCTGCCTTCAGCTCAGGTTATTATCCCAGGGTTCTGGGATTGAGCCCCACATCAGGCTCCCTGCTCAGTGGGAAACCTACTTCTCCCTCTCTTACTCCCTCTACTTTTGTTCCCTCTCTCACTGTGTCTCTCTCTGTAAAATAAATTAACAAACTCTTTTTCTTTAAAAAATAAATTAACTATTATTTAAAATGTTCAGTAGATAAAAGAAAACCAAAGCTGGTGGCATCACAATCCTGGACTTCAAGCTCTATTACAAAGCTGTAATCATCAAGACAGTATGGTACTGACACAAAAACAGACACACAGATCAATGGAGCAGAATAGAGAACCTCAACTCTATGGTCAACTAATCTTTGACAAAACAGAAGAGAATATCCAATGGAGAAAGGATAGTCTCTTCAACAAATGGTACTGGAAAAACTGGACAGCCACATACAGAAGAATAAAACTGGACCATTTCCTTAAACCATTCACAAAAATAGACTCAAAATGGATGAAAGACCTAAATGTGAGACAGGAATACATCAAAATTGTAGAGGAGAACACGGGCAGCAATCTCTGTGACCTCAGCCACAAAAACTTCTTGCTAGACACATCTCCAAAAACAAGTGAAACAAAAACAAAAATCAACTATTGAGACATCATCAAGATAAAAAGCTTTTGCACACCAAAGGAAACAGTCAACAAAATTAAAAGACAACTGACAGAATGGGAGAAGGCATTTCTAAATGCCTTATCAGGTAAAGGGCCAGTATCTGAAATCTATAAATAACTTATCAACTTAAACACCAAAGAACAAAAAAATCCAGTCAAGAAATGGGCAGAAGACATGAACAGACACTTCTCAAAAGAAGACATACTAATGGCCAACAGACACATGAAAAAATGCTCAACACGACTTGTCATCAGGGAAATAAAAATCAAAAACCACAATGAGATATCACCTCACATCAGTCAGAATGGCTAAAATTAACCACTCAGGAAATGACATATTTTGGTAAGGATGAAGACAAGGGGAAACTTCTTACACTATTGGTGGGAATGCAAGCTGGTACAGCCACTCTGGAAAACAGTATGGAGGTTCCTCAAAAAGTTGAAAATAGGGGCACCTGGGTGGCTCAGTGGGTTAAAGCCTCTGCCTTCGGCTCAGGTCATGATCCCAGCGTCCTGGGATTGAGCCCCACATTGGGCTCTCTGCTCAGTGGAGAGCCTGCTTCCCTTCCTCTCTCTCTCTGCCTGCCTCTCTGCCTACTTGTGTTCTCTGTCTGTCAAATAAATAAATAAAATCTTTAAAAAAAAAAAGTTGAAAATAGAGCTAACCTATGACCCAGCAATTATACTATTAGGGATTTACCACAAATGTACAATTGTAGTAGTCTGAAGGGGCATCTGTACCCCAATGTTTATAGTAACAACATCCACAATAGCCAAACTATGGAAAGAGCCTAGATGTCCTCCAAAAGATGAATGGATAAAGATGTGGTATATATATACAATGGAAGGCTATTCAGCTATCAAAAAAGTGAAATTTTGTCATTTGCAATGATGTGGGTGGAATTAGAGGGTATTAAGCTAAGTTAAATAAGTCAATCAGAGAAAGACAATAATCATATGATCTCACTCGTAAGTGGAATTTAAGAAAGAAAACAGAGGATCATAGGGGAAGAGAGGAAAAAATAAAAGATAAAATCAGAGAGGGAGACAGAATGTAAGAAACTCTTAATCATAGGAAACAAACAGGTTTGCTGGGGGGTGGGGGATGGTGTAACTGGATGATGGAAATCAAGGAGGGTAATTGATGTAATGACTCACTCACCTCTACCTCTGAAACCAATAATAAATTACATGTTAATTAATTGAATTTAAATAAAAAATAAAACTGAAGAAAAATGTTTAGCAGAATTCACTTGTGGAGGCATCTGGTCTCGGATTATTTTGCTAGGAGGTTTTTTTTTTTTAAATTATTGATTCAATTTCATTACTAGTAATAGACTAGTCTGTTCTATTACTTCCTGACTAAGTCTCAGAAGATTGTATGTTTCTAAAAATTTCTCAATTTCCTCTAGTTTGTCCAATTTGTTGTCATGTAAGTTTCTGTGACAGTCTCATAATCCTTTGTATGTCTGTGGTGTCAGTTGTAACTTCTATTCTTTCATTTATTTTTTTATTTTTTTAATTTATTTTTATTTTTTAGATGATTTTATTTATTTATTTGAGAGAGACAGCACAAGTGAGGGGAAGAGTAAAGGGGGAGAGAGAGGGAGAGAATCTCAAGCAGACTCTGCCCTGAGCGTGGAGCCACATGCAGGGCTCAATCTAATGACCCTGAGATCATGACCTGAGCCAAAACCAAGAGTCAGATGCTTAACCAAGTGAGCCACTGAGGTGCCCCTTCTTTTTTATATTTTATTTTATTTATCTGAGTCCTTGCTTTTTCTTTGTTTCTTGATGAGTCTGGTTAAAGGATTATCAATTTTATTTTTTCAAAGAACCAACTCTTAGTTTCATTTATCTTTTCTATTGTTTTTTTTTTAGACTCATTGTTAAAATTTCTGTTCTGATTTTTATTATTTCCTTCCTTCTGTCCATTTTGGGCTTTGTTTGTTATTCTTTTTCCAGATCCTTTAGGTGTAAGGTTAGATTGTTTGAGATTTTTCTTGTTTCTTGAGGTAGGTCTGTATTACTATAAACTACTTTCTTAAAACTGTTTTTGCTGTGTCCCAAAGATATTGAACTCTTGTGTTTCCATTTTCATTTGACTCCATGTATTTTTTTATTTTTTTGGTTTCCTTGTTGACCCATTGTTGAGTAGTATTCTGTTTAGCCTCCATATATTTGTATTTTTTCCCATTTTTTTTTCTTGTAATTTCTGGTTCATGATATATTGTGGTTGGAAGGATGCTTAATATAATTTCAGCCTTCTTCAATTTATTGAGACTTTTTCTGTAACCTAATGTTCATGTAGCCTAACATGGAAAATGTTCTGTGTGCCTTGAAAAGAATGTATATTATGCTGTTTGGATGAAATGTTCAGCATTATTTATTAATTCCATCTGGTCTAATGTGTTGTTCAAAGCCACTGTTTCCTTGTTGATTTTCTGTCTAAATGATGTATCCATTAATGCAAGTGGGTTGTTAAAGTCCCCTACTATTATTGCGCTACTCTCATTTTCTCCCTTTATGTCTGTTAATATTTGCTTTATATACTTAGTTGATCCTATGCTGAGGACATAGATATTTACAATTGTTATATACTCTTCTTAGATCATTTCCTTTATCATTTGTAGTGCCCTTCTTTGTTTCTTGTTACAGTCTTTGTTTAGTCCATTTTGTGTGATATAAGTATTCCTACCTCAGTTTTTGTTTTTGTTTCATTTCCATTTGCATGGAATATATTTTTCCATCCCTTCACTTTTAGTCTCTATGTATCTTTAGGTCTAAAGTGAGTCTCTTGTAAGAAACATACAGATGAGTCTTGTATTTTAATCCACTACATTCACCCTATTTCTTTGGAGTATTTAGTCCATTTATATTTAAGCTAATTATTGATAGGTATGTACTTATTGCCACTTTGTTAATTGTTTTCTGATTTCTTTTGTAGTTCCCTGTTCCTTCTCTTACTCTCTTCCCTTGAGGTCTAATGACTTTCTTTAGTATTATGCTGGGATTCCTTTCTCTTTATTGCACGTGTGTGTGTGTGTGTGTGTGTGTGTGTGTGTGTGTTAGTGTGTCTATTATAGGTCTATTAGAGGTGTTAGTATGTCTATTATAGGTTTTTGCATAAAATGTATAGGCTATACATTTTATGTATATACCAGTCTATATTAAGTTGGTAGCTGCTTAAGTTCAAACACATTCTAAATATACTATATTTCCCCTCCTCTACATTTTATGCTTTTGATGCCATATTTTACATCTGTATTTTATGTATCTCTTCAGTTATTTTGGTAGATATAATTGATTTTATTGTGTCTGTCTTCTAACCTTCATACTAACATTATAAGTGATTGATCTACTGCCCTTACTACCTAGATGTCTATTTCTGCCCCCAGGTTAGAAAGTTTTCAGCTATTATTTCTTCAAATAAATTTTCTACCCCTTCTCTCTGTCTTCTCCTTCTGGGACCCCGTAATCCAAATGTTAGCATGCTTGGTGTTGTTCCATCCTACTATCTCCACCTTTTACTACTACTACAACTACTTCTTCTTCTTCTTCTTCTTCTTCTTCTTGCTGTTTGGAGTTGTTTGCTTTCAACTACCTTGTCTGTCAGATTGCTGATCTGTTCTGCATCCTCTAATCTATTATTCACTCTGGTGTGTTTTTCATCTCACTTACTGTTTTCTTCAACTGTTTTTTTTTTTAAATTTTATTTATTTATTTGACAGACAGAGATCACAAGTAGGCAGAGAGGCAGGCAGAGAGAGAGAGGAGGAAGCAGGCTCCCCGCTGAGCAGAAAGCCCAATGTGGGGCTCAATCCCAGGACCCTGGGATTATGACCTAAGGTGAAGGTAGAGGCTTTAACCCACTGAGCTACCCAGGCACCACTTCAACTGTTTTTTTAATATATTATTTATTTCTTTGTTGAAATTCTCATTGAGTTTATTCACTCTTCTCTCAAGTCTGTTGAGTATCTTTGCAGCCATTAGTTTAAACTCTTTACCAGGTAGATTACATTATTTCATGGAGCTCTTTTTCTGGGGTTTTGTCTTGTTCCCTCATTTGGAACATATTCCTCCACCTCTTCATTTTGCCTCTTTGTTTGTTTTTAATAGATTAGGTAGGTCAGCTACATCTTCTGGTCTTGAAAATAGTGGTCTGTGTAAAAGTCTTGTGGTGCCCAGTAGTGCAATCCCCCCTGGTCACCAGAACCTGGTGCTCCTTTAGTGTTCCCTGTGTGGGCTGCATGAGCCCTCCTATTGTGGCTGGGTTACAAGGGCTATGGGCACACTCGTGGGTGGGGCTGCCCCTAGGCTGGTTGTTAGCAATAACTGTCTAGGAATGACTTGTGCACACCTATGGCCAGGTCTTGCCCCTAACCCTACACTGCTGCCTGAAAGGCCGGGTTTTGGCTGCTGCAGGAATGCAGGTCGGTGAGGTTAGCTCCCCTCTTCCTAGGCAAGAGTCAATCTGGGCAGGAGCAAGTCTCCACTGGGGCTGCCCACTGGGTGTGGTGGGTGATAGTCACTCTGGGAGGATGTCAGTCTCAGCTGAAGTTGCTTGCTAGTAGTGGCAATGTAGGAGCCACTTTGGATACCTACCATAGCAGGCAGATTGGGTGGAGCAACTTTAAAGGGATGGGGCAAACTGTGTTAGCAAGGTAAATGGAGCATGTCATAGCTGCCTCCCACAGGTGTTTGATTGGAAAGGCTGAAGGAAGGCAAGAGAAATGGTACCAACTAGCTCTTCCATTCCCAGAGAAAGCTTCTGCAGGTCCCTGCCCCTCTGGCATATGTCCTAAAATTATTCAATATATCTTTCCCATATAACCCAGGTGCTTTTCAAGTTGCTGCTTCTATGCTAGGTCTCAGACCAAGTGATACAGGGCACTGGCTTTCTATGAGCAGAATTTTAGTCATCTAGTTCTTCCAGAGTTAAGCCCTCCTGATTTCCAAAGCCAGACATTCTGGGAGCTCATCTTCCTATTTCAGGTTCCTAGGGCCGAGGGTGCCCAGTGTGGGGCTTGATCCCCTCGCTCCTCTGTGCCTGTGATATTCTTCTCACTTGTGGGTTGGCACACCAGGGGTTTGGTTGGCAACAGTATCTCTGCCTCTCCCACCCTTCTTGATATAGTCTTCTGTCTTTAGCTGTGAAAAGTGTGTTCTGCCAGTCTTTAGGTCATTTTTAGAGTGAGTTGCATTACACATAGTTGTTGCCTCAGGGTGTCTGTGGGAGGATGTGAATTCAGGATCCTCCTACTGTGCCATTTTCCCTGGCTCTCCTCTTCATCTATTCTGATAAAGACATCAGTCATGTTGGATTAGAACCCACCCTAATGACCCGATTTCAACTTAATTAACTCTTTAAAGTCCCTATCTCCAAATAAAGTTACATTCTGAAGTACTAGACATTAGGACTTCAAAATATGAAATTGTGTGTGTGTTGGGGTGGGGTGGGGGTATTCAGCTCATAACACCATGGCAGGACTAATACTGCATCTCTACCTGTTCCTCTGCACATATACCTATGTTGTGATCTAAGTCTTTGGCTACATGCCCTCCCCCTGACAAGACTCGGAGCTCCATTTGGATAGAAGCAATGTGTCACTCACCTCTGAGTCCCCAGACATGGAGCCATTAACCACTGGTTTCCAGGAGTTATTCAAAAGCTTGAATACACTTTAAATTTGGGGGAAACCACTCATTAACAAAACAAGTTCTTCCTAGAGAAGAAACAGATGGCCAAGGACAAATTCCAGCCCACTGATATATTTTGTTTGGCCACATTGTTGTTGTTTTATGAAATCAAGAGATTTTAGTTTTAAAAAATCTGGAGTTTTCACTTCTTTGAAAAATGTAGAGATTTGGCAATTCAAGGCTTTATTCCTGTATAGCAATAGTCAGCTTGGACATATTAGTAGCTCTCACCTTTATTTCTTTTTCTAGTTTATATGATGAATATAATTTATTATGAATTCTCATGTACTTGTCATATAACTAGCAATTATTAAAATGTTTCCAATCTCATTTTACTTATTCCTCTCCATTATTTTGTTTTTTGCTTAAATATTTTTAAAACAATCCCATACATTTTATTATGCCTTTGTAACTGAAAAAGATTTTTTAACATAACCACTATGCCACTGTTATATTTTTAAAAATAAGCAATATTTCCTTAATAGCATCTAATATAAAGTATATATTCATATTTTCTTACCTCAAAATTGTCTTTTTTATAATTAGTTGTTCCAATCAAGATTCAAAATTACTAATCACATTTTAATGATATCTTTCTTAAAACCCTTTTAAAATATCATTTAATCTAAAAAACTGGGTCATTTATCTTATAGAATGCTCTAGAATTTAGAGTTTGGCTGGTTGTTTCCTAATGGCATCATTTAATTTGTTCTTCTAGCTTTCATACTTCCTATAAACTGTAGTTTGACCCAAGGCAACACTGTTCAATGTTACTTTCTAAATGGATGCAAAATTTTTATGTCTATGCTGTCCAATAGAGTAGTCATGACTGCATGTGATGAGTAAGCCCTTGAAATAACTAAGGAACTGAATTTTCCAGTCTGCCTTGTAGATATCTACAGTTATGATCTAGGGTTTAGTGGGTAGAAGAAGGGACTTCTAGATCTTGCCTCTAAAGGGAAGAGAGTTAGCTTTCACTTCCCTTCTTCAGACTTCAGACTTCTGCCTGACATGTGACTGTAATGATGACTATGAAACACCATAAGCATGCAAGCAATACTCTAGAGATGACAGAGAAATTAGAATGAACTTGGATCCCCAAAACCATAGCAACCCCAGACTCTTGATGTTTAAACTATTATGGGAGACTTAAACTTCTATCTTACTTAAGCCACTGTTAATTTGGATCTTACTAGAAAGCAAACAGATCACTAACTAATACATATCCCATTTAACTTATCACATGAGACCATGGGGATAGAAAAAGGCTCTTAATGACCGTATGTTTAGGAGTACTGTTTCTGTGGATGTCAGTTATCCTTTTTCCTCAATCTGCTGAGTGTGTCTTCAATTATCTATTAGACAAGAACTATTTGTCTATTAATTATCTAATACCAATAGATTTTGCAGGGATAGCATATGCATGAACTCAATAAGGGATCCTCCCTCACAGAGGTCAACCCTGCCACTGTTGGCTACCTAATTTTCTAGCAGGGTAGCAAACCTTAGCACCAGGATGATACCATTCTTCTAGGGTCCTGACAGCTAGTTAAGTGTTGTCAGGTTGATTTTATTTGGCCCTTTTCATCATGTAGACTATAACAAGAATAAAAGCTTAAATGTGCATTTGAATAGGCTTCCTCTATCCATCATTCCTCTGCCAGTACTAACATCTATCCACTTATTGAATATCCCATACTAACATGCTTTCTTAGTCAATATTCCCTCTAAACAAAAATTTATTTAATGGCAAAAAAATGTAAAGCAGTAGTCTAATGCTCCTGCTGTTCTTATCATGTACGCTGGCCATAAAGAACAGAACAGTAGAATGGATAAAGGAGGGAAATCATTAACATCAAGCTAAAGCTGCATGACTGCTTATGAAAATGAGGACAAGGGTCGCCTGGGTGGCTCAGTGGGTTAAAGCCTCTGCTTTCGGCTCAGGTCATGATTCCAGGGTCCTGGGATCAAGCCCCATGTCGGGGTCTCTGCTCAGCAGGGAGTCTACTTCCCTCCTCTCTCTGCCTGCCTCTCTGTCTACTTCTGAGCTCTCTCTGTCAAATAAACAAATAAAATCTTAAAAAAAAAAAAAGAAAGAAAATGAGGACAAGGCCTGTACTGTATTTTCTTGATTAGTCAGCTGGCCATCAGAATAATGATTACATTGTCCAGACTCCCTTGCGACTATCTATGGCTATGAACTAAGGGTTAGTAGATAGAAGAAGTGATGGACTCAACTTCTGGTCTTGTCTCTAAAGGGAAGGTAATAGCTTTCCCATCTTCTTCAGACTTCAGACTTCTGCTTGGCATCCAAAAGTCGTGCCAGAAGATTGAATAATTGCCCCTTCCCCTTATTCTTGTTAAGGATTAGCATAATTTAAACAGAATCTTTAACCTCTTTCCTCTTTTTCCCTGTTGCTGTTTATAGCAGTAGCCTTCAAACTTCTTTGCCATAATTCTTCAAATGAATATTTTATTTTATTTTATTTTTAAAGATTTTATTTATTTATTTGACAGACAGAGGTCACAAATAGGCAGAGAGGCAGGCAGAGAGAGAGAGAGAGAGAGGGAAGCAGGCTCCCTGCTGAGCAGAGAGCCCCATGTGGGGCTTGATCCCAAGACACTGGGATCATCACCGGAGCCGAAGGCAGAGGCTTTAACCCACTGAGCCACCCAGACATCCCCAAATGAATATTTTAAAAACATTGTTGCATGATTTTAAGTAACCTAAAGTTTTTCAATGTAAGTTTAAGTGGTTATAATTTGTGACATATTAATACATTTACATTTTAAAAAATAAGATACATCATTCTTTTAAATAAGTTCAATAGAAACTTTACAGTATAGCCATTTGAAAGCTACTAGCATCCATTTAAAAAAATCTATGAACAATTTCTCTTTTTAATTCCAGTGTAGCTAACATACAGTATTATATTAGCTTCAAGTGTACAACATGGTGATTCAACAATTCTGTACACTTTTCAGTGCTCATGATGATAACCATACTCTTAATCCCCTTCACCTATTGACCTCTCTCCCCCTCCCCACTTCTCCTCTGGCAGCCATCAGAGGAGCAAGTTCTTTTTGAACAGTGAAAAGTTCTACATTGTATCTTTTTCTCCTTGAATTCATATTTGCCTTCCACTCCCCTCACAAAATTTAATCCTGATGTATTATATTTTTATAATATATTTTGTATTATATTTTTATATATAATGATGTATTATATTTTTATAATATAATTATATATTTTATATATTGTATTATATTTTTATAATATAATATATTATATTATAAAAATATGTATTATATTTTTATTATATTTTTGTATTATATTATATGTATTATATTTTTATAATATAATACATCAGGTCTTATATTGATCATATAATACATCTCAGTCTTATATTGATCATTCTTTCCTACTCTGTGTCACAAAATACACACATACACTGAAATTAATGTTTTTAGATTCTCTGGAACAGAGAATCTAAAAACAGAGAATCTAAGGTTAAAAAAAAGTCTCCTACATTGAATCAACATTACAATTATTATGTAAGCACAAATGATCAAAACAACATACATACAAAAACACTTTGATGAAAAATAATCAATATAAAAATAAAAGATTTTGGGGTTATGGACATTGGGGAGGGTATGTGCTATGGTGAGTGCTGTGAAGTGTGTAAAGCTGGCGATTCACAGACCTGTACCCCTGGGGATAAAAATACATTATATGTTTATAAAAAAATAAAAAATAAATAAATAATAAAAAAAAGACTTATTAGATACTCATCTCTTATTGAATTAGAGCTTATAAACTATACAGCTATGGATTTATTGATGAAAAATACTCATTAGTAGAATGAAACAGGGTACAGCCTCAATTATATTCCAATTTTTAAATCTTTACAGATTTAATTTCTGAGAAGTACTATTCCTATATACATAGAGAGAGTGCAAGCAATTTCATTTCCCCCCCTTTTTTTTCCAACCAATCTCCACCTCTAACATGGGGCTTGAACTCCTGACCTTGAGATCGAGAGTTGCATGTTCCACCAACTGAGCCGGCCAAACATCCCAAATGCAATTGCAATTAATGTCTGAAAATGATAGTTGGTAATCATGTATTTGACAGAATTAGAACAGCAAATCATCATTTGAAAAAGAGGAATTAATCTTAGTTGAATAAAATATTTAATTTGGGACATTACATCCTGGCTCTATTTGGCTAACACTTATCATAATTGCAGTTTCTAGGAGTACAGTTTAATCTGTTTTGTGCAAATTAACAAAATAAAAGAAAAATGTTGGGTTACTTATAAAGCAGATCTAAAGAAAGCATTTCAGGGGCGCCTAGGTGGCTCAGTGGATTAAGCCACTGCCTTCGGCTCAGGTCATGATCTCAGGGTCCTGGGATTGAGTCCCGCATCGGGCTCTCTGCTCCGCAGGTGAGCCTGCTTCCTCCTCTCTCTCTGCCTGCCTCTCTGCCTACTTGTGATCTCTCTGTCAAATAAATAAATAAAATCTTTAAAAAAAAAAAAGAAAGCATTTCAGTGAATGTATTACTTCTAAAATTAAAAATATATTCCTGTTAATATATATCTAACTAGTACCTTTTAGGAATAAATAAATAAGCAGAGAATTGGTTAATGAGTGACAGCCAGCAGTAGACTTCAAGCAAAAATAAATACGGATTTAGAGTAAACAGTACTTTTTTTTTTAAGATTTTATTTACTGACTTGAGAGAGAGTGCAAGCACGTGCATGAATGAATAGGGGTGAGGGGCAAAGGGAGAGGGACAAGCAGACCCCCCTCTGAGCACAGAGGGGTGGGGGGGGGCATGGGATTATGACCTGAGCTGAAGTCAGACAAGTGAGCCACCCAGGTGCCCCTAGAGTAAGCAATAGTCTTGTTAAAGTTAATGAAAATTATTCTTTTCACTAGTCTGAATAAATGTTTAACAAAAGATAAATTTTTCCAGCCAACATGAGCTGTAGAATATATAAGGATATTTTGACAGAACTGGAGTAAGAATGCTCTAGGAAATCTTTGGCTTACAGGTGTGTGTTTCCTATGACGTTTCCTCTAGATGAATAAAGGGACACATGTTTGTATCATCTTCTACTGGAAAGGGATGGATGCAGTTGTGTGGGGGAGAACTGTACCATGCAGAGAGAGGAAAGCTTCAGGTGTATGAAATGGGTTGGTGGGCATAGTGCAGAAGACAGTTTTCAAAGTACTGTTCAGCTCACAATACTTTATGTTTCTTTGGAAACTTCCCTTGATATACAAGGTTGAGCATTCATCAATCATATCCACAATATGTATAACTGTCGATTCTGGGATTGATATCCAACCTCAGCTGAATCAATCATATCTTCCCAGGAATTTGAAATTTTGGCCTAAAAGTCACCCAAAATATAATTTGTTAGACCTAAGTCACCTTAATGGCAGAATGCATTTTTTTTTATTACACTGAGTAATCTTATTTATTTATTTTTAAAGATTCTATTTATTTATTTGACAGAGAGAGAGAGAGAGAGAGAGAGAGAGAAAGTACAAGCAGAGAGAGCAGCAGGCAGAAGGAGAAGCAGGCTTCCCACTGAACAGGGAGCCCAAAGCAGGGCTTGATTCCATTCCATGATCCTGGGATCATGAGTTGAAGGCAGATGCTTAACTGACATATAATGTTCTGTTAGTTTCAGGTGTACAACTCAGTGATTAGACAAGTCTATATATTATGCAATGCTCACCACACTAAGGGTAGTTAACCATTTGTCACCACACGGTTATTTCAGTATTATTGACTATATTGCCTATGCTATACTTTTCATTCCTTATTTATTTTATAACTGGAAGTTTGTCCCTCTTAATACCCTTCACCCATTTTGTTCTCCCTCTCTCCCCTGCAGCAATCACCAGTTTTTCTCTGTATCTGAGTCTGTTTCTGTTTTGTTTTTTGCTTTTTCATTTGTTTTTTAGATTTCACATGTAAGTGAAATCATGTGGTAGTTGTCTTTCTCTGTGTGACTAGTTTCTCTTAGAATAATATACTCTAGGTCCATCCATGTTGTTGCAAATGGAAAGATTTCATTCTTTTTTATGGCTGGATAATATTCCATTGTATACACATACCACATCTGGACACTTACATTGTTTCCAAATCTTTTGTATCTGGCTATTGTAAATGATGTGTCAATAAACACACCAGAGCCTATATCCTTTTGAATTAGTGTTTTCTTTTCTTTCAGTAAATACCCAGCAGTGAAATTACTTGGCTATGTGGTATTTCTTTTTAACACTTTGAGGAAATTCCACGCTGTTTTCTACAGTGGCTGCACCAATTTACATTCCCACTAACGGTGCACAAGGGTTCCTTTTCCTCCATATCCTTGCCAATACTTGCTAGTCCTTGTCTTTTTTATATTAGCCATTCTGACTGGTATGAGGTAATATCTCATTGTGGTTTGAATTGCATTTTCCTGATGACTAGTGATGGCATTATTTCATGTGTCTGTTCACCCTCTCTATGCCTTCTTTGGAGAAATGACTATTCAGGCCCTCTCCCATTTTTTAACCAGATTTTTTTATGTTAATGATGTTGTATCAGTTCTTTATATAGTTTGGGTATTAACCCCTTATTGGATATGTCATTTGCAAAATCCTCTCCCATTCAGTAGGTTTCCTTTTCATTTTGTTCATTTCTTAATAATTTTAAATCTTTTCTGAGTTCTATCACTTCAAGTAAAATGTGTTCTTTCATTTGTTATATTATTTTCTTTGTATTATTAGATTTTCATTTTTAATCTGCTTTATGGGAATGTCTTTTGGGCAAGTTTTCATCATCTATAGGTATATTATTCTCTCTTTCCTGAACTTTGATGGAATTTAATCTCCATCTTTTCTGTTTCTCAATTTTTATGTTAGTTTTTGTAGGCTTTTAAAAAATAATGTTGTTTTGGATAACTCTTTAGAGTGAAACTTTCTACCTAAACCTTAATAAGTTTATATTAAACATTATAATTCTAGAGTTCTCTTGTTTCAATGTTTTTTTTTTTTTTTTCATTTCTTTCTTTATAAGAGAGAAAGAGCAAGCACATGAGCAGTAGGGAGGAGTAGAAGGAGAGGGAGAAGTAGGCTCCCAGCTAAGCAGGGAGCCCAAAGCGGGGCTTGATCCCAGGACCAGGACTATGACCTGAGCCAAAAGCAGACACCTACTGACTGAGCCACCCAGGCACCCCTCAATGTTTTTCTAATGAAAAACTGGCAAGAATATGGCAAGCTTATATTCTGAAATTTGACTGTTCCTCCTCACCTCCATCCCACTATTAAGTTGGATATTCTTTTTCTTTGGCCTTTGTTGTGTCCTATTACATTTGGATTCTATCCCCAGATGTTTCTCCTCTTTGAGGAGATTTGTCCCTGAATGGAGCTCCATTTAGAGAATATATATGGACCATGTCACTTCAGCCTTTTCAGATTTTTTGGCAAACCTTTGCAATCCCCACTACAGAGAGACATGTAATATCGATTTCATTAAGGGAAGAAGAAAGATTAAACATGTAAATCTGAGGTTTAAAAAAAGGAAGAGGGGCGCCTGGGTGGCTCAGTGGGTTAAAGCCTCTGCCTTCAGCTCAGGTCACGATCTCAGAGTCCTGGGATCAAGCCCCGCATGGGGCTCTCTGCTCAGTGGGGAGCCTGCTTCCTCCCTCTCTCTCTGCCTGTCTCTCAGCCTACTTGTGATTTCTGTCTGTCAAATAAATAAATAAAATCTTTAAAAAAAAAAAAGGGAAGAAAATTTTCTGAGGAAAGTCCTTTTGTGGCTATTACAACAGCTCTCTATAAGAATAATTAAGAAAATAAGAGAAATTCCCCCAAGTATCATGTAGAAAGCACCGTACTGGTTAACATTTCTCTTTTAAGTAATGGAACCATTTCTAACCAACTGAAATTTTTAAAAGATAAGTTATCATAAAAAGCAGAGCTGATTCAAATGTCTCAAGGGTAGGACACAGTCAGGCCAGGAAGACAGACCACCTCCACTCTCCTTCAACTCTGCTTCAGTCTCTGTATCTTCTTTTTTCCTTCTCTCTTACTACACGCTGGCTTGGCCAACCAACATCCTAGTTCACAAGGTGGAAAGTACCCACTGATATCTGAGTTTCTATCTCCTCTGTTCCAAAAATGAAGCAAAATAAGCTTAGAATTTCTAGTCTACATTCCAAATGCCCTCAGAGGGACTGTGATTGGCCCAGCTTTGATTCAGGTGCTCTGAGTATGTGAAAAGGGGCAAGAGAGTGGAGGCAAGTTGTGAGAACAGGGGTGTCCCCACTGTGATCAACTCTTGGCATGGATGAAGTCTAAGGATGAGAAAGAAGAGTCAGTTATTGGAAAATACGGACCCAAACAGGAAAAGCAGATATGAAATCCATACTTCTATTTTCATCAACATTAGACATAAATATTTCACATATGACATTTGCTTATAAAGAGTCAGGAGTAAGAAAAACTGGTTCAAAAACTAGAAGAATGAGTAAGAACTAGGGGATCTTTTCTACTCCATCTCCAATATTATTTTCTGAAACAAAATCAAGACTGCGAGACATACAATTGTTGCCTGGGAGGTTAGAAGCAATAAAAATAACAAAACAAAAACCCAAACTAAATTCTGAATTTTAAAAAGGATATGTTTACTGAGCACTGTTCTGTTACTTTTTTCAGAAGGAAATTTAGATTCTCCAGTAAACTGAAAATGTAGTAGTAGTATGAGCTTCCGAAATATTTTGTTTAAATGGACATGGAGAGGTTAACTACTGAACTTAATGTAAGCAAAATAGACCAAATAAAATACATATTTCAGAAATAAATACTTTACAAACTAAGCTACAGGCTCCACTTGAGAAAGATGAGCTCTTTGAAAGTTTTGGCTAGTGAATAGTAAGGTATCTTGTGTTCCCGAAAGATTCATTTTTAGAAGAACACAAGTTGCAGATCGTAGAAAATATTTACTGTCAGCTGTCACTGAGTTTTTTTTTTATTTATTGTTTTACTAGTTTTTCATTTTTAAGTCGAACAGAATAATAAATCCTCTCAGCCTTTGGAGAGCAAATATTTTGAAGATAAATATCTCAATTTTTCTGTCATACTCTTGATAAAGTCTTCTTGGGAAAGATGCATATTACTCATAAATATCTATGTACATAATTTTTTAAAGCAAATTTGAAGTTTAAAATATATACATGAATTTATATTGTATAAAAATGCAATTACACAGTTATACCTGAGGTGGGCTTCTATTATAGGAGAAGCCCTCCAGAGAATGAATTGTATTTTCTCATTTTTGGTGAGGAAAGTTGGCATTGCTTCACCATTTTGAAACACAAAGAATCTTCCTGCAAATGTATTATGATGGTAAGGGATACTGGTAAAGGGGAAGGCTGTGCACCTGTGGGGGCAGGGAGTCTATGGGAAGTCTCTGTACTTCCCTTTCAATTTTGCTGTGAACCTAAAACATAAAAATCTTCAGAAAAAAATCTTCCTGATATTTAGAATATCATTTGAGTTTCTCTCTAGATATGTAGGTTTCTAGTGTCCCTGATTATTGACTAAATTGTGAAGAAGAGGTCAATGTCCAGTAGGCCCACCACGAATAACATCCAAATTTGCATTTGTCCACATGAGCAATGACAATTAAGCCATGCCTGCTGCCTGGCTAATCCCAGTCACAAGACACTAGCAATTGTTAAATGCATCTCAGGTTCAGAGATGTTAAAATGTTAAATTTTTTTTTTTTTTAAGTGCAGCTTAGAAGCCACATAATTGTTTCATATGCCTCTCTGATGAGAGAGGTCATTTGAGCTCAAAGAACTGAGCCATGCAAAAATCTGGGAGAAAAACATTCTAGGAGGAGGGAAGAGAAAGTGCAAATGTCCAGAGGTAGGATGAACTAGGTGGGGGGTGGGGGGGCGGTGTTTGTTTATTTGAAGTTTTTATTTAAATTCTAGTTAGTTAACATATATGGTAAAATTCACTTCAGGTGTAGAATTTAATGATTCATCACCTACATAAAACACCCAGCACTCATCAAAAGTGCTCTCCCTAATACCCATCACCCAGTTAGCTCATCTCCCACCCACCTTCCTCCATCAACCTTCAGTTCGTCCTCTGTAGTTAAGAGTCTTTAATGGTTTGCTTCCCTCTCTCTCTCTCTTTTTTCCCCTTTCCCTAAGTTCATTTGTTTTTTTTTTCTTTTTCTTAAATTCCATGTATGAGAAAAATCATATATTTGTCTTTCTCTGACTGACTTACTTCATTGGGTGTAATACAGCCTAACTCCATCAATATTGTTGTAAATGACAAGATTTCATTCTTTTTGATGGTCAATTAATAGCCCAGCATGTGTGTGTGTATGTGTGTGTGTGTACATCTTCTTTATCTATTCATTAGGTGATGGACATTTGGGCTTTTTTCATAATTTGGTTATCGTTGATAATGCTGCTATAAACATCAGGGTGCATGTGCCCCTTTGAAACAGTATTTTTGTATCCTTTGGGTGAATTTGATGTGTTCAACAGAAGAAAAGAAGGCCAGCATAACAGATAAAATGAGTCATTAATGAGGAGGGTAGAAGGCAGATGAAACAAAGTACTGTGTCCAGTTTCGAGGCTGGTTTCAAACATGGCAAAATGAAATGTCATCCAAGAGTGAAGACCATATATTGGTCATATGTCTATGTGCAATTATTTTATTTGTCCTACATCTAAATATTGCTGATGCAGCTACGTAACCAATGTCCTTAGTTGAAGCTGAATGTCACTGCATTTTTTTAAGGTTATTAAATAATTGGGCTCTACAGAAGTCTCAGGAAGGCCCAAGCAGCTTGAGACTGAGACTGCTTGCCCTCAGTGTTAGCTAGATAAGTATCATTCAGAATATCATTGTGACAGAGCTTCATCCTGAACTCTTGCATGTATTTCTACTGAATGGCAGTCAGAATTGGAGACTCCCTTGAACTTGAGGCCCAGAACAAAAGGCCCTGACCAGTGGGTCTGCCGCATGCGGTTTTGCAGGTAGTTCGCATACAACTCAGGGAACATGGTAGGTTACAACCCAGCCCAAGTTCCACTAATGCAGCTGTAAGCCGCACCACACCGTGTCCACCAAAGGAGGTTCTTTTTCTAATTTGCAAAAAGTCCCCATATGACCTAGCTTTGGCCCATCCCAACTCCCCCCTCCCCTTTCTGGTTTTTATAACTATTATAATTTGTTTATATACCACTTTCTAATTTTCACAAGGCTTTAAACTTACCCTCTTGTCACACAGGGCAATCTTCTTACCCTGATTTTATAAACGAAGGCTCAGCGAGACCATTGGTTGGTCCAAGGTTTTTCCCTGAGAGTGGCAGAATTGCCCCTAAGTCACAGATCTTCAGCTGGGATCTCACTCTAAACCTTGCTCCTCAAGTGGGATTATAGGGTGAGAACCACAGTGCTGGCTGAACTGACGCACCAGGACCTGTGTTTCATTTTTGTTGTTGTTGTTTGTTTTAAGATTTTATTTTTAAGTAGTCCCTATGCCCAACACGGGGCTCAAACACACAACCCTGAGAGCAAGAACTGCATGGTCTACCGATGAGCCAGGTGCCCCATCTCCAGGGCCTTTCTAACCACAGAATGTGCTTCTCCATCCTTTCACTTTTCACACTCACTTTTTTGCTGGGCCAGCACTCCTCGCTCTTCTTCTCCTTGTCTTTGAAGATGGAACAGCTGCTATGACCACTAAAAGTGGCTATTTTATTTCAAAAGACAATTATCAATTTTTTAACTTCACATGAACCTTATATTCTCACAATTTTTTCATGGTATAGAAGGGAAATGTGTTAAAGAAAGCAGCATAAAGACGACCTAATGGATTCAGATGTTCTTCTCTAAATAACTTGTTCTGGTGTCTATAACTAGGGAACCATTGCAGGGCATACCAGGTGACAGTGTTTTCCCAATGGGTTTCAATCTCTTTGACAACCTCACACTCTTCTTTCTATGCCAGGATTCTTTTTGTTGAGACCTCAAGAACACAGGTTTGACTTCTCTCCAACGCATCCTAAACTCTTCCTAGGTCAGAGTCCGAGGAAACACCCTTCATCTTTTCTTGGGTTATGATCTCTCCCTTTGCCAGAAGGCAGGAACTGTCTCACTTTACTTATCTCCCAAATACTTTGTTAATGTAGAAGACAGAATAATATTAATGTATGTATATGGAGACTGAAACAGGTGAGTGAGAATGTATTCACCTGCTGACTACAAAGAATAAAGACAGTGCAGCGCATTTTGAATAAAATAGAATTTATTCAATTTGACCATCTATTAAACTGAGGTTGTCTCTGTGCTTTTATGTTAAAATAGCCTGGGTTTTTGTTTGTTTGCTTCTTTGTTCATTTTTTTAAGATTTATTTACTTATTTTAGAGGGGGAAGGAAGGGCACAGGGAAAGACAGTCTCAAGCAGACTCCATGCTGAGCATGGAGCCTGACTCAGGGCTCAAGTCTCATGACCCTGAGATCGTGACCTGAGCCAAAATCAAGATCCAGATGTTCAACCAGCTGAGCCACCCAAGCCCCTCTAAAATAGCCTGCTTTTGAAAATGATGATGGTAACAGAAAGTTCTTTGTTTTGTTTTGTTTTGGCTTTTTAAAAAATGTCCTGACTTGGCAAAGTAAGGTCACAAAGCCATGAATGGGAGCTATTGTCCTAAGGTCTGTGATACAGGGGGAACAAATCCTCACTGCGGAAGATATTTCCATTTTCCTCTCATGTGTGTTTCACTCTATGGCCAGGACTGGCTCAGCAATTCTCAATCCATAATGGAAGCAACCTGCTTTGCAAAAGTGTTGTTTGCCATTATTCTGAGAATAGAGCCTGGAGAGAACTTATGTACCTATCAAAAAGGAAATGGCTAAATATACCATAGGACAAGGGATATCATACAGCAGTTAAAAGATGAGGCAGATGTAAATGTATGACAGTTAAAGCTCTCCCTAACCAAGTATTTTATGAAAGAAAGACTGTATTCATTATCTAGTGTATTAGTCTGGGATCTCCAGAGAAATGGAACCAATAAATGTGTATCTATCTACCTACCTATCTATATACACATAATGATAGAGACAGAGATTTATCGTAAGGACTCGTCTCATGCAACTATGGAGGTCCAAGATCTGCTGTTGGCAAACTAATGAAAAAATAACAATTTTTCAAAATCATTGGAATTTCTCTTATTGATAGGAGACTGTGAATTTATTACAAGGAAAAGACAGAACCAATTCATAATGGGTATACACTCTTATTAATTGATTTATACAGAAGTTAAGCCCTTTGGAAAATATATATGTATTTTTGCTAACTTGGGACATCCTCATTATCACCCCTTTGCCGTTACAGGGCAGAGGCAGCAGTTTGCCCTTTACCACTGAGCCCTGGCTAGAACAAGCCCTTCCTTAATCCCCCCCACCAGAGCTAAGATATGTTGGCAAGGGAAGCTTAGTACAGGC
This sequence comes from Meles meles, assembly GCF_922984935.1. Taxonomy (NCBI): domain Eukaryota; kingdom Metazoa; phylum Chordata; class Mammalia; order Carnivora; family Mustelidae; genus Meles; species Meles meles. The sequence continues at coordinate 76,390,714 of NC_060069.1, forward strand.
AGTCACTCCTTATTCGTTTCTATCAAAGAAGCCCTCCCCAGTGGGACCCTGCCTTGACTGCCTCTCCGTTCGGCCCCCATTTATCTTGATGTCTCAAGATCCACATCATACTCCCAACAAGAACTTAAAAGAGAAAAAAGTTCTTCTCTAGTACTTGTACCTCCTCCATCCTTAAATTTTGCAAACCAATAATTTGTAATTACTAGTCAAGTGGATGATCTCCAGTAGAATTGTTTCCCTTCAAAAGAATCACCACCCAAACGGGGCTTTGGTTATTCTAAGCTCCACCCCCCTCTTACCCCTCAGGATAATGATGACACAGTGGCATCATTGCCTGAGAATGACTCAGGACATTCTGAGTTATGGAATCTTAGTGAGCATATCCACAATCCACTCTGCTAAACTGAACTAAGTCCAAGTCATTTCTTCAAAGTCCCAGAGATAGATCAGGTATGACTATCTCTCCTACAGCTTTAGAGCTCCTAATTGGAGCTCTGCTCCTAATTCTCTGTGTGTTACTCCACAAAGAAGAACACATATATACACATCTCCAACAATAAAAACCAAACAGAATAAAATCTAAATCCAAATCTGGAAAATAATCCATTCTCCTGTGGAAGACACAAGTCTGCATGGTCTTGCTTTGCTAAAATACCAGTCTTTGGCAAGACACATCAGTTTTTCATTACAAAATAAAACATTTGGCTTAGCTTCTCAATCTAAACATCTCCATTCCGGTAGCCTCAGTTTCCCTCAGGCAATACTTTTGTGTCTCTAGAAGTGAGGAACATTCCAAAACAACACACACAAAGACAAAGCGAAGTCTCCTCTTCCACTGAAGATTACTGTTTCAGTAGCCCATTTGTGGACTACTGAAAGCTTATAAAGATTAGGGTACAATGTCAATACACTGTGTGTGGGCGCCTGGGTGGCTCAGTTGGTTGAGCGACTGCCTTCAGCTCGGGTCATGGTCCCGGAGTCCTGGGATCGAGTCCCACATCGGGCTCCCAGCTCCATGGGGAGTCTGCTTCTCCCTCTGACCTCCCCTCTTGTGGTCTCGCTCTCAAAATAAATAAATAAAAATCTTTAAAAAAAAATACACTGTGTGTGTGTGTGTGTGCGTGCGCACACGTGTGTGTACCATATTGCAATCTGTGGGGTGATACCTGATAATGTGTGAATATCCCATTGCCCAATAATCCTCAAGAATCTTACACCCAGTAATTTCAGCATCCGTTAAATTTCTACCCTTGCAAAGCTTAGGTCTTCCTTGTCATTTCTTGTTTTGTGTATTTTCTCTCTGTTTCCTCTCCTGATTAGGTTAGCTGGTAGTATGTCTATTTATTTTTTGCCTAGAACTATTTTGTTTCCTTTTCCCAACGATTTATTTATTAGTTCTGTAATTTTTTTCTTTTCCAATAATTAATTTCTGCTTTTTAATCTTTATTATTTTCTTCCTGCTTTCTTTGGTTCTTTTACTCTTCACTTTCTAGGCTTGGAATTGAAAGTTTAGTTCATTTATTTCCATTTTCCTGTACTTTAATAATAAAATTTTTTTTAAAGATTTTATTTATTTATCTGACAGACGGAGATCACAAGTAGGCAGAGAGAGAGGCAGAGAGAGAAGGGGGAGCAGGCTCCCTGCTGAGCAGAGAGCCCGATGCAGGACCCTGGGATCATGACCTGAGCTGAAGGCAGAGGCTTTAACCCACTGAGCCACCCAGGCACCCCCAGAATTTTACTTCTCTTAAAAAGCAATTCATCCATTACTTTTTTCTAGTACTTGCATTATTTCCTCTGTGTGTGTGTCTACCTCAGCCAAAACATTATTTTTTAAGAAATAAATCATTGTGGATCCAGTGAAGTGCCCTGGGCACCCTGGTCTCTGTCTCTTTATCCCATCCCCAAAAGAAATCACTGAGCTAATTTTGGCATTTATCACTTTTGTGCTTTAGTTATATATGTTTGCCATACATGTATATTGACAGCTATGGCTTTCACATCTGTAAAATATATTCATAAACAGCACCTTTCTGGAACTTGCTTTCTTTGATCAATATTATATTTTTGAAATTTATCCAAGAACAGAAATATAGTTCTAATCCATCCATTTTTACTTACATAAAATTTTTCTTAAGAAAATACTGCATTTATTTATCAGGCTCCCATTTGTATATTTTCAGTTTGTTTCAAATTCCTCTCAGTATAAGACAGCTGTCATAAACATTCTTACAGATGTCTTCTTGATCACATGTGCAAGGGTTTCTCCACGGAAGACACCTGAGTGCAGTTGGTGGCTTACAGGACAGGTACATCTTCAATCTTGCTAGAGAGGTGGTACAACTTGCTAGAGAAGTGATACACAATACCTTCACCAGCAGTGATGATATACTGACAACACGGTATTACTGGACTTTAAAATTTCTGGGGGGTATGGAAGTATATCTCATTGTAGCTTTAATTTGCATTGCCTTGGTTCCTAGGAAAATGTGCATCTTTTCAAACACTTATTGACCATACAGATTTCCTCTTCAGTGATTTGCCTCTTCATATCTTTTGTTAGTTTTTCTCCTGGTCTTGCAGGGCAGTCTTCATGGGCATGGGATTCATGCACTTAGAAGTGTGCTTTGTTTAATGCTCTGCTGTTGCTATCCTGAATTTCTTAATAATTTAACAAGGGTCCCTGCATTTTCATTTTGCACTGGGCTCCACAAATTATATAGCTGGTCCGGAAGTTGAGCCGTGTTTGAAATGAGTTTTGAAGGATGAAAAGGGATTTGAATAGATTTGCACTGTTCAACATGGTGGCCACTTAGCTACATGTGGCTACTTAAAATTAAGTAAAATTTAAAAATGCAATTCTTCAGTCTCATTAGCTACATTTCAAGTGCTCAATAGGTACAAGTGATTAGTGTCCACAGTATTAAAAAACAGACAGCATGTTTATCATTATAGAAAGTTCTATTGGACATTGCAGATCTAGATTCTTCTGCTTGAGGTGTGGCCCACCCACTAGCAGTATCCTATCACCAATCAGTCTGTTAAAGTGTAGAATTTCATACTCCATCCAGGGACTTACTGAATCAGACTCTGCTTGTAACAAGACACCAACACCCCCCACCCACACTCCCGGCGATTCTCATGCATATTCAAGTTTGAGAAATACTACTACAGAAAGCACGGACCTTGGGTGAGGTAGGGAGGTGAGTTTCCAGAGTGGAGGGATTCAGAGAGTAAAACTACATTCTGAGGGTACAGTGGGTGCAAAGACAAGTGCATGAAAATGTACTCACGGTAGGGACCAGAAAAGGAGGAACTTGGAGGCTGAGAGAGATTGTGAAGAGCTTTATAGCCCTTTGGATTATGCCCTTCAGGGAACTACTGACCAATTTAAAACAAAAGTGCTTGAAAAGATTTGGGTTTGAGGAAGACTGCTCAATGTGAAAGACCAGACAGGCAACCCGGAAGTCAGGGGAGCGGATAGAGAGCTTGGACATAAACCCAGGTGTGAGATAAAGCTTTCTAGGGAGCAGGTGACGGATCAGAAGGGCCATAGTCTCAGAGAGAGAGAGAATCCACAGGATCTTGGTGACTGACTGGACCTGTAGAGTTAAGGGAGAAAAAGAAAGAACTGAAGGTCAAACTTGTGTGACTGACAAATGGGGCTGCTTTTAAACAAATCAGGTATCCAGAGAATAAAAAGATTTTATGAGGCTGACTTGGACATGTTAAATTTGAGGTATTCTGGGACATCTGTCCACTGGTTTTCTCACCTGCCAAATGAAGACAGTGATAGCATCCATCGCACAGGAATGGTACATTAACTATCAGCTGATACGGTATATGTGAATACACTTTGTTAATGCTCAAGTCATAAGACATGTCATCTAGTATCAGCCCTGCATGTATCCACAGTCTGATGGAAGGACACAGAGGAGAGACTGAAATACTGCCTGCCTTTGCACAAAAGCAGCACCATCCATCTAGTTCAGTAAGACAGGAGACACTGGAGAAAAATGCTGAAGAGAATGAAAAATGTGGACAGTCAAGTAAGAAATATAAGATAACAAATCATCAATTAGAAAGCCACCCCAGCTGCTTCTAAACATAATAAATTGTCAAAGCTTTCCATCAAATAGAAGACAGAGTTAAATGAGATTTGGGAGAAAACGCATATTAAGAAATTCAACCGAGCAATTAGTAGCAGCATTTACCGTAGATTAGAAACCCTCTCTGGAATCATTCTGCCTTGGAACATACCCAGCATATACTACAAACTGTTGTTATGTTTCGATTTTCATCTGCAGACAAATTTAAAGTTAAAAGTCTTTAAAGGTTTGTTGTTGTTACGTTTCGATTTTCATCTGCAGACAAATTTAAAGTTAAAAGTCTTTAAAGGTGATTGCTAGCTCAAACTTATCATTAAGCAGACTGCTTCCTAACTCTTGACTATGTGTTTGGAAAACGTCTAGGAACATCTGATTGGTTAGACGGGATCTGGGTATGAAATATAATTCTTTGACGCATGCTACTAGAATGTATAGGTAGTACTGGGATTCTTAAATTTGTTTTTCTTTTGTGAGGTAAGCAAATAATCAGACTTTAAGCTTCGTAAAACTATTCAGTTAAATTCGATACGTATCTGTGGAAGATATATCACAGTGGGCAGGTGGGAGGGTATGATCACTTCTCCCAGGGAGTGGATAATCTCAAGGCAGGGGCACTTCTAAACAAGTACTGAGGAAAGTGAGTCAGTGCGCACAGAATCAGAAACAGGATGGTAAGTATAATGGCATCATAAAGTGTGAGGGATTCTTTCCATCTAATCAAATCTCTCAACCTTCCTGCTAGCTTACAGGAAACGCAGGAGTAAAGGATAGAGTAAGACAATAAGCTCCCATCAGAGATCATAAATTTGAAGTTTTATGACTCAATCTGAAATGATCCAAATAAGGCTCTCAGAGCCAGTCTAATGTCAAGGTCATCATCCGCCCTTGATCTTCCTTGGTGGGGCACACAGAGGAAATCTGCCATTTAGTTCAGCTAGCTGCGGCCACAGTATCTGCAGCAACTCCCATAGAGAGTGAGAGCCTATTTGCCAAGACCTTGAAGGCATGGTGGCCTCTGGATTTCCTCTGATTTACAGAATGTGACATAGGTGACCTTGTTGATTCCCCAGGCTATGCTTTAACAAGACTGACACCCTCCACCTGCATAGATGCTGCCATTTTGCTGATCCCTGCTACAGCTGAACATAACTATGTAAGCCCAAACAAAACCACAAAGGAACCAACCAACCAACTCTCAGAATCATGAGAAATATCAAACGTGTATTTTTTTAAAAGATTTTATTTATTTATTTGACAGACATAGATCACAAGTAGCAGAGAGGCAGGCAGAGAGAGAGGAAAGGAAGCAGGCTCCCTGCTAAGCAGAGAGCCCAATGCCGGGCTCGATCCCAGGACCCTGGGATCATGACCTGAGCCAAAGGCAGAGGCTTTAACCCACTGAGCCATCCCGGCACCTCTCAAACGTATTTTTAATATGTGGGAAAGTTCATTCTACTGCAGTGGATAACTGAATCACAAGCTGCTAAATGCTACACAATGAACAAAGAGACTGCCTCAAAGGAAATAATCTCTTAAAGGTTTTGGACCTTTTCTTCTCACTTGTTTAATTTAGGTGGATTTCTTATCCCAATCTGGCTGTCCACGGCTCTGTTTTGCATTCAGGAAGATTTTGGCAGCTACAAGCACACATACATACTAGTTATTCATGGGACATTCAAAACATTTTAAAAATAAGTATTGGAGGGCTCCTGGCTAGCTCAGTGAGCAGAGCCTGTGACTCTTGATCCAGGGGTTATGAGTTCGAGCCCCTCATTGGGTGTAGAGATTACTTAAAAAATTAAAAAAAAAAAAACAAACCACGTACTAAACTGTAACTTTTCTAAAATAAAAACACAAAATTTGTAAGATATATTATCAATGTCCTACAGCATACTTCCAGATACAGAGGTCTTTTCCTCCCCTAGATTTACCTATCTGCAATGCAGCCTGCCTACTTTTGTTATCAACGGGACTTCCTTTACTTAGTGAGGTAAACTGTTAGCCGGAGGTGGGGTGAAAATGACAAAGGATTAGCTAGCAGTAATCACTTTACCCTTTGCAAAGGGCACAGCCACCTGCCAGGGCTGTAACCAGGAAAAGAATCACAACAATGATTTAGATCTGAATATTCATTTAGCCTGAATTTCCACTACTACTATCTAGAGTTTTGTTGTACACCCATTTTATTTATTTTTTTAAGATTTTATTTATTTATTTGACAGACAGCGATTATAAGTAGACAGAGAGGCAGGCAGAGGGGAGGGGGAAGCAGGCTCACTGCTGAGCAGAGAGCCTGATGCGGGGCTCCATCAGGACCCTGAAATCATGACCTGAGCTGAAGGCAGAGGCTTTAACCCACTAAGCCACCCAGGTGCCCCTGTACACCCATTTTAACTCCTATATTCACCTATATTATTTTCAAAGAACCTTCAAGTTATTACAAATGATTTTTAAATGCATGTTTCACTCCTTTATTCTTTCCCTTTTGCAGACAAAGGGAAGCAGCAGTATGATTAGGAAGCAGCAGCAGGTGAACCAAGAAATCTGTAAACAAAAAGAAATGGTGGGCCATATTTACAGTTGATGCAAATGTGTGGGTCACAATTGGGGATGGGCAGTTATGACTAGGCTCAAAGTCAATAGATGACCCAGACCCACTAGATTTTGAACAAAGGACTAATATGATCAATAGTACACATCTAAATTTGCATTTGGCCTAGAGCAGTGTGGTAGCTCCTTTCCAAATATTTCCCTCCTCTCCCACAGAGGGCCTGATCTCCTGGTGATCATGCCCTTGTCTGATCTCCTCCATTTGAATCCTGAATAGTCCGACACTTGCTTTTGACCAATACGATATGACAAAAATGATGCTACATCACTTACAAGGCTCACTTCTGCTTAGCAGCTTCTGATCTTGGGGCTTTCGGTATGCGCACTCTGATGAAATTCAGATCAACTGTTAGGGGCAAGAGCAGACGATAATTAGCTGGTGCAAATGAAAATTCACTGATACAACCCAGTGACTCAGACCAACTTACTAAAAATTGTCCTCTTTTGAGAAGTGGGGATATGGGCTGTTTAGAACTCTCCATTTGTGCACTAGATGATGCCCTTGGAGAGTTCTCTTGTGGAAGTTGAGGCGGCCATTGTTATATAGAGTAAACTTGACATAACTCTTGCCCAGCACAGCTGATAAGCTTAAAATGGATGAGCTCACATCCATAGATATTTATATGAGCCAGAGACCAGAAGACCACAGGCAGAGATAACGCACAGCATTACATACTCCTGATTCATTTCTGCTATTAGAACAGAGCTGGTAGTATACATCAGGTATGCCCAGGTAAACATAGGACACTCCTGGATCTTACAAAATCATCTTAAAACATGCATCACAAGACTTGTAGAAAAACTCACTGTAAACAGAATTAACACAAGAACTGTAAAGTGGCCCAAATTCTGAAGAGACCAGAGTTTCGCTGTTCTTTGAATAAAGCTAGAATTTAATTCACTAAAGCATCTATTACAAGGTGATCTGCAGTAGGAGGTACCAGAATGAACCAGATGATTACCCTACCCACCCAGGTAAATGGATTTTTAACCTGTGTTCTCCTCACAGGAATCTAAGATATTTTCTTACAAGGAGTTCCAAAGTCTCCATTGTCTAGTTTATCTATTAACCACAAAAGGGAAAGTAGACTTTATAAAGGACTATACGGAGAAATCTGGAGGACAATTCAGATTGCAGTTATTAATACTGGGGCAACCTAATATTATACATTTAAAGGTTAATATTATGTGTTTAATATTTAATACTATGTTCTTCTGGATGGGAAACAATATGAAGAGCACCTCTTAAAGTCTGAAAGATTCTTGACATATAACCAAACCTCTTGATCCTTCTTCTACTTTACAGTAAATGGGGAAGCTAGAGAAGAGGTTGAATGATATCAGGAGGAATAAAAGGCCCGGTAACTGTCTTAGGCTCTCCAAAAAGTTACTGCCACGAATACAAAAACGTGGGGGGAGGTTGTTCTGCATTAAAAGAGAGGAGCATAAGAAATGCAATGCATGAATCCTCGTTGGACTATCCTTCTACCAAACCAGTATAGAAAACATCTTTTGACAATCAGAGAAATTTGCGTATGGGCTAGATATCCGGTAAAATTATCATGTTACTAAGTTTCTTATATGCGACTTTCTTTTTTTTAAGAGATTTTCATATTTTTTTTAAGATTTTATTTATTTATTTATTTGGCAGACAAAGATCACAAGTAGGCAGACAGGCAGGCAGAGAGAGAGGGGGCAGCAGGCTCCCCCCACCCCCAGCAGAGAGCACGATGAGGGGCTCCATCCCAGGCCCCTGAGATCATGACCTGAGCCGAAGGCAGAGGCTTAACACACTAAGCCACCCAGGAGCCCTTTAGATGCGATCTTCTTATGTGGTTGCACAGGAGAATGTCTGTCTTTATTCTGAGGAAACGCAGGCTGAAATATTTAGGAGACATGAAAAGCAATTATGGCAAATGTTAACACTTATTCAACCCTGGAGTTAAGTACTTGGGTGCTCCCTGAACGATTCTTTCAACTTTCCACGTGGTGATGCCGGAGCCAAGCTGTTGACAGTCCCAAAGCCAAGCGGCCTCAATGGGGAACTGTTTTCATAGAGCATTATGCCAGGGGTGCCGAGAGAAGAGGAAACATTATTTCTTTGGTGCCTCCACCCAAAGACCTGCACGACCAGAAGAACCCATACAGCAACACCCAGTTCGCACGCCTAAAAGCCTCACCGCTTCTTCCAGTTAGTGACGACTATGGGTAGGACAGACTAGCTCTGAATTCTCCAGACCAAAGAAGAGGTTCGAGATGAATTCCCGAAAGCAAGCAACTTCCTGGGACTCCTGTTCTTCCACCAAACCATTGTAACCTGACGTACCCACCCTCTCCATCGATTCTAAGAAGAACGCACATTTCTTCTGAGATAAGCAACTTCCCGAAGTTTCTTCTGTCCTGAGCAGCTCTTTGCACACTCTAACAAGTAAATCCCTCCAGGACTGCCTCGAGGCCGTGCATTTACGCCGCTAGTAAACACGGCAAACCCTTGCCAGAGGTCCCTCACTAAGTCGCCCAACCTCCGCTCGCCGCAAATGGAAAACGCCTACCGTCCTCGGAACGCAAGGTGATGGCGAGGAGCGACAGGGCGCGCCCAGGAGAGTGCGCACGGCTGCGGGCGGAGCAGGGCAGCGCTCGCCCGGGCTCGGGGCCCGCGCCTGCGTGCGAGCGAGCAAGGGGCTCCCGGCCTCCGCGCGTGGTCTGCGCGCGCCCGGCCGTGCGTGCGGCTGCGGGAGGCTGCGTGTGCGCGCGGGGCGGCAGCGTCGGCCGCCCACCAGCGGGTGTCGGAGCAGGCTTCGTGCGGTGCGCGGGAGGTGAGTGTGAGGCGGGGTCGCTGGGGGCGATCCGAAAGCCTTGGAGACCCCAGGTTTGGTGGCGGGCTTGACCCTAGGACTCGCTTCTCCCGGAGGGCGCTACCGGGGCAGCGAAGCCAGGGGGCGGTCAGGGCGGTGCCGCCCACTCCGGCCCTTTCCCAGAGCGCCGCCGGGATGGCGCCGGAGCAGCCGCACCCGGGGACTCCGGCCTCTGCGACGAACAGCTGCCGGATCCCGGTGAGCCGGGAAGAAGGAGCCCGGCGGGGCCCTGGCGACACTGAGGGGCGCAAGGACGCGTGGCGGGCCCTGGCCGCGGCTGCAAGGAACACACTGTCCTGCCGTCTCTGCCTTAGGGTGCAGCCCCCAGATCCCCGTCGCCCTAGGCCGCTCCAGCGACAAACTCAGGGAGCAGCCCGGGTGCGTTGGCCAGGGCTGCCGGGGAGAGGAAGGGGACGGTGTCTCAATTTTGGTGGATTTCCCAGCAGGCCCGGGGCCAACGCATTCCCAAGGCGCTGGGGAAGGGCCTGGGAGTAGGATTGTGGGAGGGTTCGTCTTCATCGGGAGGGGTTGTAAGGAATATGGACCTAAGGAGAAGAATGGGCTGATTGGGCAGAGAAAAAAGGAAACCCCAAGGAGCTAGGGCTATCCAGAGGCTATCTTAACGCATACAGACATTTTAAAAGAAATCTGAAAGGTGCAATGGAGCCTCACTTTTCCAAGCAATAAGGAATGATGCCAGTAGTATTGCATTCCGTATTTCCTTCTCTTCCACTCCTCACTGTTGGACTAGGAGGGAGAATTGCAAGGCAGAGATGGGTTTTTTATCCTTTGTATTTTGCACATAGTATCAGTGTTTAGGACGGGCTGCTTCGTCAGGAAAATCTGGTACCAAGGAACAGATTACCAAACCGTATCTTTTTTTCTGTTGTCAGAGGAAAGCAAGATTTGAGTTTGCAGTCTTCAGCTGAGAATAAGTTTGTGTTTTAGCTTTCCCCAGGTGTCCTAGAGGGATGGAGGGAGCTGATTTTGTGCTCTCAGAATGTGTTGATGCCTGATAAAAGCAAATCTGAACTTCTATCAGTCTAGAGAAGGGAGCTATTTATTAAGAGATAAGAGTCTAAAACATTTTTTTCTTCTAGACGAGCAGGTTCATTTGAATGAATGGTCATTGGGTAATTCTAGCCATGAAAATAAAGCCTGTTACCAAAACAGTGGCCAAATTATAATTCCAGAGTGGATGCATGAGGTGATTTGAGAGCAAGAAGGAAGAAGAGAGGACCAAAGCTTTTCCAAAAATGAAGAGAATGCTGATGTATGATACTTTGCTCTTGTAGCAGCTTGCTAGGTATAGAACATTGATTTTATTTTATTTTAAAGATTTTATTTATTTATTTGACAGAGAGAGATCATAAGTAGACAGAGAGGCAGGCAGAGAGAGAGAGAGGGAAGCAGGCTCCCTGCTGAGCAGAGAACCGGATGCGGGACTTGATCCCAGGACCCTGAGATCATAACCTGAGCCAAAGACAGCGGCTGAACCCACTGAGCTACCCAGGCTCCCCTAGAACATTGATTTTAGATGTCATATTGCTCGATGGTGTTGAGTTATGACTTAGATGTATTCTTTTTCTGTTCTTTTGATCAGTAGGTCACAGTAAATCTTTTAATTAAGCATGGAATATGAAAAGCAGCAGAAAAACTTCTGCTAGTGCTTTAGTCTCATCTGAAATTCTGTAGGTAAGTTCATCTTATTTTAATTTAGAAATTATCCTAACTGGTTAAAACTGACTGTGAGTCTCCTTTACAAGCTTTTAAGGATCATTTACATAGCTACGAATTCTGTCGTATATTCTAGTATATCTTTTTTCCCTGGAGGATTTGAGGAGTTGTAAGAGTTAAGCTTTACTAAACCGTCCTGGATGATACATGTATTTCTAAAAATTGGGTTATTTAAAAAATATTGTGGTAACTCAGGAAAAGTTATCTGTGTAAACTTAATTTGGTGGCCATATTCAACTTAAACTCCACTCTCTTTATTCCTAAGAAAATACTCAAGTGGATACTGTTTCCTCTTTTCTTATCCCTTGAAATGATTTGCCTTCTCTCTCTGCCCAGTCTGGAGCTCTGTTCTTTACACCATCAGGTGATACAGGTAGAATCCCATTAAGCGCCTTTATCCCATTCACAACCATATAACATCGAGGCCAAATACACTTTCTTCTTGCAGCTCTAACAGTTACCATTGCTCCTGCGTGCTCACTATGTGGTAACCACACTGTACAACTTCCTGAACGAGGTCAGATGTGGTGGGTCAAATAGCATGCTCTTAAATGGCCTTGCACATCAGATACATTCTAAAGTTGCAGTTCATTTGACAGAATGTCTTTTGCAAATATCTCTTTTGGGACTGTGAACAATGGTTTTATTTCAGTAAAAAATTGCCTGTTATTAATATTGATTTGCTTTTGGCACCAGAGCTCTTGGTACATTGTGAATTAGATGTGAGGAGAAGGTGAAGGTATGTGCAGGAAGAATGGTGGTTTGTAGGAGGCTTGTCTAGATGAGGGAAGTTGAAGCCACAGAACATCCCCAGGGTGAGGCCCTGAGACACTGCAGGATGGAAGATTTGGCCAGGAAGATAACTTGTAACCCCTGCAACTCTGGGAAATCAGGGAGTAAAGCCAGAAAGCTAGGGTAGAGTATGAATTTTTCATTCTATGTTTCTGATCCTGCATTAGGAAGCCAGGCCTTTTATGGTCCCGTTAGAGCATCCATAGCCTAGCTTAATACTCATCAGCCCTGTCTGCCCTTTGGGAACCATTTTATGTGGGAACATGTTACCACTACTAGGATTTGCTCTTCAGTGATAAGGAAACACAGAGAAGAAAGATCGTAGGAAATTGAGATTTTCTTTTCTTTATTTCTCCCCCCCCCCTTTTTTTTTTAAGTAAGCTTCATGCCCAGTATAGGGCTTGAACTCATGACTCTGAGATCAAGAGTCACATGCTCTACTGACTGAACCAGCCAGGCACCCCAGGAGACTGAGCTTTTCTTGATGTTCTAAGGTATGCCATTTCATGGGGCTAGAACAACACTTCCAGACTAGCAGCCTGTTTAGTGAATAAAGTTTTTTGGAGCACAGCCACACCTATTTGTTTAATATTGTCTACGGCTCCATTTTTGCTACAAAGGCAGGATCAAGTGGCTGGGATAGAGACTGTATGGCCCGCAAAGGAAATGTTTGCTATCTGCCCTTTTATTTATTTGTTTATTTTTTAAAGATTTTATTTATTTATTTAACAGAGATCACAAGCAGGCAGAGAGGTAGGCAGAGAGAGAGAGGAGGAAGCAGGCTTCCTGCTGAGCAGAGAACCCGATGCGGGGCTCGATCCCAGGACCTTGGGATCATGACCTGAGCCGAAGGCAGAGGCTTTAACCCACTGAGCCACCGAGGTGCCCCTGCCCTTTTATTTAAAAAAATTTTTTTTGCCACTCCTGGGATAGAGCACAGAATTCTGCTAAAATCCATGCTGTGTGTTCCGAACAGGCTTTTTAAAGTTAGCATAAAGAAGCAGTGTATTTGGCTCCTATTTTGGTAACAGACTTTGTTTTCAAGGATGGGGAGACCCCCTTTCTAAGAGAAAAAACTCTTACCAACTCTTCTCTCTTAATTAAATAGTTCTTTTCTCTAAACTGATAATAGGTTCTGTAATTTTTGTTTTTATCAAGCATCTGCACATTCTGAGATTGCAAAGATGGCTCCTGGCCATGGACCCTGAGCACACATTTAGAGACAGTTGAGCTGGGAGGTCTCCCTCCCATCTTCTCCAGGTGGGCTTTACCCATAATGTTCAGTCTGAACCTTGAGGAGTCCTCAGCCTTCCTCGGCTCTGTATGGTATCAACAACTCGAGGGCAAGGCAGGGATCTTTTTCCCCTTTGCAGTCCCAGTTGCTAACACAGGCCTAGCCTGTGTTAGAAATGAAGAAATGAATGAAATACACTTAGATAACTGAGGGAAAGGTAGTTGATGACTTAGCCTGACAGACAAGGTTACAATGACAAAGATACATAATATTCCTAGCCTAGGGCAACAGTGAGAAGAAATATTAACTAGAGCAGCTTCCGCTGTCCTTTTCCTCCAACGAGTAAAGCTGTTTATAACAAAACAGAGACAGGAAGGCCCAGCTTTCAAGTCAGCTTTCCTGCTGTTCTGCCTGACTTGTATGATCTTTGCTCCACTCCAGTTTTCCTAGCTTCTCTCCAGACCCGGTCATCTTGTTGCCTCTTCCCATGAACACATGGCTGTTCTGTCATGTGGCTCTTTCAGATTGCTCACCTCTGAGTGCAGAGGTACATCCACTTTTGCTCTGTTTGGGTGTTTTGGTCAGTACCATATTCTCACAGTCCAGCATGAGCCCAAGAAGTGTATGTTGAACACATGACTGACTGTGGAAAACACACTGGCGGTGAGGGATCAACCAGTTTTGAAACCAGCGAGGTGCCATCATTGGGCTCACTTGTCCACTTCCTTCAGAAAGATCATTCAGTGCGCTCTTCAGAGAAACTCGACTTGTGAATGAGCTAAGGCTCCCTTGATCTTCAGGTGGAGGAACCTTTTGAATATGGAGATGAGTCAGTCAGACAAGTACTCTGAATCTCTGCAGGCTCCTGACAGGTCACTGCTTTTGTGTCTGAGTGTTTGCTAATGTTTACTGAAGCTTGGTAATTTATTCAGGGTTATTTGGAATATAAACTCATTAACATTATTCTTCTCAGCAGTTCCTCCTTTTCTGAAACGTGTACTTGAAAGGAACACTCCTTGGATAATGTCTGGATGAGAATTCGAAAGAGCATGGTCTGCTTGGAAATTGAAGAGTGTTTGCGCAAAGGATTCCCCTCCCGCCCCCCTTTAAGTTTCTGGGTTAGCTTTGAAGCTCTTCATCCCTGAGGAAGATCAGAAGTGCAACACTGTGTGGAAGAAAGCATGAAGATGCCAGGCCAGTGAGATTAACACAAATTAGGAAAGATGCCTAGTGGTGCCGTGGTTGGGGAGCCCACTCAGGATGAGGACTGCGGGATTCCCAGCCTCGCTTGCTGGCTGTGAGAGCCTGACTCTTGATCAGGTCTCCACGTCTCAGTCTCCTCAACTGGAACAAAGATGCTGTGGTCGTAGTGCCTACCTCCTAGATTGTCTTAATCAACAAATAGTGGAAGTATGGGGTACTTACTACAGTGCCAGGACCAAGCAGGGGCTTTTGCTAAACTTATGGAGAGAGGGGAATGTGAAGAAATTGGATAAAGTAGAAAGCAAGTTTTTTTTTTTTTTTTTAACATTAACTTTGTTTACCTGGACAGAGTAAAGCATATTTCGTTTTTAAGTGTTATTAAATTCGGCAAGTATAGTGGTTGCAGTTCATCCATTCAGTAAATAAGATTTGATTCTCTCTTATATGTCAAGCTGTGCTTCAAAGTAAGAGGGAGGAATGTAAGCTTTATCAAATATGCCCAATCCTTAAAATAGATTGATGCCACTTGAATATTTCACGCCTCAGTTTGAAAAGGTTAATGTATTTTGTAATTCTCCGCCAGTTGTCAGAAATACCTATTATAGGGCTTTTGAGAGTTCAAATCATTCCCAGTTATGGGAGGATCACGGGGCAGGAGGAAGATCATGGGAGGGGTAGCTTGTGTGGGAAGAGGAACCGAAAAAGTTCGCAGTTGGCATGTGAACCTCTGCTAGTAGTTCCTATGAGCTTATATGTTCAGGGTAGCAAAACGTTAGGAACTTTAAGATGCTAGAAGAAACATCATCTTTGGGTTCTAAAAGGAAGCTTTTTTTTTTTTTTTAAAGATTTTATTTATTTATTTATTTGACAGAGACACAGCAAGAGAGGGGACAGAAGCAGAGGGTGTGGAAGAGGGAGGAGCAGGCTTCCTGCTGAGCAGGGAGCCCGATGTGAGGCTCGATCCCAGGACCCTGGGATCAGGACCTGAGCCAAAGGCAGACTCTTATTGACTGAGCCACTCAGGCGCCCCCAAAAGGAAGCTTACTGGGGTGCCTGGCTAGCTCAGTGGGTAGGTAGAGCACGTGACTGTTGATCTCAGGGTCATAAGTTCAAGCCCTATGTTGGGTGGGGAGCCCATAGTTGGGGGGGAAAAAAGAAAACTTACTGATTTGGAGAGAGAATGTGGATAAACTGGGATTGATTTGCCTGTCTACATGTGCTGTAGACCATATGGTGTCCTATAAGAGACATTGGGAGCTAGCTGTAGGGTCTGTAAATGGAGCAAATGTAAGCAAATAAGAGTAAGTTAGAGGAGCATGTAGTGGACTTTAGTAATAATAGTGGTACCATCTACGTAGTTCTTACTGCTGGCCAGCTCCATCCTAAATGTTTCTGATTCACTGAGTTTTGCTGAATTCAGATGGGATTGGGCCTGAGGCTCTGCATTTCTAGCAAGCTTCTAGGTGGTACACAGGCACTGTACTTGGAATAGTTAGGTCTAAAGCAGCACATTGGAATGATCTGGGAAACTTTAAAGGTACTGCCATCTGAGCCTCACTGTCCTCTGCAACTCTCCTTTAGTTAGTCCCGGGTACAGCCTGGCTTCCAGAGGTTTTCAAGTTCTCCAGGAGATTATAATACACAGCCAAGTTTAAGAACCACTGGGTTCAGAAAGAAGAGGGAAGAGAGATAGTGGTCAGGCATCACTGATTCTGTTTGTTTCTAATATAATCAGAGGAGGTCAGAATGGTGGAGTTTTATTTTGCTTTGTTTATGAATTAATATGTTCGGTTGGAGAGGGAGCTAGTAGGGGAATTTTCTTCATGATGTGCATTGATATGTGGTTCTCCCTCTGTAGGAAATAGGACATGACTGTGTGTACTAAACTCACTAAACTCAATTCCACTGGGCCTTGTTGGGGCTATTAGGATTTCTGCCCTTTGTACTACTGTTCTTTATGTGGAATAAGAGTCATAATTTACAACTGGCAGTAATTTTATAATTATCCTTAATGATAGCACATGTTTTCTCCTTGGATGACTCCTAAAGCTCATATGCCCAGGCTTAGAATTTTATTGAAATGTAGTTTTGGGTGGGTTTTTTTGTTTGTTTTTGGTTTTTCATGTCTGGACCTTTTAAAAGGAACATGATCAGAATTAGAAGAAGGCTTTGTATCATGAGAGAGCTGAAGAAAAGTAAGCATAATCTAACAGATTCAGGAGTTTGCTCTTGGATTCGGTTTATTCTTGGGGATCTTTCCTTAACATATTGAATGGATAAAAGCACATTATCAGACCATTTGCATAGCATTCAGATATCCATCTCCACCTACTGTGTGCTAGGCTCCAGGGATGTGGGGGGAACAAGACGAGCAAGGCCTTTTCCCTCACAAACCTCAGATTTTTGGGAAGGGAACAGGTAATAGAAAATCAGACAGAAAATCTGGCTGGGTTAATTGCCTAGAGGGGAATAATGAGGGGTGTGATGGGTGGGGATTAACTTGGGATAAGAGGTCAGAGCAGGAGTCTCCTAAGTGACATTTTGCTGGGATTTGAAGCAGGAGAAGGAGCCAGCCTTTCCAGGAAACAGCTTTTGAGTTAGAGGGACAAGCAAGTGCAGACTTCACGAGGTGGGAAAGTTTGACATAGTCAGGGTTCAGAAACGAAGCCATTATAGCTGAAATCGGGATTGGAAAAGGCATGGCAGCAGATGAAATGCTGCGGGGGGGGGGCGGGGGCGCGGGGGGTGTATTCCTAAGGGACAGACTGGATAGAGAGACAGCTGGGATGGATAGAGCTTCTTCAGAAAGTGTTAACATTGTTGCCCTTAAGCTTTCATTGTCTGTGCTTTGTTTTTGCATTCACAGTTCTCTAATGAACTATATCACACTTGCAATTAGAAGAGTTTAAATGTTTTTTAAAATAATTGAATTTGCTTTCCCTTTGCAGAAAATAAGCAACATTTTTTTATCCCAGGAAAGAATTTGAGGTTATTTTGGCTTAAATAATTGTACCATTGAATGATCCTTCTGTTTCTCTGGAGTCCTTGCATTTGGACTGATCCCTTCAACCACTCTCTCACCCCCCAATTTTCTAGGGTGCAGCATATATATTTTAAAGATTTCTTTATTTGGGGGCAGAGGGAGAGAGAGAATCTCAAGCAGACTGTCTGCTGAGCACAGAGTCCAGCACTGGGCTCCATCTCACCGCTCTGATATCATGACCTGAGGCGAAATCAAGAGTCAGACGCTTAACTGACTGAGCCCTATAGTTCCCAGCATATTTCTGATGTAAAATAAGAAAGTGTATATCTGCATAAATTATTAGTTATCATTTTTTAAAGATTTTATTTTTTTGAGGTAGAGCCAGAGAGAGACCATGAGTGGGGAGGGGGGAATAGAGGGAGAGGGAGAAGCAGTCTACCCGATGAGCAAGGAGCATGATGTGGGGCTCGATCCCAGGATCCTGGGATCTACCTGAGCTGAAGGCAGACACTTAACTGACTGAGCCATGCAGGCACTCCATTATTAGTTATTATGTTTGGGTTGTTAACAACCCGTATTTCAAGTTTGAGAGGGAGAATTTTGAGTTTTTTATATAAAGACAATAAGGTTGTGATGCTCCTTTACTGTTTCAAGGTTCAGTGGTCATGAGAAATTAAAACCACTCAGAGCAACTCTGGTCAGTAGGCATGCGGCGGATTCCCTGGGATAGGAAGGGTAGTGCCAAGAACATGAAATTTGGAGTCTTGTTTGATTTTGTCTCTACCACTTAAAAGCCTTTGTCTTTGGGCAAGTTACTGACTCTCCCTTAGCCTTAGTTTCCTCACCTATTCAGTGCAAACAGTAAGGATTTCAAAAGTGCCTGCCTTTATTCGTGGGCTGTCTTGAAGGTTGCATGAGTTATTGCCTGGTAGCAGTTTCCAGTGCTCTCAGCACAGCTGGACATCTAGGGCCAGGAAGTCATGTAGACACCTGCCAACATTGATGGTGCACAGTAACCAAATAAACAGAATGACTGATTGGATTACCTGGCTGTTTTAACTTTTTTTTTTTTTTTTTTTTTTTTAACATATAACATCCCCCCACCCCCCACCAAAATGTACAGATGAAGAAATGAAATATCACAGTGAACACACCGGTAGGCACCATCTAGGTCAAGAAATAGAGCGTGCCCAGCACCCCCGGAAAGTCCCCCTCAGGCCCTACCAATTGTATTTCCTAATTATCTCCAAGGTTTACCAGTGTCCTTGATGATTTCTTAACACCATAGATTACTTTTGCCTGCTTTTCCACTTTGTGTAAATAGAATCTTAGTGTCTACTCTTTATGTGTCTGGCTTCTTTAGCTCAACATTGGGTTTGAGAGACTCTAGAATGTCACGTGAGGTTGCAGTTTGTTCATTTCCACTTTGTATAAGGCGCTATTATATAAATTTGTTTCTCCTTTGTACCATGATTGTTTCCAGGTTGGGGTTATCATGGATAGTGTGCTGTTACAGACTTTTTTTTTTTAATTTTTAATTTATTTCTTTTTTTTTTATAAACATAAGTTACAAACTTTTTTGAACATGTTTTGGTATTCCTATTTACATATTCCCCCAGGACTGGGAGCTGCTACATCACAGGGTACATGTTTACTTACCTTTAGTGACTAACACTAGAAACTTTGCCAAAAAAAAAATGAACCAGTTTATACAATTCTTTTAACTCCAAACTACTGCTTAATTTTTTTTAATTCGCCAAAATTAGTTTAACAATACAGTGACTACAGAGATGATCTAGGACAGGATTTTCCAAAGTGTAGAGTTCAGTGCTTGCTAGAGGCACTGAAAATTAAAATAGGTACTTCAGATAAATTTGAGAAACGTGGCATGATGTAGTCTCATCTCAGAGAAGGTACACTAACATATTAAAAACAGAAATACTAATTTAAGTTTATTTGAATGACTTCCTTTTTTTTTTTTTTGTCCATGGAGCTCTTTTGAGGAACTCAGTAACACTTGTGGACAAGATAGAGGCAGCCCTCTTTGGCTCCCAGAAAGTTCTGGTGTTAATAACTGAGATGCAGATTTAGTCTCTGAGGATGAAGGTTTCATTTGATGACTAAAGCGTTGGAAGCAGCTAACCTGTTTTGTCTCTGGAGGTTTTCCCGGCTTTTCTATTATTTGAGATGTTTCTTCAGGTGTTTGTGGATCAACCACCCAATCGACAAGAGATTACTGGTGGCCTGCTGTGCACCAGCATCATGCTAGGCTCGTGGGGGTAGAGAAGATTTTTTGCTTAAAGTAAATTATTTAGAATATAGTTAGTGCATATACACTTAGTTAATATAATCACAAGTTCATCTTTTATAAAATGGAAATTATTTTAAAATCATAAATATAATTTCTTCACAGTGATATATGACATTATTACTTAAGAAGTCGATCATAAAATAATGGTATATTCTCCTGTTGGGCCTTTTTATATTTTTCTCTTCATCGATATTTTAGATTCTGTTTGTCCCTCTCCTGGGACATGCGATTCAGAGCAGATTCAGTGTCAGGGTGCACAAAGCCTTCCTAAGGAGGCTTGTGCTAGGAGAGCAGCTGCCCTGTGCTCCCACTGTCAGAGAGTGAGCCAATCCCAAGTCTCAGGCCAGGCCACTTTGACTCCTGTGTCATCATAGTGGGCCCACATTTATCCACACACCTGAGTGTCACTTTAACTTCAAGAACTACCAAGTGTACTGACTGAATAGCCTGTGTTCTCCCACAGAAACCTCACAGTGACTGAACTGGTATTGTGGCACTTGGTTTGTAGCTGAAAAAAGACACTTTTGAGAAATTAAGTCACTTCCCCAAAGTCACACAACTGTTAAGTATTACAGCTGAGATTTAGGTGAGCCATTTAACTCTGATGTCCAAGCATTTTTATCATACTTTTTTCCTGATAAAGTTTAAATACAAGGAAAACTAAAAATATAAGAGAATACCTATATTTCCATCACCTTGAATTAACAAATGCTAATACTTGATAGTGTTTGTGGCTAGCCTTATCTTTCCCCTTTTCACCACATGCCCCTTTCATTCTTCCCCAGCGACACGCACGCTGCTGAGTGTGGGAGGTATTCCTGCAGTTTCTTTAAAAAATAATTTTGTGTGGGGGCTCCTGGGTGGCTCAGTTGGTTGAGTGGCTGACTGGCTCAGGTCATGATCTCAGGAGCCCTGCATCAGCTCCCCACTCAGCAGGTAGTCTGCTTCTCCCTCCCCCTGCCTCTCCCTCCGGCTGCTGACTCTGGCTGTCCCTCTCTATCTCAAATAAAAATAAAATCTTTGGAGAGAAGAAAAATTTTTTGTGCATAGTTGCTTCTGAAAACTCACTGTTTCTTGGGTGCTGTTTAGAACTACTTTTATAAATGGTATCACATACGTATTTAATATTTCAACTTGTATATTTTACTCAACATTTTATTTTTTAATACTATCCAAATTAATACTCTGTGTATAAATCCAGTTCATTTCTTTTAACTGTCTTATAAGAGTCCACTGGAAGACAGTACCAAGTTTTATTGATTTATTATCTAATGGATAGACATTTAAGTTGCCTCAGATTATCTATTTTCATAGCCCCATTGTGAGCATGCTTGCACATGTCTCCATGTGTCTATGCATGTAAGAGTTTTTTTAGGATGTAGTCCCAGAAAAGGAATGTCGATTTTCAGTTTACTAGATGTAGCCGTATTGCTTACCTACCAAAGGGGTGGTGACCGTGTACTTTGACCTTCTGTGTGTGACAAATAGCATTTACTCCAATACCTGACTAATAATAAATTTTTTGATATTTCCTGATGGGTTAAAAATTTGGTATCTGACTTCAATTTGCATATCCCTGATCACTAGTGAGACTGACCCTCTTTTCATGTTTATTAGCTTTTCTGATTTCCTCTTCTGTGAACTTCTTATTCACAGGTCACCTGTTTGCCTTTTTATTTGTAAGCTTTACATAAACTTTCTACAAAGAATAATAATAGATTATTACAAATATATACTATATAACAAATACAGTGAAAAGATTCTGGATACCAGTCCTTTGTTTCCCTTGTTATAAATATCTTCTCTGAGTCTGTGGCTGACCTTTTAACTTGCCTTGTCCTGTAAGCTTTATATTTTAAAAATGTTACCCAATGTATTTCTCCTTTTTTTTTTTTTTACTTTTTAAAATTCTCATATCCACCTGAATTTTATTTTTGAAAGTAATATGAATATGGTTTTATTTTTGCCACATTTATTCCGAACCGTTTACTGAATCTTTTCCCCATGGGTTTGTGATGCAGCCTCTGCCATTTTTCAGGTCCCAGTATATGTGCAGGTCTGCCTCAGGTCTTGGCGCTCTTCAGCTGTTTAATCTGTTTGTCGGCGCCTCTGTTTTAATTACTGAGGCTCTTTTTTTTTTTTTAATTTATTTATTTGAGAGAGAGAGATTACAAGTAGGCAGAGAGGTAGGCAGAGAAAGAGGGGGAAGCAGGCTCCCCACTGAGCAGAGAGCCCGATGCGGGGCTCGATCCCAGGACCCTGAGATCATGACCTGAGCCAAAGGCAGATGCTCAACCCGCTGAGCCACCCAGGCGCCACTAATTACTGAGACTCTTTCATAGACTTTGATAACACCAAGCCCACCCCCTGCTTCATGCTTTGTGTTCAAATTTGTATTGGTCATTCTTAGATCATTAAGTTCCTTTCATAATCATGTGAATTTATTGATTAGTTTAGGGAGGTAGAATCTTTACTTTTGATTTTTCTTACCCCTGAACATATGTCTTTCATTTATTCACATTTTTTTTTTTTTTAATTCTTCAGAAGAGATTTTTACCTTTCTACATCAGGGTTCTGCACTTTTGTTGTTGTTGTTAGTTTTTTTTTTTTTTTTTAAAGATTTTATTTATTTATTTGACAGAGAGAGAGGTCACAAGTAGGCAGAGAGGCAGGCAGAGAGAGAGGAGGAAGCAGGCTCCCCGCGGAGCAGAGAGCCCGATGCGGGGCTCGATCCCAGGACCCTACCCTGAGATCATGACCTGAGCCGAAGGCAGCGGCTTAATCCACTGAGCCACCCAGGCGCCCCGTTGTTGTTAGTTTTATTTAACACTCTGTCGTTTCTGTGTTTTCCCTTAGATTTTGGGTTTTTTTAATGTTTTGGATATGTATGTGAGCTCATACCCAACATCTTGGTAAACATATATCTGTAGCCTTTTTCCCTTTGAGTTTTCTATGTAGATGATTACAATATATGAAAATAATGGCACGTTTTCTCCCCTTCCTTAACAGTTTTTACATCTTATTTCTTCTTCTTCCTTGTGGCAGTAACACTCTAGAAGAGCAGTGTGTAGTAGAGGCAACAGTGGGTATCCTTGTCTTTTTTCTGGCTTTAATAGAAATATTTAAAATTTTCACCATTAAGTTTGCTACAGTTTCTCTAACAGGTTAGATATTTCCCTTCTATTCCCAATGTTTGTTTTTTAAAATAATCTTCCTTTTTGGCTTTTTTGTTTTTCATTATTTTCTGCTTTGTCTTTATTATTCCTTCTGTTTTCTTGTTTCTGTAATAACACTGGAATTAGGTTTTTAGCTTCTTGAGCTAAGTACTCAACTCATTTATTTTCAGTCTTTTTAAAAAAATTTATTATTCATTATACATGAGAGTCTGCATACTGTGTCATTCTGTTTATGTGACATATTCTGGTTTGGCAAAGCTAGAGGGATGAAAAACAGATCAGTGGTTGCCTGGAGGTTCAGGAAAGGATTGATTAAGGGACATTAGTACAATTTTTGTTGTGATGGAATTGACTCATATTTTGATTGTACTGGTGGTTACATGTACGGAACAGTAAAATATAAAGGGTGCATTTTATTGTATGTAAATCGTACACCAGTTTGGAAAAATCCAGTGGACACAAAAAAATGTATGTAAGATAATTCTACTTTTAAGAATGTGTATTTTAAAAGGTTATGAGTTTTTCTGTAAGGACTGCTTTAGATATATCCAGTGTATTTTTATAAGTAACACTTCAAAATGGGGAGGGAAATTTTTTATTTTTATTTTTTAGATTTTTATTTATTTTTGACATAGAGAGACACAGTGAGAGAGGGAACACAAGCAGGGGGAGTGGGAGAGGGAGAAGCAGGCTTCCCATTGAGCAAAGCCTGATGCGGGGCTTGATCCCAGGACTCTGGGATCATGACCTGAGCCGAAGGCAGATGATCAATGACTGAACCACACAGGTGCCCTTATTTTCATTGTTTTGAATTTTAATGTATTCAGGTGTTTTAAGAATCAAATTAATGTAAAAACTATATAACTTAAAAAGTAATATTACCAAGTAACATAAGAAAGGGATACTCTCAGGGAGCCTGGGTGGCTCAGTCAGTTAAGCATCTGCTTTTGGCTCAGGTCATGAACCCAGGGTCCTGTGATGAAGCCCTCCATTGGCCTCCTTGCTTAGTGGGGAGTCTGCTTCTTCCTCTCCGTCTGCCTCTTCTATCCTTCCCCCTGCTTGTGTGCTCACTCTCTCTCTCTCTCTCTATCTCAAATAAATAAGATTATTTTTTAAGATTTTTTTTTTATTCATTTGTCAGAGATCACAAGTAGGTGGAGAGGCAGGCAGAGAGAGAGAGGAGGAAGCAGGTTCCCCACCGAGCAGAGAGCCAGATGTGGGGCTCCATCCCAGGACCCTGGGATCATGACCCAAGCTGAAGGCAGAGACTTTAACCTCCTGAGCCACCCAGGTGCCCCAATAAATAAAATCTTTAAAAAAGGGGGGGGGATGCTCTCATCCCTTTTGTGATCTACCCCATTCCTCCCTACCCATCATATGTTTTTCCATTGTTTTTCTCATACACATACAAATTTCCTTACTTTTTTTTTTTTTAAATATTTATTTATTTTGGGGGGGGAGAGGGAGGGGGAGAGAATCACAGGCAGATCTCACAACCCTGAAATCATGACCTGGGCCAAAATCTAGAGTCAGATACTTAACAGACTGAGACACCCAGGTGCCTCTTTTCTCTTCCTTTTAACACAAAAGTTAGCATATTATAAACATTGTTCTGTATCTTCCTTCTCCACTTAATATATTCTAAAAATCTTTCATGTCAGTACTTAGAAAATATCTTCATTCTTTTTTTTAAACATCTGTATAGTATTCCATTGTTTATGTAAGTAATCCCTTATTAATGATCCCTCGGGTTATTTCTAATCATTTGCTATTATAATGTAGCTAATGACAGTAAAATGTCTTTATATATGTATATATGGCTGTGCCTAAAATAAATTCCAGGATCAAAGGCTCAGTGGATTAAGCCGCTGCCTTCGGCTCAGGTCATGATCTCAGGGTCCTGGGATCGAGCCCCGCATCGGGCTCTCTGCTCTGCAGGGAGCCTGCTTCCTCCTCTCTCTCTGCCTGCCTCTCTATCTACTTGTGATCTCTCTTTCTGTCAAATAAATAAATAAAATCTTTAAAAAAAAAAAAAAAAAAGAGTAAATGTATTTGTAAACTGTGTAAGTATGTCCAAATTGCCCTCCTGAGAGGTGATACCGTTTCCTATTCCACCATAAATGAATGGGAGAGGGAATTCATTTTCTTAACTCCTTTTAGTTTTTATTATTGAAATATTTTAAAGCAAATACAGGTATCTTGACTTCCTCCTCCTAAATTTATTCTCCTAGAAATAGGAAAAGTTTTTAATAGCTTTATTAAGGTATATATACCATAAAACATTTGAATTGTATAATTCAGTGATTTTTACTAGATGTACAGAGTTCTGGAACCATCACCCAGTCAAATTTTAAAATATTTCCATTACCCACAACTGATTCTCTATCTCCGTTTACAGCCAGTTTCTTAATGCCACCACCAGGCATTAAGCTTTCTGTCTATAGCTTTGCCTTTTCTGGATATTTCACATTATTAGAGTCATATATATATGTTGTTTTTTTTTTCAGGCTTCTTTTACTTAGCTTAATGTTTTTTAGATTCATCCTTGTTCTGAGTTCTTTTTTTTTTTTTAAGATTTTTTTTATTTGTTTATTTTGAAAGAGAGAGTATAAGCAGGGAGAGGGGCAAAACCAGAGAGAGAATCCCAGTCAGACTTCACGCTGAGCATGGAACCCAAAACGGGGCTTGATCCCACAACCCCACGATCAGGACCTGAGCTGAAATCAAGAGTCAGATACTCAACCAGCTGAGCTACCCAGTGGCCCTCATGTTCTGAATTCTTTAAATGGGTATGTTACAGCTTGTATCATCAGTACTTTGTTTCTTTTTGTAGCTGAATAGTATTCTAATGTATAGATATACCACATTTATTTACCCAGGAACATTTTCTTTTGTAGCCTGTTAACATATTGCACCTGAATAGATTAATAATTCTCCTGGCATCACCTAATACTTAGGTTGTATTCAGATTTCTACAGGATCCAGTCCAGACCGTACATTGTGTGTCCTTAAATCTTTTTTAATCTACAGCTGTCTCTTTTTTTCGTGGTGCTGACTAGCTAAAGACACCATGCCAGCTGACAATGCCAGCTGTAGGATTTCTTTGAATCTTGCCTGTGGTGTTCCTTAGCTTGTTCTTCTATTCTCTGTATTTTGTGTACATTTTGATTAGACTCCAGTTAACATTTTTGGCTAGGATTCCTCAGAAATAATATTGTTATTCCATATTGTTTCTCATTAGGAGATAAATAGTGTGTACTTGTTTCACCATTTATAATGCTAACATTGATTATTAGCACTCTAATTCTTCCAATGTAAGGTTTATATTGTTTCTTTCCTTATGAGTAAAAGGTTATCTTTGTGGTGTTACTTTGGTACCATGTAGATGTACAATTCCTTATTAATCTTTCCTTTGATGTTTAAAATACTGATAAATAATCATTGCCTGAATCAGTAATTTCATGAGAAGTTACAAAATGATAGTTTTCTTATTCTGTCATTCTACCTACATTTACAATTGGCATTTTTCTATAAAAAGGAGTTTTCCCTCTTCAGTTGGAGCTATTTGTCTCCCCCGAACTATAGATCATTCTTTAAAGCAGAAAAAAAAAATGCTTGTTTTCTCTCTCACACCTTGCCCCAAACCAATAGTTTTCAATTAAGGGGCTGATGTAATAGTGCCTCACTGAAATGTGGTAAATTGATCTTACTCAGTTGCACATATTGTATACTTTCCAATATGGTATTCTCTTTAACTTTATGGATTAAACAGAAATTTGTAAGGATGTTGAGTTTCCAAACAAGTGTTTTTTTTGTTTATGTGTTTTTCAAGTTAATGTTTTTGTTATAATTATATTGTAGTCAAATAATGTCAAATAATGTGGCCTCTGTTAAATTGAGGTTTGTTTTTGTTTCTGTTTTTGTTTTCTTTAAGTAATCTCTACACCCATTGTGGGTCTTGAATTCCCAACCCTGAGATCAAGAATTGCATGTTCCATCAATGAGCTAGCCAGGTGCTCCTATTAAATTGAGTTAAAAAAAAAATTCTTGAAATGGCTTATATAACCTAACATCAATTTTTTAATAAATGTGTCATGTGATTTTGAAAGGAATATTACTATTCTGTTAAACCAAATTTGTTAATACTATTTGAAACATGCATATCCTTATTTTTGGCCTGCTGATATATTAGTTATTTAGAGGGATTTGTTAAAAACCTCCCATTAGGATTATAGATTTTTCCATTTGTACTCATACATTTCAGAGTTTGCTTTATATATTTTTGAGGCTATGTTTTTATGTTTATATAGTTTCATGATTATTAAATTATCTTCTTAGATGTCTCCTTTTATTAGTAGCAAAATCTTGTTGTCCCTTTTAAATACTGTTCATTTAAAATATGTGACATTAGTATTTAATTGCAGCAGGCTTCTGATTGGCATTTTCCTGATATGTTTTCTTATTTACTAATATTAAAACTTTTGTGTTGTTTTGTTTTAGGCATGTGTCTTACAAGCAATATAATGGCAGAATTTTAAGCCAGTTTGAGAATCTCTCATCTTTTAGTAGGTGAGTTTATATTTACTCTGACAGTACGTTTATATTTACTTCTTTTTTTATTTTTAAAAAATTTTTGTTTTACTCTTTTAGAGTGGGAGTGGGGTGGGGGTAGAGGGAGAGGGAGAGAGACTCTCAAGCAGGCTCCACGCCCGGGACAGAGCCTGACATAGGGCTCAATCTCATGACCCTGAAAACATGACCTGAGCTGAAAGCAAGAGTAAGAGGCTCAAACAAATAAGCTAGCCAGAGGCTTCCATTTATACTTACTTCCAGCATCTTTTGTGTTTTTCTATTTGCTATGCATTTTCTCTGCTTTTTTTTCTCTTATCCTACCCTCTACTGATTTGATAGCTTGCTTTGTTTATTTCTTAATCAGTATGGAAGATATATAGTCCATATCTATTAATTCAGTGCTCCTTCTAAAGGTTAATGTACATTCTTAAATGAATTTTTTTGCACAGTCTTAAAGTTTATCACTCTCTCCTTGCTCCTCCTCAATTAGATAAGAATATTAACATGTTTTAATTTTGTGAAAATGTTTTTACAGCAACAATGTCATTTTTACATAGTATTTTACTTTCACTTTTTCACATTAAAAAAATTATTTTTGTTCTTTTTCTTCTACTCTCTGTATTAATTTTTACTATCTTTTAATTATCTCCTTGCTTCCACTTGTTTCTTTCATGCCATTCCTTCCTCCTGAGTTCATTTTTCTTTTTTTTTAAACCAATGACATCTAAATGAACATCATTAATTAATTACTTAATTAATTTTTTTTATATTTATTTTTATTTGTTTATTTACAGCATAACAGTGTTTATTGTTTTGGCATCACACCCAGTGCTCCATGCAGTACGTGCCCTCCCTATTACCCACCACCTGGTTCCTCAACCTCCCACCCCCCCCCTTTTTTTTTTTTAATATTTATTTTTATTTGTTTATTTACAGCATAACAGTGTTTATTGTTTTGTACTTAATTAATTTTTAAGATTTTATTTATTGACAGAGATAGCGAGATAGAGAGAGAGCAGAAACGGGGAGGAGAGAGACAAGCAGGCTCCCACCTGAGGGGGGAGCCCTACATGGGGCTCGATCCCAGGACTCTGGGATCAATCATGACCTGAGCTGAATGCAGAGGCTTAGCCCACTGAGCCACCCAGGTGCCCCAAGTTCATTTTTCTACATACTGAAATATATTCCTTTGGTACCCTTCAGCTAGTTTATGGACTTTATAAGTCTACATCTATTTGAAAGTGTCTTTATTTCATCTTCAGTTCACTTGAAATCTCTAAAATTCATCTATAAATTAGGTACAGTAAAACCAACTGGCCCACCATATAGAGATATTGGGGGAAAGCTAATAATATTTGTTGTGAACACCTCATAAATTTTTGTATTTATCTGTGTAGATAAAGTACTGTTATTATTAGCTAATGTAAATCCTGTTAAATTAGAATTACTATATTTTGAGTGGATTTTAAAAATCATTCCTTACTATGTTAATATTCACTAAAATCAGAATTATACCTAATAGAAATATCATGAATTGTATGTGGTCACACTTTGGGAGAAGAACTAGGATAAGATGAAACTCAGAATCCTGACTGCTAGGTTAGGGTTACTACTGCTCAGTGGAACATATGCAAACATAAAATTAAATTTTTGGCTTTGTTTTTATGTATTTACAAAGATAATACATGAATAGCATGGAAAATCCAAATGATACAAAAAGAAAAACAAAAGAAAGAAGAAATCTTTCAGAAATCCTACAGAATAGAAACATTGACATACTGGTACATATCCTTCTAGAAATCTTGCTCAGCCTATGTGACTCTATGGGTTTATAATTATCTTTTCATTTTTCAAAAGGACTCACAGCACATAAGCAGTTTTGCAGCTGCATTTTTCATTTGGTAATATATCAAGGGAATATAGGTAAGTTTCATTGTATATAATGAATAAATATATGCTCTTGTATGGATGTACCATAATTTGTTTAACCAGTTCTCTATTGGGAGGCATTTAAATCCATTTTTTTCATATTTTAAATGACACACAGTTACCTGCTTATTTCTTTAGGATAAATTGCTAGCAGTGGTATTGCTTGGTCAAAGGGTATGCAGGTTTAAAAGTTTGATACTTGTTTTCAAATTTCCCTCCAGAGTGCACAAGAATGCCTTTTCCCCTCACACGCACTGAGTATTGTCATGTTTTCTTCCCTTGAATTTGCTGGTTTGTGGGGGATTTTTTTGTTTTTTTTAAAAGATTTTATTTATTTGACAGACAGAGAGCACAAGCAGGCAGAGAGGCAGGCAGAGAGAGAGGAGGAAGCAGGCTCCCCGCTGAGCAGAGAGCCCGATGCGGGGCTCCATCCCAAGATCCTGGGATCATGACCTGAGCCAAAGGCAGAGGTTTTAACCCATTAAGCCACCCAGGTGCCCCTGCTGGTTTGTGGCTTTTGTCAATATTTCTGCTTACTTGTGAGTTTAAGTATCTTTTCTTATTTTATTGATCATTTGTAGTTCTCTGGAGAAATTCTCTTTGGCCATTAATTCTCTTGTAGTATTCATCTTGTTCTTAATTTTGGGGGCTTTGTCATAAAACTTCAGGTGTTTTTTTCCCAGTTTGTTTTTTATCTTTCACCCTTGTTGTGTTTTTTTGTTTGTTTGTTTTTAAAGATTTTATTTATTTATCCGACAGACAGAGATCACAAGTAGGCAGAGAGGTAGGCAGAGAGAGAGGAGGAAGCAGGCTCCCTGCAGAGCAGAGAGCCCCATGCGGGGCTCGATCCCAGGACTCTGGGATCATGACCCGAGCCGGGGGCAGAGACTTTAACCCACTGAGCCACCCAGGCGCCCCCTTGTTGTGTTTTTTATCGTTGTTTATTTTTTCAGTTTTTTGTTTTATTTTTTTGCTTTTCAATCTTGGGCAAGAAATTTTTGAAATTGTATTATTTCTTACATTTGAGTAATTGAAGGTCTTCCCCACTTCCAAACTATTAAAATATTCATCCATATTTTCTTTTAGTACTATGAAAGGTGCATTTTTCTCTTACTTGAGTCTTTAATCCATTGGGAACATTTTTTGTATATGAGTGCCTCCTGTTTTTCGTGTCTTGCTCTGGTTTCCAAACTTGACTAGTGAAAACCAAAACAGGAATGTACTGAATCATGGCGGCAGTGAGATTTGCCTCACTGTTTCCTCTTCTCACAGTTCATCAATGTGCCTGGGGTATTTGTGAATAGAGATGGAGGTTCAAAGGGGAAGGGTTGGTTGGGAGGTAGCAGTCGGCAGTCCCACGCCAGGATTGCCTGCTGTGAATGCATGTGTGGAGCAGAAGATGAAAGAGAGGACACCAGCACAGGGTCTCTTAGAAGTTTTGTGTTTCACTTATTTTAGTGACCCCCGCATTCTTACTCAGGAAAGTGCAACTGTGGTAGGGTGACCAGAGACACCTGGTGACGTGAGAACCTGGATGTATGTGTTAAGCCTTGAATACCAAGTGCTCTTTTTCCATGATGAAGCCATGGACTCTCTGAATTCTGTGGACTAGTGATAACTTTTTATTTCAGTATCTGTTTCTAGTTCAGAAAGAGACTGGAGGAGGTGGACTTGCTTCTTTCCCCTCTTTGACCTCTGATCCCCTGACCCATAAGTAAATGCTGTTAAGTTTCTTCTCTATCTTACAGAAATTTCAAGCCTTATTTGTGACTGCTGCATACTACCGACTGTTCAGTTGGTGAAATTGAAGGTCTTTCATGCAGAAGAAATAAATCAAGATGGCAAGAAATAGAAATATATTTATGGCTGTGAAACCTATTTTTCTTTAAGTAGTAAGAATTCATAAAGATTATCATTTTTTTAGGATAACTCCTTTGACAATAAAAATCAATTTAGAGAACACAGATGGGAAAGAATAGTTGCCCAGGGAGGAACACAGCTGGTGATGACAGAATCTGTTTACTGAACACTTAATGGCCAGTACGTTTTGTTTTGTTTTGTACACGTCATTCCCCACTTACACTGTCCTGACATCTTCAGTGCAGAGATGTGGAAACGGGGGCTCTGAAAGATAACATACCTACCTGCTCATCGTGTTTGTTGAAGGTCAGAGCTGGGGTATGGACCGTGGTCTGTGCCTTTAGAGCCACCTGTCTAAAGTCTGTCTGGCCGGTCCTCGAAAGACCTTTCCCCTTTTTTGGGCAGGAGAGTTCTTCTTATCTTTGCTGCTGCTTTATTTTCTTTGTGGGCCCACAAGCAGTAAACCTCAGAACCACAGGCACATTTTCACTCTTGGAAACCATGGCTTACAGAACGCACATAACATGACTTCTATAATAAGATTTGCTGTTTTGAGTTCTTCCCATTATTGAAAAGTAACAGGACCTTCATTGCCTCGATGCAGCTGTAAATGCTGCTCCTCACACAGGATACTTTCCTTCTCTTGGTCTGAAGTTTATTATAATGGCTGATTGTTGGAGTGAGGCGTAAAACTACACCTGACCTGCACAACAAATGTACAAGCTGTCGTTGGCCAAGGTGTAAACTGAGCATCCTAAGGTTGTGCAGTGTCTAGTAGCCCAATGAGGAGAAAGTGTAAGAAGGGGTTAATTACTTCTGTAATCCTTCCTGTGATCCTTCTGTTTCACATTTTTCCAGGAGCTGGCTGTGTAAGGGTAGTAAGGGGGAGAGGGGAGGTTGGAGTAGGATTGACAGACCTACCTTTTATCCTTATTACAGCTAGAAAGAGCGTACCAGACAAGTCTGTGTTCCTTGCACTCCTGCTGTAGGTCTCTCTCTGTCTTGCACTTTGATGATTATGAGAAAAACTTTGCCACCAAGGTCATAGACTATAAATGGAGAGGCAAGACACGTGTACATGAAACTATAGAGTTTGCCAGAACATTCCATTGTATTACATGACTTTAAGTATAGAAAGCACTAGAGAAAGGAAAGATTACTCTGACCAGAACTAGTCAGAGTAGGTACGATATGGCCAGAGAGGACAAGGAGTCTTGAGATCCTGCCATCTTCATAGTATTAAGAGGCAGAAGAGCTATGTGTCCAGAGACCTAAGACTGACCCAAAGTAGAACCCTCGGGAGGCCAGCCTTCTCATATGATGACATTAATGTACAGCCTGCTAACAAATTCTGGCTCCCCAGAACCCTACCCCCAGATGATTGGGGGTGAAGAGACACCATCAGAGCCTCTCAGCCTGCCCCCCATTTTGTTGATCTGTCTCTTCTTCTGATGTCCCTTAGTGTTTGATATAAACAGTCTGCCATGTTTCCCTGTTGCCTTGGGTTTGCCTTCTTCTCCTGTTTCCTTCCTCTTGTCTTCTTAGTGCCTGATGTAGTCTGTGAATGGGGAACATCGAAGAAACACTTAGTGTATGTTTGTCTTTAGACCATGTACCGGAAAGCCCTGTGGGATCCTGAATTGTAACCAGCCACATCCTTGTGTTCTAGCACAGAGCTGAGGCCACACTGTCACTGCGGGCTGTGTATTCTGTGTCCCCTACCTCTGTCCTCATCTCAGCTGGGGTCTGTGTAAAAAGCACCTGTTCTTGGAGATTCCATCCCATGATTCCGATCTGGCACACGGTTTCTGAATAGATTAGAATGGGGAACAATCAGTACTAGGGACCTGCCTTTAATTTAAGCACTCGCTATCCAGACTGTGCACTGAGTTCAGCCAACATGGTAAAAGGGGTGCTGGGATGTGTTTGGACAAGTAAAAGCTCTGTCACAGTCTTGAGCATTTAAAAACTCTGGAAATGGTTATCCTGTTTGTATCTAGAAGATTTGCCTCTCAGGTGAAGAGTCTCTGCTTTCCTCCCATCACATGTGAATAATTGTAGCTATTGGGTTTTCCTTATTCCATATTTGCTAGAATCCACATCAGATCACACAGCTGAGAAAGACCCTTGGTTTATTGGGACATGTTGCTGGTAACATCTCCTTGTGTTAATTCCTTTATGTCGTTTCCATACCAGTGAAGAAAAAAATGCAGCTTTTTGTCTTGGGGCTTTTTGGTTTTGTTTTGTTTTGTTTTTTTCCATTGCAGGTTTATTTTTTAACCCCAGTTAGTCATCTCTCGAAGTCCCTCTGGACATCCAGGACAAAATTGTATTTCACCAGTTATTTAAATCAAACAAAAAGTATTATTTTTCCCAAAGTCATGAAGGATATGTTTTTAACCTTGATCTTGATGTAAAAAGCTAAAATGCACTCTTGGTTGTTGGTATCCATTTGCTTCTAGTTAAATGAAATTAAGTAGGCTTGGATCAGAATTCTTGGTTTTACTTGGGAACTTCTAACTAACCAGGTCTTTGATGATCTTCCAGAACCTGAGGCTCGTGTGCTTCTGAGCTGCTGTGGATGGCCCTGGCTTTCTTGACCACCCTTCCAAGTAGGATGTCACTGAGATCCCTCAAATGGAGCCTCCTGCTGTTGTCACTGCTGAGTTTCCTTGTGATGTGGTACCTCAGCCTGCCCCACTACAATGTGATAGAACGTGTAAACTGGATGTACTTCTACGAGTATGAGCCCATTTACAGACATGACTTTAGCTTCACGCTTCGTGAGCATTCAAACTGCTCTCATCAAAACCCATTTCTTGTCATCCTGGTGACCTCACACCCTTCAGATGTGAAAGCCAGACAGGCCATTAGAGTTACTTGGGGTGAAAAAAAGTCTTGGTGGGGATATGAGGTTCTTACCTTTTTCTTACTAGGCCAACAGGCTGAAAAGGAAGACAAAATGTTAGCATTGTCCTTAGAGGATGAACACCTTCTTTATGGTGACATAATACGACAGGATTTTTTAGACACGTATAATAATCTGACCTTGAAAACAATTATGGCATTCAGGTGGGTAACTGAATTTTGCCCCAATGCCAAGTACATCATGAAGACAGACACTGATGTTTTCATCAATACTGGCAACTTAGTGAAGTACCTTTTAAATGTAAACCACTCAGAGAAGTTTTTCACAGGTTATCCTCTAATTGATAACTATTCCTATAGAGGATTTTACCAGAAAGCCCATATTTCATACCAGGAGTATCCCTTCAAGGTGTTTCCTCCCTACTGCAGTGGGTTGGGTTATATAATGTCCAGAGATTTGGTGCCAAAAATCTATGAAATGATGAGTCACGTAAAACCCATCAAGTTTGAAGATGTTTATGTTGGGATCTGTTTGAATTTATTAAAAGTGGACATCCATATTCCAGAAGACACAAATCTTTTCTTTTTATATAGGATCCATTTGGATGTCTGTCAACTCAGACGTGTGATTGCAGCTCATGGCTTTTCTTCCAAGGAAATTATCACATTTTGGCAGGTTATGCTGAGGAATACCACATGCCATTATTAATTTGAGAAAAGCCTGGGAAAGTCAGGGTACCCTGTGGGAGTATTAAAATTACTTTAAAATCTCCAGTGGAAAACTCATGGGAAGGTCACTGTGTTGATTTACACTGAACTGAGACTCATGGAGTGCCCGTGGACTGGGGACTGGAGGGTTACACTTGTGATTTATTTAGATGAAAAAATCAAGTCAGGCTCTTTAAAGGTGATAGTAAGAGAAATTAAACACCTTATAAAGGAATCGGAGATTTTTGTTAATAAAACTAATAGGACCAAACTATTTGAACATGTCATTCTAGAAACTAGAACTTTTTAAAAGGGTTTCACTGAATTATAAGCTCATTAGTCCATAACAACAAAGCAATGTGGAGTCCTATTCGTTGAACAGTCTAGTCAGATAAAGGTTTTGTGTATATCTTACATGGATTACCAGTTTTTAAAAATACATAGTTCTGTGTAAAAAACTAAAGTTACTCTGAGAAAAATTTCATCCGTTTTGGTCATTCAGAAGGTACTTCAAGATGTTACAGCATTTCGCGGTTATGAATTACTGTTTAATACTACTTAGGACTTTCTGGTGTTTAAATATTATGGTTGTTTCAACACTGTATAAAGAGAATAGTGAATCACCCTTCACATTGTAACTTTTTTCTGGTTACTTCACTGATGAGTTTATTATTTTATAGCTCCATTAATGTAAAGTCATTGTTCGTTACTGCATATCGGTAATCTCTTAGACTTTGATAAACATTTTACTGTGGTAATGTAGAGAAGAATTGAAACAAGAAGGTCTGAATTATTGTCTTGTTTTTAAAAAATATAATTCCCAATGTTTTTATGTCACTACATCTGTCTCATTTTTCCACTTGAAAATTGGGAATAATATAGAATGCCAGGCAGCATGTTTCCTTTTGGAAAGGACTCTGAAGACAAGAAAAGAGAGAACCCGACGGCTGGGATATTATAAGTGTTGTTACTAATCTGATCCATGTGTGTGCTCACTAACAATTAATTTGAGAATAAAGAGGGAAAAAACATGCTGCTGCTATTGTTACTAGTTTCACATCAAGAGGAAAGCCTTCTGCTGTGGGGAGGTGGGGTTGGGAGAGGGGGAGGGGGGTTATGGACATTGGGGAGGGTATGTGCTATGGTGAGTGCTGTGAAGTGTGTAAACCTGGCGATTCACAGACCTGTACCCCTGGGGATAAAAATACATTATATGTTTATAAAAAATAAGAGATTAAAAAAAAAAAAGGAAAGCCTTCATATGTGGTCAAAAATCATAACGGAATCCCATGTCATGTAGAAGCACATTTCTTCATAGCAGTGGTAATGGAGGTCACCTCTGACCTACCAGTGGGTCAAAGAAGACTCCTTGCTCCATATTCTTGGGGCTGGGCCCTTTCCCATTGTGGCTGATATAGGAAAGTGATTCCTTTTTTCTGGTAGGCAAAAGATCAAATCCATTGGCAGAAAATACAAACTTAAAAATATGTAGTTAGCTCTAGTAATACTCAATATTTATAATTCTGTCAGAAATGCTTAATTTCAATCAGACCTATTTTATTTTTCTAAAGATACATTTATTAGAGAGAGAGAGAGGGTCGGGGGAGGGGCATCGGGCGAGGGAGAGAGAATTTTGAGCAAAGACTCCCCGCTGAGCTCAGAGCCTGACTCGGGGCTTGATCTCACCACCCTGAGATCATGACCTGAACTGAAGTCAAGAGTTGGATGCACAACTGACTGAGCCACCCAGGTGCCCCCAATTAGAACTATTTTAATGTGTGATTCTCTGTAGGGTGGTTATTTCCCTTTTCCTGGTCTCAGACCCGATAATCACTTATAATAAAATCAAATGAAATAGTCTATGGAATCAAGCTATGCCGTTGCTAATCCCTATTCATATAGGAGTCACTTTCTTTAAGACAGATGGTGGTTATTTTTATGGTATGATTAGATTGGTTTTCTAGAAGTTTATATTGATGTTGGGGAAGCTAAGTCAAAGAATTTCTTAGAACATTTAAAACAAATTCTCTTTAAAACAAAAATCACAACTAAAATTTGAATAATTGCTAAATTTCAGAAGATTTTTTTTCTAAGATTTTATTTATTTATTTGACAGAGATCACAAGCAGGCAGAGAGGCAGGCAGAGAGAGAGAGGAGGAAGCAGGCTCCCGCTGAGCAGAGAGCCCAATTCGGGGCTTGATCCCAGGACCCTGGGATCATGACCTGAGCTGAAGGCAGAGGCTTTAACCCACTGAACCACCCAGGTGCCTCAGACTGTTTCTTTTCAACTAGAAATTGGTGCCTAAAAGATCTCTAAAAAGTTAAATGATTATGAAAAACAAGAAGCTGGGTCATTATGTTTTTTGTTTTTAACTATGTAGGGGTTTTTTTTGTTTTGTTTTGTTTTGTTTTTTTAAAATTTATTTGACAAAGCGAGAGAGAGACCACAGGTAGGCAGAGAGAGAGGGAGAAGCAGGCTCCCCGCCAAACAGAGAGCCTGATGTGGGGCTCGATCCCAGGACCCTGAGATCATGACCTGAGCCGAAGGCAGAGGCTTAACCCACTGAGCCACCTAGGCGCCCCTAACAGTGTTTCTTAATAGTCTAAACTTTCAGTAGTAAATAACAGCCAGCTGTATTATTAAAATCTTGGCCTCTTGCTGTTGAACCAAACAGTATTTTTTATTTTAACTCATAAAATAGTTTAATGCTAGAGGCTAACCTTAGACCGATTCTCTCCTGCCTGCCACAGCCCCACCATCCCCATGGCCTTACACACTGTGCCTCACTCATTTGCTTTGCTTGCCCATAGCATTGAGTTTGTGACTCCTAGCACATTAGCTTCTGCCAGATTGGGCTACAAGAATAACTCTCAAATCTCGGGGCGACATCAGCCATGTATTCTTTTCATGCACATCACAGGCCACCAGTTGCCGGCATTGGTCACAACCTGCTGCTTCTATTTCCTCATCCTGGGATCTCCACTGTAGGGCACGCTGTCTGGAACATGCCATTCCTGTAGAGGGAAGGAAAAAGAGCAGGCAAAACACACTGGCGCATATATATACATATATATACACATATACGCTGACCAGAGCAAATTCCATGCCAAGTCCAGTGCCAGCAGTGGGTGGGGGCAGTGTATTCTCACAGGAAATAGTGCAAGTCATGTGGCAGGCAGGACGTGTTGTAGAGGATGGGGTGCGGTAGTACAATCTGCCACACCCGGTGTGTAAAAGGGAGAGGAGGCTCAGGGATCTGCAGTTCTGAGTCTGCCCTGAGTGGCCCAGAAGTTGTCTGGCTCACTTGGAGCTGGTGTTGTGTTTTGTTTTGTTTTATTTAGATTTTATTTATTTGACAGGCAGAGACACAGAGAGGGAACACAAGCAAGGGGAGTGGGAGAGGGAGAAGCAGGCTTCCTGCCGAGCAGGGAGCCCAACATGGGGCTTGATCCCAGGGTCCTGGGATCCTGGCCTGAGCTGAAGGCAGATGCTTAACAACTGAGCCACCCAGTCACCCCTGGAGTTGGTGTTTGGATCCCTTCCCTGAGCTGACTACCCTTTCACCCCTGTTAATCTTTCCCTGCCTCCACCCTCAATGTGCTGGACATTATCGTGTTCCCAGCAACTCACCCGACGCAGAGCAGCCAGAGCTGAGCTATTTTTAACAATAGTATTTAGGAGCATTAGGTTGGAGACAAAGCCCTTCTCTTGCAGTCTGGTAGACAGTTGTTACAGGATGGAGGGGGAGAAATGGGAGTTAGAAAGGGACCAGATTTCAGTGAGGGGGAGGAGGAGTGTGTGGCAGGTCCATCCTGCCATCCTTGGGGTTCCATCCTCTAATCCACAGGGGATTAGTCTTTATATTAAACCAACTTCTCTAGATTTTGTGTGAGCTGAAGACTCACTCTAATTGGTAATCCCCTCACACTCTCCATCAGCTCCTTGGTTGTCCCAGTGTGGTCAACATGGAGTATACCCTCAAGGAGTCCATCAGAATAGATGCCACGTGTTGATGGTGTTGGTAGGAAATGGATGTTAGCAAGACCCTGGAAGTCAAGGGCAGATTTAAATGGGCAGTCCCTTGACAAAATCTGTACCCAAGGGAAGGGCCATCTCATGGGTCTTGTAAGGACAAGGAGGGGCCCAACAAGAGTAGATACCATCACTTTGTGTTGAAGGTAAGTGATGGAGGCACAAAACTTGGACTTAGTCTTTGAGTCCTGGATATGGTCAACACAACCATGGGTAGTAGTTAAGAGAGTCTACACAATTTTCAAAATTCCAAAAGTTGAGAGGAATCCATATACTTACCTAAGATAAGGTTGCCCCAGTTAAGGAAAGTATTTCCACTGGCTAGCACTTAATCAGCTAGGACAGTAGCCATGATCAGCTTATAATAAAGAGAAGCTTAATTGGGGGTTAATTTTGTTTGATTAATAAAATGGAGAAACCAAGTTATAATTGGATGATGGTTCATTGAGGGCAGAGAGATCTTTGCCAAGAAAAGATTTGGGGACCTTTGTTCTTTGATATGAAGGCACGTAAGTTGTCCAAGGTCATTGTCAAGCCAGGACTAGAATGCTCCAGGTCCAGCTACACTGTTCCTTCCTTGCAAACATCGAGTTTGGTTAGAGAACATTCCTCAGTGGAAATGCAGAATTGAGTCAGGATTACACCTGACTCAGGGGTGAGAGGAACTTGGAGGTGCCAGGCTACAGTCTCCAAAGGATTTAAGGAAATATGTGGCCACCAGTCATCTTGGGAAGTCGTGCAGGCTGCTGGGTAAGATGCCAGTGGAAGTGGCCAATCGAGCCAGGGACCAGTGCTGCGCCAGCAGCCTGACAGGTTCCTGTAGCCAGGCCCCAACAAGAGAAAACCTCACAGGAAGCTTGCTGCCCAGCCATTACAGAATAAATGTGTGTCCTCGATACATACGTCAGGTGTTTGCTTATGGAAATGCCTTGGGCTATGTAGGAGGCAGGGATGTCGATTTCCGGTTTCCTGAAGGTGACAAGGGCTGAGACCAGGGAGATACTTCCAAATAGGACCTGAGTCTATGTGCCACAGGCTTCTGCTTGTTTCTTAAAACGTCAGTGAAGGGGCATCAGTTATCCAGCAGAAAAGAATACAGCAAAATGTCTGTTGCAACTCTCGAGCCATTTGTCATGGGGAATATATTAATTTGCGGTTTCAGACCCCCGTGCCAGAAACACTAAAATGGATTCTCTTCTTCTTCAGGAAGGCCGAGCCTTGCCCAGGTTTGAGTTAAGACTCCTCTGATTACTAGCCTTGTGCCTCGGTTTCTTTAACTACAAAGAAGAGGAAATGACCTACCTCATAGGGTTGTTGGCACAGAGTAAATGCTATGGAACAATTAGTTCTTTTCTGTGTTGTTGATGAAAAGCTGCATTTGGACTTCTTAGATAGTAATTCAGAATTTG
The DNA here is from genome assembly GCF_922984935.1 of Meles meles. Taxonomy (NCBI): domain Eukaryota; kingdom Metazoa; phylum Chordata; class Mammalia; order Carnivora; family Mustelidae; genus Meles; species Meles meles. The sequence continues at coordinate 76,431,104 of NC_060069.1, forward strand.
TCACAGTATGGCTGGTTAGAAGAGAAATTGTAGACCAACTCAGTGTAACAGAAGAGATGCTGCATGTCCTCTGAGACTAGGTCAAAAGAAGCCTTACAGTTTTGCCTTGGTCTTCTGGAATGGGTGCTTCCGTAAGCAGTCCCGCTACGCTGAGCCCGCCACAGGAAGCAAAACTAAGCTAGCCCCGTGCAAGGCCAGGTGGCGAGAGAAGTGATGCCCGGCCAGCTGCCAGGCTCCTGTCAAGCCAGCCGAAGCACCGGACATGTGAGCAAAGAACTCATTTTGGACTTGAGCCTTCAGACAACTCCAGCCCCAACAGTTTAAGACCTTAATAAATGAGAGCCTCCCAACTGTCCCCCTCAACCCACAGAACCATGAGAAATCCTAAATTTTGCTTTAAGCTCTCAAGCTTTGCAGTGGTTGGTCATGTATAGATCATTAAAACATCTCTCCTCAAGAAAAATTTCCCATCATCTGTAGCCCCCTGTTATGGGCGGAATGTTTGTGTCCCTCCAGATTTCTTACATTGAGATCTAGTCCCCATTGTGATGGTATTAGGAGATGGGGCCTTTGGAGGGTAATTGGGTCAAGAGGGTAGAGTCTTCATGAATGGGATTAGTGCCCTTATAAGAAGAGGTCAGAGATTTGGCCTCCCTTTTTCCATGTAAGAGGTTGAAACAAATTTGTCATTTGTAACCGGGAAGGGGGACCCCACAGAGCCCGACTGTGCTGCTGCCCTTGTCTCGGACGTGCAGCTTCCACAACCGTGACAAATACTTTCTGTTTATAAGGCACGCAGTCTGTGGTACTATGTCACAGCGGGCCTCACCCTCCCCACGCCCCAGGCCAAGCCTTCCCTCCACACATCTGACACTTTCTCCACAGCTGCAAGGCCTCACCCCAGTCTTAGATCATCAACTAATAATTTAAAAAACGTCTCTCAATTTAGTCCTCGTTATGTTTTACTGTTGCCTTTTAGACTGTGTGGCGGGTAGGGTGGAGGTAAGTGCCACTTAATGTTTCCCTCTTAAGGAAGCCCATTCGAGACGTTTCCTGGATAAAAAGAAATCAACTTCCCTCAAGATAAATTATGGCATTCTCTTAAAAGTTTGCAGCAGCTGCCATGAAGATTTTATTTTTTTAAGATTTATTTATTTGAGAGAGAGCATGAGTGGGGGAAGGGCAGATGGAGAGAATATCCAAGCAGACGCCCACTGCTGAGCCCAATGCCGGGGCTTGATCCCGCAACCCATGAGATCAGGACCTGAGCTGAAACCAAGAGTTGGATGCTTAGCCAACTGAGCCACCCAGGTGCCCCTACAGATTTTAAATGCCACTCTTGCCCCTCATTACAGATGGAGAAACTCTACAGAAATAAGCAGGATGAGAATGTACCAAAATGTTAACAAGAATTGCCTTTCGATCACATTTTCCTGTTTAAATAGCTTTTAATACCTCAACGACAAGTATAAATTACTTTTATGTTTGAACAAATATATGAACAAATTTAGGTAAAGGTGAAAAGCGGGGTCAGAAACTGTCCTGGGGAGAGGCTAGTGGCCAGGACCCAGTGCTGTGCTTGTTGCTGAGCCGCCGGCCCCTTCCGTTGGCCCAGCCTCCCCCCTTCTCCCACGCCTACCATGGAGGCCACAGCTTGCAAACCAGTCCCAGCTGGTGGGACCCCAGGAGATGTCTGGGGCGGGGGGGTTCCTCCCTGAAAAACAAAAGACAAAGGAGAGGGCGCCTGGGTGGCTCAGTTGGTTAAGCGACTGCCTTCGACTCAGGTCATGATCCCACAGTCCCGAGATCGAGTCCCTCATCGGGCTCCCAGCTCCATGGGGATTCTGCGTCTCCCTCTGACCTTCTTCTCACGCATGCTGTCTCTCACTGTGTCTCTCTCAAACAAATAAATAAAATCTTAAGAAAAAAAAAAGAAGACAAAGGAGAAAGGCTCTTTTTCTGTGGTCAGATGTTCTGTCTACAAGGGGTCCCTCACAGCTTCCATGTTGATCCCAAGAAGCAACAAATCTGAAGATCAGGGCTGTGGACTGAGGTGATGAGCCTGGGCAACCCTGAGACCGCTTACTTCTAGAACTTTCATATGGGACGTAACCGCTGTGGTGAGACCAGAAGTCTGTGACTCACAACGGAGGGCATGCTAACCGTGGGGCCTCAAGCACGGTCTCCCCATCTGTGGGTTGTGCTCCCAGGCGAGCGGGGAGATGTGAGGAAATAAACGAAACCCTCCTCTGGTTTGTGACCCAGGAACTTTGCGGGTGTGGGATAGAGAATGGTGGGATAGAGAATGGTGCCCCGCCTGTGAGCAGTGGGGAGAGTGGAGCAAAACGCCTTCTCTCTCCTTCACTGCCAGTGCTTGTCTTCCATTTAAGGCAGCAGGGCTGTGGTTTCCTCTGCCAGGAGCAGAGAGAGAAGAGCAGGAGGCCAAGGGTTGTAGCCCCAAGAGTCTGTACGTACGCCTCTCACCGGTGCAACCAGGGCCTCTTGGATGTGAAGAGAGGTCAGGGCCACATTTGCTTGCCTTTTAAGGTTTGTTCCCTGACTATTGTCAGAGAAGGTTTGTTTATGAGCTTGGCACAAAGTAGTTTCAGGGCCTGATGGTAACAACACTCAGTATGTCCTCTTCATAAATGAGCTGGAAAATCTCTGGCTGTTGGTAAGGTCACAGTGAAGTGACTGGTGCTCGGTTGCAGGTCTTAACCGTTCTTCCTGCCTCAAGGCTGCTGTAATTACTTTATTCCAAATGAATTGTCTCAAGGTTTCAGGATAGTTGAAAACCTATAAATAGTGACTAATTTGATGTTTTAAAGTCAAGTGATAACCCTATCTCTTCACTCAATGAGTAGTAGGAGAGTAACTTAACCTCACTTATGTTATTGAAACTCTTTTGATTTGTACCTAAACACAGTAAAATTTTAAAAAGCATTAAGTTTGTAGAAGTGAAATTTTATATTTCTCAGCCTTAACTTTGAAGGCAGGTAGAGGGGGCATTATCACTTTGCCTGCCAAATAACCTCTTTTCTAGAAACTTCTAGAAATATCTGAGAAATGTGTCATCAGTTAACTCCACCTACATGGTTAATACAACTCACCATGTTAGTACAATGTGACCCAAACCATGAGAATTCCCCCTCTTAAGATCCCAGCATCCTGGAGACAGTCTGTTGGTCTACTTAACACTATTTATCAATGGCAGACCTCTCAAAAATTTTAGAATGAAGACTGAGCAACCCAAACTAAGAATGAGCATTATTTCCAACTACGGAGATAGAAATCTGGGAAATTTTGTTATTAGCTGCTTTTTTTTTTCCTTTCAAAGTGAGATTTCTTTTTTTTTTTTTTTTTTCTTTTAGAGCAGTTTTAAATTCACAGCAAAACTGAGAGGAAGGCACAGCAACTTCCCATATGCTCCCTTGCCCCTACACGTGCACTGCCTCTCCCACTACCAACCCTCCTCACCAGAGTGGTGTGTTTATTATGGTGGCTGACACCACAGTGACATGCCATTATCACCCAAAAGTCCAGAGTTCACATTGGACTCTTGGTGGACTCTCAATGAAGCTAAGATTGTACTCTCTGGGCAGAGCTTTGGAAATGGAGTCCAGGACTCATGGAAGGGCAGCAGCTTATGGAAACAGAGAAAATACACATGTTCAAATAGACTCTTAGCCACGGCCAGTGCCCTTTTTCCGTAGCTGGTCTAGGGCCAGGTTGGTAGGCCTGAGACTCTATAGGTTTCTCCTCCATTAAAGACCTTGCAATAGATAATAAGGATTCCCGTGGATGCCAGCCCCAGATTGGCCTCCCTACTGGGCAGGCACATAAAGGCCAAGAGGGTAAAGACTTCATATTTAGAGTCAAAAGATCGTGATGGGGCACCTAGAACCTTCAGGAGGTTTATGGTTCCAAACCCCAAATGTGTCAGTTTATTCCTCTTATTGCCAAGAATTCTTCTGTTATATGAGTAAACAGCAATTTGTTTATGCATTTTGGTTATTTCCAGTTTGGAGCTATTATGAATAAGACTGTTATGAGGATCCTTGTAGAGGTTTTCTGCTTTTGTTACTTGTTTTCATTTCTCTTGTGTAAACACGTAGGGATGGAATTGCTGTGACATTGGGTAGATGTGTGTATAACTTTATTTTTTATTTTTTTTTTAAGATTTTATTTATTATGTGTATAACTTTATTATAAGATGCCAAATAGTCCTCAAAAGTATATCATTATACATTTCCACACATTTTTTTCTTTTATGGTTCATGGTTTTTGTGCCCCACCCCAGAAATCTTAACCCACACAAAGGCAAGGAGATTTTCTCTTATATTTTCTTCTAGAAGCTTTATGAATTTTAAGTTTTAAATTTAACTCTATAATCCATCTCAAAAAATTTTTAATGAGAGTGAGAAAGGGTTTGAAGTTCATTTTTTCCATATAAATACCCAGTTTTCTTGCCAACATTAAAAAATGGGAGTTTTTAGGGAGAGCTTAGTCCATTTATATTTGATGTAATTATTGATATGAATGGGTTTACGTATACCATCCCATTATTTGCTTTCCATTTTGCACCTTTGTGGCTCCTTCCATCCCCGCTTTTGAGCTAACTAAGCACTAATATTCCATGTAATTTTCTCAATTGCCTTCTTAGGTGTTTCTCTTGTTTTAAATTATTTTTTAAAGTGTTTGTTTTGGAGTAGGACTTCTCAACCGTGGCATTATGACATTTTGGGTTGTTTCTTTCTTTGTGTTTAGCTTTCCTGTGTTTTGCTGATCTTCCTGGTTCCATATATTGATATTTTCCCTAATATTTGAGAAATTTGTGGTCATTATTTCTTCAAATATTTTTCTGCTCCATTCTCATTCTTGCCTCTTTCTGGCATTTGAGTAGCATGTATCTTATACTGTTTTGTAGTGTCCTACATATCCCTAAGGTTCCATTACTTTTCCTTCAACTTTCTTTTTTTCACCTTTTCTTCAAATTGGGTAATTTGACTCCTTCTTTTGCCATCTCCAAGTTCTGTTAAGCTAATTTGTGAATTGTTCATTCCAGTTACTTACTTTTCTGTTCTAGAATTTTCACTTTTAATTTTCCATTTCCCTGTTGAGATTCCTTATCTATTTTTCATTAAGATCATAACTGCCTTTAATTCCTTTAATATACTTATTATAGCTGCTGTAAAATATGCTAAGATCAATTATCTAGGCCACTCAGAGATTGTTGCTATTGACTGCCATTTCTTCTTGACTCTTGGTCACGTTTTCCTATTTCTTTGGGTTTCTGGTGACTTCCTGATTTTGTATTATAACAAAAAATGTGAGTGATATGTTATAAATATATAAATCTTCTGGATTCTATTATCTTTTAAAGAGTTTTGACTTTTGATTTTTGTTCTAGTGAGTAGTTCAGTTATTACCTAGTCATCTTGACCTTGCTTGGAAGAAAGAAGGGAAGAAGGATGGTACATGTTATGTTTGTTTCAGTCTGTCTGTAAGAGCCTGAGGTGTTCTCAAGCCCCTTCAGTTTGTTCAAATTCAACTTCCCACCTCAGCCTCCCTTGTGGATCTTGTGAGCCCTTTGTTTTAGGCTCAGTTAGGTTAGGTCTGAAGTATGCTTTAACCTACATAGTGGTTTTTACTCTTAAGGCATGGCCTAAGTGTCTCAGGTTCAATGTCTGGGTTATGAACACTGTTTTTGTTTTTTTGGTTTGTTTTTAAGATATTTATTTATTTGAGAGAGAGAGAGAGCACATATTAGTGAGGGGAGGAGCAGAGGGAGAGGGAGAAGCAGACTCCCCATCGAGCAGGGAACCCTCATGGGGACTCACTCTTGGGACCCTGAGATCATGACCTAAGCTGAAGGGAGACACTTAACTGAACCACCCAGGCACCCCTGGGTTGTTGACAGTGTTAAGAAGTTCTCCCCACTCTGCTTGGACTAGAACTTGGTATTCTCCAGCAATGCTCAGTATCCAGTAATTCTCTTCCACTGTCAAGACAGCAGCAGCCATTTTCTGTGAAGCCTCCATGTTTCACCCTGCAGACACTCAGTAAAGCCCTTGGCTAAGGACTCACGTGGGACCCACCCATGACTCCAGAAGCTCTTCTTCTGTATCGTTCTTCACAGATTCTAGTCACAACTTGCCCTGAACTCTGATTTCTGTACCTTCTGTTCAGTCCAGTTTGGACTTCAGCTTGCTGGGCCACAATCAGAAAACTACCCGCTTGGGGCTCCTGGGAGGCTCAGTCGGTTAAGCGTCTGCCTTCAGCTCAGGTCATGATCTCAGGGTCCTGGCATTGAGCCCCACATCGTCAGCAGGGAGACAGCTTCTCCCTCTCCCTCTGCCTCTCCCCCCATCATGCTCTCCCTCTTGCTCTCAAATAAATAAATAAAAATCTTTTAAAAAAAAGAAAAAAGAAGAAAGAAAACTATCTTCTTACAGACAGCTGAGTTGATCATGGGACAATTTGTGATCCCTTCTCTCAAGGATTGCTATCTTGCATTGTCTGTTGTCTAAAGCCTGAAAACAGTTGCTTAATATAGCAAGTCTGGTTTTAGAGTTGTTTATGGTAGATGGCCTAGTTCAATAGCGGTTAATCTGTTTGAGCTGGAAGAGGAAATTCTGTAGACTCCTTGATAACTTTTGAGTCTTAGGTGTGAATTGTTCCCAAGACTGCACTTAAATACTGACTGACCTTGAATTTCACGAGGCACCACTTATATTGAAATCCTTAAAGTCCCCTTTCTGCTTAAGCAACCAGCTTCTGTGGCTTTTACCTCAAAAAAAACAGAGAGATTTCCGCTACTATATTTTTAAAGCAAAACAGAAGGAACGAAAGAGAGAGAAAATATAAACCATCACTGTAAGTGAATGCGGGGTATTTGTGGCTCTTGATTCCTACTTCTTTGGGTCTGTGGCTGGTATTAAAAAAGTCTACACTTCTTATTCTAACCCAGATGACAAATATATATCCTGAAATCTTGAATCACATCCCTCATTCTATATTGGAAATTTTCTGGGCTATCTGAGTGGCTCAGTCAGTTGAGCGTTTGACTCTTGATTTTGGCTTGGGTCATGGTCTTAGGGTATGGGGTCAAGCCTTCATTGGGCCCCATGCTGGACATGGGGCCTGCTTGGGATTCTCTTTCTCCCTCTCCCTCTGCCCCTGTGCTCTCTCTCTCCCCTCTCTCAAAGAAAGGAAGAAAGGAAGGGAGGGAGGAAGGAAGAAAGAAAGAAAGAGAAAAAGAACTTTTCTACCTAGAGAAAGGCGTAGAAGACTACACTATCTGGGAGGAATTTTCTACTCTGGCTATCAAATATTTTAACGAAAAGGAGAAAAATAATGCAAGGCCATATTTTTCTGCTTTGTTATACCCAATGCCAAATTCATTCAGCAATCTGTTGATTCAATTTTATTGTTCTTCATCTAGACTCCAGGTACTGTTCACGCTTGAGCATTTGGTCTTTAGCATACCTAAAAGTAGTATTACATGTGTGCATGTGTTTAGATGCATATCTATTCCACTGTGTCCAGATTCCACAGTGATCTTTCTGGCATCTGTGAGAAATTTTGTAGGTGGCTATTTTCTTCTTCTTCTTTTTAATTTTTATTCCTATTCTTTACTTTTTTCCAATTTAATTTATTTTATTTCTTTTCGGTTTCCAGCATTCATTGTTTATGCATCACACCCAGTGCTCCCTGTAATACGTGCCCTCCACACTACCCACCACTAGGCTCATGCAACCTCCCACCCCCGCTCCCCTCCAAAACCCTCAGTTTATTTCTCAGAGTCCACAGTCTCTTCTGAACACTCCTTAAGAGGTGTGTCATATCACTAGAGTTGGCATGTAGATACAGCTTCTCTAACCCTTATCACCTAATACTGGTTATATACTAGATCAACTGGTTGATGAGGTATAGAGCTGGGTAAAAGTTGTATTGTGTGAACAACAAACAATTTTTGTTGCATACACTTTTAAAAGTTACCTTGTTTTGAACCAGAGCCGGGCTTCTTCCTGTTCCAAATGAAAGCACCCAAAGTTTCAATATCTCCTGTCTCTTCCTTCTATCGTGCTTTGGTCTTGGCCCCGGGAATTGTTCTTCTGCTTTCTACGTGGCATCTCAACTCAACAGCTACTCTAACTGAACAGCACTGAGAAATGATAAAACCCCAGAGGAAACATGAGAATGGACAATGAGTTTAACCAAAAGAAAAGACTAGCAGCAGTCCCATGTATAAAGTCCAGTAACTTTAATGTTTATTTTTGCTTTAATCTTGTCATCAAGGGTGAATTTTTATCTGTTCATTTTGTATACAACAACACAGAATCAGTGATTGCATGAACACATTAGTCTCTACAAGGCTAAATCTACCCCTAGCACACATCAAAGGGACCCGAATGACACGCCATGCATCTCGAGTGACCATGCACCGCCATATACTCTGAGCTCTACACCAAACTGACAATTTTCACATTGTTTCAAATGTCTCTTAGAGACAAATATAGAATAGTAGGTCTAAAAACCTCTGAAGAGTACCAAGAGTAATGAGGTTTTGTTGTATTTATTATGGATAGTTTTCAGGGACTGACTTACCAGAAAGCCTGATTGATTTGAGCAGTCATTTTGACCTGCAATTTAATTATTAAATACAACCTGAAGATTCCTAAAAGAAAGCATTGTCTAATAAATTATGGAACCTGGAATCTTTTTATAAACAACCTCTTACAATTTTTTAAATAGCAAGAAAATGCTGATGGAAAACATTCATGATGGTGAAATTGGTTTAATAAAAGTTAATACGAAATCACTGTTTCTAAATCCAGCAGGGAATCAGATCAGAACTTTACAGATATAACATTCATAAAAAACACTACTCATTTATGTGTTTTTTTTCTCTTCCTCTCTCCAACTCTCCCTTCCTTCTTTCCTTCATTAATAATGGGGCTCCACTCCTGGTTTTAATACTACCAAATCATAAACTGTTTTGACTTAATTTGAATTTTCTTTTATATGTTCTCATGCTTAAGAATAAAATGGCAACAACCCCCTCCTTCTGATCCTTATGAGATATTCCCAATCTCTTATCATTCATTTTCTATTATTCTAATTTGATAGGATTCTAATGTAATTTGGCAGTAGCCAATATTATTTGGTAAAGAAGCAGTTCGCATAAACAGAAAGAGATGTCTAGGGAAGATGACCAGGCAAAGAACTTAGAAGTGATGGCCTCTGTGGCTAAAAATAAAAGTCTGGTATTTAGTTTTGCTTTGCAATACAGAAAATAGATGTTGCTATTTTGTTCAAAACATAAAACTTAAATCCCATGCCCAGACTCTGGAATGTCTAAAGTTACTATGGATACCAATTTTATGATTAAAAAAAAATCTGGCATTTAGTCTTCTGTTCATATTTAAAGCCAAGAAATTATATTCCTGAGACATGTCAGTTTTCTGTGTAATGAATTCACTAATTTATTGATTCACGAACACTGTTGATAAACACTATTGGGAGGGGTGCCTGGGTGGCTCAGTCCGTTAAACATCCGCTTTCCGCTCAGGTCGTAATCCCAGGGTCCTGGGACTGAGCACCCTATGGGCTCCCTGCTCAGCGGGGAGTCTGCTTCTCCCCCTCCCTCTTCTTCTCCCCTGCTTGTGCTGTCTCTCTCTTTCTCTCTGTCAAATAAATAAATAAAATCTTAAAGCAAAACAAAACACTCTCCGTTCTGGGTTCTTTTTTGGGGGAATAATGTTACACTATATAGCTTCTTGGGAAGAAAAATTAAAACAGACCACGGAGAGATGTTCTCATTATTTCCTGTTTTCTTTTTCTGCAATTCTCTTTCATCCAGGAAAGGATCCTGGAGGGAGGCACATTGACTTTGACCATCCTACTCCTGAGCCCTTGTATAGCTACTGTCCCACTTGGGGAGGAGGCCTCCCAACGGGCATAGCCTTACCCCTGCCCTGGTCCCCAGGGGCTCCTTGTCTCACTTCCTCACTCCATCCTTAGGAAATGTAGGTGATCTAACATGGGGTAACTATCTGATGGAATTTGATTGGATGTGAGCAGGATATACCTAATCTTTTGTCATGCACTCTCTTATGTGTAGGGAAGAATTACTGTAATTCTGCCTTGTCCTCACAAATCCAAGGCCATGGGAGGAAATCATGAAAGATGCCAATTTTCACCCCATTCAGTCAGTGCTGAGTGTTGTACCTATGAAGCCTCCACTGGGCTGTAAACTCCAAGAAAGCAGAGATGATGCCTGAGTGATCACCACTAGATCTACTCAGATCCTCTCTGTTTGGTACATCACAGGTACTCAGAAAAAAAAAAAAAAAAAAGGAAAGGAAATAACAAAACACAAAAGCAGATGTACTTACAGCAAATATAATGACTTTTCTAATTAAATCCATTCATAAGGTAAATCAATCTGTTATGAATGCAATGATGCTTAGATTTAAAAATATATCCTATACACTTGGCATATAGAAATTATGTACATGAACATGGTTCACGTTGGAGGGTTTTGGAATTAACTTTTTCAGTACTATTTTCCAGGCTTGTCAGAATAACTGTTCTTTGATTTTACTAAAGATTTTCTTCTTTTGTTCCTGTTTTCTTTTAACTGGCTCACCATAGGAACGCCTGAGGCATCGCAAAATAGATTTTAACTGGACAGCCTGAACTGAAGTCCGTGTAAGTGCTATAAATCAAATCCATTTGCTTGAGTAATTAGACGGTAAACTGGAGACGATGTCTTAGGCATTAATGTTTCAATATGAACAAGTGTTGCAGACAAATTAAAAAGGGCAAACACTGCTTTCCGACTTTTTAAATAGTAATTTCTATGCCCAACGTGAAGCTTGAACTCACGACCCTGAGATCAAGAGTTGCGTGCTCCCCCAACGGAGCCAGCCAGGTGCCCCTGCTTTCTAAAATAGAAGCAAAAGTTATTGGCTCTTCTCCATTTTTGTGGTCATTACTCTATTTTTTGAATATATACCCGAGATAAAAGGACACTCAAAATGACTGACACATGAAAACCCTTTGGCTGTAGTCTTGAAGCCTAAGTGGGGGCAGCAGTCTTGCCTCACATCCCATGGTTCTACTTTTTTCTCAAATAGCAGGATTTGTATCTTTTCATTAGCACACTCACCAGTCATTGTTTGTTCTTATAGGTACTAATACAGACAGAAATTTAAAATTTGCACAGGAGACATCATTCTCTTGGGATAAAGATGTCTAAAACATCATTTCTCCGCAGTTGGTGTTTTTAAAAAAAAATTATATGAGCAATATGACCCTTTGTCACATATGAATTAGAAAACCTCCAAAAAGCAAGAACACTGAATTCCCTGTTTTTTGTTTTTGTAATTGTTTTAAATTGCATACTCACTGGTATTCATGTGGGTGTTCATGCCTACTACAGCTCGGTCTCTGTGGGAGCTGTGACTGCATTGATCTGACTTTGGTTTTATCTGGGCACTCTAAAATGAAAGGCCTATCACTTAGTCTATCTGACTATTTTAAAAACTCCAAAAGGTGGGTATTTCCACTTAAAAACTCCAAAATGCAAAAATTGTAAGGATGCAGAGTAAAACCACGTCTAAGATTGCAAAGCAAACAGAACCTAGATTAGTAAAGGTGGTTTAGGACAGCAATAAATAAGGTACACGTATCCATTTTCATTGGGAAAGAACGGAATAAGGACTGTAATGGTACTGACTTTACAAATAACTCAATGTTCATTTTCTTATTTCAGTGTTATCTCTTTAGCTTCAGAAAAAACACAAATATCAGAAAGCATGATTCACAATGTAAGAACATATGCCTCCTTTTCATAATTTAAAGTATTTCATCTCATAGTATTCTCTTTTAATTTTGTCTTTTATATTTTCTGAAAAATGCTTTTCTTTACTTTCTGACTTTGACCATACTGGAAATTAATTTTGCCTTTTTTTAATTAAGAAATGTTCCAAGCTCTTTTTCTTAGATGTGATTTTGCCTGTTCTAACAGTCCTATACAAGCTTTAGAATTCTGTCTTTATTAATATGTAAAAAGAAAGCATTAGCCAATACTCTTCATAGGAAGCCTCTTGTTTGAATAGATGAGACGTTGAACAGCTGCCTTCCACTGATCTGTGTGCCGGTGTCCGCAGTTGCCATGACCGAAGTCTGAGAATCCAATTTTCAGAAAACCTACTTTTCTCATTTTTAATGTCTGGGTACCCTAAAGGTTTCCTTCCCCAATTCCTTGATTATTACTTCTGCCTGTGCTTCTGCGTGAACACGTTTTAAATTATGCATTGTCGAATTTATATAGAAACACGATATCATCTTTAACCTCTGACTTTCCTCGTGACAAAAGGTGAAGACAGAGTGTGGCGGTTACACGGTCCCTCTCCCAGAGAGTCAGTGAGTGACCCAGGCACACTGTCCCCCCCACCCCAACTCTTCCCCATCACAATCTGCCAACAGAACCTTCATAGCAATCTGCTTGTGCTCAGAGCCAAGGACTCAGGTCTTTGGAGATTTTGAGATTAATTTGGATTTGGCAAATGTCAGAGGGGATTTTGTGGTTAAATGCCAGATTATGGACTTCTAGAATAAATGGAACCACATCTCTAAATATAAACTACACCTCTGCTGCTTGCTTGCTTGTTGGCAGAGTTTTGAACTGTGAGAAGGCCTATGATGATTTGTTAAAATGAATAGCTACTACATGCTCTCTTCAAAGTCCTTAACTTGGCTTTATTAAAATGATTGTACAAATGATGGTGCAGTTATTACTAAACACATCAAAATGATCATAATCCACCCTCAGTTAAACAGTGGTAAGAAAAAATAATGGACAAAGCATCAACATTAAGAATTAGCAAAAAAGTTCACATATTACCAAACATGTTTAGAAGCACATATCTAATTCCACTGTCACTTGCCCTCTGAAATCTGCCACCTAGCTTAAGCAATTCTACTGTCGGTTTTTTTACTATTTTGGGTAATGTCCACAGGATGGATGTATTCCTAAACACTGGTGGTAATTCTGATTAATGACTTTACCCTAAATTTACTGTGCACTGTGTTTGGGACTAAATTTGTTTCATCCATTACTTCGGAATTCCCTAGAGCTTCCCAGCCCTGCCCAGGCCGAGAGTGACGAGTGGAGCTACGGTCAAGCCCTACATTTTAGGCAAGAGATAACTCACCAAACTTAATCTTATATATAAAATGTCAAAGGTGGGAAAACATGGGACAGGGATTTTAGAACGAATGAACTTTGACTGATTTCAGAGTATTTCATTGAATCTGGAAAGAATGACAGGAAAGAGTAAATAAGTGTTAATAGTTTAACTTTCCATTATTACACAATGGATGCATAAATTTAAAAACCTAGTTAAAATTTTAAAATGATTTATAACCAAATGTCTTGTTCCCCCTTTTCTATTGTTTTAAATATATATATTTAAACGTTCACATAGTGATGAAATGTAAAAATATTTATTTTCATTCAATCTGGAAAGCGAAGATGACTTCAAAAGCACAACTGAAAGCTCTTGGAATGAAATTAGAGAAATCCCTAGCTATATGGCAAGGCTCCTGTTTATTAGTAACATAAAAGAGAGAAGTTCAGGGCTTCAGGTAGGATTGCTGGGCTTCTGTTACAATGGGAAGCTGCTGAAGGGTCTTATTAAGTCATACTGTTTATCACCTCTTTCATTGACAAATCAGCCTAACAAATTCCCAACGTGGGTGCTTTGGAACACAAGCTCCTTGGAATGTTACTAGGTGTTACTCAAAATAGTTTCTCTGGCCAAATTAATCTGGAAAACACTGAGTTGACTGAAATTACATCTGCAGTGTGTTTCTTCCCCTCTCCCCACCGTCCACCCATAGTACTTTTAAATTAAAACCTTCTATGTGCTTATATGCACTAACTTTTTAAGATAGTATGTTTCCCAAACTCATTTGACCCTGGAACCCTATATTTGGAAAATCACTTTGGAACTCATGTTCTCTGGAACGCACTTTGGGGGGGCACTGGATTCTATTACTCCTGCGGTGTTCAACTAAGTAGTTCAAAAGTCTAGATACCAAGGATTTAATCTAGAGGCAATTACGTAGGCCCCAGGGTGGTATCTAACCGTCAGGTCATTTCTGCAGAGCTGGTTCACAAATGCTGGTGTAACACGCTAAGGCAATTTCAGAATATTAAGGGAAGAGCAGTCTAATGATGAGGGATCAAAGGAGGAAAAAAAATCATTTCTAAAGTCATGGAATAATAAAGCTTCATCCCAAGCATGTATTCACATGCTTTCAAATGCACAATGAAATGTTGCCCTTTCCAAACCTTCTTCATTGACATAGTTGTAAGAGTATTAGATTAGCAATAATTCAGGGGGAGAAAATCCAGAAAATCAAGATATACTTGGCAAAGGAAAAAGTGATCACTCCCTTGTGTATCCTTCATTTATTGACAGATATCCCAATGATCCAATTCAATAATGTAATTAGTTTCCCAGAATTACTTCTGATAGGATTGAAATGATGCCATCATCCTCCCGCAATCCCGTTTGCACAGAATGTATGTGGGTTGAAATCATTACAGTTGTATGAAATAAGCCTTGTTTTAAATCATACAGATTGCATATGCTCCTCCACTCTAGAAAACACTCTCTGTAATTCTCTTATTATATAGACAAGATTCAAGAGGCCAGTACCTTCTATCTAAGGCAAAGAATAGAACGTAGCCACTGGTTACTGGTAATGTGTACATATGCGTAGTCACGTTATATTAGAATTAGACTGACTTAGACTTCAGAGCTCAGTGCCTTGGGCAAGTTGGTCACATAATGCAGGTCTTGGGAACTAGCTTTGGGGTTTGTAATGTAAGTATTGTTTACTCCTTTAATTAGAGAATTGCAAATACAGTGAGTTTTCAAAAAATTTTTCCCTATCTTGTCCCCACCCACCCAAGTCCCAACCCATGTTAAGAGTACAAATTGCCAGTGAGGCAGCAGTGATGCATGGAGGAGTCATGAGATCTGCATTTGGTGTCTTGCTGGGGGCTCATAAGCATGTGGTCATTCATTCCCACTTCATTTCTAAAAGACTGTAAAACCATCCCAAAATTTGGCACCATGGGGCTATTGGCAATGCGAACTCGGGCTGGGGAGTCTGGGCAACCTCATGTGACAATTCCAAAGCTTTGGCAGTGCTGTTTAAGGAAGCTTCACATGCAAACTTCTCAAATAAATTTGCCTAAAGGCTAGATTCAATTTTTCCCTTGTCCCTAGAAAATGAGCCACAGGGCACCCCAGGGTGGGGGGTGGGGGTGGGAATGTCTGCAGACCCCTAACAGCTAGACAAGGGGCAGAGAGAGAGCTCCAGGATGGGGGAAGGAAGCAAAGCTCTCTGATTTTAGACATAACTCTTAATCAAATAGCTACTATTTTGCTTAAAATGTCTATCTTTTAAAAAAAAAATCTAAAAGCCAAAGTGGGAGGAAAAGAGGCAGAAAGAAAGGGAGTAGGAAATACACACACTAAATGGTTAAATTCAGAAATGAGTAATTCTACAAAGCAAACCGTAGAAGACACCCGGTAACCTCAAGTGGAGGGGAAGGCAAGCACTGCTGCCCTCGGCACCACGAGGAAGACCCTGCGCAGGTGAAAAAACACTAATTTCCTATAGTTTTGCTTGTTCGTCCTCACCAAAACATGTCTATTTTCATTTTAGACAGTAGCAATGATCATGGAATTTAAAAATCTCTTTTCCTTGTTAATATGAATTTTAGCGTTAAGTTAAAAATAAAAAAGGAAATGGGACTGTGTAGCATAAAATGCTGAAACTGCTTGTTCCTTTAGATGGTGGGCTTTGGTAACTCTCCAGAGTCAGAATGTCCTAGATCTCCAAGCAAGCTCAGGCCACCTGGCTTGCCCATCCCATCACTGAGCACAACCAGCCTGTCTCCTACCTTCCTCTCCTGACCCTTGCCCCAAATACAAGAGTTCACTGTCTCTCATTAGGCAAATATTTCAATCTAAAATGGTGACAGGTATTTTGTACTAGAACATTCTATAGCTAAAAAAAATTAACCAGGGTTCTAATTCTAACAATTCTAACATGGAAATTCTAATGTTATAGTTTATAAAAGTAAGCAAATCGCTTGGGAAAACATTATTAATTCTCATTGCAGTCAAAGGATGGTGAGTGCTTGGACGAATCAAGACAGGTTGCAGCCCTTGGCAGCCACAATGGAATCTTCATCCTCCCAAGTTCTCCCCTGGAACCTGCTTCAGGAAAGCTCCACAGTTGAAGAAGGGCAGGGGAGGGAGGGGCACGGTGGGCTGCAGGTGGCCTGTGAATTGGACTTTTGAGAAGCTCTAACGACAAGTGCCCACTTGAGAATGACAAAACCAAGCGGACACCTTGACATTTCAGACACAGAGGGATGGGGACACAACAAAAATCTTGTCTGGTTTTTAGAGCCATCTCAGTCAGGCAAATGGGCTGACCTGGCACTCTCTGTCAATTAATTTACAAAATACTGAGACTGGAAACATGACTTTGGTGACAGGACATGAAGAGCAGCAAGCTTGGCCCCAAAATAACTCTGAGCCATTTAACAATAGAGGTTTGATCTTGAATCCCTGCCGGCTTGGTTGCCGCGGAATGCAGGGCTGTGTGGAGCGGGTTGTGTTGGCCTGGGGAAAGCTACCTGGTGGGGACAATGATCTACAACCAAATGTTACAGGCGGCTGCCTTTCCACCATCAAGGAGAAGCACATGCCAGCATTTTGTCACCAAATGCCCGACCACGCTGGTAACTGTGTACTTGGCTTCAAGGAACACACACGCAGTTCCAGGCTGTGCTTATCAGAACACCGCTTAAAAGACACTTGAAAGTTACTAGGGCAGGGGAGAGGGGGTGGCGGAAAAACCCACCCAAAAATGGCCGTTGGAGCATAGTTCAGGGGGGTGACCACCGGAGCTTTCTCTCCTGATGCAAACAGCAGATTTCCCAGGAGGCACTGTGACTTATTTGGCCTCTATTTCCCTCTATCTACCCTTAAAGACTGAAGAAATTATGGCGTTGTGATTTGCTTTATTCATTTCCCCTAATAGGTTTCTTGGTAAGACAAAAAATAGTGTCTGGTGGTGAAGTTTCACAGCTGCCTATTACATAATGTAAGGTAGAAGCAAAAGGTTAAGGTCATGCACGATTAGGATAAACACACAAAGACGGGTCAGGTTGTACCCAGGGTCTATTTCAGTAAGAAAGGAAGCCAGGGGAAAAGGTCATATCTGCTGTACAGGCGGCTCTCACCCTCCCCACTTCCCTCCGTCTCCAAAAGCAGCCACGGAATAATAAACCATTTCAAATCTGTGTCTGGGCAGCCGCTGAGCAGAAAAGCTGGGCTCAGGAGAACAAAGCCTCCTCGGGATGGCTCTGCCTCTCAGCAGCGGGCATCGACCCGTCCGCCCAGACTCACAGCAGCCGCAGCAGGCCCATCTCCCGCAGCTCTGGAGGTCTGCCCCATGCACCGCTCCAAAGAGAGGACAGAGTCTGGTGCCTGGAGAATCCTGGAAGAGATCTTGAAAAGAACCCCAAAGGGGAGACTATATGGCACATACGCCGTTCGCGTCATACATGTGAATCTACAGCTATATATTTATACATGTGGAACTCGGAGGAAAGAATTGGGAACACATGAAGAAACCATTTTCCAGCCTCTCAGCTATGTGCCAAGAGCACCCTGTGTTCATTACTGGATATAGACCTATGACCAACAGGGAGGGGAATCCCACGTCTAGGTGGCTGATCCTAACTGAAACTCCCACGCCTTTCACTACATTGAAAGAGACCAGTGTGTTTGGAGTCCTTTAGTCGAAGGCAGCCGAGACCCAGAAGGGTTCACTGCTCTTCTGTTTTGCTGCTATTCCTGAACTTCACCACCATGACCGTTATATTGTCAGGGCAGCCTCTGTAAAATGACTGTAAAACTATGCTCTTAGCCCCAAAGTGAGGTTCATCCAAGCGCTCCTTGATGAATCGAACGGCTTCTTCGTTGCTGAAAGCATCCCAAAGGCCATCTGATGCCAAGATCATGAACTCGGGCTGGAGCTTGTCCAGGTCAAAGGTCAGGATATCTGGGTCTGGGATGACCACATTGAGATTTTTCAGCGGATAATCCCCCAGGGACCGAGACATAGCCAGGATTCCCTGGACCCTCCAGGAGCCATTGAAACTGATAAAACCACCTGCAAAGACAGAATGAGCCCATTAGCTTGAGCGGCTGATATCTCACACACATGGTAGAGTCTGGGGGCACGTACACGAGGCACACCTCCTGCTTGTGCCCCCCTCACCTCCCCCGGGCACTGCCAGAAGCCACCACATGGCTTGGGGTTTCACACACTATCAGGAGATCCTCATGTCCTCATCCCGGGCATCTTAAAAGGCTCTGAGGTATATATCAGTAAAAATATTGAGGGTAGGAAGATACATATAGGTGAGGGCATTGGTTTTAACTTAACAACACCTTGGCGGCTCACTGACTGACACTAGGGAGCCCTAGAGTAGGGATTCAAGGACAATGGCCAAAGAGTGCTGAAAGGCACGAGGATGTGCACGAGAGACCACCACTGGGCTATTTCATTTAGCTTGAGCCACCCATGGGTGCATCTAGATCTCAAAGTAGCTCCCCAGATAGGATTGGGATTAAAGAAGGATGTATGTTATCCCAGTGGGGAAAGGCTCAGGCTCTTGTGTTGGACTGCGCAGATTTGATTCTTGGCTCTGTCATTTCAGATGAGAAGCCCTAGCTTTCTGATTCTAGGTTACCCTGGCTACGACATGGGGACAATAAGAGTACCTATTCCACTGAGTTGTGAGAAATAAAGGAGTTATTCCTTATAAAATCACTTATCATAGTGCCTGTATGTCATATGCATTCCATGTACTCAGTGTCATCTACTACTATTTTTTCTTTAAGGGAGCTAGAACTTTGTTCATTCACACATTATTTGTCAGATATCTATTAAATGTATACTCTCTGCAAGGCAATTTGCAGGCTATAAAGTTACGGAAGGTCCGGGTCTTTTTCTAAAGAAGTAGATAGTCTAGCAGAAAGGAGAAGCTACATGTATTATAAACTGTGAGCACAAAGTGGCATTCATTTGGGAAGAAACTAGTACCTGTTCAGTGCTGTAGTCAGATGGAGGAGGAGCAATGATACCTGGTTGTGATGATCAGGGAGGAGTGAACAAAAAAGCGGGGCTTTGAACAGTGGGTAGGACTTCTGTGGGCAAGGATGTATGAGAACATTCCAGAAAGTGTGGTTAGCAGGCAAGGGCGTGAGCTCTGGAGTCAGTGTCCTGGGTCTCGGCTCTCGTCTCACCATTCACTAGCTGTGCGTCCTTGGGCACACATGCCTCTTTGAGGCTCTGCTTCCTCGGTTATAAAATGAGGGTAACGTTAACAGCCTCAGAAGGTAAGTGACGAGAAAGCATATGTAAAGAACTGGGCTTGGCTCCCGGCACAGAGTGAGCAAACAATAAATGGCAGCTGGTATCATTGCTATTGTTGGAAACAACAAAAGGAGTGAAGACAGAAGGACCAACATGCATTTGGCCCAGACTGGTCACAGTGTTATTGTGACGCTAAGCAGGACAGGAAACGGTCCCTGAAAGGAGGGCTTAAGGTCAGAGAAAATACACACAAAGGCAATAAAACCAATCACTGTCCCTTAAACCTTGCTATAAAATACACCCTTGACACAGGCTAGATTAACCTCCTTGGAGACAGTGTCCAAATCGGCTCTATAAAGCGTCCCTGGAGGGTGGGGGTGCAGGTGGGGGGTATGGCAGGAATGAGAAGAAAAGATAAAATGGGAATGCCATTTTAGAAGGGCACGCGGGATGCTAAAGTGACATTTCCAGGTATCATATGCACATCCTTGCCTGTGCTTCTGCGAGAGTAGGCTAACTGAATCTTAAGCCCAGGGTCACAGCAAGTTCATGGGGAAACAGTGTCTTTGTAAGTGAAGAAGCCAGAGTAGTGCTTGCCACTCATCAGAGCTTGACAGACTCCTAAAGCATCGTTTGTTCCATCCCACCAACAAAAACCCTGACTAAAGCTTTCATTAAAAATTATTCTGCATCTCAAGCAGATACTGAAGCAGTAGGTTTTAATAAATTTCAACACTTTTTGACTCAAGAGGAAGTCTCCTACTGTGAAAACTCAAATGTTGATTAGGTTCCCGGCAGAAGCTGACCTGTAGAGACCAAGAGTCAGCTGCAATTACCCTGGGCAGCAGGGGCCCGTTCTGGTTAGAGACCAGGGTACGTGAGCTCCCCTTGCACAGCTGGCATAGTGTGCAGAGCCTACGTGCTGTAGCTCTCAGTCTGGAGAGGGAGGGATCCCTCCTTTTCCGTGGGCAGAAAAGAATTCCCCAAAGTGAATCATGAAAATGTAATCAGCAACTGATAATCTTCCTTCAAGTCTTTGTCCTGATGTCACCTTAGTGAGGCCTGGAGTGACCACCTCCAATACTCCCCATTCCCTTGCCTGCTTTATGTCTCTTCATAATGGTTATCACTTTATAATATACTAGATAATTTCCTTATTTTACTTATTTATTGTTAATAGATGTCTACTCCATTCCCCATCCCATCCCAACTCCAAATGTAAGTTTGTATTCCTAGTCTCTAGATGTTGATAAAAATGAATGAAAAAGGGACACCCTGGCCCCTGCCACCCCACCAACCTCAGAATATTAACTTATGCCAGGCACTGAGCTAGAGGCTGGGAGTATAGGGAGGAACAAGACCAAGTTCCTGCCCTCAAAGAGCTCACAATCAGGAAGGCAGACCAGATAAAAGAGCCAAGTATGGTCATACATTGTGAAAGTTAACCCGGCAGGTTACCCACATAAGCTGTTGGGAAAATGAAGGGGCACCAACCTAGACTGGGGAAACCTTTGGTGCAGTGACAGAGAAGGCTTACCAAAAGGATGCCCTTAAACTGGGTCTTAAAGGACAAGTAATTGTTACCCACTGGCTGGTGGGGATGGTGCTCCCCAAGGCACAGAGCTAGAAGAAACATGGTTCGTTTGGGAAACGGCTACTTTAGTATGGCTGGAGGGAAACGGGTATGGTAAGCAGGAGCCCAGAGATCCCATTAGCCTTTTTGGGGGGGCTCTTCTGGAATCTTTGGCCATGAGGAAGGGCAAGTTCAGTGACCATTTGACAAGAAATGTCACAAAGTCAAGTCTCAGCTATGTCAGCAGCAGCCTCTGTGCTGATCTATGAATCACAAGTTAACCGAACATCGTATCCCCCACAGGCAATCCAAGCAAGCTGCCTGGTTCACCGAACAGGATGGAGGCCAGTACTTGGAGGCGTTCACAAGCTCACCAGCTCTCTTTATCCTTTTTCTCTCCTTCAGTTGGTAAGGCTTGTGATCATGAGACAGAGGAATGGCATTTCCATCCTTGTCACACAGGACCCCTCTTGAGTCACCCACATTGGCCACTGTGAGGTCCTTATCTGATAGGAGAGCGATCAGACACGTTGTACCTGAGAAACCAAAGAGAGAGGGGCACGTAAGAGGTCAGTGGTCTAGTGAGATTCGGCCATTTCCTGTTTTACTGGATTCTTCAGTCATTAAATCTGCTCCCGCTGGGTGAGAATTTAACTCCAGACCCTCCAGAGAATGACGGCTGTTCACTTCAACAACACTGATCAAATCTGACAGTCAATTTTCTTAACCATGTTAGGATGTTACTGAAATAGGCTAAGATAACATTATCATTTCCCCCAAATCATTTCTGTTTCTGCTAATCTTAATTTAAACACATATCACATTTAAAAGGATCAGGAGAGAATCAAAATCAGTTTGAAGGTTCTGACAATTGATATATGTTTGAATGATGCCTCATTTTTGTGGAGTCCCAGTTGAAAGTGGGGAGGAGAGGGGTCACATGGGCTCCTCAACCGGAGGGTCTGGAGGAGGCAGTAAATGACAGAAGCTAACAGCCCAATCCAATGGCACCGTGAGGAGCTGCCCATACAAACTTGCCTAGACAAAGTCTAACACAAAGACTGGTAGCCAAAAACTGGTCAGCTCCAGGGTGTGATGGGGGCAGCCTATAAAGGCAGAAGCAGAAAAACCTACAGTGATGACAGAAATGAGATCTAGGTAGATGGGAGGTGGGGTTACGGAAGTCGGAGTCAGAAGGGGAGCCAAGATGATGGCCTGCTCACCTGGAAATGATACAAGACATAAAAGGACAAGCTCTTTGCAAACCCTTCTTGAAATGAGAATGGATAAAAGCAAACAGGGATGGATAGTCTGGTCCACCTGGGGCCTGGCCTTCTCTCCTGCCTGGTGTCCTCTGTCTAGTTCTTCCCTTTCTCCCTCCTCCCTCCTGACAATGTCACTGAGTATGCAAATGCCTGCTGAAATGTACAAACCAGTAAGCTGTTGCTTCAAACTGTTAATACCTTTGTTGTGAAAACTATCCATCAACGTCTTCATTAATATTTCCCTCCTCATTTCAAAGGTCATATTCTATAACAGAATATAAACTGCGTCTAAACAGCTTTTTAGCCTTCACAGAACAATAAAGAAGACTGAATTCTTAAGTGGACATAAAGAATAAATACAGGTCAATATCAAGAGCAGGGAGAATGATTAGAATATTTAGAATATCTGGGTAATATTTTAGTTTAAAATTCCATTCTTATGCCTATTTAACTCAGAACTGCCTTGATCAGAAGTGGAAATGCATGAAATATTGGTTAACTCTGGATTTCTGATATGAAAAGCTTTGTGAAAGCAAAAAAAAAAAGAATAACCTTAGGGATTCCAAGCAAACTGCAAATATTTTACCTTTAAAAACACTGTAAAAATGAAAATGTAAACACAGAAACAATTCATACAATTAGAAAGCATTATTCTATTTTTGCTATTAGCTGCCTTTTGGTTTTCAACCATTCTCACTTTGTCCTCGAGCCACTGATTAGGTTAACTTGTCTAACACAGTCAGAGACTATAGGACACATTTGCAAAGTCTGAAGGTGAAATAGAAACTTTCTTGAATATTGCATGGCTTGTAGGTAGGGCATTCATAGACCTCTCCGAGCTGTCTCTTTGGCCCTCTTCACCTCTTTTCCTTCTTACTCTGCACACTCTGAGAGACCATGTTCGTGACCTTGGCCTCCACTACCACCTAAGCCTGTGCTGTGAGCCTGGTTGACCTTCCTGAGTCTGGATCAACTGGCATGGAGATGTTTTGATTTGCCTGCTGGGGATCCAGGGAAGGGCTCTGTGGCTGCCCTGTGAGAAGAGTGGGAGGAACCACCTGGCCCTGGGCCCTTTCCTCACCCCATTTCATCACAGCAGCTTTACACCGATCTGTTAGCTGTACTGAGCTGCCACAATAAGTCTTTTCTTAATAACAGAGGGAAGGGAGAGGTCATTCCTACAGCTAGAAAAAAACCCTGAAATGCAATCACATATGTGATTAAGAATCACTGAAGGCTTTTAAGCAGAATGGTGTCATGATGAGATATGTGTTCTAAAAGATCGTTTCCGTGGCAATATGGAAGATAAAGTGGAACCAGGGAGAAAGACAGAGATAATGAAGATCGGAATTAATGTAGTAAACAGAGATAGAGGGTAGGAGACAGTTTATTTAAAACCTGAAAGGAGAGGTCATAGAAAGTGAAGGAAATAAAGGAGAGGGAAACAAGGCTAGGGTAATGTTCTACATCTAGATGGGGGGGAATTGGGTGCTCCATAGACAAGGACTTCAGGGGATGTCTGCTTGGAGCTTCTGAGAGAGGCTTTCTCTCTCACTGAAGGAGACATAATGAAGAAAATGACCTACTTCTTTGGTGCAGTGTTGGCTCAGGTGTTTCCCAGAACTGTGGCAGCCATTTTGAATTATGAGGCGATATGCCTCAGGGTCAAGGCACTCTGCTGCCGGTAGAGATATGCCTGAGTCCCTAAGATATCACAGAACTGCTGCACCAGTCTGAAACAGACTTGTTCTGTGAGACATCAAATATCTTCACTGCTCATGGCTTTTTAGGTTGGATTTTTCTCTTCCATGTAGCATCCTAACTGGTTGAGGGGCTTATGGTACAATACGGGGGTCTATGGGCAGACTTTGAGTGACTGCTTTGCTTTACTCACATGTTGCTGCAAATACTTAAGACTCACGGCCTGCTAATTCCTTTGTCAAGGACACAATTCCATTGTGTCTGTGGGTAAAAAAATCTATCTCATGACGTGGATTTCAGAAGTTTACTGCTTTGAAACAGTGAGGACTGTCTCTGTTAGCACTAGACTCTTAGGCCTGGCCAAAATGGGTGAGGCCCAGATGGTGGAATGAGAGTTGCAGGCAGGTTTTAGGATCGCTGAAATGTCACTGTTCCCTCTCTGCAGAAACCTGCCTGTATTCTGGATGGAGGCCCGAGCATAGTCTTAAAAACAAAAACAAAAACAAAAAAAAAACCTGCTTTGTTGTAAGCAATTTATTGTTTGGATTTTGCAGTCGTGATTTGTGGTTGCAAGAGACAGTTTATAATGTAATCTTACTTTACTGAACAAACTACCTTGTTGCTGAAAGACTCCAGAGAAACATCGTCTCCAAGAGAAAATGGACAAAATCACCTTTTCTTTTGCTTGCGTGGGAAAAAAATACCTCCCCAAATTTTGGCTACAAGTTTTGATATAAAAGGTTTATTCCACAATAGTACTATTTATACCAGGTCTGACAATTATTACTTACCACCTCAGGCTGTTTCTATATTAACAATTTAATCTAGAAGAGAACATAATTGCAAATCTGGAAGATATCTTGGAAATTTAACGTATTAACCTCACTTGACAGATTAAAACAATGAAAAAAGCAAATTCATAGACTAGACTTTGATTTCCTAATCGAGTGAGGTCTGGCAAATTATTTAACCTTTAAGCCTCAGAAAATGGCACCACAATCCCGTTACTCAAGCTAGGAGTCACCTCTGTTTTTCTTGTTTCTTCCCCCCCCCCCCCCCATTCCTGACATTCACTCCCTCATTAAGTTCTGCCACTCTTACTTCTAAGGTACATCTTAAACCCTGCCAGCACTCTTGTTCTCATTGCATTGACTCTGGTCCAAGCCACTGTCCTTTCTAAGTGCTGCTATTTCAGCAGTCAGGTGAAAAAGAGTGGTGGCTAGGTCCTGCATGGTCTGGCCGCCACCCGAACTGTCCAATGTCATATCATATCATACTACTCTTTCCCTTGCTTTCCCTCCCTTCTGCTGCCCAAACATGCCAATACTTTTGCTGTCTTCTGTTCCCTCTGCCTAGTATATTTCCCTTCTTTGACACTGGCTGACTAATGCATATGGGATGTCTTAGGACGAGGGTGACATCATCAGACATATCTTCTCTGATGGGTGTGGATCTTATCTCCTCTTTACTTCCCCCATTGCCCTCATAACACACAACTGTGCAAATATCTTGCATATTTATTTAAGCAATTTAATTAATGTCACTCTTGCCCCACATAATATAAACTTCACAAGGGTAAAAACATTGCTTGCTTTCCCTACTATAATGCTGAAGCCTAGAACATGGCAGTTACTCAATATTTGAGGAATAAACAAATTAATAGATGAATGAATAAATAATCACACACTGTCTCTTTCATTCTGATCTGACATAATGCTAAGCTCCTCCTGACTTGCTCTAAACATGTCCACCTAGGTCACTAATACAATGCACACCACCTTCCTGATGCTGCCACATCAGGGAGACGCTCAACTATAGCAAAATACATTTCACACATGGATTGAAACATGAGGACTGTCCTGTACAGGTATAACCACGTTCAGGGCACACTGCCCATAATTAGAAAGAGCTTCCTGCCCAGGCGTGTGACGGGTTCTTCCCTCAGGCCCAGGCTTCTGGTCCAATGGAAATGAAACATGGGTAGGGCTTCTATAGTCACCACACCCTCCAAAGCCGTGGCACCTTGTGAGTGATGGAAGTGCCTCATGGTAGTCATTCCACGTACATTCCGTGTCTGCTTCTAACCTCAATTTATACGTGAGCAAGTCAGGTTTCATGTTGTCCTGTTAATTCTTGTCTTCTTTAGGGAAAACCCACAAATGCAAATTAGTCATTAGTCTATTCCTCTATACCAGCAATCCTGCCTCTGATTTAATTTCTGGGAGGCAGACAAAGTAAAGGCACACAAGAAAATCTCTTCTAGACTTATCTAAATATTCTAGTTGGGTAATATTGGGCACTTCATTCCCTTGGTGAGTTGAATTTGAGAAAATGTAAATCCCTTTTTGTTCTTTTAAGTGGATTCACATCTAGCGTGGAACTCATGACCCTGAAATTAAGACCTGGACTGAGATCAAGAGCTTGACACTTGACTGAGACACGGGGGCATCCCGAGAAAAATGTAAATCCTACTGGAGGTTAAGTAACTTGGGTTAGTTCGGGCATCTTTGGAAACCCTAGTTATCAATATTTTTAAAACTTAGTTTAATTAATAGCAAAGTGGTAATAACAATTTGCTCAGCGCTATAAACACCACTGAGTGGCTCACAAACACGCTTGTAGTTGGTTTCCTGACTCGTCAGGGTGGCTGAGGGGCAGGCCTTACTCCTCTCTTTGAGCAGATAGGAAAATGGGGCTCAGAGACTTTCAGAGTCTTATCCAGGGTGACACTGCTCAAGGCATATGTACTGAGTGACTAAGTGACTAAAAAACCTGGCGTCCAGAGTGATAACTCTAGTAATAACAATAGACCTTACAACTGAAAATTTTCATTATAATGCCTAACACTTAAATTACATTGTGTAAGTTCATCTGTATTACCCTTTGAGATCAGGCATAGCTGTCCCCATTTTCCAGATGGGGAACTAGGTCTCAGGTAGGATAACAAGCCGGCCAGGTCACATACCTGGACCGTCTGACTCCACTGTTAACAATCAGCATCTCTTCTTGTTCAAAGCTGTTCTCCTACTCCCAGAAGTAAAGATTTCCATGACCTGTTTCTACATTTCTGTTTCGAATAGTCTCCATCAACTCATCCCCTTTTACAGTGTATACCTTGGTGCAAGTCACAGGAAAGTTTGTGAATCAGGAAAAAATTTGATTATGTGATATGAAGTTCCTGTAATAGAACTGGGGCTGTATTCACTTAAATGAAGCTGGCACAGTGAAAATTCTCAATAACAAGCAATCAGAAGGAAGCCAAAGCTGTCCGAAATTAAAAACAAGTGGCTGGAAAACAGATAATCATATCAAAAAATGGGCAGAAGATATGAACAGACACTTCTCCAACGAAGACATACAAATGGCTATCAGACACATGAAAAAATGTTCATCATCACTAGCCATCAGGGAGATTCAAATTAAAACCACATTGAGATACCACCTGACACCAGTTAGAATGGCCAAAATTAGCAAGACAGGAAACAACGTGTGTTGGAGAGGATGTGGAGAAAGGGGAACCCTCTTATACTGTTGGTGGGAATGCAAGTTAGTGCAGCCACTTTGGAGAACAGTGTGGAGACTCCTGAAGAAATTAAGAATAGAGCTTCCCTATGACCCTGCAATTGCACTGCTGGGTATTTACCCCAAAGATACAGATGTAGTGAAAAGAAGGGCCATCTGTACCCCAATGTTTATTGCAGCAATGGCTACGGTTGCCAAACTGTGGGAAGAACCAAGATGCCCTTCAGCGGATGAATGGATAAGGAAGATGTGGTACATATACACGATGGAGTATTATGCCTCCATCAGAAAGGATGAATACCCAACTTTTGTAGCAACATGGACGGGACTGGAAGAAATTATGCTGAGCGAAATAAGTCAAGCAGAGAGAGTCAAGTATCATATGGTCTCACTTATTTGTGGAGCATAACAAATAACACGGAGGACATGGGGAGATGGAGAGGAGAGGGATTGAGGGAAACTGGAAGGGGAGATGAACCATGAGAGACTATGGACTCTGAAAAACAACCAGAGGGTTTTGAAGGGGTTGGGGGGGTGGGAGGTTGAGGAACCAGGTGGTGGGTAATAGGGAGGGCACGTACTGCATGGAGCACTGGGTGTGATGCCAAAACAATGAACACTGTTATGCTGTAAATAAACAACAACAACAACAAAAACAAAAAACAAACAAGTGGCTGGGATGAGTTGACCTCTAGGTCCTTTTCAACTTTAGTATTCTGCTGCTCTTGAACTGGAACTAAAAACTCCATTGCCTCCAGGGAAGTAGGCCAGGTGTAAGAAATAGCTCGTGGCCCTCTTGGAGAAGCTTTATACTCCTATCCTCCTATCCTTCTGAAGGGTTTTCTACTCTCAGAGAGGGCCGGCAGGAGAATAAGGCACAAGGAACCTCAGGTGTCGATGTCAGGTGCACAACACGGAATGTGCGTGGGGTTTGCAGGGAACACACGCGAAGAGGGCAGCAGGTCCTCAGCAGTGAAGGTCACTGCCATGTGAGAATGCACGCCCCTTGTGAACAGTTCTTCAGATTTTTTTTTTAAGATTTTATTTATTTATTTGACAGACAGAGATCACAGGTAGGCAGAGGCAGGCAGAGAGAGAGGAGGAAGCAGGCTCCCCACTGAGCAGAGAGCCCGAGTAGGGCTCCATCCCAGGACCCTGAGATCATGACCTGAGCCGAAGGCAGAGGCTCAACCCACTGAGCCACCCAGGCGCCCCCAGTTCTTCAGATTTTTAAAACAAGTTTATTTATTTAAATAATCTCTACACCCAATATGGGGCTCAAGCTCACAACCCTGAGATCAAGAATCACATGCCCCTTTGAGCCAGCCAGGAGCCCCTTTCTTCAGATTTTTTAAGGGAAACCATTATTATGTGAACTCTTCTGATTTTTAAGATATTTATTTATTTATTTATTTGACTCACAAGCAGGTAGAGAGGCAGACAGAAAGAGAGGGGGAAGCAGGCTCCCTGCTGAGCAAGAGAGCCTGATGCGGGCC
This sequence comes from Meles meles, assembly GCF_922984935.1. NCBI lineage: Eukaryota > Metazoa > Chordata > Mammalia > Carnivora > Mustelidae > Meles > Meles meles. The sequence continues at coordinate 76,460,152 of NC_060069.1, forward strand.
TTGATCCCAGGACCCTGAGCCACCCAGGCGCCTGAACTCTCCTGATTTTTAAATGTTGGCAGCTTTTATTTTAAAAACCAACCAACCAACCAACCAACCAACCAACCAACCAACCAAAAAAAAAAACCAGTGTAAGCCAAACAAAAGGCAATTGTGGTCAAAAGAGTCTTTGACTCATTAGACTAATACCCTCTTTTTGGGCCATGATGATGCCTTCCTTATTCATTGGTGTATATATATTTTTTAAAATCAGAAAGTCCTTTAAAAGAAGGTGTTTCTTGTAACGCTTATTGTAGTATTCCATAATTGTGCTCTGTACACTGCACAGACCCCAAACGCTAAGGGCAATATTAAGTACTGAGGGGACATGAGATGTTTTCACTGTACGTACTGATGGGAGCATCAGTATGACTCAAACTTTGGACTTCGTAAATATATATATTCTAACCACATAAATATTCATACACTTATTTTAAAAATGTATTAAAAAATATATATACATATATATGTATATATATGTATATATGTATATAGGCAGGGTTATCTAGGTAATGAGATTTTAGACTACATTGTTTTCTTGATGCTTTTCTGTATTAAGATGAACACGATGTGTCATTGAAAACCAAAAGGTATTCACAACACTTCCGGAGCAGATCCTCTGCGTAAAGAAAGTATGCAAGACATAAAACAGGAAAAGCAGAGTTGACAATCTTGGGATAGGTGGAAGCAAATCCCAGGAGAATAGCAGTGACCATGGTGACAGTAGCACTGCCCACAGACAGTTCAAGTTTAGATTAAAATTCTACCACCAGTGACTATCCATCAATGAGTCAGTGACAGACAAGCAAGCCTCAGCTGCCTTTGGGTCCCGCACCTTACCCACCTCCTGCCCAATAGCCTCACCTTATCTCTAGCAGAGCTACCTTCAACTTCTACTCAGAGCAGAACTCCTTGCCCTGGTGCCAATCAAAGCACATTACCCTCTATCCTTTGCGCTCTCCACCCCCACTTTCTGTATGCCCACAGCTGTGATCTAAAAATTGGAGTCATGAGGGGCACCTGGGTGGCACAGTCAGTTAAGTATCTGACTCCTGGTTTCAGCTCTGGTTGTGATCTCAAGGTTGTGAGATGGAGCCCCATGTCGGGCTCTGCTCAGCGTGGAGTCTGCCGAAGCCTCTCTCTCCCTGGGGCTCCTGGGTGGCTCAGCCGGTGAAGCATCTGCCTTGGGCTCAGGTCATGATCTCAGGGTCCTAGATTGGAGCTTCACATCATCTCTTGCTTAGCAGGTATCCCGCTTCTCTGTCTGCTTCTGTCTCGTGCCCACTCATGCTTGCTGTCTCTCTAATAAATAAATAAAATCTTTAAAAAAAAAAAAGGCTCTCTCTCCCTCTGTACCCCCTCACATGCTCTCTCTCTGTAAAATAAATAAAAAATCTTTAAAAAAAGATAAAAATTGGGGTCATGAGAATCCTTATTTTCTAAAACTCACCTTGCCACAACATTTTCTTATTCGAGAGACATTGTATTTTTATTTTTTCTTCAAGTGCGAATAGAGGCTGGGCAGAATGGGGGAAAACCAGGTAGAATGAACATGGTTTAGGAGCCTTGCTTCATAATGCTCCAGGACATGCTCCCACACAATGCCACATAGTGACTCCCCTCTGTGACATCAAGTCTTTTGTAAAAGTAAAAGAGCCATTTTTTTCTTTAGGGAGCAAGAGATTGGGGGTGGGGTAGAGAAGAGGTCACCAGCAGTAGGGAAGGGGAGGGGAAGAAGGGGACATACACACACACACACAGGTGCATGAGAGAGAGGATTTCAGTGAAGGTGTTAACCGCTTAAAGGCCATTCAATGTATGCAGCATAGGAAAACCAACACATTTATAGGATGAGGAGAAACAGGTTTATCTTGTAAATTTTTGACAATGAATGTTAGCTCAGTAACACAATTCCAGAGCCTAGATGACATGAGGGCGCAGTGACTGACAGAAATTTATTGGTAAGCACCATATTGGAAAAAGAGCAGGGAAGGCAGTCATGAATGATAAGATCACTGTCAATGGCAACTTTCAGCCTCCACCTCCCACAGCCACCACTGTGGGGGGCCCAGAAACACAGATAAAGTGCCAGGAGTTTGTAGATAAGACTCCCCAGCCTCCATCCCTGTCTGCGTAACCTTAAAGTCTGACCTGCCCCGAGCTTGTTCTCCGGTCATTCTTGTAACTATTAATGCCACAGCAGAGACAGACCTGTCAAGGCCCGTCTGTTGTCTGGAAAACTAGAGTGAGCGCTAATCTTGCCTTCTTTATTCCTGTTCTCTCATCTACTGCCTGAGTCCTCGTAGTCCCGGCTCTCAACTCCCTCAGACCAAGGCCCTCTTCACAGTTGTGTTAATGCACATAGCTGGGCCGGGAGAATCACCATTCATTCGGCTAACTCCATGCTCAAAGTTACTGAATTAATACTAATTAATGACTCATAGTAAAAATCAAGAGTTCCACTGTTATGAGTCTTATAGCAGTAATGAGCCTGGAAGTTATTTTGCGCCCTGAGAACCGGGAGTAGGAGGTGTTTGGAAAGACATCTATGTGTGTAGAGCCAAGGGCTGAGAACTACCACATACTGACCATTTACTGTGAGTTGGGCTCTGTGCCCAGTCCTTGGTATATATAATTTCTTTAATCTTAACAGCCTATGAAGTACCATTATGTCCATTTTGCAGATGATAAAACAGATTAAGGGATTAGATCAAGGTCCCACAGCTAGCAAGTGGCAGCACTCAACCAGTGCGTTGGCAGAGAGTCTGTTGCTTTCAACCTTGAGGCAAGCTGTCACTAGCCCATGTTTAATATTTTGTGTAAAGGAGAAAGATGTATTTCTTCCCTGAAACATTTTACCACCATCCCCATAAAATCACTAAAATACATATTCCGGTTGAGAATGACCACAGCGTGAATGGTACCTCTTAGAGCCATGGAGTCAAACCTACATGACGACATGGGGAACCCTGCTTCTAGGCCATATCCTGCTCCCACCCATCCTGGGAAGAGAGCCAGTACAGGAGAAGGCCACGCAATGAGGAATTCCAGCAGAAGGGCACATGAGAGGTTTTCTGCTTCACAGAGACTGGTAGGATCCCCAAAGACAACCTGAAGAATGAAATATCGTTAGCAACAACTCTAAGGCCACATGTGGGTGTTACTGAGGATACATCAAGGACTTTTTCACTCAGGATCTGAAGTACTAGTATGAAAAGAAGTCATGTTTAGCTTTTGAGCTTTAAAGAGACTATGGAAACTCATAAGGAAACAGTATTCTCAAGAGAAAAATCTTTTTGAGTATCCATCAGCCCAGGTTCTGGACTAAACCAGAGGCATATGAAGATGGAGCAAACAGCAAGCTTTCCTGCCCATGAGTCCTCCCTTCCTGCCACCACCCCCACCACTAAGGATGGCCGAGTGGTGGGGGAGGGGAGGATGGCTGGGAGACAAGGAAGAAAACAGGAGGGAGTCTTTGATGTGTGGGTCTCCAAGAATCATGTGGAGCTTGAAGCACAGACAACCTAGACCTTGCTTTCCGGGTACAGCCCAAGGAATCATAATCCTTTGTCCCAGTATGGAGATACAAAGGTTGAATGAGCTCATGTAGGCAGCCTCGTGTGAAGCAGACAGAACCACTGAGAAGTGTTGGGCTTCCCCTGAGGGAGGAATGTCAACTCTTGGGGCTTCAGAGCTGGGATGAGTGGGCCTTCCAACCACAGGTTCTGGAGACCATGGGTCATCCCAGCAGATACCAGGACAGTAACAACATTTAGACACTCAGATCACCCCTAGGGAAGAAGGGGAAGGAAACATGAACTTAATATAAGAACCTGAGAAAAATCAGGAAATTATGGAGTATACTTGGAACTAAATAGAGCAAGATTTTAGTATCAGACCCAATATGGATTCAAAATCCAAGTTATATTCAGTCCTAGAGAGAGAAATGAAGTTACATCTTTATACGTTTATCTTGTAGCTGTGCAGTGTGTGTGGTTGGATAGACAGAGGATAGGTATCTCATGTCTATTGCACATTACACATCTTAAATTTTACGTTGGCCTAGAAATTACAAAATTTAACTTAAAAAATACTATAACCAGTACCAACAATGTTTGATAACCAAATGTGACTTCCTTGTCACCTAGTCAGTTATCACACATCCATTACTGAGGAATTCTAGCTGGAAACAGTCTCCAAAGCCGAGTTTGCCCTCGAGAAGCATGCCATTGGCAGGTTCTGCAGTTACACAGAAATTATTTCCAAATGATCTCTTCCATCCAAATACAACATAGTCACTGATATCCCCATTTAAAGGGGCAAAATAAAGGCTGTATAATTATGTTCATTTAGAACAAATAAATAAAACCAAATCAGATTTGGGGCCAATTTGATCCCATACTTATTAACTTTCCAGCTTGCTTTGGGTTCAGTGGACTATGAAACTGACCCTGAAGCTGTCTCCAGGCAAGCCGCTATCCCAGAGATCTGCTAAAATCCTTCTGGCCCCTCTGGGTGCATACCAAAAAGTGATATGCCACCTATGCCTCCACAACTGGGACAATACTAAGTGCCTGGGTGGCGCAATCAGTTGAGTGACCCTGATTCTTCGTTTTGGCTCAGGTTATGATCTCTGGATTGTGAGATCGAGTCCAATGTTGGGCTTCATGCTCAGCATGGAGCCTACTTGGGATTCTCATTCCCTCTCCCTCTGCCCCTCCACCCTGCTCTCTTTCTCTAAAATAAAAAAATCTTAAAACAAAACAAAACAAAACAAAAAAACAGGAAAACGTAACCATGTTTCTTTGTGAAAATGACCCTCTTTCTCATAGATCTATCTCCTGTACCTAATAATAATATAAGATTGTGTATGTGCGCATGCTAAATAGTTTTATGTTCTTTGTTTCTTATTCAGTGCCTTCGGCATGCAAATTACTAGGCTTGATGCTGGAACAATAAAGATAAACAAGATACAGCCCTTAATCCCACGGAATTTATTGCCTAATGACCAGATGGAAACAGACCTGAGAATCCAGCCTGGCGAATGCTTTGACAGTGCTAGGAAAGCCTGGTGTGCAAACGGGAGTGACGGCAGAGAGGGCGCTTGGCTCAGTTTAGGGAGATAGTAGGTGGGGGGGAGCAATCCAGGGAGGACGATGGGGAGCAAATGAGACCATAGCTCTCTCTCTCTCTTTTTTAAAAGATTTTATTTATTTGAGAGAGAGAGAGAGAGAGCACGAGAGAAAGCATGAATGGGGTCGGGGGCAGAGGGAGAGGGAGGAACAGACTCCCAGCTGGGCAGGGAGTTTGACATGGGGCTCGATCCCAGGACCTTGAGACACGACCTGAGCAGAAGGCAGACACTTAGCTGAATGAGCCACCCAGGTGCCCTGACCATAGCCCTCTCTTGAACATGTAGCAGGGTAATGAATTTGTACTGTCAAAAGAAAGAGGTTAAAAAAAAAAAAAAAGGATCTGTAGAATAAAAATGCATGAAAGGAACAGCTTTCTAAAGGGGATTTCTTCATATTTCATTTTTTGAAACAAAGAACAGAATAAACATTTGTTTATACTCTTTGATACAATAATGCCAATTCTTCAATTTTATCCTAAGAAAATCAGGGATGTGGGAGGTACCTGGGTGGTTCAGTCAGTTAGGCACCTGCCTTGGGCTCAGGTCATGATCTTGGAGTCCAAGGATCAAGTTCCGAATCAGGCTCCCTGCTCAGCAGGAAGTCTCCTTTTCCCTTCTCCGATTAGATGCTACTGCCTAGAAAGGGAGAAGGGATGACCACTGAGGGTGGAGGGCAGCAGGAACAGGTTGATGGTGACATAATTGTTGCACAAGGACCCTCAACCAGGGAAAGCCAGTTCTCTAAGGCAGCCAGGTGGTTCCCGCTACAGGCCGAGGCTGACTGGGTGTCACATTACAGAACGGGAGGCTGAAGGAAGGTTAGGGGAGAGAGCAGGAGACAAAAGAGGAGGAGTTACAGGATGCCAGAATTTCAAGTCACAAAAGAAAATGAAAGTCATGAGCTCTACAAGCTACAATGGGCCAGGCACTTTGCTTGCTGCTCATATGTACTTGAACTGGTTTAGTCTGAAAAAAATCCTGCAAGGTATATATCATCATCATCATCCCTCCATTGTACAGATTTGGAACAAGAGGCTCACCAAGGTCACATAAGCTTTTGAGTGGATGAGCTGTAATTTGAACCCAGGTCTGACAGCATCCATCAAGTTTCTAAAATTTTCTCTAAGATGCAGAACTTTCTCAGGAGTGTGGCAAGGAAGCAGTCAGTCTGGGCAGCAAATAGCTTTATTTAAGGATTCTCTAAAGCTTGTATATGTTTCTACTGAAAACCAATACAGAACAACATATAAACTAGATATTCAAAGAAAACTTTTTGGTAAAGTGTACCAACGCTGTATAAAAAAAAACTTTTTTTAACTGTTATTAAATACATGGCTGAGCTGGAAAATGAGGATGTGGTTTTCCTGGAGGGAAGGAAGAAAAATAAAATGAAATCCCCAAAGCATAAGTGAAGGAAAAGGGCTGGTCAGTTTGGAAACATTGCTGGACACACACGGTCTCTCATATCCTTGAGACAAAGGCATTTAGAATGTAATGTTTCCAGTGCAGCAGATGGAGGGCTGGATAGTATTCAGAGTTTGTGAAGTGATATCAAATACTTCTGATAATCTTGAGTGACATTATTAATTTCCATTTATTAAATGAGGCAACAGGCTCAGGAACTAAGACCAGCAGCTGGTTTGCAAGGGGACCAGAACTTAAGCTGCATTTCAGTGACTCCATCTGGTACTCTGGGCACCTCCTCAGAACTGGGGCATATTCCTGGCTGCTAGCATGGGCCTCTGTTGAACCTAAAAGCTCCGTTTTCCAAGTGTGAAAAGAAAGCCTCAGCAGTTAAGGGCCCAAGAGCTGAAATTGACACTTAGGGAACGAGCCTCAGGAACATGAGTGATCAACGAGCTGGCCAGGTCAGGTAAGAAGGAAGAGATTCTATAAAGAAAAAGGGAACACTGTGCTTTAAGTAGGTCTAAATCCCCCCCTTGAGCCGTAACTTCTTATATGTGAACTGCTGGCAACATCTTTTGAACTGAAAATCAGAATAGCTCAAGGGGGACCCTGTCCGTTTATTTGCACTCTACTCCCAGCACCCCCCAAAAGCCCTCCCTCTGCACTTCACAAGAGGTGAAGTTTCACACATCCCCATCGCTCCCTTAGATCCATTCCAAGCTGAACTGGCTTCTTCTGAAGGCAGTTTCTTCACCTGTCACCCAGTCTGTGTTCCAGGCCAGTGTAATGAAGCCAACCTCTGGCTTGAACAGAAAACAAGGTTTTTAAACACGAAGTATGATTCATATAATTGAATTTTGTTTAGAGCCCCACAGGGGGAATTTTTCTCTTCACCTACTTCACTTCTTGGAGTTCCTGAATAGGCAAAATGTTTGCAGGAGGCTCACTCATGCAGAGCTCATCCTGGCCCACAGACAGCACAAAACTGCCAGGCAGCAGGGGTGTGGGGTGGGAGGGCACCCAGCGTATGGTTTCCCACATTGGTCTGGCCTCATACAGCCCCTGAAGGACCCATAAACTCCAGGGTGGCCTCTTCTCTGACTTGCTGAGTTTCTGCTGCTCTGGCTGAGCTTACAAATGATGCGTATAGAGCCTCTGAACTCATCTGCGAGCTAGCCTGGAGGCTGAAGTTATTCATTCATTTAGCAAGCTTTTCACTGGCACTTTCTGTTATAAATAGCTTCAGATATACTGTCACTCCTTGCCAGGCATTGTGATAGGACTGGGGACTCAAATACAAAAGATGTGGTGAAGAAGTCACAGTTTAGTGGGGTGCCAGAGAGGAGAGAATGGAAAAACAATTCTCTTTCATTTGAGGTTGAGAGAGGTGAGCACAGCAACCTGCTTGCAGTGGTTTGAGAAGAAGATATTTGAGCTGAGTTTTGATGGATGAATAGGAGTTAGTGGGAAAATTTGGTGGGGCTCAGACCATATGTGTACATGTATGTGTGTGTATGTGTGGGGGGGGAGTAGGGATAAAGGAAGTGAATGAAAGGGGATCTTTTTTCCTTTTCTATACTCGAGAAAGATTTTTCAAATATTCTTTTCATGTGATGATGACTTGGACATCTGAGTTAACATGAGTCCAAATATATGTCAAATCTTAATATGGAAATTAGTGACATTAAGAAATGTCAAAGCTCTTAAAAATCACCAAGTTGTAAATATGAATATGGACCCACAAGCAATTTAAGAAAATTGTGTTTAGAAAGAAAACATGATAAAGAAGCAAATTCCCGGCCTGACTTTAGAATGTTCACAAATCATCCATATGGAATTTTCTGTGATTACCTAATTAATAGTAAAAGCTTTGACCATATGCTGTAGTGCCCAATTTCCACATTGGAGACAGTAAATTACCGTACTGGATTTTCTTTTGCTCTATTTTCAGTTTACGTGTTTAACCTTCTAAAGAGCTTTTGCTTGTTTGCAAATTTAAATGAATATACAATGGGAAATTCCCAGTCTTTGGGATCTTAAATTAAAAGCACATGTTATATCAGTCCTTTGTTATGATGGCTGACTGACATTCAGTTGAGGAGTTTTAATAAAGGGAGGGAGGAGTGTCTTAGCATTATTTAAGAATTAAATTTCTAAGGCTATAATTTAGAAATAATTATAAAACTATGTATTGTACTGAAAGTTTCTGATTACAAAACACTGAACTGTCACTCCATGAAAGAAATAATATAAAGAAGAAAGTGAAGGGTTATCCAGAGATAAAAGAACGTATTTCACTAAACATCAAGGAACCGGCCAGCTAATACTTTTCAAAACATGATCACAAACTCTAGCAAACTCTTATGGCCTTCCAGAGCGTACACAAATGGAATAGTTCAACCTAGACCCAAACCTGGTAGATTTATACCTAGTTTCCAAAGGGAGTATTGGATGCCTGAGATTTAGGACCACCTTTCTGGAAGTCAACCTTTTTTTTTTTTTTTTTTAAGATTTTATTTATTTATTTAACAGAGAGAGAGAGATCACAAGTAGGCAGAGAGGCAGAAAGAGAGAGGGGGAAGCAGGCTCCCCGCTGAGCAGAGAGCCCAATGCAGGGCTCAATCCCAGGACCCTGAGATCATGACCTGAGACGAAGGCAGAGGCTTAACCCACTGAGCCACCCAGGTGCCCCTCTGGAAGTCAACTTTTAAAGATCCAAAGACTTGCAGAAACCATATTTTAGAATCTATATTGGAGAAGTTTATTTAATTCAGACTCCAGATGGAAAGCAGTTTCACTCAATGCCTTCTACCTAAATTTGCCAAATGGTGCACATTATGTATAATAATTTTAAAATATGATAAGGTATGAGCTTCATACAATTCTAAGAGAAACTGAACCTTGGAAGTCCAGTACTAAGATAGCTTCACATGGAAAAAATACATGCTTCCTCCTTACTGCTTCCCCATTTAGTTACCCAGCTTTGTAACAGGGCAGAGCACCAAGAACCTGGATCATTTTTCCAGAGGGAGTCTCTGGGGCTGGCTCTTCCTTGAGTGATCAGAGGCAGAACCACTGAAGAATATGGAAGATTTTTCACATGATTGTCAGGCTAATAACTAAAGAGGAGAGACTGAATTATAATATGCACCAAGAAGATGTACTTATGATAAAGAATGAAAAGGTGTCAGGCAGAGTCAATTTTGCTTTTAAAAGAAAAATAAAACTCTTAGCCACACTTATTGTTATATACAAATTATAACTGGCCTTCTGCTATAAATTATGTGAGGCAGTGTGAATTAGCCTATTGCTGAAGAGATGGATACAAGATAGATTCATTCATCATCATGACTGCAGCTTAAAACACTTATTATTTCACACAGCTTCTGAAGGAATCCAAGAATGGTCTAGCTCGGTGGTTGGGATTCAGAGCTTCTCATGAATTTGCAGTCAAGCTGTCAGTTGCCTGGGGCTCAATGAGGGGAGGGTACTCTTCCAAGCTCATTCACATGGCTTTTGGCAGGCTACAAGTCCTCACTTTGTGGGTCTTGCCAATGGTGGCCCAAGTGTCCTCATGACATGGCAGCTGACTTCCCACTCCCCAGGCTACCTCATGATGACACCTGACTTCCCTCAGAGCAAGTGATTCAAGAAACAAAGGGAGAATACAAGAGACACCCAAGACAGAAACCACAGTCTTTTTATAATCTATTATCAGACATGACGTCCGGTCATTCCACCATCTCCGGTCACTAGAAGGGACTTACAAAGTCCAGCCCACACTCAAAAAGGAGATAAATTAAGCTCCACCTCCTGAGGGAACAAGCATCAAGGAATATGCGGGCATATCTTTAAAACCATCACTGTAAATGTTTGCTAATGGTTACCATTATCAGAAAATAAAAATCTAAACTAGCAAAGCATAGACCAGAATATGAAGAATTATTTTTAAAGGATTTTTACCTTTAGGATTAAAGGACTTCCTTTAGGATTAAAAAGTGAGGGACTTCTAGAGAACTAATCCTCATCAGATCAAGAAATAGAGTCACATAAGGATGCCTGGGTGGCTCAGTTGGTTAAGCACCTGCCTTTGGCTCAGGTCATGATCTCAGGGTCCTGGGATGGAGCCCCATATCAGGCTCCTTGCTCAGCAGGGAGTCTACTTCTCCCTCTTCCCCTGCCCCCCCCTTCCTGTGTGTGCTCTCTTTCTCTCTCTCTCAAATAAATAAACAAAATCTTAAAAAAAAAAAAAAGAAATACAGTCACATGGGATTTCACAGAAGCCACTTACATTCTTGGCAGGGAAAATGGACTTGTCACATACTTTTTTAGATTTAATGGGAATCTCTTAAAATCCTGGATCTCTGCTCTGAAAGAACCCTTGAATTTCCAGCATTAAACACAAGTAGAATGCCCTGACTGGTGACCAATGGTAACATGAATAAAGAGGGAAAAAAAAAAACCCAGATAAACATGAAGGAATGCTTGCTATGGAACAAAAACTCCCTCACAGCTCTGTAATGTCTTGCACAGCACCTGGCTTGGCTTCATCAAACTGTACGACTATTTATGTAAAATTCACTATTTACCCAGAGAGAATAAAAACAGCTCACATTTATTGAGCACTACTCTGTACCAAGCATTGCTCTTAAGTACTGGATACACGTTAATTCACATAATTCTCACAGCGATTCTATTAATAAAACTCTCAGTGTTCCCATCGTATGGATAATGGAACTAAGACACGAAGGATAATTTGCCCAAGGTCACACAGATGTTAAGGGAGAAGATGGGACTTCAACCCACACACCCTGGAACCACTGCCTTCCATTTATACACTTATAATTAGTCATTCTGCAGAAGTGAAGAACTTACCAATAAAGATACGTCAAGTCAGTAGGTATACTGTATGAAGAGGATGATTAGGGAAGATGTGCTCTGCTTTTTCGGGAGGGAGACAAAAAGGCAGAAAGGTCACCAACTTGGATATTAATGTTGCCTCCAAAGTGGTTCTGATTTTTTTCTTTCTTAGGAAATCTGAGTCATAGCTTGCTTCAGACTTCCTGGGATACTGTTTCCCTCTTTATTTCTGTGGTTTCTGGCAATAAAAATAAAGGAGGATATCACATGTGCAGCCTATTAACTGGAGACAACCAAGAAATGTTGAACTCAGCTGGCTCGGCTACTGTGACCCTTTCTGAATATGTTAGGCTATAAACTGGAAAGCATCGCAAGAAAGACCTAATGTGTTCAAATCTGAGCTATGTCCTAAAGACAGCAAAACCATCTATTAGGAATGTTCTGGAGCTGGGAAGACTGAAACAATCTGCAGAGTCACTGTAATGTCTGTAGCAGGAATCCCCCATTTATACTCCTACGGGACACAATTTTATTTAGTTGGGAAATCAGCCAATCATTCTGATGTGGGTAAATTTTAGCCCCGTACCTCTCCCATTCATGCCATCGTAATCCTGCATATCTCTTATTCTTTTTATTCATTCCTCAGCAAGTATTTCTAATATCAAAAACAAAAAGAAGCTTTAAGTATCTTCCTTTCAAACAATGAAACAAAGCTCTCAGCACTTCTGAAGACAAGTCAAAACCACCTTCTACAGACTTAAGAACAGGTGACGTCTCTCAAAATTGACTCTTTCCTCTTTCAACAAAGGGCTCGTGTACCACATAACCATAAAAACTGTGTGTTTCACGTCAGGTTCGAGAGCTTCCTGCACTGGCCACCACTACTTTTCTGAGGTTACTCGTCTATTCAGTGAGCAGAACAAAGCTCCAGCACAAATGTGAGATGGTCTGGTTTTGTCTCAAATGGTTTCATACTCTATCTCCTTTCCACGGGCTGAGGGGGGTGACCGCCTACCTCAGCACCCAGTACTTTAAAGCTTTCTGTCTCTCGAGGGATTCTACTCGTGTCTGCTCTTCACAAGCAATGCTTCAAGCCTCCAAAATCTGCTCCCATTCCTTCCCTTTCTACATCTATCCCCTCCGAGATAAGGTTTCTATTATCTTGGTGTGAGGACCCTAAGTGTTGGGTGAACACCAAGTAACAGCAACTTGATCTAGTAACACAAGGTCAGGATTCCAGGGAATGTCTCAGGCTAGTAGGAGATCTCTATCTATATATCCTTATATATATATATTTGAGTAAAGAAGTCTTCCTTATGCTTTTCAGAGTATATCAGGTAGGTGATGCTAACTCCATTTATGTGTAAGGCTAGCCCTTGTAATCAATTTTGCAGTCACTCTGGGTGTTCACAAATTCCTCGGCGACCTATCGCGTGACAGAACAATGAACCAAGGTGAGGGTAGGATCTCTCTTTGAAAGCTGGAATGCATACTCAACCCTAACAGGACACAATGGAGGTAATCTCATTACTGGCACTTCCGGCGAAAGTTAATGGTTCCACTTTGACCACTTGATTAAATCTGCTGATACTATTAAAAGGAAGTAGTTTAAAAAAAAAAAAAAGGAAGGAATTTTAAAGTTGGCCTCTTGTGTTCAAGCCCTGACATAAAGTGAGTTGGGGGAAATGGGAGGCAGGAGGGAGACAAAAAGGTAGAAAGCTCACCTCTGTTAGACCATGACTTTCTTCTACATCCCCCCCCCCCCCCCCCCCAGGCAGAGGCAGGTGCTACCCCTGTTGCCCTATTTCACACTCCTGTGACCTCTACAGAAAAGTTGTTTGGGACTCAACAGCACCATTAGTAGATGATCGGAATCAGCTGAACCTCATCACAGACAGCTTCTGTTTCTGCTTCAGGATGCAGAACACACGGCTGCCATCACAGAGTTGTTCTGCCAGAGCATGACAGAAAGAAGCTGAGCTTTTAGGTCGTGCTACCTAGCTTTACGGTCTAGCTAGATACCTTCAAGCCAATGACCTAAGCTCTCTTGGTTTCCATAGCATATAATAAGACCGAAGAAATTATCTGGTGCATAGCTGTTGCTCAATAATGGTTTTTTCTCTGTGGTTTTCCCTCCAGGTCACTACAAGGCCACCATAACCCCTATCGCCAGCTTGTATCTGTGGTGTCTTCCTGAACTTTCTGCCTTAACTGCCCCCAACCACTTGCCTACTCAGACAGATAAAGGACATCTGAATCTTCCTTTGTACCTCTCAGAAATGCAAGCCTCTGACAGGTCTGGATTTCTGCTGGAAGGGACCTTAGTGGTTATCTGGTCTTGGTGGCAGCTTACAAAGGCAATGAAACAGGATGAGGGTGAATCATTTCTGGTGCCTGTTTCAGGAAGAAGGAGCAGGGGGGCAGTCTTCAGGGTGAAGTCTACTTGCCCAAGACTTTCTCTTTCTGTTCTTTTACTTAGAAGTCTTGTCTTTCTTCCTTTCTTTCTTTTATTTCTCATTTATTTCTTATTTATTATTATTTCTTATTTATTTATTATTTATTATTTATTAGTCAGGGAGAGAAGACAAAGAGGAAAGGAGAGAGAGAGCAAGCGAGAGCGTGTGTGCAGAGGCCAGGGACAGGGCAGAGGGAGAAGCAGGCTTCCCGCTGAGCAAGGAGCCAGATATGGGACTTGATTCCAAGCTTAACTGACTGAGCCACTTAGGCATCCCCGTTCTTCTAGTTAGGAGTCTTGTCTGACACCCCATTCTTCTTGTAAGGTCTAGTGGATTATACCAAAGGAAGGATCTCTGAAAACCTTCCTTTTTGGCTCAAGGGAAGTTGTTTCTGTAATCTGTGCTGTGATTAGAATATAATAGGTATATTAGGGACCTCATCTCATTTCATGTAATTTAGGATTTTGAATTATGGCTACTGTACCTAGAGAAAACTTTGAAAAATATTTGGAACAAAAAATATTGGAAGCCCGGACCCATCTAGAAGTGGTCCTTTAAAGACCCAAATTCCCACTTCTGCCTCTCTTGATAAGAGATGTGACTGTGATGATGACAGGAGACTGATGACAGGGAAATGATGGAGAGGTTACTAGAAAAAACAGGATTGAGTCTGTAGGATTTTGTCTGAGCTCATGGTGTGCTCCCATGGTTCTGGCAAGCAGGAGGAGGTCAAGAGTTTCCCTAAGGGCACCTCTATCGTGCAGCGGCCTTCACAGTCACCTCTGCAAATGGTCTCTGTGGCCTAGCATCCCCATCCCCGTCACCAGTGATCCTGCGCCAAGGTTTCCACCTGCCCCCAAGTGACAGCATCACAGTCATTCCCTCCAGTGGCTCACTTGTGGCCACCCATGACTATTACCAGCGACCAGCACCACCAGGGTTTCACTTCCTAACAGCGCCTGTGGAAGTGCCGAGTATCTTGGGGAAGCCATCCCTCGTCACCCAGGTGTCCCCAACGCCGGCCTGCTCACTGGTGGGCAAGCTGCTTCTTCGGGAAGTCTACTCTCTGGTGCATGGCTACAGGGTTGGAGTCCCCAGAAAGCTCTGACTCTGCCCAGGCCTCCAGCAGAACGCTCACCTGTGAACTTGGCTCTGGAAGCCATGAGGAAGCGGCCTAGCGGCCAGCCTGGTAAAGCCAACACAGAGCTCCATCCTGAGTGGCCAGCATCAGACTCCCACAGGCGCTAGCTCATCAGAACCTCTCCCCTCTCCACAGACCAGGCAGGGGGCAGCCCGAAGAAGACATGTGCACAGAAAGACAGCAAACACCGGAAAGGAAATCGAGAAACCCCGCTCTTTCTTATCCAAGCCGCCCAAAAGTCTTCCTGATACCCTGTAACCCTATGCCTTTCACTAAGTGGAAAATCAGCTCCAAGCAGCCAGGTAGCCCTGAGAGAAAGAAAAGAAAGAAAAAAGAGAATTTCCTAAGATTCCGTGGTCCAGCTTGGGCTCAGCCTTTTCTCTATGGTTTTCAGGATCTTGAGGAGGCCATGGGGGAAGAAGAGTGGTAGGGGCGGTAAGCGTTTCCTGATATCAGGAATATAACCAAGTTATGCCTTTAAAAAACAGCCAGGGAGGGGCGCCTGGGTGGCTCGGTGGGTTAAAGCCTCTGCCTTTCGCTCAGGTCATGATCCTAGGGTCCTGGGATCGAGCCCCGCATCGGGCTCTCTGCTTGGCAGGGAGCCTGCTTCCTCCTCTCTCTCTCTCTCTCTGCCTGCCTCTCCCCCTACTTGTGATCTCTATCTGTCAAATAAATAAATAAAATCTTAAAAAAAAAAAAAAAAACAGCCAGGGAGGCAGAGAGCTTAAAGACTCCCTCTCTTTTGATTCCTCTCCCCGAAACTTTTCTGTATCCTAGCAGAACAGTAAGGAGAGAAGCACTTCCATGGGGTGAGGGTGTTAAGGGTGATGGGAGAAGGGAAGATGGTTCTCACAAAGTGGTATGTATAAAAATGAGCTCCTGCAGGGTGAGGTAAACAGCAAAGTTAAGAGGAAATGGTGATATATTAAAATCCTCTTTTGGGGGGGCTAATGAGAATGTACTTTTAGAGATTATTTAGAAGCATCTTTTATATTTTCAGATACTACTTCTAATGGTAATAGTCAAAAATATCCTGCCTACATACAGCTTTCTTCCCAAAGTTTTCAAGTGCTTTCACATAGCTTATTTACCTAAAGTTTATGACATCCATATCAGGCATGCAGGCCAATTTAATGTGCTTCCGTTCTGACATGATTAATGGAAACGATATGAACTTTGGAGTGAGATGGGCAGTGGTTTCAAGTCTTAGCTCTGTACTTAACTAGTTACATGACTCAACTCCTCATTTGTTCACTAAGTCTGGCTCTTTCCCACGAATACCTCAGAGGGTGCTCAAGAGGATCCAAGGAGATAACCTATGTAAAATATCGGGCATAAGGGGCACTCCATAGTGCTATTTCCCTGTGCCTGAGACTTCAAACCCACCTCCGCCCTTTCACATATGAGCTGCCATTCGACTCCACAGTCAGGGTTTTTGTTTGTGTATGTGTTAGCTCTGACTCTAGAGCCAAGACGAAAAAGCCAATGAGCATTACGATCACTCTAAGTGTTTAAGGGCACTGTGAGTGTAATATAAAACCACAAATCCATTAAATGTGATCAATTAGACTTCCGTTGGTACATATGACCTCCCTAAATC
Source organism: Meles meles (assembly GCF_922984935.1). Taxonomy (NCBI): domain Eukaryota; kingdom Metazoa; phylum Chordata; class Mammalia; order Carnivora; family Mustelidae; genus Meles; species Meles meles. The sequence continues at coordinate 76,476,789 of NC_060069.1, forward strand.
CACACTGACCAGAGTTCATCAAGATTACTGTTATTACATGGCGTTGCATGTTAAGGAGTATAATCTCACCAATTAAAATTTTATAGGGCATGCACACTGGCATTCTGTCAGCATCCTGATAAGTTTTTATTAATGACCGCCTCAGGCCTAAGGGACCCTCTCCTAACATTCTGTCATCTGGGAGGGCCTTTCTGTCTTTGATGTCATGTATCACCATTTACTGATGTGGGAGGGATGACAGGAAAAGAGATGGGTATCAGATTCTGCTCTGCAGTGTGGCTACAAACAGCAACAGGGATGCTTATGCCGGCCCCTGTTTGAACTGACTGCTTTAACTTGCTTCATTTATTCATGTAGCCTAAATCAGAGAATAGCATCAACCTTAATCCAAATCCAGAGACGTGGGAGTCAATACTGACACCTCCCTCTATGGCCATAGCTAATTACCCAGTGTCTTGCTAATTCTATCACTTTACTGTCTCTGATATTCCCTTTCCTGTCAGTCACTTTCTAATTATGAGAAGAAGAGCATAGTGGTTAAAATCATTGGCTTTGGGTCTAATTCCATTTTACCACATAATAGCTGTGTGGCCACAAGCAAGGACCCTACCCTTTCTGAGCCTTAGTTCCTTCAACTGTAAAACAGATATAACATCTATTTGCTAATGCTTTGCAAACTTGAGCACATGTGAGATTCACCTGGAGGGTTTGCTGAACCCTAGATTGCTAGGCCCTATCCCATGAGATGTGCATTTCTAGCAGGTTCCCTGGGATGCTGACTCTACAGCTCCTGACCCCACATCTCAAGTGCTCCAACAGCCTAAGGGTCTCCTCGCCTGCAGTCTCCCCAACCCCACATTTTACCTTTTCTACAGCACTGTCAAAGCCATCCTTCTAAAACATGATCTAATCTTTACATGAAAATGGCTTGAATTTTCTTAATAATTGCTAAGCATCAGACCACGCTAAGTGTTTAACATGAATGAACTTATGAAAGCTGAGAACAGCCTGTGAGATAGATAATATTATCTTCATGTTATAGAGAAGGAAACTGAAGCATGGAGAGTATAATTGACTTGTCCAAGGTTGCAAAGGTAGAAAATTTCAGAACCAGAATTCAAGGCCAGATTCCAGCCTTTGATTCTGGAGCCCAGGATCATAACCATTGTACTCGCTGCCCTTACACTCTGTTATTTCCCCATCTTAAAATCCTTCAATCCTTCAGCCTACAGGATTAAACCCAACCCTTGGCATGGCCTATGTGACCCTCAGGCCTCCTTTTTCACTTTCTTTCCTGAGCTTCAATCATTAAAAACTCGCTTGTCAAGTACACTTTTCCCTGCATGAAACACCCCCCTATCAACTGCTATTTATCTGTTATAGAGTTGAGCTGTTCTCTCTTTTGAGAAGTGTCCTGCTCTTTAAGGGCCCTACTTTTGTGGAAGTTCTCATTGCACCTAGCTGTCTTTTGGAGCTCTACCGTGCACACCTGCTTACTTGTAATCTTTCAACAAACAGTGAGCACCCCTCCTCAGGGCAGTGCAAACTCTTGCCAATGTACCTGGCAGGCAGTTAATGATATCTGTTAATGAGTGAATGTAGACCACATCCAACGGCACCTTCAGGCCCTCTCCTTCTACCTCCTCATTGGTTCCTTCTTTGGGCACCCTCAGGACTGTGGGCAGAACAAGTCTTGATTATATATATAGATATATACACCTATATGTGTGTGTATTTTAAAGATTTATTTACTTATTTTAGAAAGGGAGAGAGAGAGAGCAGGAGCAGGAGAGGCAGAGGGAGAAAGAGAGAATCTCAAGCAGACTCCATGCTGAGCACGGAGTCCCAGGCAGGGTTGGATCTCACCACCATGAGATCATGGCCTTAGCCAAAACAAAGAGTTGGACATACAACCAACTGCACAACCCAGGTGCCCCGTGATTATATATTTTTAAAAAACTATTTTATGTTTATTATTGAAAATTTCCTTCAATGATAAAATGTAAAATACAACAAGTATCCATACACCAACTACCCAGCCTTAATAACTTTTTTTTTTTAAAAGATTTTATTTATTTATTTGACAGAGAGAGATCACAAGTAGGCAGAGAGGCAGGCAGAGAGAGAATGAGAGGGAAGCAGGCTCCTCGTGGAGCAGAGAGCCCGATGCGGGACTCGATTCCAGGACCCTGAGATCATGACCTGAGCTGAAGGCAGCAGCTTAAACCACTGAGCCACCCAGGCGCCCGGGCCTTAATAACTTTTAACATTACTTTGTTTCAGATCTTTTAAATATCATGTTACAGAAAAATACCTGCAACAACCAATTTCCTAATGAATTAGAAAAGATACTTGATCTCAAAGAGTTTTTGTTTAAAGTTAAATTATTTAATTTAATTACTTAATTTTAACAAATTCATATATGGGGGATTTCTGGAATTGCAGAGTAAGGACCTCCAAAGATCTGCTCCTCCATAAAGCAATGAGAACACTGGTAAAATTTGTCAAAATCAACTTTTTCAGAATTCTGGAAATTAACCTAAGGAGTGTTTATTCAAGAAAAAAAATGACCAAATCTTGGGAAGAGTGAGCTTTGTATTTTAACTTGTCCTATTTCCATTTCTCTCTTCCCAGCACTATGGTAACCTTGAAAACCAGAAGCCTTATGAACACAGCAGCTGTAAAAATTAGTCTAATAGCCAATAGAAGGGGAAGAGCAAGTTTGGAGCTCCTTAAAAAGCTTTCTTCCCAGACAACTGTCGCTATTTGGCTTATCTGGCAGCTCCTTGGAAAGGCTCCATCTGTAAAGCTTATTATTATTTGAACTGTTCCAGAGTTTTCTCAGTGGGAAAGCCACTGTAATCTCCAAAGCAATCACTAACAAAATAACTAAAAATATATAGTAAAAAAACAAACAAACAAACAAAAAAAAAAAACAAAAAAAAAAAACCCAAGAATGGACTCAAAAGAGAAAACATCTACTTAATGCAAAAGAAAGCAATAATGCAATAAACAGAAGGACAAAAAGACATGATATGCAGAAGACAAACAGCAAACATAAATCTACCTTATCAGTAATTACATTAAACATAAAGACTCTAATCAAAAGGCATGGATTGGTAGAATGGATTTGGAAAATGCTCCAACTATATTCTATCTAGGAAATACTTTAAAGACACAAGTAGGTTGACAGTAAAAAGGGGGGAGAGAATATACCATCAAAAGACAATCAAAAGAGAACTGAAGTGGCTATACTAATATTAGACATAATAGACTTCACACAAAAATTATTACTAAAGACATAAAGGGATATTTAATATGATAAAAGAATGAATCCATCAGGGAGATACACCAATGACAAACATGCATGCACTTAACAACAAAACTCTTGGATTCATGAAGCCAAAGCTGAAAAGTGACAGGAGAAACAGATAATGATAACTAGATGGAGACGTCAAAACTTCATTTTCAGTGATGAATAGAACAACAAGGCAGAAGATAAACAAGGAAACAGAAGAGTTGAACAACACTACAAATCACAAGACCTAACAGACATCTGTAGAACAGGCCACCCAACAACAGCAGAATGCACATTATCAACTGTACATATTCTCCAGGACAGACCATATGTTAGATCATAATACAAACTTCAATAAATTTAAAAGGGTGGGATCATACAGAATATGTTCTTTGATCCCAAAGGAATGAAATTAGAAATCTACAGCAGGAATAAATTTGGGAAATTCAACAATACATAAAAAGTAATGAACACAATGATTCAAAAAAGAAATCACAAGGGAAATTAGAAAATACTTTGAGATGGATGAAAATGAAACACCTGTTTCCACCCTGAGAAACTGGAAAAAGAGGTGCAAACTAAACCCAAAAGTAAGGAAATAATAAAGATCAGAGAAAAAATCAACAAAACTAATGTTGGTTCTTTGAAAATATCACCAAAATTAACAAAACTGTAGCCGGATAGATGAAGAGGAAAAAAAAAAGACTCAAATTACTGTGATCAGGAATGAAAGAAGGGATCAATAACACCCTTAAAGAAATAAAAAGAATTCTTTTTTTTAAAGATTTTATTTATTTATTTGATAGACAGAGATCACAAGTAGGCAGAGAGACAGACAGAGAGAGAGGAGGAAGCAGGCTCCCTGCTGAGCAGAAAGCCTAATGCGGGGCTCGATCCCAGCACCCTGGGATCATGACCCGAGCCAAAGGCAGAGGCTTTAACCCACTGAGCCACCCAGGTGCCCCCAGAAATAAAAAGAATTCTAAGGGAATACTCTGAACAACTGTATATCAACAATAAGATATCCTGGATGAAATTAATACCTTTCTATAAGAAAACAAACTACCTAAACTGGAGAACAAATAGAAAATTTGAATAGACCTATAGCAAGTAAAGAGATTGAATTAGTAATCAAAAAATTCTCCCAAAGAAAAGACCAAGTGCAGATGGATTCACGGTACAGTCCACTGAACATGAAAGGAAGAATTAATACTAATCCTTCATAAACTCTTCCAAAAAATAGAAGACAGAACACTTCCAATTCATTCTATAAGGACAGTGTTATCCTGATAACAAAACCAGACAAAGGCATCTCAAGAAAACTACAGACCAGGATCTCTTCTCTCTTATGAAAATAGTCAAAAACCCTCAAAAAATACTAGCCAAAAAAATTCAACAACATATTAAAAGTATTATATACCCTGTTCAAGAGTAATTCATCCCAGAAATGTAAGATTGATTCATCACATGAAAATCAATGTAACAAACTTCTTAAGAGATGCTTAAAAAAACCACATGCTCATCTCAATAGACTCACAAAAAAAAACACTTGACAAAATCCAGCACATTCAGTTATTCATAGAAAAACACCTCACAAAAAAAGGAGTACAAGAGAATGTGCTCAACCAGGTAAAGAACATCTACCAAAATAGAGCTAACATCATATTTAATGTTGAGAGACTGAATGCTTCCTCCCTAACTAGGGAAATAGACAAAGATGTCCACTCATGCCACTTCTATTCAATATTGTATTGGAGCTTCTAGGCAGGGCAATTAGGCAAGAAATGAAATAAAAGGCGTCCAGAGAGGAAAGACAACATAGATAATATGATCTTGCATATGGAAAATCCAAAAGAATCCACATACATACAACAACTGTTAGAATAAATGAGCTGCATAGATCGCAAGATCCAATAGCAAACATACCTTACCTAAACACTAGCATCAAATAACCTGAAGATGAAATTAAGAAAATAATTCCACATATAATAGCATTGAAAAGGTAAAATACAGGAATACCTGGCAGCTTCAGTCATGTAACTCTTGATCTTTAAATTGTGGGTTCAAGTCCCACATTCAGCATAGAGCTTACTTTAAAAATATTTTCTTAAAGATAAAACATGGGCAAATATATTTAACAAGAGAAAAGTGAGACTTGTACATGGAAAACTACAAAACATTGTTAAAAGAAATTTTAAAAGATTAAATTAAATGCAAAGAATTCCACGTTCATGGATTAGAAAACTTGATATTGTTAAGATGGCAATATTCCCCAAATTGATCTATATATTCAATTCAATCCCTATCAAAATCACAACTCCTTTTGGGGGAAAGAAATTGACAAGCTGCTCCCAAAATTCACATAGTCATGCAAAGTATTCAGAATAGACAACACCATCTTAAAAAATGAACAAGTTGGAAAACTCAGACTTCCCAATTTCAAATATTTACAAAACTTTGTAACAAAACAATGTGATACTGCCATAAAGACTGAACTGTCAAAGGAATAGAAATGAGAATCAAAAATAAACTCTTACATTTATGGTCAATTAATTTTTGACAAGGGTGCCAAGATAATACAAGGGGAAAGAACAGTCTTCAACAAATGGTGGTAAGACAACCAGATAACCACATGCAAAAGGGATGAATCCATGTTGATCCTTACCTCACACTATATACAAAAATGAATTTAAAATGGGTCACAGACCTAATTATAAGAATTAAAACTATGAAACTTTTAGAAGAGAACATAGGGCTAAAGCTTTGTGACCTTGTATTATGCAATGGTTCTTAGATATAACACTGAAAGCAGAAGGGATAAATAAATTGGACTTCATCAAAATTAAAAACTGTTATGTTTCAAAGAAAATCACCAGAAAAGGAAAAAACAACCCACAGAATGGGAGAAAATATTGCAAATCATATATCTGATAAGGGATTTATACCCAGAATACATAAAGAACAGTTACAACTCAACAATAAAAAAAATAAAATAAATAAAGTATAGATGGTCAATAAACATACAGAATGATGTTCAACATCACTGGTCATTAGGGAAATGTAAATCCACAGTGAGATATCACTTCCCACCTAGTTTGATGGCTAAAATTAAATATGCAATAACACCTTTTGTCAAGGATGTGGACAAACTGGAACCCTCATACACTGCTGGTAGGAATGTGAAATGATGCATTCAGTTTGGAAAACAGTTTAGCAGTTCTTGAAAAAGTTATACAAAGAGTTACCTTAAGACCCAGCAATTGCATTCCTATATATACATACCCAAGAGAAATGAAAAACATGTCCACATAAAAACCTGTACATACTGTGGATTTGTCACAATAGCTAAAAAGTGGAGAGAACCTAAATGTCCATCAACTGATGTATGAATGAAACAAACTAGGCATATCCATACAGTGGATTATTATCATCTCTAAGGAGGAATGGAGTCGTGACAGATGCTATGACATGGATAAAATGTGACAACATGCTACATGAAAGAAACCAGCCACCAAAGAGCACATACTGTATGATTCCATTTACATGAAATGTCCAGAATAAGCACATCTAGACAGATAGAAAGTAGTTTAGTGGTTGCGTAGGGCTGGAGGGTATGGAGGTGAAGGACTAGGGAATGACTCTCAAAGGGTATGAGGTTTCTTTTGTGGGTGATGAAAATACTCTAAAAGTCAGTAGTGGTGATGCCTGCACAACTCTGTGTATATACTACAAACCACCGAACTGCATTCTTCAAAGGCATACATTTTATGGTCTGTGAATTATTTGATTTTTCACAGCTGTTTTATAGATATATTAAAAAACAAGCAGGCATACTTCAAATCACTCTGGCATCTCCTGAGACCCTGAATAATCCTTGCTAAGAAGCAAAAGTCAAACACCATATTTGTTCCTTTAGAAAAGGAAATCTGGTAGAGGCAATAACCACACTGGAATCGAAGCACCCAGCTGGGAGTCTGGGATGAGTTATCTATCATTACTGGATCTTTCTGAGGCTGTTTACATGGACCATGTGCACAGTTCCCCGAAATCTGGACTGTATGTCTAAGGCAGAGGCTGCCCGTCTCTCTCTCTCCCCTCCATTCTGGTTTCTGCATGTATAGAAATTTGTCCAATTTAAGTCAGTGGAGAAGAAGAATGCCAAGGATGGCAACATTAATAACAGTGTATATAATTAAGCATGGATTGCAAAATGATCACGTGAAATGAAATGAAAGTCTCCACATAAGTGGACCTTCATGTGAAATCTTATGTGGTCAGGAAAGTTAATTCCAAAATAACAGAATGTCTTTTGGGGCCTCTTCATCTTCTGAATGTTCACCCCACAGAGACATCAAGGAATTTATTTCTAACATTGGTAAAAGGACAGCAATAAAAAGCAGCCCTTGGGCCAAAGGCCAAGAGTAAGCTGTCTTCTATGACTGTTTTTATATATATTTTAAAAGGTCTTTTTAAAAAAAGATTTTATTTATTTATTTGACAGAGCCAGGGAGAGAGTGAGCGCATGTGCACAAGCAGGGGGAGTGAGAGAGGAAGAAGCAGACTCCCTGAGGAGCAGGGAACCCGATGAAGGGTTTGATCTCAGGGATCATGACCTGGGCTGAAGGCAGACACCTAATCGACTGAGCCACCCAGGATCCCATAAAGGTTTCTTTAGAAATGCTACCAGTAAGCAATCAAACAGGTTTGGTATTTAGAAGAATAGAAGAAATGTTTAGCTTAGTCCTGTGATTGCTTTTCTTCATCTGTGACCCTGGGATTTTGGTAGGACCCTATTTTAACTTGAAAACCGAAGCACTATAAACAAATTCCTTTTGATGACAGGGACTTGCTTTCATCATATTCATCTAATTTTGTCTTTGGTTAAAACTGCCTAGGTATAGTGCAGACATCTAGAGAACCTGTTATAAAAGCTGATTATCAACAGCCTGTTTCACGTGGCCACTTCTAGATATAAGACATAGTGCAAGTGCAAAATGCTCTAATTATGAAACTCTGGAAGTGTCAGTTGCAGAAATACCTGTAAGCATTACCAACAAGTGGTTATTTTGTACTCTGGCTACTTTTAATGTTTCAGGATGATGTTTCTGAGATCCTCTTCAACTGACTATTAGGACAAACCCCACACTTCAAAAAAACACAAAAGGTATCATCAGTGGCCTGGCTCAAACTTCTAGGGAAATGGAAGTTTATCTTTTTTTTTTTTTTTTAAAGATTTTATTTATTTGACAGAGAAAGAGACACAGTGGGAGAGGGAACACAAGCAGGGGGAGTGGGAGAGAGAGAAGAAGGCTTCCCACGAAGCAGGGAGCCCAATGGGGCTCCATCGCAGAACCCTGGAATCATGACCTGAGCTGAAGGCAGACACTTAACCTAGAGAGCCACCCAGGCGCCCGAAATGGAGGCTTAGAATCCAAATCTGCTTCCTCCATTTCCTGCCTTCCTTCTACATAATGATTCACAAATCAGTTTAAAAGAACCTCATCATTTCTCAACACCAGTGTAGTGATTCAAGCTGAGAATCAACTTCTACCAAGACCAAAGATTTTATTTATACAGGATGCTAAAGAGTGTGTGTGAGAAAATGGAGGGAGAGGGTGTGTGGCAACAGGAAAGGAGATTCTGATTCTAGCGTAATTACCTTCTTCTGTCTCCCACTCTTGAGCTGCTTGTCCAAGAGCTGAGAAAGTGGAGATATCACCACATGGTCATTTGTCCCTACCATTAAATAGTGACCTCCTTGAAGATAAGGACTGTGTTTTCTTTATCTCTGCAAGCATGGGATAGCATAGCTTCTGCTCAAAAAAAAAAAAAAATATTGGTGAAGGGAAGGAAGGAAGGAAGAAGGGAAAGAAAAGAAAGGGAAGGGAGGGACAAAGGGAAGAAGGGAGGGAGGAAGGAAGGAAGAGAGGAGGGGGGAAGAGGGAAAAGGGGGAAGGGAGAGGGGAAAGGCGAAAGGAAGGAAGGGAGGGAGGGAGGGAGAGAGGAAGGGAGGGAGGAAGCTTGATTTGTGCTGTCCAGTGACAGTGTCACCATCCTGCCAGCCTGGCCCTGGCACAAGACGAGGGTGTATTTTGGGAAGAAGGGGAGGGAGGACGGTCTGGAGTGAAGGCTCCAAACTGTGGCGCTCTTCTTTCATATTCATGATGAGTGAGGAGAATATCACCTCTGGTCTGGACCCAGAAATTGAAAACTTGATGAAAATGTGAGAAGAGGAAAGAAAGGAGGGCCAGACCAGGTTGACAGCCCAGAGTATTAGCAGTTAGAAACAATGACAGGAAGTGTAGTCATTTTCTGTTGCTGTGTACCAACTTGTGACAAATTCAGCAGCTTAAAACAACACAAATCTATTTTTGTGCAATTTCTTTGGATCCCAGGAGTCTGGGCACAGCTTCACTGGGTCCTCTGCTCAGAGTTGCCCCAGAGTACAGTCAAGGTGTCAGCCAAGCTGAACCTTGGTGTCCTCTCCAAGCTCTTTCAGGTTGGTGACAGAATTCAGGTTCTTGAAGATATAGGACTACTGCAGTTTTCTATCTGGCTGTTGGCAGGCAGGGCCTCTCAGCCCCTAGTTCCTAGCCACATGGTCCTCTTACAACATGACAGCATTCAAGCCAGTGGGAGCTATAATCTTAAAGAACGTAATTTCATCATGGGATGACTGCCCATTCACATGCTCATCTAACATGACCCAGTCCAACCATAAGCCCAACATGTTCCCACGGGCAACCTCACAGAGGGTTTATCTGACTTTTGATGGGATTCTGGGCTGTTGCCTGGAGGTTGTGGGGCTTGAAACTCCTCTCTCCACACCAACAAAAGAAACCCCCCCCCCCACTTTTTTTAAAAGATTTTATTTATTTATTTATTTGACAGAGAGAAATCACAAGAGAGGCAGGCAGAGAGAGAGGAAGGGAAGAAAGCTCTCCGTTGAGCAGAGAGCCCGATGTGGGACTCGATCCCAGGACCCTGAAATCATGACCTGAGCCGAAGGCAGCGGCTTAACCCACTGAGCCACCCAGGTGCCCCAGAAAACCCCTTTTTAATCTTATCAAGGATACTCAGGTTTAATAAAAACACCAGCTAAGCACCCAAACAGTGAAAGGCAACCTGAATACCATGCCAAACCACTGCAGCATGTGGATTCCAGCTGGGGCTGAATGGTAGAGTGACTGGGAAGCCTTTAGTTAGTATGCCCTTCTCAGACTCATCCTGCTCCCTTCCACCCTGAAGCAGGTCTTTATTAGTCCCTTGTTTTTCTTTGTAGTTTGATCACACATGGACAGTTCTCTAAGCAGTATATTGTTTTGTTTTGTTATGTTTTAACTTTACAAAAATAAAATCATTCTGTGTGTATTCTTCAACTTGCTTTTTAAATCTAATATATTGAGATTTAGCTATGTTGACATAAATGCTGTAATTCACTTTCACCAATGCATACTATTCCATTCTTTGTATACACCATGTTTTATTTATTCATTTTCCTGGTGATCAGTATTTTTGTTTCCAGTTTTTTCTTAAAAAAAAAAAAGATTTATTTACTTGAGAGAGAGAGAGAGAGAGTGCACAAGTGAGAGGGGCAGAGGGAGAGAGAATCTCAAGCAGACTCCTTGCTGAGTGTGGAGCCTGTTGAGGGGCTCAATCCCATGACCCAGAGATCACGACCTGAGCCAAAACCAAGAGTCGGATGCCCAACCAACTGTGCCACCAGGTGCCCCTCCAGTTTTTTTTTTCCCTAACTATAAGGAAGTGACTTCAAATGTTGTTACACATGCTTTCTGATACAAATATATACATTTCTCTAAGAAATATACCTAGGGATGAATCTGTTGGGTCACAGCATATGCAATTTCAACTTTACTAGATAATGCCAAATTGTTTTCCAAAGTGATTCAGTCACTCCATAGCCTCAGCAATACTTCCTATTGCTGACTTTTTAATTCTTGTTAATCTAATGTGGATAAGATGGTGTCTCATGGTGATTTTAATTTGCATTTGCCTGATTAGTAGTGCAGCTGAACATCTTTTTAAGGGATATTCCTATCTCCTCTTCTCTTAAATGCTGTCTCATGTTGAAGTCAGGTTCCTCAATCAGCTCCTTCAAAATAAAGTTGTTATTTTGATTGCTTCTTGACTATCTCCTATGCCTTATTTCTCAATTGCTTACAAACTGTAGAGGGAAATGAGGTATTATTTTAGACGTCCTGCTGAAGCAATAAATAAAGAACAAATTTGACTACATAAGAGTTTAGGACTTAAGTACATGTTCAAGTATTTTGAAGTGTTAGAATATATTAGAGCATAAAATTGAGTCATGAGATGGCTTTTTTAAAAACAGTTATCCTGGTTTAAGAATTTAGAGGATAAGGCCAGCAAGATGGATACATTACCTTGTCAATATGTCACTGTGATCCTAGCAGCTATATGTCATGTAGTAAACACTCGGCAAATATGAACAGATTGATGATACAGCAATGGCAAAAAACACAAACCTACTTAAATTTACTCATTTGTGAATTTGGTTTTTACATAAAACTCTTACCACTAAATGGTTCTTTGATGCTATTTTACTTCTGAATGAATTTTCATGTTTGTAATATTTAAAAACTAGTTATTGACCTCACCAGAAAGTATCTAGAATTTATCTTAGTAGTTAAAAAAAAATTACTAAAAATGTCTGAATTTGGATTGATATTCTGGCAACGTATGTTGTATTATGTAAAATTGATAATCAATGACTGAATTCATCAAATAATCATATTCTCTACTTCCCTTCTTCCCAAAGTAGTTTCCATGGAGGACCAGTTTAGCTGGGGTTAATCAGTAAAAGGGTTCATGCTTTAGTAAGTATGGAAAATACCAAGTTACCAAAGTTAAATCAGTTAAACTATAGGTCTTTAGAGATTCTTTAATGTACTGTCAAATGGTGGATCCCAACAAAAGGTATGGTATGCAACATACCCCAAATATCTTTTATACCAAAATACCTGGAATGCCTGAGTTCCAAGAAACGTACATTAGAGAATGTGCAGATCTGCTTTGACTCTCTTGTCACAGCTTCCTATAGTAATAGAAATCTTTGTTTTCTTAATTTTTTTCTATTGTTATCTATTTTAGAAATATTACTGTTGGATTTAAATTTTATATCGGCATGATAAGCCATTGGACAGGGACAGGGTGTAATAAATTTACACTGCAAGAAAAATATTCACAATCCTGAAACTCTACAAAATTCCTTTCTAAAGAGATACAATTCGAGTTCATTAAAATGCTAATTAACTCTAATCCTAAACTAATTAAACATTGTCATCAAGTGTAGTTTGACACCTTACAAAATATAATGCCCTAAACCCAAATTTTAAAAAAGCCCAAAGCCATACTAGTAGAATTTCATTTATAAAATTATCTATGCTACCTTTCACATTAATAGAAAAAATAAGACAAGATAGGCAAACCAGTTGATATTATTACTGTTGAATAAACAAAGTATATCTGAAGATTTCTACTTGAGAAATTCTTGTTTAGAGCCAATTTACTTGTAAAATGAAAAGAGCACTTTTAAAAATGGACCCGTCATGGTCTTTTATGTATAAATGCAAATCCTGTATTTGTGATGTGCTGTGGAGCATTCTTCTTCAAAGATGGCCCTTTTTTGACGAACCGCTGTAGAAAATGGGATTGCCAGCACTTAATCTATATGAGACAAACACATTCACACACAGTCTGCATGCAAATTTAATTTGGTTGATAATCTGCTCACTTTCTTTTAAGATTGATAACCGAGGGGCGCCTGGGTGGCTCGGTGGGTTAAAGCCTCTGCCTTCAGCTCAGGTCATGATCCCAGGGTCCTGGGATCAAGCCCCGCATTGGGCTCTCTGCTCCGTAGGGAGTCTGCTTCCTCCTCTCTCTCTGCCTGCCTCTCTGCCTACTTGTGATCTCTGTCTGTCAAATAAATAAATACAATCCTTAAAAAAAAAAAAGATTGATAGCCGAATTAAATAATGCCAGGCTATATGCCCCATTTACTCCTATAAAGACAGGCTGGCACCTTCGCTCCAAGGACAGAATGGAACACGGAAGAGGATTTAAATGAGCTAATTACCCTCTCTCTTTGACCACTGAAATGTTTTCAACCTCCCACGACAATTCTGAGCTTTGTGAAATTGTAACATGATAAGCATAATGGGCACTTACTTCTGAGGTTGGCATTTACTTATGAAGATGGAATCCAGTTGGACCTTCAATAAAACACCAAAATGGAGGCAGGCCATTAAGCAATGTGCTAGAACCCTGAAGGTCTTTGGAGAATAGGAAAATCAGTGAAGAAATGAAACTGCCACTGAAGAGCCAATCAGCATAATCAGTAGAGTCAAGATGCTCAGACTCCATAATTGGGCAAAAAAGAAAAACGCAGCACTCCTCTCTATCTCCCTCAAACTCCCTGCACTTCTGACAATTGGCTGTTTGCCGTATTCTGTGACAGTCCCTTTCCTCTTCAATTTTTCACCACGGCATTTATTCAAAAACTGCTCTTTAACTTGTGATCATTGTGGGGAGATTATGACCTTGTTTCTTGAGATAACTGGACATACACCCTCAAGCCCCTCTTTCTAAGGAGTCACAGGCAAAAACCAAGGCTGTGAAGCACCTCTACTCACGGCTCTACTTTAAAAACAATGACGTCTCCAGGGCGCCTGTGTGGCTCAGTCGTTAAGCATCTGCCTTCGGCTCAGGTCATGATCCCAGGGTCCTCGGATCGAGCCCCACATCAGGCTCCCTGCTCATTGGGGAGCCTGCTCCTCCCTCTCTTTGCTCCCTCTCTCTGCCTCTTATGCTCTCTGTCTCCATCTCTGTCAAATAAATAAATAAAATCTTTAAAAAAAAAAATAAAAACAATGAAACAAGACGAAACCAGTGAGGGAGACAAACCATGAGAGACTCTTAATCTCAGGACACCAACTGAGTGTTGCTGGGGGGTGGGAGGGGGAGGGATAGGGTGGCTGGGGGATGGACATTGGGGAGGGTATGTGCAATGGGGAGCGCTGTGAATTGTATAAGACTGATGAATCACAGACCTGTACCCCTGCAACAAATAATACATTATATGTATTATTATATGTTGCTAATGATTTTAAAGAGTTAAAAAAATAAAAATAATGATGTATTTTATAAATCCATTCATTTCCAGCTAGAAATGCCAGCTGAAATATTTCAAACAAACTCTTTCATGATCTCGTGAGACAAGCATTAAAAAAAGGAAAAAAAGAAGTGAATTATGTTTGGTTCAGACAACATTCCAAATTTCATCTTCTAAGAAACTAGAAAACAGAATCTTCTCCTCCGAATGAATACCCCACTCATGAACATGTGCTGTTCTCTTAAGGACTGAATGACTAGTTAACCTCTCAGTTTCCAAATAATGGACATATTGTTATACATAGGGCCCAATCCAAATACAATTGAGAATTAGGAAAGCTGCTCTTCACAAGCTTACTAGTGTCCTCTCATTTTGTCCTCTACTCTCAGCCTTTTATTTATTTCTCTTTCCTATCAAAACCTATTTGGACTATGCCTTACTTCTCTGACAGGGACATGATAAATTAATGGCTTCCTGCAAGAAGCAGTTCCTCATCTGTTCTCAGGAACACACAGATAACATCTATCCTTTCTATAGGATCCCCCCAGAACTGGAAGGCTCTTTTTAAAAAATTTCAATTATTTATGTATTTATTTGAGAAAGAGAGAGAGGGAGAAAGAGGAAGAGAGCAAGCACAAGCTGGAGGAATGGAAGCTGGGGGGGGGGGGCGGGAAGCAGACTCCCTGCTAAGCGAGGAGCCAGACGGGGGCTCAATCCCAGGACTTGGGATCATAACCTGAACTGAAGCAGCCACTTAACCAACTGAGCCACCCAGGCACCCCTGGAAGGCTCTTTTCAAATGGGAATAAGGGATAAGGGGATAATTGCATGCCTTTTCATAAGGGCATGCAATTAAAAAGCGAACACTGGGGTCAGATGGGCTGGGGGTAACTCACAATCCCCATCTGTGCTAATGAATAAAAATGGCACTCCCGTTCTGCAGAGGGTAGGATTTGTCTTGGAGGCTGCCTGCCCTCACAGTGAACAGGTTTTCATTAGCCAGTCTAAACAACAGTGAGCTTGGTAAACTGATTCTTGCTGAAGAAATAAACCAGACCAACAAGACAACCACTGAATCCAGTTGGACAAAAAGATTCAGAGCTAAAATATATATTCTGACGTGAAACAGAAGGGTCCAGACCTGGCTCAGCTACATGCCACAAGAAAGCCTTTGTCTGGAGACTGGTCCCAGGTGGTAGGTGTCAGAGATAACTCAGGGGATTTAATTAGTGAATGCAGCTGAAGGATATAAATAATGACCCGTTTTGAGATGCAGCTCGCATCTTCTGATCAACTCGGTCAGCACCAGCATTAACACAACACATCTGCCTGAAAATCCCCTTTAGGATTTCAGATCACACTCGACAAATTGTTTTTCTACAACTGCATTATCTCCAGGCCCCAGCAGTGAGGTTTTATGAAGAACTTGCACATATCAGTGGCACAGCCATATTTCAGTCTACTGCTAATTTCACCGTGGTACCTTGTAAATAACTACGTAGCTTCCCAGCAAGCTTGAAAGCACCGAAACGGAAGAAGGATCACCATATTATCTCACAAATGAGACACAGGGTCTGCAATGGGACTCTAGAGCTGAAATGCCAAAATCTGGAGAGTAGAACCCAATGTAGTGCACTACATTAATTTATTAATTAAAAAATAGACTATGTCTAAATAAAAACACATATTATGATGCTTTTGGGGTATGTATGTGTGTGTGTGTGTGTAGCGAGAAGTTAGAGAATTCATTAACAATTTTCCCCATTTTCTCCTTTGCACCTTCCCTACAAACTGCCTTCCACACACTTAGACCTAGTGCTTCTTGATTTACAACTGTGACCTTTCCCAGGTAGGTCTCTGCTCTTTGTCAGCTCCTTAAATAAGAAAGTGGGGTTGCCAGCACAAAACTCAGGCATCCCTGATTTGTTCTATGAGTCGTAGAATTCAGTTGCTTGGAGGTAGTGTAATATAACTCCCAAATACCCTCAAACAAAAGATGAAGGCAAGGTGGGAGATATCTGAAGAATTAGTGCTTCCGCTACTTTCTATTGCTGCACTATTAAAAATCTTGACTGTGGAAAAAGAAAGTGATATTGTTCGGCTTTAATGAGCTGACAGTGTCAATTTCTTGTTCCCTAATTTAGAGACTAAGGACACAAAAACAACATGAATATTTTATGTTTTGGGGTTGGTGTTAGAAACAATGACCTCCGTTAATGATACACTGAATTTGAATATCTTCTATAATATACTTTCAGGAAAAGGTAAATCATGATAAGCAATGCTTTCTGTGCTTAATTAACAGAGTGCAGCAGGCCAAAATGTTTGCTTTCAAAGTACAAAGGACTTCGACTGTAGGACACATAGCATACAGCTGGTTTTGAGCTTGGCGTTTGTCACCTTCTAGTTTAAAAAAAAAAAAAGCCTTCTGGAAAGAATAGAAAAGGACAGTCTATATATAGCCTTTTTATCTCGCCAACTTTTCTGACTCACACTAATTTGTGGCCAGAGGCAAGGGAGGGAGGTGGAATAACAAGTGAAATCAATAGGTTCTTACACAGCATATTAAGAGGGTGCCTTGAATGCCCAGGGTGGGAGATGAATGAGAAGAGGGCTTAGGTAACAAACCTAGTTGGACTGGGATTTCAAAACATCATTTTCAGTGAGATGATGGAGAGAGTTGAATTGCATCCTATTAAATGAAACAAAACAAAACACACCAAATATTACACCTTTAAATAGTATGGGTAATATGTGGTTACATATACACACACACACACATGTATTTTAACTTCTGGAGAAAGTTATCTTAACTTTCCATACAAAAGCTTACATAATAGTAAATGTTCCATTTCAAAAGGAAAAACAAAAACAAAAACTGAAGCCACCTATGGGGAAAACACTGGGCAAACTATGCAGTACACTGGTCTCACCATTGAATCCAGGATCAACACCATCTACGTAAGCAAGAGTAAAGATCACACTGGCAACTGATAAAAATACTATAGAGATATGCATTAATCAGAGTCCCTTGCAAAGAGATTTCTTTTAGTTAGCC
Source organism: Meles meles (assembly GCF_922984935.1). Taxonomy (NCBI): domain Eukaryota; kingdom Metazoa; phylum Chordata; class Mammalia; order Carnivora; family Mustelidae; genus Meles; species Meles meles. The sequence goes on from NC_060069.1 coordinate 76,494,297, forward strand.
TCCGCAAGTTCTTCCTCATTTGTCCCACCGTGAAGGGGGGCACCCTAGGGCTTAGCCCATAGAAGACTTCCTCAATTGCACTTACTCCCTAGCTGGTCTCATGCAGTCTCATGACTTTAAATACCATCTATCTGCTGGTTATTTCTAGACTTTTATTTCCAACCCTGCTCTTTCCACTGAACTGTAGACATAGATTCAGTTACCTACTTGACCTAAGTTGGCATCTCAGACTTAACATGTGCAAAACTAGTATCCTGATATTACCCCAGCAAGCATGTTCCTCTTGTAGCGTCCCCTGTCTTAGAATACAGTAACTCCATCCCGACAGCAGCTCAGGCCAAAAAGCTTGGAGTCATCCTTGATTCTTCCTTCTCTTACACTTCACGTGCAAACCATTAGAATCCCCATCGGCTCTACCTTCACAATCTACCCAGAAGCTGACACTTTTCTCACCTCTGGTGCTACCAACATTTCTCTCCTGACTTGCCTCTCTGCTTCCCTCTTCTCCTTCCTACAGTCTATTATCTACTCAGGTGTCAGAGAGACCATCTCTAAGTTAGATCATCCCTCTGCTCTGCATCCTCCAATGGCTCCTGTCTCACAGTAAAAAGGAAGTCAATATAATGGCCCACAGAGTCAATGCCCTGCCCCTAACTTCTCTCTGATCTAATCTCTATACCTCCCCACTTGCTTGCTCTCCTCCAGCTCCAGTGGATTCTTTGCTCCTCCCCAAACCCATCAAGCTGTCCCTGCCTCTAGGCCTTTGCCCTCAATGGGCAGTCTTCCCTCAGATATCTACCATATATCTTCCTTCATTTTCTTCAGATATACTTACTCAAATGCCACCTTCTATGTGAGGTTTCCTTGGATTACACTGAATGTAATAGCATTCCTCTTATGCCCTGGCATTCCTCTCCAGCTCACTTTATTCTATTTTCTCTAGAGCCCCTAACACCATCTGACATACTATCTATTTATTGTTGTTTATTATCTGACTGCTTCCCATTAGAACAGAAGTCGAGGGCTATAAGGATTCTGTTTTCTTCACTGCTAAATCCTACTGTCCAAAAAATACCTAGCACATCGTAATGCTCAATAAATATTAAATGAATGCATGACCGGGAGGGCAAGAGGGATAATTAGAAGTGGTGCATTTTCCTAATGGCAAAAGGAAAGGAGTAACATTGGAGAGGGTAGGATTTCAGAAGGTGTTATATAGCATAAAAGCTTCAAACACCAGAGCAAAGGGGAAAAAATTGGATTTTTTTTTTAGAAAACTGATTTTTTTAAAGTTTTTTTCCACTTTGTCTTCAAGGTTTATTTAAATTTAAAAAATTAACTGTGGTAAACACACACTATAAAATTTACCATCTTAGCCATTTTTCTTCTTCTTTTTTTTTTTTTTTAAAGATTTGCTTATCTATTTTGGGGGGAGCAGGGAGAGGAGCAGAGGGAGAGGGAGAATCTCAAGCAGACTCCCTGCCCATCTTAGCCATTTTTAAGTATAGCTTTCAGTAGTGTTAACTATATTCAAATTGTTGTATGACAGATCTCTAGAATTTTTTCACTTGCAAAACTGAAACTCAATACCCATCAAACAACTCCCCATCTCCCCCACCCCAACCCTAGCCCTTTGCAACTACCATCATTCTACTTTCTTTTTCTATGAATTTGACTACTCTAGATATCTCATATAAGTAGAATCATACAGCATTTTTAATTTTGTCACTGGTTTATTTCACTCAGCATAATGTCCTCAAGGTTCTTTCATACTGTACTATGTAATGGAATTTCCTTTTTTTAAAAAAATATTTATTTATTTGAAAGAGAGAGTCGGTGGAGGGACAAAGGGAAAAGTAGAAGCAGATTCCCTGCTACGCAGGGAGCCTGATGCAGGTGTTGATCCCAGGATGCTGGGATCCTGACCTGAGCAGAAGGCAGATGCTTAAAGGACTGAGCCACCCAAGTGCTGTGGAATTCCTTTCCCTCATATGTTATGGGCCACATTTCTTTATACATTCATCTGTTGATGGACATCTAGGCTACTGCCATCTCCTGGTCATTGAGAATAATGTTGCAGCGAACATGGTTGTGCAAATACCTCCTTGAGATCCTTTCAGTTCTTTTGGACATAGAACTAGAAACAGGATTGCAGGATCCATATGGTAATTGCATTTTCCATTTTTTGAAAAATCTTCATACTGTTTTTCATAGTGGCCTCATCATTTTACATCACCGACAGTGCACAAGGGTCCCAATTTTTCTACATTTTCACAAAGTTGTTATTTTCTGGTTTTGATTTTGTTTTTGTTGTTATTTATAGTGGCTATCCCAATGCATGTGAGAGGGTATTGTGGTTTTGATCTGCACTCTCTAATGACTAGTGATACTAAAGATCTTTTCATATGCTTGTTAACCATTTATATGCCTTTGGGAAAATGTCTATTTAGGTCTTTTGCACAATTTTGAAATCAGGTTTTGTTGTTGTCATTGTTGACAAAGTAGTTCTTTGTATTCTGGATATAATTCCTTACTAAGAATTCTATTCCTTAATTCCTTATTAGATATATGGTTTGCAATTTTTGCTCCCATTCTGTAGGTTGGCTTTTCATTCTATTTGTTGTTTCCTTTTATGTGTGGAAGTTTTTAAGTTTGTGTTGTTTTATTTGTCTATTTTTGCTTTTGTTGCCTTTGCTTTCAGTGTCATATCTGAGAAATTATTGTCAAATCCACTGTCAAGAAGCTTTCCCTTTATGCTTCTTTCTAGAAGTTTTACAGTTTTATGTTCCAAGTTTATTTTTTTTCAGTGTGCCTTAGTTTTTGTTTTTGTTTTTAATTTCTTTTCAGTGTAACAGTATTCATTGTTTTTGCACCACACCCAGTGCTCCATGCAATACGTGCCCTCCCTATTACCCACCACCTGGTTCCCCCAACCTTCCACCCCCCGCCCCTTCAAAACCCTCAGGTTGTTTTTCAGAGTCCATAGTCTCTCATGGTTCATCTCCCCTTCCAGTTACCCTCAACTCCCTTCTCCTCTCCATCTCCCCATGTCCTCCATGTTATTTGTTATGCTCCACAAACAAGTGAAACCATATGATAATTGACTCTCTCTGCTTAACTTATTTCGCTCAGCATAATCTCTTCCAGTCCCGTCCATGTTGCTACAAAAGTTGGGTATTCATCCTTTCTGATGGAGGCATAATACTCCATATTGTATATGGACCACATCTTCCTTATCCATTCGTCCGTTGAAGGGCATCTTGGTTCTTTCCATGGTTTGGCGACCATGGCCATTGCTGCTATGAACACTGGGGTACAGATGGCCCTTCTTTTCACTACATCTGTAACTTTGGGGTAAATGCCCAGTAGTGCAATTGCAGGGTCATAGGGAAGCTCTATTTTTAATTTCTTGAGGAATCTCCACACTGTTCTCCAAAGTGGCTGCACCAACTTGCAGTCCCACCAACAGTGTAAGAGGGTTCCCCTTTCTCCACATCCTCTCCAACACGTTGTTTCCTGTCTTGCTAATTTTGGCTATTCTAACTGGTGTAAGGTGGTATCTCAATGTGGTTTTAATCTGAATCTCCCTGATGGCTAGTGATAGCCATTTTTTCATGTGTCTGATAGCCATTTGTATGTCTTCATTAGAGAAGTATCTGTTTATATCTTCTGCCCATTTTTTTATATGGTTATCTGTTTTGTGTGTGTTGAGTTTGAGGAGTTCTTTATAGATCTTGGATATTTTTGTCTGTACTGTCGTTTGCAAGTATCTTCTCCCATTCTGTGGGTTGCCTCTTTGTTTTGTTGACTGTTTCCTTTGCTGTGCAGAAGATTTTGATCTTGATGAAGTCCCAAAAGTTCATTTTCGCTTTTGTTTCCTTTGCCTTTGGAGACATATCTTGAAAGAAGTTGCTGTGGCTGATATCGAAGAGGTTACTGCCTATGTTCTTCTCTAGGATTCTGATGGATTCCTGTCTCACGTTGAGGTCTTTATCCATTTCGAGTTTATCTTTGTGTACGGTGTAAGAGAATGGTCGAGTTTCATTCTTCTACATATAGCTGTCCAGTTTTCCCAGCACCATTTATTGAAGAGACTGCCTTTTTTCAAAAACACTGTATATTTTTTCCTGTTTTGTCGAAGATTATTTGACCATAGAGTTGAGGGTCCATATCTGGGCTCTCCACTCTGTTCCACTGGTCAATGTGTCTGTTTTTAGGCCAGTACCATGCTGTCTTGGTGATCACAGCTTTATAGTAAAGCTTGAAATCAGGTAATGTGATGCCGCCAGTTTTGTTTTTGTTTTTCAACATTTCCTTAGCAATTCGGGGTCTCTTCTGATTCCATACAAATTTTAGGATTATTTGCTCCAGCTCTTTGAAAAATACCGGTGGAATTTTGATCGGAATGGCATTAAAAGTATAGATTGCTCTAAGCAGTATAGACTTTTTTTTTTAAATAATCACATAAGCAGTTAGTTAATACTTAAGTTTATCTTTGTTAGTCAACTTTATTCAATAATGTAAAATGTTGGTGTTGTTCATGGCATTTTCTATGCTTTTTTTTTTCATTTTAATGTCAAACTTATTAACCCTTTAATTAATTTCTTCTGGATCTGGAGTCATACCTAGGGAGGCCTTCGCCACCCTGTGATTATAAATAAAAATTATTTATATTTCTTTTAAGACTTCTGTGGTTAATTTCTTACATTTCAATCTTTGCTCCTTCCAAAATTCATTTCATTCTGACTCATTTTTGCATGTCTAAATCCTGCTTATCCTATCTTTCAAGGCCCAATCTAAAGAATAATAGCTAATAAGTCCTTTGTGGAGGACTTTCATTGTGTTCTAAGTGCTCTACATGTCATCACTCAATACTCAAAAGAGATCCATAGGTAAATACTACTATTTTCATTTCATAGATGAAGAAACTGAGCTTACTAAGTACCTTGCCCAAGGTCATTCGTAAATGACAGTTAGGATCTAAAACAGGCAATGCTGGTTCCAGATCCTGTGTGTGTTTTTTTTTTTAAGATTTTATTTATTTATTCGACAGAGAGAGACACAGCGAGAGAGGGAAACAAGCAGGGGGAGTGGGAGAGGGAGAAGCAGGCTTCCCGCTGAGCCAGGACCCTGGCTGGGATCATGACCTGAGCCAAAGGCAGACGCTCAATGACTGAGCCACCCCGGTGCCTCCCAGATCCTGTTTTTAATCACTATGCTGTGTTACCCTCTCAACTACCACTCTTTCACAACACTGTCCCACCCTGAACATAATATGGCCCCTTCTTTTCCCTAAACTCTAGAAAACCTGTACTCCTTACTTTTTTTTTTATCTTAGATCATAGTTAATTGAACACATTTCATTCTACTTTAAAAGGTAGCTTTCATATTTAATTCATCACCTATTTCTCACAGAAACTAGTATTACACAGAAAGCCCAATAAATATTTATTGGGTGAATAAATACATAAATTAGAAAAATGCTTAAAATGTAAATACCTTGAGAAGGTTCATATTAAATTCACATTGTTATGAATGGCTGAGAAAAAAAATCCTTTTGCAATCCTAAATTCTAATAGGAGGGAGAAGAAAGAGGGTCTGAGGGCACTGGCAGCCATGATGTTTGATAGGAGGGAAAAAGGAGTCCTGGGGGTGTATAATTAAGTTTCTTTTTAATGGCTGAGGCTGATATATAAACATATGGTATTGAGTTTCATATACTATCCTATCATTGGGAAAATCTGGTGTTTTGTGCTTTGAAACTACAGCCTTTTAGCTCTTGGGTGTTTTCTTGCAGTCTAGTCTATAGAATGCTCTAGAATTGGTCAAACAATTGGTCTGTGAGTCTTAGGAAGATAACTGAGAAGAACAAATAGTCACTGTTATTAGACTTGATGAGAAATTATAATTACTTATGAGGATCTTAAATCTTAATAGTTTTAAGTATACTCAAGCCATGTTCCTGAAATTAAATTCCTAGGAAGAGTTTAAAATACACATGAACCTTAGGAAGTAAAATTAATTCTTCAATAATCTTATCACGGTGTTCTTATTATTACCTGCAAGAAATCACCCAGCATAGCCTTTAACATCATCACTGATGGGTTAAAGAGGTTTTAATCAGAGGCATCTTGGAGTTGTGTGAAGTATTTACAAAAAAAATATCCAATGACCTATTAAAGAATATACTCTCGGGTGCTTGCCTGCTTAAGTTGGTAGAGCACGTGACTCTTGATATTGGGGTCATGAGTTCAAACACCCTGTGTGGCATAGAGTTTACTTAAAATTAAAAAAAAAATGATACAGTGCTAATGGGGAGAAATTCTTAAAATTATTCCCGTGAAGCTGGGATCAACCCAAATGCCTATTTCTAACTGATTTCTCCAGTATATCTTTTTTTTTTTTTTAAGATTTTATTTATTTATTTGACAGAGAGAGAGATCACAAGTAGGCAGAGAGGCAGGCAGAGAGAGAGGAGGAAGCAGGCTCCCCGCGGAGCAGAGAGCCCGACATGGGGCTCGATCCCAGGACCCTGAGATCATGACCCGAGCCGAAGGCAGCGGCCCAATCCACTGAGCCACCCAGGCGCCCCTCTCCAGTATATCTTTATAAAAATCTTCTAAAAATGACAAAAGCTTACATATTGGGAAGTAGTTTTTGTTAAAAACTGATGCAATCAATATAAGTAAGTCAGAAATGTGAAAAACTAGTACACTGGAAATGAAATGTTAAAGGTCTGTAATATCTTTTTTGGTTGTTGCCGAATTTATTGGCCTTCTGTCCCTCATTTGTCTTACCTGCTTTATATAGCTGACCCTGCTTACTGGTAGGCCATGTGTCTCATTTGTTTGCTTTTACTGGTCATTTTTTGAAACTCGCTTCTTTCTTAGTTTCTGGTACATGCATGTTCTTGAATTTCTTCTAACCCCTCTGAATGATACTTCTCTAGCTCTTTTACCAGATCTCTTTCTCCCAGACTTCATGTGTGTTCCTCAAGGCTCACTCTTTGCTTTCCCATACTTCAATGCTTTTCTCTTTAAGACCTATCTTGAATCACAGTTCAACCTTGAATTCTTTGTTGGAAACCTATCTTGAATCACAGTTCAACCTGGAATTCTTTGTTGGAAATATATAGCTCTCACCTCTTATTCAATTTCTGGCTTCTAACCTCTAATAACTTAAAGCACACATGTATTTGAATGTTTTACACTCAACTTGCTGTACTGAAGAGCTGTTCCTTTCTATGGCCTGTTTCTTCAATCATCTGCTCACACAGAAAACATTCACTAGGGGCGCCTGGGTGGCTCAGTGGGTTAAAGCCTCTGCCTTTCACTCAGGTCATGATCCCAGGGTCCTGGGATCGAGCCCCGCGTCGGGCTCTCTGCTTGGCGGGGAGCCTGCTTCCTCCTCTCTCTCTCTCTGCCTGCCTCTCTCCCTACTTGTGATCTCTATCTGTCAAATAAATAAATAAAATCTTTAAAAAAAAAAGAAAAAAAGAAAACATTCACTAAATGTCTATGTGCTAGATTCTGTAGATGCAAAGGTGCTCTGCATCTTGGGATGCAGTATTTTGAGAAGGAAAAACACCTGTAAGTAAATCCTTAAAATACAAACACACAAAAGATTTTGAAGCCATAAAACTGCCACATTAAGGGCTGCAATTAGAATTGGGCTACAAGGGGCGCCTGGGTGGCTCAGTGGGTTAAGCCTCTGCCTTCGGCTCAGGTCATGATCTCAGAGTCCTAGAATCGAGCCCAGCATTGGGCTCTCTGCTCAGCGGGGAGCCTGCTTTTCCCCCATCTCTCTCTGCCTGCCTCTCTGCCTACTTGTGATCTCTCTCTCTCTGTGAAATGAATAAATAAAATCTTAAAAAAAAATAAAAAAGAATTGGGCTACACATCCCCTCCTGATTCTGGAAAGGACACTTCTAGGAAGCAAAAAATAAGAAACTTTGCTTTGTCTTTGGCGAAGTCCTGAGCAAAGCAAAATGACCCAGATTATAGAAGCTGTAGACTGAGATACTGGCTTTGTATACTGACCATGGACTTTGAAAATCACTAGGTGATTTCAACTGAACTCCCAGGAACTGCTGAAAGCTGTGCCCGTCCTGAGGTCAGAGCTGGGGGATCGAGATGGTGGCATCCACAAAATGATTAGGCCTGGCAGAGCAGCAAAATCCTAAGAAGGTACGAGAAGTGAGGCAGCAAGGTGAGAAGGCCGGAAAGAAGACACTGAGCACATGGGAAGCAGTACCCTGGGAAGCAGAGCTGAGATTTCAGAAGTTCCTATTTCCCTCAGGCTGGTCGGGGCTTATGGTACAATAATCTGGGTTCCAAATGTGTATTATGAGTCACAGATTAGGATAGTGAATTCTGGCTTACTAAATGCAACACAGTGCAACATAAAGCTGTGGTAGACGAGAGGCCCCAGGAATCAGACTGTCCACAGCTTGGCCATTTACAAGTAATGTCATCTTGAGCAAGTTGACCTTTCTGTGCTTCCGTCTCTTCATCTGTAAAAACAGACACATTAATAATTCCTTCCTTCATCCTAGGACGGCTGTCAGGATTAAATGAGCTACTATATCCAGAATGCATAAAAGAGTACAAGCACACAGAAGGTGCTAAATCTACTATCATTAGGTGTTTACATTTTACTCCATGTTGCACCAAAACTGCATGTTTTGCCAGGAGGTTAGCAACCATTATACTTTGAGTGGCTTTACTGAGAAAACATGGTTACTTTCACAAGTGTTTTTATTTCGTTTTGTTTTGTTTATTTATAGAGCCATAAAAACTGAAACCCATTCTCTTACCAGGTCAAGTTCTTTACTGGAAAAGCCATGTACTTTTGTAACTCAGTATTAATAAATGCAATTATGAAATAACTTTCAGGTCGACCCTGTCAGTTCTGGGCTTATAGGCATCATACCACTTTCCATCCACAGTGTTTTACAAATGGTCACTGTTACAGTTATATAACTCAATGGTCAATATTTATTTTTGCCTCATAAAAATTTATACTAAAGAAAAGACTTTTTAATAATCTTGCTAATACTGCCAATAAATTTATTCATTCTTGCTCAACTTCCTAAAATGTCATCTAGGGGCTCCAAGTCTCCCCAGACACCTCTCAAAGATGTCTGTCAAAAATCTCCCTCAGAAAAGTATTTTTGAATTATGTGACTCTAATGAAAGTAACAACAAAGTCACCTTTATGATTTGCTATAAAGAAAAAAGGGAGGAAAGAGGGAGAAAAGCATAAGAATAACAATGATAGGAACCATATCAGATTAAACAATATTTATGTTTTGTTCCTGTTTTATCAGTTTGCATATACTTTTTGCTAGTTGGCAGATAAATACATACTCTAGCAGGGGTGATAACAAAAACATTAACAACCAGCAAGGCACAGATGCTAAACAATTAGAACAGATGCTGGCTGTAAACAACTGGAATAGTGAGTCCCAGGTGACAATCAATCCTGTTATGCCTAAGTATGGTGTTTGTGGTCATTTCAATACAATCTGGGGCACTTTCATTAAGCTGTTTCAATGGAATGTGGAAATGTCTTCCAACAGAGAAATTTTTCCAGCAATGTTATTTGACTTGAATGCAAAAACTACTTGTTCTTTTCTCTTCTTTTCTTTCTTTCTTCCTTTTCCTTCCTTTCTCCCTTTTAGAGAGAGAGAGAAAGAGCATGCACACAGGCATTGGGGTTTAGGGGCAGAGGGAGAAGAAAAAAGAGAATCTTAAGCAGGCTCCACACTCAGTCCAGAGCCAATACAAGGCATGATCTCACAACCCTGAGATCATGACCTGAGCCCAAATCAAGGGTTGGATGCTTAACCAACTAAGCCACCCAGAAGCCCTACTACTAGTATCTTCAAAGTAATTTGTACAACTGGAACTCTTAGTTACATATCACTTTTCTTCTGTTATACTTTTGAAATAGGTTCTGTGATAACACTCTTCTCAAGTTTCTCATCAAGATGGGAGGAATTAAGATGGCGGAGTAGTAGGGGGACACTATACTTGCCTTGTCCCTCAAAAATAGCTAGATAAATACCAAATTTTTCTGAAACCCAAGAACTGATCTGAAGACTAAGAGAACAAACTTCACAACTAGATATAGAAAAGAGGCCACATTGTGGAAGGTAGGAGATGTAGAGACATGATTTGGGGTAGAAAATAATCACGGGTGCTGTGGAGGGGAGGAAGCCCTGATCACAGAGAGAGAGACAGAAAGATAGAGTGAAAGCAGCACAAAGGGGATTACATAAGAAAAACTTCCCCAAAACCACTGACTGGGAAAATAAGAGGGGCTAATTATCCTGTTTTTACAAGGAATGGAGCTCAAAAACGGAAGTTTTAGAAGTCTATGCCATCACTGAGGTAGAGTCTTGTGGATGTAGAGGTTTTCCTGTGAAGGAGGGCAGAGGACCAGGACCAGAGAGCATGGTCTGGGGATCCTCTGGGTTGCACAGGGAGAGATAGTTCCCCGTTTGGACTGCATTTGGGAGAGGTGGCACTGCCTTTCAGGGGACAAAAGTGCCAACAGGTGCCATTGCAAGGCTGTGTTAATTAGCATAGCAGCAGAGGCAGCTGCTGAGGGTAACTAACCTGGGTACCAGCTTTTCACTGAGCTTTACCATAAACTCCAAGTCCCTGCACATTCATGCAACTACCCTTCTGGGATAAACCAGCACCAGCCCTAATGCAGTGAGATCATCAACCAGAGGATCAGCACAAATCAACGTTGCACTGGGGCCCTAAACTTTGGAGTTTTGAATCCAGCCATGTCTGAGATAAAATACAGGAGTACTGTGCCACCGGTTGAGCAGACAGCTCAGATACAGGGTGAAGGCAGGTATCTGAGGTTTGCCTGGGACACATGAAGGGAGAATATTTACTCTTCTGTGAGAGCTTCCTGAACAGTGGCCCATGTGAACTCCTCTCTCCTGGGACAAGAGAGCAGGTTGATGCCATTTTTCCCTCACACATAAGCACAGACAGACTTCAGTGAGCAGCACAGCAGTACAGCAGAGGCCTGGGCTGCTTACACCAAGTCCCACCCCCCGTACTCTGCAGGTGCTTTTTATTGGGGCAAGTGTGCTTGAGAGAGCAGCAGCATGCTCTTCCCCCAGAAAACCAGCACTAACCCCCCACATGCACCAAGTCTACTAACCATAGGGTGCTGCAAAGCTTCAGCTCTAGTGGAAATAGGATAAGGACACACACACTCTCTCTCTCTCTCTCTCAAGTAATCTGTACACCCAATGCAGGTTTCAAACTCATAACGCCAAGATCAAGAGTCACATGCTCTTCCAAGTCAGCCAGTCAGGAGCCTCCAGGTCTCTATTAAAAAGCAAACTAGAGCACACTTAGTTAAAACTCACCACACACTGGACAAGGTCCAAATACTCCCCACTGCAGGCAAGGAGAAACTCTGCAGAGGACTGACCTGAGGGAAAGAGCAGCCAAAATACAACAGCAGAGTGCACAAAGACTACACCAGAAACATTTCCTAAAGCGCCTGGCTCTGGACAGTATATGACCTCTTCTTAATAAGGAAGGATACCAGCTGGGCTTGAGAAAAGCATAGAAGACATCAGGGAGTTCCTTACTACAGAGATAAAAGACCTAAAAACTAGTCAGGCTGAAATAAAAAGTCCTAGAACTGAGATGCAATTTGACTGGATGTAATGACTTCAAGAATGGAAGAAATAGAGGAATGAATAAGTGACATAGAAGATAAAATAATGCTGGAAAGAGGGAAAGAAAAATATTGGATGATGAATGTAGACTTAGGGAACTCAGCAATTCCATAAAGCATTATATCATTCATATCATAGGAGTCACAGAAGAAGAAGAGAGGGGAAAAGGGGCAGAAGGTTTATTTGAGTAAATTATAGCTGAAAACTTTGCTAATCTAGGGAGAGAAAGAGACACCCAACTCCAAGAGGCACATAGAACTCCCATCAAAATCAGCAAAAGCTGGCTAACACCAAGATATATTATAGTAAAATTTGCAAAATACAGAAATAAGGAAAAACTCCTGAAAGCCGCAAGGGAAGAGAAATCCATAATTTACAAGGGAAGACAAATAAGGTTAGCAGCAGATCTATCCACAGAAATCTGGCAGGCCAAAAGAGAGTGGCATGATATATTCATTGTGCTGAATGGGAAAAATACGCTGCCAAAAATACTTTATCCTACAAGACTGTCATTCAGAATAGAAGGAGAGATAAACAGTTTCCTAGACAAATAAGCTAAAGGAGTTCATGACTACTAAACCAGCCCTGCTAGAAATACTAAAGGGGACTCTTTGAGGAGGAAAGAAAGACCAAAGGAATTAAAACTAAAAAGGAACAGTGAAAACCTCTAGAAATAACATTATAGGTAATACAATGGCACTAAATTCGTATCTATCAATAACTGCTCTGAATGTATATGGACTAAACACTCCAATCAAAAGACATAGGGTATTAGAATTGGGGAAAAAAGAAAAAAACAAGACCCATCTGTATGCTGCTTATAAGAGACTCATTTTAGACCTAAAGACACCTGCAGATGGAAAACGAGGGGATGAAGAACTATTTATCATGCTTATGGATGTCAATAGAAAGCCAGAGTAGACATACTTAAATCAGATAAACTAGATTTTAAACCAAAGATTATAACAAGAGATGAACAGGTCACTATATCATAAAAAAGAGGTCTAGGGGTGCGCCTGGATGGCTCATTGGGTTAAAGCCTCTGCCTTTGGCTCAGGTCGTGATCCCAGCGTCCTTGGATCGAGCCCCGCATTGGGTTCTCTGCCTACTTGTGATCTCTGTCAAAAAAAAAAAAAAAAAAGAAAGAAAAGAAAAAAAAAGAGAGGTCTATCCAACAAGAAGATCTAATAATTGTAAATATTTATGCCTCCAACTTGGAAGAACCCAAATATATAAATCAATTAATAATAAAAATAAATAAACTTATTGATAATAATATATAATGGTAGGGGATTTTAACACTCCACTTACAGCAATGGACACATCATGTAAGCAGAAAATCAACAAGGAAGTAATGGCTTTGAATGACACACTGGGCCAGATGGACTGAACAGATATATTCACAACACTTCACCCTAAAGCAACAGAATACACTTTATTTATTTATTTATTTATTTATTTTTGATTGCAAGAGGAATATTCTCCAGAACAGATCACCAACTGGGTCACAAATCAGGCCTCAACAAATACAAAAAGACTGAGATTTTACCATGGACACTTTCCTATCACAAAGAGGTCAACTATGAAATTTGAAGTTAACCACAAGACAAAATTGGCTAAGACCACTAAGACATAGAGTTTAAAGAGCATCCTACTGGGGCGCCTGGGTGGCTCAGTGGGTTAAAGCCTCTGCCTTCAGCTCAGGTCATGATCCCAGGGTCCTGGGATTGAGCCCCGCATCGGGCTCTCTGCTCAGTAGGGAGCCTGCTTCCTCCTCTCTTTCTCTGCCTGCCTCTCTGCCTACTTGTAATCTCTGTCAAATAAATAAAATCTTAAAAAAAAAAAAAGAGCATCCTACTAAAGAATGAAAGGGTTAACCAGGAAACCAAAGAAGAAATAAAACAAATACATAGAAGCAAATGAAAATGAAAACAGGACAATCCAAAACCTTTGGGATGCAGCAGACGCAGTCATAAGAGGGAAATCTATTCACTACAGGCCTGCCACAAGAAGGAAGACAAAAATCTCAAATATACTATCTAATCTTATACATCTATAGGAGCTATAAAAGCAACAGCAAATGAAACCTAAAGCTAGCAGAAGAAGGGAAATAATGAAGATTAGAGCAGGAAAAATAATATAGAAACAAACAAACAAACAAACAAAAAAACCAGGAGAACAGATCAATGAAACTTGGAGTTGGTTCTTTGAAAGAATGAATAAAATCGATAACCCCTTAGCCAGGTTTATCAAAAAGAAAAGAGAAAGGACCCAAATAAATAAAATCACAAATGAGAGAGGAGTGTTCATAACCTACATCATATATATACAAATAATTATAAGAGAATATTATAAAGAATTATACGCCAAAAATTGGGCAATCTGGAAAAAATGGATAAATTCCTAGAAACATATAAACTACCTCAACTGAGACAGGAATAGAAAATTTGAATAGAGCCATAACCAGCAAAGAAAGTGAGAGTGTAATGAAAAATCTCTCAATAAACAAAAGTCCAGGGCGATGGCTTCCCAGGGGAATTCTACCAGATATTTAAAGAAGAGTTAATACCCATTTTTTCTGAAACTGTCCCAAAAAATAGAAGTGGAAGGAAGACTTCAAAGCTTATTCTATGAGGCCAGCATTACCTTGTTTCCAAAACCAGACAAAGATCCCACTAAAAAGGAGAATTGCAGGTCAGTATCCCTGATGAACATGGGTGCAAAAATGCTTAAAAAAAAAAGGTAGCAAATCAAATCCAACGGTACATTAAAAGGATTATTAACCATGAGTAAGAGGAACTTATTACTGGTCTGCAAGGGTGGTTCAACATCCTCAAATCAATCAATGTGATATACAACATTAATAAAAGAAAGTATAAGAATCATATGATCTTCTTGACACATGCAGAAAAAGCAGTTGACAAAGTATAGCATCTATTCTTGATTAAAAACCCTCAACAAAGTAGGGGTAGAAGGAACATACCTCAACATTACAAAAGGCCATATGTGAAAGACCCACAGTGAATATCATCCTTGATGAGGAATAACTGAGAGCTTTTCCCCGAAGGTCAGGAACAAGATAGGTATGTCTACTTTCACCACCGTTATCTAACATAGTCCTAGAGTCCTAGCCTCAGCACTCAGACAACAAAAAGAAATAAAAAACATCCAAATCAGTGAGGAAGAAATCAAACTTTCTCTGTTGACAGACAACATGATACTCTATGTAGAAAACCCGGAAGACTCCACCAAAAAATTGCTAGAACTGATACACAACTTCAGCAAAGTTGCAGAATATAAAATCAATGTACAGAAATCTGTTGCACTTCTATATACCAATAATTAAGCAGCAGAAAGAGAAATCAAGGAATTGATCTCATTTACAATGGCACTGAAAACCTAAGATACCCAGGAATAAACCTAATCAAGGAGGGGAAATATCTTTGAAAACTGCAGAACACTTACGAAAGTAATTGAGGAAGATACAAAGAAATGGAAAAACATTCCATGCTCCTGGATTGGAAGAAAAAATATTGTTAAAATGTGTATACTACCCAAAGCAATCTACACATTTAATGCAATCCCTATCAAAACACCCCTCGTATTTTTCACAGTTAGAACAAACAATCCAAAAATTTTATGGAACCACAGAAGACCCTGAATGACCAAAGCAATCTTGAAAAAGAAAAGCAAAGCTAGAGGTAACACAATTCCGGACTTGAAGCTGTTTTACAAAGCTATAGTGATCAAGACAGTATGGTACTGGCATGAGAACAGACACACAGATCAATGGAGCAGAACAGAATAGAAAACCCAGAAATGGACCCACAATGATATGGTCAACTAATCTTCAAAAAGCAGGAAAGAATATCCAGTGGAAAAAAGTCTCTTCAACAAATGGTGTTGGACAGCAACATGCAGAAGAATGAAACTGGACCACTTTCTTACACCATACACAAAAATAAATTCAAAATGGAGGAAAGTCCTAAATGTGAGACAGAAAACCATCATATCCTAGGGGATAAGACAGGGAGCAACCTCTTTGATATTGGCCCTAGCAACTTCTTACTAGATCTGTCTCCACAGGCAAGAGAAACAAAAGCAAAAATAAATTAGTGGGCTTTCCTCAAGATAAAAAGCTTCTGCACTGTGAAGGACACAGTTAACAAAACTAAAAGGCAGGGCACCTGGGTGGCTCAGTTTGTTAAGCATCTGCCTTCAGCTCAGGTCATAATCTCAGGGGCCTGGGATGGAGTCCCATGTTGGGCTCCCAGCTCTGCAGGGACTCTGCTTCTCCCTCTGCCATTCTTCTCACCACTTGTTCTCTCTTGCTCTCTCTCTCAAATAAATAAATAAAATCTTAAAAAAAAAAAAAAACAACTAAAAGGCAACTTACAGAACGGGAGAAGATATTTCCAAATGACATATCTCCTAAAGGGTTAGTACACAACATCTGTAAAGAATTGACCGAACTCAACATCCAAAAAACAAATAATCCAGGTTAGAAATGGGCAGAAGACATGAATAGACATTTTTCCAAAGATGAAATACACATGGCTACCAGACACATGAAAAGATGCTCAACATTACTCATCATCAGGGAAATATAAATCAAAACCACAATGAGATATCACCTCACACCAGTCAGAATGGCTAAAATTAACACACAGGAAACAACAGATGTTGGCAAGGATGTGGAGAAAGGGGAACCCTTCTACATTGTTGGTGGGAATGCAACTGGTGCAGCCACTCTGGAAAACAGTATAGAGGTTCCTCAAAAAGTTAAAAATAGAATTACCTTATGATCCAGCAATTGCACTACCAGGTATTTACCGAAAGAATACAAAAATACTGATTTGAAGGGATGTATGCACCCCAATGTTTACAGCAGCATTATCAACGGTAGCCAAATTATGGAAAGAGCCCAAACGTCTACCAATTGATAAATGGATAAAGAAGTTGCAATGTGTATTTATACACTGGAATATTAGCCATCAAAAAGCATGAAATCTTGCCATTTGCAACAACATGGATGGAGCTAGAGAGCATTATGCTACGTGAAATAAGTAAGAGAATGACAAATACCATATGATTTCATTCATATGTGGAATTTAAGAAACAAAACAGATGAACATAGGGGAAGGAAGAAAAAAAAGAGAGGGAGGTAAACCAGAAAACACTATGGAGAACAAGCAGGGTTGCTGGAAGGCAGGAAGGGCAGGGGACAGGCTAAGGGGTATTAAGGAGGGCACTTGTGATGAGCAACTGGGTATTATATGCAAGTGATGAATCAATGAAATCAATATTACACTACATGTTAACTAACTAGAATTTAAATAAAAACTTTAAACAAACAAAAAGTTTCTCATTAAACCTATTTCCTGGGGCACCTGGGTGGCTCAGTGGGTTAAAGCCTCTGCCTTCAGCTCAGGTCATGATCCCAGGGTCCTGGGATTGAGCCCCGCATCGCGCTCTCTGCTCAGCATGGAGCCTGCTTGCTCCTCTCTCTCTGCCTGCTTCTCTGCCTACTTGTGATCTCTGTCTATCAAATAAATAAAATCTTTAAAAAAAACAACAAACCTATTTCCATATCTATGAGACTAGGAGCCTGCTTTTCATATTCTCAGCTGTTCTAATTCCTGGTAAGTTCTTTAGGACATGAACAATTTTTTTTTTTTAAGATTTTATTTTTTTATTTATTTGATAGAGAGAGATCACAAGTAGGCAGAGAGGCACACAGAGAGAGAGAGAGAGGAGGAAGCAGGCTCCCTGCCAAGGAGAGAGCCAGATGCCGGACTCGATCCCAGGACCCTGAGATCATGACCTGAGCCAAAGGCAGAGGCTTAACCCACTGAGCCACCCAGGCCATGAACAATTTTATTTTGATCTTTAGAAGAGAAGAAATGATCTGTAATACTAGAAAAACACAACTGCAAAATATATCAGCTTCTTTACTTCCCGCTTGTCCATTTGAGTTTTTAAAAATTGCATCAAGAGAATTTTAGAGCCAGAATAAGAGCAGCTACGAAGACCTGGAGTTACTCAGTCTCATTCAAGCTCAACCAAACACTGTCCTTAAGATGACAAGGAGGTAGTCTTTAAATCAGCCCATTCGGCCTCTGAAATGCGACTGCTTAGAACTGCCAGATTTCTATGATGTACCCAAACAGCCATAACCGACATGTATAAAAGAATCTAATAAATAGTTTTCCAATCTGGTTTCCCCTGCTGGCATCCATCTATCTGCCAACAGCATTATCAGTCTTCCTCTCAGTCAAGGTCCAAAACTCAAAGGACACCTCCAGTGGATATTTAACATATTTGGGGATATTGCCATCTTTTGAATTAAAGGGGAGAGAGAGTCCAATTCCTGTTACAGAAGTTGAAAAGCCAAGGGACTCTCCTTTGCATTTCCCTTGCCAGCCAGGATACTGCACATGAGCAAGGCCTAACCAATCACATTTCCTGGCCCAAGACACTGGAATCCAGAGCTAAGCATAAAAAAAATTATAGGGATGTGGGAGAACTCTTTTAGGTAGTGGGAGTATCAGCCAGTTTTCAGGGAAAAAAAAAAAAAAAAGGCAGCCATAGTGTCCAGCAGTCAGTGCGGGTAACAGAGATTGTGGAAACAGAGACTATAAGGACGTATTTAGCCAGAGAGACTCCATCTTGGTTGGTTAAAAGCCTTTTTGTTGTTTGTGCAATAAAACTTAAACTGACCCTACCCCCCCGCCCCGAGAAACTTACTTAGAAGCAACTCTGGGAAACCAGTAAAATATGGTCGGCTAGTTCCTAATAACAAGAGTCCAGAATACAAGGACGAATCAGGCCAGGTGGAGATATCCAATTAGTAAAAGTACACATACTGTCTTCCTAACCACCAAAGAATGTAAACTCCGTCTTTTGGGTGCCAAACTTGAGCGCCAATTCTGACCAGAGTAATAGGTTAGTTCAAACAGCTACTATAGGGGAAATTGTAATTCAACTGGCCACCTGCGTGTGACCTAACATGACTATTCAACTTTCCCTGTGTGTTACAATCTCATTGGCCACCTATGTGTGGCCAGGCTTTTGCTCTATAAAAGGTAGTCTGTAAGATGGGGAGGGGTTGCTCACTTCAGGGGCGGCCTCACTGGTCAGTCAGTCAATTCTTAAACCTGTAAACTGAGGGTGGTCGCTCTCTTCGGAGACGGCCCTGGCGGGTCAGTCTGACTTCTAATGCTTAGCATAGAATAGAGCTTTGCATAACTTTCACCTTGTCTCAGTCTTGTTCCCCTGGCCGATCAGTCTAACTTCTAATACTTATCATAAAATAACACTTTAAATAAATTTCATTTTGTCTCAGTCTCGTTTCATTTAATAACGGACCTAACAGAGACTTTACTGGATTCCCTCAGTGAGGATATTCTAGCTGTTGTCCTATAGGTCACCTCCTCTCTTCCTGCATATTTTTCAAGCCTGGTTGCCCAACCTGATCAAATTTTAAATACAGTAGAAACTCCCATAGCCAGCACATTTGAGACTGCTAGTTTGCCCGATCCCCAAGTTCAAGACTGTCTTTTAACATAAACCACATCCATTAGGAATCATCTGAAACAGTTATTCTCAGAATGTGGATCACAGAGCAGCTGCAGCAGCAGCATCACTTGGAACCTTGACAGAAATACAGATGTTCAGAGCCCACTCCAGACTGATTGAGTCAGAAATCCCAAGGTGGGACTCAGCCCTGTGGGTGCCTCTATTGTATGCTGAAGACTGAGCACGACAGATCTCAGATGTCCAATTTCAGATTCTCTAAGCAGAATATGTCATCCATTTAAAGACAAGTGCAAAAACAAACAAACAAAAACAAAAACAAAACCCACCTGCGAGCAAAACCTTCTTAATTTTTACATATTTCCCCTTGTTTATCTGCTCATTCAATAAATGCCAAGCAGTTCTAAAGCACCTAGGACATACCATTAAATAGAACAAACAAAAAACCCAGCCCTGGTACAGCTGACCTTCCAGAGAAGTGTATGCTCGAGAGCAGCTGTCTGCTGTGAGGGTTTGGCTTTCCTGCATGTCAGTCAGCATCAGTTTTACATGGGGACCAGAAACAGTCAGTTCATCTGACAAGCCAATTACATGGAGGTTGGTGGGGAGACCCTCCTAAATAGACTTACAATTTTTTTATATCAGTTTATTTATTGCTGTTGCCTCCTGTAATTCCTAATTCATGTTTGGCCAATTATGCCTGTCATTGCCAATAGTGAAAACTTAGAGCAGCCTGAATGTCTAACAGTAATGAATGATTAGAACAAACCAGAAGTTCACACTAGGGATTAGCTAGAATAACTGAAATATTCAAAATTAGTGGGTGGCTTGAATAAATTATGGTTAAGTTATAAAACGGCACGTACAGAATGATTTCCGTTTTCCTGAAAATAATAATGTGATTATATATGTATAGAAAAAGGATTCTGGCAAAATAATACATATGATGATGGAAGCAGTATTTGTCTCTAAAGAGAATTACGGATTTTTAAATATACTTATGGTTGTCTGTATTTTCTGGTTTCTCTAGAATAAGTATATATTGCTTTTCTAATAATTAAGATAAAACATTGAAAAGTAAACCACATTTCCCCCGAATCTGACATTTTAAGGTATCCATGGTATGTTTTCTATTTTAAATGGTTTTCTAACTCACTTTAAGGCAATTATGTTTGCTTGCCCTTATTCATTTATATTTTTAATTTTTACGTATAAGGCTGAAGTACATTTAGGTCATTCTAATTATTAGACATCTCATTCTTCCATCTAGTTCTTTATTTTGAAGGACTGAGGTTGTTCCAACCAGTCTTCAATGGGTGGATCTCACAGGCTATTTTGAACTTCTAGCTTGCTCCAGTTATCCCCAGTTGTCAGGGATACAGATTCTCTGACTTTATGCTATTGCGAACCCAGATACTCCCTTTTTCAACCCCCTTGAGAGGTGGTGACTAGCACATAGTCCAGGCCTGCCAATCAGGAGAACCAGCCCTAGACTTGAATCCCAAGCAGTCATGCCAAGTCCTGTAAGGCCCCATTTGGCTGTAAGGAAGGCTGGGGAACACAGTTATTATTCGAGACAGCATTGAGCATTGTGTCCAAATAAAAATTGAGGTTCTAAGATATGAGGGTGGGCAGCCAGCAGTCTCTAGCCCAGACAGCATTCCCTAAAAGGAAGTTACACTCATGTCCCCCTAAAAGATCATCACGTACCTTTTGGCATGTCCCCAAAGTGGTTACTCTGTCACTATGGAAGGTTCAAGCCTCATTACCAGGACTCATTCCAATTCACCCTATATATCCCCTAGGTTGTCCCCCATTTTGTTTCTCCCTTTTGCTGTCCCTTTCCAACTTATCCAGTATGTCCACTAGAACTTCTAATCAGCATAAGCTCCTGATGCGCAAAGCTCTTTTTTGACCATTGCCTTCACCTTCTTGCTCCCACTAAGCCTGGTTCTAAGCAGAGGGCACTGCTTCTCCAGCATACCTCTGAAGTGGTGGTGGGCTTCTTTCCCATCCCTAACACCAAAAGATCTAAAGCAGAGCAGAGCTCTCTTTCCTCAGGGCTACCTCCACACCACTTCCCCTCCCACAAACATCCAGTTCCTTTGAAGGGTCTGCAGTTAGACTATCGGATCTCCTGCTCTATGTTGTAACCATTTACCATCCTCCTGGAGGACTGGAGGACTAGCACCTCTCTCTAACGCTTTCTGTACCACTGCCATCATCAGCATCCGCATAAACCATCCATTGGAAGCCCAGCCACTTGAATCCACCTAAGAAATCTTTACTTGAAGCATCTTTTTCTCAAACAACTACTCCCAACTTTCCACAGCACTCTCACTGGTACTTGGACTCCAGTAATTCTTCAGCCCAAAAGAATGTATGATCCATTAGTCTACCACTTTTTTACTATCCCCCAACCCCCTTAAATCATCATACCCTCTCTCTTACCCAGCACATCACTGAAATTCCTCCCTTGCCCTTCCCTCTGTGGCCTGGGCTGGAAAATCTCCAAATCTGGTTAAATCCTCTTTTGACCTCATGTATGAATTCTATAAACACAATCTTCCTGATGGTCCTCACCTTTAACTTTATGACTCTAAATCTCAGGACACTCAGCATTGCATTTTAAATCTATTTTTCTGGTTAATTCCATATTTCAGTGTCTGAGTTGACTGTTTCAGATATTTCCACCTTTTGTCTAATTTCCAAAACCAACTTTCCTATTCTCTCTCAACTTATGACTTCCCTGTTTTACTAAGAAAAGAGATGCAATCGGAGAAAACTAAGGTATTCTCCCATCGTCAATTTATTCCCTCACGGAACCAAAAATCTCGTGCCTTCCTTCCTCCCTGTTCCTGGCTCCCTCACTTACTCAAGAGTTTCCTCTTAAAATTCTTCTCTCTCCTGCACCAGCATTTCTCCCATTCTACAGGACCATTCATTAGCATATCAGTATGTTGTTACTTCTCTCATCTTAACAAAATTCTCTACCTAAACACCAACAAACCCTCTGGCTACTGGCACATTTCTTTCCTTATCTTTATAGCAAATTGCAAGCAAAATGTGTCTTTCCTTGAAATTTCCCCTTCCTGTAACTTCCACAATTTTTCCTTAACCAACTTCGAAGCGGATTTTGTTCTTAGAGTGCTGACAAAGCTGCCCTGGTGGAAGAGCCCGACAATGGACAATGGTATCTTGACAAATCCCATTGTCAACCTTTGATGTTCATCTTGAACCACCACTTCATAGCATTTGAAGTCAGTCTCTTGACTCTCCTCATCTCTTTAATTTTATATCCTATGTCCACTGGCTGGCTCATTCTGTTATTCCTTGAACAGGTCGAACATTCCTGCCTCAGGGTCCCAGCATTTCCTGGTCACTTTGTAAGGAAATTTTTTTTTTCCCCATTTCTTTTCAGGTAACAGAATTCATTGTTTATGCACCACACCCAGTGCTCCATGCAATACGTGCCTTCCCTATTACCCACCACCTGGTTCCCCCAACCTCCCGCCCCTGGCCCCTTCAAAACCCTCAGATTGTTTTTCAGAGTCCATAGTCTCTCATGGTTCATCTCCCCTTCCAATTTCCCTCAACTCCCTTCTCCTCTCCATCTCCCCATGTCCTCCATGTTATTTGTTATGCTCCACAAATAAGTGAAACCATATGATAATTGACTCTCTCTGCTTGACTTATTTCACTCTAGCATAATCTCCTCCAGTCCCGTCCATGTTGCTACAAAAGTTGGGTATTCATCCTTTCTGATGGAGACATAATACTCCATCGTGTATATGGACCACATCTTCCTTATCCATTAGTCCGTTGAAGGGCATCTTGGTTCTTTCCACAGTTTGGCGACCGCGGCCATTGCTGCTATGAACATTGGGGTACAGATGGCCCTTCTTTTCACTACATCTGTATCTTTGGGGTAAATACCCAGTAGTGCAATTGCAGGAACGTTCTTGCAGAGCTCTTAGAAGGCCTCGCTTTATTCAGACCTGAGGTCAGAGGATTTGACCACCCATTCACCTCCACCCCTCCTTTGTCCACCTACTCACCTCTGCCCCTCCTTTGCTCCACCCTCCAAGCTCTAGTGTCTTGTCCTGCTTTATTTTTCTCCAGAGCACCTAATCACCATTTGCCATCCTATCAATCACTTGTTTATCATTTTGTTTCTGTCAGGACCCTGTAATCTGCACAAGGGGAAGGAACTTGTCTGACTTGTTCATATTTAATTTCTACTACCTGGAACCGTGCCTGGCACAAAGTAGGTGCCTGTAACTATTTTTTGAATGAATGAATAAAATTTAACAACTATAACTAAGGCTATTATTATTAATGAACAGATAGAATACTTTCCTTCCAAAATAAATCTTGAGTAAGACTTGCAAAAGAGACCAGAAAAGACGTTGGATGAATTTGCTTAATGCCTGGGAAAGAAACGTTCAAAGTGAAATTAACTGAGCGGTCAGAGAAAAAGGGAAAAATGGGGGGGGGGGGGGCAGGAATGGAAGAGGAAAGACTAGGCTTTGTGTATTAGTCCTTGATGGGAGAAAAATGAGGAACTACAGAGGACCTGTCGGCTGTGCTGAGTCCAGAATGGCTCTATCATTAAAAAGAGGGGGAGATGCGAACATGTATGTTTGTAGACACCATCTGAAGGTTCAGTTTTTGTAGCAGGGGTGCACCTGAACAGCTACTCTGTGTTCTTACTGGAGCACATGCTCTTCTATAAATTACAGAGGTTTATTACTGCAATTCTCATGTGTAGCTGCAGAACAGACTTACCCTAGGAATCTGGGCCCCTCCCCATTTACCAAATCAGTCTCCAGGGTTAAGGCACATGAGCTACAGTTTTACAAAGCTCCCCAGTCACCCAATGTATGCAGTGATGCTGAAGGTTTAGAATCATTACCGGAACAATGTTTTCCAACTGGCAGACTGAGGGAAGGCAAGAGGCAATTTTTGCCACCTTGTGACCATTTTATTCTGACCCTCTTTAGCATGAAAGGTTGTAGTTCAGTTCCCATGTTTTCTTAGCTAACTTCCTTTTCACATCCTCAATTCTGTTTCAGAGAATCACATAATTTATCAAACTCAAGAGCAACCTAGATTAGAAAATCTTGTGCTATAATTCATGTGGTTGTTGACAAGCCTTGGGATATTGTTGCTTAGCATCACCTGAGTCCAGTATACACTGTAATGTTTTTTGGAAGACATGCATTACTGAGGCAATAGCAAAAATATCATTTTCACTTATGAGCATATAATAACATCAGCTAACAATTAATGAACTCTTATCCTCTGCCAGGTACCGTTTATATATAATTCTATAGCCTCATGTACAAAACAAAGAAAAAAAAACAAACAAACACCGCATTGTAATAACAGTGTTCCTGGACCAACAATTCCATTACAAGTCAGGAGATGCAATGGCCTGGCAATGCAGAAATAAAAGCAGTCAGGTTCTGGCTCAGTTTGGGTCCTTGAAGCAGCGACCTGTTATTTGTAAATGTCCAGCTTTGCTTTCCCCAGGGAGCCACCTATCTTCCAAGCCATGAGGTCCCCAGTTCCAGCCCACCCTCCTGCAGAGGGATTAGGCAGATAAGCCTAAGGCTCAGGCTGGACAATTAGAGTTCGTCCCCCTTGGCCCCTGTTCTTGGCTCAAAGATGAGCATGTGACCCACACTGGCCAATCAAAATCTTCCCTGTGGATACCAGGAAAGAGTCTCTCTCTTCCTCTGGAATTACAAGCAATGAACATCTTTTGTGGCTTCCAGGAGGAAACTATTTGCAATGGGTAAGAACAAGGTTAACATGCAAAGAAAAGCAGAGTACAAGAAGGGAGAGTTAGAGCTTTGATAGTGTTTGAGACCTGGATCAAGTTATTTCTAAATTGAGTGTACTGGACTTTTCACTTACAGATCCAATAAATTCCACATCCCATTTTTTTTCTTTTCTTTTTGCTTAAAAGAGTCATAATTGAATGTCTATGAGTGGAATGGAGAATTTAGGCCCAAATGTTTATGAACTGAGTGAAGGCTACGCTTACTTTCTCAGTTTTAGAGATACTGCTGTTCATGTGTTTCTGGTTCCACTGGAATTGACACAGGGAGTTCCCCATAGACACTTAAGGAATAAAGTTCTAATAGCACTACCAGTTTTCTCAACCACCACCACCTCCAGACGTTTAGCTTGATCAGACCTGGGAGCAGGATGATATTTAAAGAGGCACCACTTTGTGTATTATAAATTGTCAGCCCACATCCTTTACTAATACACATGCAGCATAATGGTGAAGAGCATGTGTTCTAAAAACACAGACTGTCTGGGTTCAAATTCTGCTCTACTACTTATTATAGAACCTTAGGGGAGTCACTTAACCACTTTGTGTCTCAGTTTCCCTATGTAAAAATTCTTCGTGTAAAAAACGCTTCCCACTTAGCACTCTTGAGACAATGGAACATATGAAATGCTTGGAACATATGAAATGCTTGGAAATGCTAGACTTGGAACAGTATCTAGCACATAGAAGTGCTCAGTAATTGTTAATTTTCATTATTAATTATATTACAGAGGTGAAAGAGATTAAGCTCTCTTCATTAATTATCAAGGCATATGCATACATGTAACTACCCATATAGAGTGATATAAGTGGTATAAACTTACAGACATCAGGCTAGCCTATTTCTAGTTAAGCACTTTGGGTTCTCACTATTACAGGAGTGGCTTCAGGCATCTCCAATGGCTCATTCCTATAGGTCATAGACCTTGGGACTACAAGTAAGGCCCAGGTTTCCAGGACTTCTCAGATAATGAAACAATGTAAACTTCAGAAGATTCTAATACACTTAGCATAGACCTAGATTAATCCTAGAAAGAAGAACATTTAAAAAATTTCGTAAGATAGTGAACTATTGCCCAAGACATAACCGACCCCATTTTCTAGGTCCCTCAAGATGGTGTTTAGGCTCCCAATTCCTGCAATTGGGAGTCTTCTTTCCCTGACCAAACCTTTCTTAAGGATTCTAATGAAACTCAAATGGTTTTGTAAAAGCCACAGACTGAGCGTGCCATCTTAACCATCATACCGTCTTTCTTTTTCCTGGGAAGATCCTAGGACCTTAAGGTTCTAATATTTGAAAATGAAACAGTCGCCCTTAGCCTCTAAAACCAAAGAAAAATAATCAAAAACCATTCAAAATGGACTCAAAGACTCACATATCTCACCTGAACTTAATTCTTCACCTCTGTTCCAGACTCTAGAGCACTGGTTCTGAATGGGGGCATTTTGAATATTTGTGGGGACATTTTTGGTTGTCCCCACAACCAGGAACTGTGAGTTCCACACACATAATTAAAATCAAGGGACAGTGACACTAGATATTCTGCAACACAATGGACAGTCTTACAAAACGAAGACTTTCCTAGGTCATACGCAACTTTCAAATAATAGAAGTGAAAAACCTGCTTGTAACCAGGTAATCCTGGGCCTTTTG
This sequence comes from Meles meles, assembly GCF_922984935.1. Lineage (NCBI taxonomy): Eukaryota > Metazoa > Chordata > Mammalia > Carnivora > Mustelidae > Meles > Meles meles. Next base: position 76,521,048 of record NC_060069.1, read on the forward strand.
CTTTGCATGTTAACAAAAATTATTTGGGGGATGGTTTTGCTATACATCGAATTTTCCAGGAATGCAACAACCACTGTGAAAATGAAGAGGAGCTTGCACTTTGTTTTTTTCAGAATCTTACAAAGAGTGAGCTCCATCTTGGAAAACTAAGTTCATCAACAACAGAACCACTTTTGTATTTGAGCTGTCAAAACAACCCAGTCACCAGTCTGCATTCATAGCTGTTGTATTCATGGAGGGGCCACAGGCATCGAAGTGCAGGCATCTGACCATCATGATTTCTGGTGTATAAGTGCCTGATTATTTACAGATTGAAATACATATAATTTTATTTATTTTAATTTTTTTAAAGATTTTTTTTATTTATTTGAGAGAGAGACAGAGAGCGTGAGAGAGAGAAGAGTGAGTGGCAGTGTGGGGCAGGGAGGGCAGAGGAGAGGGAAAAGCAGACTCCCCACTGAGCAGGAAGCCTAATGTGGGCCTTGATCCCAGGACCCTGGGATCATGACCTAAGTCAAAAGCAGACGCTTAACCAACTGAGCCACCCAACGCTCCCTACATATAATTTTATTATACATTACTTTCCCTTTGTATTATTAGGACATTTCACTGAATTTTAAAAACATCATGCACATGAATTTCTGAATTTCATTTCAAGATAATAAGTAGAATGTTATAAAATATTTGTTATAAAAAGAATGTGTTGGTTTTGTAAGGATGAGAATTACTGTTTTAGTGTATTAATAGAAATACTTAAACTGTTCCCACTTCTAGAGGAACTTATTACAGGACAATCATCATGTTGGGTTACAGGACTTGGTGTGATAAAAATTAAAGCAAAAGAAAGGAAAAATGGGCAGTAAAGAGATCCAAAGTAAATGGATTATGAATTTTTTTTTTAAAGATTTTATTTTATTTATTTGACAGATAGAGATCACAAGTAGGGAGAGAGGCAGGCAGAGAGAGAGAGAGGAGGAAGCAGGCTCCCTGCCAAGCAGACAGCCCGATGCGGGGCTTGATCCCAGGACCCTGGGATCATGACCTGAGTGAAAGGCAGAGGCTTTAACCCACTGAGCCACCCAGGTGCCCCTGGATTATGAAATATTGATATGAAAGGAAACTTCAGCATGAGGTACTGAAGTTCTCAAAGTCTTCAGGTGACAGATTTTCCTAAGGAATTGTTCAGTTCATTTCAGTCTATTTCCCCCTTCCCTCCTCTTGACAACATTCACTTGAATCAGTACACTGGGTTTTGTAACAGCCAGCTCTGGTTTGTTCTTTTCTACAAAAGAACCATGCCTTCTTCCTTTCCATAGCAAAATTTTTTTTTTCTAGTAAATGTTCTGGTTATCCTTAAAACTGGCTACTAATGAGATCCACAGAACTAGTTTATGAAGTCACAGACATTCCCTGCCCTCTTCTCAAGCATGAAGAATCACACAGACATCTTCAGCTAACTGCACTACCGCTATAAATTCTATCTGAACAGAAGAAGCAGGTTAGTAGAGCATAAAATTGTGGCTCCCAGGAAAGCTTTGGTAGTTAAAGACTGGCTATTCTATTCTCGTAGGTTGTTCTGAGACCCTGAGAAAGTCTCTTAGCCTCCCTATGAATTAGTTCTCCTAAGCAGAAAGGAAGATGAGAAAACATTTTATTTCTTTTTTAGTGCCTGCTCTAGTAGCACACACACCAAAACTGGAACCATATTTTCCCTTGCTTACTACCCCAGGATGCTCAGCTCAGCTAAGCTGATCAGTTAAGCAGCTTGAGAATCTCCAGAAAGATGTTTCATTCGATGTTGTTAATTACTGACCGGGACTGACATGCTAAAAGCCAAGAAAATCTGATATTTAACATCTGCTTCTAAAAGTCGGAAATCTGTAGCAGCTGTTAAATGGTTCTATCATTCTTTGATTTTCCTCAAGGTCAAAACTGTTCTCCTTTCAAAAACAAGGTTGATTTTCTCGTATCATTCACTTATGGCTTAACCTGAATCCTCCCAGACCTCACTTCCTTGTCGAGGTCATATAAACACAAATAACTCAAATGTCATCCTCTTGACAGAATCGGTGCCTCCCAGGAGCTTCAGTCCCAGGCTAGGCCAAAAAGGCATGCAACTTCTACCTGGATCAATGATTATTCTTCAGATACCCCCCTCTTAGGACACTTCCTCCCAAAACACTACATTGCCATATAAAAAATGTGATTATCTTTTGGCCTCCAAGTTAACAAGGCCATGTGTAGACACTGTGGCCAACAGTACCAGGGAAGCCCATTCCTACACCAAGGTACTAGAAATTTAAATACGAAGAACCTATCTTGAAAGTGGCTCCTCCAGCACCAGGTCCCCAGCCATCAAAGTCTTTCCAGATGAAGTTCCGCACATCAAGAGGCAAAGACAAGCCATCCCCCCTTTACCTTGACCCCAAGAATCCATGAGCACAATAAAATGTTGTGAGGTCCCACACACACACACAGAGCTTGGGGTGGTTTGTTACATAGCAGTAGTAACTAAACACCCAAACACATAAATGTCAGTGCCCCCAAATGAAGATCTGCATACTTCTATGAGAGTTTCCAGAGCTGCCTTACTTATATCCTTCTCAGCTCTGCCTATTCAGCTCTTCCTTAAGACCCCCAAAGATTCTATTCTTCTAATAATCCTCCCATTCCGCAGACCTTTCTTTCGTAACTTTGGTCGGCCTGAGATGGTTCTCCTTTCCCATCTTCCTTCATATCTGCCCTCCTCCCACACTGCAAAAGAACAGTATTTCCCACATTCATCAGTTACAGTGTAACATTGCTCAGAGTATAAAAACTTACTGGAGGTCGAAGGAAGAATTTGAAAGTCCGTTCTTTCACCCGGCAGACATATCTAGGGCAAGGTGTCACCCAGATGATGATCTATCCATCCATCTTCCTCCCTCCCCCAACCTTCCTTTCTTCCCTTCTATGCATGCATCCATTCATCCATCATCTAGCTATCAATCTTAGAATGAGAATTCAGACATAAGATGACTTTTACAGAGAATTGTTTTCATATCTTTAAGTTGGAAAATGATAACAGGCATTTTTTGATAGAAAAGTAAGTCTGATTTGGTCCTTTTGTTTGACAGTAAGGACTGACTATAACAATAAGCTAAAAGTTAGCCATTTCTCAAAATTTTATGATCCAAATATGTGGCTCAAGATTTGGATTAAAATATTTAAAGCTTATACGTAGTATGCCAGAAATTATACCCTTTGTAACTATTTAAACTTATGGTGTAAAGTTTTATACATCAATTTATAAATGTGTAAGAGGACTCTGTAGTTTTCAAAATTTTTTGAAGATATGCAAACATTTTAATTTTTTTTATGAAGGTATGGTTTTAAAATACTAATGAGTGCCTTTCCCTAGCTTTTGCTTCCCACAGCGAAATAGGCCTCTGGGGCAGGGTTCATATCTGCGTGATTCAGGACAAAATATACACTGCCCAGATGCCAATTGCTATGGGCCTGCTATTCCTACAACTCTGCTCTCTTCTAGAAACCTTAAGATCAACCACTGCTTAAACTATGATGTACCTGTTGCAACCTTTAGACTGTTTCCTGTCATCAACTCTCACTTTTGGTTGAAGGGGGTGGCTTGCCATGCTGTGATTGGTGTTCGATCCTAACCTGCCCTGAATAATCAGCATTTCTTCTGCCTGAGTCTTAATATCAGACATTTAGGTTCCTTTGCTTGGGTTTTATGACATAATCTAAAATGTAATCAGAGTATTTCTTTCCTACATTACTGTCAGAAATGATAGTAACTGCCAATATAATTGCATTAAAAATCGCCTGTCTGATTCTGAAGTTGTAGAGGAGGGAAAGAATCAGTCCTGACCAGAGGCAGATTTACTTGAAACTGATGCAGCTTAAAGTTGAAGGCCCATCCTTGCACAAGCCCTGTCGAAGGCCTGCCTTATATGTTTTTGGAAAATCTGGAGAAGATATTTGAAGTAAGAAGTACTCAGGTAAGACCACTGTCTTTCTTTACTCTGACAGCCTTTGGTTATATTTTCCCTGTATAGAGGGAGGTTAGATTAGCCTCCAGTGGGGAGGAAGCTAAGAGGCACTTGAGTCCAGGATATATCAAGTTTGAGCACAGTGAAATATATTTATGTAGCTTGCAGTTACTTTCACATATACCTAGGGTTTTGCTAGCAAGTTTTCACAGGCCCATTGGGGGAAGATCGAGGATTCAAATCAGAATTGGGCTGGCTCTCTGGCCAGTGACACTAATATTACACCATGCTGCTTTTATATGCTCCATGGTCCACCAACGGCCTTGCACTTCTTACATTAAAAGCACACCAGACAGTCTATCCTGAGGCACCTGCCAATTTTGATACTTTCCCCCTTGCCTGCCTGGCTCCAGAACACCTTCCTAGTCCTGTTCCCCACTGCTGCCCTACTTGTACACTAGACTGCATTCAAACTGGACACCAGGCCTTTGCCAGATCATACCATTGCTCTCCTTTGACCTATAATGGCCTCGCTCAGGGGCGCCTGGGTGGCTCAGTTGGTTAAGCAGCTGACTCTTATTTTCAGCTCAGGTCATGATCTCAGGGTCGTGAGACTGAACCCCATGTCTGGCTCTGTGCTCAGCGGGGAGTCTGCCTGAGATTCTCTCTCTCTCCCTCTGCCCCTCTCCTTGCTCCTGTGCTTGCTCCTTCTCTCTCTCTCAAAATAAAATAAGACTAATAAAAAAAGGCCTTGCTCCATTACATCTCAGTATGTTCTTAATGGTAATCTGACATTCAATGAAGATAAATAAAACTCATAACGCACCATTACAACAAGGACAATAATAACCAATCGCTTTATGAGTGTTATAAATTCAAGAAGTACTTATGATTAGCCACTGCATCAGAAAACTTCAAATGACCTAAAAACTTCCAGCGCATGCATGTAAGAAACTTTGATTGGTTCTTCCCAGGTTTGGCAGCAATTCTCAAAACCGACATCACATTACCAATAACAAGTTGAAAAGCTGAAGGAGACTTTCTAAAACAACAGTTAAAAAACAAAACAAAATAAAATCCTTCAAATTTTGTTCAACCATTCTAAAGGAGAGCTGAATTATCTTCTTAGTCCCTCTAGAGGAAATAATGTTACAAACGCATCATTATAGGAAGAGGTAAACAAAGAGTATGTCAAAAGTGTGAAAAAATAAAGCATATGTCAGACTAGAGGATATATTAGGCAATGAATAAAAATATTATTCTGGGGGGGCACCTGGGTGATGCAGTCAGTTAAGAATCTGACTCTTGGTTTCAGCTCAGGTTGTGATCTCAGGGTCATGAGATTAAGCTGTGTGTTGGGCTCCACACTCAGCATGGAATCTGCTGGAGATTCTCTCTCCCTCTTCTTTTGCCCCTCCCCATCATGCTTGCTCTCTCTCTTTCTCAAGTAAATAAATAAATATTTTAAAAATAGAAAAAAAATGTTATTTTCTAGGTTCTGTCATATTTGGGTATTTGTTACCTCTTTAAATTTGCAAGTTACTGTGATTTCTTTTCTCATTCTAAAAAAAATCTGCATTTTGTACCTAATTTTTATTCTTTTTTCCTAAAGAGTGTTCTCCAAATTATGTAAGCCTCAGGCCCCAGGAAAACTGGGCCTCTCCCTGTCCTGTCTGAGGAACCTGACAAACCAGCAGAACATGGACAGCCCCTGGGCCTGTGGTCACTACCGCTTTCTTCCTTATTCCCATGTCCTTTGATTGCTGTCCAGCACCTACTGACAGGCTTGTGGGACACAGGGAGAAGAGCAGATTAATGACCCAAATTTCAGATGGCTCTCCATGAGTTACATCACACTCTACTCCTTTAAAGGAGCCAGAGCAGGGCAACCTGATCTGCTGTGAGGCTTTGGGACAAATATGGACAAGGACAGTTTTATCATCCACTAGGCAAGCATGTGCTGATTTTTATAAATGGAATGCTTTCAACAATATAATACATCACTAAGAATTGTTCAATTTACCCTTAACTGTCAAAAGCTTTGAGATGCATTTGTGGCTTTTTTGGGAGCTGGTTTGGGGTTCCCTGAGGACCTGGGCCATCAACACAAGCATTTAAAGTAAAATTAAAAATTACACATTAATAAAAAGTATGCATTATAAATTATTAGGGAATATTAGAGAATATTTATTTGTTTAGAGTGACTGTCCCTGCATTTGAAAATTTGGTTTTCGGTGAGAGAACATGGTTAAGAAAGGGATATGGGGGAACACATTCAAAGCAAAAAGTCTTAGATCCTTGAGTTGCTTTGCCTAGCACATGGATTCAGATAGACGCAAATGATGAGGCTTGTTCACCAAGTCACAAAAACACATCAGAGACCTCCGAGGAAAATAAATCAATGCTCCCAACATCCCAAATGTTAACTGAGTGAACTTCCCTGACTAAAGCTACCTAGTAAATACTTGTCATCTCCACTTACCACCAGGAGAAAGAACATATTTTACTACACAGAACCAAGGGAAAACGAACTTCCAATATGGTGATGACAATAGAAGTTCTTGAGGTTTTAAGTGCTGGCTTTAGAGAATATAAAAAGTTCCTACAAATTCACTTGAACCTCACAATAATACTATAATGGGACATTGCCCACACATCAAATCACATTTAAATAAGGCCCTTTCAGGTATTTTAGTAAGGAAACCATCTGCGATGATGCCCTACGCTAGACTTGCCCTCCAACATTGTTGGCTCTAAAGTAGCAGCTCTCTACCTTGGCTGTGCACCGGAATCACCTGGGAAGATTTAAAAGAGACCGGTACCTGGGTCCCACTGCTCAGAGATTCTGATTTAATCGGTCTGAGTGCAGTAGGGGCATAAGTCCCCCCAAAATGATTCTAATATGCCACAAAGGTTGAGAACGCCTGCTCTAAACCGGTTCTCAACCTCAGCACTATCAGCATTTTGGGCCAGATAATTCTTTGTTGTGAGGGCTGTCCTGTACGTTCCAGCATATTCTACCAGTATCCTTGGCTTCTACTCACTAGGTACCACTGATCCTCCCTGTTGACTCCTTCTCTTTAGTTGTAACACTAAAAATGCCTCCAGACATTGCCAAATATCAGGAGAAGGGTAAGTGTGTTTAAAATTGTCCCTGGTTGAAAACCACTACTGTAGAGTATTATAGTAAACCAATTTTATTATTTTGGGTTGTTAGAAAACAATTTCTAACAAACAAAAACAGAGCAAAACAGAACCTCCTCTGAGCCTCTAGTAAGTAGGACCCAGTGGACATCAGTGAATAGTGTCGCCAAAGCATAGAATGCAACCGAGTACCCCCAAATGCTTAGAAACAGAGATAATGCTGAGGAGGTCATAAATCTAGTATGACTTTAAAAAAGCCATTTAAAAATTAACAGAACTGCAGCGACTCAGGGATTTACAGATTAGAAGTGGACTTGACCACATCTGTCACATATGACCTCATTTCATTTTGTAAAGCTTTCATATTACAAAGGAAAAAAAAAAATCTGCTAAACTCTTGTCAACAGGCAACTATTTTTAGACAAGCTCATTTTCTTTGGTGGCTCTGGAATACTGATTTCCCCTACAGGGTAAGGTTTACGAGGAAGTACAGCCAACTGAAGAGGCTTGACGTTCTGACATTACATCCAAAAGGGAAAATTAACACGCCTAATTGTACTCTGAGCACTCGACCTTCCCGCATTTTATTTGCAAATGCAATTACATCAGGCCCATAACATTTTCAGGTATGATTTTAAAACACATGTAGGCCTTCAGATAAGTGAAGTCTTAAGTGCAAAAATCAAACACATCTCTAATTCGGTGAGGGCATTTTCATTTTCCTAGCTCTTTAATGCTTAATCTCAGACTGAATCTCGTGTAGATCAGAAAGCAATTTTAAGAGTGGTAGTTTAAAAATATATATATATATATATATATATATATGCATTCTCTCAAAAATAACACTTTTCTCAAAACATTTTTTAAAAAATCTAGCCACAGGGGCGCCTAGGTGTTTCAGTCAGTTTGGTGTTCAACTCCGGTTTTCGGCTCAGGTCATGATCTCAGGGTCCTGAGATGGAGCCCTCTGTGGGGCTCTGGGCTCGGCAGGGAGTCTGCTTCAGATTCTCCTGTTCTCTCTGCCCCAGCCCTGCTCATGTGTGTTGTCTCCTTCTCTCTCAAATACACAGATAAATCTTCTTAAAAAAATCTAAAAAATCAGGGGCACTTGGGTGGCTCAGTGGGTTAAGCCTCTGCCTTCAGCTCAGGTCATGATCTTGGGGTTCTGGGATTGAGCCCCGCATAGGGCTCTCTGCTCAGCAGGGAGCCTGGCTTCCCTCTCTCTCTGCCTGCCTCTCTGCCTACTTGTGACCTCTCTCTCTCTCTCAAATAAATAAATAAAATCTTAAAAAAAAAAATCTAAAAATCTAAAAAAAAAATCTTAAAAAAAAAACCCTACTACAATGAAGCAGTTTGTAGGATGTGGGGGAAAGTTCTTTGTCAGTTCCATCCTCTTCTTGCACCAACACTGACACAACGAGAGACTCACTTGTTTGCTGCTGTTTTCTCTAGGAGCAAAGAAACTGAGGTGGCAATGTGGCAGGAAAGGAGAAGCCCAAAGCATGGGAAATTATAGAATAGTAAAAAGTGGAAAAGACAGACAAGATATTCAGTGACTTCATTTTTGCTTCTTCACTTTTTCTCTACACAAAAGAAGAGGCAGCCAAGAAGAAATAAAGGAGAGGAAACTCTTCACTGAGGGCAACTCTTGGGTCAAGTGTAAAAATAATTTCTCTAGCTATTCTATTCATCTATTTTGAAAATGTAAAACAGAACAGGTCCTCAAATTATCTGATAAATATAAAAAGTTCAAATGTGATGAATTTTAAGAACATATCCAGCTAAAGAAAAATAAAGTAAGGGAATGAAAAAGGAGAGACAGACAGAAACTACTATCGGCTACAGAAAAGTGCCTTCATCTTTTTTTTTTTTTTTTAAGATTTTATTTATTTTCCAGAGAGAGAGAGAGAGAGAAAGAGAGAGAGCACCAGGAGGGGGAGGGGTAGAGGGAGAAAGGAGACTCCTGCTGAGCAGGCAGCCCAATGCAGTGTTTGATCCCAGGACCCTGGGATCATGACCTGAGCCAAGGGCAGATGCTTAACCAACTGAGCCACCCAGGCATCCCCAGTGCCTTCATCTTGAAACAGTTAGGATACCACTATGAAAATGAAGCTGTAGTTTCACATCTGCAGACAAACCTGAAGGTTCTGGCCCAGATATTTTCCTCCCCGCCAAATTCTCCTGTTGAAGTCCTGTTGAAAAGGTGAGGCCTTTTGGGAGTTGATTAGGTCATAAGAGCAGCACCCTCTGGAATGGGCTTAGTATCCTTTTAAAAGAAGCCAAAGAGAGTTTCCTAGCCCCTTCTACCATGTGAGGTTACAATGAGGAGTCAGAAGTCTATGGGCAAGAGTAGGGCCCTTACAGGATCATGCTGAAATCCTGATCTCAGACTCTAGAGTGCAGAATTGCGAGAAATAAATTTCTGTTGTTTATAAAAGCCACCCAATCTGTGGCATTTGTTATAGCAGCCTGAACAGACTAAGATGCTAGGCATTCTGTTAGGAAGTTCTAGAAGGAAAGGTCGTCATGAATGAAAGGAGTCAGAAGTAATATTCAAAATATTTAATAACTGATACATTGATGGCATTGACACTGGCCAAACGAAACACAAGCTGCGTTTGCAGGAAAGAATGCTAGGTCTAACAATCCTACGACCATCCTAGAGCTCAGTGTGGGGCTGAACGCTCTGGCTTTGGACTTAAGGGAAGCGGGGTAAAGGTACGGATGAGAAAATGAGAGGACGGGTGATAATAGAGAAGGGAGGCGAAGGAGCTGGACGAGTTAAGAGTAGATATTTTTACAACTCAGACCATGGTACCTCACCTCCAAGATGCCCCCAGTGATCACCACCTCCTGGTATTCATACCCTTGTGTGGTCCCCTTCTGCACTGCGATGGGGTCAGTCTTTGTAACCAATAGCATATGGCAGAAATCACGGTATGTCACTTTCAATATTGGGTTATAAAGACCACTATTTCAACGTTGGGTACTCCCTTGTTCTCTCTTAGATTTCTTAGAGGGAAGCTTATGGAGAAGCTCTGGGGAAAGAACTGAGGCCCGTGCCAAGAGCCACGTGAGTAAGTTGGAAAGCAGTAATTCCAGCCCAGTCTTCAAAGACTGCTCTCCTTGCTGTCAACTTGACTACAACTTCACAAGAAAACCAACCAACATTCTGGATCTTCAGAAACTGTGTGAGATGATAAACAGTTATTGTTTAAAGCTGCTAAGTTTTGGATTTGTTATGCAGCAAGAGATAACTAATACACAGGATTAGGAAAAAACAAAACCAAAAACAGAGTACCAATACACTTGAGGAATTGCTTTTCCATTCAGGACAGCACAAGGAAGAAAGAGGTTGACAGAGCCAGTATTTTGCTGGTTTCTGTTGTGCTATCTGTGAGAAGTTAGTTTCTGCACAGTAGAAGATAGGTAATCCTCTCTACCTTGAAGGGGTCTGAAAAATGCCCTTGTATACCAAACTAAAATTATGCCAAGTTAGGTAACAACAAAGGTAATAACAGAAAGGCCATCACTGTTAGAGCATCTACCCTCTGTCCATCATTTTCTATACATTATCTTTAGTCCTCAAAAGCTCCATAAGGCATGATATTATCATAAGAAATTATCTTGAAGCCAGTCTGGATTCAAAGCCTAAGCTCTTTTCATTGTGTTATTACTTCCTTGCAAGAAAATCAGTAAAGATTTGGCTATAGTTTGGGAAAGAGAATTAGACGAAAACGCCAAGTAAAGCAGCAAGTCAGGTAACTTGTCAGACACAGGAAAATCAGGCGCAGGTGAAGCAGAGGCAACTACCAGGGAGTAAGTTCAGAAAATGGTGAATCCAATCCAGATTCAGAGGGGCTCATGCATCCCGATGTTTACAGCAGCATTATCAACAATAGCCAAACTATGGAAAGAGCCCACGTGTCCAACACCTGATGAATGGATAAAGAAGATGTAGTACATGTATACAACGGTATATTTATTACTCAGCCATTAACAAGAATGAAATCTTGCCATTTGCAATGATATGGATGGACCTAGTGGGTGTTATGCTAAGCAAAATAAGTCAGTCCGAGAAAGACAATTATATTTCACTCATGTGTGGTATTTAAGAAACAAAACATGAGCCTAGGAGAAGGGGAAAAAAGAAAGAAGGAAGCAAACCATAAGAGATTCTTAACTATAGAAAACAAACTGAGGCTTGATGGAGGAAGGTGACTGGGGAGTGGGCTAAATGGGTGGGCCCATTCCAGAGGGTGCTGCTCTCCTGACCTAATCAACTCCCAAAAGGCCCCACCTGCAAATAAGGAGGGCACTTGTGATGAGCACTGGGTGATATATGTAAGTGATGAATCACTAAATTCTACTTCCGAAACCAATGTTACACTATATTTTAGCTGTAATTTAAATAAAAATTTGAAACAAAAGAAAAAAAAGAATCCACATCAGCTTACTGCCCTTGAGTCCTATTCTCTTTCAGGTAAACTTCCCCGCCTCCCCACCCCCATAAGGCTAGCTCTCACTGCACTCCAGTACCAATGCTGGCTCAGGGCACAAAGACTTCCAAGAACCCTATGGCAGAAGCCCTGGAGCCCAGGTGTTCATTGGCAGGGTACTGAGCTGGTCTCACTACTAACTTTCTCTGACCTTGACACTGCAGTTCCATGATGGCTGACCTTGTTGCTGAGTTCCTTTCTTGACTTATTCCAGAGATATACCTGATGACTTAGGGGTGAAAAGCTTTACTGAAAATAAGGAGAATGGCTTTCAGCCTTATTATATTCTATTTTCAGCACTGAAGATAAGAAAAGAAATGTACTAGGAAGGTTTGTTTTGTTTTATTTATTTTTTGAAAATAAAAAAAAATAGAAAATGTGTGAACAAAAGTTAAAAATTTGAACAAAACAGTAAGAGGATAAAAATGTAAGTTGGTTCCCCAGCTTCTCTCCAGAGTTGCCACTGTTGTGGGTTATCTACGGGAGGTAATTAATTTTTACACATGTGAAAAGCAGGATCTCACTGTACCACTCGGGTTGAAGAGCCCAGGTACTTTAATTCATTAGTCATAAAAATGAGGATTAGTCAATTATTCTGATTTGAGCTGGGAAGCTGCCAACTGTTACATCAAACGAAATACCCTCTCCTTTTGTGTTCTGCTGTCTGTAAGATTTTTCTATAAATGCATCTGAACACTCTCTGCATTGGGTAGAGCCACATGCTATACCAGAGCTTTGAAAAACATGAATAATGTATCTGTGGCTTTTATAGATGGTTGTTATGCAAGAAATGACAATAAGACAAACTCACATGTGTTTCCTATGAAGTTTTTTTTAAAGATTTCATTTGTTGTGCTCATATGGGACATCTCCTATGTACCATTTTACATTCTCTTGGTCCTACCTCTTAACCTGGCCCCTGGTACAGGGAGGTTCAGCCCAGATAACAGACTTGCCCTGAGCCATTTCTCACTCGTTTCCTTCCCAGGAGCTTCCCTGATGCTAAGGTGTGGGAAGCCTGCAGAATCCACTCAGCACTCAGGCATAGGTAAACCAGAAGTGCAGAGAAGTTCATGTCTGTGTCACTACCGTTGAAAAATGAGAAGTGGAACTAGTAGTTAAATGCTGGTGGATGGTTCTGGAATGCAGTCCATAAGCTTCCTTTGTAGGCAAAAGCCGCAGTTACCCTCCAGGGAGGCCAAATCCATGAAGTGTCCTCATATTAGCTTTTCTTTGTTTCTCTTTTCCCTTGCTTCCTTTCTTACTCCCAAAGCCCCTCACTCCCCTTCTTTGGGAATGCATTCCTAAATTAACTACCTGCACTTGAGCCCTTTGTTCTAGGCTCTGCTTTAAGGGAACCCAGGCTGAGATAACCTTGCTCAATGTCCCATTTACAAGGTGCCTTTTGAAAAAGTCTACCTAAGCTTAAGTACCAGAAAAGACATTATCCCCACCGAAAAACATTTTTATTTTGCCCGTTCTTCATGGTTAGTACATTTGCTGCCTTCTCTTTTTTGGCCTTTCTTTTCTATTTTTATTGGAACTTCATCACTGTATGGGTGTATGTATTGATTGTATGTAAATCCAACTCTGAGGAAGCAAGTAGTATATAAAAAACAAGAGTGCTGTTTGTGTTAGTTACCTCCTTGAACGAGAAAGACTGAGATCAGAGGAACGGAAAGCCCCGACTTGGAAAAGGAAGAAGCTGTTAAGGCGTCATTTGGAGGCAGGTCTCTCTTAGAAGACGGATTTACAGAGACAACAGTCAACACTAGCAATAAATTCAAAGGGAAAATAAAGTTGGCAGTCCTTCCCCATTTCTTAGATTCTCAGCGCTTAGCCAGAGCCCGGTACACAGTGGACGTGTGTTGGACAAACAGTGTTGGTCCTAGTGACGTCTCTGTGGTTGATTTACAGTTCCCCGGGACTGATGGCAGAACAACGACAGCACACTCAGGTGGCTCTTGAGGGGAGGTACTGCAGAGCTTCATCACACCGGCCTCATCAGAAATAAGCCACACAGCCTTGAGACAAGGATATTAACTAAAGAAAGAAACACACAAAGAATTCCTCCAGGCAAGAGGGGGAGGCTTGAAAACAGTGTCTTTCAGAAGGCAATTTACCAAATGAAACTTCTGAGTGTCTAGTAGCTCCCAAAGATTAAATTTAACATTCTTGCAAAATGACATTAACCAGCAGTCCAGCTGCCTATGATTACAGATCTACCGAGTCTGAAAGTCAGCCAGAGGATGCATTTTGCTTACATCTCACTACTGCAAATGGACGGTCATGGTACATTAGGAATTCCGGCACTTTAAAAACTATCCCATTTTTCCCTACAGGCTGAAGGTTTTACAATGAACTTGGATCTCATTAAAATTTATTACAAGCATTCCAATGAAGTCTGTAGAATCTCGGTTACAAAATCCCAGTAGTGCGGAGAGGAGGAAATACAGATAGTTATCAGCAGCCTGTCTCTGGCTGGCCAACGCCGTCTAAATTGTGACCACCTGGTCCAATTATTTTCTTTGAAGTGTCCAAATTTTCTTCAGTCCTCGTAATCAAATACTACTTTAGAGCAGGTAATAACATTACTTCCCTTGTGGCAAACAATGACAACTTGATTAGAAAGATAAACACAGCTCCACTGAAATGTTTTAATCACCAGAGGTGGCCCTTCCTGATTCTAAATCTCAGTGCTAGCTTGCGGTTTCCAGTATTCTCAGCAAAGTTCTTCAAAATCTAGAATTTGATTCTGCACACTACAAAACTTGGAGCAGTGTCTTTTCAGACTGGATATGAGGGTTTCTGTTAAAAATGCAAGATGAGGGGCACCTGGATGGCTCAGTGGGTTAAGCCTCTGCCTTCAGCTCAGGTCATGATCTCAGGGTCCTGGGATCGAGTCCTGCATCGGGCTCTCTGCTCAGCGGGGAGCCTGCTTCCCTTCCTCCCTCTCTGCCTGCCTGTCCGCCCACTTGTGATTTCTCTCTCTGTCAAATAAATTAATAAAATCTTTTAAAAAAATTTGTCAAAAAAAAAATGCAAGATGAAGTTGGGGAACGTGATTTTTTAAAAAAATAACTCTCCACTGTACCACTTTTACAAATTCAGTCTGAATTATCTTTTCTTTGAATTTTGGAGATCTCAAAAGGAAACAGGCAATGCTGACAATGTATTGATGTAAGCTAATTCATTAAGCTGATTAATATTAGTTGGAGAACAACATGTAAAATGTGGAAAGTGAGGGCATCCGGGTGACTCAGTCAGTTAAGCATCCGACTCTTGGTTTTGGCTCAGATCATGATTTCACGTTCCTGGGATGGAGCCCCGTGTAGGGCTCCACGCTCAGCATGGAGTCTGCTTGAGATTCTCTCTCTGCCCCTTCCCTGAATCGCACGCACACATGTGTGTGCTCTCTCTCTCAAATAAAGAAATAAATCTTTAAAAAAACAAAGTAAAATGTGGAAGGTGATGCTATGGCAGAGGTCAAGAATAGATTCTGGCATATAATCACAGGAAGCAAAGAAAAAATAAAGCATTAGTCACAATAAGGCTGTCTTTAAAAATGCAATTGACATTTGGATTCTCTTACGATTTTCTGATTTAAGAACATTTCTTCATTCCAAAAATTCTTTCCTCCTCTACACATTTACTATCTTCCCAACACACCCTCTACAGCACTGACTGCACTGTCCACTAGTTCTATGTTTCTAGTGCTGTCTCTGCACACACACGTGTGCACGCGTGCACATACACACACACACGCCCCTGAGGAGAAGGACCACATGGGCACCTGGGCATTCCCGGTGGCAGGCACCATGCCTGGTTTGCAGCTGCTCAATGCTTACAGAGTGAATACACAAATAAACCAATGAATGTCAAATGAACTAAAGGCAGAATCACACATTGGTAAAGCTGAAGGCAACTGAAGAAAATACCTAATGCAATGTCCTTTTGTTTTAACAGTGGAAGAAAGCAAGCAGAGAGAGGGCCAATGTCCTGTCACGGACATGGAGACTGGCCCCTAGATCACACGTCTGGATACTTTCCAACAGCTATGGCCTAGAGTCTTCTAGTTTGTCAATGGCAAAGTCACTTTGCTACTACTCCCTGACCCCTTATATTTTGGCTTTTGAAATCCACGATAAAAAGGGAAGCAGAAGAATTATAACTGAAATTCAAATTAGCATGGTTAAAAAGATTGTTATCCTTGGCCAGAGAGTTCTCAGTTTATAAGTGGATTCTGACTACCTATTTTAGTTCTGCTCCCACTGTTATATGACTAATAATTGGCTGCACTACAAAAGTCCTCATTATGTTTTTGTTAATGATATTCCCATCCTCATCTTTTCACAGACCTCCAAATTCAGGGATTCTATATGGTGATGAGAACTGAAACGTGGAAAAAAAGGGAGGTACTGTGCTGGAAATATGAAAAGGTTATGTGAACGGTTACTAGCGCATATCCACTCCACAGGTTATTATGCAACTATTACCAATTACTTTTCCAAGTAATTTATAAGAGCCTAGAGAAATATGACTACATTTCAGTCTTAAGTGAAAAAAATATATATAATTGGGCATAAAGAACTAAAACCCAACAGAGAAAAATGAGCGAAAGTAATTATGCTAAAGATGGTGGTTACGTTTAAGAGGCAGAATTAGAGATTACCTCTGCTATTTTGCCATTTTAAAAAAATATTCTAAAATGTATTTCTATTACTCTTAAAATGGAAAAATAAAACAGATTTAATTTTTTACAGAATTTCATAAGTTGGGGAGCACCCTGGTGGCTCAGTCGGTTAAACACCCGACTCTCGATCTCAGCTTGGGTCTTGATCTCAGGATCATGAGTTCAAGCCCAGTGTTGGGTTCCATGGAGCCTACTTAAGAAAGAAAGAAAGAAAGAAAGAAAGAAAGAAAGAAAGAAAGAAAGAAAGAAAGAGAAAATTCAAAAGCTGGTGTCACAGGTGGCACAATGAATACTGAATTTCCCTTAATAAGTTTCTTTTGGGTCTCTGTTTTTCCCTTTTTTCCAAATCCCATCATCAAGGCTCCAGCAAGAGTATCTTTTGAGCCCAGAAATGAGATCCTGATTGAAGACATAACGTTAGGAAACCTTAGCACTACTTCCCTCAGGACATGTTTGAGAAGCATACTGAGAAATTCACTCTATTTGTTAGAGTGAAGAACTTCCTGCAAATGCCTTTTACTGCATTTTTTATGTTCTTAGAAAACCCAAAAGGGCCCTAAATAATTCAGTCTCTTTCCTGGGTTTGGTTTCCCGATAGGTGTTCATTTTTTTCCCCATGACAGTAAATAGCTTTCCTTTTGAGATCACTGATTACTCTGACACTAATGGCTCAATTAAATCGTAGGTGTAACTTTTAGGTAGTATCTATTTTAAGAAGAATAACATAAGCTCAATAGGAGGGAACCCTCTGGCTACTTCCTAAATTGCTTAGAGCACATTCTCCACCCTTTTTAAAAGCTATTTCTCCAAAATGTGCATTATAGTACTCAGTGCGTCTTCACAGCAGGTAGCTTTGCTTGGACACAGCTCCTGGGAATTTTGAATGCAGAGCTGCGTCAAGGGAATCACAAAGCCAAGGCTGAAAAATTAATGCTTCTCTTTCTTTCTCACCTCTTCTGGGAAAGTTGTAGGTGATTGTCTGACACTTGTAAATGGATCTGCAGGTCCCCAGCTTTAACTGATGCCCAAACGAACACCATAAACAGCCAGCTGAGTTCTCTCCTTCTCTCATCTGCACTATCTGGTTTACTTTCTATTTGTAAGTGCTCTTTCTATGAGGTGGAAACATACACTCGTCGGAAAGCTATATGGGTTTCTAGTGAACTGTCCAAACAAATAAAATCCTTACTGGTCTTAGGTTTAACTCTGAGAAGAAGCTCTTAATCACTAACTTCGGCAACTGTGTCTTTGGCTTGCAGCGAGATGGCACGACTGGGCAGGCCACCCACTACAAGTACATTTGGCTGTTCCCCAAAGAAGGAGGTGGGCAGCTCTTTACTCGTTTTCCATGCCTCAAGAGTTTCTGAGTGTGAGGCAGAGAATATCATTCTCAAATAACTGGGCCCACTCTCCTCACAATTCCCTCAAACATAAGGCATTACAAGCCACACTACTTTATCCTTAACAAGAGAATGTGTAGGTTCTTTATTCATGCCCAAACTAAAAAAACAAAAATAAAAACAAACAAAAAACTCCTTAAAAACAACTTGAGATTATTTAGAGAAATATGAATAATATAGCAGCATAAAAATAAACAATACAAGGAAAGATTCCCTTTCCTGTGATTTCAGCCCTATTTAACTTTTGCCCACTATGACAAATTAAGAAAATTTATGTTAATCACACTCTGTAAGACAGTGTGAAATGCTATTTTGATCTCTTCTCAAATCACGCCACTGCTTTCTTTGTAAATGTCTCTAAACCCAACCTACTGCAATGTGTATGAATCTGTACTTCAAATAAAAACATTAATAGATCAAATGCAAAGTACATCCTACTTCTTGCTCTAAATTTTGCTTAGTATTAATAAATGCTAATAAAAATACCTAAGCTGTCTTAATGAGGATCCATGAATGATGGCTCAGAACCTCTCCTTCCAAATCTAGTGTTGCTTGATTCTTACAGTCTGATTCCCCATCCCACTAAGAAAAGTATGTCTAGGCATTTTCATGTGCAGATGCCAGGAAAGCTGAGAGATTTTTTTTTTTTTTAGTCAGATATTTTGTACAAATTACACAGGCTACATGAGTAGAGAAGAGACAGTCAATAGAGCAAGCAAAAGCCTCAAGATGAGGCTACATACAACCTTGCAGAAACTATGGCAACCTGACCTTTTTCCAGTGTCAAGAGACAAGTCACAGTTTTAGAAATGGAAGATACCTATGAGACCTGCTCACACCTTTTATTTAAAGATTTATTTATTTATTTAAGATTTATTTATTCACTTTAGCAAGAAAGAGCGTGAGCGTGGGGAGGGTCAGAGGGAGAGGGAGAGAGAAACTTTAGCAGATACTCACTGAGTGCAGAGCATGATTCGGGGTTGATCTCATGACCCGGAGATCATGACCTGAGCCGAAACTGAGTCGGGCATTTAAACAACTGTGCCACCCAGGTGCCCCTATGCCTTTGATTTATGGGAATATAGGCCTTAGGGAGGTTTGGTGACTCACTCAAGGTCATATATCTGGTTGGCAGTAGAGTTAGAATATAGTCTGGGTCTTTTGGTTCCAAGAGCTCTTTCAATTATACCACAAAACATCTATTCCTGTCAAAACTTAAAAATAAACCACTTGAATGAAAATCTTTCTAAACTGGTTTACACAATTCCTATTTTTATATACAAAATATAATTAACATTATCTGTGAGTCAAGGTCACTACTATGAAGATCAAGGATGTCAACTCTATAATACAGAGTATGAATGCTGATTTCACAGAATATAGTACAGGGCTGGGAATATGACAATGGCTTCTGCGGATTTCTGGGGATTCACTCTTTACTTGTATTCCTCACTGCCCTCAGTGTCTCTGTTCCAATTATCATCCCTTTCCAACCACTTTCGAATTCTAATTTTAAACTCGTGTTTTCTAAAGTCTATTCTCTAAAGTAATATGAAATGAAGTCAAATGCCCACCATATCCATTGCAGCATTATTCATTATAGCAGAAACAAAAACCAAAACCATAAATGTCCAACATAGTGGAAGAACGTTTAGTGAGTAGTACTTTCAAGAACAGAATATTGTGCCACCATTAAAATTATCTTCATATAAAGAAGTTTTAATGAAATGAGGAAGTACTTACATACTGATGTTAAGTGAAGAAAGCAGAATATAAAACCACAGAATATCAACCATATTGTAAAAATGCTTTGATGAGAAATACACCAAAATATTTACAATGGTAGGATTATTTATAATTACTATCCTTTTATACCATGCTGTCTACTTACCTCTTTGTCTGCAAAGTCAGAAAAAGAATTTTAAAAAAGAGAGGCACCTGGGTGGCTCAGTGGGTTAAGCCGCTGCCTTTGGCTCAGGTCATGATCTCAGGGTCCTGGGACAGAGCCCCGCATCAGGCTCTCTGCTCCGCAGGGAGCCTGCTTCCTCCTCTCTCTCTCTCTCTCTGCCTGCCTCTCTGCCTACTTGTGATCTCTCTCTGTCAAATAAATAAATAAAATCTTTTAAAAAAAAAAAGAATTTTAAAAAAGAAAATATCATTGGAAAAATGTAACCTAATTGATCAGAACAATATAAAATAAAAATATATAGATTCTAGATGAGAATCTGAAGCCTCTGTTGTATGAGCTTGTTCATGAATTCAGCAACATGGGATGGTTGCAGGTGGTATTTCCTTACTTCCCATTTCTTTGCTAAATTTCAGGTATGTCAGGTTGCCAGATATTTGAACTGTGGGTGAGTAAAGCATTAAGGTATGTATACTTAAAGGAAAAGAGAGAATGCTGAGAAGAAAAGACTAAAAAAGAGGAGGGAGGGAGAAAATGTTCTAAGCCAATGCTTCCAGGCAAGCGTCTAAGGATTTTTTTCATTAATTGGTTTTTAGAAGTTTAGAAGCCACAGATAGTGGCAACTGTCATTAAGTCACTCAGACTGATTTATCAGTGGATGAGCATTAAAGACAAATTAACCTCTCTAGAGACCTGGCTAGTGTCCAATTAACAATTAACTACTTCCTCAAACCAGGAGAGCTGAATTAAGAATGTGAGAACATCAAAGCCGCGATAGCATGAGAAGCTAAGCGGTTGAAGCAGAGTGTCTTCCTATAGGATGTTTATACCTGAAAGTAGTGGAGATATATATCTATATAAGATAAAAGATATATGTATATATTTTTACCAATTTTACCAGTTTTCTATCCCAATTCTTTTGTAATATGATGAAATATTTTTCTGTTAAATAGCACATCTTTTTCGTATTATCTTTTCTTTCTTTAAATGAAATCTTTGTTACATGCGTAATGGAGGAGGCAAGCAGTATGACCTTTTGATCTGACAACACACAGTGACACTCATTATTCATATACATATACTCAACCTCCATAAATGTGTCACCTCATGCAGGAATGACCAAGGGCAAACTGAGCCCAGAGTAGGAGATTTAACAAATAGATGTTGCCTGGCTTCTCAAAGCATCTGAAGATCATTTTTTTAAAATTTCGTTTTCTAAAAATTTCCCTTTGCTTTCGTGAACATTATATGCCAAGAAAACACTCTTAAGAGTATTTTATACTGGTCTGAGGGACAGACAAGATCCAGATCAGTTCTCATTCAACATTAGCAGCATTTGCGATATGATTTCTAAGGACTTCCCAAAACCTGCTCTGTTTTATTATAATAACCCTGTGAGATATTAGTAGGCCCACTTCACAGATGCAGAAAGAGAGGCTCTAACAGATAAATTTGCTAAAGATCATACCAATACTGAGCTGGAGGAACAGTTCCCTAATTTAGATCCCTAGCTCCCAATCCTATATTCTTTCCACTGCTTCACGCTGCAGGCTTTACCGATAACTTCCATGCCAAAGTACTTGCCCCTAGAGTCCACGTACAAGGGCACCTCGGCAGATTAGTAACTGCTTAACAACAGGGCAGGTTGAGTGGAAAATTATCCCCAAAGAAGTTATAACTGAGTGGGAAGCGGCTGAGGCTGATGTTCATTGCCACCTTCGTGGCCACTTGGGCCCCCGCATCCATGCAGACTTTGTCTCTCTTCTCTTCACAAAACCATGTTCATCATTTGTCCTTCAGATTTAAACAAGGCCGGCCCCAGACGAAAATCTGAGCCACTTTCACTATTCCTTTACTCCACATCCCTCAGCTTAACTCTGATAGCTCGTAGCTATCATGGAGCATGCCTATGCCCCAGTTCCTCAGGAATTTTTTCCCCACAAGTCGTACACAGATGCTTTAGTTCCCCAGCTAGACTTTAAGCAAGATCTGTGTTTTTTACATCTCAGATTCCTCCCTACCTTTTCGACACTCTACCCTCTCCCCTGTCTTCTGACTGCCTAGGATATAGGATATTGCTGTGCATTCTACAAATGCCTTCTGAGGGAATGAGAGCCTGCATGAGTGTGGGGGAAAGTCCAGTTTGATTCGTAATTAGGAAGCTGGAGTCCCAGCTCTACATGGAAATGTGTGTGATTGCAGGCAGGTCCTGGTTTTCTCATCATAAAATGGTTGTGGTAACAGGAAGCAGGTGGACTACATGAGTTCTATGATTGCTAACATACTATGAATATTTATATTATTTTGATTGGGCTGTTCACAGCCTTACTTTTGTTCATTAGGGATGAGAGAGGAGATAAATGCGAATTCCAAAGAAAAGAATGTTAAGACAAATACAGAGATCAAATAACTAACCACGTAACAGGCAGAAGGAAGTCAATGTGTCTGGAAAATTAATAAGCAAAGGAGAACAAGAGGAGTAGAAATGTCTCGGGCTAGAGGTGTGGATGCTGTCTGACAGGAATGTAAAGGTCTTGGAGGGTGGAATGTAAATGGGAACAGATCGGTAACTAGAAAATTGTTGTAGTGCTTAGGCATATGCAGTGTGATGTTTGCTTTTTTAAATTTGCTCTTCTTTTTGCTCCCCAAGCTTGAAATCAAATGTTAAGAATGTCAGCACAGAGGGGCGCCTGGGATGGCTCAGTGGGTTAAAGCCTCTGCTTTCAGCTCGGGTCGTGATCCCAGTGTCCTGGGATCGAGCCCCGCATCAGGCTCTCTGCTCGGCAGGGAGCCTGCTTCCTCCACTCTCTCTGCCTGCCTCTTTGCTTACTTGTGATCTTGGTCTGTCAAATAAATAAATAAAAATCTTTAAAAAAAAAAAAAGAATGTCAGCACAGAGACTGCTGAGATCATGAGGAAGAAAATAAAATGCAAACCAACAACTTCCTTGTGCAACTGAAGACAGAAGTTCCTGGTATTAAAATGGGGATTGATATTACCAACGTCTCACCATTAGCAGCCTATTTTCCTCCATTTGCGGGGAGGAAGGGGTAAGTAATGACAATTTTAATCAGGCTATTTCTCCAAAGTTTAACTTTATTAAAGATTTTTAAATTCCAAGTAATACTGTACTGGTTTCACTAAAATTGGGGTTTAGCTGACAGATCTTGTAACAGATCAAAATGGTGTTATAAGGAGGTCTATCCATGCCTTCATTAGGAAACTCCCTTAGATGGGATGTACTTATGGCAGGTAGTGAGACAAAGTCTCCAACGGGGCACTAGGGGTAAGAATTCATCTGAAGAGCTAAACCAAAAGAAAGTCAGGTTCAGCTTGAAACTTCAAGGAAAAATAAAACGGTACCTCTTTAGAAATGAAAAATCTCTGAAATTAAAAACTAATACCTGAAGTAACAATTGTGGGATTATCAGATGTAGGAGTGTTTAGTTGGTTTCCAAAACTGAAGTGACACTTTTAACGATTAAAGCAATAAGAGCACATGGTTCATAAAAGGCTAGAAAAACTCCATTAAAAAAAGAGCAAAAGTTTTAAAGGGATTTGATTTAAGAGCCATTTTTAGAAGCCTCTTGATGAAATTTTTGATACTAAAACTGCAGAAAAGAAACTTACTGTTAATCCATGTTATATAACTTTGAATCCATTCTGCCCTTCATCTTCTACCTCAGAAGTGGGACTAAATTTAACCAAAGTCTATAAAGACATTTCTGCAGGGAGAAATAGTGTGTGTGCATGTGTGCGTGCGTGTATGTGTGTGTGTGTGTGTGTTAAAGACAAACATACCTGCTTCATCGTAGGATACAGTCAATTTTTCTAGCATTTCTCGGTCAATTGACAGAATCTGCTGTTCAAGGATGGTCTGGTAAGACAGAACACTATTTTCTTTGTCCTTCTCGTAGTCCTGAAGATGTTGTTTAAGGGCCTCTGGGAGTCTTGATTTTACATATTCAGCTGCAGTCTGCAGTTAAAACAGGTAGAGAACCCCATTAGTTTTTCTCATCTTAGGCTTTTCACTTCCCCTCATGGACTGTGGTGAAAACTCAAAGCACCGTGAAATGAACCCTTTAAACAAGCATATCCTTGTCATTGTCATTATTAGACTCCACTCTATCAAGTCGGATGAATCTTCACATAGACAACTCACAGACCTGTAAGAATTTTCCACCAGGTTTAAAGGTACAAAAAAGATGATGGATTTGGTTTGGTATACAAAGAGTTAATGCTCAGAGTTTCAGCTATTCCACTGAATTCTGAGGGCCTCATGACAGTAAAATTTAAAATTACTTATCTATTCTTTAATCAATGAGAAGTACTACTGGAAGTTTAAATCTTAAATTGCACATTCTTAGAATCAACCATTCCAGAAACAATAATATTGTTACCATTATCAATATTTTCCCAGCAATTTATGTTATTACTGTTCTGTTTGTTCAGAATAACTCTGAATTAAAGTAGACAACTTACTGGTTTGGGCCAGTCCCTCACATCCTTCAAAATTTGGCTCAAAAGCTACAAATTCTGTTAGTGAACACACCTAAGAGCAGCCAACAGTCTTTCAAGTGTTTATACAGGCATTTGTATAGGTGCATGTATTTTAGTTCCCCAGTTCAGCTGCCATAAGAACTATATCTTATACATCCTTGAGTTTGCCCATTATCTGTTTCAGTTTGCACCGAAGTTTAATATCTTGACTCTATCCAAGAATCAGGTACTTTGAGAATAGCCTTTGGAGAAAATCTTCTGACAGTTTATAATTCTTTGCCTGCTATCTGAAGTTGCTTTCATGATTCCAGATAGAGCCTAGGAGTCATTTTCCACCGGCAAATGGTACTTAACTACACTTACTCTTTAATTATCATCAGTGCCATTTATTTTAGGAAAGCAAACTCTTAAACCCAAATCATTATTTATATGCCAAAATAGCAAATTATGCACTTCACATACAAAGCCATGTATGAAGCTTTATTTAATGTTCCTCTTAATAACTGTTTGATCTTCTCCCTCCTTGTGTTTTTTCATCCATTTGGTAATGGGCTTGCTCCTGCTAGGGACCTTTGGAGGATTCATGTGGACCGTACCTCAGAACCAGGCCCCTCAGATACAGGTAAGCTCAAGTCTGTGCTGGTGCCAGTTGTAGCAGAGACGCCTCAGGGCAGAGAGTGGAGAACATATAGTTCCAAGGTTCCGCAGGTTACACCTGAGCAGATGGTTAGCAGCTGGAAAGATGAACTAAAACCTTGTGAGGCAGGACACGAAAGGTTCCCAGCCAGTGTACCTTCTTACAGAAGTGGTATGCATGCCAAGTTCAGTCTGGAAGATAGTAACGGGCCAGAGCAGACCCTGTAAAAAATACTCAAAAGGATAAAAGAAAAGCAGAATGACTAAGGGTCTAAATTTGGGAACCTCATAGGTAGAATGTTGATACTGGTCATCAGGCTAAAAAACTATTTACTATTACAGTATGTTCTTTATGTTCTTTAAGAAACAATCAATATATGTGAAAGAATGGGGGGAGTGTAAAGTATTTTAAATGCGGCTAAATGTTTCACAAGTCATCTTAAAATCCTGGCAGCCCACCAGTTCCAACGTATTGAGTGTGTGCTGAGTAAAGTGTATTAGACCCCCTGGTGCTGCGAGAACAAACCTTTGCCATCAAGGAGCCTGGAAGTTTAACGTGCAAACAAAACACACATATGAAATACTAGAAAAACACTCTTCAAAGTACAATAAAAAACAACAACAACAAACCATGCACGGATCTTAAGATAAATTAGCATATTTATTTAATATATGAGCCATATTAGGTGCTGAACGGCCTCTAGGAAGAAAAATTAAGGATGGGGACAAGAAAAGAATCAAGAAATCACTAGAGTTTAAAGAGCACTTTTGAGGTAAGAGGCACTTACTGGAGAAAAGAAAAGCAATCTAGAAAGTAGTGAAGGTGAGTTCATAGGAAGGAATATTAAGAAATGAAGTTGTAGAGCAGGGCGTTTTGATTTGTAGCAGTTTTCAGTAATAGGAAATACTGAACCTCTTAGAGTGAAATAAATGATCACATCTCAGAGTCAGGCTCCAGGCCCAGCGTGGAGCCTGCTTAAGATTCTCTCTCTCTCTGCCCCACCCCTCCTGCTCTCTCTCTTTAAAATATAAAAATAAATAAATGAATAAAAATAAAATGCCGTTGAGGGGGCACCTGGATGGCTCAGTGGGTTAAGCACCTGATCCTTGATCTCTGATCGGGTCATGATCTCAGGGTCATAAGTTCAAGCCCTGTATCAGGCTCCACGACAGCATGGAACCTACTTAAAAAAAAAATACATTTGAATAAAATTAAAACATGGAGACAAGTAAAAAGTCTGAAGGAAAGGAAAACTGGCCTTCTACACTGTGGTTGGAGTATAAATTGAACATTCTCTTTAGACAGAAAATGAAAAAATGTCATTCAAATTTTAAAACACTTTATAGCCTTTACCTAGTAATTGCCTTCCTAGGAACTTATTTTAAGAAAAAAGTTAAAGATGCGCATAAAGAGTTGGGTGTAAACATATTTATTAAAGTATTATTCATGATCATAAAAATCAGTCTTGAAATCGGTTGATTGATTAGGGTCATCCATGCAGTGGAATACAATGCAACTATCCAAAATCAAATTATGAAAGA
Source organism: Meles meles (assembly GCF_922984935.1). Lineage (NCBI taxonomy): Eukaryota > Metazoa > Chordata > Mammalia > Carnivora > Mustelidae > Meles > Meles meles. The sequence continues at coordinate 76,547,360 of NC_060069.1, forward strand.
ATGCGAAATTATGTGGATAAATGTTCATAATGAAAAGCAGATTACAAAGCAGATACAAAGTTTGTATACGACTATGTGTGAGGACAAAATAGATGGAAATATATAAATATTGATCACAGTTATCTCAGAGTAGTAAGAGTTCAGGGAATATTAATTTTTTTCTCTATGTAGTTTTCTGAGTTTTCCAAATTTTCTGAAATAAAAACGGCAGGAAATGCTTGCCCACTTTCTCTGTGCCAGGCACCGAGCTGAATGCCTTACATGTATTCACTTCTTTAATCCTCACCACAACCCTGACAGGTTTCTACAGATGAGGAGACAGATTAAGAAAGGTTAAATAATTTATCCCTGGCTATGTAGGAAGTGGTGGGCAGGCAACACCAACCATCTGTGAGCCAAAAAAGGAAAAAAAAAATTTTTTTTAATAAAGAAGGCAATGCATACTGTGGTCATTCCTTTGTGAGGTAAAGCAGCCCTAGGCCCGGATAAAGGCTCTGAGAGGAGAACAAAAGAACACTTGAGCCAAGTGTGGTGACAGATGGGAAAGAAAAATATGTAAAATGGCTTCCCTGTCGTAAAACCAGAAACTAGAGAGGAGATGGTGATACTGAGAGTAAGTGTGAAAACTGAGTAAAGTGAAATATAGTAAATTTACTTTTGAACACTGAACTGTAAGCCTGAGACTACACCTACACCACCACCTCTCAAAACAGAAAACCTCCACCAGGAAAACGTATTAGACTTATTTTATAGAACTCAAAAGAAAAATACCAGACAAATGACTTTGGATACAAGTTCTAGGAAGGCAAAAGCTATTTTCAGGAAAAGATATTAGGTGATATTGAATTAAATTCTAATAGAGTCCCCATTTGGGAAAGATCATGAGCAAATTAGACCTATGCTCAAATCATTTTAGTGCTTTTCCCTGAGAACTTGCAGAGGTCCAGTTACTATCCATTTTGAACTTTAACAGATATAAAAGCAAGCTTCTGATGTCATAAATGAAAATTTGCTTGACAATTTTTACTTAGTACTGCATATTTCATAGCTGTGGGAGTTTTAAATTTTTTGCCCCTTCTTTTCTAATCAAATATTCTATCTTATTACCAATTCTAAGACTTAGTTTATCATATTTAATTTTATATTTAAAAATTATAGGTATGGTGTTCAAAAAAAGGAAGCTCCCTCTAAACTCTTACTGAGAAGATATTTTTAAGGGATGCCTGGGTGGCTCAGTGGGTGGTGCATCTGCCTTCAGCTTAGGTCTTGATCCCAGGGTCCTGGGATTGAGTCCCACGTCTCAGGGAGCCTGCTTCTCCTTCTGCCACTCCTCCTGCTTGTGCTCTGCCTCTGTCTCTCTCCCTGACAAATAAATAAATAAAATATTTTTTTAGAAAGATATTTGTAAAACCAAGGAATAGGTTTTTTTTAAGATTTTATTTCTTAAGTCATCTCTACACCCAACATGAGGCCCAAACTCATAACCCCAACTAGATCAAGAGTCTCATGCTCCACCTACTGAACCAGATAGATGCACCTTTTTTCATTAAGTTTGTAAAGATCTGTGTTATAAATGCTAGTCCTGGAGGCACCTGGCTGTCTCAGAGGTTAGGCCTCTGCCTTCGGCTCTGGTCATGATCCCAGGATCCTGGGATCTAGCCCTGCACTGGGCTCTCTGCTCAGCAGGGAGCCTGCTAGTCCTGATGTAAAGACCCAATTTCAAAGCAATGCTGAAAAACTAACAAATGAGATTCTAAGATTACAAAATCTGGAAATGCATCTTTTTTTTTTTTAAAGATTTTATTTATTTATTTGACAGAGAGAGATCACAAGCAGACAGGCAGGCAGAGAGAGAGAGAGAGGGAAGCAGGCTCCCCGCTAAGCAGAGAGCCCGATGCGGGACTCGATCCCAGGACCCCGAGATCATGACCCGAGCCGAAGGCAGCGGCTCAACCCACTGAGCCACCCAGGCGCCCCCTCTGGAAATGTATCTTAAAAAGACATACCCACTTTCGCCTCAAGGATGGTCTAGAGTACGCTTAAAAAAGAAGTTTCAGAATTTACTATCTTTCAAATTCTCTGATTTTATAAATTACTCTCCCCCTTTTGTTTTACTTAATGCAAATGTGCATGCGTACACACACGCAACACACACACAACTGTAATTTAGCTGAAAGAATCCTCCATTGACATGAATGGAAAAAATAATTGACGGTAGCACCGTTCAGCTTATATTTATGCCACATATATCCCTGACTTGGAACACACAGAGCTACTGCTTCAGAGGAGTGCTGACTGTGAATGAACACAGGCTTTTAAAACTGGATCAAAAAGAGACTAAAAGGGCTGATCCTTGGAGCCACGTTACCCTCAAACACAATAAGGGGCTGGATCTGGCTCTAAGCACATCTGATCAGTGACCCTTTAGGTGAGAAGCAGACTTCGGTGCTGACGAAGACCTCTGAGAGAGGTAAGATGGGAAATCAATTCCGCAAATACTGAGTAGGAAGAAAAGCTGAATTTGGGGAAGTGGTGACCCAGGAATGACAGCAAGGTGTTCACAAGATAAAGGAGAGACCCGAAGGGAGATCCTTCAAAATTCGTGCCACCGGAAGATGGAAGAGAGAAGGGAGTAGGTAATATTTTTATTGCAGACAAGGATTGCCTGCCCTTGAAGGGAAGTGAGTGTGCACGTGCTGGTTTGGCAGCAGCCATCCCACAGATCACACATTAATTTACTTAGGTCCACCTTGGACTCCATCTTTCTTAGGGGAACATATCATTAACGTCTGACAACTGCTCTGTGGCTCCGGGCACTTTAAAACAAAGTCAGAGTGAATGCCCTTGCCCACCAGCAAGAGGACATAAGGCAAGGGAGCTGTTCCTCTCTCGCACCTGCCAAGAGCCTCATTTCTTGCCATTTTTAGTCTCTGCCATTTCTAACCTGGAGGGGGTTATTTAAATAAGAAAGGCATCTTTGAGAGGACCATCTTGCACTCCTGAATTCATAATCCTGGCTCAAGAAGGTGAATTTGATTCCTCCAAGAGAGACGGCATCAGGAAAAAGTTTCAGGCTCAAACCTGAAGTATATAAATGAAATCCTTTGCTTATTAGGGAGACTTGAGATTGCTCTGGAGGACCAAAGCTGTGGCTGTGCAAATGTTAGTCAATCGTGTGACAAAATGACCACCTCAGAGGGCATAAGACTCGGCAAGTGAGGGACTTGAAATCATATTACCTACTTAATATGGAGATTGAAGTTTTCGTTTAGTTTAATCATAAAGGTGCTGACTGCTAAGTTATAGATTATTCAGAACGATTCGCCTGGGATTCTTCAAGTGACAAAACTTTAATAACTTTATCAGTCATCTGATCTATATTTGATCTCAGACCTTATTCTCATAGTTCCAAGCATGTCAGAGTGTGAAAATATAACTCAAATTCCACTCCTTGAATGATGGCTTCCCAGACTGCAGATGGTTGGTTTTTATACACATAAAAACCAAACTACCTTCCTTTTCTAGATCCCTGTTCTGCCATCACAATAAGCTATAATTAACCAAGGTATCAAACGTTGCTCAGCCACGTGGTCTATTTTCCTAATCTTATTACTTTAGTCAAATCTATATTCAAACTCTAAGGGATTTTTAAAAATTTCATCTGTTTACAGTCTGAAGAAAAGGTGAAATTATTTCTCTATACCAAAGTGATAAATCATGAAGTCTTTATCCCTCAGTTACCACACACATTCTACAGAGTTGGGGGGATTAGATTATACAAGGGCCATGGTCCTTCTTCTAATTTTTTTCCTAAAGCACACATACACATCTAAGTTCTCCTGAAAGATGGCAGCATAAAAAGAGAGTACCAGCAGACTTTTACATAAATCTGTTGAGAAAACAAGCAGTACTCAGCCAAAGCAGTCTTGTTAAATTTGGGGAATAGGTGAGTTCCTATCGTTTCAGCAGTTGTAGAAAGAAGTAAGAAATTATTTCACATTCTATATACTTGAGATCTATAGAAGAAAAAAGGAAAGTAATGTTTATTTACAAGAAAAAAAATGTTGCATATTTCAAAGAAAATTATAGTTAATTACTGATAAAATTCCCCTCCACTTCTGAATCTTGGGCTTGGAGAAATACTCTTTTCCCTAGGTGCTATCCAAATGTGTTCCAGAAAGTTCCATGCAGAATGCTAACTGAAAATGCCCTTGGTGATTCAGGAATTCAATGGAACCAACTGTTATAAATGAATTATAAAAAAACTCATGAGTTATTAATCAAAAAGAACTCTGTAACTATAACAATTGAGCGGTCCCTCAGGGAGGCAGCCAGAACATAGTCAGACAAAATGTTCCTTGGCTGGCAATAGGGCCAGAGAACTCCTCTTTGGCCTCACTTGGCTCACTTGTCTCTTCAGGGAGCACCTCCAAACAGCAGGTGTGGCCAGGCTGGCAGGGTAGTCCAAGGTCAGTGCCAAATGAGCTGATTTCCCCAGCCTGATAGGACTTTAAGAAGTGCCTTCAAACCCAGTATTAGATCCAAGCTCCTTGTAAGCGTGGTGGAGGTTTGGAGAAGGGTCTGTCTTTCTGTCCAGAAAGCTGGGAACTATCTCATTCTACAAATTCATTTTTTGCACAGAACTTTCAATGTCTGGTTTATGCTAGCACTTCCCCTATCGAAAGGCAAACATCTGAAGGAGTAATACACTAAGAAATGTTCAGTCTTAACGTGGACAAGATGAACAGGTTCTTATATACAGGGATGTAAAATGAGAAGCAGTAAAGCACCCAGAGAAATTCCTGAGAATGAACCTCAAAGTGGGGAAAATGAAGGTCAGGAGAGACAGACATTATTACTCTGAAATTTAACTCTGCACAGAGAAAAACACAAAAATCCACACACTACTTCAAGCTTTAAGTTACTCTTCTCCACCTCTGGCTCCACCTGCAAGACCTACCATCAAAACTTTTTTGAGGCTAATCTAACAAAAAACCCCTTCATCTGTTGCACCTCGCAACAGGGAAAGTAAAGAATGCATTCAGTCATATCTACTGAGTGCACTAGGTTCAAAACTCCTCCCGTGCAGACAGGAGTCATTACTTAGGTTGTAAAACTAGTCTTCCAGAACAAAAGCTACCCTTTCCCTCACCTGTCCTCGGTCCTTCGTTCGGACCTCTGTCACAGCTCTCAACCATTCGCACTCTCTCTCCAATCACCTATTTGCCTCCTCACTAATTTATGAGCAACTGGTGGGACAAACGTGTTTTCACATAGATGGGTTTCCCTAACATCAAACTCAGTGTGGGCTTGCAGGGAGAAAAGGGTGGAGAAGGGGGTACTTGAAAATGAAGCTTAATGTTCTATGAATGTTAATTCTATACAATCACAAACACAAAAGACAAAAGGACCAAACCTGTCATGTTTCTTCCTATCATTGTGTCATTTGCCAGTCTTCTGCCATTTATATAAATGTCATACATTTTACACTGCTTGAGCACCAAATCTTGTTTAATAGCACAGGAAACAAGACTGTTAGTTTGGACAGAGCCAACACCGGTTGTATCTCAAACTCAGTGTTTCTTTTTGTTTTTGTATAATTTTGAACCTAAGTGAAAATCTGGGGAGAGCAATGGATCCTCTTTCCAGAAACACACACATACTATATACAGACATACATATACATATGAAAAAAATTTAAAAATATACAAAAGAAAAAAGACTCATATGTATGTATAAAATGTGGGTTACACATATGTGTGTGTGTGTGTGTGTGTGTGTATGTATATATGTATTTATGTATGTAGTGTCCCATTTGAGGAACCCAAGTATGAAGTTCATGAACCAGGCCTCGAGAAGCCTTATTAGATCCACTCATGGAAAGGACACTAGGGACAGGGCTTTAGTTTTCTTATAAAATTTGGTGCATGGACTTGACCAGTATTTCTCAGGGCTGTTAATAAAACCAACTCCCTCAAACCACCTGGAATGGGGACAGGGGATGTCTTCTTAAAAATGCAGACTATGAGTTCTGTCCCCTCTTTAGCAAATCAATATATTTCAGGTGGGAGTCTAGAATCTGCTTTTTAAACTTGTGCTATGATTTTTAACAAACTCAGTAAAGGGTAAAGCCTACCAGTTTCTATCCCTTAGAGTTCTTATTTTATAAGGGGTAGGCACACATATTTTTGTAAAACTATACAACAAATTCTGATGTATATCCAAAGTTATACCAGACTCTTTACAGTAACAGCCCTTCTGCATCCCCCGGGACTCAGTTTGGCAAGTAAATATTTTTAATTCTTGTAAAAACCTTGACTGTTATGCACTGACATTCCCACACGGCCTGTCCACCCTCTGTGCCACAGGCTTTTTTGGTTGTATAAAACTGCCAATCTGTTCAGCCTCTCAAAGACTGAGCCCTTCCTAAAGCAAGCTAACTGACCTTGAGTACTTCTGACGCCAGGAGCACCTGGAACCCTTTTCTAACAGCTTGTGCACAATCAAGCAAGTCTCAGCAAGCTGTGTGAAACAGGCCACAAAATGACCAGTGGCAAAGCACCTTGAAAACACAGTGATATCTTCTTGACCATGCCCAGGCATGGTCAGAACATTGTCTTGATCTCTTCTGGGAACTGCCAGTGGAATTCCGAAGCCTGGAGAGTTGCATCAAAACATAGCAGAAAGGAAAGCAAATCGGCATCCCAGCAGTGTTGCATAACTTTGCATACAGAGTTGGAAAGGGTATCTTTTTAGCAAGAGGAAAAATGGGATACCTAATTGCATGGCAAAGCTATAATTTAGCAGTGAATGCACCTGCTTATGTAAATATAAAATGACACATTTTAAAATCTGAATGGGCAAATAGTTCACGGACACTACAGAGAAAAATATATCCTTTCCCAAGTCCTACTTCAACCCCAAACAACAAGAGCTGGATGAGCAGGCATGCAGTCATGGGCTGGAACTACATTCTTTCAATTAATATTTGTTGCCTAGTGTGTGTTAGGCACCGTGCTGGGAATAAATAGTGAGCAAAAGTAGACATGTCTCTGTTCTCATCGTGGGGAGACGAAAATTAACCAAATATGTAGTCTCTTATGTAAGCGTATAACTAAAAACAGGAGCGCTCTAAGGAAAGGAATAAGGTTCTTTGAGGGGATATAACAAACCTAAACAGTGTGGTGGGGGAAAGGGAGGCCTCCCTGAGAGAATGATGCTTCAGCAGAGATCTAAAAACTTGGAGGTGCACAGGTAAAGGGGTAAGGAGTAAAGACTTAAGAAGAGGTCAATACAGGCAGTTAAAAGAGCATATTTTAGTGATATGGATTTTCTAAAATGTGGATCAATGAGAGCCAAAATGAATAAAAGTTGCAATTTTATAGGAAGGAAGGCTTCAATGTGGACTTGTACTCTGAGGGGTGAGATAACAGGCCACCGAGTCCACTGAGGAGCATGTGCCAGGGAGTAATATGCAGTACACTTGCCCAAATTAAACCAATAATAACTTTCTATTGTGTGTGGGAGGGTTAATTTTGAATTTCTTTTCATTAACATGGGTTTCTTATAAGGAAGTTAAGAACAACGATGTGCCCCAACAAGTTCTTGACCTTCCCAATTAATGCCTCATGAATTTTTATTTTTTTATCTTTCTCACCAAGTCCTCACACCATTGCCTAACTTTGTTTGGCACAGGCAACTGGTAGACCCTTGGCTTTCCTTCTATATTACTCTCAAGTGTTGAATTTATACCAGATTTTGACCTTTTGCAATAACATACAGAATCATAACACTTCTTTGGCAATAACATGCAGAATCATAACACTTCTTGGAATCTTATTCTTTTTTTTTCTTTAAGTCAGAGAAGATGCTTGTTTTATTTATTTAGTTTTTGAAGATGTTCATTTATAAAGAGAACTGTGAGCTAAAATAGCATCAACTAATAAGCATATACTAGCTTGGAATCATTCATCCCAAGCTGTAAAATTCCTGCCCCTAAAGTCAGAGGAAGAAAACTAAAATGAAATCAAATAAAATAAATAAAACTAAACTTCTTATAAGAAATGTATGGAAGTTGCCTTAGCAGGATAAGAAATAAGCCCAGTGGTCTCCCCACTTCATGATCCATCTACGTGGATACATGGTCCTGTTCTACACAGAAGGTTCCCCACCAACAAAAGAGTAGGAAAAAAACCCCAATGTATATATAGCTTAGTGTTTCCCACTGGGAGAGACTTCATTCAGAAAGATAAAATCTGAGTAAATGCAATTCACCTCTCCAGGGCTTTCGCCACCTACCTTGGAAGATGGCTGAAGAATCATAAGAAATGTAATTTACCCTTCTGGGTGGGCTGGCCCAGCTCTTTTGTAGACATGTATTTGACAGCTACCATTTACTGAGTTCTTATTGTGTGCCAAGTACTATGCTTGGTACTTTATATAAATTACTTCATTCAATCCTCACAGCAACCCTGAAAGGTAGATATGATTGTTGATGTTTTGCAGATGTGTCCCTGCACCTCTAGTAGTCCTTTGGTCTTCAACAAAATCTGTAGTATCATAAATATTTTGTGTGGGCAAGTTTTAGGAATTTGGGGCTAAGAAAAATAAGATAGTAAAATTGAGATGAAGCCACCAGGAATAAACTTGAGACACAAAATATATGCCTTAAGATTCTATTTACTTGTTAAAGACTTATTAAAAACCGATTGAGTTCCCTGGCATCCAAAGCAAAGAAATAAAGGCAACCATGTGCACAGATCATAGTGCTCTTAGAATGAATTATAGAAAGAGCCAAAGTAATGCTTCTGGCATACATTACTATTCAATCGAAGAATTATTTGTCACTGTGCTCAGACCCATACTGAGAGCCCTCCTTAATACTGTATTCTAGGCAGCTGTCAATCAAAATTAGCACAAGAGGTGAATCCTGTTTATGAGTCCTGGTCTAAATCCAGGGTGGGAAACTATAGCCCAAAAACCCTGTTTTTGTAAATATAGTTTTACTGGGACACAGCCTCAACCAATTGTTTACATATTCTCTATGGCTGCTTCCAACTTGAATGGCAGAGTTGAACAGCTGAGACAGAGTACATATGATACACATAACCTAAAATATTTATTATATGGCTCTTTACAGAAAAAGTACCAAACCTTTGTATAGATGAATAGCCAAACTAAAGCAAAATCAGTAGGGGTGTGTGTGTGTGTGTGTGTGTGTGTGTGTGTGTGTACACATTACTTATACGTATATATATTATTAATAATGTTGAGCTCACATTTATTGTTTGCCTTCATGTATTGAACGGTGTGTTGCATTTCCAGATGTATACCAATAAGTTATACAGAGTCATCACCTATAAATAGCTCACAATCTAGCTACAGAAATGACTAAAGAGGTAATCACAAAACAATTTTATCAGTTCTAAAATTTTAAGTACATACAATTTTTTATGTGAACTCAACGAAGTGATCTAAAATATCTAACGCCCCAGAGAGAGAATTCTTAAACATTCTATTGCTTTCCACATGACCATACAACCTAAAAAGTTAGGGGGAACAGCAGCTCTGTAGCAATCCTCAGAGGAAATGGATTGATAAAAATGCAGCCAGGAATTATAAAGTGTAGCTGCTTTAACTGGATGTAACATTAAAAATGAAAAGGTCATTAGGCATTCTAGAAACAATGGGCAACTGGCAATGCACCATAAAAAACTAACTTGAGCAACTTTGGATTCTCACAACTGTCATTTGTCAGGAACCATATTATCACAAGAAAATTAACAAGGTTCCAAAGAGACATGTAAAGCTTGAATTAGGATTCATAGTAGATTGGCAGGGACATAATAAATTCATAATTATAATAATCCACAGCTGCTTCAACCTTAGAAAAGAATGAATTGTTTGGTATGAGCTGATGTCTGAAATGGTAAGCAAAAACCATTTGCTATGGAGCAGTGTCCTCTCTTTATGTCTGTACCCAGATAGTCCAAATCCAAGAAAAATCCACCTAAAGATTTATTGTTGCAACAAGCAATTTCCAAATGTCATAAATCAGCATGGAAATTGCCAGACTAGAAAAAGTATGAACTTTGCCATCTACATCTTCCTTTTACTTCACAAGACAGTACCTATGATTCTTCTTCAAAACATTATGTTGATCTAAGTGCCCTAGGATGGAAGAGGTCATAAATAAGTCAACATGACTTATGAGACACACTCAATAAACCAAGCTTCTTTTCTAACACAAATCATATGCCCACATTCAGGCAATTAAATAGTGAAGGTTAATAGAATTTCAGAAGACAGGTAGCTGGCCATTTAGCTTTGAAAATACATTTATAGGTTAAGTGAGTTGCCAGTTTGGTTTGAAATCTTTCCTTCAAGACTTTTACAAAACAAAATTTTATATGTAACACATTTTAACGTAATGCTTTAATGGTATCCTTCCCAGGAACTAGGTAAATTCTCAGGGTCCATTCCAGTTCTTTAGTTAAGGAGAAAATTAGATTTGGATATATGTGTGTCCTATGTAATTTTTCGAATGAGAGTTCTATAAATGATAGCTCAATTCTGTAGTATCTCATTTAATAATTGTCATCAGGGAATGACGAGTTTCATGTAAGTAAATGTCCCATTTAACTCTACTACTCTAAACGATGAAAAATTATTTTAACCTCTTTTGATGGAAATGTTTCTAAAGCAAAATACATACTTCCACATCTTTTCAACGAGAATACACAGAAGAAAATCTAGCAGTTTTTTAATGACTTGAAGCCATCTTTGGAACATGAAAGGTAAAAACACTCATTTCTCCTGCATATGAAGTTGGTTCCCACACTCAAGAACCCTGATTGCTGTGAGAAGCTCTTGGTTCTGCCTTTATAGGTGGATAATCCTGCACGTTAGTGGCTATATTATTGTATAATGACCTAACCTAAAGACTTGGAAAATGTTTGACCTTCTTATTGGAGAAAAATGCATGGGGTTTGCGATTATTTTCTCCTTGGTCCTTTTTTGTTTAGTGTCTGGTTCATTACAGTGCTCTAGATAGTTAAAATGGGGGGGGGGGGTCTAGCCTTCAGGTAGGTGGAGTGTAAGTAAAAAATGTGAATATTGAATGCGTATCTACTACTTACTAAAAATCGTGAAGAATTTCATATGCTCTGAGAAAACCCATCAAAACGGCATGAATAAAACCAGTAACTTTGTACTTATGAAGCTTACAAGGAACACAGATGGGTCAATGAAAATAAGGAACTCATGAAAATCTAAAAAGAGTTGGTATGATTTGTTTTATGAAAAGTTATTTAGCTTTCCATTCTTATCTAAATATTCACTATTTGGACCAAAACTGGAACTATGTCTTTCATCTCTGGTTCTTTAGCACTTTGTACAATACTGGGCATTAGTTACTGAATCAAAACTTGGGGAATGAATGAATTAAAAGACCTCAATGTCACAAAAACATTCTAAAAACTCAATATCTAAATTTTAGATAATCAATTGACCTATCCTCACGTAAGTTATTGCACAAGATTTTTCTCCATTTTATTATAAAAATTCATATGCAGTCTAAGAATTTAGAGTTGTATATACTGGATAGCTCATTTGCTCTTGGATCTCTGCCACTGGCTTTCACTATTTCCTGTATGAGCTAAAGCAACTAGAATTAGGATCTGGGAAGTTCCTAAATTCATAAAGTTTAAATATTTTCATAAACAAGCATTATAAAACTTTCCAGTTTTATTCTATCACATACTGGAACAGGTAAACCATTTTTAGTTATATAATCATATTAGCCAAACTAATGTTTTCAAACATTATTCATAATTGACCAACTTCTTAAAATATTAAGAAACCAAATGTACAAGAATGCACGAACAATTATTAGGGAGGTTTTCCTGACTATGCTTATGGAAACTGTTGTAAAACAGTGGAAACTTCCATATTATTTTTCATTTTCATTTCCACACGGTTTTGGTTAAGCATGTACTTGTAGTAACTCCTCCCTCCACCAGATGGCATCCACGAATCAATCGAAATGCCCAACTTCCAAGCTACTCAAGAGGGAAACTGAATAAATGTAGTAAGGTGTGGTTGTCCCTGTCTACTGATGAACAACTGTCAAAAATCCAGTTATGAAATGTAGATGGCTGCCTATACTGGGTTACAAAGCAGGCTTAATAATTCATTCGAGTGTTTGCTCTTTCAACATTTATTGAGTGGTGAGGCTCCTACATTATGCTGAATAAAGATAGCAAAAAAGAAGAGTCCTAGCCCTCAAAGAGCTTATGATTTAAAGAAGCAGATGAGTGGTAAAGAGACAACTACAAAAGGGTATAATAAATCCAAGAAGGCTTGGAAATACCAAGACACACAAGATATGTGCACTCAGTCCTGAGGGATGTAAAGGAAGAGCAGAACAAGGGCAGGGTAGCAATCGGAGCAAAGAGCACAGATCACACAAAGACAGAGGCATGAAAAATCCTGGTATGTTTGAGGCTAATATCGGGTTTTAGGCCAAAGGGCAGAGTGTGTACCTATGTTTCAAGGAGGGAGGGAAAGGTGGAAGAAGAAGAGGCAGAAGATGAAGAACATTAGGCTGGAACCATGTATGTACAGTTATGACATTAAATTCTACAATAAAAATAAAGAGCAGTAGCTAATGTATATTGAAACATTTCTATGTACTGAACATTAAACTAAGAACTCAAGTTCATTACATAATTTATTCTTCCTTATGACTCTCCCTACTTTTCAGCTAAGGCCCCCAAAAGAACACCCATCCAAAATGAGTGCAACTTAGCTTAGTAAATGGTAGAGTTGGGATTTGAACCCAAGACACTATTTGATTGTAGGATCAATTTATTAAGTCTGTAGTTTGTAAAAGATCTTCTCGTAGCATCTACAATATAAACAATTCCTTAAAGTGTTTTAAACAAAAGAACAGACCACCAGGTTTGTGATTTAAACCAGCAAGTGGGGCAGCAGTGTGGAAATGCGTTGATGGGGGAAAGTCTGGCAGAAGGGAGACCTGAAGTAGATATATTAAGTTCATTAAATTTTTAATTTAATTTAATTTTTAAATTATTTTCAAACACAATTGCTTATCAGGGCCTTAAACTGACTTTATCATATTGAGATTAAAAAGGCTTTTTCAGAAACAATTTCCAGCCTGCACAGTTAATTATGCTTTGGGCTTTTATAAACCAAGTATTTCCCAATGAATTTCCAAGACATGACTGAATCAAATTTCAGGTCTTTCTACTCTCAGCAAATTTCAATGATACAATTCACTTGTTCTTTAAGTAAGGAATAATCAGGGAAGGAATGACTTAAAACAATCTATGAGATAACTTACTTTTCTAATTCACTTTCTAATTGGAAAAGCAAGAAATATAACACTCTTGTTGAGCTATGAACCTGTGAATTAAATGGGTCAGAGCTTGAGAGTGCACAGAAAATGGAGTTCTTGTTCTCTCTCTGATTTTAAGAGTTGAACCAATTTTGGATGGATGTTGTTTTAAAAAATAAATTTCCCAGCTAATTCTCGGAACTCATTCTAAACAATATGTTGGAGCAGTCCTGTTGGTCTGTCCTTGGGTTCTTTCCCACTGTGGACCTGTTCTAGTAACAGTCTCTCCCCACCACCCACCTACTTTAAAAACCTTTAGAAGTAGGCTAAGCATTCTTTCCTTGAGCAATTCATTCTACTCCACAGTAAACGGAAAGACAATAAAGTTTTCCGCTGTTCCAACTTCTTCTGGAAGGAGTCCCAAACAAGATAGGAAGGATGGGTCCCAGATCCCAATGCAGTTGGCCAGCTCTGCAGTTGTGTGCTCTTAACTATGTTTCTTGCTTTCATTAAAGATTTTATTTGTTTATTTGTTTATTTATTTATTTATCTATCTGAAAGAGAGTGAGCATGCGAGCACACGCGCATGTGCGCACACACACGCAAATGAGGGAAAGGCAGAGGGAGAGGGAGAGCCAGAAAGTCAAGCAGATTCCGCAATGAGTCTGGAGCCTGTAGCAGGGCTGGATCTCATAACCCTGAGATCATGACCTGAGCCAAAACCAACAGGTGAATCCTTAACTGACTTCATCACCCAGGAGCCCCTTGAACACATTTCTTAAATATCTCTCTGGCCTTCAGTAAGGCCGTCTGTAAGACAGGGGAGTGGGCTGAGGGGAAAATACTAGGTCCGAGGATCTTTAAAAAATTCCTTTGTGTCGGGTTCCTGGGTGGCTCAGTGGGCTAAGCCTTTGCCTTCAGCTCAGGTCATGATCTCAGGGTCCTGGGATCCAGTCCTACATCTGGCTCTCTGCTCGGCAGGGAGCCTGCTTCCTCCTCTCTCTCTCTGCCTTCCTCTCTGCCTACTTGTGATATCTCTCTGTCAAATAAATAGTCTTAAAAAAAAATACCTTTGTGTCTTAAATTTTACTCTAGGATTTTTAAAATTTTATCTATCATCTATCTGTTTATTATGTCCCTCCATCATACCATCCTACTTTGGAGGTGCTAATGAGTAATACAAGGCAGGATACAAAGAATTTATAAGATCTATATAACCTAGAAAGCCTGAGAGTTCATTACAAATCAGTACACTAATTGCAGAAGAAAAATAATAGTTCACAGCTTCTAATATGTATTTGCAAACTTTCTCTTTTGCAGGTCTCATAGTAAGTAGTAATCTCTCAAAGTAAAATTGCGTAAGCCTAACCAACAGAAGGCATATTGATTATCCAGACAGTTAAAAATACACTCATATTTTCATGTATCATTGGAACAGAAGTTTCTTGCAAACCTTTATGTTAGCTTTAGTGACTTAGCAGCCATCAATCGGCAATATGAAGCCATTACTGAACTAACAGAACCAGCTAAGAAATCAGATGGCTTCAAATTCCTTCTGTCACATAAGTGACAATGAACAAATCATTTTCTTAAAGAACAGCAATTTTCTTGCTGAGTCTTAAGACAGCAAAAATGAGACCTAGTTTGACTGTCTTTCAACATTACAAGAGTATGATATTAAAAAGCGTTCATGACTTAAGAGTAGGACAGAAAAAAATACTTGTAAGAATTTAAAAACATAACATTTAGGGAAAGCACTCTTGATGCCAGTCTTTAAAAAAAAAAAAAAAATTGAAGTATCAGGTGCACCTGGGTGGCTCAGTGGGTTACGCTTCTGACTTTTGATTTTTTTTTTTTTTTTAAGATTTATTTATTTGACAGAGAGAGATCACGAGTAAGCAGAGAGGCAGGCAGAGAGAGAGGAGGAAGCAGGCTCCCTGCCGAGCAGAGAGCCGGATGTAGGACTGGATCCCAGGACCCTGAGATCATGACCTGAGCTGAAGGCAGAGGCTTAACCCACTGAGCCACCCAGGTGCCCCCTGACTTTTGATCTTAACTCAGGTCATGATCTCAGGGTAATGGGATTGAGCCCTGCATCAAGACTCTGTTCAGTGGGAGTCTGCTTCTCTCTGTCTCCCTCACCCTCTGCCCTTTCCCCTGCTTGCATGCACTCGTACTCTCTCTCTAAAATAAATAAATATATTTAAAATAAAAAATATTTTAGGGCCGCCTGGCTTAAAGCCTCTGCCTGTGATCTCTGTCAAATAAATAAATAAAATATTTTTTAAATATATTTTAAAAAATTGAAATACCATCAAACTTACAACCACATGCTCTTAATTGTATGTAGATCTATACCTGTAAAAAATAACATTCAACAATAATTTAAATATGGAAATACATTTAGAAGATATCCTGAATGTGTGGCATAGGTTTGTACCATTCAATGACTCATGCTAATTCATTGCACTTTGGGGCCTCAAACATCTGGGACCTAAATGACATAGAATTTAAAAAATATACGAAGTGTTGAAATGCTTTAACCAGACAACAGGCATTTTATTCCTGTCAAGGATTTCCCTTACATGATTTTGCATTCTTTTATCATCAAATGAAATGGATGATAAATTAGAAGAGTTTTAATTCAGAGATGACTATGAAATGAATTTAGATTCTTTTACTAACTCCTGGGAAACATATTTTATTAAAATTTGTTCAGAATTTATTTTTTTAATTCTGTGAGACTATGTAAATACTCAGAAATTAAATTATTTCAAACAAAAACATACGAGCTGCTACTGGAAGTAAAAAAAAAAATGAGCGGAAATATTTTGGTGAGTATATGGAAAATGGTCACAACTGCTAATGTTTCTTGAGCGATTACTATGGACCAGACACTAAGCTAAGAACCACACACACATTACTGCAATGAAAGTAAACAAAAATGGGAGAAAAAAATATCCATTTGGTCAGTGCAAAAATCCCACTAGATTGGTTTTCTCAAGTGAAAGTCACTCTACTTCAGAGTGATTCTGCTAAACATTGCATAATTATTAATACATATGGGGATCCACCTAGGTGAAATGAAAAATATAAGAAGGTAATTTAAAAAGGTCATGACCAAAAACATAATTATGGTGACAAATTAATTAAACTCTCCTAAAAAGAAATATAATATTATTAGGCAGGAATTATTTAGCCCATCTGGGAAACATAAAACTCACAACTATTTTTAATGCTTCGCAGTATAGGTGGTTTTGCATTGTAGTGTTTATGCCATTAGCGATCTGGTATATTACACAAGCAAAATACCTAGTGTGTTAAAAACTAATTCTGTTAAATCATATTTCAAAACAAAACCAAACACAGCGTTGGGAATACTAAAAATCTACTCAAACTCTATTCATTTACAGCTGTTTAGCGAAGATACTGCAAAACTTCTTTGTGTGTCGTTAGACTGCTACCTAAGACTGAATGAATCTTGGGCCATGAAAATAATGTCAAGAAATTCAATTAAAAATTCTCCCTCAAGGGCACCTGGGAGCTCAGGTGTTAAGCGTCTGCCTTCCATTCAGGTCATGATCTCAGGGTTCTAGGATCAAGTCCTGCATTGGTATCTCTGCTCAGCGGGGAGTCTGCTCCTCCCTCTGACTCTGCAGTTCCTCCTGCTTATATGCTTGCTCTCTCTGTCATTCTCTCTCTCTCTCTCAAATAAATAAATAAATAAAGTCTTTTAAAAATAAATAAATTAAATTATCCCCCAATTCCCCCCACAAGACAGTTGTAATAAAGGAGAGAAACAGACAGACAATGCCTAGATCAAGGATCCACCTCAGATCTGACCCAGATGAGCCTTAGGTTATTGCCAAATCTTGGAATTTCTTCTGCAGGGCCTCAAGAGCCCTCGGATGCTGGCCTGGCAGAGCAATGCAGCCGAGGACACGGCAGCTGGGACCTCCAGCTTTGTAGATTGTCAAAATGTTTTTCTGATCTTTCTACAGTACAACAAAACATGAACCATTCAAAGGGAGCATGCATTCTTTAGGAGCTGATTTAGTACAAGAGCTTGATAACATTTTCCAGCTCGTAATTAAATATCAAGCAGTTAATGACCTGGCTGACTCAATGAGCTTTGATTTGGTGCAATTAGGACCCCTTCCTGAGGCTCACTCTCCTCTTGGATTCCCAAGGTGCACAGCTCCGGGACCCAGGACACGGCAGCATCCGCTATTTCTATACCGCTCCTCCAGCACGGCCTCAGCCCACGCTGTCTTCACAGTTTCCAGTGTCTCTGCTGCACTGCAGCACGTCTATCCCTGGCAAAGTGGAACTGATGGATCACTACTCTTTTGACTACACGGAACCAAATATGAGAGAGAGGCCCTTGACACACCCATACAAATGGATGCAGCCAGTCCCTCCCTTAGCCTCTGGCCCCACCAGAAAGGTCATCCTGGCCATTGCAAATGACACAGTTCTTTAAAGATGGAACTGGAGCAGAGATGAGATGACTAGATTCAAATCTAAACTCCATTCTGCAGGATGACAGAATTAAATGATTGCCAATATAAAGTTCACAGGAGTGATTATTTATAATTAAAAGGAGCTGAACAGTCCCTGTAGAGTACATGTTCTCATGGCTTTCAAGAAAAAAAGTTGTATATCAATTATCTCGTTCACTTCAAGTGATGATAGCTGAGAAACCCTCTCCCCAGGCTTTTCTCAGCCACTCAGGGAGCGAGGCAGCAGGCACGAGAACACAGGGATGGAACAGTCCAGACCCTCCTCAAAGTCCTGGGGGCTGACCAAACAGCCAGCCTGCAGCCCGCAGTGCACAGGTTCTCACCAGTGCAGGAGGTAAATGGACTGGGACTTACCTCTGGGGTTCAAGGTTTGAAATCTGTTGGCATCGGATAAATACGGTTTGTCCCTTTTTAGATACATTTAGATGATAAACCCCAAAGAGCCATCAAACACGATGAGGTGAGAGAAGTGTTAACAATGTAAAAGATTTACAATATATTGCTAATTGAAAAGAAAGTTTTCCAAGGTGCCCTATGGTGTGAACTCACAGACCCATAAAATCAGGATATGCCTCACTACAAAGATTCATTATCAACAACCATTCTCTTTGGGTGGAGGAATTACGAGTGATTTTCTTTTTTCTTCATGTTTTTTGTACTTTTTAAGACTTCTAAAACGAGTACACGTTACTTTTGTAATAAAATAATCCTGGGTAAAAAGAAGAGAAGAAAAAGAAAGCCTTAAGATCATCCCACCTCCTTTTCCCAACGAAGAGGGGGCAAAGGAACACTGAATATGTAATCTCTTAAATGTATGCCTTAAATGTTAACCTTCTCTCATTTCCAGTCCTTTGATTTTGGTCACAGCAGGAAACCTACCAAAAAAAGTATTTGGGGTGGGGAAGAGCAGAGCTGGCACAGAAACAACCTACAGAAAATCAAAGTCGAAATATAGAAGATGCAGCAAGAAGTTGTTTTACATTAATCCCAGCACAGGAGAAGGGTGCTGTGAGGCATTCTTTTTAACACAGTTTAATGGTTTCCACTTTTTAAAAAAATGACTATTTGGATTTCTTGTTTTTCATATCCTCAATGTGTCAACTTACATTTAAAATGAATAATGGCTAAAGTTGAAAACATTTGCTCTTGTTACCCTCTAGCTTTGAAAGGGAAAAAAAAGATAAATTCCCTGTGGGAATAGGATTAATGACATATGGTAATTACACCATTAGGTTGAAATAACCATAATAGCGTAAACCTCCATTAAACACATTCCTCAAGATGCACTTCTATAAAGGACGAATTCAGTCATTTTAAATTCATAAACAGAAAGTTATGTATCAAAATTCTTTTTTTCTGTAATCAGATTGTCTAAAGTCATTTGTTCCACCGTTTCCAGCCCAGAAACATTTCAGATAAAGAGAGAAAGTTAGGTTACATCCCAGGCAAGAGACAACGCACACGCGGATGCAATATTTGAGGCTCTCAATTCAAGAAAAATTGTCAAGGCAACAAAAAGAATGTACACTTTCTATTTGTGCACTGCAAATTCTTGGTCAGCTCTGGCTCATTTCCCACCAACCTCCAGAGCTCCCATGTCGCCCATTCCTGCAAATAATGAAGAGGCCAGCAGGGGGGGAGATGGGGCACACTCCAAGAAGGACAATGAAAACTCCTGGTACACAGACAAGAAACACAAAAAACAGGGAGAGCTCCTGTTGTCCTCTTCTCTAGGAGGGACTTTTTGTCACTTACCATCAGGCCCCTGAAGGTAGCTAACTGCTTATCTTTTTCTTGTTCCGATTACATTTTTAATTGCTTTGTTTTCTATCAGGTTTAATTTTGTAAACAATCTCATAACTTTTCCGAAAAAAGGTAAGATATAAATCCCATATAAAAAATAATTTACAAATAAATAAATAAATAAATAAACAGATGCATGCATGGGGAAAAAAATAATTTACTCAAGTGGTGATATTCCAAATTGTAATGAAATAAAAATAAATTGCTTCCTATAATATTTCTATTAAAAAACAGCCGTCCTCAGTTCCATTATTAATAAAAGGTATACAAGGCTAAAATATTAGAAAACAAGTGCAGAGGTGTTTAATTTTCTCAGCTGCAACATAATGTGAAAAGAAGCTGAGTCTATGTTCATCATAACCCCTCCTCGATCCTTCATCTACCTGGGTGGGTTCAGTGGGTCAACCATACGACTCTTGATTTTGGCTCAGGTCATGATCTCAGGGTCATGAGATTGAGCCCCAAGTCGCTATGGGCTCTGCACTGGGTGTGGAGTTTGCTTAGGATTCTCTCTCTCTCCATCTCCCTCTGTCCCTCCGTGCTCACGCTCTCTCACTCTCTCAATAAGAAATAAATAAATAAACATAATTTTAAAATATATTATTTAATTTAACTTAGCAAAACTAAGATGTTTAGGTTACCAAAAAGATTTCAGAAATTATTAAAATGTACCAAAAAAACTTCTTCTCACTTACATTTATTTAATTTCTTGTTCTCAACAATTATGTTTAGATTACTTATAAAAATTCATTATGCCATGTCATTTTCCTTACTGACAAGTTTCCTAACAAATCAAAATGAAATTATCTGACTAATAAACCAAGGTTAAAAAAAATTTTTTTAAATTAAAAAATCTGTTTTTGTAAATCCTGGGAGCCATACTGTTTGTTTTAAAGGGCAAGAGCACTAACACTAATTAAAAGCCTGACACCAGGCAGTGTGTTAAGTGTTTTCATAATTTGTATCAACTAAAGCACAGACCAAGGAAATCCACCCCCCACTCCAGGGTATTTAGCATGAAATGATGGGGCTGAGCTTCAAACCCAGTTCTCTTGTGCTTCAGCAGACATACTTCTGGAACATATGCCGGCATGAGGAAGACCTGTATGAGCAGCAGCCACGTCAGAACCATGTCTTTCATCCAACCAAGTACACAGATGAGAGGTCATAAATCTCGGCCTTAGGATAAATGAACGTGGGGAGAATGGTATCACTGGCTAAGATCAGTCGTGAAAAGAAAAGTCAACATCAGACAGATGGTGATGACAAGGATGTATCAAATGTGAAAGTTTTTATGATCACAACATCTTAAGGTTACTTCACTTATCTTCACAACAAACCCGAGAGGCAGTGTGGCAGGTACAACCGCTCCCCTACTCTTGGACCTAGGGAAACTGAGGTAGCTACCACCACCTGACTCACCAAGGATGGCCAAAAGTCAGCGGCAAAAGAGAAATCAGAAACCAAGGTTTCTAATGCACTGCTCAGCGCTACTTCTTCCACGTTGGGCGGTATTCAGGAAATAGTTCTTAGCAAAATAAAACTGAGAACTGATAGGTTGGGTAGGTGTAGCCCACACTTCAAGCAGACATCGCATCCCAGTGAAAATATAGGCCCTTAAAAAAAAAAAAAAAGAAAATACAGGCCCTTTCTGAATTCATCATATTTCAATCTGGCCAAATTGTTCTGTGTTCACAAGATGTTCCTAACCATATTCACTTTTTGGCTTTCTTGAAGGAAATGTCAAGTGGTTTGCTTTGGAGAAAATACTCTTATTAGTAAACTATTCATAGCCAAAAAGGCTTTCTCACTCATCCTTCTGACCCCTCCCCTTCCCTGGGATCCCTGTTTTGACATGGAATACACAGAAGGATTAACCATGCCAATGAAAAAGCAGAAAATAAAAGAGTAACTCCTTAGGGAGCGCTCTTCAGATTTCTGATTACATGAAGCTCTCAGAGGGCAGACTTGACCACTTAGAAAAAATATTATACACAAACTTCTATTCCAGTAAACAGTGATGTCTCCCAAAGTAGTCTTTTCAAACAAATTCTTAAGCCCTACTTGGAAAAAGAATAAAGCATATCCAGAAAGCAACATTTGGAAGAACAGGCCTCAGTAGTACCCTTAGAAAACACATGTTCTAATCAAATGCAGTATTTCATTTAGAATTACTGACTACTGCTAGTTAATTAGGAATACATGGGAATTGCAGGCTTGGACAAATAGTGGGACCTACTCTTCATGCTTCCTTTGCCAGAAAAGCCTCCAGACCTGAACCCCAAACTAAGGTAGGAGATCCTTGCCCTCTCCTGTCCTATCATTATTATTCTTGAAACTTAGCACAATTTACCACTGTACAGTTAAGTATGTTATCTGTTTCCCCCATTAGATTGCATGCTCTGCCGGTTTGACTCACCACTACAGACCTAGTGGCTAGCGTAAGCACCTGGGAAAAACAGGCATCCGGTAAATAGCTAAATGGATGAACGAGGACTTGTGGATTCCAAGTGATGAGGGCAGTTTCCCACTAGCTCTCTACTCTTCTAATAATTTCTCCAACCGTTGAGTGAAGAAAGGATTTCTTTGAGTGAAGTTTAAGATGGTTAGTTTGTGGATCTTTGTAAAGTATCATAACCATTGTGTGGACAAACATGGTGTATATTTGTACAAACTGCAGTACAAACTGTATTTGTATAAACCGTAGTACAAAGGGAGAGAAATGCTGGCTCTGTGGGTGATTCACCTTTCATTTCAAATGTTTGCCCCCTACTGTCTTGATTACTGCCATTTATACATTTAGTTAGAAGAGCAGTACTGTGTATTATTAACAATTCTACCTTAACTAAGTAATGAGACAATGCAAAGTCCACCCTAACCTATATAAATCTCTTGGAGATATTTGCTTCTTCAAGAACTACAGCCACATCTTATTTTCATTCTATTGCATTATGTCCCTATACCTCTACAAGGCAAAGGGAGTTTATTGCCTACATTTGTATAGTACTTCACAGTTTACAAAGCACTTTTTTTTTTTTAAGTCTGTTAAATTAGAAATTCCAGTTACTGAGATACCAAGACAGTGGTCAAAACATTCCTGCTTGAAGTCCAGGCCCACAAGCACCTTTGTCAGAGAAACACAGAACCACTTGCTTTGTGATTCTAAAAAGCCCTAACCCATGCTCAAAAGGAGAGGGTTAAGAGAATGAAAATGCAGGGTTTCTGAGGGACAATTCTTGGGAGAGTGCTGTGTTATGCATCCCTTCTCACACATTACACAGAAGGAAGGGTACCTCTCCCCTCAACTCATGTCAGGACAAGAGGGGCTTCAAAAGGGCCACTGTGGAGGGGGGAAGTCAAGATGGCAGAGAAGTAGCAGACTGAGATGACATCAGGTAGCAGGAGATCAGCTAGATAGCTTATCAAACCATTGCGAACACCTACAAATCCAACAGGAGATCGAAGAGCAACAATTCTAGAAACAGAAAATCGACCACTTTCTGAAAGGTTGGACTGGCGGAGAAGTGAATCCAAAGCGACAGGAAGATAGACTGCGGTGGGGAGGGGCCGCTCCCAGACAAGCAGCAGAACAACAGAGCACAAAATCAGGACTTTTAAAATTTAAGTCTGCTCCCCTGAGGGACATTGCTCCAGAGGCTAAACCGGGGTGAAGCCCACGCAGGGTCAGCATGGCCTCAGGTCCCGCAGGGTCACAGAAGAATCAGGGGTGTCTGAGTGTCGCAGAGCTCCCAGGTATTAGAGTGGGGAAGCCGGCTACAGAGACAGAGCCAAGGACTGAGCTCTCAGCTCGGGGTTACCTTGAACCGATCCCAGGCTGGGTGAGCTCGGAGTGCAGCCAGAAGCCAGGGAGATGGGAGTGATTGAGAACTTTTCTCTGAGGGCACACTGAGGAGTGGGGCCCCGAGCTCTCAGCTCTTCTGGGCGGAGATTGGGAGGCCGCCATTTTCATTCCCGTCCTCCGGAACTCTACAGAAAGCATTCAGGGAACAAAAGCTCCCGAAAGCAAACCAGAGCGGGTTACTTAGCCCAGCCCCTGGTAAGGGCGGTGCAATTCCGCTGGGGCAAAGACACTTGAGAATCACTACAACAGGCCCCTCCCCCAGAAGATCAATAAGAAATCCAACCAAGACCAAATTCACTTACCAAGGAGAACAGCGGAATTCCAGACCAGGAGAAAGCAAAGCATGGAATTCATGGCTTTCTCCCCATGATTCTTTAGTCTTGCAGTTAATTAATTTTTTTTTAATTTTATTTTTTTTCTTCAGCTAAATTTTTTTTAACTTTTACCCTTTCCTCTTTTAACATTTTTTAACTAGCTTATCTTAACAATATCTTTCAGAAAAAAAATAATCTTTTTTAAACCTTCGTTATTATAGTCATATTTTATCCTTCATTGTATCTAACTTTATTTTTTATATACACATAGGGTTTTCTCTTCTAAAATATTTGGGGTACAACTTCTTCTAATAGATCAAAATATACCCTAAATCTAGCTCCGGGCTTGTTCTAGTCTCCAGCCTGAGCAAATTCTCTCCACTTTCTTTTTCTTTATTCTCCAACTTACTTTATCAACTCCTTTTTTAGAAATTAAAAAAATTGTTTTTCTCATCATTATAGGCACATTCCATCCTTCACTGTGTTTACCCTTATATATGTTTTGCATTCTTTAAAATTGGGGGAGGTAGTTTCTTCTAAGAGACCAAAATACTCCAAAATTAAGTGGGTGACCCTGTTCTAATCACCAGTCTAATATATACATATATATTTTCTTTTTTATATTTTTTCTTTATTTGTTTTCTTTTTTTAACTTTTTTTTCCCCTGAACTTCTTTTTATCCCCTTTCTCCCTCCCATGATTTGGGGTTTCTTCTGATTTGGTTAAAGCACATTTTCCTGGGGTCTTTGCTACCCTTTTAGTATTTTATTTGCTCCTTCATATATTCTTATTTGGACAAAATGACAAGGCGGAACTCACCACAAACAAAAGAACAAGAGGCAGTACCGAAGGCTAGGGACCTAATCAATACAGACATTGGTAATATGTCAGATCTAGAGTTCAGAATGATGATTCTCAAGGTTCTAGCCGGGCTGGAAAAAGGCATGGAAGATATTAGACAAACCCTCTCCAGAGAGATAAAAGCTCTTTCTGGAGAAATAAAAGAACTAAAATCAAAAATCAAAAAGCTATTATTGAAATCAAAAAAGCTATTAATGAGGTGCAATCAAAAATAGAGGCTCTTATTGCTAGGATAAATGAGGCAGAAGAAAGAATTAGTTGTATAGAAGACCAAATGACAGAAAATAAAGAAGCTGAGCAAAAGAGAGACAAACAAATATTGGACCACGAGGGGAGAATTCAAGAGATAAGTGACACCATAGGACGAAACAACATTAGAATAATTGGGAATCCAGAAGAAGAAGAAAGAAAGAGGGGAGCAGAAGTTATATTGGAGAGAATGATTGTAGAGAATTTCCCTAATATAGCAAAGGGAACAAGCATCAAAATCCAGGAGGTACAAAGAACCCCCCTCCAAATCAATAAGAATAGGTCCACACCCCGTCACCTAATAGTAAAATTTAAAAGTCTTAGCGACAAAGAGAAAATCCTGAAAGCAGCCCAGGAAAAGAAGTCTATAATATACAATGGTAAAAATATTAGATTGGCAGCAGACTTATCCACAGAGACCTGGTAGGCCAGAAAGAACTGGCATGATATGTATTCAGAGCACTAAACAAGAAAAACATGCAGCCAAGAACACTATATCCAGTTAGGTTATCATTGAAAATAGAAGGAGAGATAAAAAGCTTCCAGGACAAACAAAAACTGAAAGAATTTGGAAACACCAAACCAGCTCTAGAGGAAATATTGAAAGGGTCCTCTAAGCAAAGAGAGACACTAAAAGTAGTAGATCAGAAAGGAACAGAGACAATATACAGTAACAGTCACCTTACAGGCTAATAATGGCACTAAATTCCTATCTCTCAATAGTTACCCTGAATGTAAATGGGCTAAATGTCCCAATCAAAAGACACAGGGTATCAGAATGGGTAAAAAAACAAAACCCATCAATATGCTGCCTACAAGTAACTCATTTTAGACGCGAAGACACCTCCAGATTTAAAGTGAGGGGGTGGAAAACAATTTACCATGCTAATGGACATCAGAAGAAAGCAGGGGTGGCAATCCTTATATCAGATCAATTAGATTTTAAGCCAAAGACTATAATAAGAGATGAGGAAGGACACTATATCATACTCAAAGGGTCTGTCCAACAAGAAGATCTAACAATTTTAAATATCTATGCCCCTAACATGGCAGCAGCCAACTATATAAACCAATTAATACAAAAATCAAAGAAACACATCAATAATAATACAATAATAGTAGGGGACTTTAACACTCCCCTCACTGAAATGGACAGATCATCCAAGCAAAAGATCAACAAGGAAATAAAGGCCTTAAATGACACACTGGACCAGGTGGACATCACAGATATATTCAGAACATTCCATCCCAAAGCAATAGAATACACATTCTTCTCTAGTGCCCATGGAACATTCTCCAGAATTGATCACATCCTGGGTCATAGATCAGGTCTCACCCGGTATCAAAAGATTGGGATCATTGCCTGCATATATTCAGACCACAATGCTCTGAAGCTAGAACTCAACCACAAGAGGAAATTTGGAAAGAAGCCAAATACATGGAGACTAAATAGCATCCTTCTAAAGAATGAATGGGTCAACCAGGAAATTAAAGAAGAATTGAAAAAAATTCATGGAAACAAATGATAATGAAAACACAATGGTTCAAAATCTGTGGGACAGGGGTGCCTGGGTGGCTCAGTGGGTTAAAGCATCTGCCTTTGGCTCAGGTTGTGATCCCAGGGTCCTGGGATCGAGCCCCGCATCGGGCTCTCTGCTCAGTGGGGAGCCTGTTTCTGTTTCCCCAGCTCTCTCTCAGCCTGCCTCTCTGCCTTCTTGTAATCTGTCAAATAAATAAAAATCTTGAAAAAAAAAATCTGTGGGACACAGCAAAGGCAGTCCTGAGATGAAAATATATAGCGGTACACGTCTTTCTCAAGAAACAAGAAAAGTCTCAAATGCACAACCTAACCCTACACCTAAAGGAGCTCGAGAAAGAACAGCAAAGAAACCCTAAACCCGGCCGGCAGGAGAGGAGAAATCATAAAGATCAGAGCAGAAATCAATGAAATAGAAACCAAAAACACAGTAGAATAAATCAATGAAATTAAGAGCTGGTTCTTTGAAATAATTAATAAGATTGATAAACCTCTGGCCAGACTTATCAAAAACAAAAGAGAAAGGACACAAATAAATAAAATCATGATGAAAGAGGAGAGATCACAACCAACACCAAAGAAATACAAACAATTATAAGAACATACTATGAGCAACTCTACGCCAACTTATCTGACAATCTGGAAGAAATGGATGCATTCCTAGAGACATATAAACTACCACAACTGAACCAGGAAGAAATAGAAAACCTGAACAGACCCATAACCAATAAGGAGATTGAAACAGTCATCAAAAACCTCCCAAAAAACAAAAGCCCAGGGCCAGACAGTCTCCCAGGAGAATTCTACCAAACATTTAAAAGAATTAATTCCTATTTTCCTGAAATTGTTCCAAAAAATAGAAAAAATAGAAAAGGAAGGAAAACTTCCAAACTCATTTAATGAGGCCAGCATCACCTTGATCCCAAAACCAGACAAGGATCCCATCAAAAAAGAGAATTACAGACCAATATCCTTGATGAACACAAATATGAAAATTCTCACCAAAATACTAGCCAATAGGATCCAACAGTACATTAAAAGGATTATTCACCACGACCAAGTGGAATTTATTCCAGGGCTGCAAGGTTGATTCAACATCCGCAAATCAATGTGATACAACACATTAATAAAAGAAAGAACAAGAACCAAATGATACTCTCAATAGATGCTGAAAAAGCATTTGACAAAGTACAGCATCCCTTCCTGATCAAAACTCTTCAAAGTGTAGGGAGAGAGGGCACATACCTCAATATTATCAAAGCCATCTATGAAAAACCCACCGCAAATATCATTCTCAATGGGGAAAAACTGAAAGCTTTTCCGTTAAGGTCAGGAACATGGCAGGGATGTCCATTATCACCACTGCTATTCAGCATAGTACTAGAAGTCTTAGCCTCAGCAATCAGACAAGAAAAAGAAATTAAAGGCATCCAAATCTGCAAAGAAGAAGTTAAACTATCACTCTTCATACTATATGTGGAAAACCCAAAAGACTCCACTCCAAAAGTGCTAGAACTTGTACAGGAATTCAGTAAAGTGTCAGGATATAAAATCAATCACAACTGATGCACAGAAATCAGTTGCATTTCTGTACACCAACAACAAGACAGAAGAAAGAGAAATTAAGGAGTCAATCCCATTTGCACCCAAAACCATAAGATACTTATGAATAAACCTAATCAAAGAGGCAAAGAATCTATATGCAGAAAACTATAAATACTCATGAAAGAAATTGAGGAAGACACAAAGAAATGGAAAAATGTTCCATGCTCCTGGATTGGAAGAATAAATATTGTGAAAATGTCTATGCTACCTAAAGCAATCTACACATTTAATGCAATCCCTATCAAAATACCATCCATTTTTTTCAAAGAAATGGAACAAATAATCCTAAAATTTATATGGAACCAGAAAAGACCTCGAATAGCAAAAGGAATATTGAAAAAGAAAGCCAACATTGGTGGCATCACAATTCCGGACTTCAAGCTCTATTACGAAGCTGTCATCATCAAGACAGCATGGTACTGGCACAAAAACAGACACATAGATCAATGGAACAGAATAGAGAGCCCAGAAATAGACCCTCAACTCTATGGTCAACTAATCTTCGACAAAGCAGGAAAGAATGTCCAATGGAAAAAAGACAGCCTCTTCAATAAATGGTGTTGGGAAAATTGGACGGCCACATGCAGAAAAATGAAATTGGACCACTTCCTTACACCACACATGAAAATAGACTCCAAATGGATGAAGGACCTCAATGTGAGGAAGGAATCCATCAAAATCCTTGAGGAAAACACAGGCAGCAACCTCTTCGACCTCAGCCACAGCAACATCTTCCTAGGAACATCGGCAAAGGCAAGGGAAGCAAGGGCAAAAATGAACTATTGGGATTTCATCAAGATCAAAAGCTTTTGCACAGCAAAGGAAACAGTTAACAAAACCAAAAGACAACTGACAGAATGGGAGAAGATATTTGCAAACGACATATCAGATAAAGGGGTAGTATCCAAAATCTATAAGGAACTTAGCAAACTCAACAACCAAAGAACAAACAATCCAATCAAGAAATGGGCAGAGGACATGAACAGACATTTCTGCAAAGAAGACATCCAGATGGCCAACAGACACATGAAAAGGTGCTCCACATCACTCAGCATTTGGGAAATACAAATCAAAACCACAATGAGATACCACCTCACACCAGTCAGAATGGCTAAAATTAACAAGTCAGGAAATGACAGATGCTGAAGAGGATGCAGAGAAAGGGGAACCCTCCTCCACTGTTGGTGGGAATGCAAGCTGGTGCAACCACTCTGGAAAACAGCATGGAGGTTCCTCAAAAAGTTGAAAATAGAGCTACCCTATGACCCAGCAATTGCACTACTGGGTGTTACCCTAAATATACAAAGATAGTGATCCGAAGGGGCATGTGCACCCGAATGTTTATAGCAGCAATGTCCACAATAGCCAAACTATGGAAAGAACCTCGATGTCCATCAACAGATGAATGGATAAAGAAGAAGTGGTATATATATACAATGGAATACTATGCAGCCATCAAAAGAAATGAAATCTTGCCATTTGCGACGACGTGGATGGAACTAGAGGGTATTATGCTTAGTGAAATAAGTCAATTGGAGAAAGACAACTCTCATATGATCTCCCTGATATGAGGAAGTGGAGATGCAACGTGGGGGGGTTGGGGGGTAGGAAAAGAAGAAATGAAACAAGATGGGATTGGGAGGGAGACAGACCATAAGAGACTCTTTATGTCACAAAACAAACTGAGGGTTGTTGGGGGGAGGGAGGAGGGAGCGAGTGGTGGGGTTATGGACATTGGGGAGGCTATGTGCTATGGTGAGTGCTGTGAAGTGTGTAAACCTGGCGATTTACAGACCTGTACCTCTGGGGCTAATAATACATGATATGTTTATTAAATAAATAAATAAATAAAAAGGGGGCCACTGACAAAGCCTAGCTCGTTCCCCAGTTAGGAGTACATGCAGGATGTAAGTCTGACTCCTGCCTGGAAAAGGTAAGAAATGAGAGCGGAAGGAGAGGTGGGAGGGCGATGTGACTGTGCCAGACAGGCCTATACTACCTGTCTGTCCAAGGACCATTAGGGACAGATGACCTTCTGGGACAGATGTGAGCCACATGGGGAAGAGAGCTGCCCTGAAGCAACTTAGGTCATGCTCAAGAGGGCTGCCTGGAAGGATGAAGAACTCTTCAGTGCCATCTGCGTCGACCAGACCACTAAAAACCAGGAGGTAAGGAAAATGCATTGCTTACATTACAATAAATTAAAATGCAGGGAACACTTCTACTGTCTGAAAAACTCCCAAAAGGGACCAGGAGAGAAAGTATGCACTTTAAGCACTTATGAGACACTGAGAGCCTGAAGTCATTTTGCATCACTTTCAGTCCATAAGCACTTCCCTGCCCTTTTCTTCTTCTTTTTCTTCCTTTCCCAGCTTAGACCCTAGTGAGATCAGAAACTTAAGGGAGAATTCCCAATTGTCAAAGGCCTTAGCTAAGGAACAGAGGCAGAGAGATTTAATTTCAAATCAAGTTTGAACTCATCGAACCAGCCATTCTATTGTCTGATCCAACACGTATTCAAAACTTAAAAGTGACTGTAATCAAGTATATTTCTTACAAATTATAAGACAAGTCACAGGACTGCTCATGTTTTCATCCTGGGGCACTGGAAGAACTTCCTCTGCTGAGTACATTCTAATGGGCAGTGGGAAACAAAAACAAAGATGCTTTCTGACTAGATCCCGTGAATCCTGTTTTTTCCATTTATGGTCTAATTGAAACTCTTCGAGTAGGACATCGTAGACACCCAACAAAATGCCTGTTATGAGCTGTATCCTCTAAAATTCGTATCTTGAAGTCCTAACCCTCAGCATCCTACAGTGTGACTGTATTTGGAGACAGGGCCTTGGAAGAGGTTACTAAGTTAAAATGAGGTTATTAAGGTGGGTCCTAATGCAATATGATTGGTGCCCTTATAGGAAGAGGGGATTAAGACATAGATACACACGGAGATCATGTAAAGACACAGAGAAAAGAGCCATCTGCAAGCCAAAGAGAGAGGCCTCAGAAGAAACCAACCTGCCAACACCTCGATTTTGGCCTCCAGCATCCAGAACTGTGAGAAAATAAATTTCTGCTGCTTAGCTGCCAGTCTGTGGTACTTTATTCTGGCAGCTCCGGCACACTACCTCAGACACTAAGTAGGAATTTTGAGGTTAGAAAGGAGGAAAACTGTAGCAAAGACAAGAAGTTTACCTCACGGCCAAGGAACTTAAGACTCCCTGGCCCTTCATCTCTTACTACTCTGTCATCTTACTCGCCAACAATGAGAGCAGGAAAGCAGGGAGTAACCACTAGAAGCTTCAAGCTCAGGTCCTTACTGCAGTACCCGACAAGAAAAAAGAGCCTTGTCAGGTTTGGTTTGAAGAATCCCACAGAAAGACTCTTACTGGTGTTAAAAAGAAAACGACAGGCCCAAAATGGTATCACTTAGGCAGAGTCTCCAAACTGGGGCTTAATATATAATCTAATTGAAGTTTCAACCTCCCCCAGAAATAGTCTTAACTGGTCAGTCAGGAACTTTTGGATCAACACCAAAGAGTCTGCCTCCCAAGCTCACTCCATCCCCCAAAAGAAGATGAGGTAATCTGCATGCTAAGACTCCTTGCTTTTTCCCCTAAGGGAAAGTTGGCTTTGCCTAGAACAACCCTTCTCTTTTGCTAATAAGTGTGTTGATCCACCTTCCTTCTATGAAAACCTTCCACTTTGTACAACTCCTCAGAGTTCCCAATCAGCTGGATAAGATGCTGCCCGATTCATGAGTAAAGTCAACTAGATCTTCAAATTTATTTGGCTGAATTTTGTTTTTTACAATGGTCCTGCTTCAATTATGTTTCCACCTCCCAGACCAATCGCTGTGTTCAGCTGGGGTGAGGTACCAGACCCTTTGTCCAGTATTCAGGATGGGGGTGTCATCTGTTGCTAAAAGTACAAAAGGGTCCCAAAGAGAAAAAATTCATGAACCCTACAATCTGCAAACATTTCTCATCTTATCCTTCAGAGGGCAAAAAACTGAGTAATATATCCAAGGTCATACAAAAAAGCATGTGGTAGGATGCCTGGGTGGCTCATTTGTTAAGCAGCTGTCTTCGGCTCAGGTCCTGATACCAGGGTCCTGGAATCGAGCCCTGCATCAGGCTCCCTGCTCAGCAGGAAGCCTGTTCCTACCTGTCCCACTCCCTCTGCTTGTGTTTCCTTTCCTGCTGTGTCTCTCTGTCAAATAAATAAATTAAATCTTAAAAAAAAAAAAAAAAAAGCACGTGGTTACCTGGTATGGCACCCAGAGCGTCGAGCTGTATATAAATCTAATACCCTTTCCAATACTCTAAAGCTCTTTTTAAGAAGATTTTCTAGAGCAAATAGATCTAGTTAATTTGATCTCTCCTAAGAGAGAACTAGATTGACCTCCAAGGTTACTTCCAGCTGTAGCATTATATGATTCTAAAATAGGTCATTTACTGATTTATTCCAGGTTTTGTAGTATGCTCCAGAGTTATTCATCATGCTGTTTATCTAGTTCACTCAGTGTCCATTTACTGAGCACCTATTACCTACTACATGCCAGGCAACCTCTTCTCTTACTGTAGGTTGCTCATGTAGGAGCCCCAAAACAGAATTAAACTGCTGAACCACAGAGTAGCAGCCTGACAAAGAATGGAAAAATTAGCATAACAAATTCATATGGTTGCCAATTAAAATAAGCTAGTAGTGTCAAGATTCACTTGACCAGCCACAGGAGAAGACAGGAGCAAACAAATTTTCTTATAGACATGTTAATCACTAACACACACACACACACACACACGCACACATGCATACACAAGGAAATGACGGAGGTCATAAAAACGAGAAGTTTCACTATACAAAAAAATCACATGATGTGTAACAGTTTCATCACCAGCCTGTATAAGTCTCTAATTTAAAAAGAAAACTCCCCAGCATCAGAATCCAGACACAGCTACAGAGTAAAGGAAGAAAGTAAAATTTTATGTAAGTTATTTTTTAGGCCTTAAATGTAGTTGTTCAAATAGTTCTTCTATTTATCACTTTATAATTTCTCCCCATTTAAAAAATATCCACAGTAGGTATTAAAAACCCATAATAACACACCACACAACTTCAAAGACACAACTGGAAATTATTTTGCTTTTCCAGCTGTACTTTCTTGAGAGAGCTTCTGGTCAGAAGAGATAACACAGCCAGCTTTGATTCTGGGCCTCTGCTGATGTTGGTATATTAAAAAGACACAGGTTAGGGTTTTCTATCTTCCCTTTAGGCATGGGATGTTCCTTGTACACACATCTGGCAAAGGCAAAGATGCAGAGAAGGGTCTCCTGCCCCACATCCTTCAGAGTATCTATTTGCACCATATGAACCCATTTGCCTTAGGTAGAAAACTTAACAACTCTGGCTTTCTTGATTCATCTGCAGCACAGAAATACTTGCTGTGAAGCATCCTGGGAGGATCAATGATTATTTATAGGGCTATAACAAGCTCCTTGGAATATACTTGAAATAAAACAAGCATGAGTGTCTTGCCTCTTAAAGAAGTTCCTCTATCAATTCATGCTCTACACATCCAATATTCCAAACAAGTAAGAAGGCTCAGGAGAATATTTTCATGATCACCATTTATTTGGGGCAGAGTGCAGTCCTGTGAAATTAGTACTTGACTCTGTATCCATTGCCCACAGCCACCACTGCTATAGCACATTCGTAGCGAGCCAGAAAAAGACTTCCCAAATTGAGACAAATATCTCCCCTACTTGGTTTTGGGGGCAGAGGGGAAAGCCAGCACAACCAGCAGAATTCTTTTGCTCCAAAATCAATTCAGTATGTACTTCCATGACCTTAGGAACGTATTCAGCACTGTGGAATGGTCATGGAGAGATCTAAGAAGTCCTTGTCCTCCAAAAACTAAATTCTTGGTGTGGAGTCTGGCTTATTGGAATGAAACTACAGAAAACAAGCATGCAGTGGAAAGACGTGAAATAGGAGTTCTGGTTCCAGGCCTATTATTTATTAGCTGCTTCATCTCAAACATGGTGACCTCTTCACTCCACTCATCTGCACAAAGGACTTGCTAGAAGATCTTTTGTTTCCAAATTCTGGAATTCTATTCAAGTATCAAAACGCATTGTGCATTCTATTAAGGTTCAGAAATCATAAAGGGAGGGTGCTGCTGGAGCCTTCCAGAAAGAGGAATTACTAGAGTTAGGATATAAGTTGGTAGAGAAGCAGATATAATCATCCACCACCCTCAACTCTGTCACCACCATCCTTGAAAAAATGCTAGCACCCTGGAAGAATAGAATGGGTGGGGTTTCTGTGAGGCTGGCTGTCGCCTTAACTAATGCTTCAACCCTGGGCCATTTACCTCTCTAGACTTTAATTTCCTCTTTCAAAATACCTGCTTTAGTTATATCACCAATTTTATTTGCGGGAACTACGTGAAGGACTATTTGAAGGAACTAGGGGCATCTGGCTGGCTCAGCCACATTGGGCGTAAAAGCTTATTTAAAAAAATAATAACAATAAGCATGACTAAAACTTAAGCTCTCTAAAATTATAAGATAGTTCTTTTTATCTTTATTAATAATGATACAGATGTAAAAGCTTAATGAGACCAAGAAGTAAAAGAATTTGATATTCTACTTCTAGCAATGGTAGACTAGTCTAAGCAAAACGGCATCCTGAGAATCCAAGGACAACTGTTGTAAAAATCCAAAACCACAAATTGTGTGGTTAAAACAAAACACCAAACTCAACCATTGTTTTGATCACCAAATGGCTAGCTTAGAATAAAACTATATTGTATTTCCATCTATGTGCTCTATAACATATGGATACTAAATAAAATAAAAAGCCTCTCAAAAATTTCATGTTTCCTACTTCCAAAACTCACTGGCAGCATGGATTGGAATGAGAAGTTCAATTTTATGCATGCAAATGTGACACTTATAAATAGGGGTTTTAGGGAACTGGTAAATCAGATTTGCAGAACAGAGGCGGTTGCAAATGGTCACGACTGCTTCTCATTTGATAATAACACATAGTTTCCACATTTAAAATTCTAAGCTGATTTCAATGATTGGGAATAGCTTCTTGATTTTCTGATTTTTACAAGCTGAATTTGGACAGATGCAGTTTATTCTTAAAGGGAATATAAAACAAACAGGAGAAAAATAGTCATTTTACACATTTTTGCTGAGCTAAGTAAATATGAACCTTCTAGTTCTTCTACAATGAGGTTTTATGTCAGTGAAGAGCTAATAGGAGGATAACATATCTGGTAGGAAATCTAAATGTGAATTATTTCCTATCATCAGACATAAGTCAGAATTTAGCTTGTAATTTTAGGTTCACTTTGCAAAAATATGACTAACCTATTTTGGTCCCATACGGAGAAGTCAGCCAATATAACCGCTCCCTCCACTCTAGAGATTTTTCTCTATGATATGCCATGAGGTGCTATATATTACTTTAAGGCTGAGGACGACATACGCCAGTACCTCTATCGAGCCTTCAAACAGCAAATGTTTTTCCAGGCATTTTTCTAACACTTAAGCTCTATGATTTATTAAACTATTTTATGTTATCCTAGAGAAAATGTATAGGTAGGTACGTGCTGAGTTCTGCATTTGGAAGTTGCCCCGTTGATTATCAGGCTAGATTTGGCTGGCTAGATTTGATTCTCTCATTCTTTAGGATAGAATATGCCAAAACTACAGATGATTCCCCTCTGGGCTAGACCTTCCTTTGATCCTGGAAGTTTCAGAACAGAAAAAGACAGAGAAAACCCAAAAGTTTTAAACGTCCCTCTCAAATACAGTCTTTTATTATTACTAACACTGCTTCTAACCTTCTGCGAAAGACTGGATCTTCACTGTATCCATCTCTCTAGGCTTTGAGCTCATGTGTCTGAGTCCACAGCCAAGCACTGTGGGAGCAACCAACTGACTGCTCCAAAGAGAATCATTATTTTCCCAGGGGACAAAAGTTGTGGCTCACGGGCAAAATCCAATCCTATCCTCTTTCATCATTTGGAAGGGATGGCAAACATTATACTCTTTTCTAAAAGAAACAGAAACAAGTGATTAGAATTTCTAGAGACTTTTACCAGGACATTTGAAGAAAATTTTCTATCTTTCTTTTGCTAAAGTAGCTCATCCTCTGGGAAAGGGGAACACAGATCGTGGTTTAACTTGCCTAAGAATAGCAGATAATGGAGTCTGTTAATTCCATCTGCTCCCCCTGAGGAGGAAACAAAACAAAACAAAACAAACATCTTGTGAAGGTGTCAGGACTCCCAGAGTCCCAGGAAAAGATATCCTGAGACTTTGTTATTCTCAAAGGTTCAAATGCACGCCAGCATACTTTGTTGAAAAATACCATTTTGCCTAGCAGAGAATCATTCTTGGGTCCTATCAAACACAGGTAGCATCTGAATTTCCTCAATATTCATTTTAAATGATGATAACTAAAGAGGAAATGGTTATTTCCTGTGGCTATCTACTTTTCTATTTAATCTTCTAGGACCATTTCCATATCCTTTGATGCTATGTCATTTGAGAGCAGTGGTGAGAGAAGAATAAATCTCTTTTCCAAGCATTGCCATGAGTTGAACTCACTTAGGAATTCACTTGTATATGCTATTTAATGACCTAAAATTTGTGAAAATAAGGCCACATTTTTTTAAGTCATTTTGAGTGATTAGAACAACCTCTTAAAAGGCTTTTCTTGAGAATCAGGAAGTAAAACATAAAGGTCTTTAAGAATGATAAATATTCATTCAAAAAATATCTTCAAGTGGAAATAAGGCAGGAATCGGCCTAATTGGTTTCTGTAATGTGTGACTCATTCCAATTTTCAATGATCAAGTTTTATTGTGATATCTATAGTAAGATCTTAAAAGGCAGAGTAGCTTCATTCTAAAATAAAGCTCATCAGTGAATAGGGAAAAAACTGATTGCTTTTAGAAGTGAACTTTTTTCTTTGTTCCATGAGGTTACTCTTGATGTAACCAAATGCAAATTCTAGTTATTTTGCTAGTAATCATCTCCAAGTTAATTTCATAACAAGTCCAACTGAACAGGCATTAGTTTCACACCATAGAAGAGGAAAATTAGTACCTTTTATTTTATTCACTGGCAGAAATCAGGCTCAATATATAAATATTTGCCCTTACAGTCCCCAGATTTCACTAAGATATGGTCAACCTCACTTTATCATATGCTTTAAGAAAAGAGAACCCCATGTTTGCTTTAACAATGAGTACATTCCTTTGTCTAGCAGAGTGCCTGATAAAGAGATGGTTCTTAAAAAAAAAAAAAAAAAAAAAGTAAGTTGCTACATAAGTTTGTTTATCTGCAAATACTAAAAATGCATAAATCTTTTCACTTTTTACTGCTGTGGGACCATGACTTCATGAGAGGTTTGAAGTGTCATCTAGTAACTTCAAAGGATCATTGCAGGATCTACAGTAATGATATGTTGGGGGGAGAGTAGATTAAATACAGGCATTTCTTGAGGTATTGGGGATTCAGTTCCAGACCTCTGCAATAAAGCAAATATTGCGAGAGCAAGTCAAATAAATTTTTTGGTTTCCCAACACGTATAAAAGTATGTGTATATTCTACTATAATCTATTAAATGTGCAATAGCATGATGTCTAAAAAAAAGTACATACCTTAATTTAAAAATGCTTTATTGCTAAAAAGTGCTAGCCATCATCTGAGCTTTTAGCTAGTTCTAACCTTTTTGCTGGTGGAGGGTCTTGCCTGGATGTTGATGGCTGCTGACTGATCAGGGTGGTGGTTGCTGAAGGCTGTCGTGGCTGTGGCAATTCCTTAAAATGAAGCAGCAATGAAGTTTGCCTCATTGATTGACTTTTCCTTTCATAAATAATTTCTCTGTAGAATGTGATACTGTTTGATAGCATTTTACCCAGAGTAGAACTTCTTTCAAAATTGGAGTCAATCCTTTCAAACCCTGTGCTGCTTTATCAACCAATGTTAATGTAATATCCTACATCCTTTATTGTCATTTCGACAGTCTTCACAGCATCTTTACCAGGAGAAGATTCCAGCTCAAGAAACCACTTTCTCGGCCCATTAGAATCAAGTCCTCACCCATTAATGTTTTACCATGAGATTGCAACAGTTCAGGGTCCACGTCTAGCTCTCCAGCTATCCCCATAACATCTGCAGTTACTTCCTCCACCTAAGTTTTAAACCCCTCAAAGTCATCCACGAGGGTTGGAATCAGCTTACTCCAAACTCCTGTTCATGTTGATACTTTGGCCTCTTCCCATGAACCACAAATGTTTTCCTAATGGCATCTAGAATAGCAAATCCTTTCCAGTAAATTTTCAATTTACTGTGCCCAGATCCATCAGAGGATTCACAATCCATGGCAGCTACAGTCTTATAGACTGTATTTCTTAAATAATAAGACTTGGAGTTGAAATCACCTCTTCCTCCATGGGCTACAGAATGAATGTTGTGTTAGCAGGCATAAAACAACATTAATCTTATTATGCATGTCCATCAGCGCTCTAGGGTTACCAGGTGCATTATTAATGGGCAGCCCTATTTTGAAAGAACTTGTATTCTGAGCAATAGGTCTCACCAATGGGCTTAAAATATTCAGGAGGGGCACCTGGGTGGCTCAGTGGGTTAAGCCGCTGCCTTCGGCTCAGGTCATGATCTCAGGGTCTTGGGATCGAGTTCCGCATCGGGCTCTCTGCTCAGCAGGCAGCCTGCTTCCCTCTCTCTCTCTCTCTCTCTCTCTGCCTGCCTCTCTGCCTACTTGTGGTCTCTCTCTGTCAAATAAATAAATTAAATCTTTAAAAAAAAATATTCAGGAAAATATGTGTCGTCATCCAGGCTTTGCTGTTCCATTTATAGAGCAAAGAAGAGTAGATTTAGCATAATTCTTAAGGGCCTTAGGATTTTCAAACTGATCAATGAACACTGGATTTAACTTAAAGTCCTCAGCTGCATTAGCCACTAACAAAAGAGTCAGCCTGTCATTTGAAGTTTTGAAGCCAAGCACTGACTGCTTCTCTCCAGCTATGGAAGTCCTAGATGGCATCTTTTCTAAATGGAGGGCTGATTCAACTACATTGAAAATCTGCGGTTTCATGTAGCCACCATCATGAATTATCTGAGCCATATCTTCTGGATAAGCTGCTGCAGCTTCTACATAGCCTTTGCTGCTTCACCTTGCACTTAGATGTTATGGAGATGGTTTCTTTCCTGAAACCTCATGAATCAACCTCTGCTAATCTTCAGACTTTTCTTCTGCAGCTTCCTCACCTCTTTCAGCCTTCACAGAACTTGACAGTTAGGGTCTTGCTCTAGATCGGGCATTGGCTTAAGGAATGTTGTGACTCATTTGATTTTCTACCCAGAGCACCGAAACTTTCTCCACGTCAACAATAGACTGTTTCACTTCCTTATCGCCCATGTGCTTGCTGGGGTAGCACTTTTAATTTCCTTTAAGAACTTTTCCTGTGCATTCACAGCTTGGCTGACTGTCTGGTGTAAGAGACCTATCTTTCAGCCTGTCTTGGCTTTCAACATACCTTCCTCACTAAGCTTAATCACTTCTAGCTTTTAATTTCAAGTGAAAGACATGTGACTTGTCCTTTCATTTGAACATTTAGAGACCACCACAGGGTTATTACTTGGCTTAATTTCAATATTGTTGTGTCTCCGAGCATAGAGAGGCCCCAGGAGAGGAAGAATGGCCAGTGAGTGGAACAGTTGGAACACACACAACATTTATCGATTAAGTTCGCCATCTTATATGGGCATGGGTCCTGGCACCCCAAAATAGTTACAATAGTAACATCAAAGATCATTGATCACAGATCACCACAACAAATATACTAATAATTAAAAAGTTTGAAACATTGTGACAATTACTGAAACGTGATACAGAGGCACAAAGTGAGCAAATGCTGTTGGAAAAATGGTGCCCAGAGACTTGCTTGAGGCAAACTGCCAATATGTCAAACTTTCACTATGTAAATATTCAATATCTGCAAAGCATAATAAAGTCAAGTTGCAACAGAACGAGGTATGCTTATATTAATTTTTTATTGTCTTTGTTTTCTGGGATCCTTTATGGGAACATACTACAGTGCAGAACAGGGATTGTCTAAAACAAGTTTCAGGAGTTTCGACGACTTTTGACTGGAGAAATCTGATCATATTTGTATATCTTTGGCAAAATCAGAGTTTAAAAGGAGATTTGTAAATTTCTGATTTAAGCTAAGCAAGATAGGTTGGAAAGCTAAATAAAAATAGAAGGAAAGGCTGTCATAGTCACTACCGTGCACTGACTCACAAGTGTGGCCACGTTATAATGAGGACCTTCTAGTAACTATGCCGCCTTGGCTGCGGGGGCACCTGTG
Organism: Meles meles; assembly: GCF_922984935.1. Taxonomy (NCBI): domain Eukaryota; kingdom Metazoa; phylum Chordata; class Mammalia; order Carnivora; family Mustelidae; genus Meles; species Meles meles. The sequence continues at coordinate 76,587,892 of NC_060069.1, forward strand.
TATATGCTACATTCAACACTAAAACTGGGTGGTGTTATAGCCAGTCTCTAATATACAGAGAAAGTGTGGTGGATGAGGAAAAAATAACGATTAACATTAGCATTCTGAGACAAAGATTCCCTCACCACCACTCTTTGATTGCTAAGAGATTTTCCAAAACAAAAATTCTCAGATCTTTAAGAGTATGTGTGTCTATGTCTGTGTGTGACAGAGACAGAGACAGAAATAGGGAGACAGAGAAAGATGAAAGACAGAGACAAATAGACCAATCTTTAAGATTATGTGACAGCCACACACTTGCAAGGAATGTAAGACCCTAAATCCTTAAGCTGTAGAACATGCCATGATTAAACTTGCAAAAACTTAGGTGGGGGAGGAAAGCAAGTCATTAAGAAATTAATGTGGCAGGATATGAAAGCAAAATGCATAAATGTAACTGCTGGGTTTCAACTGCCTCATGTAAAGGTACAGTCTATCCTTGGGGGATGTGAGGTCATATACTGCATTCCTAAAAATTAAAACCCTCTTATGTGCAGGAAAGGTAAACAGGCTTTCATGGCCATAGAGTTGTATCCATTTAGAGCTTCCAGATGGGTCATTAAACCTCACTGTGAAAGAGGAGGCCAAGAAAGGCCTTCCAGAGTTGAGGTACTAGGAGGCTGGGAAGGAGAAGCAGGCTCCACTCTGGGGACCCCAGCCCTTATTCCCATAGGGCACCCAGAGGTGGCTCTGAGCAGGGTGCCCACAAATAGGTGGCTTTGGAGCATGCTACCCTTAACTGGTACTTGTGGAGCCCGGGAGGGCACTTCTGTGAGTTCCCCATGCCCAAGTGGTGGAGCACTTGACAAAGTGAACAGAAGGAGTCATGGTGACCATGACAGTGGTTTAGGACCAGGCCTCTCCCAGGGTTCCCAGGACCAAATAAGCCCTGAGAAACCAAGGCTGGGACAGTGCAGTACGTGTTTGTGTGCACGTGCATGCGTGCCTGTGTGTGCAGCGGGGGTATGGGAGGGGGAGGCAGAGAATCCAAATAATGGTTGACATCAGATTCCTCACCAGCCCTGGCAAGAAAAGGCTCAGAAACTGATTTAATTTGAGTGATAAAAATAGACAAGTAATGCTTTCTTGAGCCCAAGTTTCATAGAGCAATTCACACCAGCTCCTCTCTTATTAACTTTCTAAAGCAAAACAGGAAAAAGCAGGTATCTGACATTTTGATGCAGATATTTTTGACAGGAGGAAATTTTTATCCAGTCTAAAACCAAACTATCAAGCTTTAGCTTTTGTGTAAATAATAATACAATATGTTCAACAGACATCCTCTTTCTTCCCAAGAGCCTTCCTCCATCCCCAAGCCTATGAGGGTATCCTCCACAGGTGGCATGAGGATGAGGTCTGTGCATACTTATTGCATTCATTGGTTTGGTTTTTCTTTTGAGGGGTGCCTTTTTATTTTTAAGACAGCACTGTTAAATGGCCACAACCAAATACCCTATTTTGGAAGAAAGCCCAGTTCTTAAGTGGCTCAATTACGATCTCAGATCATGAAAAAGCAGAACATAGTTGACACAGGCCAGATGAAGCGGGTAAAGGAAGAAAAGAGAAGACCTCAGAAAAGGCTTCCCAGGCGGTCAGCCTTCTAAGTCAGAGGGTTTACAGAGCTGGCCCTATATTTTCCAGTCTAATGCGGCTCTTCCTGTATTTTGTGGGTTTCACTAATTTTATTCTAACACTAAATAGTACTAATGACTATGATTCTCACTCAGACAAAAGGAATTTCAAAGCATTATCCAACTCAGAAAATTTCACGATCTTTTTCACTAACCATCCAGGGTTTAATAACCCTTCTCGTTAATCTCTGTTTTATTCCTGGTGCTGTACTTAAGGCCTGGTGCCCTCTTCATTCGTATGTATCATTGTGCTTCTGAGTCTAATGACTTGAACGTGACATTTTGAAATTTAATGCTATCACCTAATGTCTTCTACTGCCATCTAATTTTTGGTCTTAGCAAACTTGCTTTTCTCTTTTCTGGATTCAAATTATTCCATATAACAACATTTTATTAATTACTAGATCCATGCAATAACATGTTTCTTATTGTTCTCTTTCAGCCAAGTCAATGGTGAACTATTAATCGTTCTTAAAGTATCATTTTCCAAGATAATTTTTTAAATTATAGGAATTCAGTACATTCAATTGTGTAATTTGATGTGGATATTTTAATATCAAGAGCTCTTAAGAAACAATACATTTAATCCATAACTTCTATATTATGTAGAATATTTATACATAGTACCACTTTTTTTTAAGGTTTTACTTTCTAAGTAATCTCTACACCCAATGTGGGGTTCGAACACACAACCCCAAGATCAAGGGTTGCATGTTCCACTGACTGAGCAAGCCAGGCACCCCCATAGTACCACTATTTAGATTCAGTTTTGTTTTTCACATCTGAAAGATATTCCTGATCCTACTCTGAATTCTAATCCACTATGATGCTTTGTAATAAAATTTCCAAACAGATTAAAGAACAAATTTTCAAAAGATTTGGGCATGCTGTTTTCCACAGTGGCTGAACCAGTTTGCACTCCCATCAACAGTGGTGAGTGTTCCTTTTTTTTTTTTTTTTTTAAGATTTTATTTATTTATTTGACAGACGGATCACAAGTAGGGAGAAAGGCAGGCAGAGAGAGAGGAGGAAGCAGGCTCACTGCTGAGCAGAGAGCCCGATGCGGGGCTCGAACCCAGGACTCTGGGATCATGACCTGAGCCGAAGGCAGAGGCTTAACCCACTGAGCCACCCAGGCACCCCGAGTGTTCCTTTTTCTTCGCATTCTTGTAGCATTCTTGTAGCACTTGTTGTTTCTTGTGTTTTTTATTTTAACCATTCTGACAGCGGTGAGGTGATAGCTCATTGTAGTTTTGATTTGCATTTCCCTAATGAGTGATGTTGAGCATCTTTCCATGTGTCTGTCATTTTTTTTTAAGATTTTATTTATTTATTTGACAGACAGAAATCACAAGCAGGCAGAGAAGCAGGCAGAGAGAGAGGAGGAAGCAGGCTCCCTGCCAAGCAGAGAGCCTGATGCGGGGGCTCGATCCCAGGACTCTGGGATCATGACCTGAGCTGAAGGCAGAGGCTTTAACCCACTGAGCCACCCAGGCGCCCCTGTCATGTTTTTTTTATATGCGTCTGTCATGTTTTTTTATATGGCGGTCTCTTCCTCTCATCTGCTATCAGTGTTTCTGTATATGATAGTCCTTCTCCAACCACCTGCCTTTTGCTTTTAATAACTGTGGACATGGAAACCAGATAACCAGGCTTATGAAAATCATGTCTTAGATGCGTAAGGCTGAAGGAATTTTGCTATGCCTAAAGTATATGAGATAGGAAGAAAGGACCTTATGATATCTATTTTAGTCATCCAGAGACCACTTTTTTACTGTCCATTGATTAGTTATGTTAAAACTGATCATGGCCAAAAATGCAAGTTCTAGAAAGGTCAACAATTTCTAAAAGTAGAAACACTTTCATTGGTCTGTCACTCTATAGTTTACATAACAATATAAGTTTAGATGAATCTAGCTAGAACAGACTATTTATGATGCCAGTAGATTGGGAGATTTCTTTAATACCTTCAAGCATTAGTGCGATTGTGAGACCAAATTTGTCCCACTAATGCATTTGCAGGATGCCTACTCAGTTCACTGAACCCAGTACTGTCATGTGTAGCCTCTAAGTCAATGAGTGCAGATGATGATATGCAATTGCAGAGCAACAGAAATGAATGGCATTGGAAGCGGAAATGAATGGCATTGGAAGCATTCAAGAATCCTAATTCCCTCTCTTGTCTTCAGCACCTGTTCCCTAAGCTCTTGAGAGCAGTGTCTCTGTTCTGCCCCATGAAGTTAAGCTTAGAAGAATGCACAGAGACAGAATTAAGAAACAGCTGATGAACAAGTGTTCCTATAGCTTAAAAATTAAAGTTCCCGGCAGAAAAGGGTTTGGTGCTATATGTTTCTAAGTCACTTTAGAAATTGGTGGTGGTCAAAATTTCTTTTCTCTCATATTTGGAAAGCCTGACTCCACCAATAAGTTCCATGATCTTAATCATGCCCGTATTCAGCCCAAATGCCTTTCTGATACCTAGAAATGGAACAAGAAGCATATGGAGTAAAAAACAGTAGCTGAAGTTGGAAGCATATGTTTCTCAAAGGTGCTGCCAGAAAAAAACTCAAATATAAAACTGGCCCTCAACTGGCAGCTGTCTAAAAAAAAAAAAATATATATATATATATACACACATATATTTTAAAAGGTAGATTTCAGAGTTACTGAAAAGAGATATGTAGGCAGGAATCTTGGTTGAAATCTGACATCATGAAAGTTGAAGATGACAGAGTATTTTTAATCTCTATTTTTCTATTAATCTGTATACCCAAATGAATGACACCACAGCAGATGTGTTACATTTTAGCATCTAGACCATTATTTTTGTTTCAATTATGCACAACCCACTACTAAGACAAGATTTCCAGTAATTTCTAAAAAAAAATTAGTCTCGATATTCACAGCACATATAGCTGATAAAGAATTTCTGTCCAGAATATATAAAGAACTCTTACAACTCAATAGTAAGAAGGCAAACAACACAATTAGAAAAACACTGACCGGGGCGCCTGGGTGGCTCAGTGGGTTAAGCCTCTGCCTTCGGCTCAGGTCATGATCTCAGGGTCCTGGGATCGAGCCCCGCATCGGGCTCCCTGCATAGCAGGGAGCCTGCATTCTCCTCTCTCTCTGCCTGCCTCTCTGCCTACTTGTGATCTCTCTGTCAGGTAAATGGATGAGGTCTTTAAAAAAAAAAAAAAAGAAAGAAAAACATTGACCAAAAATTTGAAATAGATGCTTCACAAAAGAAGATATGTATGACTTAGAAATTCCACTCTGAGGTATTCACCCAAGAAAAATGAAAAGATATTTCTATTCAGAGATTGTACATGAATGTCCACAGCAGTTTTATTGATGGTAGTCAAAAACTGGAAACGACCCAAATATCCATCAATAGCTGAATGGATACATATTATTCAGAAATGAAAGAAAGGAACTACTTACTGATCTATACAACAACATAGATGAGTCTCAGAAACATGCTGAGCAAAAACAAGCCAGACACAAAGGAGAAGGTACTGTATGAGTCCATTCAGATGAAACTCCAAAAAAGACAAATTTAATACATACTGACAGAAAGCATACCGATGGTTGCCTGTGACCAAAGGTGAAGGTAGAGGATAAATGAGAAGAGGCACAGGGAAACTTTCTGGAGTGAGGAAATGTTCTGTATCTCGGCTGTGGTGGTCATTACACAGCTGTATAAATATATCAAAACTCACTAAAATGTACTTAAAATGGTTTGTTTTATTATAGATAAATTGTACCTCAATAAAGTTGATTTAAGAATTAGTTTCATGTTAAAAAAAAAAAAAAAAAAAGAATTAGTTTCATGTTAACAAAACTAAAAAATCAGATTTTCTTCAGCCTCTGACATCGTGATTCACTATCTACTCCTTGAGAGCCTAGGTTCCCTATACTTGTTCAGAACACTACATTTACCTATTTTGCAACTTCATAATTTAACTTTTTCTACATTATCTCCTTCAAACTCATTAATCCACCTCAACTAGCTGTTGAGAGACCTAGGACTTTATGTGCTGTTAGGAACCTCTACTCTTCTTCCTTTTAAACACAGCCCCAGGTACAGTGCATTTATCTAGAAAAATTCATATATCATCTGCATGGGATACCCATGTGTTATTCACAGAACATCTTGGTTATAGGACATCCCACTAAACACCTCATCTATCCTCCGGGAATTTGCTTCATATTCAACTGAGCCCATTACAGCACATAACGCCACCAGATAAAACTCTTAAATTGGTTACCAAATTCAACTTTCACAAAAGAAAACTTAGGATTATTTATATCACTATTCTTCACTTCCCACTGCTACCCTGTTTCCAAAATCTCCCCCTCTCCTGACTAGAGGATCTCCTACAACATTGTAAAATGTCTGGGAAAGAGATAACTTATTCTTGCACATTTTATCCCTCACAGTACCTACAGCAATGCCCTGAACTTCACAATTTCTTAATAACTGTTTGTCACATGAATTTGTACATCAAACCACCAGCCAATCTGCTATAATTACTACTTCTTCAACAGTTTCTATATGACACACTTCAATTTAAGCAAATAACTCTCTTGCATGGACAGTCCTATTCTTATAGAAGGTCATAGAAGACTTAGAGAAGTAATTTGCTAGAATCGATGGAATTTCAGGTCTTAGGAGAGGAAAGCGAATGCCTTCAGAATCTCTCCGACAGTTGCCTATTATCCTTTCCCCCGCATTTAAGAGTTTGCTCTCCCAGTACAGAATATGAAAAGAAGGTAGTTCTGCCATGTTTTCAAGAGCACCAACCCTAGATACAGGCTTTACTCAAAGAGGGCTTCAATTTCTTCCTCTGTGATTAATGGGCTGGGTTAAATGTTAATATATGGGGGGAAGCCCTTTGTAAATGCACACTAACAAATAGAAGGATTATTTCCTAACCTATAAGAGGTGGGGAGGTGGATTTGCAATGGGATGGCAAGTAGACCCCACTTGCATAATTGCCTGAAACTCTATGTTAGGAAAAGCTGAAAGGTTTATCCTGGGCTCAGGAGAAGTTCTGAAGAGTTCAAGTATTCTCTAAATTCTGTTCAACTTTCAGGATGTGTGATCACCTCAAGATTATCTCAAGACGATCCCTTAACTTCATCACTATTTATCTCCCCTTCCAAAAAAAAAAAAGTCCTTAGAGGCCATATACAAAATGTAAAGTTTTTAACAAAGCATTCAAGGACCTTGACAATTGGCCCTATTCTCTCTTGCTAGCACTGCTCTTCTACCAAATGCTTCTGAGCACCTTTCACTGTCATCATTGCTTGTACATACATGAATTCACCTGCTTTCATATCTGTATTTTTATTCAGCTGTGCCTTATTCATGCCATTCCCTGAACCCAGAATGAAATCCCCTCTCTTCTAACTGTATTATCATACTCACTGCTCAGGGCTCAGCTCAATGACTAGTTCCTTTTTGATCACTTCGCACTCTTCTAAAGGAGCGTGAGAGCCTATATCTCCATCAGAGTACATGGGACTCTGTCCATCATTGCTGTTAGTTGCTTACACATTTAACTGCTCTACTTGGTGGTGAAATGCTTGCGAGCAAACACTATCTTGGTGATCATCATATTCCTACACTATTTATCTCCATGCATTCACATTGAGTAGACAGACCTCCATAAATACTTGGTGAATAAATTTCATCAATCCTCTTTGCTTCTGTGTAATGATTACTGTTTCCAAATATAAGATATGCTTTTTAAAAAGGAGAGTAGTGATAAGTAGATTACATTCTCAAGTAATGTTAAGCAGACTTCCTCCTCCAAGTTTATGGGTATTTATAAAAGAGCTCGAGAAACTGATGAACAACTATTTAAAAAAAATTATTTATTTGCATAAACAGCATGGCATCCATGTCTTATTGTTCCAGATTTAACAAGGATCCATATTTCTTCCTTGTAAGTCATTTTAAGGACAAACATCCACAGCAAAAGCAACTCTAAGGTCATGACTTTGAGCATAAATAGAATCTAATATAAACATGAGCTAATACTTAAAAAAGAAAGCCTAAAGCCAAGTTTCTTGAGTTAGTTGTAACCATTATAGGGTCATTATTTAAAGACTAGCAAAAATTCAAAACAGAGTAGACAGCGAGTACATCCAAAGGGGTTCATACTCCAAACAAGGACAATACAAAGAAATAAAAAGACTTTTCTTTCTTTGCTGAATATTCTCCTTTTGCCCCTCCAGAGTCATTCTCTACCTTCCCCTATGCTCTGCCCTGAGAGACTGACCTATATAGTCAGCATCAATTGGACTCCCTTGCATTCTGGCTTCTCACTGGGTCTGGCCAGTGGGAAGCAGGAGATCAGAATGTGGGAAGAGAATGAAGTTAAGACATTTATCTCCTTGGATTCCTCTCTACCAAACTACAGGCTGGCAGTGGCTGTATCCATGTTCCTGGAGAGCAGTCTCTCTTTCCTATCTTCAGTTCTCGCTGGTTTCCACTAACATGATAGCCCTTGCTTTAAGGTTTAGGGGTAGTGACAGCTTCACACTGTTGCAGGTCCAAGGATGTCTCACCATCCCTTTTTTATTTTCCTTAACTCTGACTTTTGTAAACGGTCGTTTCATTAAACATAGTGACAATACTTGGAAAGGAATTTGGCAAGTTAGTTTATGATGAAGAAAATACTGAAATCTCAGCAATAGATAAAACAAAATAAATAAAATATATACCAAAGAGGGAAAACACTAAATTGTCAATTAAGAAAAATGAAGAAATGCAGAATAAAAAAATTTGGACTTAAAGAAAAACATGCATGAATTTTTAAAAATTTTTATTATAATTTCTTAAACATAAATTTCTTAATTGTTCTGTTTTTGATGTGATTTTTTTCTAAGTAGACTGGAAATTATGATAAAAACTTTTTTAAAAATTTTTATCCTAAGCTGCTTCTTAATACCTATATTTTTTACAGTCATGCTATAGCTCTAGTGTTGAAATTCAAAGAATTATATGAAATTTATACTTTCACTGCCTTCCATGTTCCATGGACACTATGCTTTTGTTGCATCCATGTATATATTATGTTTCATTCTTTAAAAAAAAAAAAAGATTTATTTATTTATTTTTGGAAAGAGAGGATGTGTGAGCATGGTGATGGGGGTGAAGCAAAGGGAGAGTGAGAGAGACTCTCAAGCAGGCTCCCCACTGAGTGCAGAGCTAGATGCAGGGCTTGATCTCATGACCTCAAGATCATGACCTAAGCTGAAACCAAAAGTTGGATGCTTAACTGCCTAAGCCACCCAAGCACCCCCGACTCCTGGTATTTATGTCCTATGTAATCTCTCCCCTTGGATGTGGGCTGGACCAAGTGACTTGCTTCAAATGAATAGAATATGGCAAAGTGATGATTCTGGAGTTAGAAAAATATTATGACTTCTATCTTGGGTGCTCTGTCTTGTGTTACATATTTCTGGAATTCTTAAAAGTTTCTAAAATATGTTTTCTCTAGATGAGCCTGGGTGGCCCAGTTGGTTGAGCATCTGACTCTTGTTTTCGGCTCAGGTCATCATCTCGGGGTTGTGAAACTGAGCTCCTTGCTCATCATGGACTCTGCTTAGGACTCCCTCTCCCTCTCTTCCTGCCCCTCCCCCAATACCCTATGAATACGTGCAGGCTCTCTCTCAAATAAACAAATAAATCTTTTTTAAAAAAATATTTTCTCGGGGCGCCTGGGTGGCTCAGTGGGTTAAGCCGCTGCCTTCGGCTAAGGTCATGATCTCAGGGTCCTGGGATCGAGTCCCGCATCGGGCTCTCTGCTCAGCAGTGAGCCTGCTTCCCTCTCTCTCTCTCTGCCTGCCTCTCTGTCTACTTGTGATCTCTCTCTGTCAAATAAATAAATAAAATCTTAAAAAAAAAAAATTTTCTCTAGTTCTACTTTTCCCATCAAAAAGTAAATGGGAAAAAGGTTAGCCAATACTAGATAGACTCTTACCAACAGAAAATTGTTCTTAAAAGGAACAAGGACTAAAAAAGGAAAAGAATCAGTGAAAGATAATATAAAAAGCTACATAGATTTGAATCTGTAAGATGCAATGACTTTCTCTTAGGGTACTAAAAGAAATTGCTTAAATCTCTTGATGATCAGGTCCTAATTATATAAAACAAAGTATCTGTAATGTATAAAATTATAAATATGTTATGATTTTGATTAGGACTATTAAAAGAAGATAGCCCTAGAAGTGACTGTTTTGTAAGCTTAACTTCAATGAGGGAGAGGAGTCACCAAAAAACTAGGAAAATAAAATACAGTTCTCAGAACTTATTAGATGGACATTCAGGTGATTGAGAAGTCAAAATTCCATGCTTATCAATGAATCAGTTTCAATCTGTAAAAAACAATGTTCCAAGGTGAAGAGGATTCAGTTGAGGTGTAATGAGATTGAAAATAACTGACTGGCAGAACATGCCTTTTATAATAGAGAGTGATATCAAAGCTACAATGAAGAGAACACTAATTCTGAATGACAATGTTATACATTAGAAATAGAAAAAGACAACTATCATATGATCTCCCTGATATGAGGACATGGAGAAGCAACATGGGGGGTTAGGGGGATAGGAGAAGAATAAATGAAACAAGATGGGATTGGGAGGGAGACAAACCATAAATGACTCTTAATCTCACAAAACAAACTGGGGGTTGCTGGGGGGAGGTGGGGTTGGGAGAGGGGGAGGGGGTTATGGACATTGGGGAGGGTATGTGCTATCGTGAGTGCTGTGAAGTGTGTAAACCTGGCGATTCACAGACCTGTACCCCTGGGGATAAAAATACATTATATGTTTATATAAAAAAAAAATTTGGAAGGGGAGGCGAACCATAAGAGACTATGGACTCTGAAAAACAACCTGAGGGTTTTGAAGGGTCAGGGCTGGGAGGTTGAGGGAACAGGTGGGGGGTAACGGGGAGGGCACGTTTTGCATGGAGCACTGGGTGTTGTGCAAAAACAATGAATACTGTTACGCTGAAAAAATAAATAAAATGGAAAAAAAAAAGTAGTTCACTGAAGCATAAAAGGAATGATGAAACTATTAACATAAATAATACAATAAAGAATCATTTGTAAATGAAAAAAAAAAGAAATAGAAAAAGAATGCAAAAGGGAAATTCAGTAGAGTACTTTATATGAAGTTAGGTTAGCAAGTCACATGGTCAGAATTACCCCTTAAGATCCTGGAAAGGGTCATGGGAATACAGATTGTAATGTCCCTCTGCCAGTCCTTCCTCTAGCACGAGTCAGGTCTTTATCTTTCTGCTGTAAACCAGATAAAGAAATCGGAGCATGCTGTACAAAATCACATATCTTTCAACACCAAAATAATGCCAAGAATGGCAAAGGCTCACAACACGAGAGGCACAAAGCAACAAAGATGACTGAGGAACAGCAAGTTCACATCTCACATTGCAAGTTTGCTCCAGGAATAGCACAGGGGAATCACTCGTATCATGAAAGATATTATATTCTCTCTCTCTCCCCCTCTTACATTCTCTCCTTCCCTCCCTCCTTTCCTTCACCCCCTTTTCTCCCTCTCCACTCCCATAAGGTAAAGCACATATGACAATAAGCCATTACAGTCAAACGGGGTAGAAAACAACTAGTTATAATCGTAGCTGACAGCAATGCAGCACTGACACTTTTAAAAAATAAGGTCAGGAAGGACTTGTCCCATTGACTTGAGCTCATCTTCTAAGCACAACAGGCCATCGTCATATCCTTACTGTTTGTTCCTTTTCTACCCTGGGATTACACTAAGCACTCCCCTACCATGGAGGATAGACACATGGAGGGGGAGGGAGTAGGAATACATCACTCTAAAAGTCAAGAGACCTGGGCTCTAGATTGGTTCTACCCTACACTAACTGTGTGAACATGATCAGATCCCACGACTTTTCTAGAACTCAACTTTCTCTTTTTAGAAATATAACCATTATCCTAGACAGTGAGCTCTTTAAGACAATTTTTGGCTTTAGATTATGCATCTATTTTCCACTATATCATGCTGTGAAATCTGTTTTTTCTGGTACTGTAATGAATCTCTTGTGAAGTGTTACAGGCTGGTTAAGAGCTGGTGCTCTGGAGTCCAGTAAATCTGGGTTCATATCCCAGGGCTGCCACTTTCTAACTGAGACATGGGCAAGTTGCTAACCTCTGTGAGCCTCTGTTTTCCCATCTAAAATGGGGACAATAATATCCCTCTTGCGACAGGACGGCTATGAAGATAAAGCAGGTAACATATATAAATACCTCACACAGTGTCTAGCACACTGTAAGCATTAAATATATGTTATCACTGATGATGGTGATGATGTTACTGGAATAAAATGCATTAAATATCTGTTTAGGGTGAAGCCCCAGGCCTTACATACAGAAGAGCAGGAAGCAAATGACATCCTAGGATATCAAACCAACACCCTTCCCTCATTAGCTCCTTGTGCCAATCCGCAAAACTCTCCAAATCAAATCTTGTCCAAAGTATCATATCTATTCTGGCTTCACAGTCTAGGACAGGCTTCCAAACTATGGACAATAGTCTTTGCCTACATGGAAATAGGAAACATGCTTAAATCTGAGATTATTTGCTTGTACAAGGAAGTCAAAGAAGTTTATCTGAGATTTTATTCTGTTATAAAAAAAAAATCACACACCCCCTCATCAACTTTTTTAAGCTTAAAAGGTAGATTTTAAAAGGAAGAGAAAGAAATAGAGATGAAGATGCTTAGAATTAAAATTATGTTAATAAAAAGGTCAAAGACAAGAATTTATATGCCATACAAGAAAGTTAATTAAAAACAAATTATTTGAAAAGGCATTGTGATAACAGAAAACACAATTAGCATGTTTCAGTTGGCTTTTATCCATCCAAGAGCAATTTAATCCCAAAACACAGAACCAATTCAAATCTAGAAAATACAATAGCAACAGTAAAATTAGTATTTCTTTTCTTAAAAAACCTGTTCTTCTAATGGATATTAATCTAAGAAAAACCTTACTTTTAGTGGCATACACAATATGTCCATTTTGTGCAAGAAAATATATTCACAGGGCACCTGACTGGCTCAGTCGTTAAGTGATCCTAGGGCCCAAAATGGTTTCCTTTGCCAGTCAGCACGGGGTACTTAGAGCTAAGAATAAATAGCAATAGGATGCGATAATAAGAGGGCAAAACAACAACAAAACAATTTTTATCTAATATCAGTTTTTAATTAATTAGCACCAATTAATATTTGGATAATTAAAAGCAAAAGAAAACAAAAGCATCAACAAAAAGCTATGATTAATTTTTACAATTTGCCAGTTTGTTGATGAAAACCTGAGTGTATATATTCTTGTAGAGAGTTGTGAATCTACCTCAGAGATACCTGACTTCAGTACCTGACTCTATTTCTGACACTGCCTCCAGAGCCTTTGAGTATTTATTTAAGTTCTAGGCCTCAGATTCCTTGCAACTTCATCCAGATGTTAGAAGGATCAATCTGACAGAGTAAAAGATATGAAATATCCCCTTCCTATAACACGTATGTAGGGAAAAGCTTTCAAATAGAGCAAAGGACAGAGGGGAATGGTGTAGATATTAAACTTCAAGGTAAGGATCCCTTCCTATAGAACAGTGGTTCTCAAATGTTAGCACACATCAGAATCATCTGGAGGACTTCTTGAATGAAGAAGACTATCTCCCTGAGGAGAATGTGCCTCACAGGCTGCTCAGTGATGCTGACATGGATGCTGACGTGGCTGCTCAGGACCACTCTGAAAACACTTTCAGAACGCCACTATCCACACTGGCTCCATACCCCCAAGTGCTGGGGTAGATAACCAGCAAACAAATTCTTGTCCCTCCACATGATACCCAGTTTTCCCTCTCCCTGGCACTCATTCATTCACTAGAAAACAATTTTATAATATCCTTAAGACAATTTCAGTATAAAGTGAAAGACAATGCTTTCATTATCCAGAAGAGAGAAAAAGGGGCAGAAACAAAATTCAAAAAAATAGTTTCATAATTTATCCCCAATTAAGAGTATAAACTCCTAGAGGACAAGTGACTTACCTATCATTATCCTCCTCACACACATCCCTAATACATGTCTGATATATGGTAGACCCTTAATAAACATTTACTGGATTAAAAAGAAATGATAATCAAAGTAATAGAAAATGTCATCCTTAAAAATAATAGCTACCATCTATTAAATACCTTTCCCCCAAAAGATTCTTAAAAATTGGTCTGGTCATAATTCTAGGAAAAAAGGATTAGGATATACAATTTTATACCCTTTTTTTTTTAAGATTTTATTTATTTGTCAGAGAGAGAAAGGAAGAGAGAGAGAGAGCACAAGCAGGGAGAGTGGCAGGCAGAGGGAGAAGCAGACTCCCCACTAAGCAGGGAGCTCAATAGCAGAACTCGATCCCAGAACACTGAGATCATGACCTGAGCCAAAGGCAGACTTAACTGACTGAGCCACGTAGGCATCCCTACTCATTCATGATAAAAAAACATTTTTCAACTATACAAAGACATCAACAAATGTTTATGGAGGAATTACAAGATGTGAGGCACATTCCAAGCACTGGAGATAAGGCAACCTATGAGCAGAAAGCTGAAGGAAATGGAGAGAGCCATGCTGAAATCTGGAAGAAAGCATTCAGGCAGAAGGAATGCAAAGGCCTTGAAATAAGCACTTGCTATGAAAGAGGAACAAGGAGATCAGTGTGACTAGAGAGGAGTGGGTGAGGAGGAGCGTGTTAAAGGAAGATGAGTTCACAGTGGAGGGCAGGGGGACACGTGGGAACAGATCTTGTAGACCATTATATAGATACAGACTTTTAACCTTAGTGAAATGGATGCTGGCTGGCTGCTAGAATGGCCTCTGGAGGACCGAAGGCAGAAATGGAAAACCCAGCCAGGGGATATGCAGCAACAGAAACAAATGATGGTAGCTTGGACAAGGGTAGTAACCAGGATCATGGTAAGAAATGGTCCAATTCTGGATATATTTTGGACAATAGAGCTTACAAGATTTTCCAGTGAATTCAACAACCTAAAAGTTTTATTTTGTTTGATGAACTGGATGACCCCAGTGTTTTTGGCTTAAGTAACTGGGACAGTAGATTTGACACTTAATAAGATGAGTAATACTTACGAAGTTCAGGTTTGGGTAGGGAAAATGAGAGTTCAGTTTGTGGCATGTTAATTTTGAGATATCAAGTATACAGTGGGAGGTATTCATTCACAAGAGAGGTAAGAGCTAAGATGTAAACTTTGGATTTATATAGAGGGCATTTAAAGCCACGAACCTAAATGAGATCACTTAGGGAATAAGCGTTTAGAGAAGAAAGCAGAGTTGAAAAACAAGCCCTGAGACATCACAACATAAAGAGACTAAAGAGATAAAGAAGAACCAGCAAAGAAATACTGTCCAGTGAGCTAAGAAGAGAATTTTTAAAAATTTTAATTCCAGTGTAGTTAACAGTGTTATACTAGTTTCAGGGGTACAATAGAGTGATTCAATAGGTCCAAATATTACTCAGCACTCGTCAAGATAAGAGTACTCTTAACCCCCTTCATCTATTTCACCCATCCCCCTACCCACCTCCCCTCTGGTAATCCCTGATTGTTCTCTATAGTTAAGATAAAAGGAGAATTGTTTTAAAGTGGCATCTTAGGAGCCAAATGAATATAAGAGAAAGTGATTGTCAGTTGCTACAGAAAGCTTAAGATAAGGACAAAGAACTGATTGTTAGGTATAATAATACTGGTGGTACCAATAATACTGTTTACTCATGTACATTTTATGGAAAAATTACTTGAGGAAGAAAAACTACTCCAGTCAAATGACAAACAAAGCCAAATAAAAAAACTCAAGAAATGGGTGTGATAGCAGGCACAAAATAGTTAGGCATAATGAACCCAGTAAAACAAAGTTAAATTACTTCACTGTGGCTCTAAATGTTCATGTAATTAATTACCAAGAAAATGTTTTTAAAAGAGACATAATATATAGGTAAAATATACCTACATGGATGATGATATGAAAATAAATTTTCAGATTATTTCTATAAAATAGTTAAAGTACTGAAGGAAGAGGGAGGAGTAACGATAAATTAAAGCATGCTGAATATGTATTCTTATTTATTTGGAAGTTATAGATATTTTTATTTTGAATATTGGTAATATATATATTGATTAAAAGGTACCACTAAGTAGAAAAGAAAATAAGTAATTTTCTGGCATTTTTAAAAGAAGTCAGTAAGTGAAAGAAAGAACTGAAGACTAAAATAAAACACACCAACAAGGTATCAAAAAAACAAAATAAAATGGTGGCAGGCACAGGACCTACCATATGAGCAATCAAAATAAATTTTAATTGGCTACATTTTTAAGAAGAATAAAAAACTATTAATATAAAAGATAATCATAAAACAAAATGACACAAAAGGGCAGTGGATACAGTGTATCTCATATATAAACAGATCAGCTATGGCAGTATTTGTTTTAGAGTAAATTTTTTAATCTTTTTTTATTGGATATAGTTGACACATAATGTTACATTAGTTTCAGGTGTACCATTTAGTGATTCAACAAGATATACATTGTGCTATGTTTACCACAAGTGTAGCTAAAACCTGACCCCTTATACCACTTTTACAGTATCACTGACTGTATTCCCTATGCTGTGTCTTTTATTCCTTTGACTTATTCATTCCATAACTGGAAGCCTATATCTCCTTGTCTCCTGTTTTACAGTAAATTTAATTCACAAAAAATTAAATAGAGCAAAATAGATTTTATATTGATTAGCAAGTATAACTGAAGTTGATATAACAATCCCACACTTTTATACAGCAAAACACACAGTATCTAGTTATATGAAGGAAAAACTGAGAAATATTAAGAATTTCATGAATCCAAAATACCAGTGGAAGACTATTATCTCAGAATTTGTTAGCTTATCAAACAAAGAAAAAATAAGTAAGGATTAGAATAATCCAATTAATAAACTTGACAAATGAACAGGTTCATAACTTTGACTCTTTAGAAAATTTATCTACATTCAAGTATTCATTTCAAATATCCATTGGACATTCTAAAAAAATATTTATTATCTATTTTAGAGAGGGGGAGGAGCAAATGGAGAGGGGGAAAGAAGGGGAGAGAGAGACTCTCAAGCAGACTCCCTGCTGATCAGGGAGCAGGACGTAATCTCACTCTGCAATCACGACCTGAGCCGAAATCAAGAATCAGATGCTTAACCAACTGAACCCTCCAGATGCCCCTCCACAGAACATTTATAAGAATCAATCATTTAAAGGCAACAAAGAAAGCCTTAGTGAATTCCTAAACCAAGAATAATTTAGTAATTTTCTTTGACCCAAAAACAATGCAAACAAAAACAACTTGAGATAACAAAGAAAAATCTAACCAGCTATAGATTCTGAAAACTAGAAATTAAGTCATGAACCAATGACAAAATTAAAACTAAAGTTACAAACTTTGAAATTAATAGCAAAAACACTATACATTCAAGTCCAAGAAATATGGCCAAAGCTGTACTCAAGGGGAAACAAGTTCCTTGGCCTGAAATATGTTTCCTTTCATTCCCTGTATCTTGAAATCCAGTTCATTAAATGCCTCCATCTTGGCAAAAACATTCTGTACCTTTTACTTGGCATTAATTTTCCTACTTCTATGCTTCCCCAGCACTGTTGGAGTCCCAGCCCTCTAACAGTAAGAGCTTAGGTTGGGGAGATCAGATAGACTCAGCTTAGCATCTTAGCCCCATTATTTTGGAGCTGACTCCAAGCTTATCTGACATGGGACAAGCTGCTTAACCCTCTAGCCCCCCTTCTTCACTCAGAAGTCTATTTCAGAGGTTTGCATAATAAAACACCAAGTATAATACCCGAAACACAACTTTGCTAGATAAATGGAAGCTGTTGTGAACATTAAGAAGCTACACAAGTAAAGGAAAAAATCTAAGAAATAGATGAGTAGTGCGGAACCATGGACTCTGGAGCCAAACAGACTCATGAAATCCTGTTTCTGCCAATCACTTAACAGTATAACTTTGAGCAAATGACTTAACATTTCTGAGTCTCCGTCTCCTCCTCTGTAATTCTGTAAAACTACTATTGAGTATAGAAACTGGCAATATAAAATGCTTAGTAGGGTGCCTGGCACACAGTAAGTGTTTATAAATAGCAGCCCTTGTTGTCACTCCCACACTGCCTCTGTGAGAGGTCTGCATGAATGTCTGCTAATCTGCATTAGAACCTTACTGTCAGAATCTCGCTTGGGTTGGGTTGGTCCCCTGATAACCCAACAAGGGCCAGAAATGATAGTAAGTTATCAATTTAGTGAGACAAGTCCTCAAAAAAGTCCCAACATGTGACTGTGGTTCAGTTGGGGTCAGAGTAACTGAGGCCTCACAATTAAAAAAGTAATTTCATATGAGGTTGTCTTGCTGAATAATTTGTTAAAAATCCTTTTCATGAAGTTAGATCATTAAAACTGACACCAGAGCAATCTCTGAGAGAGCCCTAGGCAGGTCTCACTCCTCATTAATATAAATTAAATTTCTCAGGAGATGTTGTGAGTCTTCCCACCTGACAAACAGTGTTGACATTTACTGGATTTCCCTCTGACCTTTCTGGACTTAAGAAATCCCTCCAAATATTAGCTATGAATAAGCTATTATTTCGGTTTTTACTTAACAACTATTCTTGAGAGTAAAGTGATTCTGTCTACTTTATTTTTCAGAAAGACCCTTCATTTAATGTGTCACCTTCCATTTTATGCTTAAGAACACATGAGGTTCTGCATGCCTAAAAAGGAGCAAGTGTGAAGTGTATGACAATTCTGGGGCTTTATTCCTTATTAGAGGTCTTTCTTCTTCCATTAAATAAAGACAGCAGATTTTTTTCTTCCTTAGAAGTCAAACCTTAAAGTCTTTCAATTGGTTTCTCAAATACAAGCAATGATATTAAAGGTACATTAAAATATCACCGTTACTCCTTTTGTTGGTACTAATGAATTTCATTAAATTACATAGTTGTAAAATGTTAAGAGGGAGAAAGCTTCTTGCTAAGTGAGTGATTGGGTGGAGGTGGGATGCTGCGAATACTGTTACTAAAATACGCAAACATGAATGTTCACCAGGGATAGTGTAGACTGAAGCTTTTAGCTCTGCCATTTCCCTGCATCCAGCTGTCAGTCTATCTAATTATTACAGTGCCATTCTGGCAGATGCATTTTGATGAATTATAGAATCTTACAGCCAGAGGCATCTTTGAAATTACCTAATACAACCTACATATTACTGATCAGAAAAATGAAGTCTGGAGTCATTTGCTCAAAGCTCTAAAGCTCATTAGTGGTCAGAGCCAATGCTACCACTGAGCTCTCTTGGTCTCTTTGCCCCATTCCACATTCCTGTACATTAAGATGAAAGGTAAAGGCCACCTCCACTATAGAGGTTCATGGGGGTGGGGGCCATAGCAGAAGACTAAGAAAAGCAAAGAGGGACTACCTAGTCAGAAACTTGAGGAGTACTGTCATCATCTGATAATGAATCTTCAGCAAAGTCAGTAATAACAGAAATGTCAGTTGGTCACTTGCCGATGGCTAGTAATCATTGTTAAGAGATGTTAACAGTCAAAGGAAGGGTGCACACTAAAGCTATACTTAGTGGGACCACCCAGAGATTAAAACACAAAACATAAAGCACTATTTCTACTTGGTCATAGCACCATCTGATTATCTAAAGTTTCCAAATGACCTCCTAATAAGGCTAGACAAGATTATAATGAAGTGATTCCCATTAATGTCACCTTGAGTTATGATTCTATCAAAATCTCTATCATAACTCCAGACAAAGACTTAGAAACACAACACCCTCAGCCAATAAATATGTCTTTTTTTTTTTAACCATAATATTGTAAAGAATAATCTTTATCACTTTAGAACACTCTAGTAGTGGAAAACAAAATGTGAAGCACCGTTGTTAACAATGGTTCCTACGTGTACTTTTGAAAGAGGGTAGGAATGCTCTGGTCACCATCTTGAACATGTCATCAACAGTTGAGACAACATACTTTTCTCCTAAAAATTGATTTTCTATGAGTAAAAAGAAATAAACTTCCTCTTAAAAAATGAATATAGGGGCGCCTGGGTGGTTCAGTGGGTTAAAGCCTCTGTCTTCAGCTCGTCTTGATCCCGGGGTCCTGGGATTGAGCCCCACGTCAGGCTCTCTGCTCGGCGGGGAGCCTGCTTCCCCCACTCTCTCTCTGCCTGCATCTCTGCCTACTTGTGATCTCTGTCAACTGAATAAATAAAATGAATATTTAAAAAAAAAATGAATATAGGGACGCCTGGATGGCTCAGACATTAAGCATCTGCCTTTGACTCAAATCATGATTCCAGGCTGCTCGGATCAAGCCCCGCATTGGGCTCCATGCTCAGAGGAGAGCCTGCTTCTCCCTCTCCCACTCCCCCTGCTTGCATTCCCTCTCTTGCTGTCTCTCTCTCTGTGTCAAATAAATAAATAAGATCATTTTTAAAAAGTCTTTTAAAAAATGAATATAGTTTTCTGAGGAATCATTTGCCCAAGACTCAGTTCTTAGCTTTGAATGCTTAAATATGATCACTAAAAAAAAAAAAATATGAATGGGGAATAAGATTTAAAAACCAAGATGGGGGAACCTGGTGGCTCAATGGGTTAAGCCTCTGCCTTCAGCTCAGGTCATGATCTCAGGGTCCTGAGATCGAGCCCCACATCAGGCTCTCTGCTCAGCAGGAAGCCTGCTTTCCCCTCTCTCTCTGCCCGCCTCTCTGCCTACCTGTGATCTCTCTCTCTCTCTCTGTCAAATAAATAAATACATTTTTTTAAAAAAATCAAGATGTACAGCTGAATTGATTTATAAAATAAATTATGACCCTCTAAAATGCCACTTTTTTAACCTCTCAAATTTCAGTTAATAAAAATATATATACTGAAAGACATTTGAAGGTAAAGATCTTTTTCCCCCACACTATTATTTCAATTCTAGGTAAACAACTCAAAGTAAAATTATAAGGAAGGAATTGAGAAACAATACTAATAAAATGCATTTCCCCCCAAAGTCAATTTAATAAATATTACTGAATAACTACAGTGTGCAAGACCTTCTCCTAAATACTTCATGACAGCTATCCTGAAGAAACTTTCATTCTAGTTATACTACAAAAAAAACAAACAAACAAACAAAAAAAAAAAAAAAAACCACTATGATACCCAACCTAATGTAGAGAGGAGAATGGGGAATCAGAGAAGCTTCAAGAAGAGGAGCATTTGAGAGAGGACAGGAGGGAAGGATAAGATTTTGAAAAATAGGACAGGATAGCAAATAGCAGAGTAGAGCAACTTTATGGTGCCAAGGCATCAATTAAAAAACATTTGAAGGAGGGGGATTTTCCTGATAACAATATTATACCACTTTGTACTGTCTTTACATTACATTTTTCAATTTATAAAACATTTTCTTCTCCTCCTCTCCCTCTTCATACTCCTCCTCCTCCTTCTTTTTCTTCAGGAACAGATACTTGGGGTTTAAGGTGACCCCTTGATGTCCCTACTGAGAGAAAATACCCAAAAGGATCAAGGGCTTCCAAACAAAATAAAGCACTCTTAAAATTTCTCAGAAATCCTATGAGTGTCACATTCTAAGACACAGACTGGACAAGAATTATTCCTATTATATCTATCACAAAACAGGTTCAGAGGGCATCATGATGACCCAGATGAAAATAGTGGGTGAAAAGCAGCAATTGCAGGAACTCAGCCAGGTCATCCAATGTTAAGAGCTTTTTGCACCAGCTCACCAATGTGAGGATGAAATTCAGAGTCAGGCTGTACCATAGTAAAGTCCCAAGTGACATCTAACCCCAGTTCTTAAGCAATAATGTGAATGTAACATCAGATACAAGCTATGAATATTTCCTTTTCTCCTCCCAGACACAATTAATAAAAGTCACAGGAGAAAAAGGAGTGTATTTTTTAAAACCTGTATTTTAAAAAGTAATAAAAACAGGTAACAGTAAGTTAACAAATTTCTATGAAGTGAATTAAAATATTGTAAAAAATCTAGAATTTCAAAATCATTAGATCCATACATCTCAATTGATCGTGATGCCTGATTATGGGAAAATCAAATCTGCTAAAGGCAGATTTATTATTGAGGATATTTTTTATGCAAAAAAAATTATGCTAAAAATACGGGCAAAGCCAACATGTTTTGTAGTTGTTGGTGGTGTTGTCTGACAAGATTCCATATCTATTGAACTGAAGTATGAATAATAAACTGGGGATCTGGCTAGACAGCTAGACAGCTCCTCACTCAGCACTGTTACTAACTGGCTTTGTCAAGGTAACTCATCTCTCTAGAACTTAGTTTCTGATCTGAAAAATGAAGCAACTCAACTAGGTATTATTTATGGGTTCTTCTTTTCTAAAATTGAGTCTATTAATACCCAAGCTTCTGGACATATGAGACACAATTCAAAAGACTACATGAGCCATTTTCCCCTAATGGAATATAATAAAACTTGCACACCTGAATACCTAAAGTGCACACAGAACAGATAAGTCAAGCTTCATGAAACCAATATAATACCCCAATACTTACATAGCACTTTAGTGTTTCACAGTGCATTTTCCCTTCATGTTTCCTCCACACCTTGAAGCCACATTCATAAGTACTTGCAACAGAAACAGAAAGCAATGATCTATATCTTTCTTGCAATGCTGGAGATGTTAAAATAGCAACAGAGATTCAGTGTAGTATTTATAAAGTTTCTGGAAGCATTTGTTACAATGATTATCCAAGGCCCATGATAATTTTACTCTGGTAGAATTTATAACAGCAGATTATATAACTCGGCTAAAATGGCCTCCAATTATAGTACATTGTTTTAACCTACAATGAAGGTTAAAGACAGTTTAGAGACACATAGGGTCATGGGTGGCAGGGGATAATCTTGGTTTGATTTAGGGAGCTCTGTAAATAAAACAATTTCTTTCACTTTCACCTTTATATTTTGACATCTGGAGACTGGTTTGTAGAATCAGGAAAATGACAGATGAGACTGAACAGGAAATGCTATTCGGTTCATGTCCCGGGGATATTATTTAACAAAAGTGCTGAGTGAGCTATTTCAAAGGCTCAGCTGTAGGGGAAGGCATTCACTATATGCTATTTATGATGCTCATAGAAACATCTCAGGAGGTGTAAGTTTTGGCAACTTATACACATTCCTTTAGGCATTTTCCTGTATTGGTTCCCTGCCTTCTATATACAAAAAAATTTTATCCTTCACAAAAAGGAGAAATATTATCATTTCCAATAGGAAGCATATGCATTTTGATGATGAAAGGAAAGCCAATTCAGTATATTTTGAGGTACTTGATCAGAAAGTAAACACATCTTGCTTCTGAGTACCACTAAAGGCAATCTTCTATGGGTCTACTACATGATACTACATTAGGCATGTAATTTTGCACACGCACACACACACACACACACACACACTCTCTCTCTCTCTCCCTCTCGATCTTCTACTTGGAATTATTAAGAAAAATTTAGAGATCTTTGTCAAAATACTAAACATGTAGATTTTAAAAAGAAATACAGCTATGCAGCCAAAAGAATAATGATTTCTACTGAAATGACTGATCCCTATTATCAGTGAATTCCAGGACTCTAATAAGCAATTAGAATCTCCCCCAACTTCCACAAATGATAACATGTAGCAAAAATTTGGATTTTAATTTTTTTCTGGACTCTTAAAAAAGTGCTAAGAGTCTAAAAATCAAAAGAAATGTTCAAAGAGAAGTAATAATCATCTGCAGAGCATATCCTTGATAATTCTGAGCCAAATCACATGTTTTATTAAAATCTCAAAATATCAAACCTCAATCTTTAGCAGAATATTTTCTATACATTGTATTATTTGGTTTGAAGATACATTAGTGGGGTTTAAAATATTCATGGCAAAGTAAATTAGCTTATAAACTTTCAGGTCACCGGAGTGATGCAGTTAGTTAAGTGTCCAACTCTTGGCTTCTGCTCGGTCATGAGCTCAGGGTCATGATCTCAGGGTTGTGAGATGGAGCCTCCAACACTATGCATTAGCGTGGAGTCTGCTTGGGTTTCTTTCTCCCTCTCCCTCTGACCCTCCCCTCTACCCCTCAAATAAATAAAAAATCTTTTAAAAAGAGAAATCAACCTGGGCACCTGGGTGATTCAGTGGGTTAAAGCCCCTGTCTTTGGCTCAGGTCGTGATCTCAGGGTCCTGGGATCGAGCCCCGCATCGGGCTCTCTGTTCAGCAGGGAACCTGCTTCCCCCTCTCTCTCTGCCTGCCTCTCTGCCTACTTATGATCTCTGTCTGTCAAATAAATAAGTAAAATCTTTAAAAAAAAAAAAAAGAGAGAGAGAGAGAGAAATCAACTTGTAAATTCTCAAATGTATTTCCTTTGCACAATAATAGTCCAGGTATGATATCTGCTGCTATTTTAGAGGTGATCTATAACCTACTTTGTCTTTACTTATGTTTATATTTCTATTTTTCTTCACAACTTTTCTTTTTTGTTTGTTTTTTTCTTTTTGTTTTTATTATGTTCAGTTAGCCAACATATAGTACATCATTAGTTTTTGATGTATTGTTCAACGATTCATTAGTTGTGTTTAATACCCACCCAGGGCTCATCACAATATGTGCCCTCCTTAATACCCATCACCCGGTTACTTCATCCCCCCACCCCCTCCCCTCTGAAACCCTCAGTTTGTTTCCCAGAGTCTGACAAACCATGAGAGTCTCTTCACAACTTTCCAGTAAGATTTTTCTTACAAAAGTTGAGCAATTATGGCTTGAGCTTTAACTGTTCACAGAACTGCCTAATTTATACCTTAGGTCAGGTCAGAGATGGGAAGGAGATAATGAGTGGGAGGTTGGAGGAATGGACATGAGATACCAGAATCACCAGGAAGCCTACACTACCCCTAACCTGCTAGGTACTGTCCCAGTCCTGCCCTCCCCCACACCTTCCCACTCCCTCACCCCCTACTACCCTCAACCCCCACCCCCCAGCAAGTCTGTTATGCTGGAAATGGATAAGAGTAAGGAGAAGGATGAGGATGAGGATGAGGATGAGGATAAGGATAAGGTGTGCCTTTGAAAAAGCTCCACAGCTCTAAGAATACTGATCCTGGTAATTGGAAGAGAACGTCTTTGCAGAGATATCAATATGAAGTCAAGAAACAAAAGGTTCTGAGGATCCATAAACCTGGAAACGACACATACTATGTATCTCCCTTCATGGGATTCACACTGCATATTAGCACAGTAAACTGTCCAAAAATTTTAGGAGTAAAGAAACCTGTTTAACTTTATTTAATGATGTTAAAATTTTATTCACCTATTAAGCTTTCCCTTAACACCAATTTGGGAGGATAATTTAGAAATCCTGAAGTATTTTGGAAAATGTCCCTATTCCATTGTATGGGGGCTCTGTGCCAGAGTATATGTGTACTGGCACTTTAGTACAGTGACCAGGTTTCTAAAAGCATCCAGTAAAAGCTTAATCTTATTCAAGTACAAGGTTATTTACTTGGTAATGGTGTCGTAGTGGTTATTCAAAAGCCACCATTAGCAGTGCTAAAACTATCTGTACCACTGGGTCCCTGAGAGCACACGGGCCACAAAGTTCTAATGGTTGCTTAATCTCAACTCTCTCTGAAGAAATAAGGCCACTTGTTATACCTCAAATGTCTTTTCTTTCTCATCTCCAGATCATTGCTTTTGTTTTTTGCTCTGCCTGGAATGCTGCCCCTACCAGGTCTCTGAATGTCAGTCTTACTAACCCAGGTCCATCTACCTACCTAAACACCAGCTCCTCCACAAAGCCTTTCCTGATTTGCCAAGACTGGTTGGCTTCTATCAAACTCCCCCACCACCGTGAGTACCTCTTAAAGCAAGAATCAAATTCCTGTCATATAACCATAGGTCTTCTAATCTCATCCTCTAATTAGATGGCAAATTCTTCAGGTATGAGAACTGTGTTTTCTCCCCATGTAGATGAAGAAATTTAAGCCTAGGAAAATGTAGCAGCTTGTCTAAGGTCACATAAGTAGTAAGTGGCAGTGCTGAGATTTACACCAGATCTGTCCAACCCCAGGAGCCAGGATTTCCCCCTTATCCTCCATGCCCCCATCTCTCAGACAGCAAGCCAATGGTTCCCATGGCAACAAAAAGAACATAAGTCACCTCCTATTGGAGACAGGTAATATAAAATTTCTACCTATCTGCCCTAACTCATTGCCTGGTTTCTGACTTAATGTGTTAACTCTATCTTCTGCTTTTAGACCTTCATTTCTCCAAGTATATTCTGGGAAACAATAGTAATGAGAGATGCAAATCATTTTTTTAAAAGAGCTTTATGGGAAACTGCATGCTAACTGAAGTTAAAAATATTGGTTCCTTACTGCACGACTTTGCATATCATTTAATATGAGACTACGCAGTATTATATAAAGTTTTTGTATATATATTTCATATTTTTAGAGGGCACAAGATATTGGCACATATTTTAAGCATCCAAGAACAGAACCATCCTTCATAAGTTTCATCTAATTCAATAGAGCAATGTCTCAAAGAGTTTTATTTTAATAGCATCATTTTTACAATATAAATTCATTTCAAAACCACTTAATAACATGCATCTAAATAAGAATTATCACAATCAAATGCAATAGGATTTAATGTTACTAGGATTTAAAACTAGCGACAATCTACTTTGGGCCAGCAAGTGAGTGATTAAGTACTACTCACATAATGTCTGATATTTAATGAGGGAGTCACATGGATATAGAATGTTTCACTCAATGATTAATATAGGTTCACTATATTTAGTTCCTATTTGAACATATCACCTTTTTTCTCCCCATCCCTGAACTCAGCCAAGGACATGGGATAAATCTGATGACTAAAACTCAGGAAGTTTTGATGAATGAAACAGATGAGAACAAGACTAACTCTCCTAGGAGAAAATGAGACTTTCCTCCATTAAGTCATTTTTAGACCAGTTGCAATTATTTAAAATAAACTCAAATAATATTGGTGACCTCTCAGGAGGGCAACTGGTTGACCTTGGAACACAGGTGATAGAGAAACTTTCCATTTACACACTTTTATATCCGTAGTAGGTAGAACCGTGTCCCCAAAAAGACATGTTCAAGTCCCAACACCCTTGACTCCATACTTACGAATGTGACTTTATTTGGAAAGTGGGTCTTTGCAGATATAATCAAGTTAAAAAGAGGTCATAGTGGATTAGGCTAGGGCCCTAACCCAATAATCAATGTCCTTAAAATAAGAGAGAAAAAATGAATGCAGACAGAGAGGGGCACAGAGGGAGAACTCCACTGATGACAGAAGCAAAGAATGGAGTGACACAGTTGCAGGCCAAGAACACCAAGGATTTCCCTATGCAGCAGAATCTAGAAGAAGCAAGGAAGGATTCTTTCCTAGATGCTCAGGGAGACCATGGCCCTTTCAAAACCTTGTTTTCAGATTTGTAGCCTCCAGGACATAAGAGAATGAATTTTTGTTGTTTAAAACCACCCGGAGTGGTACTTTTTTCTGGTAACCTTAGGAAAATAATACAGTACTTTTTTTTTTTCAGTTTTGAAGAAGTTGAATTTAATCTTTTTTTTTCCCATTTTATTTATTTTTTCAGCGTAACAGTATTCATTCTTTTTTGCACAACACC
This sequence comes from Meles meles, assembly GCF_922984935.1. Classification (NCBI taxonomy): domain Eukaryota; kingdom Metazoa; phylum Chordata; class Mammalia; order Carnivora; family Mustelidae; genus Meles; species Meles meles. The sequence goes on from NC_060069.1 coordinate 76,615,428, forward strand.
CAGTGCTCCATGCAAAACGTTGTATATATTGCAACTATACTACATGTTCAAAAATTAATCAAATTAAAGTAAGCTCAACAGAATGAAAACAAAAGCCACAGACTGGGAGAAAATATTAGCAAAAATATATCTGATAAATGAGACTTTCATTTAAAAATACAAAAAAAAAAAAAACCCAACTTCTTAAAACTCGATGGTAAGAGGGGTGCCTGGGTGGTTCAACAGATTAAGTGTCTGCCTTAAGCTCAGGCATGATTTCAGCATCCTGTGATCAAGCCCTGCATCAAGATCCCTGTGCAGAGGGGAGCCACTTCCCTCTCTCCCTACCCCCACTCATGCTCGTTCGCTCTCTTTCTCTCTCAGATAAATAAAATCTTAAAAAAAAAAAAGCTGTTCAAAGGTAAGAAAATAGATAAGTAAACAAACAGTGAGAAAACAGAAAACACCCCAATGGAAAGTCTGCTTAAGTCCTAACAGACACCTCACTAAAGAAGATATACAAATGGCAAGTAAGAATACGAAAACAAGCTCCATCCACATCCTATGTCATCAAGGAAATGCAAATTAAAACAACATTTAGATACTACTACATATCTAGTAAAATGATCATAATCTGGGACACTGACACCACCAAATAAATGCTGGTCAAGAGCAACCAGGAACTCTGATTCATTGCTGGGGCAAACATAAAATGGCATATTTTATTTATGTTACCAAACTGGAAGACAGTTGGACAGTTTCTTACAAAACTCAACATATTCTTATCACAGAATTCAGCAATCACACTCCTTGGTATTTACCCAAAGAAGTTGAAAACTATGTCTAACCAAAAATCTGCACACCAATGTTTATATAGGAGCTTATTTATAAAGGTGAAAACTTAGAAAGAACAAAGATGTCCTCCAGTAGGTGAATGAATAAATAAACTGTGGTACATCCAGACAATGGAATATTATTCAGCACTAATAAGAAATGAACCACCAAGCTATGAAACAACATGGAAAAGCTTCAGTGCAAAATTACTAAATTAAGAAGCTAATCTATCTGACAAGGTTACACAAGCACAATTCCAACTATACAACATTCTGGAAAAGGAAAAACAATGAAGACAATAAAAAGATTAGCAATTGCCAGGGATTAAGGTGGAGGGAGGGATGAATAAGCAGAGCACAGAGGATTCTTAGGGCTGTGAAATTTTTCTGTATGAAACTACTATGGTGGGTCCATGTCATTATATATTTGTCCAAACTATAGAATGTGCAACTATAGAATGTAATGTAAATTACAGGCTTTAGGTGATAATGATGTGTCACCATAGTTTCGTCAACTATAAGAAATGTACCACTCTAGGGTGAATGTTGATAATTAAGGTTATCTATGTGTGGGGTAGGGGGTAGATGGGAAATCTTTCTACTTTCCACTCAATTTTGTTGTGAATTTAAAACTGCTCTCAAATACAAAGTCTAATAAAAAATATTTTTAAACCATAAAGTAAGCAAAAAGTTCTGCTCTTTTTTTTTTTTACGTAAATTCCTTACTTTCCCATCTCCTCCCTCCCCCCAGCCCCAGGGCACCTGTTTGGCTCAGTCAGTAGAGAATGTGACTCTTGGCTTTGGGGTTGTGAGTTTGAGCCCCATGTTGGGTATAGAGATTACTTAAAAAAAAAAAAAAATCTTAAAAAAGAAAACGTAATCTCTACTCCCAATGTGGGGTTTGAACGTACAGCCCCAAGGTCAAAAGCCACATGCTCTACTGATTGAGCCAGCCAGCCAGGTGCCCCACGTTCTGCGCCCCCCCCTTTTTTTTAGATTTTATTTATTTATTAGGGAGAGGGAGAAGCAGGTTCCCTGCTGAGCAGGGAGCCTGACACAGGGTTTGATCCCAGGACCCCAGGACCACCACCTGAGCCGAAGGCAGATGTTGAATGGACTGACCCACGCAGGTGCCCTCTGCTCTTTTTTATATTATAAATTTACTAGCTATTTTGAACCCATGACTAAAATATGCTATTTTCCTCAAAGTTGTACATGTTCCTTTGTTCATTTCACTTGTTTATTCAAACTTCAACTAAAGTGTTAATTCTGTGCCAGAATACTGTGGTAGCCTGGGAAAGATTTTAGAGAATCCAGAAATCAGATATTTCTGTCCTTTAAGATGATGTCTACTCTAATAAATAATTATAGATTATACCAATTTGTAGTGAAAGCATTATAAATGTATCTTGGAGAATTAAGACTAAGATCAAGTTTTTAAGTGATATTCAATTCTATACACGAGACAGATGATCTTTCTCCTTCCCTCTATTCAAAGATTAATGATATCAAATACACATTAATTACTTGACTGTTTCGAGAAGGCTCTTGGGAGATAAGATGCAAACTGCAGAAGAGTAAGGTCACTGGATATGTACCATGGCATGAAAACCCTATGAAGAATTCTGAAAAGGAAGAATACATATAAAAATTTTAAAAAACACACTTGAAAGAATAGTTGAAAATGGAAGAAGACTCTGAAATCACTAAAAGCATAGTGTTAAGAGAATGATTAACTAGAGACAAATGATGGAGGATTCTATCATCTTAAAAATGTAGGGGAGGGGCGCCTGGGTGGCTCAGTGGGTTGGAGCCTCTACCTTCGGCTTGGGTGATGGTCCCGGGTCCTGGGATTGAGCCCCGCGTCAGGCTCTCTGCTCCGCGGAGAGCCTGCTTCCTCCTTTCTCTCTGCCTGCCTCTCTGCCTATTTGGGATCTCTGTCTGTCAAATGAATAAATAAAATCTTTAAAAAAAAAAAATGTAGGGGAATAGGGCGCCTGGGTGGCTCAGTGGGTTAAGATGCTGCCTTCAGCTCAGGTCGTGATCCCAGGGTCCTGGGATTTGAGTCCCGCATCAGGCTCTCTGCTTCGGCGGGGAGCCTGCTTCCCCCTCTCTCTCTCTGCCTCCCTCTCTGTCTACTAGCTCTCTCTGTCAAGTAAAAAAAAAATCTTTTAAAAAAATGTAGAAGAGTGTCTTAAATTTATTCTGAAAAGATACTGATCAAAAACAATATTATGTTCAAAAGTCTAAACAAACTTCTTCACACTATCCTCTCTCCTAACTTTCCATTCCAATGTCATTGCTAAATTAAGAAAAAATTGATAACTCAGTTTCCAGAAATTGACAGCATAATTTAGTGTTTCCTCCTCATGAAAAAAATTGGAAGAAAACATTTAAAAGAAATGGTGCCCTCTCTTGGAACCAGGTCCTCAATATTCTTAGAAGTAAAAATAGAGCAAAAGTATCAGACATCATATTAATATGCATCTTTACATCCAAAGGATTGTTATATAAACCTGTAGTTTAAATCTTTGTAAAAAAAAAATTTTAAGAAAAGGTATGGTCTTGGGGCGCCTGGGTGACTCACTGGGTTAAAGCCTCTGCCTTCCGCTCAGGTCATGATCCCAGGGTCCTGGGATCGAGCCCCACATTGGGCTCTCTGCTCAGCAGGGAGCCTGCTTCCCTTCCTCTCTCTCTGCCTGCCTCTCTGCCTACCTGTGATCTCTGTCTGTCAAATAAATAAATAAAATCTTAAAAAAAAAAAAAAGAAAAGAAAAGGTATGCTCTTCCTTAGTGCCTCATTATACGTATGCATTGGTATCCTTCAAGATAAAAGAACACAACCTTAGAGAGTGGGACTTTTTAATGCTGCTAAAAAAGTAAGAGAAAATAATAAGTAGCTCTCTAAATTAGGAATCACATGCAACCAAGCATTTTAAAAATTACCATTAAGTAAAACAAAGAACTACTATCCTATGAAATACACACAGACTTTCACTGTATCCCAAATCCTTATACCACTGTATTTGGTAAGTTGAATGTATATCAATAGAAGAGAATGAAGAAAAGCATAAAGCTGAAAAATCTGGGTTGGAGGGGAGAAGGACTGCTCAGAACGCCCCAGATGAACTTGATTAGATCAGCCTTACGTTATCAACAGGTTAGGAGCTGGTTTCCCCAGAAGACAGAAATATTTGAGTAAAACTTCTTATTCTGCTTGTACTGGTATTTGATAAAAACTTCAAATCCAATAAAGTAAGGATTCAAATGTATTAAAATAAGGATTCCTTGCTTTAAAAAAAAACAAAACAAAAAAACAAAAACAAAAACAAAAAAACAAGCTGCATAATGCTATAATGCTATTTCCTCGGTAATAAAAAGTAGTAGGAACACATATTTGAGAGTAGAATCGTTTGGATTACCACTAACTTCATAGCAATGAAATCTTCCTCTTTGCTGCAGTAAAACACTATGACAAACCCCCATCTAGAGGATGGGAAAATGTTATTGCACTTCTACTCCAGGAATGTATATACTCAATCAGCAAATGTTCTTCTCCAAGTACCAAATAATTCCTTCCAAGGAAGCTTGTTTTCTGAACTCTTCACCCTACGTTATTCCGAGATTTTACTCCTCTCCATTTTCCTAATTTTAACTTAACTGGTCCTGAATCCAAAGACACATGTTTCTGATTTGCATTTGGCTACAGAAAAAATTCTTAATGTACATTAGGGAATGCAGGGGTGAATGTGGGAGGTAGGAGCATGGTGAAAGATAAAATAACAGTGGTCAGAGCAAAAACAAGAATAGAGTTTCCTTCCTATTATTGCCAAGAAGACAACATAAATTTCCTCTCCTTGTAAAGAATTACCTAATTATAGGAAAGAGCTTGCTCTCTGCTTATGATATCACAAGTGGATATTTTCAAGAGTGCTACAAGAAGTCCTCTTAAAATGGGGCCAGAAAAGCGAAGCATGGGTTACTGCATCACATGGGTGGCAACAAGAGGCACCATCTCAGTATCTGTCAATCATAACTTTGCCATCATCTCTCTATTCCCTGATCTCCTGGAGCAGCAGTTAGCAAGTTGCTGGGTCCAGATCAGCATCACCGGCACCAGTTGGGAAATCAAAATCTGAATTTTGGGGCCCCACTCTAGACCTACAGAATCAGAAACTCTAGGGGCAGGACACTGGAATCTGTTTCAACAAGCATTTGATGGGATTAATCTGACTTGATTAACCATGTCCTACAGCAACTTATTATCTGCCAATTCATTCTGGCTTTTAATCATATGCTACTGGAACTGTTACCAAACATTTTTATGTGTATACATTCTCCAACTAATTTATAAAATCCTTGGGGCAAAAATTCTCTCTTCTCTTGTCCTCTTTGCTTTCTCTCCCCCACTAGTACCTTTCCAAGAGCTAATAAGAACAGCAAACATAATGAGCATTCCTAATGACAGAAACTGGGGAGGAAGACCTTGGACAGAGTTGCTTCTTTTTTAGTATGATACTCCCATCCACCTGAGATATCTACTTCCTTTAATTATGATCTAGGAATAAAGGATCCGCGTTTTCCAATTTATACAGTCTAGAGAGGATTCGCTCATTCTTAAGACAGAACTGCTCAGCTTCTAAATTTGGATAATCCAACTGAAAAACAAATTAAAATCTGTATAAAATATTCCTCTCAAAGGCTTGGTAAACTTCAATGGAGAGGAGAGGAAGAAGAGGTAGCATTTCTTTCTCAGAAGCACACAGTAGGAATCATACACAGGGGAACATTCATTAGTTACCCCTGTGGCAAGATCTAAACTTCCAAACTCTTTTAATATGAAAGTGCTCTTTTGTTTGCCTTCTCTTTCTTTGCTACATTCACAACATGAAAAGCAAATATCTCCCCTCACACACAGGGTGTCCTCTCTATCCTTGAGCAGAGTAGAACTGGTTGCTCAGTTGCTAATGATTCAGGTTCTGAGTTTTAAAAATGTTGGGAACTCAGTGGTGGTTCCTGGGGAGGATCTAACCACAGGAAATTCCTCCATCTGGCATAAATACATGAAATTTGTTCAGATGGGTTCTGTTAGCATTGAGCATGCATCCTGTTAAACTGAATGTGCAGAGATGCTCCACATTATGATGGAAAGGATCACCTGTACCTCCCCTATCCTAAAACCTGTATTTTTTAAGTGTCTACACACTTAAGAATAAGGCTTCTCCTAGGTTCTTCCACTCCTCCAATGAATACGTCTGGTAGGTTCTCCAAGCCAATCTGAAAACGGATTTTGGACTCAATGTTTATATGCCCCCCAAATTTATATGTTGAAACTCTAATCCCCATGGTAGTTGGAGAGGGGGGGCCTTTGGCAGGTAATTAGGTTTAGATGAGGTCATGAGCTTGGGTCCTCATGATGGATTAGTGCCCTCCTAAATCATCTGGGAGAGCTTTCTCTCTCTGCCATATGAGGACAAAGCAAGAAAGCAGCTGTCTCTAAGCCAGAAAGAGAGCTCTCACCAGGAACCAAATCTGCCAGTATCCTGATCGTGGACTTTCCAGAACTGTGAGAAATAAATGTTTATTATTTAAGCCACCAGGTCTATTGTATTTTGGTACAGCAGCCTGAGTAGACTAATGTAGGCTCCAACCCTGAGCTTCTCTTCCATGGCTTCTCACTAGACTTCTGACCCCAAGTCCTTAGTAAAGATAAGAAAACCTTTTGTCTGTCTATGCCAGTTCAGGTGTGAGGAGAATTATCTGCATTGCAGTCGAACTGGGCTGAGGTAAGTGGAACCCTGTGGAGAGGAGATGGCAGCCTCCAGAAAAACAAATGAACCAGGCATAATCTGAAAGCCAGAACTTGCCAGACCTGAAGAAGAGGTGAATACTGAGGCAAGGGGCATCTCAGCAGAGACGATGGCACTCCCCAGCTTGCCATGAACTCAGACTTGGGAAGAACTTTAAAGATGGCAAAGATCAAATTTCTCTCCAGGATGGTGGGAATGGGCAAAGTCCTCTGCTGAAAATTCAGTGAACCAAAAAGCATTTTAAAATTGTATTACTTACAGACCCAAGTTTGAAGTCAGATTTATACCTGTGACACACACGGCTCATAATAAATAGGCCTTACAGGAGATTTCAAGTCAAAACCAGGTCTCTGCGGTGAAACACCAGAGCAAATATTAGACTTAAAAAAAAAAAAAATGCAAACCTTTGTCCTAGGCTGAATTCTTGCAAACCTAGATGCTCTAGAATGTGGCCATGTCCCTTTCTTTGTGGCTAATTAGTAATACTCTCTTTTCCTCTGTGGTTGGGGGTCCACAGGCTATGACTGGTTACCTAGGTACAGAAATCATTCTCAAAGAATATAAAAATAGCAAAGGCTTTTTTCTCATATGCTAGGCTCAGGTTGCTGTGTGCAAGACTCAAAAGAAAATAAAGTCTTTTTTTACTCCCTCAGTGTAATTAGGGAAAATGGGACATGCCCATCTCCCAATAGGCACGTCAACCATTGTAGCTGTGCCCTCACAGAGCCTGTGAATGAAAAGGACTTCTGGTTACTCAATACAGGATATATGGGTGTTCTGAATTTCCAGGACCCTGTTGTTTGCCAGGAAATCAATTCCTCTAAATAGAAAATTCAGCGATGCTAACATATGGCATCACATTGTATCTGCAGTAACATACAGGAGCACATTCAGAGAAGAGATTTGGGCTTTGGTGAGGAACACGGAGATGCATTTTTTCTAAGATCTTCTTTGCAAAATTTCTCCAATAAATCATCTATGTTGATGAAGCTAAGCATGATGTACACACTTAAAAAAAGAAAAAGCTGAAGTAATCAGGATCTCATTCAATACCAATACGAGGTCTGCAGTTCGCTGTCATCCCATGCTAACAATGTGTCAGGGAGAGTACGTACACACAAACACACAAATCAGCCGTCTTCCTTCAGAAGCCCTCAGTCCCTTACATTACTGTCAAAGTATCTCCAGTTTTAAGTAGTAGGGGTAGGAATCTTCTACTTTAAACACTTACCAATTAGTGTCATCATGAAGGATAAATTACTTTACATCATTTGTACACAATGTGTACACTTCCTACAAAAAATAGATTTGACTCAAAGAACGGTGGAAACAGGTGCCACAGAGGCCATCGAGATCCCCATAAAGGGGATCCGTTCTCATGCTTTTCCTAAAAGAAGAAGTGGAGCTTTTTCAAACTCTTCAAGACTAGGGAGAAGATGTGAAAAGTGCCCCTTTGTCTGACTCTGAGAGGGAACTTTGCAGAAAAAGCTAGAGTTTGTGTGTTTTGTCACTGAATATCAGGGTCCCCAAGGGTAATCCAGGACAAGGAAGAGGAAGGCAGGAACTAAATGCCCAAGTATCACTCAGAGCCAGGCTGATTGTACAGCACAGTGGTTACAAATACATGATGGCTTTAGAGACACATACAGTTGTGGGTTCAAATCCCAGCTGCCAGCTATGTGATCTGGGCAAATTTTATTTACCCTAAATGTGTTTCCTCACCTATAAAATAGGGAGAGTAATGAAATCTATCCCATAAAATAACTGTGGTGATTAAATGAGAAGACCCAGAGGCACTTAGCATAGTGTCTCACACATAGTTAAATTCTCAATAATTTCTGGGTATTTTTCCTTAATTTCTAAAACTCCCTCTAAATCCCGCATTAAGTGGGGCATCCAACCCAAAAGAAAATTGGGATTTTCATTTTGCTTCTGAAAGATGTGCCTTAGCAGAGGGAATGAATTTCATTTAGAGACTTATTTACATGATGTCCTAGTAACGTTTTTTCATGGCCACAATAGAATCAGATGTAAGCCTGCTATAAATATCCAAAAGACAAGTTTTAATATCTTTAATATCTCAATATTAAAGATAGCTTTGATATTTTGTATTTCTAACAATAATAAAGCTCTTTAATATTATTCCAGGTAAGTAACTCTATAACAGACCAAATAAATACCACTCTCTTAATCTATAAAATGCAAAAAGGAGGAAACTAGATTAGTAAGTCCATTTCTTATCAATATTGCTGTCTTTTAAGGATCTGAACACATGATTCTATACTAGTAGTTACAACTAGTGTTCTGGTTTGAATATTTATTATAGTCATAGTTCTGGATACATATAATGGCTGTATGGTAAACCCAAGTGTCCTAAAACAATAGCAATACTTATTTTGTTCATGAATCTGCAATGCGGGCTCAATGGAGATAGTTCACTTCTGCTCCAATCAGCATCTGCTGGGCCAGCTCGAAGGCTGGGGGCTGAGATCATCTGAAAGCTTACTCACTCACAGTACTCCATCTAAACTGGGAAAACTCAATCAGCTGGGAGCAGAACAGCTGGTACTCCTCTGGCTTCCCCTCTAACTTGATGTAATTGTCCTTCCATGTAATCTCTCCAACATGGCAGATTCAGGATACCTGGACTTGGGCTCATAAGGAACAGGGCCACAAAAGAAAGAGAACCAGGAAGAAACTGCTGCCTTTTATTGTTGTCCCCTTGGAAGTCACCTCTCATCAGTTCCACCACATTCTACTGATCTGCACAGGTTTAAGGAGTAGGAACACACATCTCCTGGAGGTCTGTGAAACCACCCTGTAAAAAGGGCATCTAAGATACACACATATATATATATATATGTATATATTCTCTCTTTCAAAAAAAAATCTATAGATATTTTTATATCTAGATATAGATATAGATATAGATATTTTTTTTGAAAGAGAGAAGCAGCTGTAGTTGGCTTTCACAAAACAAACCAGTCAGGGTTCTTTGTTATAAACAATAGAAACCAACTTTGGAAGACTTAAAGAAGAAAAAAGGGAGTTTATTTGAAGGATATTGAGGATTCTAAGACTTAACGAAAAGGCTGGATGCCTGGCCTGGAAATGAGCCAGAATTAGGGGAGGCTGGGAAACAGAGAAATTTCAGACATAGAAGAATCCCGCTGAACACACCTTTCTCACCACCAGCTGCCGTGACTGGATAGTGATGCTGCTGGGCTTTTAACACCATGACTTTTCACAAGAATAAAGTGCCTTTGCTTCTTGGAGTCGTGCTTTCAAGATCCAAATAACTGAGTGATGCCGACTGGCTTAGCTTACCACATGTCTGAGACCTAGTAAACAGGGACAAGAAGAGGGAAGATCTGGTTCCCTGCCTCCCACAAAGGCCCATACAGCAAGTAACTCACCCAAATAAGAAAAGAAGTTCAGGAGCTGGGTAGCCAAAATCCCAGCAAATGTCTGATACACAAAGAAAACTAACAGTTCTCTACAACTTTGAAATGAAAGGTCATAGGCAGCAAAGAACAAGAACAGAGGCCGATGAATAACTAGATTTTAGCACGGAATAAAGGCCAAATCCTCAACCCCTGATGCAATCCAGGAGGATGAAAAACGTCCTCACAGTGAAACATATTAAGTTAACTCAGATAATAATTCTACTGGAGCATTGCAAATTCTAATAGTATGGACATCCCACAGATAGAAATGTGCTTGTTCTCTTCACAGAGGATGAAGATAGATAGATAGATAGACAGACAGACAGACAGAAGGAAAGATGGATCGATCTCCAGTGCAAGGGTAGGTAACATCCACCTGGTCAGCTGTTCTGACTTTAAAACAAGATTTTCCAAACAATGACTAGATTGTCAGGTTGACACATAAGCATCTAAGTAACCTGAAAAAATTTATGCAGCGGACTACAGACAATAATATTGCCTACAGAACATAAGCAGTGTTTAGAACACGGCTTTTATGGGGGGAGGAGTCACCCAATGCTCATCAAAACCTTGAACACCCTTGCCTTAGCCTTGGCATCAGAAAGATTCTCCTTGTCTCGTCTTTGGTAGCAGCAAAGGAGGTACACTGATATGGTGGGAAGAAGAGGCTTCCCAAGGCAAGGTGACTGTCTACATGGAAGGAAATTTTGCACATTGACTTTTTTTTTTTTAAGATTTTATTTATTTGACACAGAGAGTGATCACAAGTAGGCAGAGAGAGGGGGGGAAGCAGGCTCCCTGCCGAGCAGAGAGCCCGATGTGGGCCTCGATCCCAGAACCCTGAGATCATGACCTGAGCTGAAGGCAGAGGCCCAACCCACTGAGCCACCCAGGTGCCCTGCACACTGACTTTTTAGAAGTCATCTTAGATACCATCTAAATATCAGAACAAAGGAGCTACCTAAATCTTGAACAAACTTTTGAATGCAAATGTTGACAGACAAGTAATTCTCCCAAAATCCTAAACATTATAGTTAATATCTTTATGTAAGTTTTCAATGTGTAAAACTAGAGGTACATCCAGTGTTTTCCTTATATTACTTTAACAATAAATTAAAATGTAATCAAAATATTTACTATGTACTACATCTCAGACACTAATTCTAGTTTGTTCCTTCTCATGTAGGTGAGCACAGAATAATTGAGAATAATGTAACCTCCATGAGGGCAAGAAGAACCTGACCTGTCTTGTTCAGTACTATGTCCCCAGTTCCTAGCATGGGGTATATGGAGGTGTTAGACAAAAATTAATTGTTGCTGAAGCATTAAATGGATGGGAAGGGAGAAGATTAAAAAAAAACAAACAGTAAAAAGGAAAAAGGAAATGATAATGGGTTTCAGTTTTTTGTTTTTTAGAAAAAATATTTGGGCCAATGATATCTTCTGTAAGAATTGTTCATTCACTTCTTCTGGATAGCTGGATGCTGTAAATCACCCCTAACCCTTTCTCCTCCAAAACTTGGATGCCTCATTTCTTGTCTCCGCCCCACTACCACCCTACCAAGAATGACAGAAAATGGCCAACACACATTTCTTAAACTGCTGAATGATTGCTAGCTATTAGCTTCAGTGCACACTAAAAGCCCAGATCACCTTTCAACACTACAGGAGTGTCTCACCTAGGGCAAAGATTTATTTCTCTGGAAATTATTCTTCTGCATAAGATAGACAGAAGATCTGTGTTGCATATAACATAGCTTCTGTGTTCAGAAACTGCTTTAAAAAATAAATAATAGATCAAAAGAATGCTTTAGTTGGAACCCAAAAGTGGACATTTTCTGCTCAATAAAAATGTTCCAATTATGCTATCTAAACATACACATGAACCAAAGTAAAAGGGGCACTTTAATTTAAAATTTTTAAATGATACCTATGTAAAATAGTCTTCAATAGTACACAAAACAAGGGAAAAAAGGGAGAGAGGAAAGTAGAGAAGGAGGGAGGGAAATATACACATAATTCAGCTATGGAGACTGCTGAAATAAATCACTAAATATTGGGATTGGAAATAACCCTGAGACATACCTAACCATCTCATGTCAGTTTTAAAGCTATCTAGGGAAGACTCGAGATTCTACAACCTAATCAGACTAATAGGATGGAATTATTGGCATACTTTGTCTTGTCTAGATGCTTGAGGTACTTGGTTTAATAAACAAATATTTCTAAATGCTTCTTTGTCTCTCCTTAGCCTCTTCATGCTTCAGTCTTAAACCATTTCCTTTTATTTTGCCCTTAGCAGAGATGAAGAACAGTTAATCCCCAAAATCTACACTCAAACAGTTCATGTGCATAAAGACCTTTATAATAATATATCAGCTTTCTACACTTGCTCCTCTGGAATAAATCAAATTGTCCCTTCAACCTCTTTTTGATGTGGTTTTTAGATCCCACTGTTATATACTTCTTGATTCTTCCAAACCGTCTTCTCTTCCCACTCAAGTTCAAATCCTATTCCAAAAAGTGTCAGTTATAAGAAAGTAGTTTAGAAGAAATGTAACAGCAGACTTGGAAAATGAAGTCTTGATATATGTTATATATAGATATAGATGCAGATAAAGATATAGATATTAATGCTGGGGTGAAAGGGGAATAAAAATTTCTAAAGTATCCCAGAATAGATCCTTGGATTTCAAGCCAATTACTTTGAAGTTACCTATTTAAATTTCCAGCTTTGGATTCAATCAAAGGGTCATGCTATTTAATTTCTGAGAAAGCACAAAGGTGTGCTCAATAGATGAATGGGCAGGTCCCACTTGTCTACTAAGATTTAAAAATAACTGTTCTTTTCCACAGCTGCTTTCACTCGATGATGATGATGATGTCAAGATCTGCCAAGAGCTAAAACCATACTATAACATTTGTTTAAATGAAACATTAGAGAAGGCAAATTTAAGTAATTCTCTCTTGGGGCACCTGGGTGGCTCAGTGGTATAAGCCTCCGCCTTCAGCTCAGGTCATGGTCTCAGGGTCCTAGGATTGAGCCCCGCATTGAGTCCCTGCTAGCAGGGAGCCTGCTTCCTCCTCTCTCTCTGCCTGCCTCTCTGCCTACTTGTGATCTCTCTCTCCATCAAATAAATAAATAAAATCTTTTAAAAAATTTTTTTTAATTAAAAAAATAAAAAAATAAGTAATTCTCTCTTAATTATTCCATTTTCATAAATTGCATGTAAAGACTTGTCTTGTGTGCGAAGACTTCAGGAAGTCTAGTATCAGCTACAGAAAAACAATTCACAATTTTAAGGTTTTAGATTCAATGGCTTTAAAGCCGCTGTTACTTGCCAAAACACAGAAATGACAAAGAACTGTCGCAGTTCGTGAATTACCACGGAGACACAGCAATGTTCTGCTAAGTGCTCACCACCCGGTCTATACTGTGGGTCTTAGGCCACCATGACATCATCAACTGATGATTTGCTGGTGATTACCATGTCCTGCACCAGAGCAAGTGGCTATTAATTATTTCAATGGCATGATTTTTTAAGTGGGTAATAAATGTAAAATCTTTATGAACTATTTAGATATCCTTGGCACCTTGACTCCCAAAAAAGCAGTCTTCCATTATATTCTTTTATTCTTGGGTTACTTTAGGAGGATAGTTGCTTCATGGCCTTAGACCAACCTTGACTCTGCTGGAGAAGAGGACAGGATGACTTTCTTACAGTGGTGAAGAGGTAGTTATAGCACTCTGCCTTGAGAACTACCCAGTATTTTAGCTTTGTGGCCTGCTTTACAGGGTCTGTCATCCCTCTCCACGCCTCCCCACCTTTCTCTTATAGTTAGGGTCTGGCAGGTGCAAGCAAGAAATACTAACCCAGTACCAATTCTGAGCTGTGGCCACCACAGATAGATAAAAGGAGGGATCAAGTTACAGAGACAGCTGGACAAAAGCATCAGCCAGGGCAACACATGATTCTGGTAATGGACAAGCCAAGGCCACAGCATCCTACAGCAATACCTGAAGTATATGCCAGAGCTTCAGAGCTCTGTTCCACTACATTCTTTCTAGAATTTACTTGTCTGGAGAGACCCAGCCATACCCACTCATGTTTGCATTATCTTTGAGTACTGAAAAAAAGTGCAATTTACATAGGAACCTTCCTCCACTTTAATAATGAAGTCATGTCCAGAAAAACCAATTGTAAATTGAAAATATCATAAATCAAAAATGCATTTAATATACCTACCCACTGAACATCACAGTTTAGCCTAGCCTACCTTAAACATGCTCAAAACACTTACATTAGCCGACAACTTGGTAAAATCATTTAACACAAAGCCTATATTATAAGGAAGTGTTAACTGTCTCATGCAATTCATTGAATCCTGTACTGAAAGTGAGTAACAGAAGGCCTGTATGGGTTCAGAACAGTTGTCAGTATATCCGTGTTTACCCTCCTGACTGAGTGGCTGACTGTGAGCTGTGGCTTGCTGCCACAGCCCAGCGCCACATACAGCATATCACTAGCCCAGGAAAAGTTCAAAATTCAAAACTCAAAATAAGGTTTCTACTGAGCGTGTATCACTTTCACACCATCCTAAAGTCAAAAAAAAAAAAAAAGTCAAACCATTGTAATTTAGGGATTCTCTGTACATGCAATTGTAATTTAGGGATTCTCTGTACATGCAAATGTGTACTCAAACACCCCGCCACTGCCACCACCGTCATCACCACCACCAAAGGCACGAACTACATGAAAAAAAATCAATACTCTCTTTCACTGAAATTAAGACTTTGTTTTTTTCACATTTTGGCATCTCTAAAAATCAATATATATCATGCAATCAATGGTTCATATATTAAAAAAAATATAGCTCATGACATGAAAACAAAACTTTAAATCTCTACATGGCAGAAAACACCACATATATATGGTTAAAAAACAAAACAAAAAAATATCCACAACATGCCTAACATAAGATTTCTATCCATAATAGCTAGGAGCTTTTACAAATGAAACCAAAGCTGAGCAAACAATCGAGAAATGGGCAAAGGATGTAAACAGGAAATTTGCAAAAGAAGAGGCAGAAAATTTTTACATGTAAATAGTTATACTGTTATTATTAAAATAATGGCAATTTTATAGCTCTGCCTCTACCCTAACACTCCTAAATGTCCAGTTATTAATTTAGGCTGAAGCAAAGGGAACAAAGAAAGAATCTTTTTTTGTCCCTGGCACTGTACTACTAGATTTCACAAACATGAGCTCATTAAAACCTCACGACAACCTGGGGAGCTAGATATCACTGTACAGTTCGCAAAATTAAGGTTCAGAGAAGCTGAGTGATTTAAGCAAATTCTCTGAGCAGGTATGACAATGACCAGACTCCCAGTTCAGACTGAGCTCTGATCCAGCTTCTGAACACAGCACAATTCTACAAATTCTATTCAGAAAAAAAGATGCTTCCTGAGAACAAGGGCAAGACTTTGGAGTTTTAAACCCAAAGCTGTAACTTAAGGCCAGAAGCATCACATTCCATGAATCTGAAATGTATGTATCTAGTTGCATAGGAAATTTCTTAAAGTTCCTTTTTTTTTTTTTACGGGGATGGGGGATGGTGATGGAGGGGCAGAGGGAGAGGGAGAAAGGGAATCTTATGCAGGCTCCATGCCCAGTAGGGAGCCTGATGTGGGGCTCAATCCCACAACTCTGGAATCATGACCCAAGCCAAAATCAGGAGTCAGACGCTTAACTGACTGAGCCACCCAGGCACCCCAAAATTTCTTAAAGTTCTGCATGCAATTTTCTCACTTTGAAAAAGGCAGTTAAGAGTCATATTAAATATGTTTAGATTCAAAGATTAAGTGTGTTTGATTTAAAATCTAGATAACTTGGTACTAAGAGTGAAACCATGACTTAAAACTTAATTCTTAAGTTTACCAAACCATCTCAGAAAAATAAAGTAGCCGCATCAAGGGATAATAAGATCCCTATATTCCTCAGTTTAAGGTGGAAAAAAAATGAAAAGTAAACCTCACACTTTTATTGAAACCCACCCAAGGAAGAAGGACCAGTTACAAGTAGGCCCTGCTCTGGTGGCCAGGAGGTAAGGAACACTATATAAATGGTCTGACACATCAGGGCCACGGGAGTCAATGTTATGGCTATGCTGATCAGGTGAGGCGGTGAAACCTGACTCGAATCCTCCAGCTCCCCCTACACTGAAGTCTTGGCAGGGTGTCTTGAAGACAAGTCACAGTCTCGGGAGTCACCAGTGTTGCATATGCCGTCAGCCACCTACACTTCCAGGTGAAAAATTGCAGGGCCCTCCTTCTCTCAGACCAGGGCTGAGGGAATAGGGAGAAGAGGCAATAGACGTCATTTTCGTATTTGTCACTGTCCACAGATAAACAGGTCTCAGCCCTTTTAAAAATACCAGGTATTAACAGCACTGAATCTGACGCATGTGGCTGGGTTACAGAGGATTAAAACAGGATGCCTCTAATTCCTTAGTCTTAGAAACCTAAGGCTTCTATGATACTTCTCAGTTTCATCAAAGACTGGTATTTCTTCATAGCCTTTTTGCAGACAAGCCTGCTCTTTTAAAAACCAACTTCATTTTTTCTTGACAATCAAAATGTAATCCAGTGGGAAGTGAAGTGGTTGAAGTTACTTAGCCTAAATTCTGATCATTTTTGAGAATATGTTAAATATGTTAACAGTGTCATACACATTCTGTCCTCAGCCTCCAAAAAAGTCCCCAATTAAAAGCACTAAACCAAAATGACTCTTTTCAGCACAGCTGTTTAACCTTTAGGATGACAGCATGCCACTAACCACACTGTGCCAGCTGCGTTTCACCAGCCATTCATCAAAACCTCGCCACAATGTTTTAACTGAAACAACAAAGAAGAAAATGAATCCTATTTTCTATATACTTCATCAACAAAGATGAGGTTTACAATTGTCTGTTTGTAATACTGACTAAAAAATATTTTATTCAGGATAAAAATTTCTTCTAGATTTAAACATCTAAGGGAAGGGGGAGAAGAAAAGGAAACGTGAAATCTCAAGAAAAGCTGGGGCACCTGGGTGGCTCAGTGTGTTAAGTGGCTGCCTTTGGCTCAGGTCATGATCCCAAGGTCCTGGGATCAAGTCCCACGCTGGGCTCCCCACTCAGCGGGGAGTCTGCTTCTCTCTCTCTCCCACTACCCCTCCCCACCACTTGTGTGCTCTCTCTCTCTGAATTAAATAAATAAAGTCTTAAAAAATATATCAAGGAAAGTTATCTGTAACTAATAAAATTTTAGTAGCATATTAACAGTGTAGAGTATGTGTCAGGTGAGGGAGAAGGAGACAGAGAACCCAAAGTAATACTTGGATATATGTACTTAAAACTGGAAATAACAATAAGCCTGTTTGCCATACTGCAGGAAACAGAGTACGGAACTGACTCTAGACCAGAATAATAAATAGGAGTCTGATTTTCAGATTCCCTAAGTGAAGGAAGGCTTCAGTTACTTTTAAGAGTCCGTTAAAAATTCAAAAACAGTCAAGTAATTTCCAAGAACTACATATTATTTGCTGATCATTTTTTTCTCTCAGTTCTTTTAAAAGTTATAAAATCAATTGATTCTAAGAGCATAAAAAGGCATTTTTTAAAAGAGTATAAAAAGGCAATGAAAAAAGCTTTCGTTGGGGTGCCTGGGTGGCTGAGTCAGCTAAATGTCTGCCTTGGGCTCAGGTCACTATCTCGGTGTCCTGGGTTCAAGCCCCACATGGGGCTCCCTGCTCACCAGACAGCCTGCTTCTCTTCCCCATCTCCCTTGCCACTCCCCCTGCGAATAAATAAATAAATAAATAAATAAATAAATAAAATCTTTTTAAAAAGTCTTTTGTTTGTATCTAAAGGGAATCAGATGTCATATTAGTTGCCCAAAATATCTCAAGAATAAAGACAAAGCACCTAAAATGTGAAAGAGAATAGGTTCTTTATTTTGGGATAGATAGTTTACCATGATCACATATTTGTGCAGTACCATGGATATCACAATCAAGTTAAAAAAAAAAAAAAAGATTTTATTTATTTATTTCTCAGAGAGAGAGAGAGCACAAGCAGAGGGAACAGCAGGCAGAGAGAGAAGCAGGCTCCCCACGGAGCAGAGAACCTGATGTGGGATTCGATCACAGGACCCTGGGATTGCAACCTGGGCCGAAGGCAGATGCTTAACTGACTGAGCCACCCAGGTGTCCCCACAATTGACTTTTAAGAGAGATCCATTAAAGTAGTTTTGAGCTGAAAATCTTCAAAGACATTCAGTGCTTATATTATGTGTTGATACATATTATTATTTCAGTATCATTACTCTCATCATGAACACATCATCATCTAAAATAGTAAGCATTTAGCACTCAATGTTTTTTTATTCAATTTAATTAACATATGCTATATTATTAGTTTCAGAAGTAGATTCAGTGATTCATCAGTTGCATACAACACCCAGGGTTCACTACTTCAAGTGCCCTCCTTAATGCCCATCACCCCGGTACCCCATCCTCCTACCACCCACCTCACCTCCAACCACCCTCTCAAGTTTTTTTCTTAGAGTTAAGAGTCTCTTATTGTTTGCCTCCCTCTCTGTTTTTGTCTTGTTTTATTTTTTCTTCCGTTCCTTATGTTCATGTTTTTTTTCTTAAATGCCACATGAGTGAAATCATATGGCATTTGTCTTTCTCTGATTGACTTATTTTGCTTACCATAATACCTTCTAGTTCCATCCACATTATTGCAAATGGCAAGATTTCATTCTTTTTGATGGCTGAGTAATAGTCCATTGTATATGGAGAGCACTTCTTCTTTATCCATTCATCAGTAGACAGACATCTCGGCTCTTTTCATATTTTGGCTATTGTGGAGATTGTTGCTATATACATTGGGGTGCAGGTACCCCTTTGAATCAGAATTTTTGTATCTTTTGGGTAGATACCTAGTAGTACAATTGCTGGGTGATAGGGTAGCTCTATTTTTAACTTTTTGAGAAACATCCATACTGTTTTCCAGAGTGGCTGTACCAGTTTGCATTCCCACCAACAGTGTAGGAGGATTCCCCTTTCTCTGCATCCTTGCTAACATCTGTTTTTTTTTTTCCTGACTTGTCAAGTTTAGCCACTCTGACCAGTGTAAAGTGGTATTTCATTATGGTTTTGATTTGTATTTCCCTGATACCAGTATTTCTAAAGGAAATGTGAATAAGTCATGAAGTATATAAGGGACATGGATCTTTCCAGCAAAGCAGAATGAAATTGTAAAGGTGTGTCATGTTTCCATAGCTTAAGGCCCCTCTTGCTTGAGACTATGGTAAAATGCAGCCAACAGCTCTACTGGCCTATATAATTTATGAAACTAATGAAGTAAAACCATCCCATTAATATTAAAATTCCAAAGAGTGTTTGTATGACCATTCTTCATAGTACTAAATACAAAGAGATATATTGGAAGTAGGAGGCTCTTCATATTCAAAAGTGCTTTAGCCAATAGTACCTTTCTAGACATAGAGAGGAAAAACACTTCCCTGACTATGTCTAATGGGAGGTGGGATACCAGGGGAGCCACAGCAGCTGTAAGAGTTCAGAATAATACAAGAAATGTCTTTTGAATATGATTAATTGTTAACTTGGTATTTTGGTCTCAACAGAAATATCAAAACACATTTTAAGAAAAATACATTTGCTCTCCATGACAATGTCTGATCCTAAGAGACACACACTAACACTGTCTATTCCTTTAATAGGAATCTATGAATCTACCATCCACAAATTAAAAGGTATCAACTTACTAAGTCTTTACTACTCGCTGAAATAATTTCTACTTGTATCTGAAAATCTGTTAAAAGACCCATTTGCCTTATAACTTTGGAAGGGGAAAAAAAAAACCAGAACAATTCTGAAATTAATCCAAGGATGGATAATTACTACAATAGCAAAAGATAGTCTTCTTAAAGTTATCTTGTATTAGGCAATCTTACAGCTTTAGACCTTAAGGTCAACAATAAAATACAATCCCTGTGGCCTTCCATCTACACTACTGTTACTTTTTCAAAGCTTTAAAATGTTTCTAGAATTGTATGAACGAGTTCATATTTGCCCTCTTCACATACTTCATGATTTCAGAAAACCTGGATCGTGTCTCCTCTGAGAGTTTGCCTTTCTGGAAAGTCAGTCTTTCTGGTTAGTCATTATACTGAAGCCACTTTAGAGCTTCAATTACCAACTTTACCAGAACACCTCAGCTCTCTGCTTTCTGATATTTGACATCAGAACTGGCTACATTAAAAACAAACTATGACTAGGAAAGAAATACTAGAATTCTTTAAACTTGTTTTGTTTTTCAAAAATCTTGATTGGCTGGTTTTTATTGAACTATGCAAACTGTTACATCTGCAGACAATACTTGGTAAAGTGCTGGATTTTTACCTGAAGTTTGGACACTTGATAGATTCAAGTCCATCTTCTCAGAAATAGCATTGGATTTTTTTGGTATATGCATTTCTTTAAACTTGCAATTCTCAATTCATTGCCAATTTTTCTACTCAACTCATAAGATATAAACTCCTAGACCATCTTGGTAATACTTAAACCAGAAATTTCCACAACCTTCTACTCTACACTTCCTACTAAGAATAAAGCACTGTAATTCCGCAAGGAAGAGGGAGCATTAGGCCTTTCCCTGGGGACAAGAATGATCTGTCGTGGAAATGGCACCATGTCAGTGGTGGTGGTTATCCAAGAGGACAAGACCCATTATTTATCCATTTATGCCTAGCACGTGGCAAATAGTAGCTGCTAAAAAGCAAAACAAAACAAAATAAAACCTACTGAAACAATCGATCAAGATCCAAAAGCTACTACATGGAGACAAATGGATTACTCTGGAATTCTAATTTTTGAATTTCTAATTTTCATTTACATATCCTTTCACACCCTCCTTCTGGGGCAGTGCTAGATGGTAGTAAAGAGAGACAGAGAGAATGAGGTTTGAAGATCTCCCTGGGACATGATTTTTCAAAAAAGAGTTAGGGGGACCTACAGTTTGATATCGGGTGGTAGCAAATCTAATAGAATTCTGAGTGATCAAGATAGAGATGCTGAGATGGTTTGTCTGAAGGCTTTGAGGCAGTGCTGAAATCAGCCTCTTTACCTACCCAGCATTCCTTCATATTGCTACCTCCATCCAGCTAGGTTTTCCAGCTCAAATATTCCAATGAGACTGGTTAACTTCCTCACAGAATGAACCTTCTCACCCTGAGTTCTCCACGGTAGCTTTCAGGGGACGATCAAGTCCCTAAACTGAAATTCTGACATCTGGAAGAAAAGAGTGTTCAAGGAGAAAAGTGGGACATTAGAGTTTCAGATAGAAAGACAGTCTACTTGAAGAACGAGGCTTAGTTGACCAAGGGGCCAACCACTAATAGTAAACTGTGAAGGTTCAAACTGTAGCAACACACTTGATAACCGCCCAATCTAGAAAGTGATCCTCATAGTCTCATAACTTCAGAGTCATACTTTATGCAGATACTGAACACGTTTCACAACAGCACATGACTTAACACAGGGCCAGAACCAGGGCCTGGAGCTTTAATAAGAAATGACAACCTCTTTCTAACTTTCTTTCTTTCTTTGACCTTTGGAACCAAAGATTTTCTTTCTTTTTTTTTAATAAATATTTATTTAGTTGAAAGGCAACATTCTTCTTCCTTTTTCTTAAAGACTTTATTTATTTGAGATTGAGAGATCACGAGCAGGGGGAAGGGTAGAGGGAAAAGTAGACGCCCCACTAAGGAGAGAGCCTGACATAAGACTCGATCCCAGGACCCGGGATCATGACCTGAGCAGATGCCTAATCCATTGGGCTACCCAGGCGCCCCAACAAATGACAAGCTGTTTCATCACTAGGTGATTATGGCCAAGCTGTCTCCAGGCAGCAAAATGATGGATGAAGTTAAATTTCTATAATATAATCCAAAGAGGCAGTTAGTGGGGTGAAGGCAAACATAAATGCCAAGCAGGAAGGAGTGAGGTTAGCTGGCTGGGAGACAGCACTGGGTACCCCAGGAGCTGGGAAAGAAGGCTAGAAAGCGACAGTCAGACCAGATAACAGAGGCCTCTGGTTCACTACAGATTGTTTGTACACGGTCTTCAGGTCTGCATTTTTAAAATTCTACAGACTTTAGTTGTAAAGTTACTACTTTAATCTGAGCTATTTTATTGAAGAAAAAATATTCTTTTTTTTTTTTTTAAAGATTTTATTTATTTATTTGACAGAGAGAAATCACAAGAGAGGCAGGCAGAGAGAGAGGAAGGGAAGCAGGCTCTCCGCTGAGCAGAGAGCCAGATGCGGGACTCGATCCCAGGACCCTGAGATCATGACCTGAGCCGAAGGCAGCGGCTTAACCCACTGAGCCACCCAGGCGCCCCTGAAGAAAAAATATTCTTATCTATGCTATAAATTGATAAAAGCACCCAATATGTGAAAATATTGGGTGGAAAATTCTGGAAAAATAAAACTATGTGGACATTGGTCTGAGAAAGGCTAGTAAACCACATTAGGTGGTTGTCAAAATTAGTGGAATATCCTCATGCTGTGCAACAATTTGTCCAATTTCTGTTTTTAAAGGACATGACAGCCTGTTCTTTATTTTTCTCTTCAGCAGACCTATAATTTATAATAAATTAGGAAAATTAAAGCAAGAGGTATTCTCTACACTGGTGTTTGTAAAAAACTGATTGTTTATTCTACTGCCACTTCACTCAAGCTTTTTTTTTTTTTTAAGATTTTATTTATTTGACAGATGGAGATCAAAACTAGGCAGAGAGGCAGGCAGAGAGAGGTGGGGGAAGCAGGCTCCCTGCTGAGCAGAGAGCCTGATTCGGGGCTCGATCCCAGGACTCTGGGATCATGACCTGAGCCGAAGGCAGAGGCTTTAACCCACTGAGCCACCCAGGCGTCCCTTAAACTTTTTTTTTTTTTTTAACTACTTTCCTGAACATGATCTCTTCATTTTTATTTTTTTATTTTTTTCTTTCAAATTTTTATTTAAATTCTAGTTAGTTAACATATAGTGTAATATTGGTTTCAGGAATAGAATTTAGTGATTCATCACTTACATATAACACCCAGTGCTCATAACAAGTGCCCTGCTGGCTTCTTCATTTTTATCTACAGTTTTCCCTGAAAACTGTATTTCAGAATTTGGCACTATTATGGTTTCAGAACTGTGTGTGTGTGTGTGTGTGTGTGTGTGTGTGTGTGTCTAGGATCAGAGAGGAGACAGAAACTTTCTGTGCATCTTCTGTGTAAGACTGTCTCTTCACAGGGACACCTGGGGGACTCAGTCAGTTAAGCATCTGCCTTCAGCTCAAGTCATGATCCCACAGTCCTGAGATAGAGCCCTATGTCTTCAGGTTCTCTGCTCCATGGGGAGTCGGCTTCTCTCCCTTTGCCCCCACCCCCATTCATGTGTGAGTACACGCTCTCTCTCACTCTCAAATAAACAAAATTTTAAAAAATAAAAATAGATTTTAGAAAACACTGTCCCCTCACCAAACTTCAGCCAAATTGTTCAGTATTTTACATATGAAAAGTCACCTCCTGATATGAACAATTCCTTTACCTCATTCTAAATTACAACCCACCTGTCTTGTTTCACATCATCTTAGTGCCTCACTTGAATTTCCTAACAGTCACTCGTGCTAGGCTGATAGTTGGTTTCTCTCCAGAAAACATTTATGCATTCTTGCTAGCCTTTCAATACTTGAATCAAAAGGATGACTAATGTAAACATTCCAGGGTTTTCCAGGCAGCCCTGTGAAAGAAGACATTTTTATCTATAGGGCGAAGAAACTTTTACCAAATCAGCTCAATCCCCTTATTAGGCCAGCTTTGCTCTTCATACATGTTTTGGGACAGAAGAATTTATTTTCTTTGGCAAAATACTAGAAGTAATTTGGCGAGCAAGTGAAATATTAATAGTAGCTACTATTTCTCATTGTCTTCATTAGTATAATCATTATCATCAGTACAGTAGGCATTGTCTCTTTTACTGTGGCTAATTAGTAAAACTGCTCATCATGATCAATATGGTAGGCAGGCAAAACAATGATCCCCAAAGATTTCCAATCCTAATCCCTGCCACAATAGGGATTATTTTACATGGCAGATGAGACTTGGCAGATATGATGATGTTAAGAATCTTGAGATGAGGGGTGCCTGGGTGGCCCAGTCGGTTAGGCATCCAACTCTTGATTTAAGAGCAGATCATGATCCCAGGGTTGTCAGTTCAAGCCCTGCATCTGGCTCCCTGCTGGGCATGGAATCTGTTTAAGATTCTTTCTCTCCCTTCCCCCTCAGGCCCTCGCACACCTGTCTCCCACTCGTGTAAACAAGGAGGAGGAGAAGAGGAGGAGGAGAAAGCAGAATCCTGTGATAAAAAGATTATCCTGGATTATCTGTATAAGAAGGACTAGGACCATCACAGTCAGAGGAAATCGGACAATGGAAGCTGAGTCAGGGTGATGCCACTGCTGAAAGGGGCTGTGAAACAAGGAATGTGGCCTTCTAAAAGCTAGAAATGGCAAGGGGCAGATTCTCCCCAGAGCCTCTAAAAGGAATACATCCTTGCTGTCACCTACCCCATTAGACCCATTTTCAGAAGTCTGACCTCCACACTGGTAATAATAAACTTGTGTTGTTTTAAGTCACTAAATAATGAAAATTAGCTATCAAAACATTAGCTGATCCTCCTTATATTCCTAACTCTTATCACTACAGGGTCCATTGTAATCTCTGGGTTGATGTCATAGACAGGCTATATGGTGAAGAAAGAACGCTGGCCTTGGAGTTAGCAAATAAAAATTTATTTCTAAGTGTGTTACTAACAATGGTCTTACTATGTGACTTCTCACTCAGATTCAACTCCTTATATGAAAAAAATCAAAGCCAAATGACTTTGTAAGAGCCTGCTATAGAATGAACTCCTTCCTCCCCACACCCCAATTCATAAGTTGAAGCCATAATCCACAATGTGATTGTATCTGGAGGTGGCACCTTGAGGAAATAATTAGGTCATGAGGGTGAAGCCCTCAGGAATGGGCTTAGGGGCTCATAAGAGTCACAAAAGAGCTTGCTTCCTTTCCCTCTCTTTCTACCATGGGAAGAATGGCAAGAAGGCAGCTGTCTGCAAACCAGGAAGAGGCCCCTGACCAGACAGTGAATCTGCCAGCACCCTGATCTTGAACTTCAAAGCCTTCAGAACTGTGAGAAATAAATGTTTACTGAGTAAGCCATCTATTCTGTGGTATTTTGTTACAGCAATCCAACCTAAGATGGGACCCTTTAAGCTATAAAGTTCAATAACTTTATAACTTTCAAATATACAGGGACTCCCAAGTGCTTGTCCTAAATCTGTAACTTCCGACACGATCATTCCAGTTGGGTGTCTTATCACCTCATCATGGGCTCTTTACCAACTTGCCTCCTTCTGTTAATAATACCACCACTGTCCCACTCTCTCAGATATACTTTTACTCAATCTTTGGTGCTATCTTTCACTCTCTCTACTGTATCAGTCACCACATCCAGCCTACTTCATGTAATTAGAGTACACTACTTTTGAGGAAGGGAGATGCGGCAATAGGATGTTGCATATGGAATATACTGGCATCCACCAGGTGAGTTAGGAGTTTTTACTGGTTGCGGGAATGAAGAGAAAAGAACAAAGTTAGGACATGCTCTGGAGGAAGGCACCTAGAAGCGGTAGCTAACACTCACTTCTTTATTCAAGTTTAAACTTCTCAGGCTGGATTTCAAAATCTGAAACTGTCTCCACATCTAATCTTATCTCCCAGTATTTCCCAATCTGTTGCTTCTCTCACAAATTCATCAATGAAACTCACTGAAAAAACTAGGCTCATTCATTCCAAAATGATTTCAGCCATCATCAAACAGTATGAAAACTGTGTCTACACACACACTTTAAACCACATTATCCTCACAGCAAACAACCCAAACATGAGGGCAGATGAAGACAGCTTACAGGCTTATCAAGGTTATAGATAAACAAAGGGTAGAGTCGGGACACTCACCTGGGACAGAATTCTGCAACCACATTACTTCATTACTGCGTATCAGTTACCATGTTATTGTATCCATTCTACTTCACTACCTCATGAACACTCCCACAAACACATAGTTTTTCAGGCATTCCCCGGGTGCTTTCTTTTATATATTTATGTAGTATTTCTAAAAAGTCATCATCACAAAATGCACATGTTAACCCAGGGGTGGAGTGGCTTAGAAAGGGACCACTTGTGCATGTGATTCAGAAAGGAATAATTTTTGCTTATCATTTCTAGTATCAAACAGAGCTTTTCTTTTCTTCCTGTCTGTCTTTCTTTTTTTGTTGTTGTTGTTGTCATTTTATTTTGTAGGCTCTGGTGAATACAATCGGATCAAGTGTGTGTAAAAGATACAGAAGTTGAAATATGCTATAAAATAAAGAAAAACAATTTGTTTTACAACATTGTAAAATATGTAAAACATATTACATATGTAAAACATTGTTTTACATATGACACTTGACCCTTCCACTGATGTTTCGCAGATGGAGAAGTTACTCCTCCAGAAAATATCCTGTTATTACTTGTCTAACCTTATTAGACCAAAGTATTCTAACTTGCATGTGATACAGAAGGCAGGGAATCAGAGAATGTGGAAAATGGAAAGGCTTTGGAGGTTAACAAACCCAAATGAATTAGCTTATACTTTGCCATTTGCATGAAACAGAAGAAAGGACAACTCAAACTGACGTAAGAAAAACAACATATATTATTGGGCAAATATCTGAAAAGGCAGTAGTCAATCTCAGTATCTACCGGATCTGCTTTCCTCTGTATAGGCTCTACCTCCATCTCCCCATGTAGATGTTCCCTAGAATTCCAGCTTTCCATCCTACTTAACTTAGGAACCTTCTGCTAAGTAATTTCTCAATAGTTCCAGACAAAGACCAGCAGTTGACTTCTGATTTGTCCAGCCTGGGGTTGCCTACTGACACTATCCAACTACAGTGACCAGAGGAGGCAGAAATTAATTGACCTGGTCTGGGTCACGCACACACACACCTCTGGATAAAAGAGATTGGACTGGGTTGGACCCACCTGAATAATGAAGACCAAATATGGGAAAGCAACTCCCCCAAGAATAACAAGGAATGGAAGCTAAACAGAAAATAATAAATGTCTACCATATTACTATTATAGCTGGGAAAACTGAAGTGCCTAAGCTCAGAGTTAAGGCTGTATCTCAAGCTTTCAGTAACTCATTCAGAATTTAAACAGATAATACCACATATACAGATAATCTTGGATTTTATTCACCTGTGTTTCATTGTTTAGCAAACACCCTTAAGCCCTTATATTTTTACTCAAAATATATTATGAAATAAAGGGAGAAATTTGGGGGCACCTGGGTGGCTCAGTGGTTAAGCCTCTGCCTTCAGCTCAGGTCATGATCTCAGGGTCCTGGGATAGAGCCCAGCCTCAGAATCTCTGCTCAGCAGCAAGCCTGCTTCTCTCTCTCTCCCTCTCTCTCTCTCTCTTTCTCTCTCTCTGCCTGCCTCTGTGCCTACTTGTGATCTCTGTTAAATAAATAAATAAAATCTTTTAAAAGGGGGGGGGGGGAATTTCCCTTTAAAGGTAATATATTCTATTTCATTATAAAAACAAATAAGGAGATAAGTCTCTACTGTGATTCACTACCCTTGAAGCTGTTTTTAAAGCTGTTTGTCCTAAAATGCTTTACTCATAGCATATGTGTGTGTGTGTGTGTGTGTGTGTGTGTGTGTGTGTGTAAATATACCTAGTTCCATACTCTACAAGTAGGTCATATTATA
This sequence comes from Meles meles, assembly GCF_922984935.1. Lineage (NCBI taxonomy): Eukaryota > Metazoa > Chordata > Mammalia > Carnivora > Mustelidae > Meles > Meles meles. Next base: position 76,643,443 of record NC_060069.1, read on the forward strand.
TAATATGGATGCTCTTCCTTTTAGAACAATAGGTGCTGCCATTTTTCATATCAATTGCAACACCTTAAATGCTTTACAAATAATAAGACACATTATTTTTCTGTTTGTTAACATTTAAAGGCAAAGCTGGAATATTAGAGAAGGTTACTAGAACAGTCAGTAAAGAAAACAATCACAGGAAAAAGTTTTTACACCTAAAATGGGGAAAACTAAAAGCAGAAAAAAGTAAGTAAGCAATATGTACATGTGTGTATCTGAAAAAGAAGTTGAGGGACAAGGAGGAAAAGACCCATGGAAGGAAATAATCAGTTGGGTAATGTGGGTAGAGAGTTAAAGCCACAAGGGGGACTTTGTCTTACCACTGTAATCGTGTTTATTATTTTAGGCCATAATTATTTGTTTATATGCCTGCCTCTCCCACAGCTTATAACCTCTTCAGGATAGGGACCAGGCCTTGCATTTCTGCATTCACAGGACTGGTAGAGAGTAGATACTCAATATGAAAGAATGAATGAATAAGCAGAATATAAATAAAATGGTAGTCCACAGAAAAAGTATTATACATATGAAGTTCAGAAAATGATATGGTCCCAAAAGACAAGAGATGACTGGTTTTTGCATTATACTTTTAAGGCAGCCATTGTAATTTACCACTTAGTCACAGAGTGGTAACCTTGATGATCCAACCAGAAATACAAGCAAAACAATTTTAGTTGTATATCAAAGCAGGAGTTCTGCTTTGGTTTTTAATTCTAAACTTATAGTTTTTATGCATAATGGTTTAAGTCTTATGAACTATTACAGATAAAGATGAAATGTGTTGAATTTTATGAAAAGTACATTTAAAATTATGGTAGTATAATTTGCAGAGCCCACACTGTCAGAATTTTAAAGAACATAATTAGAAAGAAGAAACCATGACCTTCTGGAAGCAAATTTCCATATTTTTGTCTGGAAACCAAAGGCATTTTTAAAAAAGAAGTGTAACATCAAGAATATTAACTTCTTTCTTTTTCTTTAAAGAGGTAGAAACTTTAAAAACTCAAAATGAGGTTTTTTTGTTTGTTGCTTTGGCCAAGTGAAGGACAGGAAATTTAGAATCAAATCTCAAAACACACTTTTGGGAAGGAGATTCAGAAATTTGTTTAAAATTATTAGAAAGGAAAATATTACTGATCAAAAAAAAAAAAGATGTAAGAAAATCCACTGCCATCTAGGATGAAATAAGTGAGAAGAAGGAGATTAAATTAGAGGAACAGAAAAAGTACAAAATCCAAATTTCTAAAACTATTTTCAAAAGCCTTCCATGATTAGGATTCAATGAATGGTTCCACTCATATCTTTCACTGTCCTCTATTCACTCTCTGTGACACTCAGACAGGTATATTCTAAAAAGACCTCACTTGTACATTCCACCAGTTTTACCACTCTATGGAAAGAGTAGAAAAACACCACCCAGACAAGAGTCTAAGAACAGTCCCCAGAGATATACCAACTGGCTCTGACTCCTTCAAAATGAGTTCCCTGAATTTCAGGTAAATGTGAACAAACAAGAACAACTCTTTCCCAGGCCCTAGGCTTCATTTTTAAACTAGCTGAACCACATAATGGGGTCAAGATATCTATTTGATTTACACATAGAAGACATTTTTAAGGTCCAAAATAGAGATCTCTAAATAACTTGGCATTGCCCCTTTAGCATGTCAAGACCCCCTAAAAATTCAGTAAACCTTAACTAGTTGGATACACACAAACTTGACACCACTATCAACAACTGATGTTTGTGGATTCATAATTATAAACGCCTGTTTATGTAAGGAAAGTCCAGGTATAGGCAGAGAAAGTTTAATTGAAGTTTGACATTACATGCTCTTTATTCCAAATACTATAAAAAGACGAAACATTTTGTTGGCATCTGTCAAAATGAATTAAACTGGAAACAAATCCAGTGCAAACTATCTTTAGTTTCACAAATACTTTGTATCAAAATGCTCTTACTAAATTGTTTATAATGTATGCACTTTATGGATTATTTCACTGACAAAATTTCAACCCCAAATAAGTTATTGTCAATAACCATTCAGCATAACCCAAATGTACGCCTTATCATTCAGTACTTTCTAGCTGTATAAATGATGGTAAAAATGACTTTTAATATTTTAGTGATTTTAATATTTTTATACTTTATGGTTGGCCAAGGTCAAATATAAGCAATACTGGGATTATCTTCCCTTTCATATTTTCTATTTTCTATTCCACTAGTGCAGTCTAAGCATGAATAATTAAATTGAGGTTGATTATTGGGAAAGGCAAAAGTTCATATTTTCATCTCTATCGAGATCTACTCAGAACGGTAGAAAGATTATGACGATACATTCTTAATGCAAGTAGAATAGGTATATTGAACATTCTAAATCTTACAGACCAGTAAGAAAGGACAAAATAGGCTGAATGATGGCCTCCAAAAACATAGGTCCACACCCTAATCCTTGGAATCCGTGAATATTATCTTATATGGCAAAAGATATGATTAATTCAAGGATCTTAAGGAGCTTAGTGTGTCCTAAATGCAATCAGAGGGAATTTTCAGAGAAGGAGGACTATGACCACAGAGGCAGAAAATGAAGTGATTTAGCCACAAGCCAAAAAATGCTGGGAGCCACCAGAAGTTGGAAGAGGCAAGGAACAGATGTTTCCCTTGAGCCTCCATAAGAAGCACAGCCTTGCCATCACCTTGATTTCAGACATCCAGCCTCCAGAACTGTGAGAAAACAAATTTCTATTGTTTTAAGCCACCAACTTATATGTTGTAATTTGTAACAGCAACAACAAGAAACTAACACAGTATCATAACAAATATCTGTTTTCAGTTAATTGGGGGAAATGATTCTGTTTTGGGTAAACCTCAAAGAAAACAAAATATAGATACCATTGTATTATAAATATAAATTCTACAATAAACCACCTCAAGTACCTTTAGAGCTGACTGTACACAGAATGCAGTTGGAAAAATACAATATTAAAAGTATAGTTGCTGACTGGCAGTGAGAACTTGGGACCCTTCATACCAGTTTATTTAAAGAAGATGAACTGGTTTTTGCAGTATAAGGATCTAACTTTTTGCATTTGGGTCATATGCTCCTTTGGATGACCAAGATAAAATGACCAATCCACTGTATCCTAAATCAATAGATTATGCAACTATAACAATTTTATTCGCAGGGAAAAATAACAAGATGAGAACTGGGGAAGCTTTTTCTGGTTCTTTGAACTCTGTCAGGAATTAACATGCTTCATTAAAATAGAGTTCTACTTTTAAAGAGTCAATATTTTCCTTAATTGCTCTGGAGAGAGGAGATACATAAATACGCAATTTTTTTTTTGTAAGACATAAAACTGAACAAGAAATCTCAGTTGCCCCAGGTGCCCTGATTGTCCCAGATGCTTAGCAGCCCCAGCCTCTCTCACTTCTGATGTTGACATAAATCTTACTTCTCAAAATGGCTTCTTATCAACAATTTCCTTCTGAGAAGGGATAATAGCAAGCATCTTCCCTTATGAAACACTTGTCATGAACATTAAACTCACAGAGTTTAATACATCCTAACTAATCTTCATTTGCTCTTAAGATTAAAGCTGAATTTTGCTTGACAATTCAGAAAATGATTATCTATAAAACAGACCATGGGACCTTTTCTTCATCAGAGAGTTCTAATTAGCTATCCCACAGGGGAAAAACAGACATGATGTCAAAAACAACAATGAACTCATTTTCTATGAAGAGCAAAAGGAGGACTGACACTTGAAAGAATGGAAGATCTTGGCTCAGAGAAAACAGGTTCAAGCCAGGATCGCTCTAAGGAAGAATGGCAGCGTGTGTCTACCTGCCTTCCCACATTCCTCCTTCCCTCCCATTTCCTGGCTTGCCTCTCTCCATTCCCCGAATATCCGATCTTTCCCTCTAGTTAAGCAATGTTCCTACAAGGCACTTTACCCAAGATATCTTCCTTATAAAAAGTTTTAGTCTCAAAAATTTATCTCTTTTCCTCCCCCATCAAAGCGTCATGTTAGATGTTCAACAAAGGCTTTCAATATTTTGATAAGTTATTCTTCTCAAAGATGAAGTGTTTATTTTTTCCAGGAAGATCTAACTTCCTACAATTTACCTCAACTTAGAAAGTCTTGTACTAAACCAAATTACCCTTGCTAAGCAGCCATGAAACCTACTGGCAGAGGTAATTTACTTCTAAGAAAAAACAGTCATTTGGATTGCCTTTTTTCACATAAGTTGGCCTCAAGTTTGGACATAGCCTTCAGCTTTCCAAAGAAAAAAATACAATCACTGCTCTGATGCCTTTTTTTTTAACCTTGGGCCACAGACAATCAAAAATACATCTACTCAAGTAAATACAGGTTAATAAGAGGCAGGTACTGTCTTTAATTGTAATCATCTCTGATGACAGGGGCTATCCCTCTGGTTTTAGAAACAAGATCCCATCACCACTCCCATGTTTAAAATAAATCCTGCCTATAAGGTAAGTGAAATTTAACATCTGTCAGGTCCTATAGCTGCATAATACTTCAAATCCTCTGTGAAAGAAGGAGGGGAATAAAAATAAATGTGTAGATTGGCAATATTTACAAGGATGTCTTTAGAGAGGGATGGGCACTAGGAACAGAAGACATAGAAACCCTTATAGGAATGACTGTGGAAAGAAATTACTCTCTGACAAGTATGGGAAAGGACAGGGAGAAAATAATGACAATCTTGACAAAAAAGCAGCCTTCCTTAAAATAAAGTAAGCTCCCTTCTCCCAGAGAATCAGCAGTGGAGCCATGACATGGAGCCAGCTAAGCAACCCTATTCCCTGCCCAGCCCAGAAAAAATTTAAACTGCCAATTCCAGCCTAAGCTCTGTGACAACCAGGAGAATACAGGTCTCCTGGACATAGCGGAATCCTCTGTCTGCCACTCAAACACAGGGTATGTTGAATGTGAGGGAGGGTCTGGAACCATTCCTTAATGGACATGACATGTGGCCCTGTTAAAGACCTAAGTCTTTTGAGGTCTAAGGCAGTCCAACATATTCTAAGGCAGTGCACACCAGCAGAGAAATCAAGAAATACTGCAAGTGTAGGTGAGGAGGAAAAAGAGATTTCTGGTCCAGAAATGTCAGGACTAGAAAACAACACAAATATTTAATGTTTGATATATATCCATATAATTGACAAGTCCTAGATTACTAGCCTGAGGTTCAAAATGAAATCACTGGGCTGGATGGTGTCAATTTCTCCACTCCTCACATGAACTCTCCAACCTGCAGCATTACATGAGAGGGAAGGCAATAGTTTTGGAATATAAAAATTAATTCGCAAAAAAATCTGGGAATAAAACTGAGAGGTCTTCTCGGCTAATTTGAGAGGGCTAAGTGAAGAAGAAAGATCCTAGGTCGCTAGCTTCGGTAATTGAGTAGATGGTCGTTTCACCAAATAAGAGAAAGAAAATGAGAATATAGGAGAAAAATTAATTCAGCAGAAAAGAAGGGCAATTTCATTTTAGACATGTAGAGTTTGTGAGGCTTTGGACTATCCTGGTAACAATGCCAAGGAGGCAGCCACAGAGATGAGAGCAATGCTCATTCAAAAGGACTGCACTAAGGACCCCAATCTGGTGAGTACAGTCAGAGAACAGAAACAGGGAGAGTGGCTGGGGTGCTCCAGCGCAGTGTAGCGAAGGGTCGGAGCAGAAGACACAACCTGGGGACACGAATTTAAGATGCAGTCACAGGAAGAGGAGCTATGGAAGTGTAAATGTTGACATGAGGGGCTGAGACAAATAGCACTGTTCCAGAAATAAGAAAATAAAGAGCTTCAATAATGGAGAAGTTGTATCAGTGTCAAATCGGCAGAGAGCTCCAGAAAGAAAGCATTGGGGGGAAAAAGGGTACATTGGATTTGGAAACTAGGTCATTGTTTACTCACTAAGAGCAATTTCAGTACTCTGATGGGTGCTGGAAGCCTAACTGCAATGTACTGAAGAGGGAATAAGAAGTACTAAACCCTCAATTTATCCTGAAATTTAAAAAAAAAAAAAATCCACAGAGCTCCAAAAAACAAAATTATCTACACTATCATACTCCACAAATTTTTGTCATCCACAATTCATTCATTAATTCAAGAAAACATTTATTAAACCTCCACTATGTGTCAGAACCCATATGATGCACCAGAATACAAAGATGAATACAAGACGAGCCCTGTCTTTGAGGAGCCTGCAGTTACAAAGAGTTATACATCCATAACCACCTCTCTCTACCTAACCAGACTGCCCACAATGACCTAATAATATACCATGGTAATTTTAGCAGCAGAGACAGGAAGAGGGTACCTGAGCAGCAGAATAATAGAGAACACATGGACAGAAATTATGTGAGCTGGAAATGGAGGAAGGGGTGGGGAATCTGACAGGATGGGGCAGAACATGTTGACAGCGGGGCATCTGAGGCAGAAATAATCTGAAAAGGGCTGGATATTGATCCAGATCGGTAAAAAGTTTAGAATATTGTGAAAGGATTTCACACTGGGCTAAGGATTGTGGGTAGGGCTTTGGAGTTTGTTGGGTTGTTTTGGTTGTGTATTTGTTTTGGTATGCCAGAACTTCAGTTATTTCCAAGGCAGAATTACTAGAGGCAAAGAGAGAATGTGTATTTAGGAAAGGTTCTTGGGATCATACCTCTTACCAATTGAGATCAAACACAGCATTGATTTGAAGTCTAATGTATTTCATGCAAATTTTGCATTCTACCCTTTATGTATTTTTTATATTAAGCAATATTTTCAAATTAATATAAAATATTGATTTTTCTTTAAAATGTGTAGGTAGAGTTGATACTATAAAAAGATTTGCGAAGTCTACTCACATACAAAAACCCCTACCCCTACCAACCCACAAGGTCTTATTCATAACCTTGAATGAGTCTCATTCATTAACTTGAAACATGACCTTTGGCTGTAGGAATCAAGAAGGAGTTTTAAATAGGGAAGTGGAGAGATGTGACCTGTTTTTAGGAACAGAAGTTTGGATATGTGATAGAAGTGAAGCACTATCCGACTCAAAATGGTAGAATTACACACTTTGCTTAAAAGAATATTACATTAGCTTCAGTTTAAATTTTTCATATATTTATTCCTCCCAACTAATGTTTTGAACTCTTAAATCATACTGTTACAACAAGTGTCCTATTGTAAAATACCTCTGATCTGTTTTTGACATAAAATTGGCAAAAGTAAACAAAAGGGACTGACAAAAAATCAATATAACATTCTAGAATTAGTGGTGATGATGGCACAACTTTGTGAACATACTAAATACCGCTATCTGTATACTTTAAAAAGGTCAGTTTTATGATATGTGAATTATAAAATTACATGCCAATAAAAAATGTTTTAAAAAGAACATACCAAAAGCACTATACACATTGTCAAAATACACTTTATAACTAATCGATTTCACTGATAACCCACCTATAGTATATAGCATAATTCTGTTATTCAGGTATTCTAGATAAAAGGAGATTGTTGCTAGGAAAAAAAAAAAAAAGAAAAGGAGGGTGGGCCTGCATGGAGCCCAATGTGGGGCTTGAACTCAAGACCCTAGGATCAAGACCTGAGCTGAGATCAAGAGTCAGTCACTCAACCGACTGAGTCACCCAGGTGCCCCAAAATGGTTGAACTTTTAAAGGCTTAACTTATATGCCATAATCTTTTTTGAAATATAGCTTTCCAATTGAGCAACTTAATGATACACACTTCTGAAGGAACACAATGAGGTATACAGCATCTAATGCATGGCTGCAAAATTTAAGAGAAGGGTAATTTAAAACAAATATAAAGTCTCTGCAGAGATTTCCCAAGACAGAAAGGCCAAACTTTCATAAAACAGAAGTTTGTCTTAAAGCAAAATAAGTGCAAAGAAAGAGGCAACAAAATCACATGGAAAATTCATTTTCTATTAACGAGGTGTAACTGCACCATATGTGCACCAACTGTTCACAAACAACCTAATAAAGAGCCATGGATGAACAAAGTTCTAGACAAAAAGATTTGAAATATGAAAAGCCAATTCTTTTTTTTTTATGGTATTCATTATTTTAGCTTCAAGTCTTTGGAACTTTAAAAATAATATATGTGTTTTCAACTTCAAGGAGAAACTTCCTTTCCATTTTCTTTATTGGGAAGTAATCTTATCAAGTGCTTTTCCATTTGTGAGTTTTTTAAGTGATGTTATCAAGTACCTTTATAACAAGAAATTGGTATTTCTGGTTTTAATCCTCATATTTTTATTTTGGCAAGAAGAATTATCTTCCTTTTGCAGATAGAAAACTGAGGTAGTACAGCCACTTCTTACATTTTTTTTTTAAGATTTTATTTATTTGACAGAGAGAGACAGCGAGAGAGGAAACACAGCAAGGGGAGTGGGAGAGGGAGAGCAGGCTTCCCACTGAGCAAGGAGCCCGATATGGGGCTTGATCCAGGACTCTGGGATCATGACCCAAGCCGAAGGCAGACGATCAACAACTGAGCCACCAAGGTGCCCCTACTTCTTAGATTCTTGAAACCGCTACTTCCTATTTACTTTTCTCCTTTAAAGGCTAGTAAGTGGGAGCACATAGGTGGCTCAGTAGGTTAAGCATCTGACCTCAGGTCATGATCTCTCCATATGCCCTCTCCACCCCCGCCCCCGGCTTGTGCTCTCTCTCTTAAATAACTAAATAAAATCTTTAAAAAATAAAGGCTAATAAGTGCAAGATTCCAACTCAAATGTACTTCTTTCTGAGAAAAAAACCAGCTTGAAGTCTGACTGCATATGGGACAATTCAATTTTAAACTAAAAATTTTATTTGAATTCGCCAAATGATAGTGGCACAACTGGACAGAACTTGCACAAAAATAACTGAAATGGATCACAGGCTTAAATGTAAAACTTAAAGTTATAAAACTTTAAAGCAGAAGGTATATGATGAATAAGTTCTGGGATGCAATGTACAGCTTGGTGACTATACTTAACAATACCGTATAACTTGAAATTTGCTAAGAGAGCAGATCTTAAACGTTATCACTACCAAAAAAAGGTAATTATGTGAGCTAACAGAGGTGTTAACCAACCTTATCATGGTAATCATTTCACAATACATGCGTGTATCAAATCTTTATGTTGTATATCTTAAACTTACACAATGTTATGTGACAATTATATCTCAATAAAGCTGAAAAAATTTAAAGCATAAGAGGTATTTATGCCAACACAAATAATTAATTCAAAATGGACCATAAACCTAAACCTAAAGTTAAAACTATAAGAAAAACCATAAGAAAACATTGGGGTAAATTTGTGACCTTGGGTCGGGCAATGGATTCTTAGATATAACACCAAAAGCACATAGAAGACAAAAAAGATAAATTGTACTTCCATGAAATTAAAAATCTTCGTATTGCAAATGACGCTATCAAGAAAGTGAAAAGACAATCCGAAGAATGACAGAAAATATTGGTAAATCATCCGTCTGATAAGAGATTTTTTTCCAGAATATAAAGAACTCTTATGAGTCAACAACAAAAAGATAAATAACTCAATTTAAAAATGGGCAAAGGTAGGGCGCCTGGGTGGCTCAGTTTGTTAAGCATCCAACTCTTGATTTCCACTCAGGTCATAATCTCGGGATCATGAGATCCTACTTAAGATTCTCTCCCTCTCCTTTTGCCTCTCACTTGTCTCACACTCTCTCCCTCCTTTGTCACGCAAAAGATCCAAACAGGTATTTCTCTGAAAAAGATATACCATATTCTCTTCATATGCACATTATGGGCAGGCGCACGCGCGCGCGCGCACACACACACACACACACACACACACACAGGAGCACATATTCCCATAAGGGAAATGCTAATTAAAATATCAATGAGATATCACTACACATTTATCAGATCAACTAAAGTAAAGACAAAAAAATAGAGATAATATCAATTCTGGTGGGAACTGTAGAATGAAGAGAAACTGGATCTTTCATACTTTGCTTACAGAAATGTAAAATGCTACAGCCATTCTGGAAAAGAGTACGGCAGTTTCTTATAAAACTAAACATGTGTCTTTCATAAGACTTAGCAATTGCACTATTGGGTATTCATCCCATAGAAAAGAAAACTTAAATCCACAAAAACCTGTATGTAAATGTTCAAAGCAAGTTTAAAGGTATTAGCCAAAAACTTGCAACAATCTATGTCCTTCCAGTGGGTGAATGGTTAAACCAACTGTAGTGCATCCATATGGTGGAATATTACTGAACATTAAAAAGGAATGAGCTACTAAGAAACACAACAACTTGGACAGATCTCAAGGGAATTAGGCTGAGTGAAAAAAGCCACTCTGAAAATGCTTACATATGCAATTACCTTAATAAAAAATTCAATTAATAAAAAAATCATGCACATCAGAATTATGCATTTTCGTAAATATCTCTACAAAATAGGGAAGGTATCTTAGAGACTAGAGAGAGGATTAGCTGTTGTTTGTCCTTCTCCTACGGTAAAAGACAGACTTAAAGAGTGGTTCCTAGGCCCGGAATGTTTGCCTTAAAAAAGGAAACATACTGCGTGATTCCATTTATATAATATTCTTGAAATGGCAAAGATGGAGAACAGATAAGTGGCTGCCAGCAATTAGGTAGGCAGGGAAGAAGAGAGGTGGTTAGGGCTAAAAAGGGTAACACAAAGGAGTCCTATATTGAGTGAACTGCTCTGTATCTTGACTGTGATGTGGTCACATGAGTCTACACATGGGATAAAGCTACACAGAACCACACACACACACACACACACACTCTCACACTGCGTGCATGTGAAACCAGTGAAATCTAAATAAGCACTGTGGATTCTAGTTGTGACATTGCCCTATAGATATGCAAGATGCTACTATTGGGGGAAAATGGGTACAGGGTGTGTAGGATATCTCTGTATTATTTCTTACAACTGCATGTGAATCTAAAATTATCTCAAAATAAAAAAAAAAATTTAGTCCAGTTTAAAGACCCAATTAGACAGATGATGAAAAACAGATGAGTTTCTACAATAGCAGGTTTGAGTACCCAAAAGGTATCTTCAGATACCTGACAAAGGTTGATACATATTTGTTGTTACATGATTATGCAATATTTTACTGAGTCTGACCCTCGGCAGTTTAGAGGTGAGGACCACTACAGCTATCTACAACTACAAAGCAGAAAGTGGCACAAAGTGTGTAGTGGGGGCTGGCAATGAACTCTGTTGAGATCAGAACCCAAATCCTGAGACCTCATAACTAAAACAAGGAATAATGGTAATGCTAGACTCAGTCATTACAAACAAAATTTTAAATTGTTTAACTGGAAAGTCAAAATGCTTCATAGATTAAAAACTGAGGATAAAATATTCTACATTAAGAGTACTGGCCAAATGGAAACACATTTATGGAATATTTCAGATGATTACATATCCGTAAGAAAAACATCGTAATTGGTTTTGTTTCTATGGGGACACTGGCCTAAGTCACAGGAGCATACTGAATACCTTGGCAGAGACTGTTGGTTAGCCATCAAAATCTGATCTTCCCACCTTCTCCGTAGAGACCACCCAGGGTGGAGACTAAGTCTCTCAGTCTCCACTCCAGCCAGGTGTGGCCATGTGACTAAGTTTTGGAATGAGATTGTAAGTATCACATGATAGCATCTTGGCACTCTCCTTACAAGACTGCTCTGATCTTTAAGGATTTTTTTTTTCTTTCTCCTAGCTCAAGATCCTAGGCTCTGAACTTACATCCTCTAGGGTGGCAGAAAAGGAAATAAAATACAGGAAAAAGAATGGCACAGTTGGAAAAAAATTAAATTAAAGCCACCCAAATCTCACTACCAATAATAATAACAGCTACTGTTTTACTGATCGCCTAATATGGATCTCATATGGTGCTAAATTATCTATTTTTATCTTAGTAACCACCCTGTAAGGTATAATTGTCCGTTTTAAAGATGAAGCAGCTGAGGCTCAGAGGATAAAGGTCTAGAATATGAGGTAACATAACCTTTAATTTCCCTTTTTGCCTACAGATTCTTTCCATGCCCTTGACTCTGTATCTCAATAGATCTCAGAAGGTATCTAAGCTAAGATACCCTTAAAAGTCTATTTGTGTTTTTATCCATTCTGTTACTGTGAGTCTCCAAATAAATTCCACTTATATAGAAAGAAAACCTGCTTTAAATTCTACCCATGGAACTTGGAAAATGACATGTAATCAACTAGCACATTCAGGTCACCCAGGTGGAGTGGAAAAGGGAGGATTTGAAACCAGGTTTTTCTGGCTCCAAAGCCTGTACTATGACTATTCCCCTACACCACAACTGCTACTAATCTAAAACTTAATTTTAGACATTTAAAAGTTTAACTTCTACCAATGGCTCAAACTTCAAAAAAAATTTTTTTAATTCCATTTCAATAATTTGTGAGGTATAAGAGGACTAAGAATAAAAAAAATTTTTTTAAGAATTATTACCCAGTATTTGGAGAGATTCTTTTACAAGTATTGCTTTTTATACTGGAAGCCAAAAAATACTCTGGAAAAAATGGAATGAAGAGGAATCTAAATATTCTTAGCTCTGAGTTATATGCTTTTTGAGTCTGAAAGACCCAGACAAATATTTAAGCAGAGAAGAAAAAAACACATATACTTTCAGTTAAATGGTGAGCTAGAAGTAGGCCACATCTCACTTTTCTGTCCCAAAGTGCTTAATTTAGAATCAGATTTTAAAAACAATCCTCCACAGGCCAGGTTTGGCCCTTCCAGTTGGCTCCTGGACATCAAACTCTTGTGACAATCTGGAACAACTGAAAATAGCTTTGGGCATTCAAACTATCATGCAGTAAGGAAGGTCAAATTTGAATTAATGTATTTTAAGACTTCAAAAAAAAAAAGGTTTTTAAAAAGCTTTTTAAAAGAGAACAGGAAAAATAAAGGGAAGAATGAAAATTAAGCAGCTAACCCAACCTATGTCCCCATCACGAATGAAGACAGATCTGCTCACACTTCTCTTTACTACTGTCTTCCATCGTAAGGCAGCTCACTTCAGAGATGTGCACTGCTTCACCTCTAACTACAAAGCCATTTCTTGCATTTTCTACTTATTTTTGTCCAAGAACCTTCACTATTTATCCATTTGCTACAGAATAAAGTCCCAATACCTTTGCCTGATGTTCAACGCCTTTTCCAATTTGAATTCAACCTACCTCTCCCTCTTTATTTTTCATTATCCTCCTTCATGAGTCCTAGTTAAAGCCAAACAGATACCCTCACTGGTGAAAAGGCTGGCACATTCTGGTCTAGCTGCCTTTGGTAACACCACCGGAGTCCCACCTAACCTTCTCCACCTGGCTAAATCCTATCTGTCCCCAGGGACCAGCTGAAGGCCCAGTTCTAAAATGAGTGCTGCCTAACTACCTCAGGAGGCCAAAAAAAAAGTCTCTCTCCTCTGAAATGCTTATACTAGTTATGTAATATTCTAAGCCAGCCATTTGGGACTCATCACAACCTTTCTCATATTAATATTTATTTGTCTTAATTCAATGTCTTATCTCCTCGAATAGACCTGAAGTTCCCTGAGGGAAAGAACTTCAATCTTCTTTATCCCTATATTTTACATAAGATTTAACCAGGGACAAATTAATGTTACATGACCTTCAGCTAATAGGATTTTAAAGCACTCGTGCAAGGATGCTAAGCAAATTGGCTATTTATAAGCCAAAGAGAGGGAGATATATATCACCAGAAAACTTCAATATTTCATTGTTTCCATATTTCGTAAAACAATAGTTCCTTTAATCTCGTTAATCAAAATAAAACTACAGACATTCTGATGTGTTATCAAGCCAGGAAAGTGTAACTACTGCAGACAAAGTTATTTGCACCTGTTGAAAAAAGCAGCAATAAGTTTAATCGCAGCACGTAGGTTTCTCTGCTTGACTCCACATAAAACATGACTGTGTTGCTCCCTGCAGTCAATGGAAGAAAAGGATTAAGAGAAAGCCTATTCAAAGACTAATCAATGTTTGGGCAGGAAATAATTTTCCTGCTGTTTTAAAAATATTAATCAATTTTCCTCTCAATGTTGTCATTATATGCTAAGAATACACAGTTGAGTTGTACCTGCAATCATGATTTCATATTTGGAAATAGAGTTCTGCATTTGTTTTCCTTATTCTAGAATTAAAGAAAGTGATGTGTTTCTAAAACCATATCACTCTATAATCTGATCTCTGATTCTCTGAAAATAATCTCCATATAGATAACAACCACGTTCATTGAGTCCTAGCTATGGAGATACAGCTGATACGGGACAAGCCTTAGGAAGCAACCTCCCAAGTTCCCTTTTAAGAGGTGAACTACCAGGAGAAGAAAGATACTAATAAAGGAAGTCGTGGACTCTGGGAATTCCAGGCTGACTCACAATATGTAGATCCAAATTCCCAATTCCAGATTGCCGAGTTCCATTTCTGACCAGGTCAACACTGGGACAATTCAAGGTTCACACAGCTGGTAAGGAAACACTCTAGAACACTCAGGTAGATCTTATGGAACCCAGTGCAAACAGGGACTCAACATAAATTCCAGGAGAATTCCAGAAATACTTCAATTTCACTGTGTTCTTAAGACCATGCTTTGCAAATATTTCACTGATTGCCAAAGGAAACATTTTAAAGGTGCCATTAGCAAATGAAGTTGGGAAAAACTACTTACAATGTATTTGTACTGGGGATCACTGGTTAGATGAAATGTTTTGGAAAAGTACTCTCAAAAAGAAATCAATTTTTTAAAAAGGAAATCAATTTACCATCACTTAAACCAGCATTTCCCCAATTTATCAGAAATCCTAGTAACACTTCCACGGGGCTACCCCCTTTCATCCCATGATTTTAAGGCACTATATGTCTCATCTCTATTACTAAAGAAATTCAAATAGGAAAGATGCATATATTCAAGGCAAATTTTTGGTGTCACTTAGGGAGAGGCCTCCCAGAGGGCCTCTCAAAGTAGCATTCACTACTTTGGCAAATTTACCATAGTGTAAGGTCTGGCCCTAAGCCGTGCAAGTTCAAAACTGAGTTTGTCAGCATATCAAAGAGATTCTACCTTTCTCTGGCAGCTCCACAGTAACTGCAGTCAAAAACACATCAGAATGCCAATTTATTAAGTTACAATTAACAGTAAGTAGCCACAGAAATCCCTATATTCTAACTTGCAGAACCCACTCATTCCCTCCCTCTGATAGATCCACATGGGAGGTCAAGTCATATTCAGTTGAGCACACAATCTGGAGGGAAATGGTTAGATCACTTCGCATTTTTAATGGCATCAGGTTAAGAAAGCCTGATGTGTCCATCTCATATCTTCTTTAACAATAAGCCATTGCAGCACTGTGCAAAAGATTGATCTGGGGCCGTGAGAAGCTTCTATTCCTCCTTAAATCTCTAACAGCCCTAAAACTGCGAAGATGAGCAGTTGCTTTCTTTTCAATCTTACCTTAAGTGTGGGGGGAAATGTATTAGAGACAGCCGGCTTTTTATGATCTACATCATATAACCTAAGTAAAAACAGTGAGTTTGCTTAGCTCAAAATAAGTCCCCCAAAACCAATGTCCCTTCTAACCTCTAAGCCCCTCCAATATAGAAAATAGGGAGTTTCTTTTGTATCATAATCCTCAATATCCACTGGCAGGTCTTGCCCTAACTCCATCTCTGTACTGAGGATGTCTTCATCAAAGATATTAAAATTAGGTCCATTAGGTCATTTGGTCCCTTCCCCAAAAAAGTAATTTAGTCACTTCCCATGTTTACGTATAGAAAAAAAGTTGTTTTAAAACGTCTGCTTAAAGACTGAAATGAATTCAATTAGACATGTTTAATTTAGTCCACACAGCATTTTTTTTTTAATTGGAAACTCTCACAGACAAAAAAAAAAATCCAGATTTCCAGCTCCTAACATACCTAGAGGGGTTAGCCACTGTGGACAAGGATATGGCTGAATATAACATGGCAATAACAGGCTGAAGCAGAACATGGGCCATGCTTCCCCTGATGCCCACCCTCCTGCCTACCACTCCCTGTTGTCTTATAATCATTCTTGGTGGGTATTTCCATTTGCCAGCCCCTGCTTGATCCACCATGGGTTGACTTTACAATGTTTTCACAGAGAACAATCTTACTACACAATGTTTTCAAATTCTTAAGGATGAGTTCATTGTATCTCCCAGGTTTTCTTTATATTATTTGTTATTACCCTTTAACTATAAAAGGTAGGAAGGCAGCCCACCACCCTAGAAGTTTAAGGTGAAAGAAACCCTTGTTTAGCTCCCTTCACCTGTAAGCCAAGGTCAATCAGAAGGGACCCACCAAGTGAGACCTCAACTCAACTTTTCGCAACTCATTTCTAGTTTTCATTCTTCCATGTCTACCCCATGACCCTAAACCATGAAGCCTTCTACAAACATCTCCCTACCCTACCCTAAGAACTGGCTACATTGGCAGGGCCCATTACAAAATAAAAGTGTAGGGCCCCTTTTCCAAAAATTATTAAGAATTTCAAGATGATGATAGCAGAATATTAAACCAAGTATAGGGCCCTTCTCAATGTGGGAACCTGAGCAACCACACAGGCCACATGCTTGTGAGGCTACCCCTACCTACCCCCTTTCTTTTAACCTTGCTCTCCAATCCTCCAATCTGTTTTTCTCACTGCTAGAGTCTTGCCCTAGATTTGGCAGTCTGAATCTGATCTCATTTTCTTCTGACTCTGTTTTACCTTCTGCAATAAGGACAAGTATTCCTTCCCCTAGCAGACATGAACCTTCTTGACAAGATGTGTAACAAAGCGTTTACATCTACATGGTCTTCACCCTAGCGTTGCTGAATGAAGAAAAATCATAAAGATTGTGCAAATATTTAAGGCCCAAAATGGAATGTCATTTTGTTAGACTTCCTTCTTTACATGCACTGTCTACCTTGACAATAACAAGGGCTTGAAGTCAAGGAAACTTACTTGTTTGTCTTTTATAAACTCATGTTTCCATTCTCGTTTATCACCCATATAAGTTATACACTTAAAAAAGCATCATTTTCATTTATCTTTTTTAAAGTATTTTTTATTCCTCCCTTCTTTCAGACCCAGATAATCTTAAGGTTTTCCAAAGCATAGTACATACACACAGGAAGGCTTTAAATGGCACAAGTATAGTTTTTT
The DNA here is from genome assembly GCF_922984935.1 of Meles meles. Classification (NCBI taxonomy): domain Eukaryota; kingdom Metazoa; phylum Chordata; class Mammalia; order Carnivora; family Mustelidae; genus Meles; species Meles meles. The sequence continues at coordinate 76,660,756 of NC_060069.1, forward strand.
ATATTAGATAATTTTATTATAGTAAAGCAAACTGGAAATAATATAATGAAACAAATATATAATAACCAATATGTAATATATAATAAAATATATATTAATCCAATATAATGAAGAATATAATGATATCAACCTGTGAGTTCATGATTAGTACACTTTTTAAATGTAATTAGTTAATATAAAGTGCACCATTTTAATGAAAAATGTTAAGGAAATAACAGTAGGGGTGGCACTCAGGAAAAAACTTTCGAGGTGGAACTCAAATAATTTAATGCAAAAAAGATGCTTTAGATTATAGGCCAAGAGAACTCTGATTCTTAAGATGAAATAAGCTTTTGCACATTTTTCTTCCACTGGCATTAATGCCTCTTTAAGAGAGGTGGAGTATCAGTTTGCATTTAGAAAATATTATTTAGGGCTTCCATAATCCTTATCAAATGAGACTGATAAAAATCCACTGAGGTCAAAAGGATACCAAGCAATCTAAAGAATTGTAAAGTACTTGGAATGTACATGGTAATAACCAAGACTGCTCAGTTGACTAAAGGAGTCCATTCAGAAAGCAAAGAAGGTGTCCAACCTCTACTCAGCTAATTGACTATTCTGTACAAAGCAGTTGCTCTATGGACCAAGATGAGGGAGAAGAATAGAATGTTAACAATGACAGAGTTCCAATGCTGGCCCTACCATAGGTGAACCATGTGACCTTAAGTTCTATGGATGGTTATTTGTGTCTGCACCAAAATTTGTATGTTAAAGCCCAAATCTCCAATTTGATAATATCTGAAGGTGAAGCCTTTGGGAAGTAATTAGTTTTAGATGAAATCCTGAGGGTAGAGTCCCTATGAAGAGATTAATGTTTTTATAAGGCAAGGAGGAGATAGAGTTTTCTCTCTCTCTCTCTCTCTCTCTCTCTCTCTTTGCCTCTCCACCATATGAGGATACAGCAAGAAGGAAGTCATTTGCAAACCAGGAAGAAAGCCGTCCTCTCCAGACACCAAATCTGTTGGTGCCTTGATCTTAGACCCTAACTTCTAGAACTGCGAAAAATATTTCTTGTTTAAGCCACCCAGTTTATGATATCTTATTGCAGCAGCCCCAACTGACTAAAACACTAATTCATTTAGCTTCTCTGTATCTGTGCATCACAAATACCAAAAGTTTAGAGTTGAAAAAAACTCACTTGAGCCCCCATATTTTATAAATTATGACTATCAGGTTAAATGACTTGCTCAAAGGCACACATCTTTTTGCTAGAGAGCTACAAGAACAGAACTAAGCAGAAGGCTCCTGAGTCCCCTGGCCAGCATTCCATGCTTCTCTGAGGCACTCTCCTCTTGCTGGAGTGTCCCTCCACTCCCCTCCATGTCTCTCGGAACTCCATTATATCTCAAGACCCACTTCAAGGACATCTCTGGAAAGCACTGCCTGGTCTGAGTTCCCACCCTACCAGGCAGATTTCAGATTGTTCTCCTCCATCCCCATAATCCATAACAGCATATCCATTCAGAGTAAAACGTTTCACCACATTGTACTCTGGTTAACTAACTTTGCATCCCTCTTCTTCCATACACTGTGAATTCTTTGAATAAAATGAGTCTTATTCATCTTTATACTTCTAATATTCCAAAAAACTTGCCGTGTAAAAGGCATACAATAAGTAAATATAGATGTACATCTGATTTATAATGAAAACGCTATATTCCAAACTGCAATCAGTGTAAGAACTAGTTATAGAACAATATAAAACTATCATTAACTACATAAATATTACTTTGGAACAATCCACGGTATCTGCCCCAGCACAATTTCCCAGCTAGAAATCACTAGGAGTTGAAGAGAGATTGCCAGCACTCGCCTGAAACATGTCAGACATTGTACTAGGTTCTATGGATTTAATCTTCACAACCACCTGCAACTAAGTACTATTATATCCATTTTGCTGATAAGAAAACCAAACTTCAGAGAGCTTAAGCTTCATTAAGATAACATAGGTGGTAAATAAGAGGGAGCTAGGTTTCAAAGCTAGATTTCTTATGCCTCTGTTCATTGCTTTGCACAAATCCTGAGCTTCTCACATACAACCTGTCTGGCCCTAGAAGGTAGCCTAGGGGGAAAAACACAAAACACTAAGTCAATTCCATGAACTAGTAATGCAGGGGAGCCTAGCCACCTGCCTCTCATCCTCTCTGTACCAGTCTTTGTGTAGCAGAGGTCATGTTAGCTGGCTGAGATTAACTTCAGATAGTATTGAAATATAATGTCTTAGTTATATAATTCTGAACAGTTTAAGCTTAATTCCACTCAAATTACAGAATACTAAGCATCACAAAGGATTGCTGACAAAAAGAAAATATATATGAGAAAAGCTTCTACTGCCATCAACTCATATTTAAACCATACTTAATGTACCCTTACCCCTAACTCACCACTGATTTTTATCAAAAAGTTAATTTGGACCACACATAGGTTGATTTTTAATCATCTGCCCAGTAATAAAAAACCCGGATTCTCCCTGGCAACATATGAAACATGTTTAAACAAGTGCATTTCCAATGTGTCCACTATTAAACCCTCTTGGGTGCTGTCCAAGGTAGGTGGAGGCTATAGTTGGTACTGTTTCACTGAATTTCATCCCCCAACACCCAACATAGTTCCTGGCAAAGAACAGGAATTTGGAAAATGTTTTGTTGATTTATAATCTGTGCAAAGTGGGCAATTAGAAGGCTTCTTTAAATAGTTCTTAAATACTCTTAAATCTACTACTGCTGTAATCTTAGACACACTTACAAGTAGCAGACTTAAGGATATTTTTACACTATTTAGTTTTGAAATTTCGTGAGAAATTATAATATCCAGATTCACCAGGGAAAACAAAAGCTTTGAGTATAATTTGTAGGTCTTAATTTTCCTCACTACAGAATGTGCAATTATAGACTGATGGTAGAATCTAACCTATCAATCTTACGTAATCTTGAGACCAAAATATTCAGCAATAAATGAAAATTTCTTTTCGGAGCAACAAAGTATTATTATGATTGACTTGTTTCTCTTCCATGTGAATCCAAACCTCTCTAATCCATTTAGAAAACTAAATATTAAACTTTTAAGATAGGGTGAGAATAATACAAAGTACTCTCGCTCCCAGGAAAAAGTTTTCAAGTGATTCGCCTTCGTGGTTTTACCCTACCTCAAACTAATGCCTCCAAAGGAAAATTTATATGCTTTTTCTTTCTCATCTAGTACTAGGTTACAGTTTAAAGCTCAGGGTCAGTCTTTGCTTGGGAAGGTTACTGGGAGACTAAATGAGTTAATCCATGTAAAGCGTAAAGACCACAGCTGGCTCAGAGTGGACATTCAACAAATAGCAGCTATGACAATGACCAAAAGGGTAATGAGGAGGAGAATGACAATGATGACAAAAGAAAACCAAACATTTTGTTTTTAAAGCAAGCTAAAAACCACTGTACTCAATGAAATGCCCAAACATAGAGCACGGTCAGCTCATAAAGCCAAGATTCATCATGCCAGGCTTTTGAAATTCTTTCTTGTTTTCTCAACTACCCTAAGGACTTTAGTCCTGTTTATGTGACAGGCCAATCCACTGAGTTTCCCAGGACTGAGAAGCCGCTGTCTGCCTCCACCTTTGCAGGCGGAGGTGCAGCACGTGTGAAGGACAACCTCATGTGCTGAGGAACAGGCCAGGAAAGGTATGCCAATGGGACCACAGCTTGAGATTTACACCTTCTTTAATGAACTGAAAAGGATCTGTGGATTCATCTTGCACCTCCCACCCTCTGAGAAACCAAAGCTGCTGTTCCCTTACTAACCTGACCTCCCAAGCCCCTCTTAATGCTCAACCATAGCTCTGCCAGCTGGGAAGCAGAGCTAACAGGCTACAAATGAAACCCTGTGCCAGCCTGTCTACCTGCAGTATGTGAACAGAGTTAGTGAGGCAAGAAGGGAACAGAAGGCTCCCAGTAAGGGAAAATCAGCCATGTTTTTAAAAGTTGGATGGGAAAACAGTAAACTCTCTCTGATGTACTCAGAGATACAAAAGCAGAAGAGCCTCCCTCTCTGGTAGTTGAGCGAGTTGTCTGGCCCTCCTCAACCTCAGTTTTGCTTTATTTTAATTAGAGGGATGTAATAGAGATAGAGATAGAGAGACCAAGACAAATCAGAGATGTGGCATAGCCTGGAAAGGTTGCTCCTAACAGTTAGTTGGGACTGAAAAGTGAGGTAGGCAAATGCCAGCTGGGCTCCCCTTTTTCATTCCATTCATCTGTTCATATACGACATATTCATCGACCACTTACTGGTGCCAGACCACAGGCGCTGTTAGGATACAGAGATAAGGGGTTGAGTCCCTACCTTCCAGGAGATGCATGGGATTTTGATCAAAAAAAACAAGGAGGGTGGGCATTCCAGGTCAAAGAAACCCACTTATCCGGTAGGGGAAACAACATGTGCAGAGGTAGGCAGCAAGTACAGAGCATGTTCTGGAATACTGAGGAGACCAGAGTCTTCTACCACTTGCTCTTCCTGGAGACAGTACATGACAACATGTATCATGTTCTTGCTGTGTGACTTTCTTGCCCTGGAATGACCACCTCCTTCTAACAACTGGTCTTCTTAACTAAGCTAAGAACGACAATCCTATTGGAGGTACAGAGATGCAAACACAAATGTTTCTATTGAGACCGGGGGTTTTTTGTGTTTTTTAAATTACATATCTCTCTCTGGGTATCTAGGTATTTTGGTAATCTATTATAAATAAAAGGTGTTTGGGGTGTTGTTGGGCTTTGGTTTAGTTTTTAGTGGTTCTACCTGTCTAGGTTGAAAGGTTCTCCTTCCTTGAGGTCAGAGCAGTTTATGGAATCTAAGGGAAAAATATAGAAGACTCAAGAGCTGTGGCTGGGCAGAACACATAAAGTGGCCCATGACTATGTGTCCCACTCCTTATCAAAAACTGCAATCCCTGCCCACCTCAGCAATACTGGCTAACCCCTTTCTATACTTTTTCTCCCTAGTACCCATCACTATTTAATCTACTCTACTTTTTTGTTTTTACCATTTTATCTATTAATTGTCTATCTCCCCATGGTAGAACATTTTGTTACTATTGCAACCCCAGTGTCCATAAAACTGCCTGACTCAGAGCAAGCATTCAATGAGTACTTGCTGAATGCATGGTGAAAATACAAATTCTATGGGATAGACCCAATTCTAAATACTTTGTTACACTATCACCATAAATATCTCCCTAACTACATCATATGTTTAGCAAATATGATCAAGCAAGTCATGGAATATATACATGTGTAGCTAAAGTAGCTGAATCTGCCAATCATAGTTAAAAGTAGTTAATAGTTGCCATTTCTAAAGATGGGTAAGCACCTTACTTAGGTAGCATCAAGAAGCACTAACCTACTAACTCACATGGTTTCTACCTACATTAACCTACACTAATGACATTAAGCCATCAGTCAACTGGATGGAGCGCTGAGGCCTGTGTGAATACAGTCTAATAGCTATCCCTTTATCAGGCACTGTGATCTAGCCATATACTTCTATACTTTCTGTCTTAGCCCTCCAAGTGTCTTCTTTAAAAGAAGTCTTTCTGGATATTAGAGTACGCACACACTTTTCCCAGTTCTGCCAGTCCTACCCTTGGGATTTAAAATACATGCATATACACACGGGCACACACCTAATAGCAAAACACTTTCCCAGCAGGCATTTTATACATCAAGGCATGCATACACCTAGAAGGGGGAAAGAGAGAGAATGAAAAGGACTGTTACTCATCTATCTAAAGAAACCTCTTTAAAGATCACAACTTTTTTAATCAGCCAGTAAAAATGTATCTCAAGGATAACAAGATTTCTGCTGGAAGCTAGCCCTTGCGGAGGCTGACCACATTTGCAGATGCAAAATTCCATTACATCCCCCAACAATCTTAGCAACATTAGTCTCTGGTCAAAGGACCAGAGGAGGAGGGAGGGGGACTGTCCTCCTTCTAAATGGGGAGGGAAAGCAGCCAAGCAAAAAGAGTTTGAGAAAGAACAATGGCCTCCCAGTGAGAAAGCGTGTTAAGTAGGTCGGTATTGGAACCGCATTTTGGTGCACACAAATCCATCATTGTTCCTTTACATTTTCTCTTCCTTTTCTTTCCCACTTCTTTTCTTTCTTCTGCCCTATTCACTGTTACTGTCATCTCATGTGAGAGTTTTTTTAAACCATGATATATTTGTTCAATTATCTGTAGACCTAGAGCCTCTTCATCAAATTAGCAGATCTCTATTTATAGCTGTTAATTCTGTACGGGGATCTAATAAAAATTCCTGAGGGTGATCAAACTAAGTCCAATTTTGCATTGCTGTTTTTGACCCAAGGATTGTTGCCATTATCCAATAAATTGGCTTCAATGAGTGTTGTAAATACATATTTTCTTTTAAAGATAGTACTTTTCAATTAGAATAACTAGGCTGAGTAGTAGCAGGAGATAACATTTTCACCATTTGTTTCGGTCTCTACTCCAAGATCACATTATCTTTTAAAATGATCTTTAAGAGACATAAAGATGAAATAAATCCAAATAGACTTTGCATAATGATTCTATCAGGGAAGAGATTCATCTGTACCTGGTAAGTATAATCACGTAAAAGGTGCTGATACATTTTTAGCAATTAATATGTAAAATTGCCAAAGAAGCTCTATAATACTAAATACTCGTGTGATTTTTTTTGTCACTATCAATACATCTCCATTAATTCCACAAAACATTTCATTTACTATACTTAATTTACCAATTGTTCTAATGGCTTTTGACAATATTTAAAAGTATAATGAAGAAAATAATAAAGCAAATGGCATCATTAAGCAGAATCTAACCAAGATCCCAAGCCAGGCGCTCAGTTGGTAAAGCGTCTGCCTTTGCTCAGGTCATGATCCCAGGGGTCTGGGATGGAGCCCTGCCTCAGGCTCCCTGCTCAGCAGGGACCTGATTCTCCCTTTGCCTCTGTCGTTCCCCCTGCTTGTGCTCTCTGGCTCTATCTCTCTGTTAAATAAATAAATAAAATCTTCAAAAATTTTTTTTTTAAAAAAACGCCTCAAGACAGAGTCTGAGTCATAGATCAAAACCCATGTGAAAGCCCAAGCTACAGTTCATCACATTCTTTCAACAATTAAGACTGAAACACTTAACTGCCAGTACATGTCTATGTCTATCATAAGACTAATCTCAGAGGCAAGACTATTGCTTTTACCTACAGGGAGGTCACGTCTGAAAGCAATGAAATCCTGATAAGGTAAGTGAAACCTCAGAAAGCAAAATTGCAGGTAAGGCAGGACTGACTACTGTATACAATTTTTTTTTTCCACTGAGGCTCTCAGTGATGAGCTTGGATTTGTGGTCGTCACCATAGTGAAGACGGTGTACTAATCTATCCACATCCTCACAGCTGACACCCATGATGCCCAAATGCCCACTTGTGTCAGATGGGCAGCTAGGGTTAAAAGGACAGAGTTTGACCACACAGATTGAGCAAGTTAATGGACACCCACAGGATTCCAGCCCATGACCTTTCCCTCGTAAGAACTCCCTTCCCTAATCACACACTAACAATGCTAAAACATGCATTCGAGATACCACCAACTTTGTGATTCAGTAGTTTAACAAGCACTCATAAATAACTTTTTGAAATTCAATGAGAACTTTATGTCTAGATATGAACTGCATAATAAAAGCAAGAATTGTTCTAGTCTCTGGATATTATGTCCACAGTAATGCAAATAAACCAACTTTAGATTGAATCAGCCTGGTCATCTATATTGAATAGCACTGTTGTCAGGGCTACTGGATTTAAATCCCAGGCTTGGAAGCTATAGGAACTTAAATTATTTAACTTCTCTGTGCCTCACTTCCATCATCTATAAATGAGGAGTCCTAATATGCCTACTTCTTGGATTCTTGTGAAAATTAAATACACCAATACATAAAAAGTACTTAGCAGAGTACCTGGCACATAGTAAATATTGGAAAAAATGGTAGCAGTTAGTATTATTGTTATACTAATTACCTCTACTCATATCTATACTAATAATGATTTTATATAGAAAATGAATGATGAACATTAGAAAGATGAATCATTACATATGAAGATCAAACGTATAATCATTTATACATTTGCACAACAGATTAATAGTCTTAACATTACTTTCTATTAATATATATCAACCATTTTTTAAAACTCCCTCACTACTCTAGCCATCTGTAACCAAGAAGAGCATTAAAAAATCGAAGGCAGTAAACAACTAGATAAAGAACAGAAAACAACATTAACTGGTGTCTTGTAAATTAGAACTCCCCTGAACTTTGTCTCACCAAAGGCTATGCTGGCAATCTTCCAGGCATACAGAGCTTGTATAAATGATGCATACTAACTTATGTAAATCAGGGTTTTTTTTTCTCTTGAGATAACAGAAGACAGTTTCAATCTTATGAGTAGTGACTTTTTTTATTTTCTTTGTCTTCTAATATTCACTTTTCATATTCCTTTTGTCTCATAGTTTTTATTTGTATATTTTCCCCTTTTGAGCTCCTGTTCTCTTTTTCCTCCAAATTTTTATTTAAATTTCTATTAGTTAACATACAGTACATTAGTTTCAGGTGCAGAATTTAAGTGATTTATCACTTAGATACAACACCCAGTGTTCATTACAACTACTGCCATACTGAATACCCATCACCCAAGTAACCCATCCCCCATCCACCTGCCCTCCAGTACCCTCAGTTTGTTCTCCATAGTTAAGAGTCTGTTTCTTAGGGGACACCTGGGTGGCCCAGGGTCCTGGAATCAAGTCCCACATTGCGCTCCTTACTCAGTTTGAAGCCTGCTTCTCCCTCTGCCTGCTGCTCCCTCTGATTGTGCTCGCTCGCTCTCTCTCTGACAAATAAATAAAATCTTTAAAAAAATAAAGCAGTCTATTTCTTGGTTTGCCTTTTTCTTGTACCCATGTTCATCCGTCTTGTTTCTTAAATTTCACATATGAGTGAAATCATATGGTATTTGTCTTTCTCTGACTGACTTCACGTAGCATAATACTCTCTAGCTCCACTGACATTACTGCAACATGCAAAAGAATGAAATTGGACCACTTTCTTCCACCAGACACAAAAATAAATTCAAAATGATAAAAAACCTAAATGTGAGACTGCAAACCATGAAAATCGTAGAGGAGAACACAGACAGTAACCTCTTGGACATCAGCCATAGCAACTTCTTACTAGATATGTCTCCTGAGGCAAGGGAAACAAAAGCAAAAATAAACTACTGGGACTTCAGCAAGATTAAAGGTTTCTGCATAGCAAAAGAAACAACAAAACTAAAAGGCAACCTATGGAATAGGGGAAGGTATTTGCAAACGACATACCTGATAAAGGGTTAGTATCCAAAATATATGAGGAACTATCAAACTCAATATCCAAAAAAACAATCCAGTTAAGAAACGGCAGAAGACATGAGTAGACATTTTTCCAAAGAAGACATACACATGGCTAACAGATACGTGAAAAGATGTTCAAAATCACTCATCATCAGGGAAATACAAAACTACAATGAGATATCACCTCACACCTGTGAGAATGGCTAAAAACAACACAAGAACAACAGGCATTGATGAGGATGCAGAGAAAGGGGAACTGTGTACACTGTTGATGGGAATGCAAACTGGTGCAGCCACTCTGGAAAAGAGTATGAAAGCTCTTCAAAAAGTTAAAAATTAAAAAAAGTTTAAAACAACCCTATGGGGGCACCTGGGTGGCTCAGTGGGTTAAAGCCTCTGCCTTCAGCTCGGGTCATGATCTCAGGGTCCTGGGATCGAGCCCCGCGTCGGGCTCTCTGCTCAGCGGGGAGCCTGCCTTCCTCCTCTCTCTCTGCCTGCCTCTCTGCCTACTTGTGATTTCTGTCTGTCAAATAAATTTTTAAAAAATAAAATAAAATAAAATAAATAAATAAAACAACCCTATGATCCAGCTATTGCACTAATAGATATTTATCCAAAGTATACCAAAAACAAAACAAAACAAAAATGATTCAAAATGATACATGCACCCTGATGTTTACACGAGCACTATCAACAACAGCCAAATTAGGGGGCACCTGGATGGCTCAGTCAGTTAAGCGCCTGCCTTCAAGCTCAGGCCATGATCCCAGATCCCGGGATAGAGCCCCATATTGGGCTCCCTCCTCAGCAGGGAGTCTGCTTCTCTCTCTCCCTTCTGCTTGCACTCTATCAAATAAATAAAATCTTAAAAAAAAAAAAATAGCCAGGGGCGCCTAGGTGGCCTTCAACTCAGGTCATGATCCCAGGGTCCTGTGATCAAGCCCTGCATCGGGCTCTCTGCTTGGCAGGGAGCCTGCTTTCCTCTGTCTCTCTCTCTGCCTGCCTCTCTGCCTACTTGTGATCTCTGTCAAATAAATAAATAAAATCTTTAAAAAAAAAATAGCCAAATTATGGAAAGAACCCAATGTCCAACAACTGATGAATGGATAAAGAAGATTTGAGGGGTATGTGTGTGTATTCTCTCTATCTCTGCATATATATGAAGAAAGAGAAAGAATGGAATATTACTCAGGCATAAAAAAGAATGAAATCATGTTCTTTTTCTTAAATACAGTCCTTTTTTGAATATTCTTCCTTTTAGATATTCTAATTCAACTTATCTTAATTTTGTATTCAACTATATGCACTATAGGCTCTGGGATAATGTGTTAAACATAATAGATACTCAGCTATTTGCTTAATAATTGTACAAGAGTATCTATGGTAGCCCAGCCATTTCAACATTGTTAGATCTGGTGCATGTTAGCTTTCAGTACTACTAAAACATTTTCACCACTGTGGGACTACATAAATTATCACTTAAACTTGGGTAATATCTATTTGACCACATTTGAAATTGAAATATGACTTCTAATCTATATTGTGCATAGGTAATTATCATTATGATCAATAAAATTAAGAAGGAGGGGTACCTGGATGGCTCAGTCAGTTAAGCATCAGACTCAGTTTCAGCTCAGGTTGTGATCTCAGGTGGTGAGATCAAGCCCCACAATGGGCTCTGCATGGAGTCTGCTTAAGACTCTCTTCTGCCCTTCTTCCACTCAAATAAATAAATCTTAAATAAATAAATAAAGTTAGGAAGGACGTTTACTTATAGAAAACAAGAAGGCAATTTTTTAAAAAGAGAGACTTTTAAGGAGCCTTAGACAATGGTATTAAATACTAAATGCAAAAACCAAGATTTTGGACCCAGAAACACTCCTGTTATATATAAACATGTATCTATATATACACATATATATATTCCTAAATTTTATATATAATATATATTTATATATCATATATAATTATTAATATATAATTTATAATCTATATAATATAATATACTACATATTGTATTATATAATAAATATATGTTATATATTTAAAATAAAAATATATATATACACACACATATACATATATATACATACACACATATGTGTAGATAGATATGAAATAGATACAAAATATCAAATAGATGTAAAATATCCCTAGGAAATTTTTCCTTTGACAGGACCCTAATCATGGCAGGTGTCCTGTAACAAAAAGCAATTACTAAAGGAGCGAAGATCAGAGAAGATAAGAACTATTTTAGATTATTTAAATGATAAGAGTTCTGAGTCCTTTAGATCCAAGAACACTTGGAATACTTCATTATGTTCATTAAAAGAACGCTAATTTCTCCATACAAAGAATATCTCATTTGATGATCTGTCAAGAGGTCAGCTTTTATAAAGGAAAGCTAAAATTAAAAGATTTTTAAAAGAATGGCAATTGTGTTGGTGATTTCTCCAAAATCTTAACTAGCATTTAATTAACAGTTACCAAAAAAAGTATGAAAAAATAAACAAATACACACTGTATTATAAATATTTTTCAAATTATAATAAAAAGTCTAGAGACTATGTGGCATGGTGGGAATACCAGTCTCAGCCACCAGAAAATGTCAGTTCTGATTCCACCTTTGCCTCTTTACTGCTAAAGCAATCAAGAGGATTAAATACAATTACATCAGTAATATATATCCAGTGTAGTACCTAACACATAGTATGGGCTCCATAAATAATAATGCACTACCATTAAAAGAACGCCCATTGAATTCATATTTAGCTTTGTAATCTCTCAAAATCCTACTAGAATGTTGTAATGGCATTCAATATAAAGAAAGAACCCAACAAATAGAATGAAAAGAGAAAAGAAAACAATAACAACAAAATTCAGGGAGCTGGAAAGCAAAGGAATGAGTCAACCTAACCTAACAGAGTTGACAAGGCCGAATCCTAGATCTCTTCCAGAACTCTTTGCCGTACTGTTTTAAACTAAAATTTATCAAAGAAATCTAATTATCTATTATAGTTTTATTATATTAAAACATTCCTATCTAGAGGCGCCTGGCTGACTCAGTTGGTAGAGCATGCGACTCCTGATCTCAGGGTCTTGAGTTCAAGCCCCACGCTGAGGATACAACTTACTTTAAAAAAAGAAAAATACTATCTTTAAGATGCCAGCTAAGCAAAAAAATTTTAAGGTTACATATAAAATTGCAATCCATTGTTTCAGACAGTATATGACAATAACACTGGAGATAAGAATTCTAATATATTTCCACTTTTTAACTGCAGAAATAAAGAAAAAACAAATGATTAGAATTGGGCAGATTCATTAGTAAACAAAACAAATTAAAATGAGGGGTTATAATAGCTTTAGAGATGGTATAAGTATTAAATCGACTAGCCACCAAATTGAAGGTTCTCAAAAAGCAAGTAAGGCTGAACAAGTAAGGATTTTTTATAATCAAATTTCCCAGTTCCTAATACCAACAACTCATATATACCAGTGGGCCAAAACCTAGACAGAAACAGAGGAAGGAAAAGTGTGTGCTTTGGGAGGTGGTTCTTCTATATCATATACCGCCTTACTCCTGTCTACACTAGCACTAGTCTACAAAAGTACTAGTCTACAAAATATAAGTTCACTTCCCATCTGTCAAGTCCAAGAACACTCTCTGCAGTGCACACTGATGAAAGCGTAAATTGGTGCAACCCATTTGGAGAACAATTTAGTAACACCTAGTAAAGTATAAAGTGTGCCTATCTTTTTTTTTTTTTAAAGATTTTATTTATTTATTTGATGGAGAGAGATCACAAGTAGACAGAGAGGCAGGCAGAGAGAGAGAGAGGGAAGCAGGCTCGCTGCTGAGCAGAGAGCCTGATGCGGGACTCGATCCCAGGACCCTGAGATCATGACCTGAGCCGAAGGCAGCGGCCTAACCCACTGAGCCACCCAGGCGCCCCTAAAGTGTGCCTATCTTACCATCTAGCCATTCCACTCCTACAAGTGTATCTTAAAAACTCTTTTTTTTTTTTTTAAGATTTATTTATTTGACAGATAGAGACCACAAGTAGGCAGAGAGGCAGGCAGAGAGAGAGAGAGAGGAAGAAGCAGGCTCCCAGCCAAGCAGAGAGCCCGATGCGGGGCTCGATCCCAGGACCCTGGGATCATGACCTGAGCTGAAGGCAGAGGCTTTAACCCGCTGAGCCACCCAGGCGCCCCTGTATCTTAAAAACTCTTATACATGTGCAGAGGTCCCTACGTGGCTCAGTCAGTTAAGTATCTGACTTTGGCTCAGATCATGATCCCAGAGTCCTGGGATGGACCTGAGCATCAGGTTCCATGCTCAGCGGGGTGTCTACTTGTCCCCCTCCCTCTCCCTCTGACTCTCCTCTGGCTAATGATCGATCGCTCTCGCTCGCTCTCTCTCTCAAATAAATAAAATCTTAAAAAAAAAACCTCATAATAAATGCTCATAGCATCATTGTTTATAGTAACAGAACACAGAAAACATTGAAATGTCCATCAACCAGAAAAGAGATAAATGAATCCTGATATAGCCACACAACGAACAGCCGTGAAAAGGAGGAAACTAATGCTACATGTATCAACATGAATGAATCTCATATATAACTCAGCTAAACAGAGCTGCAAAAATATATATACAGCAGAATACCATACATACAAAGTTTAAGACCATACAAAATGATACTATAAATTTATTAGAGATACATATATGTAGTTTTGTTTTGTTTTGTTTTGTTTCAGGGGGGTTTTGTTTTGTTTTGTTTTGTTTTAAAAAGCGATGATACACAGCCAATTTAAATAGTAAAGTCACTACTATGGCTGAAAAGGAGACGAAATCAAGGAGCAGAATACAGGGGCTAATACATTTAATTTCTTACCCTAGGAAGTATGAATATGGGAGTCTAATGCATTAAATTTTATATCCTTTTACATATCTTTTTATGTCTTAAATATTTTATAATAAAAATTTAAATCTCATATAACAATTCTGAGACTCTCTAGCTTTGTAGCACTAAATGTTGAAAGTATGAAAGCAAATAAAACCAAGGATGATTTCATCATCATGCGCCTTATCTAAACATGTGTGAAGAGTCAGTGAACAAGAACTCTGCCACAATGGAATGCAATAATGCATTCTCTCCTAAATCCAACCCCACACAGTTCTTCATCCCACTGTCCCTGCTCAGGTTATGCCTCATCATCCCTCACCTTGAACTGGTCACCTCACTTCATTCCCTGCCCACCTCCTCTCTAGACTCCATGTTGTCCCCACTGCCTGCTTTAAAAGAGTCACTTCAACATATGGGAGGCCAACAGACACATGAAACGATGCTCAACAGCACTCACTATCAGGCAATGCAATTCAAAACCACACCTGTTAAAATGGTTAAAATCAAAAACACAAAAAACAAGTGTTGGTGAGGATGCAGAAAAAAAGGAACTCTCAGGAACCGATGCAAACTGATGCAGCCACTGTGGAAAACAGTATGGAAGTTCCCTAAAAAATTAAAAATATAATTACCATATGATCCAGTAATTCCACTACTGAGTATTTACCCAAAGAATATGAAAATATTATCTCAGATATATACGCACTCCCATGTTTATTGCAGTACTATTTACAATAGCCAAATTATGGAAACAACCCAAGTGTCCATCAATAGATGAATGGATAAAGAAGATGTGGTGTATACACACTGGAAGATTACTCAGCCATAAAAAAGAATGAAATCTTGCCATTACAACAACATGGGTAGATCTAGAGGGAGGGTATAATGCTAAGTAAAATAACTCAGAGAAAGACAAATACCAATGATTTCACTCATATGTGGAATTTAAGAAACAAACAAACAAAAAAGAGACAAACGAGGGGTGCCAGGGTGGCTCAGTCAGTTGAGCGGCCAACTCTTGATTTTGGCTCAGGTCATGATCTCAGAGTCCTGGGATCCAGCCCACATTGGGCTCCGTGCTCTGTGAGGAGTCTGCTTAAGGATTCTCCCTCTCCCTCTCACCCTGCCCCTCCTGCTACTCACTCATGCAGCCTCTCTCTCTCAAATAAATAAATAAACCTTTAAAAAGAGAGAAAGAGAGAGACAAACCAAGAAGCAGACTCTTAAAATGATAGTTAACAGAAAGCAGATAGGTGGGGGAACAGGTAAAATAGGTGAAGGGGAGTAAGAGTGCACTTATCATGATGAGCACCAAGTAATGTACAGAATTGTTGAATCACTATATTGTATACCTGCGCCTAATATAACACTCTGTGTTAACTTATACTGGAATGAAATTTTTTTTTTTAAATGAGAAGAAAAAGTCCTTCAAAATAAGACACAAATAGAACCGGGGCACCCGGGTGGCTCAGTGGGTTAAGCCTCTGCCTTCAGCTCAGGTCATGATCTCAGCGTCCTGGGATTGAGCCCCGCATCCGGCTCTCTGCTCAACGGAGAGCCTGCTTCCCCCTCTCTCTCTGCCTGCCTCTGCCTACTTGAGATCTCTCTCTCTCTGTGTCAAATAAATAAATAAAATTAAAAAAAAAAAAAGACACAAATAGAACCTACCTAGTAAATCAAAATTAGTATCAGTGTTCCAGTTCTTGGCATTGGTGATAAGGGCATAGAAGTATTCCTCACACTTTAGTACATAAAAAGCTTAATAATAAAATTCAATGATCCAGTTTGTCACAAAGCAAAGATTACGGTCAATCTAATTCTATATACCTAATGTTCGTTTAAAAAAAAAATAATGGTGTCAACCTAGCTCTCCAGATTAAGCTACCTTCCCTTATGGATCTTACATGCTAGTGAATAAAGAAAGACAACTAACAAAAGTAACCCATGGGGGCACCTGGGTGGCTCAGTGGGTTGGGCCTCTGCTTTCAACTCAGCTCATGATCTCCAGGTCCTGGGATCAAGCCCCGCATCAGGCTCTCTGCTCGGCAGGGAGCCTGCTTCCCCCTCTTTGTCTTCCTGTCTCTCTGCCTACTTGTGCTCTCTCTCTCTGTCAAATAAATAAATAAAATCTTAAAAAAAAAAAGTAACCCATAAAATTTATAGTATGTTAGGAAGTGAAACTTATTTTGTTTACTACCAGTTAGTTACTTTTTCTAAAACGTATGTTCCAAGAGGGCAAGAATTTTTTCATTACTGTATCCTCCAGCACCTAGAATACCACCTGACACACAGTAGGTGATCAATAAATATTTGTTGAAGGAATGATCAATATATGGCAAAATAAATTTCAGCAAATGAACTGCTATTTGTTCCTATCACTGTATCTGTTGTATGGTCTTCTTTACTACACGTTCAATGAGAAGGGGAAATGAATTTTGGAAAGGCAAAACGTCTTGCCTTCAATAATGCTGGAATCTGAAGGAAAGCTTAAGTACTCAGCTTTTTATGTTATATTCAATGAGACTATGTAATATCACTAATCCACATCCCGGCATACCTTACAAAAACCTTAATTTTAAAAATGTTTTTGTTGGGGCACCTGGGTGGCTCAGTGGGTTGAAGCCTCTGCCTTCGGCTCAGGTCATGGTCTCAGGGTCCTGGGATCGAGCCCCGCATTGGGCTCTCTGCTCGGCGGGGAGCCTGCTTCCTCTTCTCTCTCTGCCTGCCTCTCTGCCTACTGGTAATCTCTGTCTATCAAATAAATAAATAAAATCTTTAAAAAAATGTTTTTATTATGATGTAAAAGAAAAAATTTAGACCAACCATCAGTAAGCAATTTGCCTGAAGTCAGACCTATTAAAGACAGGGTTAGTACTCTTGGACTCACAATATCACTTCAGACTCAGCTCTACTTTCTACCATAATAATGATACTCAGCTTATACTCCTGAATTTCTTTTCACCCATTGTTCAGCTTTGCCACCCAAGTTGTTAAACAGTTATATATCCATCACTTCTGACCAAATTATAAATATCAAGGCAAGATTTCTGGCAGCACACCAAAAGAAGGCAACAGAAGTTAGAAGTTACTATGCACAAGTAAAACAAAGAACGGCTTGTTTTTGCTTGTCCCAAAACATATCAGAGGATACCCCAGAATGATGGCAGAAGAAAAGCAAGCTGAAAAGACCAATGGCAGTTGAAAGATAAGGAGAATCAGATTTTTAATAGGATGGCTGCTACATTTTTCTGTGGGCTCTATTATTTTTCAGAATTTAAAAAACTATTAATTGATTGTTTTAGTCAGTATTTTGGTGTACTAGAAATGCTATTAAATGGAGTAAGGAACTGAAAGAAATGTAGGGCAGTGACTCAATAACTCAGTTGGACATCAGATCAAAGGCATTCTAGTTTACTAGAACTGTGTCGCAAATACTAGACAAAGGCTTTCAAATAAATACACTGTCTGCGCAGTCTTGAGTAAGGCACTAATTTCCTACAAAACATGTTCTATTCTCATTAAAGCTATACTGGTCTCAACTTCACCACAAACCTTTCTTTTTTTTTTTTTTTAAGATTTTTATTTATTTATTTGTCAGAGAGAGCATGCACAAGCAGGCAGAGTGGCAGGCAGAGGAAGAGAGAGAAGCAGGCTCCCCAACAAGCAAGGAGCCCGATGTGGGACTCAATCCCAGGACCCGAGGATCATGACCTGAGCCAGCAGCTTAACCCACTTAGCCACTCAGGCATCCCACCACCAACCTCTCTTAAGCTGCAGTTTTGTCTTTGCTCCATAACCGTTCCTCTGTGTTTGATATTGCTCTTAAAGATTTCCAAACTTCTTGACAAATCTGGTATGCTGAGTTCACTTCGATACCTTTGCAGCATCTGGCAATTTTAAACTTTTTCTTCAAAGCCTTTCTTCCTTGAGCTTCTCTGACTTGTGCATTTCTGGTTTTCTCATACTACAATTCTCTCTTTAAATTATCCTTTCTCCTCCATCTGCTAACTATCCCTTGATGAACAGACCGCATTCCAAGTCTTTTTTTTTTTTTCCAAGATTTTATCCATCTACCTGACAGAGAGAGACCACAAGTAGGCAGAGAGGCAGGCAGAGGCGGGGGGTGGTGGGGGGGGTGGGAAGCAGGATCCCCACTGAGCAGAGAGCCCAATGCAGGGCCCGATCCCAGGACCCCGAGACCACGACCCAAGCCGAAAGCAGAGGCCCAACCCACTGAGCCACCCAGGCGTCCCAGACCGCATTCCAAGTCTTAACCAACAGTTCTGCACAACTGATTCTCAGATCTCCACTTCTAGTCCCTGTCCCCAAAATCCATTTAGGGTATAGCCAATAACAAATACTTATCTGGCTAATTATCTCCTCAATCTAAATATGTCCAAAACGGAACTCACCCTCTTCCAAACCACCCTCACCCCACAATCAAACCAGTTCCCATTCTCAACTTCTCTGTCTTCACCAACGCCACCACAGTCTCTCGGCGGCTAAGATGCCACTCTTCAGTCCCCTTGGCGTCTCTGACTCCTTCAGCCATTAAGGTACTGAAATCTATACTTATGGAGACAAAAATCAGGAAATGATCTACAAAACTGGAAGAGAAAGAAAAGTGCCACCATGAAAGCAAAGTGATTAAAGAAAAAATAGGTTGAATATTTAAAATATTGGGATTTGTCAAATTGTACTATATTTGTAAGTAAGTGCTATGTAAAAACCCAGATGTGTGGCTATCATACACATCCAATTACCGTCACCTCCATCTTGGAATTTCTTGTCTTCATAGCCATCCTCTCCTGTCTACTCACCAGCACCATTCCTCTAGTTCAAGCTTTCTTCATCTCACATCTTAATACATCTTGCCCCTCTTCTCATCCACTTGGCCCATCAACCTCTGACATCAACCAGTGCTTCAAATTTATTATACTATTCACTTGTCCAAAGACTGACTTTCTTTTTTTTTTTTTTTTTTAAGAATTTATTTATTTGACAGAGAGAGAGAGATCACAAGTAGGCAGAGAGGCAAGTAGAGAGACAGGAGGAAGTAGGCTCCTTGCCGAGCAGAGAGCCCCATGCGGGGCTCAATCCCAGGATCCTAAGATCATGACCTGAGCTGAACGCAGAGGCTTAACCCACTGAGCCACCCAGGTGCCCCACAAAGACTGACTTTCAATGACTCTTCAAACTCCTTAGTCTGGCACATAATCTTTTTTTTTTTTTTTTTTTTTTTGGCATATAATCTTATATTCCATTCTGTTGCTGGGACTGGGAGCCCTTCCACTTCAGATATATCCTCACAGTTCACAGATTGAAGGTGCCCATGCAGGTGTGAGATCAAGAAATGACTGGCAGATTCAATTCACACCTACAGCTTCCTTTTTATTCTTTCCTCTCCTCCTATTTTTCTCTTCATAACTTTTCTTCTTTTCTACCACTTTCTTGTACTTCTTTTTCATCTTCTTCTCTATGCCAGTGGCACCAACAGGAGTTTCTAATCCACAGTATTCTAAGCACTAAAAAGATTGATCATTGTTCTAGTCAATAGTTATCAATAAGAAAGACTAAGATATGGGGTGCCTGTCTGGTGCAGTCAGAAGAGTACGTGACTCTTGATCCTGGGATATGAAGATTATTTAAATAAATAAACACTTGGGGAAAGGGAAGAAAGAAAGGAGGAAAGAAAGAGAGAAAGACTCAGAAAGAACAGAATGGAAAATGGAAGGAAGGATATCTTAGCTGTGGAATAACCATGTACCCAAGCTTCTCATAGCAATCCTAAAACAAAGTCAGCAATGATGCCATACAAGCTCCCATATCTGCTGACGGAGGCCTCACTGAGGATGAAGAGTATGCCTTGCTGCCCATTTATTCAAGAATACAAAAGTAGTATGAATATAACTTCTCTCAGTATAGTCTTCTAGAGACTATATCTCATCAGAAGCTAGACAGAGCCCTGGGTTTTCCTCCAGTATAGATAAATATCACATGAAAAAGAACTCAATATAAAATAAAGGAATCTTGGGAAATTTTTAATATTATTTTTCCCTCCCCCCAACAAACCAAAGATAGTTTGTCTTTAGAGAACCTGTAAGTTGTTGGGTTAAAAAACATACTTTTTCTTCTTTTCATAAATTTCACATTTCAACTACATTTTCCTTTTATGCCAGATTTACATCTTCGAAGGAAAATGAATTTCCTTTTCCATTTCATAAAACGTTCAGTTTTTCACAGAAAGAAAATATAACAAACAATTCTCACTGTACTCACAAATATTTAAAGCCCCGAACTGAGGTCTGTAGATTTCACCTAAAAATGAAATTCCTGTTGATTGCAGATATATCATACACATACAGTTCACTCCTTTCTCCTTAGCCCTTTTTACTTTTTACTCCTAAGAACGAAGAATCAGTTTAATTGATATCCAGGTATTTCTAAACTTATCCTTTCCTAGATCTCTTTCTGAGTTGAAGGAAAAATTGGGGGTTCTATGCAAAAGGCAAGACCATATATGTATTCTGATAGTGTATCTTTGTGAGGATGCAAAAAAGCAGAGAAGAGAAAGATGACTTCTCCGTAACTGAGGAGCAGTGTTTACATTTAGGATTTCTCTTCCTTTCAGTTTCTGGCATACAGTTAAAGACACTAATGTTCCTAAAAAAAAAAAGAACCCAAAACATTTATAACCTTTCACTGCTCCCATATCTGTCCACTGGATCAAATCTGAGTCCTCATTCAGAGCCCTGCCCTAGGCAAAATGTAAAATGTTTGTTTATTTTAGCAAAGCTCCCGCTCTGCATTCTTTACCCTTTCCCTTCTCTTTGATTGTAACTGTATATCCCAGAAATCTGGAGCTCCCTGCACAGCCCCTGGGAATACTTTCTGAAGGAAAATATTAAATATTATATTTTGAGAAAATAAGAACATTTGTTCATTGGAAGAACACCAACTATGGACCACTTGGACCTTCCTCAAAATGTCAATCATTTTTCCTGGAAAAGTTCTTCAATCAAAATTTCTTGTTTTTATCTCTTTTAAGAACTGGATTAAACAGGTTTCTCAGGACTTTCACTATGCTAATGAGCTCCCAGGACTCTATACGAGGCAGTTCTGGCATGCAGGGAATCCCAGACTTGTTGGACCAGGGCTATTTTCAATGAACATCTATCTGCTGCTCTGCAAAAGGGTTTAGAAGAAGCTGTGCTGGGAGAATTGAGAGAGAGCAGAGAGCACCTATGCTGGAGTGGAAGAATTAGAAATAGCCTCATGGAAGAACATTTGAACCAGGTCCTAAGGATGGATAAAATGTGACTGCGGAAACAGGAAGAAAGGCAGAGAAGCCACATGCGGGGCAGTTATGGGCAGCACCTCTCAGAACACTCTGTGTCATCTCCCTGCCCTGGGGTCTGGGACGAACTTACTCAGAGACAGATCTATCGTTCAGAACCCACCAGGCCCCAGACAGGCATGAAGACATAGCTCCAAAGAGGAAGGGGAGCAATGAGACATAAGGCAGGAGAAAAGAAGCAACTTCAATAGAAGGTTGTGAGATGACTTCTCATTCTCCCCTACCTCCTTCCAAATATTTCCTCATTTAACTCTCTTTGGTCTAAGCAAGTTAATATATCTTGCCAGTTGTTGTTTTTAAATGACAAATCTTTTTCTATGTATCTATAACCAGAATTTCCCAAATGTGTAAACTATACTACCACCCCACTTTGTTTCAGATATAGAGATCTACATGTCAAGTTTTCAAAAATTATTGCTTTCTAGCACAAAGGAGATGGACACTGTGTGCAGTGAGTTTCAATGAAACAAAATCATCCCCTTCCCTTTGGAATCTTTCAGGCAGGGATTATTAGAGAAAAACATTTTTGAATTTCAAAATACACGTTTTTCTTAAATGTATGCATGAAGCTAAACCAACAGGCTAAATTTGCTCTAGAAGTATGAGGAGAGGGGTGCCAAGATGGCTCAATCAGTTAAGCATCCCACTCTTGATTTCAGCTCAGATCAATGATCCAGGGTCATGAGATTGAGCCTGGTATGGGCTCTGTCCTCAGTGTGGAGTCTGCTTAAGATTCTCTCTCCCATTCCCTCTCCTCTTGACCCTCCCCTGCTCACACATGCATGCTCTCACACTCTCTCATAAATCAATCAATCAATCAATCAATCAATAAATAAATAAATATTTTAGTATATGTGTTGCCTAAGTGAGCACAATAAAGTATGAGGAGATAAGGAGTACTTGTTAGTATTCCTAGAACAGTGCTTAAAAAACCCACTTCAATGCTTATTTATTGAAAAACAACAATAATAAACTCGGGGAAAATATAAGCCAAAGAAAAAATTGAAAGTACCGAGAGATAACTGCTATTTAATAATTTCTTTAAAACTAAATGTTGAGGGATTCCTGGGTGGCTCAGCTGTTAAAGCATCTGCCTTTGGCTTAGGACATGATCCCAGAGTCCTGAGACTGAGTACTGCATGGGTTCCCTGCTTAGCGGGGAGCCTGCTTCTCCTTCTGCAATGACATTCCATCTGCTGTATCCACTCACTCTCTCTCTCTCTGACAAATAAATAAAAATCTTCAAAAAAATAAAAATAAATTTTGATAATTTAAATAGATTTTTTAAAGTTGTGGTAAAACATACACAACATGAAATTTGTTCTCAACTCTTTTTAAGTATACAGTTCAATGGCATTTAATTATCTAAAATCGATTTTCACATATAGAAAATTTGGGTTTCTCAGGTCAGTTCAGAAGAGCCATCTGGCCCTTAAACAACAACAACAACAAAACTATTAATTGATAATACATAGGGGACAAAGGAATATCCTCACAGAATACTTAAGTGACATCTTAATAAAGACTTCTACCCTTAAAGGGAAAATGCTGCATGAATAAGAGGCACTATTAAACATCATCTACTTTCTTACAAGGTTGGCAAGGACCTTCTCAGCATTCAGGTTTCTTCACTTCCTGCCAAATGCAGCCACGTGCTAGAGGTACGGAGCCTTAACTCAGCGTTTTCTACCCATACTCGGTGTTAGAGATCTTGGCAAGCAGCCCTGTTGCTGAGGTCACACACCAAGCAAGCACCGCTGTCAGGTCACGCTTGCCCCGTAGCCCTACCCTTCCAGGAACAGAAGAACAGCCTGACCTTTGCACACACCTCTCAGAACCTCATAGGCTGAGTGTGGGGGGGTCCATAGGAACAATATGTCAAACCTTTCCTTGGAAAATCAAGCACTGCATAACTACATTGCCGGTGAACCTCTCAGCCCCAATCATTCCAAAGCAGCAAAGCAGTCTGTTAAAGAAACTTTTTGTAAAACCACACCCACAACTTCAGCCCAGGTATTCTCACTCCAGAATGCATGCTTCTGAGTCCTTCCAGTATAAAGCAGAGATGTTGTCTATTTTGCTTTATTTAGGAAGAAAAAGAAACACCAGTTTAAATCCCTTGCCTGAAGTCACTTGGAAATCACAGTGACAACTTAGGAAAGGGACAATAAAGAAGGATCAAATTCTTTTTGACCCTGCTAATGCACACATGTCTTTAAGGAAGGAAAAAGAGGAGAGAAGAGGGGAGAAAGCATAGTTCTTGGCAGTAAATCAAAGGCACACGTGTTCACAAACATTTGGATTAAGTGCCCAGTACTTACACTCAAAGACATGACTATCTTCAGACAGCTGAGCAGCCCCGAAAGCATCAGAACAGTGAACTAGAAAAAGTGTCCTCATCGAGGTCTGAAGCCAGGGACGGCTCTGGAGGAACCACAGCAGTACCAGATCCAGGGGAACCTGCTCTGGGGTTGAAGTGATTAGATGACGCCTGCTCAGTGCCAACCAAATGCCCAGCATGCCCTCTTTGCCCATTGGCAGACAAGCCTGTTGCAATCCTTTTACAGCTCTTGACAGGCTTTACAAATGATCAAGAATTATGATTTGCCATGATCCTATAAGTGCAAGGAACAGAGTCACAACCCTGAAATCCTGAAGAAGCTGAGGCTTTAGAGAAATAAAGTAACTTCTCGTGAGGTTCTCAGGTAGAAGCCACACAGCCACGAAGCAGAATCAGGTCCATCCAGCTCTGAAGCCCACGCCTTTTCTACTCTTCCTCTGTGCTTAACTTCCCAGAGGGCACAGTTTAGAAAGTTCAATTTAAGCTCATAAAGAAAAAGATCTTATATTAAAATGGGAGTTGGCAAACTTTTTCTGTGTAAAAAAAAAAAAAAGTGAATATTTTAGGCTTTGCAAGCTATGCCAAATACTCATTTTTGTCTTCTCTTACAACCCTTCAAAAAACATAAAAACCACTCTTAGCTCCTGAGGCTGTATGAAAACCAGCCAGGGCCCAGTGTGCTGAGCCCTGTGTTGGAACACAGGGTCCAAGCAAAGCTCAGTGATTCTGATGGATGAGAACTGTGGCACTGACTCCATGTCTTAATTTACCAAGGTGATTTTTGCTTCTGGATAGGGAGAAAAGAGGAAGCTAGGAGAGAATCAGTAGTCAATCTAGTCACTTCATATACTTTCCATTATTAAGCGTAGAGAATAGCAGTCCCTTACTCAAACTCCTTCATTAGAGTAGTTTTAGAAGCTATCCTGCATTTATTTCATTTGTTTCTTCTTTCTATATCCATGCCTTTGCCTATTCCAAGTTGGGCATTCATCTGTCACTGAAAATCAATTCTTTCTGCAGTCTAATTAAAACTGACTATTTCAGAGGGCTATAACATAATGAACAAGAACATAGGTAGATCTGAACTGACCATGGGCTCTTTCAATATGATCAAAGGCCTCTGGGGTTCTGCTGTTTGAAATCATAGAAAATATTTTCCATTCACTTTATGACACTTGTAAAACGGGCTTTTGAACACTCCCTGCAACTTACAATAACCATCAAGTCAACCTAACAGATGTTACAAACTGGATCTAGTTAATCAACACTAGAGCACACAATGAAATGCATTTCGAATGACATTCAGATTTTGCTATGCAAGGCAAAATAATGTGAACTTGCATCCAGGATTTGCTCTCAGGCCCTCCATAAAGCATACATTAGCTCTGTGCCCTGTCAGTTGGTTGACTAACCTCTGCCTTGATCTGGGCAATACAACCTTAGTGCCAGGTCCAAGTGTTTCTGGTTAAAGTATTTTCAACTCTGCTGATTCATGCCCAGCTGTTTGGTAGCTACAGAGTGGAAGCAGAAGATGGCCACTAGGGACCAATTTAACAGCAACAAATGTTATTTTCACTGTTAAGCTAAACAAGTTGGAAGCCAGAAGGCGACAGATTCCAAAGACTGGTTGGTACCTTATCTCATAAGCCTGCATGTAGAAAGAACCGCATAGCCCATTCTATAGGTAAATAAATACAGGCCAATTTTAGCCACAGGAACAGTTGGCAAATTGGAACAAGAGTGAGAGCAATTAAAATACTTCCTTCTTGGGGCACCTGGGTGGCTCAGTCATTAAGCGTCTGCCTTCAGCTCAGGTCATGGTCGCAGGGTCCTGGGATTGAGCCCCACATTGAGTCCCACCTGGAAGTCCCACATCGAGCCCCACTTCGAGCCCTCAATGGGCTCCCTTGCTCAGCAAGAAGCTTGCTTTACCCCCTCCCTCTGCGTGCTACCCTCTCTCTCTCTGTCAAATAAATTTAAAAATACTCTTTAAAAAAATAAAAATTAAAATCTCCCTTCTTGAATTTTGCTCCCTTTGTCCAATTGCATAATCCCCTCCCATGAAACCCAGGGCAGTCCAAAAAAAAAAAAAAAAAAAAAAAAAAAACAGCTGGCCTAAAACCTACTAACACAGATGAACAAAGACTGGAGAAAGTGACCAACCAAAAAAGCCAGTAACACAGTGCAGTCAAGCAAGGGAAGGGCTTCCTTGTGCACAAAGGGCATGGCAATTTCAATCATGATGAAGACACCAAGCAGAGAAAGGAAAGGAATCAGATTGAGTTCTTCCTAAGGACTTGGGAGTGTGCTAGGCATTTTACATACAGTATATGATATAATCATCATTAACTCATAAGATAGGAATTTGTATCCCATTTTACAGATGGAAAAACTGAGCCTCAGAGAGAAAACTTCTCTAGATCACACAGGTAGGAAGTACCAGGGCTGGCATTTGAACTGAGTCTGTTTGGGATCAAACCTGCCCCTTCATTCCATCAGACTTTTTCACCCAGAGGAAAATACCAACCTCCAAAAAGAGAGCATGGAGTAGACAACATTCAGGAGGAGTCAGACAGGCCAGTAGTATTGGTAAGCAGCAGGTCTCCAAGCTCAGGCCAGGATCTACCGTCCCAGGGGAGAGACAGCAAGAACAAGCCAGGACACAGGTGCCACAGGAGCAAATGACATCACACTTGGCACCAACAATCTTCCCAAAGTCGGTTCCCAAGGCCCCACACTATCAACATGAAGCTTAGAAACCAGGGTGCCAAGTATGGAAGTGGGAGAGCTGAGTCTCAGTGGGCACCATGGGAGTAGAGGGGTCACCTGTCTTGACACTAGGTAACCTGGACTTCACTGACTAAGAGGCTGAAGCTGTTTAAATACTGTCCATCTTGACTCCAGATTGGTCCAGGAACTCGAGTTGAGTCTTCAGATTAGAAACGTGATGTGGTGAAGAAGAGGAAGCAGAGGCTAGGGTTAGCAGCTAGAACTGGCAATTTTTTACTTCAGGGCCATGGCAAATACAATCAACTCTCCTTTCCATGTCATCAGGTTGATAACCTTCACAGAGGGCCAAATCTCCACAATCAAAGGAATAGAGGGAATCAGGATACTAATCTAAGCAAAAGGAAAAAAGGAGTCTTTTTGCCAGAATTAAATCAGAATTTTGTTTGAATTTCCAAACACAGCAGCCTCGTGCTGAGAGAGCTGGGCCTTGGGAGCAGATTTTGGGAAGAACACTGGTGCCAAGCACACCAACATTAGCAGCTGGCATCGCTCCCCTGCCCTTGCTGCCAGCTCTCTCACCCTTCTGTGGGCTACTGCCTACCACTTCTTTACCCAAGTCTTCCAAGCAAACGTATGAAACCAGTCCTGGATCATGTGAGACAGAAGGGAAGGCAGCTGGCAGCAGAAGCAGTCAGCAGAAGGCCAGGTGTCCAGGGAGCAGAAAATGCCTCCAATGGCGACCTTCCTCTCCTCTCCAGAAAGAAGGAACTGTTCTACAAATATAGGGTGGGCAGGGGCAGGTTTTCAAATTCAACCCCTAATTCATAAGTCTATGACTGAAGAGAGATCCAGCTAAGTGTGCCAGGCTGACTAGGTGATTAATCAGTCCCTTTCTCTGCTCTGTGACAGAACACACTGTCTCAAGACATGAAATTAT
The DNA here is from genome assembly GCF_922984935.1 of Meles meles. NCBI lineage: Eukaryota > Metazoa > Chordata > Mammalia > Carnivora > Mustelidae > Meles > Meles meles. The sequence continues at coordinate 76,688,475 of NC_060069.1, forward strand.
ATCCCAGGTGTCCTCAGGTCCCTGAAGGTGGCACCCAGGCTGGGCAGAGCTTTGGGTCTGGCCCTTCTGGGCTGGCTGCCTCTCTCTCCAGGACAATGCTACTGCTCCTGGCCTGGAAATGAGCCAGCAGGGGTCAAGGACTGAGGCCGGAAAATGAGGTCACAGCTCCTGGCCAGGGTTCCCCAAGCAGCTCCTGCATCCCTCCAGAAGCCCAGCATCTCCCCACCCTCCTACCATGAGGAGGAGAATCCCTGGGAAGAGAGGTCAGAACAACCAGATCCCTCTCTCCTAGCGTCTGTTAGCCCAAAGAGGAAAACAAGTGAAGTCAACAGAACATTTTCAGAAAAGCTTAAATACTACAGAAGTAGGTACTATTGCTAGAGTCAATCTAGATTTATTTCCCAGTAAGATAAATGGGAACTTTGAAAAAAGATACTTGCTTCAGATACAAAAGATTAATTGGAAGCGATTTTCTAATCAGAGATAAAAGAAATCTCAAGCAGTTATCCGATCAGATAGTAGTCAATCTTCATAAAATTCTCCTAAAAAGAGACCACACACCAGTTAATACCACTAAGAGTCTTTGTAAACAAGAAATGATTCTTTAGACATAAATCCCGAAAACTCCCTCAATTGTAAACCAAATGCCTACTACCTCATTCTCAGTGGACACAAAAATTACCATCCACCAAAAAAAAAAAAAAAAAATGTGTCCATACAGAAATTCTTTTGCCTCAGTCTATTCTTCTTCAACATAAAGACAATTCCGAGTCATAAACGCTTCCTCAATTCCTTCACTATTTTCTTTCTCTCTCTCTCTCTTTTTTTTTTTTTTTTTTTTTTGCTGAACCCTCTCCAAACTAATCATGAGTTCAGGACTGATCATTTAATTACTAGACAATGCAGCTGGTGATAGCTTTCACCAAGTTAAAATGGCTTTTATCCCAAGTGTGTTTTCCACACGACACCAATTAATGTTTTGGCTTTGTCTATTTTCCAACTAGCAGTTCCAATATAAAACAAAAAAGAAAATGCAGAAAAGAGAAGCAGTTGGTATTGGAAACTCAACAAATGCCTGAGCTAATTTACAAAGTGGCTGAAAAATCATTCACTTGAATTTTAAATCAAAATGCAGCAACGTAGAAAATGGCACATGGCTACACAACATAAACTACCAAAATTATAAAAAAAAAAACTCTTTATGTACTGTACATGACATTGCTGATTAGCTGTCACCATTATAGCTTGCAAAATTATCTGACTGTTGTAAGAGAAACTGGTTTCTTGAAAATAAGTTCCTACTTATTTAAATGCTCATGTGTTGCCAAAGTTAAGTAAAAATATTCATCCCAGGTGGACTCTCTTAAGATCATCATGAAATGTTCTAATCCCAAACTAAAATCATGGCAAATTTCTTCAGAGTGCCCTAGTCGAACATCCTAGACCAGTGCCTTTCAACTTTGGCTGCACCTTGGAACCACCTAAGGAACGGTTAAAAACTACTAATTCCTGGACCCCACTCTCAGAATCTGATGTAACTGGTCTGGGGTGAAGCTTGGATACTGGGATGGTTTAGGGCTGTCCAGGTGATTCTACTGGACAGCTAAGGGAGAGAAGCCATTGCCTTACACAAAGTTAACCCTATCGATTAGTAAAATCCATACTAACTAGTTATTAGTAAAACATGAGCCAAGAATTGTGACTGACTGAGTAAAAGGAAAGGTGTAGGACAGACTGCCTCCACGGCCCTCAACCTAGGGGAGAGAAAGACACATAACTCAACAGCTGCCACACAGTGTGCTGTGCTATGACCTCGGCACAAAGAACAGTAAAGGGAGCCTGGGGGAAGGGCATCTAACACAAACAGGCAGAGAGGGAGTGGTAGCTTCTCAAATACAGGTTACCAAGCTGGCTCTTGAAGGCTAAGTAAGAGTCTGTCAGGTGGAGATAGTAGGGAAGGCATCATAAGAAGAGAGCCTAGAATGTACAAAGGCCCAGAAGCTGAGGAGGACAATCCTCAGTGGTCTGCAAGTTGGTTTTTTTATCAGGTAAAGCGGAGAAGGACGTAAATACAAGAGGGCAATGAGGCTGGAGGGGTTTTCCAGGGGGCCTCAAGGGCCCAATGGATAATGTAAATGGACCAAGTACTCAGAGTGTAAGGCAACAGTTGGTTTGGCAGCCTGCCCAACCAAAGGGGTAGGGGGGCTGTTTCTTCTTAGCTCCAGCCAGTGTTAGCATAAAGGCTCAATACTGACACAGTTTCTAGATTTTCAAGAGATGTTGAGAATCTGGTCCTTATGTAAACTTTACAGGTTTTTAAATGCTCAGCAGAACAAATAAACAAGACTACAAGCCAGACACTATCTATGGGCTTCAGGTATGGGCTATACCTTTTCATTACATTATGAAAAATTACTAGGGATTTGGTACCTTTTTAAAAAAAGATTTTTATTTAGAAGCAGTCTCTACACCCAGTGTGGGACTCGAACTTACAACTGATCCACCGACTGAGCCAGCCAGGCATGCCTTAACTGAAGGATTTTAAAGGGAAGAAGGGGGTAGTGTCCAATTTAGATTTCATGTTTTCAAATATGAAACAACTTCAGTGTTGCAGACAGCAATCTGACAAGTCCGCCAGCACAAAGCTTTACCCACACAGTAATGTGAGTCGAGGTACACAGTTCTGAAATTAGGCCCCTACTTTTTCATTTCTCAGACTTAATACAGGACCTTCTGACTTTTAACTGTAGGGAGAAAAAACAACTTGGCAAATATTAAGATGTAGGTAAAGACTACACTTATTAGGCTTCGAGGTGATAGAAACTATAGTCAGATTTGAATTACAGATGCCGCTAGAGTACAGAGGTAGTAATAAAAAAAAGTCACAGATGATCTGCCAAACTGGGCTAGGGCTCTAGGCCCTGGGCACTGATCCTCTGTAGGCTGGGAACACAGCCAGCTACCTAGTCGGGACAGCTTGACTAGACAGGGTGGAAAAGCCAGATGCCAGGAGAAGGTCACCCGGTCCCCAGAGAGGACTTTGCTTCTTCCATTTGGCCCCCTCTCCAATCTCCTCCCCGAAGTCAATTTCCCAAATGTAATGGAGGAAGCAGATTCCTTACACGTCACAATGAGTTGTCAAATAACGTAAGGGCCAACCGCAAATGTGAATTCTCTGCCCCCTCTTTAGCAATTGGTATCTGTTTAAAGTCACAAGACAAAGCCCCATGCATGGCAAACAGAACTTACAGAAGATCCTCCAAGATAACTGTAACACATGGCTTAAATGTGGCAGAGGTGTATTTCACAAATATAGTTGTCCAGAAACAAAATACAGAAACAAGAACATTTGTACACTCTCACAGACTTGATTAGGAGAAAAAAAAATCCTGAATCAAAAACTGGGCAGTGGTAAGAAACACATCATAGACATAAAGCTACATTTGATTCTCAAATCAAATAAATGGACAGAAGGACTGTCCAAAGAAAGACAGTCCATTTATTTTTTTGAGAGCTACCTGGTTGATTTATTTCTTCAAGTTTTAACAAAAAGAGAAAACGTATCATTACTATGTCTGGTAAAATGCCTGGAGTCTCTGCATGCCATTTCTAATTTTAGATATGGAAATGGGATTCTCTCAGGCATTCTGACTTTCAAAGAGTGGTTGTTGAACTGTGAGATATTAGAATCTCTGAAAGCTCGAAATTATACAATAACATTTATAATTCAGTGAAAACAATTGTCCTCTCTTTCATAAGAAAGAGGTTATTTAAATTACATTTAACAATCCCTATACTGAGTCTCTCAAATATTTTTAAAGATTAAATATTACATAGACTCAAAAAAGATCTCTAAAGGCAGAGAAGGGAAAATACCTTTGACTATGAAGGCTCTGGGCTTAATTTGAAAAATTGTTCTCCATCCATCAACTGTCATGCATAATTAAATAGCTAAATAAAGAAATAACAACAGTAAAACCATTAGAAGAGGTTTTTTTTCCAGTGAGAAAACAGTCACCTTAGGGAACCCATAAAGTATGTATTAGAAAGGATTATATATTAGAATGTATCTTATCTAAACCTGTCCGCCATACTATTTTCTTTTTTTTAATATGGAAATTAATATTTGTGCAAAATTACCAGTGGTTTCTTTCAAGTATGGGACAAGTTTTTAATTCCAAAATTTGATTGAAAGAAAATATAACTTTGATTAAACAAATCATCCATGCTTGAATGGGTTGGTCCCACCAAGGAATGAGGCCTACATTAACGACACCACACAGGAAAGAGGGAAAATAAGTATATGCCTGCCTATGCTGGGGGCGGGGGGGGGGGCACAAACAAACAAAAACCACCCAATTCTTTTCTTTTTTTTAAAACCCAATTCTTTGTATTATTCCTGATTTAGCTTCTGAGTAGCACCCTAATTTCCTCTAATGCATAATTTACACTGAGTGTTGAGTTATCCCTAGGATTTGCTTTAAGGCTGCGGCCAGACCAGCTGGCCAGCCTGGTTTCTTACATTCACATGTGTAGGCTTTCTGAAAAATCTAGGAATCGTGCAGTTAATTCATGGAGGGAATTTTGCAATTCTCTTTCTTAACAGAGTCCATGTTCTACCTCCAAAGAGCCTATATAACCATACCAGTGTTATGAGAAGTGAGATTTTTTTCATTTAAATTTGTTTAATTGTACTTTTTTTAACCAAAACTCTGTATTTGCTACTTTTAAAAAGTACATTGCCCCAGCAGGACTATTGCTTTTTTTGAGATAAAAGTGAAATTGAAATGCAGGTCTCTGACTTTCCAAAACCATACCATAACACACTCTCTTCTAGTATGACTTTAGTAGGCGCATTTACAATTTGTGCACCTTTTTGTATCTATATTTATATCTGTTTTCTTAGCTGCATCTGCCACCCACTTGCTCCTCTACAGGAATGCTGTGAGGGCTGAATGAGAACAGGGCTCAGTACACATTAGTGTCCTTCCTATCTTTCAAGACCCAATTGCCTACCTTTTTTAAAATGAAGGAATTCTGGGGCTCCTCAGTGGCTCAGTGGATTAAGCCTCTGCCTTCAGCTCAGGTCATGATCTCAGAGTCCTGGGATCAAACCCCACATCTGGGGAGCCTTTTTTTCCCCCTCTCTCTCTGCCTGCCTCTCTGCCTACTTGTGATTTCTCTCTGTGTCAAATAAATACTAAAATCTTTTTTAAAAAAATTTGAAAAAATTTAAAAAATAAATAAAATGAAGGAATTCTAACAGAGTGGATTGTTTTAAAGATTTTATGTATTTATTTGACAGAGAGAGACACAAAGAGAAAGGGAACACAAGCAGGAGGAGTGGGAGAGGGAGAAGCAAGCTTCCCGCAGAGCAGGGAGCCTGCTGCAGGGCTCGATCTCAGGACCGTGGGATCATGACCCGAACCAAAGACAGATGCTTAACAACTAAGCCACCCAGGCACCCCTAACAGAGTGGACTTTTCCCTGCATAGGATCACAATGGTATCTTTAAACTCTGATTCTGAAGTCTGATTTGCAGGTTTCTAGCCACTAGCTTATATATATGCCATACTACAACCTAGCCACACAATGACTACCTCCTTCTCTACTAATCACATGACCCAGCACTGTCACAGATCGCAGAGAACGCCTAGAGTGGAGCTGGGAACTGTGAGTAAGAAAAAGTAGAGCAAAACCACGAGGGCAGAATTGTGAGAAAGCTACAGCTTTTGGAACATTGCAGAATCAGAGACAAAGATGAGTCTTTCCGATGTAAAGAATCACTTCAGGAAAGAGAAGTTTGTAGAGTTAACTCCCAGGAAAAAGTATCTATGTACGGTCCTGCTAGGCAGGACCCTGGTTAGCCACCAAGATGCCCTCTATGAAATTACAAAAAAATACCTCTGGTATCTCTGAAGCTGAGCAGGCCGGGGGGGAAGCAGTGTAGGGGGTGGAGACTGGAGCCTGCATTCCCAGTGACCAAGACCATGGATGGACAGAAATAGCTCCAGCCCAGATTAGACAGTGGCTGGAAGTAGGAGAAAGTGGAAGGAGAGCTGGAAATGGCTGTACAAACTCAAACTCTGCGTGACACGGAGCTAACCAGGATTAAGCAATGTGACTCTATATAACATCCTACTTTGTACATAATACAAGCCCCCAAATTCCCATATACTATGGAGAGTTAAATTTATCTCAGGCTGAGACTCTGTGAGAGAGGAAAAATACTAAAACAGAAATGTGCTGGAGGAAGTGGACACAGTTTGGAGGAAAATAAAAAAAAAAAGAAAAGAAAAAACAACCTGCCTGAATCCCCTGAGTACAGTAAAGAGAGGACCAGTTTCCATGGCACAAACAGCCAGGCACTGCCCTGCTGGAGGGCTGTGCTATGCCAAGCTGCATCACCACAACACAAGAACCCCTTGGCACAGGGGAACAAACATAGTTGGAATTACTTGCTGATGTACATAAAACTCAGAAAATACAGATGATTCTGCTTTAAACAGTCCTCATTGTGGGAATGGCTGTGGACGGGCAATCTTACATCAGACCGTGTTATCCATCCCAGGGTTCTAGACATAAAATATTACTACTTCTCCAGCCCCACGGGATATAAAATCCACTTACTTAACAAATTTTCCTTTGTTCCAAGTGCAAAATGTCCTTCAAAGCAAAGGTTTTATTTTCATATTTCAGAAAAGACTGGTCCTAAAAATGGATAAACCTCCAAGATAAAAATCACAAATGTTTGGGATGGTGTTGGTAGGTACAGTAAATAATGTGGTAAATATTTTTGCTTTTTCTCTTATTACTAAAAGGACAAAAAAAAAACCCTACCATATGAATATTAGTAAACATTTAATAAATCTCATCATTCCCACACTGAAAAGACTTATTTATAGGTCTTTGTTTTCTCAAATAAAGTATGAAGCGAAGTATAACACTCTCAGAACAGGCGGTACTAAACAGAAAATGAAAAACATTATACAATCTCATTTAAAAAAAAAAAAAGGCCAGAAGTCATGAACTAGTTCATTTAAAAAATCACTTATCAAAGTTTGTTTAAAAAACTATTTAAATTGTTTATCATTGTTCTCTACCTGAAATAAAAAGACAGATAATACATGAAAGTCATAGAATTCATAATGATACCAGATTTTCCTGTTCTTAGAATGCTTTCTTAATCGAAAGGAGGGCAGGTACAATATCAGAGGTAAAGCATATATAAATAGAGCAGAAACAGAACAGCATCTTAGGTGAAAATTTTAAAGAGTCATGGCAAGGGGCACCTGGGTGGCTCAGTCAGTTAAGCATCTGCCTTCAGGTCAGGTCATGATCCCAAGGTCCTGGCATTGAGCCCCAGATCCTCATCGTCTTTGGGTTCCCTCCTCAGGAGGGAATCTGCTTCTCCTTCCTCTGCCCTGCTCCATGCTCTCTCTTGTTCACTCTCTCTCTCAAATAAATAAAATCTTAAAAAAAAAAAAAGATACTTGGCAAATCATTTGGCTGACAAGTGTAATTATCATCAGATTGCTAAAATTAAAATGACCACAACTCCAGTTGTTTAAATATTGCATGCTACTTAATATTTAATTTTCTTTTTAATTTTAATTTTCTTTTAACTTTTCAATTTTCAATATTTAATTTTTAAAAAGCAATTCAGATTTTTCCCCATAGTAGCCAACTGGGTTTTGATCACAAACTATTACTGAGAAAATCTACCTCAGTGTATCATGTATTTCAATTTCTCCATAGGAAGGAAAAAGTACTGGGATTTTGACAATCAGCTGAAGGTCACAAAAAATTGATATAAGTAGAATATAGGACTCTCCCTGTTTTCCCAATCCACCATACAACAGTGACCTACAGACAGGAATGTTAATGATACAATTAAAAGTTCTCTAAAATTAAAACTGTATAAATGAAAAAAGCCTCAGAAGAAATCGTATTTTAATATAAAACAGTGAAGGCTAAAATTGTCACCTTTAAGTTGAATAAATATATTAATAAAAAATATTTTGAGGCAATAATAAGAGACAGTTTAAATATTTTAACTATTTTTTAAATTCAATCCACAGTGTTTTTTCTTGAAAACCTCAAAATGTAGCATGAATAAAAAATAATATTTATTTATTCATGCATCTAACAAATATTTTTTTTTAAAGATTTTATTTATTTATTTGACAGAGAGAGATCACAAGTAGGCAGAGAGGCAGGCAGAGAGAGTGAGAGGGAAGCAGGCTCCCTGCCGAGCAGAGAGCCCGATGCGGGACTCGATCCCAGGACCCTGAGATCATGACCTGAGCCGAAGGCAGCGGCTTAAACCACTGAGCCACCCAGGCGCCCGCATCTAACAAATATTTATTAAGTACCAAAACAGGCCAAGTATTGTCCTAAGCCTGAGCAATATGGCAATTAGCAAAAAGTCCCTGTCCTTATGAGGCTTCTCTTCTAGTGGGGAGATATAGATGGTACAGAAACAAAAATATACCAATAAATGCTGAGAGGCATGGGGAAAAAATAAGCAGGGCAAGGAAGGTAGGAAGTACCAGGAAAGGGAGCAAGCCCCATTTCACATACAATGGTCGGAGATGGTTTTCCTTTTTTTGTTGTTTAAACATTTTATTTGTTTGTTTATTTTTTTTAGAGAGAGAGAGACTGTGTGTGAATGTGCCAGGGGAGGACCAGAGGGAGAGGCAAGAGAGAATCTTAGGACTCCACGCCCAGCACAGAGCCCTGCACAGGGCTGGACCCCACGACCCTGAGTTCGAGACCTGAGCTGAAATCAATAGTCAGAAGCTTAGCCAACTGAGCCACCCAGGTGCCCCCAGAGAAGGTTTTTCTGATAAGTGACATATGAATAGAGACCTGAAGGAAGTGAAGGAGCAAGCCATGTGGATATCTGAGAAGCATGTGCCAGGAAAAGAGAAGAGTAAATGCAAAGGCCCTGGGGCATGAACACACTTGGGGTGTTTGAGGCTTAGAAAAGATAGGCAGAGTGAACATAGGGAGGAATGATAGGAGAGGACGCCCTTTTGTTCATTCCGAATTATCCAAAGTATGTGGAATTGACTGGCTTTAGTAGGTGAAGGATAAGAGAAGTAGGAAGGGAAAGAAAGGACAGGAAGCACACTTCACTGAGCTCCTACTAACTACCTGTAAAAGACATTATCTCATTTAATCCACATTCCTATCCTGTGAAACTGGTGTTGTTAACACCTGTTTTACAAATGAGGCGCAGAAAAGCTAGGAAACAGAGCTAGGAATGGGCATAATCAAATTTAAATGCAGATCCTTCCAACTCCAAGGTTGGAGCCCTTAATCATTATGCTTCTCCGCTTCCCCAGGATAGCCAAGGGTACCAGCTGCAAAAGGGAGAGCATTCTAATTAAATGAGTCCCACAGAGGGAAAAATACAGTTACAAAGCTGATACCCATGCAATCCTTCCATGTATACGTTCTACTCAGGGTTTCTTATTTCTTCAGATCACTCAAAAGAAGACAATGTGTTAATTGATGTAAAAGATACTTTCAAAAATTGAGGACGAAAGGTAGATTCGGAAGCAGAGTAGCAGAGATGCAGCCCAAAAATACCTTCCACAGAGTCTAGGCAGCTCATTCTACCCCATTCCCCCAGCCCCACCCCTAACTCCAGCCCCTGGTCAGAAGCAACCTCTTAACCTATCTTTTAGATGTATATATATATATATATATATATATATATATATATATATATATCCAAAAGGAAAAGATGATGGGAGCAAGAGATGATCCTTGCAGGTTTTCTTTTGCTTTACTTTATTCTTTCATAACGGCATCTAAGCAAACGGCATGAACCTTTATTGACAACATACGTAAGATATTCAAAAAAAGCTGTAGAGATTTATTCCTTTAAGTATTCCCAGGCCAGGGTTTCCTAAACTCTCAGCTTTGAAATGGAAGAGGTAGACAGGAGGAAATCTGTGACTGCTGGTTGGTTCCCTCCTTGAAAAGAAAGTATTCCCTTTCGTGGCTTTAAGTTCAGATTTAGGGAAAAGTAGAAATAGGATTTCCCTGAGATCTACCCCTTTAGGTCTTTAGGGAGACAACCAGTTGAAATCACTGGCACAAACCACTCTGAGATCAAAGAGCTGTAAACAAAAACTGCTGGGGGAGCCCTGTGAAGATTTACAAAGAGGTAAGTGGGGGAATGTTTGTGGTTTTCTTCAAAGTAGATAGAAATAGTGACAAGATAGTTTAAATTCACCTGGGGAAATGTACTTAACTTGTAAATATAATTTGGATGACTTTAAAACTGTTCAACATTGTGTCAAGATAAATTCCCTAAACAAAGTTATTCATTCCTGCTTTATCTTCTAAACCAAATCCTGAAACACCAGAAACGGGCACAAATAATATCTCTGAGAGAAAAGGAGGCTGGTGGTGATGCATGGCACTGACAAGTTAAACATGACAGTCAAAACTGGGGTCTGAAGTTTGTCTTGCTAACTTTAGAGCATTGGTTCCCACCTAGAGGTGATGTTTGCCTCCTGAAAGATATTGGAAATGTTGAAAACAGCTTGGTTTGTCACAGTCTGGGGTGGGGGTTGAGCAGGAGCCAAGGATGTTGCTAAACATCCTACAATGAACAGGCCAGCCTCCACAACACTGAAGAATCCTCTGGCCCAAAAGGCCAACCATATCTAGGTTGAGAAACCCTGATCTGAAGTTAATTAGAAAAAGAGCATATTTGTTGTAGATAGAGATAGATAGATAGACAGACAGACAGACAGACAAAGTTGGAAAAATTCTTGGGGAAAAAAATACTTACTGATGGACCCACATTTTGAAGATGAAAAGGTATAGCAATACATTACAGAGCCTGTCTGGGTGGGATTTCCCCATCCTCCAGTCCATAAGTAACGTTTCTCCCTAGAAGTGTTATTCCCTGCATGGTAGGGTGAGGTTCACCAGCTAACGTACAAGAAGCAGCTTTTTGTTCAGTTAGATATGGACCCAGTCAAGACAACCAAAACTAATCTACCAGGTTCAGCCACTGCCTCAAATCAGATCATGTTACCATCATCCCCAGGGTCTCTTCTTTCCATAAAGTGGAGGTAACTCTTGTTCTCAGAGGGTGTTGTTTGGATTAATCAGCCCATTAAGAACTGCATGTTTTATAATGAGCACAAAAGAGGCTAAGTGTTTTTAGATGTTACAAATGATGTCTGTTGCTTGGAGCACTTGAAAGAATAATACTAAAAAGATGCAAATCAAACTACAAGGTGGGCAACTTCTCTTCCCCCAATCGCAGACCAAATGCCTTTCCGTGAATATTCTGACTTAAAATTTCATATTATTTGCATGTGGCTGGAAGCTAGAGTTTTATCATGAGGACAGCTATTTGCATGAGGACACCTGTCACAGCAGGTTCTCAAAATACTTCAACCAAATCAGAATGTATTTTTCCCACTCACCAACTATCAGATTTAATATCTGATCTTTACTCTAAACAGTCTTACAAATAATTTGACATCCCAGACCACAGAATCTGAATGTACATAACACATTAGAACAATTTTCCATAAGCCAAAAGTTGAACCTTTCAAATAACAGTAACAAAATCAAAATTCAACTTCTATAAAAATCAACCTATAGAAGAATTAAATTTCATGGAAAATAGCATGCACACCACTTTAATAAGCTGAAATTAAATAATGTGCACAACCACCGTACACATGGAAAAAAGCAGCTCTTACTATATTTCCTATTACAAAACACGTTTGAAGGTTGAGGATGAGGAGGGCAGTTGGGAGAAGACTAATGGCTTTTCATTCAGCAAGGTTACCATAGGTCACATCCCACTCCACAGACAGCAATTTGAGACAGAAACATGTAAATGCAGCCCTTGAGTTATTACAGTCTCTCTCCCCACCAGAGGACTCTGTCTCAAACTATGGCCCCTTCAGGTCCCATCCAGCTCCAAGATGCCATTTTTCTAATATTTGAAAAAGGTTAACAGATTCTAATGACTTGCACATTTCAAATTTTTTCTCTTTCTATCAAAAATTCCTAAGTCTTACTCCATGCTCAAGGAGGCAGAGCAAATTCCCTAGTCCTTAAGTGTGGACTGCACATAGTAGCTTCTTTCCGAAGAGCACAGTATGAAAAGGGGGGAAGGAAGGGAAGCGTAACTAACTCTATGGTGATAAACATTATCTCAGTCAGATAACTGAGGTCAACATCAACAGTCAGAAGTCATGTTGATTATGTACCCTTGATACAATGTGGTAAGAATGGCACTTTAGCTCTATGGTCTTCTTCCCTAAAAAACTGTAACCCAAATTTAATCATGAGAAAAGCATCTGACAAACCCAAACTGAAAGCCATTCCATAGTGAGCTTTCCTGGTTGGTAATCACATACATCAATGTGCCGCAGGGTGATGCCTCCATCTGGGACCCTCCCACACCTGGTCCTATGCATCACTTCACTGGTTAGTCCTGCTCTTGTATGCTTTATATAAAACTGTAATCATAAGTATAGCACTTTCCTAAGTTCTGGGTCATTCCAGGATATTACTGAACCTGAGGAGTAGTTAGTGGAAACCTCTGAATTTATATAGCTCCTTGGTTAGAAACACAGGTGGACTGGCAACCCCGAAGCCTCCAACTGATGTATCCAATGAGAAGAGTCTTGTGGAGAGCTGTGACCTCAGCCTGTGAGTGTGCACTAACTCTGGGTCATTAGCATCAGAACTGCTTTGCAAGTAAAAATTTCATTTCCTAACAATGTATCAATATTGGCTCCTCAATTTTGACTAAGGTACCATACTACTGTAAGATGTTAGTAAGGGCAGAGCTGGATGTAGAGTATGTGGGAACTCTCTGTACTAACTTTACAACTTTTCTGCAAGCCTAAAACTACTCTAAAAATTTTATTTAAAAAAAAATGCCTTTATCTTTATTCTAAGCTACCATCAAATATGAGTGATGTTCAGAACAAATTCGTTACTTATGTGGTCATAACTTTTCATATTATGCCACAATATCCCAAGAAGAGTTACCATAAACTAAATGTCACCAAGAAAAATAATTAAAAGTTAATTATATGAGCATATTACTTTAATTACCTCTCATTACTTAACATAAAAATTAGTTATGTGTATTAGGCCTCACTTTAATTTTTAATCCACTTATTTCCCTGTATTAAGATAAGGCTCTGTTCTCATTCTCCCTGAAGGATAATATTATGTGTATTATCTGGGTGCATGCGGAGATTAAACTATTACCACAACAGTTCAGCCATGATAATTAACACAGATCCATAGATTTAGGCTTAGAAAAACTCCAAACTCCCCTCACACCAAACTCTAGATGCTGGCCTATGAGGGCCCTCAAGATCTGGCCCTTGTCTGAATTGTTAGTTCCATCCTTCTATTCCTGGAGCAGAACAAGCTCACTACCACCTTTCTGCTAGCCGGTGCCTCTTCCTGGAATGTTCTACTTCCAGATCTTAACACTGCTGGCTCCTTCTTATTCAGGTCTCCATAAAATGTCACTTTATCCAAAAGGCCTTTCCTGTCCATCTAATCTAAAGAAGCACTTCTAACCCTGGATTTCTCTCTCTCCTTGTTTATGGGGGGTTTTTTGTTGGTTTTTTTTTTTTTTTTTTTTGCCACATTGCTAATCACTCATCTGATATTTTCTAGGTTTTTTTTTTTTAATCTCTTTCTACCTACGCTTTAGAATGCAAATTTCATAAAAACACAGACACTGCCTGCCTTAATCGTTGCTCTAAGCCCCCTGGAACAGTGCCTGAAACAGAGCAGGTGCTCAATAAACGGTTTTTAAATGAATGAATGAAGTGAAACAAGACTTAAAGAAAACCATGCAGTGGACATTGGGGAGGGGAGGCGAACCATAAGAGACTATGGACTCTGAAAAACAACCTGAGGGTTTTGAAGGGTCAGGGGTGGGAGGTTGGGGGAACAGGTGGTGGGTGATGGGGAGGGCACGTTTTGCATGGAGCACTGGGTGTTGTGCAAAAAGAATGAATACTGTTACGCTGAAAAAAAAAAAATAAATAAAAAGGGAAAAAAAAACTAAATTATAAGCTATTAAGGGAAAGGAATGAATTTATTACAAAATTCATTAAATGTTAATTACACTCCAGGTTCGTCAGATACATTATCTCATTAAATCTTCACAAAACCCTGCAAAAGTACATATTATTATCCTTATTTTCTATTTACAGATGATGGCTGAAAGAAGTCTAATAATCAGTTCAATGGCAAAAGTAACGTGACTTCACATCTCATTGATTCAAAGCCTGTGTGCTCTTTCCACTCCTTCGTTAAGGCATAAAACCAATTCTTCATATATGACCCTCTTTAAAAATGGTCTCATGGCAACTGGGAATCTAGTAGAATGCCGTCCGCAGTGACTGTGTTATGACCTTAGCCTGATAAAACCATAAGAGACTCTTAATCTCACAAAACAAACTGAGGATTGCTGGGGAGAGTAGGGGGTATGGAGAGGGTGGTTGGGTTACAGACATTGGGGAGGGTATGTGATATGGTGAGTACTGTGAAATGTGTAAGCCTGATGATTCACAGACCTGTACCCCTGGGGCAAATAATACATTATATGTTAATAACATTTTTAAAAATAAATAAATAATAAAAAATAAATAAAAAGGTTTTTCTATCACTAAAAAAACAAAAACAAACAAACAAAAAACCTAGCGAGTGAGACCAGAAGACAGAAAAGCACTTACAGAGCTGGGCACCATGCATGAAAATACTGTGAGCTCTGAGGTGTTTACAAGTCCAAAACCTTGTGAATGTATTGGCCACCCTGCCAGCAGTGACAACCTCCCCACGAGAACATGGCCCTCATGAAGGACCTCCCTACACCAGGGAGAGGAGAAGAGGAAGCACAAGAAGCAGTGCCCGGTGCAGAGCCCCAACTCCTGCTCCACGGACACCAAGTGCCCGGGATGCTGCAAAATCCCCACCGTCGTCAGCCACGCACACATGGTAGTTCTGCGTGTCAGCTGCTCCACTGTCCTCTGCCAGCGCACAGGAGGGAAAGCAAGGCTTACAGAAAGATACTCCTTCAGGTGGAAGCAGCACTAAAATACCCTGAATCAAGATGAGTAGAACACTATCCCAATAAACAGAGTTTGGATTTAAAAATAATAATAAATAAATAATAAATAAAAATGGATTGGCCAAAACACTTAGGTTAAATTCAAACGAATATGGGAAGGGTATGTGCTATGGTGAGCACTGTGAAGTGTGTAAACCTGGCAATTCACAGACCTGTACCTCTGGGACTAATAATACATTATATGTTTATTAAAAAAAATATAAAGGGTGCCTGGATGGCTCAGTGGGTTAAAGCCTCTGCCTTCAGCTCAGGTCATGATCCCAGGGTCCTGGGATCGAGTCCCGCATCGGGCTCTCTGCTCAGCAGGGAGACTGCTTCTCCATCTCTCTCTCTCTGTCTGCCTCTCTGCCTACTTGTGATCTCTGCCTGTCAAATGAATAAATAAAATCTTTAAAATATATATATATATATAAATTATTAACAAAAATTTCAAATGAAAGATGACTTAAAGAAGCCTTTTCTGCCTAGAATCCTCTATAAACACTGTACAACCTGCAAATAACTCTACCACATCAGCTTAACACTGACTGACATAATCCTTAACAATTTCCTCCTCCAGTCAAACATACACACTTTGACTAACATGAATGAGAAAATGCCAACCCTTCAAGACCAGGCTATAGTTGGTCTTCCCACGGTAAATTCTGCTATCCCTCAGCAAACACCCCAAGCCTGACTTTGTCCTGCTGTCCTATGTAGACAAGATCCAACAGCTAAAAATGATCACCTAAGCTCTCACAAATAATGTCAAATATATAAACATCGTGTCATTAATTAATGTTAGACTCCTTCAAAATAGGCTAACAAATCTATGTTATAACTAAGAAATATATCAAAGCCCTATCTCACAAAGCACCAAGCCCAAATAGTTACACTGACAAATTCTACCAAGTTTTCAAAGGAATGGATAATTCTAATGATAGTTAAGTGTGTGGGAGTAAAAGGTAGAAAGATTTAAAAATCTTTGTATATTGCCAGAAAAACACCGATTCAAGCACCCTTTAAAAAAGACAAAAATGCCTAAAACCATCTCATTCATGATTCATACAGATATTCACGTAAATATTAATGTAGAAATCCTAATGAAAATATCAATAAATAGAATCCTTCAATACTTTAAAAGAGTAATATATGCATGATCATGTGAGGCTTTTACTAGTAAGACAAAGATGGTTCAATATTAGGAGACTTACCAGATTTCATTAGCAGGTCAAAGGAGAAAAATGATAATATTTATAAATTAGAAATATGTTTGATAAAATTCCACATAAATTCCTAATTTTAAAAATTCTTTTTTAAGATTTATCTATTTTAGAGAGAAAGAGAAAGAAAGAGCATACAGAGAGGAGGGGCAGAGGAAAAGGGAGAGAGTCCCTGCCAGACACTGCACTGAGCAGAGCTCCACTCAGGGCTTAATCCCACAACCCCCGAGATTGCGACCTGAGCCAAAACCAAGAAGCAATCGGACTCTTAGCTGACTGCATGACCCAGGCACCCCTTAAAAATTCTTAGTAAAACCAAAAAGTAGTTCTAGTTCCTTAACATGATTATATGGGAGGTGGGGGGGTAATGTGTGTATCTGAAATCCAAGGCCTATATTATGACTAATGATAAAATTCTAGAAATAATTCTACTCAATTCAGGAAAAAAACATACACATTATCACCAGTATTATTTAACATTACCCAAAAAGTATGAGTCAATGCAACTAGAAGAGAGAAAGAAATGAGAGACCCAAACAGCTAAGGAAGAAGCAAAATTATCAGTATTTACATTTAATATGATATATATGAAATGGGAAAAACTATTTTGAACAAAAAACTCAGAAAACATTATGCCAAAAAAGATCCCATTTATAAGAGCAATAACTAAACAAAAAATTCCTAAGAATAAGTTTAATAACAAACTTAAAAAACCTAAATGAACTTTAAGACTCCAGAAAGCCATAATACAGTTGCAAATAAATTTTAAAAGTATCCAAAAAAAAAAAAATTTTAAAAGTATCCTGGTCCTGGGTACTATAAAATT
Source organism: Meles meles (assembly GCF_922984935.1). Taxonomy (NCBI): domain Eukaryota; kingdom Metazoa; phylum Chordata; class Mammalia; order Carnivora; family Mustelidae; genus Meles; species Meles meles. The sequence continues at coordinate 76,705,657 of NC_060069.1, forward strand.
ATCAACTTATCTCAATTAAATTATAAAGGCAATGCAATCTCAGTAAGAATACTAACAGAATTTTTGTCATTCTTGTCGTTTGCAATCAGATAAGCTGATTCTAAAGGTCAGATAATAAAATGAAACATGCTAGTATAGCCAGGAAAATTCTAGACTTCAAAATACTATAAAGTTATAATAATTAAAAGTTTTCACACACATGAAAAGCAATGAAATAGAAAAATGTTAAGCAATAGACCCACTTATATAAGAATTTAGTACACAATAAACTGTACTTCAAATAGGTGGAGAAAAGACAGATTCTAGCAGGCTGGAAAAATAAAACTAAATTTCTACCTCCCTCATTTCTCATAACAATAAATTCTGATTGAGCAAAGGTAAAAATAATCTATGAAAATACCAGAAGAAAACAATAAACAATCTTTCAGGCCTCTAAATGTGAAAGTGCTTTCTAAGTAAAACACAAAATCCCAAAACTATCAAAGAAAAGAGTTAAATAAAAAAAATTTTTAATTTTTTTTAAAAAAGCTAAATTTGACAGCATAAGAATTTTTTTAAATACACAAAGAAAAAATTGCCGTAAGTCAAAACATAAGAACAAAATGCAAAATATACTGGCAGCACCTATGACAAAGGGCAAAACTTCTTATACAGACAGAAGAGAACTTTTTCAAAAGATTTTATTTATTTATTTGACAGAGAGAGATAGCAAGAGAGGGAACACAAGGAGAGGGCGTTGGAGAGGGAGAAGCAGGCTTCCTGCTGAGCAGGGAGCCTGATGTGGGGCTTGATGTGGGGCTCTATGTGGGGCTCAATCCCAGGACACTGAGATCATGACCTGAGCCAAAGGCAAACACTTAACGACTGAGCCACCCAGGCACCCCAAGAGAGAGAAGGAAACTCTTACAACTTGATCAGAAAAAGAACAACAAAGCAGTAAGAAAAAGGCAAAGGACATGAAACCAGAAGTTCACAAAACAAATACTAACAAATGGCTTATAATCCATAAGAAGATGTTAAACTTTAGTCTAAAGAAAGAAAAGTTAAACTGAGATAACATTTTCACCTAGCCAACAGGCAAAGGTCAAAAAGTTTTAAAATGCAGTGTTCTGGTAAGAGTGTGTGGATTCAGGTACTCTCACCTAGCACTAATGGAAGTTTCAATTAGTCAACCTCCATGAAACTCCTTTTGACCATATGTATCAAAATTGGAAGTATATACTCTTTGACCCAGCGATTCCACTTCTAGAAATTTATCTCAAAATTACTCACATGGGAACGATATATGTAAAAAAAAAAAGATAAATCTTTATACATAATTGTCTAGTAGAGTAAAAACCTGGGGAAATTTAAAATGTCCCTTGGCAAGGGATGGTTAAATAATGAACAGTTTACCCAGACAATGGAATACTGAACAGCCAGTAAAAAGGAATGCACTTGGAGCAGTACAGTTTATGTAATATGTTCCCATTTGTATGAAAATGGAACTGGAATCACATATGTTTGTGCATGTTTAAACTATTACTCAAAATAGGCAACAGGAAGCTGATAAGCTATAGTTGTTTCTGGGGAGGGAGTAGAAGGGAATCTAGAGATCTGGAGTTGAAGGGAAGAACTAGAGTAGAAGGGAATTTCATTTGTTATTGAACATTGTTTTATAGCATCTGAGTTTTTAGTTTGGGTATTTTTATTTTTTTTATTGTATATTGTATATTTATATTATATATATAAGAATATACATATAAGAATATATACATAAGATTTTTAAGTAGGCTCCACACCCATCATGCAGCCCAAAGTGGGGCTTGAACGCACAAAAACTGAGATAGAGACCTGAGCTGAGACCAAGAGTCAGACACTTGAACAACTGAGCAACCCAGGTGCCCCCAGTTTGGGCATTTTTAAGTTATAAAAAGAATGTATCTTTCACCTTAGTTTCAGACATGTTACTTACAAAACACCAATTCTCCCTTTAAATAAATCTTTTTCTTTTTAAATAAATAAAATAACTATTTACTATTTTTCCACAATGCTTCAAATTATATAAAACATTCACAATGTTCTAGGAAGTGAACTTTTAAAATTCCTTCCTATAAAAACGCAGATACTAAGACCCTTAAGCACAAGTCTAATGATTTAACACCAGTTTTGAATACCTAGCACACCGGTTAACACAGAGTAAGCAAATACTTTATAAATGCTTGTTGGATGAGATAAAGCAAAAATGAACTGGGTAAAACAAAACATGCTCCCCAGTATAAGTTTTTCATATAGGAGAAACAACTTCCTTATTGTGTCAAAGGCTTAGAAAGTTTTCAGTTACCCTCAGAACAACCACAGAGCCAGATATACTGGTTGGAGTGGATTCTCGATAACACACTCTTTCCCAAACAATCACCACTTTTGTCTTCCCAATTCTGGTTTGTAGATCAGCACACCTTTTCTTCAATCTCCCAGTTCTTCCCTTAGGGTAAGGTTTATCTGGGACAAATACAAGTTCTCTCCATTCAATGAACCCAACTGACCATTGATCTATCCAACTGACCATTGATTTATCCAAAATTCTATGCTTACTACATAGTAGGAGCACAATAAGAATTTGCTGAGATAATTAACACTTGACAGAGTGATTATACAAGGAAATGAATTCACCTTTGGGTGATAGAGTATATAGGGAAAAAAACAAAAAACAATCTTTTTAAGTACTATTTAATAAGCATAAAGCCCAACCTTTTGTGGACTATTGAACACACAAGGTAAACTTCAGAGCCTACCAATTCTTCACTGTTTTACAGGGAATACAGAGTATGTGTAACCTCATCTCATTTTACACTGTGTGGCATTGTTTTTCTGTTTTCTCTTTCAACAGTGAGTCCTATCTAATATCCATTAAAACTCCAGCATTTTCTGCAAGATACTCCTATTGCTGATTAACTATTCATATAGTAGAAGATGGTTTGCTTGGCTCTTTACAACTTTTTCCAGTCCATTATCAATATCAAGTCACAGTCCAACAGCCACATAACTCCAGTATATGATATTACATATGAATGAAAGAGTGTGGCAGAGGAGAATATTAAACCATTTTAAAAATACAGTGAAGATACAGATATATACATCCTAATATTAATTTGCTACAAGATACCCTAATAGAATGAAAACATTATTGCACATTCAAAAATGTCAAGTCCATGATTAGGTAGTTGCTCAGGCGATAGCTAAATTCAACTTGTTTGTTTTACATAACAGATCACATTCATTATGTAGCCTTCCCAGATACTTCTGACCTAAAATAAAGTTAGGATTCTCTTCCAAATTCCTCTTTGGTACTTCAAAAAGCTTACTGCTAGAGCCATCTCTTCCACCTCTAAGGCATTTCTTCAGTACAATTACTGATTCCCAAGAACGCAGTTCTAATCAAGCATCCCTACATAATTACAGAGTCTTTGGGAAACTCCAGGAGACCATGTGGTCAAGAGTGGAAAAAAATGAGGCATTTAATCAGGGGCTGGGGACAGGGGCGGTTTAGCCACAATCTTTTGATGCCTTCCATTTAATGTTTTTACATAGTATATGTACATAGTACGTGATAAATACCATTCTATTCAAGAGAATCACTGAAAAAGTGCATGTTCAACTGTATCACCATGATGAAATATTTGTGCCTGAAAAAATTCAGGTGAGATGGAAGTCATTTGGTCCTAAAACCTTTGGATAAAAGCTGTGAGGGAGGAGGCCTCTTTAAACGTTCTGGACTCACAGCCTTCTATGATGATAAACAGACCCAAGTTTGGAAGCATATACATTTCCAAAGTTGCTCAGAAGTTCCACTAGACCCAGAACAGACGATGGTAATTATTTTTATGTCTTCTTTTTTATTATCATTGTTATTCTAATTACAATATGGTAAAGTGTTATATTAGTTTCAGGTACGCAAAACAGTGATTCAACAGTTCCATACATCACCCTGTGCTCATCATCACAAGTGCACTCCTTAGTCCCCATCACCTAATTCACCCATCCCCCTACCCACCTCCCTCTGGTAACCATCAGATTGTTCTGTAAGTTAACTGTCTGTTTCTTGGTTTCTCTTTCTCTTTTTTTTTCCCTTTGCCGGTTTATTTTGTTTTTCAAATTCCTTATGAGCGAACTCATATGGTATTTGTCTTTCCCTGACTGAGTTATTTTGTTTAGCATTTTACTCTCTAGCTTCATCCATGTCATTACAAATGTCAAGATTTCATTCTTTTTTATAGCTAAATAGTATTCTATTGTGTATATATACCATCTCTTTTTTTGTTTGTTTTGTTTTTCCTTAAATTCCAGTTAGTTAACACAAAGTACAATATTAGTTTCTGGTGCACAATACAATGATTCAACACTTCCATACAACATCCAGTGCTTGTCACAACAAGTTCACCCATTAATTTCTATCACCTATTAACCCATCCTCCCACCCACCTCCTCTCTGGTAACCATCAGTTTGTTCTCTTGTCCATAGTTAAGAGTCTGTTTCATGATTTGCCCCTCTCTCTCTCTCTCTCTTCCTTCTTCCCCTTTGCTTATTTGTTTTGTTTCTTAAATTCCACATATGAGTGAATTCATATGGTATTTGTCTTTCTCTGACTTATTTCACATAGCATAATACTCTCTAGCTCCATCTATGTCATTGCAAATGGCAAGATTCCATTCTTCTTGATGGCTGAGTAATATTCCCTTCTGGCTGTATACCACATCTTCTTTATCCATTCACCAGTCGATAGACATTTGGGTTCTTTCCATGATTTGGCTATTATATATAATAATGCTATAAATAAACACTGAGGTGCAGTATCCCTCTGAATTAGTATTTTTGTACTCTTTGGGTAAATACCCAGCAGTGCAATTGTTAGATCATATGGTAGTTCTATTTTTAACTTTTTGAGGAATCTCCATACTGCTTTCCACAGTGGCTGCACCAGTTTGCATTTCCACCAAGAGTACAAGAGGGTTCCCCTTCCTCTGCATCCTCACCAACATTTGTTTCTTATGTTGCTGATATTAGCCATTCTGACAGGTGTGAGGTGTTGTCTCATTGTGGGTTTGATTTGAATTTCCCTGATGATGAGTTATGTTGAGCATCTTTTCATGTGTCTGTTGGCTGTCTATATGTATTCTTTGGAAAAATGTCTATTCATTCCTTCTGCCCATTTTTTAACTAGATCATTCATTTTGGGGGTGTTCAGTTTTATAAGTTCTTTATAGATTTTGGATACTAACTCTTTATCAGATATGTCATTTGAAAATATCTTCTTCCATTCCATGCATTGCCTTTTAGTCTTCTTGATTGTGTCCTTCATTGTGTAGAAGCTTTTTATTTTAGTGAAGTCCCAATAGTTTGTTTTTACTTCAGTTTCTCTTGCCTCAGGGGATATATCTAGAAAAAAGTTGCTTTGGCTGATGTTCAAAAGGTTACTACCTATGTTCTCGTCTATAATTTTTATGGTTTCAGGTTTCACATTTAGGTCTTTCATCCATTTTTGAATTTATTTTTGTGTATGGTGTAACAAAGTGGTCCAATTTCATTCTTTTGCAGGTTACTGTCCACTTTTCCCAACACCATGTGTTGAAAAGACTGTCTTTTACCCATTGGATATTCTTTCCTGCTCTGTCAAAGATTAGTTGACCATAAAATTGTGGGTTCATTTCTGAATTTTCTATTCTGTTCCATTAATCTATGTGTCTAATTTTGTACCAGTACCATACTGTGCTTTTTTTTAATGCCATTTGTTTTGATCTTTACAGTTTTGTAATATAACTTGAAGTCCAGAATTGTGATCCCTCCAGCTTTGTTTTTCTTTTTCAAGGTTGCTTTGGCTATATGGGGTCTTTTGTGCTTCCATATAAATTTTGGGATTGTTTGTTCTACATCTATGAAAAATGCCGGTGGTAATTTGATAGGGACTGCATTAAATGTATAGATTGCTTTGGGTAGTATACACATTTTAACAATATTTGTTCTTCAACCCATGAGCATGGAATGTATTTCTATTTTCTTGTGTCATCTTCAATTGCTTTCATCAGTGTTTTATAGTTTTCAGAATATTTTATATATTTCAGAATATAGCAGACCACAGTAATTTTTACGAAAGATTACTAAGAGTAATCTTAGTAATCAATCACCATTTGGAAGGAAAAAATTTTTAAACCTTCAGAAACTTTAAACAGTGTTAGAATGTAAAACAACACAATTTAATAAATAAGCATTGCTATAGTATATTTAAAAGTTAAGTAAAAATTAAGCAGGTTATATGATTAGACATAAAAATAGTTTAAGTATAAACTCTATAAAGTGAGAGGCAGGATGACAACTCTCCTTTTGTCCTTAACAACTCTTCTAACATTTACATATCTAAAAAAATTTTTTCAATCAGCATATATTACTTTTGAAATAATAAAAATAGAGATTCAAAAAAATCAATCTAAGTTATTAATCTAAACTTTAAATAAGTTAATCTTAGTCATGTAGGAATAATCAATTCCAATCCTTCAGAAATCAACTAAGTGTAAATCAACTCAATACATTTTATGTATTTTTTTCAAAAACTAGATGAAAAAACAAATAAACTTAAACCTTCCCATATAAGCCAGAAGAACAGATTTCTCAAACCATTAAACTAATAAAACAGAGCCCAGATTTGGCAGATAATCAGAAGTCTTCAACAGGCTCAGTTAGTTTCATGGAAACTACACAGTAGTTCACATGCACTGAAATTTTCATAAGTGATTGTAACCAAACACATGTCATCTCATGTCTGAGGATAATTTCAATCACATAGTGTTGGTGGTAGTGCTGAAAATGCAACCCCAACTCAACTTTAGGATGGACGTTAGATGGAACAAACCTCTACGTAGAAGGTCACACAACTGTCATGATACCCTGCAAAAAACTTCTATGAAATAAAGATAGCTAATGACATTTATTTAGCAAAGTAAATAAATAGAATGTGGAGAGTAACTGCTAATGGGTTTCTTCTCAGGGGTGAAGAAAATGCTATTGAATGAGATAGTGGTGGTAAATACCCATACTAAAATCCCTTGACCTGCACGTTTAAAGGAGTAGATTTTGGGGTGCCTGGGTAGCTCAGTGGGTTAAGCCTCTGCCTTCGGCTCAGGTCATGGTCTCAGGGTCCCCGCATCGGGCTCTCTGCTCAGTGGGGAGCCTGCTTCCTCCTCTCTCTCTCTGCCTGCCTCTGCCTACCTGTGACCTCTCTCTGTCAAATAAATAAATAAAATCTTTAAAAAAAAAAAGGAGTAGATTTTATGGTATATGAATTATATCTTAATTTTTTAAGCTAATTAATAAATTTCAAGAAATAAAACACTGGCCAAAAATGACTAATGACATTCGGAAATGCATGTACAATATTTTAACAGAGCCATTAGCTGGGACCAAAAAAAGTTAAACAAGACATACAAAACAAGACTAATGTCCTAGTGATTTCAGAGTTAATGTGATCAGTACTTTGATTTCAAAAAGAGATATAAAGAGCCTCGAACTCAACCCTCTTATTTTTATTCTTCCTATGAGAAGCTGCCTTCTGAAAAATTCCCCATGGTTTTCTAAATATGTCCAGACAAAGCAAAAGGAACACACTGAAGTCCATTACTTCCACAAGTAGCCAGTCCTTCAGTCTTATCACCTTGTTCAATGACAGGAGATGAGCAACCACAAGTGCACCCAGCACTGTGTCATTTTCCTCCACCATAGGATTTCTTTTATGTGCCTTGAGCTCTTTTGAGTGTGGAATGCTTTTAGAGAAGACATCTAAGAGGTCTGTGCAGCTAAGCCAATTTCCTTTTCTTTTAGTACAATGAACAACTTTTTGGTTTCAATGTACTTCTACAGTATGGACAAATAAAAGCAAAGAACACATCGCCTATTTGCAGAGGACGATCTACGAGATCATTCAGCCTATCTATGTTCAAATGCAACAGTCTGTAGGACTGAAATCCCTTTCCAGGAGATGTGCTTTTTAAACCATAAGAAAATAAAAGCCCCTAATGAGGCCAGCTATAACTGTCAGCCATAGCTATTAAGAGTTTACATAACGCCATGCATGAGTAGCTTTGAATGTCACTAAAGAGAAAAACGGGGTTTTTTTCCTAAAAACTAAAAGATAATGGCAAGAAGGGAACAGGAGTGGGGCTTCTGAGGTACTGGTAACATTCTGTTTCTTGAGTTAGGTGTTGAAGGCATGTATGTGTTTAGTTTGTGAAAATTCATCAAGCTGTAGAATTATGACATGCACTTTTTTGAACATGTGTATGTCCATAAAAAGTGAAAAATTTAAAAAGGGAAACAGAATTTCTGAATAAATACTAATAGTTCCTTACTTATTAATATTAATAAGTATTAATAGTTCCTAACTAATCTGAAACATAAGTTTAAGAGTAAGGACGATGATGATGGCAGCTAACTCTCAATAAGGCACGACAATGACAGGTTAAACCCTTTAATACACTTTATCTTACAATGAGATAACATATTCTCGTATTTTAAAAAAGGGCTGGACCGTGTGTGCTCTATAACTATGTCTACAACCGAATATCTAGCAGGGACTGGTACAGCAGGATATTTGGTTCTACTATAAACGACCTTTGAGTGACTTTAAACCCCCTATGCTGTCAAGAAGGAAAAGACCCTACACCTGAAACACCCAAACCCCAAGGATAAAAAGGGAGTTCAAAAACAATCAAACTTTTCCTGCCATTTCTCTACTTCCTCCTACCAAGGGGGCTTTCACAAAAGCTGGGCTAGAAAAACAGCTATTTCTAACCCAAACATTCCTCACCACTCCACACACTCAAGTGGCTGTTTTAGTTGCCCCTTGTAATTCCACAGAAGTCTGGCTAGGCCTGCAATTCTTTAAGCACATTTTGAACCTGGGTCCAAAGGAGCCTTTGCCAGGAACAAGTAAGAAACAAAAGAATAATCAGTTTTCTTTTGGATCCTGAAGACTTTTTTTTTTTTAAGATTTTATTTATTTATTTGACAAACAGAGATCACAAGTAGGCAGAGAGGCAGGCAGAGAGAGAGGGGGAAGTAGGCAGAGAGGCAGGCAGAGAGAGAGGGGGAAGTAGGCAGAGAGGCAGGCAGAGAGAGAGGGGGAAGCAGGCTCCCTGCCGAGCAGAGAGCCAGATGCGGGTCTCGATCCCAGGACCCTGAGATCATGACCTGAGCCGAAGGCAGAGGCTTTAACCCACTGAGCCACCCAGGCACCCTGGATCCTGAAGACTTCTTAAGATCAAATCCCTACTAATTTAACTTCAGCAGCTAATGAAATTTTGATACAATGGCATTATATTATAATAAATTGTCAGCTACTAAAATTTAAATTTTGAAAAACCAGTTAGTTATCAAGCACCTGCTTTTGCTAGACACTACAGAGTTCTTTACATCCTTTATCTCAAATTAACCCTCAAAAAAGCGAACATTTACTGTGCCTACTATGTAACAGGTATCACTTTAAATGTTTTACATTTATTAATTCATTTAATGTCATAAAAGCCCTATAAGGTAAATACTAATATAATTATTCTCATTTTTCATATGAGGAAACTGAGGTCTAGAAAAGGTTGAGAAACTTACCAAAGGGCACACAACTAGAAGTAGCTGAGTGAAGATCTGAAGCCAAGCAATTAGGTATGAGAGTCCACAGCCTTAACCACTGTACTCCACTGCCCTTCACACTCAGTGAAGCAGATACTATGCCCCTAGCAGAGAAGGAAATACTGAGTTCAGAGTATACAATTTACTTGCCCAAGGTCAGACAGCTAGTAAGGAATGGGCCTAGATTCAAATCCAGCCCTATAGTAGGTCAAAGTCCATGCTATTTTTATTCTCCCAACTTACGGGACTAAGTGATAAAACAGAACTGACACCTAGCTCCTCTGCAGTGAACCGAGTATTGAAAGGAAGCCATCTAAAGCACATTCCTCACCACCTCTGCTTGCTTTCTCTAAGCTTCAGGATCTTTTGTATAGTACTGTTGGCTTTTTTCAGGAAAAAATAAATAAATAAACAAGAGTGTGTGTGTGTGTGTGTATGTGTGTATACATACATTTTTTTTTTAAACAGCAGAAAGTAGCAAAGAAAAGAATACAATAACAGGAACATGTTAGCCATACATAAGTGACTGCAATACAGAATAAAGCCGGGCAAAGCATTTTTAGACTGTTTACTACAGAAAATGTATAGTAAGCAGAGCAACTAAGCCCTCTTATTGTGGGTTATGCACAAAAAGGAGAAAATAGTTTTCCACAACTTATTATTTTACCAGGCAGAGTCTTCATTGTGTTATTCAAGTGTTCGGATGTGTTTGAGAGAGTTTCTGGGCCCGAAGCCTTCAAAGTCCTCGAGACAGGTTTTCTGCAAAGTCAGCTTCCCAAGGATAAGGCATGGTTTCTCTGCCTTGGCACTACTGACATTTGGGCTGGATACTTCTTTATTGTATGGGGATGTCCTGTGCATTGTAGGATGCTTAGCTGTATCTTTGGTTTCTACGCACTATACACCAGTAATGTAAATTACTCCCATACCCTGCAGTTGTGACAACCAGTACCTCTCCAACCTCTGTGAAAGGTTCACTAGGGGAGGGGCACCTGGGTAGCTCAGTAGGTCAACTCAGTCAGCTCTTAGTTTCAGCTCAGGTCACAACCTTGGGTCATGATCTCAGGTCACAAAATCAAGTCCTGTGTTGGGGTCCTGCTGAGCACCAGTCAGCCTGAGATTCTTTCCCCCTCCCTCTCCTTCTCCCTTCTGCCCCTCCCCCTGCTCGTTCATGTGTGTGCATGCTCTCTCTAAAATAAATAAATAAAATCTTTTTTAAAAAAGAAGTTCTCTAGGGAAAAAAATAATCCCATGTTGAGAAACACTGGGACAGGTCTCTAATTCTAATAATTCAAGTTATTCTTACTTTGGCCCCCCTCTCACTTTTGTTCTTATTTGTATTATTCTCATCTGCAGTGGTTGCTTTATAAACATCTTTATTTGTTTTGCATATTCAGACAGGGACTATGTTTATACTTTTATATCTCCCACAGCTGCAAGTCGTTCGTTCTGTTTAAAGGACTCAACAAAATGTCAAAATGTCAAGAAATCCAGGTGCTCCTTCAAAAAAATAGTAACTCTGAAATAAGTTATATAGGATTTCCCTGTACTAGCCTTGTAACTTTTCTGTAAGTTTGAAATTATATCAATGTAAGAGTTGCAAAAATATTTTTAGAAATCTAAAAGAGAATATTTGCAAATCATATCTGACGAGAGGTTAATATCTACAACATAAAAACTGCTAAAACTCAACAACAAAGAACAAATAATCTGGTTTAAAAATGGGCAAAAGATTTGAATAGACATTTCTCTTAAGATGACATACAAATGGCCAATAAGGATGTGAAAATATACTCAACATTGTTAATCATTAGCAAAATGCAAATCAAAATCACAAGGTATCGCTTCACACTCACTCGGACGGCTACTATTTAAGAAACAGAAAATAAGAGCTTTGGCAAGTATTTAGAGAAGTAGAATGCTTGTGCACCGTTGGTAGGAATGAAAAATAGGGCAACCACTATGGAAAACAGCATGGCAATGCCTCAAAAAATTAAAAATAGAACTACCATATGATCTAGCCATCTCAGTTCTAGGTATATATCCAACGGAACTGAAAGCAAGACCTCAAAGAAGTATTTACACACCGATGTTCATAGCAGCATTATTCACAATAACAAAGAGATGGAAGCAACCCAGATATCCATTGCCAGATGAATGGATAAACAAAACGTAGTAGGTACATACAAAAGAATATATTCAGCCTTAAAATGGAAGGAATTCAGGGTGCCTGAGTGGCTCAGTTGGTTAGCATCTGCCTTCAGCTCAGGTCATGATCTCAGGGTCCTGGGATTGAGCCTACATGGGTTCCCTGCTCAGTGGGGAGGCTGCTTCTCCCTCTCCTTCTGCCCCCACCCTGCTTGTGTACTCTCTCTCTCTCTGCTTCTCTCTCTTAAATAAATAAAAACTTAAAAAAAAAAAAAGGAAGGAAGGAAATCTTATTGCACTCTACAACACGGATGAATTGAGAACACTTTGCTAAATGAAATAAGCCAGTCACAAAAAGACAAATACTAAGAAACATTTATGGAGTCCCCTCTCTGTATAAAACACAGAGGTGGTGCAGTATATCCAAAAGTAGATGTACAAGAACCGATAAGCAAAAGCAGGCATAATGCTAGCCTAAACATCTCTACCCATAACTTCTACCCAATTTCAGGAAAGTAAAAATGTTTTTCAACTCAGATTCAAAACTGCCAAGGAAATATCATGTTTTCATCCTGAGATCTCATCTTTCTCTGAAATGATGATTAGTGATAATTATATGGGTGAAATAAACCACAAAGCAACTTCTGTTTCCCATGGTTGGAGGAGCTAAGAAAGAGGTAGCTAATGGCATTACTGTTAAGAAGTGAATTACTATGGTTTTCAATATGATTCATAAGGCTCCCCAAAGTAGAAAATGTCCCTTTTGCACATGAGTATTCTATAAACTCCCTCATGTTGGATGTTTTCTAAAAATGTGATTCCATTAACTCAATAATTAGCATAGAGGAAACAAGTATATTTTGATGACATTATATAAAATAAAATAAGGTTGATGATTTCTATTTCTTTCAAAACTATTCCCACACTATCAATAACTGCTTCCCATTCATACAACTTATTGATGCCTCTCGTCTTTGACTGAATATAAGCCAAGAATGTTTGAGTTCCAAGTCTTTTTGGCGGGGGGGGGCTGGGTGGCGGGGGCAGGGGCAGAAAACAGGGAGAGGGAGAATCTTAAGCTCCACACCCAGCTCAGAGCTTGGGGGGCAGGGGCAGGGGTTAATCTCACAACCCTGAGAGATCATGACCTGAGCAGAAATCAAGGGTGGGACGTTTAACCAACTGAGACATCCTGGCATCTTGAGTTCCAAATCTTAAGTCTATGAATCACTATTTTCACCCCCAGGCAGCTGAAATTGTTCATTTACATTTATTTCCCCACTCTCTGATAGTCACTAAATACTATGTACAATATTACTTTGCACAATGCTTTTGGGAGAGACCCTAGAGATTGAACTTCATTTTCAATTGAGCTCTAGGATGTATTCTTTTATACTTACATTTAAAAATTGAAGCATGACTAGCATCCTATAATCCATAACACTACTAACCAAATAATTGAACCACCTTTTGAAGGGCACATTGAGGTAAATCTGAAAATGTTGCCTGGCTTCCTCTGAGGAGCCAGCCTCAATTCCCCAAATTTCTGCTTTACAACCAGAAATAGTTACCTATCAAACACACGAAAATCACTTGCCTAGGCTATCCTGCAGAATTCTCCATACTTAATTTGTATTTTCCTTGGTCATTATTTAAAGGACTTAGGTGGACTATACACTGCATAAGCCATCAGAGTTGATGAAAGAAACAAGGAAAGTAAATACAAGTGAAAGTATAAGTAAATTACTTTATCTCAACTTGATTCAATTCCCATATACTTGAAATATTACAAATAATCCAAAGTGTAAGATATCTCAGAGATGACCCCCATATGAATGCCTTGCCAAGCCATCCCTGCAAAAAGACAGTGTGGTAGAGAAAAGAAGAGGGCTTTCAACTCAGACAGACATGGAAAATATTTTAATCCCAGCTCTGCCACTTAGCTGTTGTGTAACCCTGGACACAAAGACATCTGAGCTTCAGTATCCCCAACTGTAAAATGAGTAACAACTGCCTCAAAAATCCATGAGGACTCAGTGAGAGAGAATCAGTGAAAGCACCTGACCTGCTGCTGGCACTCAAGAGCCAGAATGAGCAGAGCCCTTTGGTTTCCAACACACAAGACATAGAAAACACAGTCACAAAACTTGGTGTTTCCTTCTCATTTGTTAGACATCATTCTTTCTAGAATTACTGTAAGGCATTGTTATTATAAATGTAAGCATCTGGGACAGGGCAGGCACACCACAGGAACTCATCAGAGGCTTGAGACTCAAGGCAGCTGAACTCTGGCTGGAGAGAAAAAGTACCTTAAAAATGAAAAAGAACGCAAAATGTTCAATTGCCCATCACAGACAATAAGTTCAAAGGAGGAAATGATTACTTAAAGCTGACAAGACCAAGCAGGAAATCACAAAAGAGCTGGAAATTGAGGGGAGCCTGGAAATTAGGACAAGACACCAGATATTGGAAGAGGAATAAGAACTCTCTCAGAGACTGGAATAGAGCTGACAAAGGAGCAGCAGGGATCATACATATCCATCGGGCATTCAAGGAATAAGAGACCATTTTTGCTGTAGTGCAGAGTTTTGTGTAGAAGAGCACAGAAGATAAGACTGCATAAGGTAAAGTAGTCAGGGATGCCATCAGGAGAACCCCCAAAATATTTTTTTTCAAAGAAATAAATCATGGTTGGCATAAACCATAGACTTTTAAAAAAGAAACAATGTATAACCCAGTGAGTTGAGAAGCCAGATCTATCAAAGATATCAGTGAGTAAACTGGACAGGCGAGAGACTAGAAACTGAGTGAACAGTTAAGAAGCCACTGTCACAGTCCAAGCAGGAAGTGATGAAAGGCTGAATTAGCATGGTGGTAGTACAAACATAAAGATGGAGACAGGGATGAAAGGTATTAAATAAAGTCTCACAGACATGAATGAAGAGGGAAGAAGCAAAGACGACATGGTAATTCCAAGACTGGGAGACTAGGAGAATGACAACACCATGAGAGGAAAAGACAAATCCAGGGAGGAAATTAATCTAGGGGCATAAAAAGCAACTACATTTTCAGACTGATTGTTATCACGGTCATATCCAGAAAGAAAGTACTAAGTCATCATCCAAAGACATGTGCTTAAGACAGGAAGGAAAGCTCTATGCTTTGCTTCCTATGGCTGACTCCGTAGAAGCTGCTGGTGCAAACAAATTAGGACCAGCACACTGAGTATAGCCCTCCTAAAAACCCAGGTTCATGAAGGAAGTGAAACCCTCAAAGACACTGGAGAAGGAGCAAAAAAAAATTTAAGTGTTGTCATCAAAGTCAAGAAGATGAGTCTCAAGAAGACAGAAGTAGTGAAGAAAGCCAGAACCTACAGAAAAAGATAAGGGCTGAAAACAGGCCATCCTATATGCCAAATAGGAGATCCCTGGAAACCTTGAGAAGAAAAAAAACAAAAAACAAAAACAAAAACAACAAACAAACAAAAAACCCTCAGACTCAAAAAGTGTCAGAAGAGCAAATGAGTAAGTAGGAAGAAAGTGGAAGCTGTGTCGCCAGTGTATGCTTTCAAATGAAGTTTAAATCTCATTCAGATTTTTAATCTGAAATATGAGAACATGTATATTTAAGAAAACGAAAGAATGGGGTGTCTGGGTGGCTCAGTGGGTTAAAAGTCTGCCTTTGGCTCAGGTCATGACCCCAGGGTCCTGGGATGGAGCCCTGCGTTGGGCTCCCTGCTCAGCAGGGAGTCTGCTTCTCCCTCTGCCTGCTTTTCCCCCTGCTTGTGCACAGCCAGCACTCTCTCTGTCTCTTTGACAAATAAACAAAATCTTAAAAAAAAAAAAAAAAGGAAGGAAGGGAGGAGGATAGATAGATAGATAATTGATAACAGAAACTGTCTTTAGTAGTCACAGGCCCTAATCTTTCTCTTCTGCTCTCCTTGTTTCATCTGATTTATTGGTTACTTTATGCAGCCTCTCAAGACCTCTCTTTTCTGGGCTGCACTTCTAAGCCTTTCTCCTTTCAGTGAGAGAGGGCCATGGCTCATCACTCCTATACCTTTTACCTCTTTCCTTTTTTCACTCACATCATGGAGGCAAGGACAAAAGTCAGATTTTACAAGAAAACCAAGATTTGATAGTCATTCTTCAGTATTTTCAGAAGAAGGCCATTTTCCAAAAAGCACATTAGAAATGTACTCAATGTCATTAGTCATCAGTAAAATGCACATTAAGAAACCACTTCATAACCACTAGAATGACAAAAATTAAAAAGACTGGCAAGGATGTGGAGCAACTAGAACTCTCATACATCACTGATGGAAATGTAAAATAATACAACCACACTGGAAAATATTTTAGCCGTTTTTTAAAAAAATGAACATACACCTAGCATATTAACCAGCAATTCTACTCCTAGGTATTTGCCCAAGAGAAATGCCTATGTCCATACAATGACTTCTACATGAATGTTCACAGTCAAAAACTGAAAGCAACTCAAATGTCCAACAATAAGGGCATGGATAAACAAATTTTGGTATATCCATACAATATAATAGTAAGTGATAAAAACGAATCAACTATTGATAGATGCAACAACATAGATGAATTTCAAAATGATTCTGCTGAGTGGGGAAAAAAGCTAAGAAACAAAAAAGAAGTACATGCTGTACATTTCCATTTATATAAAATGTTACAAAATGTAAACTAAGTCTATAAGGACAGAAAGCAAATTAATGGTTGCCCAGGGATGGAGAGAGGAACTCAAGAAAGACAGAAGAAAGGTATTACCAATAAGGTGACTTTAAACAGTGTTGGATATGTTCATTATCTTGATGGTGGTGATGGTTTCACAAATATATACAAAACTGATCAGATCATATATATATTAACATAGGCAGTTTATTTTATGCCAATCATACCTCAGTTGTTTTTTTAAAAACAGTTGGGACAACAGGCAAAATTTGAATATACACTGTACCAGATAATATTGTAACAATGGTCAATTTTTAAAAGTGAAGAAGGTGGATGTCCTAATCCCCATAATATAAAGTCACCACAAAGGCTAGAGATGAGGGCTTCTCTCTGGTAAACTGGAAACATCATTAGGGCACTTCCACTATTACCTTATTTTTGAGAGAGAGAAGAAAAAAAACAAAAAACAAAACAAACAAAAAAAAACAACTAGCTGTCTTCTTCGTCAGAGAATGCCCTCTTAAGCAATGTTTCCGAAGTACATGCCTGCCTGTACTCTTGCATGTCTAAAACTGTTTGGATTACATAATCCTTTGGGGATAAACAATTTCCATCTCTGTGCGGCTCTAATAAGAAGGTACAGAGAACTTCTCTGGCTACTGTCAGGTTCTCAGTTCTCTACCCGCATGATTCTTTAGCAGCAGCTACTTGGATCCTGTAAAATACAAGCTTCTTTTCCAAGAATTCTTTGCTGCTCAAAGAGTCTTGCTTTTAGACAAACTCATGGCCAGACATTTATCAAAATAGTTTAGACCTACAGGTACCTTATCATGTACTCGGGAGGGATGCCAGGAAAATGGGAATGGTCAGAATCCTCCACAGGTCTCTCTTCTGAAATCACTGGAGAATAAAACCTCCCAGGGTCTCAAGCCATAGGCAAGAAAGAAACAGCAAGTGTAAACTTTGTGTATGTATTTATGAGAATAAATTACCGGGCTAAGTGCCCATCTCCATATCCCCCATCTGGTGTCAAAGATGTGGCTGGCACTTAGATTAAAAATAAAGCACTCAATATGGCATTATAATTATCTTTCTAAAATTGACTTTAAAAATAATCAGGATAAATTCATCTTACTCCCAACTCCAAAAGCCACATATTTATATGTTGCTTTGTATCCTTAACAAACTAAATTTTCTCAAAGTGATCACACATAGAAATATACAATATGCTCTCTTTAAAAGAAAAAGTTCCTGTCATCATCTGAAAATCTCAAAATATTCATCAATTTCTTATTCTATTATCTCTCAGAGGCACAGTGAAACCGTACTATTCACAAATTTACACAAACTCAAGATACTCTTTTCTTATCATTTAAAACACTATAAAACTATACTTTATATGCATATACTTTATTCTGTCTATACATTACTTTGGATATGTAGTTACACATTTATAATTACATATAATTCTACAGAGTAAGAGGTGAAAATCACACACTCTTCTTTATGGGCAATTTGAGGGATCTTACCTAGGATTTCGTCTCTGTACACTAATACTACCTAACCCTACTCAGGATGAGAACCTTGTATAAGCAGCTGCAGTTTCCTTACAAGACAGGTAATAGAAATAGGGCAAGGATTTTCTGCAGAGGAAATTCTAGAGAAAATAAGGACAATCTTCACCAAAACTAGCAGAAATGCAAGGGCAAGATGGCCCCAGACTTCCCACTTCTCGAGAACCAGCAGAAGATATCCCTGTGTGTATCTTGCTAGGTCTTCACAACCTGCAGAATCAGTATAAACACAGTATATGGTTAGATACTGTGCTTATTGTTTAGACTACTGCTTTCTGGGACATTCCCATGAAACGGATCTAGTGATGACGATTCTTCCCCAAAGCAGAAAAGACAGTGTTCTCCTCTTCAGGTAATCAATACACACAAATTGTCAGCATCACATCTACACCAAGTTCTAGTCCATCTTCGTGATCATTCATTCTCTCAATTACCATACCTTGAATATCTTTTCTTCTTTGACTCTTACTTAACCTTTGGATTTCATCTTTCATTATATCAGTAAAGATATTTTAGCCTTATTATCCATAAACCGAAGCCATTTCACATTTCCCTGATCTCAAACTTTTTCAATAATCTCAAATACAAGAATAAAACACTCACTGTCATGTGTATTACAGAACATTATTCTGTTCTAGTTAATGCAAAGAGACAGGAAACAAAAACAAAAAGTATAACTATTTAGAAAGCAGAAGACAAAATTATATTATTTGTAGACAATATGATTGCATATCTCTTAAAAGACAAAAAAAAAAAAAAGTAGAGAGAATGAATCACCAGAAAAGCCACCAAAACTAAACAGGAAGTTTAGTCAGGCAGCATTTCTATAGACTGGTAATCAACAGTCAGGAAGACATAATGAAAAGATAGCCTCATTGTAATCAATTTATAGCAGTAGCAGCAGGATGAGTATTTCAACCTCAAACACAAAACTCAAAAACTCTAAATTGGGGAGGGGAGGTGAACCATAAGAGACTATGGACTCTGAAAAACAACCTGAGGGTTTTGAAGGGTCAGGGGTGGGAGGTTGGGGCAACCTGAGGGTTTTGAAGGGTCAAGGGTGGGAGGTTGGGGGAACAGGTGGTGGGTAATGGGGAGGGCACGTTTTGCATGGAGCACTGGGTGTTGTGCAAAAAGAATGAATACTGTTACGCTGAAAAAATAAATAAAATGGAAAAAAAAAAAAAAAAGAAAAATAGGAAGACTTTAATGCCCTCCTTTCTCACTGGAGCCCAGACCACTTCCAGACTGCCCCCCTCTTAAATGTGTACAAAAATTCTGACCCTCCCAGGAATCTCTTCCCTCGGGCCTGGAGCAGATAGAATATTTTAAAACAAAATAACAAAACTTATGGTAACCAATAATTAAGAGACAAAAATCCTACCAAATTTGAACAAATTTGTTGTCTAAAGCAGGAAGGTAGCAAAAGAGAAATGGATGTCCCCCAAGAGAACTGCTGGGATACTTCCACATTCATCAGCAGCGGTACCTGTACTGAACAGAGAGTCATATACTAGAGCAAAAAGCACTTTGCTGCTCTCCAGTCACTCAGGGCACTCTCTGTTGCTGGTTTATACAGAACAGAGAGAAAATCTGAGTTAGAAAACTATCTAATAGTTTCTTAAGACTTGTTGGGCCCTTAACCAAATTTACATCTCAGCTCTAGGCAAAGTCACCTCTAAGCCAATCCAAAACTAAAATGGTTTGCCCTTTTCTAAAGTCTTCAAAGGCTTTCTTTTTAACTCATGTCAGTGTTACACACTTCACAGCAACAGTCTCCAATAAGTCTGTTAACGTGCAGACAAGAAATGTTCTCGGCTACCTTCTCTGAACCCCCTTCCCAACTGTGTGGCCCACCCAACAACTATTCCCACTTTCCCTTCTTCCTAGACAACAAAACTCTAGCCTTGTTACCCTTTCTAAGCTGTCATGACCTCCAGAGAAGGCTGGGCTCTTCCCTAGACCAAGATGAATTATGTCAGGTCAGAGCTCACCATGGTGATGGTATTCCCATGGTCAAGTCACTGGTTTAGGCATGGACACAATTCTGGCCTAAAGATGTAGGAGTGTTTCTAGAAAGGTTTCTTCAAGTTTTAAGAACACAGGACAGGTATAATTTCTTTTTTTATGTCTCTGGATATAGTTATATAAAGATTTGAAGACATTGAACCACTTGATCAACCAACTTTGGAAATACCTACACTTCCAGGCCTTTTGTTAAGTGAGATAATAAATGTCTCTAGAGTTTAAACTGCTTCCACCAGAGTTTTCTGTCATTTGTAACCAAAATATTCCAAATAATATACCATGTAAATGTCCAGCTAGGATATACTCCACCTATAGCCTAAGCATCTGACAATGGACACAAAAGACAAAACTAACCAATCTGTAAAACCTGAAGAGGACATTTTCTTTATTGCCAAAATAGCTTGTTAGTAAGAGAAGCTATTACTGATCATCTGGAAACTATTCTGTCTTTGGTAAAATTACCTTGTGTCTCCTTTCTTTGAGATGAGTGTTTCTCCTATAAATTTGCTGTACTTATTTAATAAGAGGGGAAGAAGATTTTTGATTACCATAATCTTACTGACTTATAAATGGTAACAACCTAATCCTAATATATCTCTGTTGAGGTCAAACTGAGAGAAATAGGTTTAAACCAAAGGGAACTAGTTCATATATAAGGATGAATTTCCTAAGAGAAAAGACCATAGAAAAAAAATTCTCCAGGGACAGTATGGGATCTCCTTGATGAAAGTCTTTAAAAATAGATTATTCGTGTAGCTGTGAAGCTTTAGAACTATATTTGGATTACATGACAATTCAAGATTCCTGCCAGGCCTATCTAAAGAGAAAATATATCTTCTTCCTATACAGAAAAGTAGAAAACCTCTAAGTGTTTAAATAAAAGAGAAGCAGAAACTTCTTAACCCCAAATTCTGGATCAGTCATATTTATCATACATACGCAAACCAGTTGTTACATCAAATTCATCTCTTTATTGTAGAGAGCAAAAAGGTAAACAGTATGACAAAAAAATCTAACTATGTCTCAATTTCCAGAAAATTCAAGTGTCAGTAACAGACTTATTTGACCAGAAAATGCCCAGTGACTAATTAAACTGTAAGTTAATTTAACTAAAGAGATTTGAAAGGACATAATGGATTAAAAAGAAATGGTATATACTTATCAGAAAAAAAAGTTTTTGCCCTATGGCAATTCTATAACTAAAATAACAAATTTTTAATTTCTTAAGATTTATTTATTCATTTATTTAAGAGAGATACAGAGTAGGGAGAAGAGCAGAAGGAGAGGGAGACAAGCAGACTCCCCTCTGAGCAGGAAGCTGAATCCCAGGACCCCAAGATCATGACCCGAGCTGAAATCAAGAGTCAGACGTGTAACCACTGAACCGTCCAGGAGCCCCTTAATGTTTTAGATGAAGAACTTTACTGTCCAAGAGTAATGCTGAATATAGACTGTCCTATTAAAAATACAATTTGAAGTCTTGAAGATTTATTCCTACTGACCATTAAATCCCCAGTCACATTTATTAAGGACTAAAATCTGGAATATTCGTGTTGAAGAGCAAATGCAAATAAGTGTTCACTTCTTAAGGGAAGTCATACGGTTTGCTGACATGATGTGCAATTATCGGATAGCTGGTCTTTGGTTTAGCAACTAAGACACATGGATTATCTGTCAGCTGCTCAATCCTGGAGCAGAACAAGAGGGCAATAATGATGGACGGTATGGTAAAGATGTGAGTCTCAGAAATACAGACTACTGCTATGGTGCTTTTCCACTTTTGTACCAGTTAGAAAAAGGCACCCTTCCCAAGTGATTATGCCTAACTTGGGGAGCAGACAGTTCTTTTTTACATTAGGAATGGTATCTATCTGGTATCATTGTACAATGAACATTTTACATAATTATTTGTAGTAGCCCCACACTTACCATAAGGAGCCTTGTGCCCAGTAGCAGACAAGAACTCCCTTGTCTTCTAGGAATGGAGGAAAGTAAGTCAGTTTCATTTTTAACAGAATCAACCACCAAAACCTTCCCTCATTCTAGACAAGTTGAAGGCAGCTAAGGTTCCATTAAATTGAGTCTTATTTTCATTAAATAGAGAAAGAGAAAAAAAATTCTCCAGAAAGATCAAAGTGATCAAACTTTGTAGATTTGTTTTTCAGATTTTATTATATCTTCACTTTTTAAGCACAGCTTTTCATACCACAGACTTCAACTTTATTGAAATAACATCAATTTATCAATAAGTATAATTTTTCTCTACATGAATACTTAAAGTGCTTTATAGGGATGACTTATAACTATAATTTTTTTTTTTTATAGAGAGAGAGATCACAAGTAGGCAGAGAGTCAGGCAGAGAGAGAGAGAGGAGGAAGCAGGCTCCCCGCCGAGCAGAGAACCCAATGCAGGACTCGATCCCAGGACCCTGAGATCACGACCTGAGCCAAAGGCAGAGAGGCTTAACCCACTGAGCCACCCAGGCACCTGGGATGATTTATAACTATAAAAGAAAGCTATAAAAGGTACTGTAGCACCATTAACTATTTTTTAAATGATGGGCTTCCTTTGTTTATTTAAATTTTACCTTTGAAAATTCATATTAAAAATAGATTATAACTAGCCATCACCAAAGTTTGGGCTCAACTTAAGGCTGACTAAGGGAACAATGTATGAAGCAGCCTTCTAGAATGGAAACAGAAGACTGCATCTACTCAAACTAAACATACCAACTCAATATTATAAACAAATGAAAAAATAATATTTTGCTACTTAAAATTAATAACTTTACATATGACTAAATTATTTTAGTTCTAAAAAAACAGTTCTTCAGTATAAAGAGAAATTGTTCAAACACATACACACAACTACATATTTATCTTGAAGTCAAGCCTTTGGTACTTTAAAGTAAAATAAATAAAACCTAAATCATTTTTTCAAATGGCTATGTTAATGCCACTGTATATTCTACGCAAGCCTTTCATGAACTAACAGGAAAAAATGTTAGAGATTCTCTGTAATGGGACAGAGATCCTGCAGGCAAAGAAGGGGAGTAGATGAGAATGGCTGTTTGTGAGTCACCACCTGTGACTTCTGACCCTAATTTTTTTTAACTGTAGGACTTCCTTAGCCAATTATAGGATCTACCTACCAAGATTTCCAGCATCGAGTTTTCAACAACAATACCACATGTCACAGAACGATGGTCAGAGTCAAATGAAAAACTCCAAGTCCTACTGAGCAACATGTGAAGACCAGGCACTCCTCACCTAACAACGCTATCCACACATCATTGCCCAGATTACAAGATTCATGGAGTTTAAACTGATAGCATAGGGTTTGAAGACAGCTCTAGATCAGAATCTCAGTTTGAAATTCTAGTTTCACTACCTATGAGCTACAAGAGACTCTAGATAAATTACCTAACTTCTCAGTGCCTTAATTTCTAAATATATATAGCACTTACCTCAAACACTGTTATGATCATTAAAATTAGATAATATATATAAAGTACTTTAAATACTGCCTGAAAATAGTATACATATTCAATAAATGTCAGACATTATTATTATTATTACTATTACTACCAATAATGGTGGTTTCTTTATTTCTCCTCTGATCCAGAAACCCTACTCTAGAAATCCACCCTGGAGAAATAATCCAAACTACAGTAGAAACACAAAAATTATTATAATTTCAAAAAATAATAATTATTATTATTATTACAATGTTATTTACAATAATAAAAAGTTAATGCTACCTAAATGTATACCAATTAGAAAGCAACTAGATAAAAATTATTTTTTAATTTTAAAAATAATCTTTCCACATCAGTTGGTATATTTGAGTATTTTTTCCTTTTTGTTGTTTCAATCTTTTTAAATCTTTTGTTATACAGAAAAACAATCACAGCCATAGCTTTAAACACACACACACACACACACACACACACACACACACACACATACAGAATCAACCACCTACCCACAATATCATGGTTAGAATGTCTCAAAGGCCCGACAGCATCAAGTGAGGAAGCTGGCTTATCGGACCACTGAGACAAAGCTCTTTAAGATTCATTCATGTGGAAGTCACAGCTAACCAGAGTCTGGTCCTCAGCATAAGAATTCCAGAGATACATCTTTGTCAAAAATACACAACTGAATAGACTAAAGGGTACCAACTCATTCTAAGCGGCTGAAGTGCAAATCAGAATACCAACTTATTAATTAAACATAGAGAACAGTCTTTTCCATTAATCAGAAAATTTGCACCAGAAGCCAGGATGCTGCTTCCCCAATGCTAAGATACCTGAAATCCCAAATTAGTAATCAGTTTACCATAAGTTAGAACAAAGAAATATGGAGTTTGAGGAATACATAATAAATTATCCATATCCAACATATGCCTTTCTAGTGATCAAAACTGCAGCTTTCACACACAGTCTCTCTTTCTAGGATGTTGTTGCCCTAACAGTGCAGACTTCTTGGTCTCTAAGCTTTCTTTTCCACATCCTTTCACATCCATTAAGTATTTTTCTCGGTATGTATAATACAACTGATAGATGTGTACCTTATGTGCATTATTATCCCTATTTTTTCAGACTAATAACTCCCAGATAAAGTTGATTAAGCAACTTGTCCATGGTCACAGCTAGTATAAGGCAGAGCAGAGATTCAAAGACTGATCTCAAATCAAAACCTGTGTCTTTAACTTGCAGTAAATTATTCAAAGTGTCTTTCCCTGGGCCTCCCACCTCCCAGTATGTTTTAAATGTCAGTGGTCCCATAACACTCTAAGCACATCACGACTATAATTTTTGTTATATAAATCTTTCTCACTACACTGAAACTTTGTGAGGACAGGAATCCTGTCTCATTCACCTTTGTATCCCTAGTGTGCTATCTATCAAGGTAAATATGCAAACTAATTTGTCCAGTGGTTTAATATAAAAGTCAACGGGGTGCCTGGGTGGCTCAGTGGGTTAAAGCCTCTGCCTTCAGCTCAGGACATGATCTCAGAGTCCTGGGATCGAGCCCCACATCAGGCTCTCTGCTTGGCGGAGAGCCTGCTTCCCTTCCTCTCTCTCTGCCTGCCTCTCTGTCTACCTGTGATCTCTGACTGTCAAATAAATAAATAAAATCTTTAAAATATATATATATAAAAATCACGAAACTGAAGGCCTTGAACTAACCTTAGGAAGGTCACATCTTAAGCCCATCAACAAATATCTCATCTAAAAAACAGAATGAAGTATAGGTGTACAAAGTGGCTTAGGTCCTTTCTACATTTAAAAAGCAGTACTATTGTAGATAAGCCCTCATTTTTTATAGACCATCTTAATAGTTTGAATTATTAGAAGTAAAATTAAAGTCCTCATTTATCTTATGTACACAACATATATAAATAATAGGGAGTTCAGAAAAAGCTTCCTCTTTTCTGCAAGGAGACAACTATCCTCTATACCAAAATCAAACAGTGGCACCCTCCTCTGGTGAATATTACAGGAGCTAAAACAACACAAAAGAAAACAATTAGATGGTGGGGTATTCTTTAAATGAAAGAAAAAGCAAGAGCTAAGTTACCTGGTATTATGGGTTATTATCACGTTCCCAATAGCAACTAAGGAACTATCTTTTACATTACTTTTCATATTTTGCCCTAAAAGCCAAGATGAATGAACTGGCCACATATTATAGGAGATTATAGATAGAACAATTACTCTATTTTTAAGAAGGGGACCTATATGTGTAAAATTCTTCTATTTACATAATGACATTGATCGTGTCCCTTTTATGGATGATATATTTACCAGAAGATAGTACTGGAAAATTTTCAACCTGAAATCTGTTTAGATCCGCAACTTTCAGGTTTTAGAATATCAACTTAAAAGAAAATTTTAAAAAGTCATTCATTTACACATGCAGGCTCAAAATATGTCAGTACATCACATCCATGCAAGTACAGCCCAAAGTTTCACATTATTATTACATCTGGACCTTTAAATTAAAACTAAAACTGTGCTTTCTAAGACCAGAAGCAGATTCACAGCTGCCCAATTTTAATTTAAAAATATACAATAAATATAAGCTTGATTAAATGATTTAAAACAGTCTAGGCATATTAAACGAAAATACAGACATTCTGATCAAACCAAGAAAACAATTTAGTCATTTTATTGGGAACACTATCATTTAAATATGTTTTTACCCAAGCACAGAACATCTCCTCCCTCAATTAATTTCAGGTCTTTTACCTCCCTGTGACCAGGGAGAAAGGAACCCCACCCTACACAAAAAGCTACAAAATTACAACCAGTAAGAAACCCTCATTTTGAAAGACAGAACATAGGGCTAGGTTGGACAGAACATAGGGCTAGGTTGGACGGAAAACAGCAAAAGTTGATTTCAGTTCTACCAAATAAATTTTCCAACTAAGTTGTCATTCCTGGCAAAGTTGGTTTAAAGCAGATACAGTATCTGGAAAGATTAGCAGAGTGGTGGGTGAAGTGACTTTGTATAAAAGACAAAATGCAAATAAGATAACCAATTGAAAGCTTTCTCAATATTCACTCAAAAAAGGCCAAAGAAAAAGCAAATCCTGAAAGAGCATGACCTGCTGGCATTCCCTAGAGCCCACCAGAGACCAGAAGGACTAAAATGAGAGTTGGAGGGAAAGTTGGATGCCGGCACAGAGCCGGGTGGGGGTAGGGGTGAAGAAGGGGTGACAAAGGAGGCAGAGGCAATATGAGTAAGTACGCAGCATTGAAACTCTTACAAACTGCCAATTGAGAGAGACGGGGTTGCTGTCCTGATGCACTTAGGAGCTCGGCGCTGGAGCCACATTTGCCACTCACTTTCCCTGGGCCATTGCCCAAGGACCAGAGCCAACACTCGCCCCGACCTCCAGGAAATCTGAGCCCTGGCACTCAATCAGGGTGCCGCAGAAATGCGGCAGAGGAACCTCAACCGGCCTCTAACATCATCATTTGCCCCAGATGAACCCCAAATAAGGGACTTTAGAAGCAGAGAGATGCCTGCGCACCCACGCCGGCCAGGGCGCCCGGGCGAGATCTGGGCACCGCCGCCTCTGCGGGCATTGCCACCTCTGCAAAGGCCGGAGGCATCCCGATCCCGTGGCACGATCCTGCTAAAAGCAGGCGGCGCCGTTGTCAACTAGCTCGATTGCACTTGCAAAGTTAATGGAGTTGTGAAGAAGCGCGCAGCTGCCCTTCAGGTTCCTCCTCTAGGAGAATGGGATTTGAAGGAATCAGAGCTTCCTTCATCCTCAATGAACTCTCACTGACTCGGCTCTGCAGATTTTCTCTTTTCCCTAACGGGAATCAAAGATATTTTCTTCCTTCTTTGTGCCTCCCTTAGCCTCAAACCCTAGAACAGGGGCGCTGAAGCCCTGGGCCAAAGTTCACAGTAGAAACTGTAAACTCTCCCCGAAAAACCAGCACAGTCATTTGCTGGGTTCTGGCCTTGAGAAACCTCACAAATTATGAGGCACAAAATAGATGTGGACGAACCTCCCTCCCCCTAAATGGCCACTGGGACCAAGAGGTCTGGATCCAGCAGTATTTTTTAGCAAGTTGAGCCACATTTGTATCTAGTGTCTTTGTCCAGCCGTGCACCAGGTCATCACCACGCCCCTCGCACCCAGTTCCGACCCCGCTGGTCACACGTCCTCTTGTTTACCCACACAAACACAAACAAAACCCCAGAGAACTCCTACCTCGCCCCCGTGTCCGTCAAAGATTCCGAAGATGGACGGGTGCGTCTTGTTGGCTAGGTCCGTAAGAACTTCAAATCGGTCCTCCATGTGGTCTCTCCGGCCCTGGATGGAATACACGGCCACGTTGTGGCTCTTAAACTCCCAGGTCTTGGAAAACTCGGCCTCCAGGACGTCGAGTCCCCCAAGCCGATCGTTCTGCATGATTTCGGCCACCTTGCCCTTCACCATCTTCACGGCGTCCCGGCTGGACTTGACGATGGTCTTCACCTCGTCGGTGTGGAAGAAGTAACTCCACAGTGCCAAGCTGATGCACAGCAGGAAGAGCGTCTCGGGTCTCAGCAAGAAGTAGCGCATGATGCGACCCAGCAGAGACAGCAAAGTCATTGTATCCTCTATCATTTATTATCGCTACAGCCCCAGCCACCAGCAGCGACGCGCGCCCCGAAGGCTCGCCGGGTCCCGGAGCACTGCGGGGACAGCCCGCGGGGAGGGAGGCGGAGCAGCAGCCCAGGGAGGAGGGAGGAGACTCGCGAAGCAGGGCAAGAGGCTGACGAGCAGGCTGCTCCCAGCCCGCACGGCGAACAGAGGCAGTTTCCCTTTTGTCTCCTTGCCTCGGCGGCAAGGAGGCCCGCGCCTCGCGCACCGGCGCCTGTGCCCGCGGACCGCGCCGCCTCCCCTCCCCGCTCCCCTTTGTGAGGCGGCGGCCGAGGCGGCAGCGGTGACAGCAAGGCTGCGGCCGCTGATGCCCGAGATGGGCTAGAGAAATCAAGTTAAAGTTGCGCCGGGCGAGTCTACGGCGGTGGGCGGGAGAATTCGGGGACGCTGGGGCCCGCGCGGCCCTTCCGCGGGTGCCCCTCGCCGCTCTGGGGAGCGATCAGCAGCAGGTGAGGAGGCACGGGACGCGAGAGCCCGGCGGGCAAGGGATGCACGTCCCCTCGGTCGCCGCGGCAGGGGAGCGCAGAGCCGGCCGAGCGCTCCGATTCCTTCAGACACCCCGGGAAGCCCCAGAGAATAAAAGTTTTGCGGGAGCTTGGGCAGAGGCGGGGTACGCGGAGCCCGGCGACGCAGCACGATCCGCGCTGAGCCGCAGGCGGCCGGCGGGCTCAGCCTGCCTCTCCCCAGTACCTCCCTGCTCGGCTCGGCACCGCTCGGCTCGGCTCGCGCGCTCGCTCCTCTCTCCGCGGATCGCGCTCGCCCCGCCCCGCGCACTCGCCCCGCCCCGCCCCTCCCCGGGAGCTGGGACTCCAGGCCCGAGGTGCTCGCGCCGAGCTGTCAAAGGCTGAGGTAGCTCCGCCACGGCCGGCGCGCTGGCGGCTCGGGGCGTTTCGGACGAACTCGGGGGGAGAAAGGGGGCGCGTCCGCTCTCTAGGTCCAGTATATGGCCTTTCCTCCCTTGTGCGGACTCCCAGGACAAAATAATAGTGGTTCTGGTCGTCTGAACGGCGGTTTTCTCAGGAGCTAGTATCGCTGGCTGGAAAGCAAAGTGCCGCACGTGAGCGATCCCCCCTCCGGCTGGCCGCACTGTAGTGCGGTCCCCGCCTCGCCTGGCATAAGGCAAGCGAGAAGGGACGCACTTCTCCAAGCTCGCAAAGCGAGGCGGAGAGGATCTGGCCGTTGGGTTCTGCGACAGAGGCCTGCTGGGATCTCACGAGAGGCGGAGAGCGAACCTGAGGCCTAAAACCTTTCTCGCGACGAGAAAAGACCCTCCCGACAACAGCAGGATGTGGGGACTCGGAGCCACAGGGAAGTGCGCTCTGTGGATAACTTCGGGAGGGGCGAGGATGGGCTAGCCTCCCGAGGGCTGCGGCCGCCCCTGGAGCAGAGGACGCAACCACGAGGGCCTTGGGCGGTGACAGCCCTTCGGCGAAGAGACAAGGAGCCTCCTAGTGGAGCCCCGGGGCGCTCCCACCCCACTGCCGGGCGAGGGCTGTGACTGCGCTGTTCCAGTTTCAGGACCCCTCTGAAGCTCCAAACTCCACGCCTCCTACCGCCAGCTCAGTGATCGCAGGAGAAAGTGCGGTCCGGGTGGGAGTCTTTCGGTGAGCAGAAGTCAAAGGCCGCAGAGAAGAGTACGGGCTTCCAGAGACCCTCAAGGATAACTTGGTGACACACGGGCAGGTGTCGATGGCCTTGAAAATTTGGGGGAAATGACCAATGTGCAAATCAGCTTAAAATACAGAAAGAAGGGAGCTTTAAAGGAAAATAGTCACTCTCGCTACCCCTGTCCAGGAAGAAGAGTGCTGATCTGCAGCTTCCATTCCGCTAGACTGGAGAGTAGGGGCTTCCTGATCCAAGCCCAGCCAGTGTCTGTCTCCCCAAGCATTCCTGCATTGGTATGATTCCCAACTACGTTTTTTAAAAAACAAAAATAAAAATAAAAAGGAATAAAATACTGGAAGGAAATACACCAAAATGTTCAGTGTGTTTAACTACAGTAGTAAATGATGTGGTTTTCATGTTCTGCTTTGGACTTTTTGTCTGCTTTCTACAACTTTTCCAAAACATTTACAAAAAGCACAGATAACCATCAGAACAAGAAAGAAAGAAAGAAAAACTTTGACATTTAAATGGCATATACAGTATGTTCTCAATTATATACGCATGCATAGGAAGACAGGAAGGAAATAGGAAGAACTGTTAACAGGATATTGTTTTTGACAACTAAGATATGGTCCCCTATTTCGTTTTGCACTTTTTGGTATATTCCACCTGATAAATAGAGTAAACAGTTTTGAAATTAAGTCATTCTGTTCAAAAGTCATAAGCCATGAGATTCCAAAATGAGGTAATGAATTTTAAAGTCTTTAGGAACTATAAAGCAAAAGTAATACATTAGTGTTGTCATGAAGATAAGAGGTTACAGTATTTCTTACTGTAAATTAGCAAACGGCTTTTGGGTGAATTATCAGATTTTGTGTACATAAACCTTTCTCTAATGGCAAAGGCAATTTCCAGATAAGTTGATCAAGATTACAGAACTACAGGTCTAACCAGGCCCTGGAGCAGAAGTAAGATTCCAAACCTGGTGACCCATCCAGCCTGTCCACAACATTACTATATTGATGATAGCAGCAGATACTCATGAGAGACATAACTTGTGTTTCCTCCATACCTAAATAAAGAAAAGAAAGGACCATACTGGTTTTCCTGGAAGTTAAATAGCAAAAGGAGGTCTTGACTTGACTAATAAATCCAGATACCCTGTGGATTCTGTGGAGATATGCTTTGACGTTTACATCTAAGTAGTTCATTTTTGTGAAAAATCAATAAAATGATTTTTCAAGCAGACCCTATAGGCATTTTAAAATTTCTATTAAGAAATTTGTGTCATTTACATAGTAACTTTCAAATTACTAATAAATAATTATTTTTATTATTATTTATTATAATATATTAATATATATTATGTATAATATAATATATTATAAATTATAATAATATAATATATTAAATATATAATATATAAATATATTTATATTTTTATATTATATATATTATATTATTTATTTATATTTTAAAAATAATATAATAAAAATAAACTTTCAATTTACTAATAAAGCATTTTGTTATAGGTCACTATGAATGTTAATATGTTTGAGAAAAAGAACTTCCTGTAGTGACAAACTAACATTTGCATATTCCCAGAAATCATAAAGCTTTTTCATGTATATCAATTTATTTCCATTCTTATAACAATCATAGGAAGAAAATAAAGGAGCTATTACCTCTGTAATAAATATGAGGAAAATGAGGCACAAAGATGTTAACTGAATACCACAATTCAGTCTTAAGAAATTGAAAACTCAAACTCAGTTCTTCTGACCACCAATTCAATACTCTTAGCCCATTGATTGCCCAATGATACTGAGATGATTAATCTGCAGTCAAATGCTCTAACACTGAGATGACTAATTTTTATGCTTCCCTGGTAACATTTCAGTGGCTCTTTGTTATAGAAATCTGGAAAAGAATACACAAGCCCCACAATGCTCACTTTAACCTTTGACTTTAGCCTTGTCAGCACCACACTCCACGCACCCACTGAGAATAAGTGCTGGGCAGAGGACAAGAACAAGTAAACTGTCCTTCATCTCTACATAAAAGCCTTAAAGATTTGTTGCTAGAGTAAAATACTATCTGAATTTCACAGGGAAGAAAAGAGTATCATAGACTCTGCCTTATGCAAATACTATACCATTACAGGTACATAGTAATGAACCAAAAGTTAATTGCAATCTGGTTTTCATGAAATAATATTTATTATTTAATAATTAAAAGTAATAGAAAATATTTATTAGTAATATTTACCAGGTAATTACCATTTTAACTTGGCAATGAACTCATGTCAGCCTTGCAAGAATATAAAGAACAAAAAATATAACTTTTAGAAGTAATACAGTCTCAGAAAAAAACTTTTAGAATTGTAGCTCTTAGGTTTAAGAAATCTTTAAAACAGAGTTTGATAACAAATATATTTTTTTCTGTATGATGGTCTATGATGTCCTCAGTTCCTTTTGTTTTTGACACTTATTGCAAAGTTGTAAAGGTTAAGTAAAATGACATCAGCTCTGGATGATGAATGTGATGAATGTAATAAAAATATCCCTGAAGTAAATTTTAATCTTCTATACATATAGAAATTCTCTGCACATTTTTCAGTTTACCAATTATGAGTTTGATTTGTGTTCTGTGTTTTGTATTCTTTTGTATTTATATTCTTTATTGTTTCTGCCTTCTGCCTATTAATATATACTGAGTAATGACTTGTATTCTTTTACTAATATTCTATCAATGTACATCTATATTTTTAAACTATACATAATTTCACCATCCCCTTGTCTTTTTAAAAAATAACATCATCATATATGTTTGTATCCCTAAGTAAGATATTTTTTTAGTTTTGCTTAGTTTTAAGCTTTTTATAAAATGGGATCTTACTGTGTGTAGTCCTCTGGTATTTTTTTTTCTTACTTAATACTGCTTAATACTGAATTTCTAGAACCTTCCATGCCGTTACATATAGTTCAGTCATTTTCACTGCGGCATAATATTCTACTGTGTGACTATAATTTATCTATCTTCCTTCTATAGACAGTAGTACACCTAAGGAAATAAATTCATCATTTTTAAGTAAGATAATATATCAATCTCAACTTGTAATTTTAATCTCTCAATCGTGTCAAATGGAAAACTAATCTAACAAACACCAATCATATTATGGTGTAATATGATTTTGTTTCACTGGACTCCAAAAACACAAGGTCCTTTTCTATAACCCATGTTTTTGGATTAATTATAAATATATATCAAGGAGACTTTTCTCTGATTAAGATTTTTATATCATTGCACCAAGTCTGTGTACATAAACCCCACCCACCTGAAGAATCCATCATCTACCCTAGGCTTCCCTACGATAATCTTCAAACAAGCTTCCTAAATTATAAAGTTAATATAAAGCATTACCTTAATTTTTATACTAATTAACACACATCAACATTCTAGCTAGTTCATAATGTGAAACATTATGAATAGTTGAATAATCTTGCTTAAAACCCCTATGTGATTTCTTAGCACTCTTAGAATAAAGGCACAAGTCTTAGCTACGGCCTTCTTGTCCTTCTCAGTGTTGGCCTTCTCAACCATGGCACCTGTTCCCTCAGTCCATCCACTTCAGCTACATTTGCCTTCTTACAGCTCCGATAAAGCCTCAAACTCCCTTTTTACTCAGGACCTTTATTCATGCAGTTCCACTTAGCTAGTATGCTCGCTTTTCCCAAAGCCACTCTTCCATCCACACTTCCTCGTTACCTATCATCCCTCAGATCTCAGCTCATGTATCACTCTCTCAAGAGCCCTTCCTGACTCAACAATTGAAATGAGGTCCCTCTTGTACTCTCTCATGGCAACCTGTACTTTACTTCAGAGTGCTCATCAAAGTTGTACATATATATTTTGTGTGATTTTATAAAGTTAATGTCTGCTCCCTGCCCTGACTCACTACAGTTTAAATGCTCCATGAGAGCAGGAACCGTTTCTGTTTTGCCCTCCAGTGTAACTGTGGCACCTAACACAATGCCTGGCACACACTATATATTATAAATATTTGTTCATGAATGAATGAAGACAGTTATTCTAAAATCCTTATTTCAGACCCACTCAGATTCTCTCTACTATTGCTGGTAATAAGTGAAACCAATCAATGAGGCTTTGAATCCTGGATAGCAATAAAAAAGAAAAGTCAAAGAATAACTCACCCATGGATAGTTAAAAATTGATTTTACTAACAGACAAAACATTAAATGTCATTCAAGGTTTTATGGGGTTTTTTTTACCTTTTTTTTTTTTTAACATTGTTGCTCTTCTTAAGATCATACTTTCATTACTGACACAAGGGAATTCTTTGCAAGAACATTTTTACAAAATGAGTGTCCTTTGTCCATTGCTCTACTAGGATATTTGTCTTTTTTTTTCTTTTGAAGTGTGAAAGTTTTTTTTTTATCCTAAGTTTATTATTCAAGGTGTAAATATTTTTCCCATCTTATCATTTACCTTTCCATTGTTTATGATGCTTTGAAATATAAGGAAGCTTATTTCTGGTTTTGTTGTTTATATTTTATTTTTACAAAACCACTTCTGGGGCATATGGGTGGCTCATTCGGTTAAGTGTCTGCCTTCAGCTGAGGTCATGACCCCAGACCCACATCAGGCTCTCTGCTTGGCAGGAAGCCTACTTCTTCCTCTCTCATTCCCTCTGCTTGTGTCCCCTCTCTCGCTGTTCCTTTCTCAGTCAAATAAATAAATAAAATCTTTTAAAAAAGAAAAACAACCAATTCTATCTTTCTCTTTAATAATTTGTGCCTGCAAGCTTTTTGTTCCTCCATGCACCAAGCTCTCCAATGCACTCAAGGTACATTTCTCCAGTTATTTTTCCTACCATTCCCAATACAGTGTAGACTATAACTCATTCATTTACTCAATCCTCTGTTTATAAGTTTGTCATTTATTCAGCACCAGCTACAGTTAGTCACTGTACTAAGAACAAGGCAAAACAGACATGTTTCCTACCTTCATGGAGCTGATAGTGAAAAGGGCAGTTCTTTAACATACTACACACTGACAAATGTCATTAACAAGAGCATAAGCACACAGTATACACTTCCTGTGGTGAATGTGCTGATGGTAAAGTCAGGGGAAAGGGCCTGGTAGCCCTTCTGCAATGGAATAAATTGCCGTTCTTGGTTTGGCACTGCCTGTGCAGGTGTTCATTACTGTCACAATGTTGGAATCTCTTGTCATCTCACTGCAAAATCACCAGCCCATTTTCTCTACACAAAACACACTATGTAGCTAGGGAAGTTATTGAACCTTGTTTACTTCCATCTTCTCACCAGTAAAATAATTATCATACCTATTCCATAGGTCATTTTAAGCATTATAGGAGCCAATATTCATGAAGTACTTAGCACAGTGCCTGGCACCTATTAATCACCCAAGAGAAGTGAGTTATTATTAGTCAAAGGGGAGGAATAGATACAGTAAGTTTATGGGCAACTCATCAATATAAAGCAGGGTGTGATAAGACCATATCTGATACAAGACATTTTGGGGATTTTTAGGGAAAGAAATCATACCTGACTGGAGGGATCAGTAGGGTTTCACAAAGGAGGGGATTGGAGAATTTGGACTGCAAAAAAGTAGGGTTGGATACAGGGAATAGACTTCCAGAAAGAAGAAACAGCACTTATTCTGTTTGCTTACAATATTTCAAAAAGAGGAAAGCTTGGAGGAGTAGCAGGAGGTAAATCAGAATTCATCACTTGGCCCTGTATTTTGGAGAACTTTGAATAATAATGCATTTATATTATTTCATTGGTTATACAGAGAGGCTTGCAGGTTTCCAAAGAAGGAAAACAACAAGATCAGAAATATGGTTACTATAATGTGACTATATCCACTCAGATCCATCGGTATCGTAGGAAAATATCCTTCAAAACTTATCCCTTGTATTTGCACCCCCATATCCATAGCAACATTATTCACAATAGCCAACAGGTGGAAGCAACCCAAATGTCCATTGACAAATGAATGGACAAGTAAAATGTGATGTATACATGCAATGAAATAGCTTTAAAAGGGAAGGAAATCCTGCCACGTGCTGCAACATGGATGAACCTTGAGGGCATTATGCTAAGAGGACATTATGCTAATAAGTCAGTCACAGAAAGACAAGCACTATGTGATTCCACTTGAAAGAGGTATCCTGGGCACCTGGGTGGCTCAGTTGGTTTCACATATGTCTTCAGCTCAGGTCATGATCTCAGGGTCCTGGGATCAAGCCCCATGTTAGGCTCTCTGCTCAGCGGGGGAGCCTGTTTCTCCCTCTCCCTCTGCCTGCTGTTCCCCCTGCTTGTCTCTCTTTTTCTCAAATAAAGAAATAAAATCTTAAAAATGAAAAAAAAAGAGGAATCCAGAATAGTCGAATTCATAGGAACAGAAAGTAGAATGGCAATTACAAGGAGTTGCTGGGAGAGGTAGAGAATTGTTTTTTTAATGGGTATGGAGTTTCAAAGTTTTGCAAGGTCAAAGTGTTTTGGAGATTTATTGTACGACAAGGTAACATACTTAACTTCCTGAACTATACACTTAAAACAGTTAAGATGGTAAATTTTATGTTACGTATTTCTTACCACAATAACAACAAAAATAATAATAAAACTTAGACTTTGCTCCTGGCAACTTCAGTATTTACCACTCAGAAACTGATCTTAAGTCCTTTTTGAAAAAAGAGTCAGCCTCGTTAACATTTATTTATGCGCCAATAGTATCAGGTCTAATTTTATGCAAAGTCTTCCTCTGAAACAGGCTGATCACATTTGGACTTAGTGCCCCCACAGTTACAATTCTGGGAAAGCCAAGCTCAAAGCAATGCAACTTTAGTACCAGAATATCTAGGAAGACATTAAGAAACAGAAGGTCTTAAATATTTCGGCATCCAAACATGAAGTGAGTTCATTTAAGACAGATGTTGAAATCATAGTTACGCTTTTGGTAAGAGAAAGCTGTGAGTGGACATAAAGCATAAAATATCACTCCACTGTGACTGTAGACCCTTACTATTCACTGAAAATATCTTTAAATAAGAACCCATGCTTGAAGGGAGCACCTGGGTGGCTCAATCGGTTAAGCGTCTGACATCAGCTCAGGTCATGATCTCAGAGTCCTGGGATCAAGCAGCATTGGGCTCCCTCCTCAGCAGGGAGCCTTCTCCCTCCCTTTTGCCCCTCCCTACTGCTCAAGAATGCTCTCTCTCAAATAAATAAAGAGTAAAAAAAAGAAAAATAATCCATGCTTGCTGGATGAGACCCAATCAGAAGTTGAAGAGAAGTCTTTATTGATGTGATTATATGTCTGAATTTCATTTTAAAATATCTGTAATCTTACAACAGAAATATCCAGTGATTTCAGAGCTTAAGAGGGGAGTACATTCTTATTTGGGATTCATCCCAAAGATTAACAGTTACTGAACAGTAAAGCCTCTTCATTCCCACACATGATTCTCATGGGGAACGAGAGGAGAGGAGGAGAAAAAGGATCACATAGGAGAATTACATGGGAGGAAGTGGGAGATGTGGTTTGACAAAGTGTATTTTTAAAGCTTCCTTTTTTTTCTTTAAGAAATTCAGGGGTGCCTGGATAGCTTCGATTTCTGATTTTGACTCATGTCATGATCTCAGGGTCGTGAGATTTAGTCCCTGTGCTGTCCTTGTTGGGCTCTTTACCCAGGGGAGTCTGCTTTGAGATTCTCTCTCTCACCCTCTGCCCCTCCCCATCTAGTACTCCAGTGCTCGCTCGCTCTCTCTCTCTCTTTCTCTCTAAAATAAATATTTTTAAAAAATAAATCAATAGGGACACCTGGGTTTCTCAGTTGTTAAGAGGCTGCCTTCGGCTCAGGTCATGATCCCTGCATTGGGCTCAATGCTCAGCAGGAAGGCTGCTTCTCCCTCTCCCACTCTCCCTGCTTGTTCTGTCTCTCACTGTGTCTCTCTCTGTCAAATAAATAAATAAAATCTTAAAAAATAAGTAAGTAAATAAATAAATGAATAAATAAATAAACATAATAGTGAGTTTAAAATAAATCTTTTTTTCTTTTTTCTTTTTTTATGTTTTGTCCTTGTAGCCTTGAGATAAAAAACAGTAAAAAGTCATTTCCCTCTTCCTCTCTGAGGAAGAACCTCCAGCTCTTAGGCCCTAGATATCTGGGTTCCCTTAGCCCAAGAGGGCACCAGTTATTTATTCAGTGGTATTGAGGTTGTTCAGCAGACCACCCACACTGATTTGAAAGGTCTGTGCCTCTAGGAGAGAAGGAACCTGGAACTGTGAATGGGACAGAGTTTTTGGAGAGGAGGAGCACCAAGGGGTAGGGCCATAGCCCCTGGGGGTGCTGAGTGACCTTACAGAAGCAGGTTCAGTCCAGGCTCAGAGACCCAAGCTTGGCGCAGGGAGAATGGATGCCACCATCAGGCATCACCCGCTGCCTCAGGGTGCAGCCAAGAGCAAGCTGACCTGGGCACAGATCCAGGCAAGCAAGACCTGCTTCAGATGGACAGGGTCGCTGGATGACCTCAAGGAGAGGTTTCTTTTCAAGTCAGGATTCCCTAAGGCCCTGGTCAGTAGGGCTGCTTTAAAACTGTTAGAATCTCCTGGGCCTCCTGGAGATAGCTCAATCTGATAGGAAGACTGCTTGAGATTCTCTCTTTCCCTCTCCCTCTGTCCCTACCTCTAAAATGTCTCTCTAAAATAAATAAATAAAATCTTTTTTTAAAGAACTGTTATAATCCTCAAGCACTTACTTTCAGAGGCCCCAACTCACCACATATAAACCATATTGAAATGTACCCATGTCCCACATTAAATAAAATTTCTTTGGCCAAAAAATTTTTTTGAGTTTCTATAATTTTGCTTCTGAGAGTATTTTTCTATACCTAATTCATTTAATATATGTTTGGCTCTAATTTCTGAGGAAGGTATTAGGCGTATTCTAAAAAAATTTTGAACCATTTTCAAATGTGATGAAGTGTTTTATATTAAATTCTATTATTAACAAACATACAACAGTAGAACATTTTGTAAAAATTTAACCGAGCAAAAAAAATTTTAACTAAGCAGCTGTTCACTTTGATTTAGCTAGTGTGTATTTTTCTAATTAGTGAACTTCTTAAATCCTCAGGTCTTGTTTTTTAAGATGTACTTCTTTATTTTTGAGAAAAAGAGGGTAGAAGGGGGGCAAAGGAAGAGAATCTTCAAGTAAACTCCCCACTGAGTAAAAAGCTCAACTCAGGGCTTAATCACTCAATCCATGAGATCATGACCTAAGCCAAAACCAAGAGTCAGATGCTTAACATACTGAGCCACCCAGATGCCCCTTAAATCTTCAGGTCTTAAACATTATCACAGCCCTCAAAAAGCTTGTGGGCCCTGGCATACTGACTCTAGGGTCTCATGGACAAAATATTCCTGGGTGTGTCCTAGGAAAAGGGATGGGACTAGAAGGATGACCAACAATGTGTGGAAATACATTACCAAACTTCTGGAATAAAGAGGTCAAATCGGGTCTAATTTAAGGTATTAAAGAAATGTAGCATTTCCCCTCTAGGGATCATGGAAATATCTGTGCCTGAGACAGACACTGAAGAGAGTCATGGTAGGGAGTATAGGATTTAAAAGTTTGAGAAGCCTCAGTTCCTGTTCCAAAGGTCTTTAAGCAGCACAAAACAAAGGTGCTAATTGAGAAGGGCAGGCTCTATCAGATAGTTTATGTGAAGTGTCCATACACCAAATGTAGGCTACTAGTTTCCAAACTTTTTAGAATTGCACAAATTTTGAAGTGATTAATCTCCAACAGTAAATATTTTTAAAGACAAAATCATTTAGCTGAATGTTTGCATTTGCCAGTGTATTTAATTTTATTTCATTATATCATGCTTATTACTTGTGGTACACATAGGTTAAAATGCTGATTTACAATAGGATATTTTAAATAAACAGACAGTGGTATAATTTATTTTCTTTACAAAATGTGAATTTGCATACCACATAAAAGGAAGTGATATCTTTGTCTAATGGCAAGGAAGTGAGTTAGATAATCTCATTGGCCCAAATTGATTCATTATGCCTTGATAGCCTACTACACTAGGCACCAACATTTCCTCCACTTTGCCCCTAGTGTATGCTGATCCCTGCCCTGGACAGGTTATGCCTCTTTGTAAGAGAAAATGATACACTATCTTATCCCAGGTCCCCTAGGAAACAGCCTGAGGCAACACTAATACGCGATCTCTCATTTGTGGGAGTGCAATACCGGGAAGCAAAGGTAAAGGGAAACTGGAAATGAATCCAGAAAAGAGGGGAAGATATACAAGGTGGTAGATTATTTCTGGTGATGGTTACACCAGAAAACACAGCTGGGTGCTCACTGAGACATTCATCTCTCAAGAAACTACATGGAAGAAGTTGCTGTGGCTGATATCGAAGAGGTTACTGCCTATGTTCTCCTCTAGGATTCTGATAGATTCCTGTCTCACGTTGAGGTCTTTTATCCATTTCGAGTTTATCTTTGTGTACGGTGTAAGAGAATGGTCAAGTTTCATTCTTCTACATATCGCTGTCCAGTTTTCCCAGCACCATTTATTGAAGAGACTGTCTTTTTCCCATTGAATATTTTTTCCTGTTTTGTCGAAGATTATTTCACCATAGAGTTGAGGGTCCATATCTGGGCTCTCCAATAAACATTGGGGTACAGATGGCCCTTCTTTTCACTACATCTGTATCTTTGGGGTAAATACCCAGCAGTGCAATTGCAGGGTCATAGAGAAGCTCTATTCTTAATTTCTTCAGGAATCTCCACACTGTTCTCCAAAGTGGCTGCACTAACTTGCATTCCCACCAACAGTGTAAGAGGGTTCCCCTTTCTCCACATCCTCTCCAACACACGTTGTTTCCTGTCTTGCTAATTTTGGCCATTCTAACTGGTGTCAGGTGGTATCTCAATGTAGTTTTAATTTGAATCTCCCTGATGGCTAGTGATGATGAACATTTTTTCATGTGTCTGATAGCCATTTGTATGTCTTCATTGGAGAAGTGTCTGTTCATATCTCCTGCCCATTTTTTGATATGATTATCTGTTTTGTGTGTGTTGAGTTTGAGAAGTTCTTTATAGATCCTGGATATCAACCTTTTGTCTGTACTGTCATTTGCAAATATCTTCTCCCATTCCGTGGGTTGCCTTTTTGTTTTGTTGACTGTTTCCTTTGCTGTGCAGAAGCTTTTGATCTTGATGAAGTCCCAAAAGTTCATTTTCGCTTTTGTTTCCTTGGCCTTTGGAGACATATCTTGATGGCTGCGGTCGCCAAACTGTGGAAAGAACCAAGATGCCCTTCAACAGATGAATGGATAAGGAAGATGTGGTCCATATACACAATGGAGTATTATGCCTCCATCAGAAAGGATGAATACCCAATTTTTGTAGCAACATGGACGGGACTGGAAGAAATTATGCTGAGCGAAATAAGTGAAGCAGAGAGAGTCAAGTATCATATGGTCTCACTTATTTGTGGAGCATAACAAATAACATGGAGGACATGGGGAGATGGAGAGGAGAAGGGAGTTGAGGGTAATTGGAAGGGGAGATGAACCATGAGAGACTATGGACTCTGAAAAACAACCAGAGGGTTTTGAAGGGGCGGGGGGGTGGGAGGTTGAGGAACAAGGTGGTGGGTAATAGGGAGGGCACATACTGCATGGAGCACTGGGTGTGATGCCAAAACAATGAACACTGTTGTGCTGTAAATAAACAAATAAAAAAAAAAAAAGAAAGAAAGAAACTACATGGAAACATTGCATCTCAGAACAGTTCATGGGGGAGGGGAGAAAAAGTATTTATCTGCCTGTTTCTTCACATCTACTCTTTTTTATTGGTCAAAGTTTACCTGAAGGGGCACTAACTCCCCCATACTTCCCAGTTGTTACTCAACCCTCTAGGCAGCTGTTAGATGCCAAAGCCTATGTTGGCCAAGGGGACCTCCTCTGAGTGAGCTAAAGATCAAGAGAGAGTCAGCAAGGACCAGGGAAAAAAGCAAGACTCTTACCTGCATACCTACAGCCTCATAACTGCTCAGACCAGTGCGTGTAGTGCATTCTAAGCTATCTTACAGCACGTGGTGCCTTAGTAGTGACAATGAGGCCTCAGGGAGCCAGAGGAGAGGGATGTGGACTGAGGTGAGGCGCTAATGAGTTGTGCTGTGAGCATGGGGAACTAGGAACAACACTGCAGAGAGCGCAGCTGCCAACTAGTGAAATGCCATGACGACACAACTTCCAAGGTAAGCTCCTTGAGAGCCTTCCTGCATTAATGATCATAATCTCCTTTCTGCAATCTGTAAGAGTGTGGTTCGTGCCAGGCAATCTTCTCAGGCGGTCATCAGTGTCCTTGAGCAACAACCCATCTTCGAGAAAATCTGGAAAGTTTCATGAACTAAACCTAGTACCTACTCAACCAGAAAATAATTAGAGATCAGTGCAAGGCAGTGTAAGTATAAACCACAAAACATCTTCCCAGTTAACATTTTCCTGGTAAGATGTTTTTTGATTTCCGTGGTTTTCAATATATTTATAAGGTTGTGCAACCTTCATCACTCCCTTATTCCAGAACGCTTTTATCATCCCCAAAAGAAAGTCTGAGCACATTAGCCATCACTCTCATTAGTCAACTGCTAATCTGTTTCCTGTCTCTTTATTTGCCTGTTCAGGACATCCCATATAATTGGAGTCATATAGTTCGCTCCCTTTTGTGAGTGGCACCTTTCACTTTGCACATTTTCAAGGTTCATCCGTGTTGTAGCATGTATCAGTACGTCATTCCTTTTTATGCATACATAATATTCTACTGTTTGTACATACACCATTTTGTTTATCCCCTCATCAATCAATGGACATTTTGGTTTTTCCCACATTTTGATACCTTTTGATTTTTAACACTCAAGTTCCATACAACATCACATCTCTTGAAATACTATTTTTCAGCAATGTTTATATAGGGAAAACTTATATTTCTATCCTCAAAACGTAATATAACATTTTAAACAAAATTATGTAGCTGAAAGTAATGGTTTATATTCTAAATGAAATTGGTAGACTGTCAGAATCATAGATAATTTGAAAAGTGTGCCGAGTGTCAATGAAGGGGATGTCCATCTGGGATATTGTTAGAACTAAGAAATAGACTAAAACATCACAGTCACCTGTAGTGCATAAAGTTTATGGTAAGAAGTCTTGGGTATTGAGTGCAAATACCTATTTGGTTAATAGTCTAGGAAATACCAGTAAGAAAGTCTCAGAGCTATTCCACCTGAGGGGTAAGGGAACAGCTGCCTTTATCCACCTATTCCCATCAGTCATTGCATGAGAACTGCTCCCAGAGGGCATTAATTGGAAAACATTTCTACCCTATAAAAAAGTTCTCAATCCTGTGGACTGTGGAAACCCTCAGGCAAAGAATCTCAGGTGCTGGCAGCTAGAAATCAAATTGCTGCAGAAAAGGCTAGGGTCACAGACAGCGTCTGCTAGTCTATTAGTTAGGGTTCTCTAAAGAAACAGAACAAATAGAACCAATATAATAGGATATATAGGAGGAGCGTCCTTGTAGTAATTGCCTTATGCAGTTACCGAGGTCAAGGAGTCCCACAGTCTGCCACCTGCAAGCTGGAGAGCCAAGAGAGCCAGGAGAGCTGCTCTTGTGACCAGTCTGAGACCAAAGGCTTGAGAACCAGGAGCTTCGATGTCAAGGGCAGGAGAAAATGGACGTTCCAGCTCAAG
This sequence comes from Meles meles, assembly GCF_922984935.1. NCBI lineage: Eukaryota > Metazoa > Chordata > Mammalia > Carnivora > Mustelidae > Meles > Meles meles. The sequence goes on from NC_060069.1 coordinate 76,749,361, forward strand.
AAAAGAGAGAGAGAACTCATCCTTTCTCTACGTTTTGTTCTCTTCTGGCCCTCAACAGATTGGATGGTGCCCACCCACACTGGTGAGGGCAGCCTCTTTCCTCAGTCTACTAAATCAAAACATCCTCTCAGACACACCCCAAAATACTGTTTGACCTGCTATCTGGGCATTCCTTCAGCCAGTCAAATTGACACATAAAACTAACCATCACAGCTACATAGGACATGTAAACTGTGCACATTAGTGCATACAGAGCAATCATTAGTTAATTGCATGAATTTTTTTGGTGATCAGAAAGTGACAAGTGGAGCAATGTACATCCTAACATGAACATTTTATTTATTAGTTGTAATATTTTTCACTGTATCATGTTGCATTTTAGATTTGCTTAACATTCACCAATACCCATTACACTATTTCTATTTAAAATAATGACAAACAAGACCTGGTTAATGTCTGTTGCACATATTAGCAATAATCGTGCCTCGGATAAACCTCATTGGCTACGATACTTGTCTGTTGCATATAACACCCGATTTTCAGCACCAGAGTATTCATGTTCAGAAGGAGAGACCATTTATAAGCAAATGCCATATTCTGGGTCAGATCCCATTGTGTAAAAAGAGATCCTTATGCACTGTAGTAGATAGGACACAGCCTGAGAGGAGAGTTCAGCAAGGAGCAAGCGCAGAATGTGTGCAGAGGGAGCATGATTGAGGTGTGTGGAGGAGCGGGGGTCAGATGTATTGCTGAAACTCTGCGAGGTAGCTAAGCACGGCATAATCTTTATTGAGCTACCCTGCACCAGCAGGCAAGGAAGCCCATCTTCTGCTGAAATGGTCTTGAGACCATAGAAGCCAGGCTCTGTCCATATGCCCATGGAAACTGGTGACTAAACAACTCTGTCCTCTGACTTTTTAGAACAAATCAGAGAGATAGAACAATGTACGGCTACTGTGTCACTTTGTAACTAATCCTGAGGAAGCCATTTATAAAAGATCATTTCCAATAATTCATAAAATAAACATCAAACAGAAGGTATTTGCCTATTTCCCACGGTCTCAACCCCTTTGAACATCTTGGAACACGAGGGGCATGACACACCGCACCAGTTTCTGGGGGTCTGGCTGGTGTTTCTCTCCCAGGCAGCGGGCCCCCATGGTTCCTAATGACCTCTTGAGTTGGGGTGAAGGGGCCAGGGTTGGAGCGGTGGGCACTACAGAGGGACAACTCCCCAGCTAATGCAGATACCCTCTCTGTGGCCAGGAGAATGCACGTCTCCACCACCAACTATAACATAATTGATGACCCTGTACTGAAATCCATTGCAGAGTTTGGGGAGAGGTCAAGCTTCCCACGAGCTCTTCCTAGCCAATGCCTGAGTGCTCCAGAGACAGTAAGAACTAAAACAGGCCCAGTCCTGGGAGACATGGGACTTCTCTAGCACAGGACGTTGGCTCTAAGACTCCCTGACAGCCTTGATGAGCCTCCATGGGGTGCAGGAGACCTAGGACACTTCCATCTAACAACCTTCCTTCTCTACCTCCTTCATTGGAGTCAGGCTTGCAACAGAATTTGACGGCACTCCCAGCTAATCTGCCTTCCTCCCCATTTTCTCTCACTCAGATGTTTCCCTTAATAAATCCTTTCACATCTAATCTCATTTTGGTGGCTGATTCTCAGAGAACCCAGAATAACACACTTTCTTAGTTTATAACAACTGATTTAGATTCTCTTTACCCAGAATTTTTGGCACTGCCTCAGAAATAGAAAACTTGTAATACTCGGTTGTGAATGTTCTTCGGAATATTCCTCTAGCCAGGAGGTTGCTTTTCTATGAAGTTGCCTGCTACTCTTTACAATTGGCCCTCAAAATAACCTCTTTTAGACTTAACATCTCAGCTTTAATTCAACAAATTAATGATTATTTTCTAAATGATGCCATATCCACAAAACCTTTTTTTTTTTCCATTTTATTTATTTTTTCAGCGTAACAGTATTCATTCTTTTTGCACAACACCCAGTGCTCCATGCAAAACGTGCCCTCCCCATTACCCACCACCTGTTCCCCCAACCTCCCACCCCTGACCCTTCAAAACCCTCAGGTTGTTTTTCAGAGTCCATAGTCTCTTATGGTTCGCCTCCCCTCCCCAATGTCCATAGCCCGCTCCCCCTCTCCCAATCCCACCTCCCCCCAGCAACCCCCAGTTTGTTTTGTGAGATTAAGAGTCATATATGGTTTGTCTCCCTCCCAATCCCATCTTGTTTCATTTATTCTTCTCCTATCCCCCTACCCCCCCATGTTGCTTCTCCATGTCCTCATATCAGGGAGATCATATGATAGTTGTCTTTCTCCGATTGACTTATTTCACTAAGCATGATACGCTCTAGCTCCATCCACGTCGTCGCAAATGGCAAGATTTCATTTCTTTTGATGGCTGCATAGTATTCCATTGTGTATATATACCACCTCTTCTTTATCCATTCATCTGTTGATGGACATCTAGGTTCTTTCCATAGTCTGGCTATTGTAGACATTGCTGCTATAAACATTCGGGTACACGTGCCCCTTCGGATCACTATGTTTGTATCTTTAGCCGCAGCAACATCTTCCTAGGAACAACGGCAAAGGCAAGGGAAGCAAGGGCAAAAATGAACTATTGGGATTTCATCAAGATCAAAAGCTTTTGCACAGCAAAGGAAACAGTTAACAAAACCAAAAGACAGCTGACAGAATGGGAGAAGATATTTGCAAACGACATATCAGATAAAGGGCTAGTATCCAAAATCTATAAGGAACTTAGCAAACTCAACACCCAAAGAACAAACAATCCAATCAAGAAATGGGCAGAGGACATGAACAGACATTTCTGCAAAGAAGACAGCCAGATGGCCAACAGACACATGAAAAAGTGCTCCACGTCACTCGGCATCAGGGAAATACAAATCAAAACCACAATGAGATATCACCTCACACCAGTCAGAATGGCTAAAATTAACAAGTCAGGAAATGACAGATGCTGGCGAGGATGTGGAGAAAGGGGAACCCTCCTCCACTGTTGGTGGGAATGCAAGCTGGTCCAACCACTCTGGAAAACAGCATGGAGGTTCCTCAAAATGTTGAAAATAGAACTACCCTATGACCCAGCAATTGCAAAACCTTTTTTTTTAAGGCAGTTGGTGTCCATACAGTCTCCTTTTCAACAACATAAGGCAATCAAAAATATGTTTATTTTTCTGGTATGTTTTTGCTCATTTGAGATTTTTTTAAAAACGAAACTATGAGTATTTCTGGGTTCTAAAATACTGTTTGCTGAAGTGGTGATTTTCAACTTTTATTGGGTTCAGAGACACTTCAGGGACCCTGCACTCATCCCAGAAAAGATGTAGGCATGCAAAATGTTACACAAAAACCCTAGGCTAAGAGTCTATCTAGGCTATGAGGCATTCCAGAATGTCCCAGTTGCTGCTCTTTTTTTTTTTTTTTTTTAGATTATTTATTTATTTATTTGACAGACAGAGATCAGAAGTAGACAGAGAGGCAGGCCGGGGTGTAGGGGGTTAGGGGGTCGGGAGTGGAGCAGGCTTCCCGCTGAGCAGAGAGCCTGGCGTGGGGCTCGGTCCCAGAACGCTGAGATCATGACCTGAGCCAAAGGCAGAGGCTTTAACCCACTAAGCCACCGAGGCGCCCCCCAGTTGCTGCTCTTAACTGAATATTTTTAGACCCGAGCTCTTAACCAATACTGTATACAGCCTTTTTAGTATCTGAAAGAGGAAAGCTGGAGTTTACGGTCAGGGAGATATCAATGTTTTCCATCACTTGCACTTCCTACTTACAGTGTGAACATAGCACTGCTGTGGTTATTTAAAGTGCCCAAATTGTCTTTTCTAAAAATTGAAGAAAAAAATAAAAGGTTAATGTCTTAAACCACAGACAATCTCAGGGCGTTTGAGAGAATTATCGTTGGCTACTTCTTTCCTCCCTCTCCTAAGCAGTTTATTTATATACATATCACACCACGTTGAGTTTTCAAAATCACCCTTCCCATTCAGTCAGGGAATACATTTCCATAATAAAAGCAATTAGCTTGTAGGATGGTTTTTCTGAGGGAAAGTAGCAAATTCGTTATAGCTTTGGGCGTGGATAACGTCACCTAACTGGGAATGTTTCTAAAAGGAGAATCTTCCGCCAGCCAATCCTGGGACCACAGTTTTTCTGTTCCTAGTTTGTACTGCTCTGGTCAAAATGATAAGGACCTCTGAGGGCATCAGGTTCTTTTCTGAAATAGGTATCACTTTTTTTTTTAACTGATTCCAGATGTCCAATAAACGTGAGAACTGGATTTACTCTGATCTATAATTTTGTACAATATGCTGGAATTTTTGCCAAATCCGTCTGGGAAAATAAGTTGGCGGTATTTCCAGGCTTCAAAAGCAGGTGTGAAATAGATTTAATGTTTACAGGGTGATAAGTACCTAAACCAGGCTCTCAGATGACCATGGTTTGCCACTGAGCATCTTGTGCCAAGAATCCATGCAAACATAGGCTGTGGATTTCAAGTGCCTCTGCAAATAGCTACTTGTATATCCTGCCAATTTTGCTTAATTTTCTGGAGCAAATGGTAGCTCTGTCAGTAGTGTCTGTGGATTTGACTGAATTGCATTGCAAAAAAAAGGAGACAACAGGTCCAAAATGGAGTTAATTGTGCTAAGCCCCACATCAGCGAACCAAGACTGAATACTTAATTTCAACTTCTCCCAGGAATGTAATCTTAAACCAGTAAATCTATAATCTCCTGCTCAGCCCTAATATGGCAATCCACCTGATGGACCCATTCTTCCCCCAAGAGAAAGAAGAGGTAATCCACTCTTTCCCCGTTCCTGCTCTTTTCTGCCTATAAAAAAGTCTCCCATTTTGCAGTTCTTCAGAGTTCATTTCTGTTTGCTAGATGAGATGCTGCCCGATTCATGAATTGTTGAGTAAAGCCAGTTTGATCTTTAAATTCACTCAGTTGAATTTTGTTTTTTAACACTAGTAATTTTGGATTTTAGAAAACTGAAGGTGTTGAAAAGAGTTCACAGATTTTTAAATTTTCCATTAACATTTTTAAAGAGCAAAGAATTTGACATTTCTCCTGAAGCAGCTGCTTTAAATCACTATTGATTGCCTTGACATCCAGTTCTAGAAATAAACGGAAGTCTTATCTCACAAATGTTCAAACTAGGACTTCACAGAGGTACATAGACAGTCAGAGCTATACTTGGTTCACCAAATCTTGTTCCTCAGTGGTAACCCATGAGCCTAAAGTTACTTGTTATCTCCATCCAACACTCTTTTGAGAGTATCAGTACATTTCAAACACATTTTTAAAAAGTCCCTTTGCATTATAATTCCAAGTCTGTGGAGTTGACATTTCATGCTTAGGTCCCAGCATTTCATTTCTCCTTGCCAATCTCCAGTTTTGATTTAGGGACTTCTTAGAAAGTCCCTCAGATCCTAAGAGGAGCCTGACTTAAGCTAAACCAATGGTTCAGTCAGAGTTTGAGGGGTGGAATAAAGTCTAAAGTAACTGTAATGTTTTGCACCATGAAGAAAAACAGCCTGAAGAAGCCAAAACATGGGGACAACAGAGTTGAGAACATCAGGCTAGAAAAGCCAGATTACTGATGACCTCAAGAAATCCTAAATCAAACCCCTTGAAGCCTGCCCTACCTCTGGAATTCTCATTTACATGAGCCAATGAATTCCTTTTATTGTTGAGATCTGAAATGTGGTTTCTGCTACTTATAATTTAAAATGTTCCAGTAATAGCCTTTTAAGGTATAAACTGGTACACAGAGAAAGTTTCTTAATATTGGAACACCATCTGCCTCACTTTATGAAGTAGGATGCTTTTGGCTGAGACTATAAAATATCTATCTAAAAGTGGCTTGAACAGTAAGATCCAGGTCCGCCATTTTGTACAATGTGAATGGTTCTCCCTAGAACTATGCAATATAGTGGCTTTGGTAAGACTACTTATAACATCATATCATAAGAAATTCAGAGGTAGGCCTGAAACAGTCAATTTGCAACTCAACAAGATCATTAAAGATCTAGATTCTTTCATCTTTCCACTCTGCAACCTCAGTGGTTTGGCTTGGTCCCTTGCAGTCCCAAGATAGCAGATAAGGAAAAAAATATTTTCCCAGTAGTGCCCTGCAGTCTTTGACTCATATCTCATTGACCAGAACTGAATCAGTTCCCTCCACGAAAGCAAAGATGAATGGGATTGGGAAAATCATAATTCATCTTTTGGGGCTCAGAAGGAATCCCACCTTCCCTGTATACATTGCCACCTGTTAATCCGAAAAAAATCAGGTTCTTAACAAGGCTGCATGGGTGACTAAGAGTGCTGCCATATCCACCAAGGGTATCATCAAAAATATTTGTTAATGGACATTGGGGAGGGTATGTGCTATGGTGAGGGCTGTGAAGTGTGTAAACCTGGCGATTCACAGACCTGTACCCCTGGGGATAAAAATACATTATATGTTTACAAAAAAAAAAAAAAAAAGAAAAGAAAGGATGAATACCCAACTTTTGTAGCAACATGGACAGGACTGGAAGTGATTATGCTGAATGAAATAAGTCAAGCAGAGAGAGTCAAGTATCATATGGTTTCACTTATTTGTGGAGCATAACAAAGGACATGGAGGACATTGGGAGATGGAGAGGAGAAGGAAGTTGAGGGAAATTGGAAGGGGAGGCGAACCATAAGAGACTATGGACTCTGAAAAACAACCAGAGGGTTTTGAAGGGGCGGGGGTGGGAGTTTGGGGGAACCAGGTGTTGGGTAATAGGGAGGGCACGTATTGCATGGAGCACTGGGTGTTGTGCAAAAACAATGAATACTGTTACGCTGAAAAAATAAATAAATAAATAAAATTTTTAAAAAATATATTTGTTAAGAACTTGTTTACGTTCTACCTTGAGAGAAGTATTTCTCTCCAAATACTCCAAGTGCAATTATAAAGTGAAAAGAAAAAAATAAAATTCAGGGGCGTCGGGTGGCTCAGTCAGTTAATGTCTGCCTTCAGCTCAGGTCGTGATGCCTGAGTCCTGGGCTCAAGACCCACATTGGGCTCCTCACTCCGCAGGGAGCCTTCTTCTCCCTCTCCCTCTGCCTGTCACTCCCCCTGCTTGTGCTGTCTCTCACTCTGTCAAATTTTAAAAATTAAAAAAAAAAATACAATTCAGATTTGAGTTTTTAATATTCATTATGCATCAATTATACCTCAATAAAGTTGTTAAAATAATCAATTATAATTAGTAGTGGTATCTTAACTGTCATACCTGATCCTGATTGATTGGTTCATTGATTGATTTGAGAAAGAGAGGGAGAGGGAGACAGAAAGAGCCGGGGTGGAGGGAGGAAGGTGGAAGAACAGAGGAGATGGGGGGAGAGAATCTTAAGCAGTCCTCACACTCAGTGCAGAGCCTGGGCTCATGACCTGACCCAAAATCAAAAGTTCAACACCTAACTGACTGGGCTGCCCAGGTGCCCCCTGATCCATGTTTTAATATTACAACACAAAGTCCCTGGATCTCAGTGAATTCGAGATCAAAGATATTAAACACAAGAGGATGCTCAATGGCCTGCTGCGCAAGCAAGTTATATCAGATCAGGAAGTTAATATCCTCTCAGCACCTCCCTTGAGGAAAATAAGTTGCAACCTGAGAATAACTAAAATATTTGTTCATATATTTGTGATTATAAAACCTAGTTATATTTATAAAATTAGAAACAAAGTTTAACTAACAATAGCTTAAGAAGTGATATATAGAAGAAACCAAAAAATTAGATAGAAAAGAAAAAAGAAATTGAATTAAGGAAAAAGGGAAATACAGAAAGGGAAAGCAATAAAAGTTATTTTTTTAATTGTATGTGACTCACTACCATTAAGAAAAAAACCAAATATAAGTGACATCTATGTTTTCAGAGATATTGCTATACACAAAATACTATCTTTTTTATGTTTTTTAATATCATCAGTCCCTCACTATAGAAATTACATTTGCCATGCCTTTTTTTTTTTTTTTTTTTTGCATAAAATTATTCTCACAGGGGCGCCTGGGTGGCTCAGTGGGTTAAAGCCTATGCCTTCGGCTCAGGTCATGATCCCAGGGTCCTGGGATCGAGCCCCGCATTGGGATCTCTGCTCCTCGGCGAGCCTGCTTCCTCTTCTCCCTGTCTCTCTGCCTACTTCTGATCTCTCTTTCTGTCAAATAAATAAATAAAATCTTAAAAAAAATTATTCTCACAATAACGAAAGACATAATGTGGGTTTCTGTGAGTGTTGTGATGTATGGTTTCCCTTCAGTTCTTAAATATCTAGATTAGTACGATTTATTTTACTATTTTTTTTTTTTGCTACTTTAAAATGGATTCTAGTAATGGAGAATTTGGCTTTGACTCCATCTTTAATATTTTCACTTTTCTAATAAATGCTCTTAGGCCCCACCTATGTCAACACACATCTCCTACCTTTTTATTGATTTGTTGTTTATGTCAGTTGCAAATCTGTTAGGGAGAAACTGGTCCAGTACAGAGAAATTATGTCTAATCATCATGGTAGATAGTAGAATTAATGTATTGTGGCTACTCTTTATTTGCTATAACTTAGTTTATATTCATTAATTAAAAGTGCACATTGTCCCTTCTGAGATGCATCAATTTCTAGTGTCACATCCTCTACATTTATCTCTCTTGAATGGGAGTTAAATTGACACATATTTCTTTATGTCCACATGGAACTCTGAGGGAAGGCAGCTGCCATGTTGTAAGTACCCAGTGGAGAGGCCCAGGTGGTGAAGAGCTGAGGGAAGATTCCAACTCATGGCCACCAAATAACTGAGGCACTTCAGTCCTAACAACCTATGAGGGAGGAACTGAATACCACTGAAAACACACAAGTGGGCTTAGAAGAGGATCCTCCCCTAGTCAAGCCTTCAGATATCACTCTGACTGCAGCCTGAGCCAGAAGCACCCTACTAAGCTGTATCCAGATAAATGTGACCCAGAGAAAGAGTGAGGCAATAAATGTTTCATATTTCAGCCTCTAAATTCAGAGATAACTTGGTAAACAGGAATAAATAACTAATATAGTGGTCAATTCAGTCCTTTCCACCTTCAAAGACTGGATTGGGAATGTTGTGAAATGGACTGTCTGCTCTGAAAAAAGGAGATTGGGTTCAACTCATTGAAGGTTATCATCTCATTGAAGCAGCCCACTCTCTTTATTTTCATGGTGAGGTGGAGGTAGAAGGAAAAGCACAAGACAACTTTCTGACTCCTCTACCACCATACGGTCTGTCCATAATTAATATTTGTTAAGTAGATTAGGGTCCATTTCTCATTGCCTCTTTCAAAAACTGGTTTGAGGCAGCTTATATTAAAAAGCATAAACACAACAAAATTAATATTGAAATAAAAAAGTTATTTGGGAATTAAGGTTGTAGATAGAATTAGATTTGTTAATCAGCCAACCTTGAAATAAGGACATTATCCTGGATTATCTGGGTGGGCCCAATGTAATCACAGGAGTCCCTAAATGGGGAACAGGAAGACAAAAGAGTCAGAGCCAGAGACTTGGCATCAAGAGACAGCATTGACTAATGCTTTGTAGATGGAAGTGGGCCTGAGCCAGGGAATTATTTTTTCTAATTTTCAGACCCTTCAGACCCTTCTCATTTTATTTGGTCATCAGACAAGACAATTTTAGGAATAAATAAGCACCAGGGCAGGGTCACAATTTAAAACTACTTCCATCCTCTGTTCCTTCAATATTGACTCACCAGTAATTTAGAGAGGCTGAGAGCTGTACGCAGTAAGAGCCCAGAAGATGAGAAGGACAAAGCATGGTTTGTGGGCTCTGAGGTTCAGCTCAGGCTCCAAATCTCTACGCTCCACACACTCAGTAAAACAAAAGCCCCATCACAAAATAAACTACATGGTCTTACACAGCTTAGAAGGAATTTTATGATGATTTGTTGTTCTTAAAGCAAGTCTCCTTGGAGGTCTCATAATCCACATCCATGACTTATAAAAGGGTTCTGGCCCATCTCCTTCCCCAGTGTTTCTCCACTCCAGCCACACTGGCCTCTTTTTTGTTCCTCAAATGCCTCCTGGCTTTTGTGACTCTGTTTTTTTCTTTGTGGTATGATTTTCCCCATTACTCCTTTACACTGTCTGGTCTCTGCTCAAAGTCAGCTTTAAAGTCTTTCTTCTCCACCCCACATAAAATGTTCCTCTCCTCACACTGTCCTCTTAATCTGCTTTCACTTCTTCATAACTCTCGTCACTCCCTGGAATTTTCCATAGTTCTTCCGTACTGTCTATACCCCCCACTAGAATATAGTCTCCATAAGAACAAGGGCTCTAGTTTTCTTCACTGCTGATTCCCAGCATCCTGGACAATGCTAGGCATACAGAAAGCAAGCAGTGAATATTTAGTAAATGATGAATGAATGCTTTGCAACTACCTTTAGTCACCTCCCCCACAAAAGTTCTCATAAGTCAGCTTTTCTACCTCTTGCTACATTTCACTAACATACATACAATCCAGCAATTTGGAGAGTTCTCCAGCACCTGGGAAGCTCCTTGTTGACCTTTTACTTGAATAGACTTTGAGAAGCCACAAATTTGACTCTGAATGCTTGTCAGAGTATCCATGACATCTGCTCCATTCAACTAGAACTTACTTCTGCCAATTCAAATCTATTTCTCCAATAAACAATAGGTTTTAGTATTGTTTTCAGATTTAGCTTAGTCCCAAGCCCTTTGTGAAAAGGATAAGAAGTTCAGGTACAAAATTAAACAAAGCAGCTATGCTTCATCCTGCTCCAAACTCAACCCTCCACTGTCTCCAGCTCCCAAGAGGGCTTTCACGGCTCCCTACTCTTCTGAGATCACATAGCATGAAGACATCTGTCTCCAGGCATATATTATTCCTATTGATCCCTCAATTCAGAAGTCAGTAACAAGTCTCCCGAGCATCATATACTCTGAGCATTTATTACTAATATACTACCATCAGTCACGGGAATATGTCTAAAGCGTACGAATTTATGGAGTTCCACAGTCCTTCTCTTGTGGCAGAAATGTCCCCTGGGTCTAGGTAATCTACAAATCTAGGTAATCTATGAATCTGTGAATCCTTCTCAGATTCCACAACATCTGCCAAAAGGCTTAAGATGTTTGAATTCAGACAACATTAAGAAGACAACATCATTAATGAAATCAAAGGAAAGTCCTACATCTCTTTTATTCTGTTACAAATGTTATACGCAGTCTTTATTTAAAAAAAAAAAAAAAAACTTTTAGGGGCACCTTGGTGGTTCAGTTGGTGAAGCGTCCGCCTTCAGCTCAGGTCATGATCCCAGAGGCCTGGGATCTAGTCCTCTGTTGGTCTCCCTGCTCAGCAAGGGATCTGCTTCCCCCTCTGCCCCTCACCCTCTCATGCTCTCTCACTCTGTCTCTCTCTCTCAAATAAATAAATAAAAATCTTCAAACAAAATTTTAAATCAAAGAACATGGAAATGAATGTAATAGGTATAACCCACTTCACCAGGTTGGGATACAACTACAATGACATCTCTTTAATTTTCCCTTTAATTGCTTGGGTTCCATATGTTCCTACAAGCAAGAAACCTCGCATCTCCTTCCTTAGGCTTCCTCTCCTGCTTGCCTTCATTTGGTCAAGAACTCCATGCTTACTCAGGCAAGGATATCAAGGCTCCTGCTTCCAAAAAGGATACTGTCACCAGGGTCACCAGGGAGTAGCTGACCTCTCTTTTGGCTGATTCTCTCCCACTGCTGCCATTCAGGATCACTGTGAAAGTGCTAGTCTGCTGTTCTTGCCAATCAAGACTCTTGACAAAGTCACCAGAGTCTCTATATCTTTCCTCGGCAATGTGCACATTCATCCTTTCCTTTTTTTAGATTTTATTTATTTATTTATTTTAGAGAGAGTGTGTGTTGAGGCTAGGGAGAAGCAGAGAGGAAGGGAGAGGGAGACACAGAGAGAGAATCTGAAGCCAACTCGGAGCTGAGCACAGAACCCGACACAGGGATCAGCCTCATGACCATGAGATCCTGACCTGAGCTGAAACCAAGAGTCAGACGCTTAACCAACTGAGCCACCCAGGTGGTCCTGTGCACATTCATCTTACACACAGAGCCAAATATGTCTATTTGGGCAGGGAGGAAAGATTGAAACAGAAACTATTCCACAGGGGAATTCCTAATCTGGGGCCCACAGATCCTCAGTTTTTCATTATAATTAGTTTTCTTTTAAATTATATGTATTTAATTTTGTGCTTTTAAAAATACTATTCTGAGAGTATCCATATGTTTTACTAGACTATCTAAAGGGTTCATGGCATGAAAATGGTTAAGAACCTCTTGGGAAATGATGATCCTTGGGCTTAAAAAAAAAATGAGAGTTCTCTATCTTCAGACATCCATCATACATACTATATAAAAAGTAAAAATCTCTTCTAATTCTGTTCTTCCTTATCTCTCCAAATCCTGATGTTCCTCTAGGATTTCCCTATTAAATTTTGGAATTCTTCCTTGAACCCTCAAATGACAACTGTGGATCGTACCTTCCAAATTTGTTTTGAATCCATATACTTCCCTTCCTCTCCATGGCTACCACCATAAGCCACCATTCATCCCCTCCCAGGTATATTGCCACCACCTCCCAGAAAATCCACTGCCCCTACTACTGCTCATGCCTGCCCCTGAATTCCTGCCATTTGAGCAGAGTCCTGAAGGAGATGAGGGAGCAAGTTAAGCAGATGGTGGGAAATCTGGAGGGGGCAGAATTGTGTCCAGGCAGAGAAAACAGCAGGTGCAAGGACCCTTAATGAATGTTTATGTATATGTTCTTTTTGCATAAGATCAAACTATTTGTAACTTTTATTTTATATCCATCTTGAATATCTTCTGATAAAATCATATATAGATCTACCTCTTTACTCCTTTTTTAAAAAGATTTATTTATTTATTTTGAAGAGAGAGAGCGAGAACGGGGGAGGGGGGCAGATGGAGAGAAAGTCTAAGCAGACTGGACCAGGAAGTGGAGCCTGATGCAGGGCTCAATCTCATGACCCTGAGGCCATGACCTGAGCTGAAACCAAGAATCGGATGCTTAACCAACTGAGCTCCCCAGACACCCCTACCTCTTTACTCTTAATGTGCCCTAATATATCACTGCACACATGTATAATTATCCCCTACATTGATACATTTTAGGTTAACTCTAGTGTTTTACAACCTAAAAATAAATGCCTCCACTATCTCAGCCAGATGATCGAGGTTGACATAAACAGTGATAAATCATGTTGATAGTATGCATACTTGGTATGTTTAAAATGACACCGTACCTCTGTTTTCTTCCTCCAAAAATCCCTAACTCCATGCTAATCATGAAAAAAATCAGACAAACTCCAATAGAAGGGTATTCTATGAAATACTTGACCAGTATTCCTCAAAAATGTTGAGATGATAAAAAAGGAAAGTCTAATTACCTGTCACAGCCAAGAAGAGCCTAGGGAGACATGATAAGTACATGTAAAGGGATATATTGGATAGAATCCTAGAACAAAAAAGGACACTAAGTAAAAAAGAAAAAGATATCTATATGAGGAAGTGGATGTTAGCTGGACCTTTCGTGGTAGTCACTTCACAATACATGTAAATCAAGCCATCATGTTTGTATGGTACAGATGGAAGTTTCTGTGATTCGTCCTGCATAACTGACCACCTTGATCTGCATGTACACAGGCAGGTTAAGGAATGTTGTTTGTGAGGCTTCTGCTGCATAAGTGACCTTAGGAGCCTGATTAATGGACATCCGTTGGCTTTCAGGTCAGAATTGGTCTTTCTGGTCTGGACTCCAAGAGCTGTAAATCTTGCCTTATATCCCCTCCAGCACTAGGCTCCAGGCTGGTCTGTGCCTTCCCTTCCCTCTCAATGGAATCTGGGACAGAAGGCAAGCACCCCTAGCCCAGGCTCCTTGAAGTATAAAGACATGATAACACAGAAATGCAGTTCGCTCCAAACAGCACGTAGGCAAACAAATGTTTAACCTTGGACACACATCATTTGCCCTATAAATACAGCCCTTATGGGGATGGTCTGTTGGAAGTCTCACCTGGGGGGAGGACGCTCCACCTAAGCTTCTCTGTCAGGACTCCAGCAGGGCTATCTCCATGGGGCTACCCCAGTTAATGAAGTTGGATGTTGTAAGTACCTGGTTTTTTTTCTTTTTTCTTTTCTTTTTTTTTTAAGATTTTACTTATTTATTTGACAGCGTAAGGACGTGATTGATGCAACTTTGTCTTATTCTCCTTTAATGCTTACTATTGCCGTTATCTACATGCAGATTTCCCTTTTCTTGCTGTTTCTTTTATATTTTTATGCTACGGATGAAGTGTTTTTCCCCCTTCAAAAACCTGAGAATACGGCTGCCATGACTTTTCTCCTCAGGACAACGCTGTACACCCTAAACTTATATGGTGAAGTATGTCATTTATTTTTTAATAAAACTGGAGAAAAAAGGAAGGAATCTGAATATATTATGGAGTTTTGTTACTAATAATGTAGCAGTATCAGCTCATTAATTGTTACAAACGTACCATATTAATGTAAGATGGTGCTAATAAGGGAAACCTGTTGGGGGGTGGTCTCTGAGAACTCTGTCCTATCTTCTCAACTTATCTGTAGATCTAAAACTATTCTAAAAAGTAAAATCTATTTAAAAATGCCTCAAAGAGCAGACATATATACATCTTTATATATATTTAGAAAAGTATGTTTGAGTTAGAGTATTTTTGCATTTAGACTTTTGATAGATGTTGCCGAACTACCCTACCAATGTACTTTCCCAGTAGCAAGGTATGAGTGCAACTTGCTCTTTTTCTCCTAATGTGTAGTAGCCATGCTTTCATAGATTGTTGTTAGTTTTTAAGGCTGCACATTCTCTTCTGTGGATATATCTTAGTTCATTTAACCAATCCCCTACCATGAAATTTAGGCTGTTCCTGATATTGCGATATACACCTTTGTCCATTTCTACACATGATACTTAGGATTAATTCCTGTAAGTGGCATTGCTGAATTCGAGGCCTTACACACTAAGAAATTTTCATATATATTGCCTAGCTAACCTTCAGCAAAGCTGTACCAGTTTACATTGCCATCAACAAAGTCTGTTTCCTCACACTCTCACCAACATGACTTTCATCTTTGGTAGTCAAACTGGAAACAAAAAGTCATCTCACTTTAATTTGCATTTTTTTGGTCCTGAGTCTGAGGTCTCCTCAAATGTTTATTGGTCACTTGCATTCCCTCTTTTCCTTCATGTCCTTTGCTCATTTATCTATCAAGTTGGTTACCTTTTTCATCATTTATTTGCAAAGACCCTTTATTCATGAAGAGTAACATTCTTCTGCCACACAGGCTTACGTATTCTTCCCAATTTTTCATTCTAGCTGTTTTTGGTGTCTTGATACACTCAAAATTGTCAATCTTTTCTTTATGATTTTGACACATGAAGCTTCTTCCCATCAGAGATTATATTTTCTTTTTTTTTTTAAGATTTTACTTATTTATTTGATGGAGAGAGATCACAGAGGGGCAGTCAGAGAGAGACGGGGAAGCAGGATCTCCATCAAGCAGAAACCAATGTGGGGCTCCATTCCAGGACCTTGAGACCATGACCTGAGCTGAAGGCAGAGAGGCTTAACCCACTCACTGGGCCACCCAGATGCCCCAGAGATTATATTTTCTAATATTTTCTATTACTTCAGTATTTTCCCTTTTGTACATAAATATTTCATATTTCTGGTCATTATTTTAATTATGATATGAAACAGGAACATATATATATATATTATATCATACACACATATTTCAAATGGCTATTCATTTAACACAGCACCATACACTGAATAATCTGCATCTTCTCCCACTGACTGGAAGTATAATATCTTTATCATGTACTTAACTTATACGTACATATTTATGTGTGTATGTGTATATATGTGTGTGTATATATATAATTCATAGATTTCACTTTATATATTGATTCCTGGATCAGTACTATACTCTTTGACAACTATAATTTATAAAATACAATATGTTTGATGTTGGGTAAGGCAAGTCCCCCATCATTAACATTCCTCTTCAAAACATTCGTGGTGATTTTAATCAATTTATTCTCCCAGAGAAATTTTAGTATACACTTTTCATCTGTCTTTTCCACACCCCCTACCCCAGACTCTGAGGTTTGGATGAGGATTGCATTGAATTTATTGGGGAAGACTATTATATTTAAGATATCAAAACTGCTCATATAAGACTATATTTCTCAAATTATTGAAACCATCTTTTATATTCAATATATTTATGCCTTAGATACTCCTTGTTAAGTGTTTTCCTGGGTATTTTATAGGTTTTTATTGTGAAAAGAGTTTTTTTTTTTCCTATGCTTTCTTACCAATTATAGCTAGAGGAAAGAAAAGCTAATGCATGAAATTGGTCTTGGGGGGGGGTGCGTGCGTGCGTGTGCGTGTGTGTGTGTGTGTGTGTGGTTGATGTTATCCTAAACTTCATCAGGTTTTGTGTTAATGCTATGCTAGCCTGGAGTGCTAGATGTGTTTACCACTGTTGGCTTGGCTGTAATCTCTACTTAGTGCAAATGGCCATGCTGTATATCCCGATTTTTAAAAAATATGTATCTCATATCTGAATATCTGATTCTTCCATTGGTTTAATACATCTTTAGGTCAACTATCTTGGGATTCCTAAATATATATATCTAGATTATATCCTCTCAAATAATTTTGCTTTTCTTTTCTAATTGTATGCTTTTTAAAAAAACTTTTCTTACATCGACTAGAGCATTCAGAAGAATGTTAAAAAATAGCAAGAAAGATAGATATCCCTAATTTCTAAACTTAACAGAAAAAGGTCTAGTCTTATACTTCACTCTAGTACAATGTGTGTTGTTGATTCCTGGAACATAATTTTGGTATCATTAAGGTAATTGTCTTCTCCTAGTTTACAAAGAGTCAATTCTAAGAGTCAGAAATTAATATTTGATTTTATTTATCCTTTCATCTATGTGATGATTTATATTTCACCTTTAATTTGTTGATGTGTAATAACTGATATTATAATACTGAAACATTTTTACTTTTCCTTGAGCATTCTCAGTTTTGCTTCTAGACTCCTGGCTGATCCAGTTCCCTGCCCCCATTAGTCCAGTGGGTAACACCTGACCAATGCACTTCAATTTCATAAGCTATCCAGGATCTATTGCATTATATGACTGGACTTTAAAAAGAGGAATTTTTTTTTTAAGTTATCTCTACACCCAACATGAGGCTTGAATTCAGGACCCCGAGATCAAGAGTAGCATGTTCCACAGACTAAGCCAGTCAGGTGCCTCCAAAAAGATGAGTTTTTAATTCAGTTACCATATTTTTTTTAGTTCTAGAATTTTCGTCTGCTTTGTGTGTGTGGGCATGAGTGTGTGTATGCTTATGTGCTTTATAGTTCTCCTCTGAGATTTTTGGGTCTTCTTTTCTTTTCTTTTTTTTTGGAGGGGGCAGAGGGAGATGGAATCTTAAGCAGTCTCCACACCCGGCTCAGAGCCAGATGCATGGCTGGATCCCACAACCCTGAGACGACGAGAAGTTGGTTGCTTAGCTGACTGAGCCACTCAGGCACCCCCTTTAATTTTCGTGAACATTGTAGGGTAGCTAAAGTCTGTGAGTGGTAACTCCAATATCTAGACCCTCCATAGATCCATTTGTAGTTTGTGTTTCTTCCCACAGTTTTGAAAATGTTGTCTTGCATCCTAAAGGTCCTTATTATTAACATCAGATAATGTACATAAAAAATTGTAGGGAGGATTTGTGTTTACTTCTGGTTGGCAGCTGGAGATACTAACAATTGTAGATTTCTTCAATTCTGATCGGGACTATTTAAAGCTGGGCTTCAGTGCTCAGGAGGACTAGTATATTTCTGGTTTCCTCTAGGGTATAGGCCTTCCAGATCACAATCCAAAGACTGGAGAGATTACCAAGGCCTCCTGGTTTGATGGGCCTTGCACACCATTTTTGTCTTTCTAACCTTAGGAGTCTCTCAGAAACTCTACTCAGTTTTTGTCCTTTGACTTTTCTTCTAGAATTGGCAGATGTCACTAGGAAAAAACAGTCCCAAACGGGCTCACATTTCTCTCTGCTTCCATTTTCTCCAAAGAAATAAGAAGAGAATGAAAAAAAAAGGAGAGCGAAGGAGAAAAAGTATTTTTTTTTTTCTGGAGATTTTTCTAGTTCTCAACAGGAAGCTTATACCAAGGTTAAACTGGGTTTAATATTAAGTTTATCATTACTGTTGAATCCCTATTTTAAATATGTTTTACATACATACTCACATTCTCTCCCATTTTCTCTCTCTTCCTTTTAAACTTTTTTTTTCTTCTACTGGTTACTGTTATTGCAAAATGAAGATTCAAGATAGAGCCATACCCCTTATCAGTACCACTCATTTTTGCCCTTCCTACAAGGATGAGGTTTTATACTCCATTTTCTTTCCAATTGTATTAACCTTTAAATGTTAAAAAGAAAAAAAAATAGTCCAGAGTTAATATTTCTATGTCTTTCTCCCAAAATGATAAAAAGTTTGTAATGCTTTTTACTTGCCTCTTCTCTACTACATTTCTCCCCACATTTGTACTGTACCATTTCCCAAGTTTTTCTTTCTAAAAATCTAGATCTAAAAATTATAGGCTCTTATATTTTTTACACTATTCTTCTATTAAAAAAACTTTTAAATGATTACAAAAACTCTTCAACCACAACTTAAACAATTACTTAGATTTAATTATAATTTTTACTAGTTTTATTGCTCATCACCATTTCTTGTAGACTATCTTTTTGTTTGTTTGTTTTAGTTTTTTTTTTTTTCCTGGCTCACATTAATTTGACTGAATTAACTTCCTCAAGTACATTTGTCATAAAGGAGATATAAGTTCTTGCATATTTAAGGTTGTTTTTTCTTCCCCCATTATGTGAACAATGGTTTAGCTGGGTATAGAATTCTAAGGATACAACCATTCCCTCACAATCTTATAAAAATATTGATTTATTGTTTTCTAGTACATGATGTTACAGATTAGAAATCCAATACCAATCAGATTCACTTTACTTTGCATGGAACTCTCTTCCAGATATTAACATAGCTCTTGCCCTCTTCCTTCAAATCTTTGTTCAAATTCAACCCGCTCAGTGAGGGGGTTGAATCTTACCAACTCTTTAAACTGCAATCTGCGGGGCGCCTGGGTGGTTCAGTGGGTTAAGCCTCTGCCTTTGGCTCAGCTCATGATCTCAGGGTCCTAGAATTGAGCCCCACATCTGGCTCTCTGCTCAGCAGGAGGAAGCCTGCTTCCTTCTCTCTCTCTCTTTCTCTCTGCCTGCCTCTCTACCTACTTGTGATCTCTTTCTCTGTCAAATAAATAAATTTTAAAAATCGTTTAAAAAACAAAAACAAACTGCAATCTTCATACTTTCATCCCACTTCTTCATTTTCTTCTGTAACACTTAACCTCATAACATACTATATAACTCATTAATTTTGTTTAGTCTTTGTCTCCTTCCACCAAAATACAAGCTTCAACAGAGTGAAGACTATTTTCCTCCCTTTAGTTTTATCCTTCCTTTTAACACTGAAGCCTGGTTCTAAACATCAGCATCAGGAGGCTGGATTTTTTAATTGTTAAGGATGCCTTGATTAATCACCAATTCAGCCGTTCTCCCACTTTTTTTTTCAAGATTTTATTTATTTATTTGTCAGAGAGAGAGAGACAGAGAGAGAAAGATCACAAGTAGGCAGAGAGGTAGGCAGAGGCAGAGAGAGAAGCAGGCTCCCTGCCTAGCAAGGAGCCCGATATGGGCTCGATCCAAGGACGCTAGGATCATGACCTGAACCGAAGGCATCCGCTTAACCAACTGAGCCACCCAGGCCTCCCGGTTCTCCCACTTTTAAAATAAAGACAGACCTCTCACCCATCCCAAGTCTTACAGTGGAGCATTTCTTTGAGTGTAAAAACCTCCAGGGGGCTAAAAAAAGAGTGGATTACTTTAATGATTAATCAGGTCATTATAAACCCTTAGAGCTTCCTGTCTCTCCCAATCTCATATACTTTCTGTTAAGAGGAAATCACTGTGCTGTAAACAGAGTATTTTGACCTAAGGATTCTGCTATATGGTAATAAGGTAATGGGAAAAATGAAAATTCTCACGTAAGGACTTTGGCTCTTCCATTTCCTCTCTGTTGACAAAAAGGAAAAAATTAAAAAGCATTATTCTGGAAGAGTTCCATGAAAACAAAGCAAAAAAATAATCAGTAAGATATATTTAATGCTTTAAAAAAATGAAGACTTCTTCCCTCACCATATTTAAATATAAATAATTCTTTGAGATATTCTAATATTCTTTCCTAGGATTTGCAGCTATTTATAAAGAAAAGCACCTTAAAAATGCCAAAGCTGAATAGACGAGTATTATTACTATCTATTACTACACAACAAATTATCGCAAACTTAGCAGCTTAACACAACACGTTTATTATTTCTGTGGGTTATGAGTCTAGTCAGAGTTTAGCTGAGTCTTCTGCTTGGGGTCTCATAAGATTGCAATCAGAGTGTAGTCGGGCTGAATTCTCATTTGAAGGTTTGACTGGAGAAGGATCCACTTCCAATCTCACTCTGGTTATTGGCAGAATTCACTTCCTGGAGTTGTAGGACTGAGGGCCTTGGCTTCTTGCTGACTATCTACTTCTAGCAGTTTTTAGCCTTTTAAGAGCGCAATCAGCTCCTAAAAGCCACCCACAGTCCCTTGCCACTAAGCTTCCTCAATATGCCCAATTACTTCATCAAACCAGAGAGAGATTCTAAAGTGTTTCCTAGCAAGACAGATCCCTATATAACATTACATAGTCACAGAATGGCTTCCCATCACATTTGCCATATTCTGTTGGTTAGAACTGAAGGGAATGGATTATAGAAAGTTGTGAATTTCAGATTGTAAGGTTCACGGAGAATCACCTTAGACACTATCTACTATGGTAACTGATTCTTCATGTAGCTAAAATGTTTTCTTTTCTTTTTTTTTTTTTTTAAGATTTTATTTGTTTATTTGACAGGGATCACAGTAGGCAGAGAGGCAGGTAGAGAGAGAGAAGGAAGCAGGCTCACCACTGAGCGGAGAGCCCAACGAGAGGCTCTATCCCAGGACTATGGGATAATGACCTGAGCTGAAGGCAGAGGCTTTAACCCACCGAGCCACTCAGGTGCCCCTAAAATGTTTTCTTGAATTACCAAGAATTTAAGACTCAATGTGTAAAAATTACCTGTAAAACTTTATAGTGTTCTAGAATTCATGCAATATAGAGTTACAATCTACTTTTATCAAATCATACAATGAAATATTTCTTTCAATTACAATCAATCTTGATCTTATTTCATCTCGGAATTTTTTTTAATGTAACTTTTAAAGATTTTATTTATTCATTTGACAGACAAGTAGGCAGAGAGGCAGGAAGAGAGCGAGAGGAATGGCAGGCTCCCCACTGAGCAGAGAGCCCAATGCAGGGCTCCATCCCAGACCCCGGGATCATGACCTGAGCTGAAGGCAAAGGCTTTAACCCACTGAGCCACCTAGGCACCCCTCATCTCAGAATGTTTTGTATTTTCTTATTTTTTGTCTTAAAAAAATAAATGTTAGCTGCTGAGCTGATTATTTTCAGTAGTACTATTTACATTTCTTTTTATTTAAATATATAGGAAGCTTGGTCATTACATCTAAAAAAATTAATGGAGCCGATTTTAATTTTATATATGACTCTTTTTTTTTTTAAGATTTTATTTATTTATTTGACAGACAGAAATCACAAGTAGGCAGAGAGGCAGGTAGAGAGAGAGGGGGAAACAGGCTCCCCGCCAAGCAGAATACCACTATCTCAGTATACTTTTTATCATAGTCTCTATCTCACAAATAAGTAGTATTTTAAATTACAAATTACACCATATCATTATAAATTAATAATGAAAACTAACATTTTGATTTATTACCTATTTATAACTTGTTTTAACATTGATGAATTAACCATGTTAGATCTACATCATTTAAACCTTGACTGCTTTTAGTAATCTGTCTTACAAAAATGTTCCATAACCGTTTCCTAGTGATTTCCATACTGTTTTTTAGAACATATAACACATATATTTAAAGTGAAAAATGAAGTTAGACTTTTTCTGATGGACTGAAGTTGGATTGGAGCTGATTGGACTAACAAAAATGACAGGTTTGCCAATTAGACCCTTCTACTATCCAAATAAAGAACGTTTTCAGCTCCAAGATTGAGCTAAAAGTATGTTTAAATGATGTGCTAAGATAACAGCATTTTATAAAACATACTGTATTGGCACAGGCATAGAAAATAAATGACATTTCAATTTTCCCAGTTCTCCCTTGGTATACTTAATTACTTAAGGTCTCTCAAAGTCAAAGTGTAATAAGTATAATTAATAATCACTTGTTAAGTCTCGGTAAAGCCTTTCTAATATATTTTCCAGAAATTTGGGAAACCAATGCCTCTGATGACTGAGCAACAAGTCGTTTTGCAAGTCGTGTAGTTTCCAATTCATTTCTTTTGCCCATTTGAAAGATGATCTAATGAAGTTGTCAAGTAATAGATGAGTTAAAATAATTGTTCATTATCATTATTTTTGGCACATAATTCAGGAGGAGCTCAAAGGATTGGATGGCGTTATTATTACCTAACTCCTTCCATTTTTGTTAACTTTATAATGATATTATAATATATAAATATAAAAATAATGTAATATGTAAATATAATGTATACCGTAGATAATACATAATAAATATAATAATAATATGTAAATAGTATTTCTTAGCACAGATATCCGTAAAAATGAAAAAGTAATAGAATTAATACAAAACTGTCTCATTCCAGTGGTAAGTAATAATCATTCATAGTTCTATGAACTAATTGTAGGGAAAACCCAGTCATTTTATTGGGAACTAGGTTTTCAACAAAAATTTTATGTTTTGTATTTATTGATTATTTACCAAAATTTATTATCTTTGTGTTGTTTTGATTATGTGATGATAATTGTTATAATAATTCAATGCAAAAGATAAACGTATTAACCTTAAGAATCTCATGGTTATTGTCAAGAAGACACTTTTAAATTATGGGGTTTATTTTATTTGTGCTTCAGTGGGGATTTTTTTGCAGAGAAATAAGACAAAGTAAATAATAAAATACTTCCATGCTTAAAAATATATTCAGAGTTAAATTCTGTGGAAGAATTAAAATGGAAATGTGAGTTCAAGGAAGAAAAAAGAAATATGGGAAAATTCCAACCATTTTAAAAGATATTGCTCATAAATATGCAGACACAGTAGTAGATATCAAATCATTATAGTATTCAAATTTCCCTGGAAGCTTTTAAAAGAGTAATGAAACCGTTTTATTTTAAAATGTTAACATGGTACAAAATGCCAAAAAATTACGCTTTTTGCAATTATTTAAACTAATGGTGAAAAATTTTAGCTGCTAACTAAATGTGTTGAGGGGATTCCTA
Source organism: Meles meles (assembly GCF_922984935.1). Lineage (NCBI taxonomy): Eukaryota > Metazoa > Chordata > Mammalia > Carnivora > Mustelidae > Meles > Meles meles. The sequence continues at coordinate 76,773,088 of NC_060069.1, forward strand.
GTCTTAAATGTGTGAAGCGATTCAGAATTTTCAAAATTGGTTTGCAAGTTTTTAAAGCTAAAACATGAAGGCTGCTGCTATCTACAGCCACCAACCGCTGAGAAGGGCAGCTGCTCTACAACCCCAGAAGGCCTCTCTGGCACAGGCACCTCGCTGCTACTGGCACCCACCTGCATTAAAAATCTGTTGACCACCCCTCGTGCAATGGCCAGGCCGACTGCAAAGAGGAACAGGTCACTCTGCCAATCAGAGTGGAGTGTCTGCTCCTTCCTTGCACAGTAATTCACGCTGCCCATTAAGAGCCAATGGCACCAGCGTACTCTTGCAAGAGCGGGACTTGGTCTAGATCTCAGAAGAACTCGTCTCCTGAGTAGGTACCAGCACCTCAGCCATGGCAGGGTCAAGATAAGAATCCATTTATTAGGACCTGGGTGAAAGGAAAGGACTTTATTGCGGGGAACTTGAAAGGGATTTATTATTAGAACTTGAGCTATAAGATCAAGGTGACTTGATGTAAAATAGTCTGGATAAGTGCCTGGGGCTTCTGAAATTCCATCTGGCTAAGAACAGAATCTTTCCCCAGCTCCTGGGGAAGCAGAAAACCTACAAACAACAGTGAGACACCCTCAGCTGACTAAATGGTCCAAAGGTATTCAAACCCAAGACTCCTGACACCAAAACCTAAAATAAATTGTGAATTGTGTCCCCCATAAAGATATGTTCAAGTCCTAACGCTGGGTACTATGAATATTATCCTACTTGGAAATAGAGTCTGCAGATTTAAATAAGATAAAATTAAGATGAGGTCATACTGATTAGGGTGGGACCCTGTCAAACACTGGCGACCTTATGATACAGACACGCATAGAGGGAAAGCAGCCATGTGAAGACAGGCAGACACGGAAGTGATGCAGCAAAAGCCAAGAAACACCTGGCAACGGCCAGAAGCTAAGAAGAGGCAAGGAAGTGTTCTTTAGACTTCAGAAAGATCATGGCCCAACTAACTCCTTGATTTCAGACTTTTAGACTCCAGAACTGAGAATAAATTTCTGTTGTTTTAGGGTATCCAGTTTGTGACAATTTGTGACAGTAGTCCTAGAAAACTAATACACCTCCCTATTGAGAAGGTATAAGAAATCTCAAGAAATCTGCCTCTTACCTAATATTGCTTGTATCCAAGTTACTAGCCTTTCTAAAGCTCAGTTCAGTTCAGCTAAACATTTACTCACTGCATACTTACTACTTGTCACGGCACAATATGAGTTTGTGTGTTGTTGAGGGTGGTGAAAAAGACAAGATCCAACCAGGTCCTGACCCCAGAGAGCTTTCAGTCTAGAGGGGAAAAGGCTGGAGGTTAAATAAGAAATCATAAAAACAAAAGGATGATTTCATGTTCTTTCAATGTTATGCCTGCTCATTGTTTATCAGGCCTGCCCAAGGATTGTTTGATCCCCTAGAATTTACCTTGTTTGACTTTCCTATTTGCTATTTGATTAGAGCTTCCAAAATTACAAGTTACATATTAATTTGTAGATTTCTGTTCAGTAGAAAAAAACAATACCAAAGATTACAATTCTATTGTCTGTAGTACATTAACAATCTTTTTCCCCCCATTAACAGATTTTTTTAAAATTGGGATATAATTGGCATATAACACTGTGTAAGTTTAAGGTGCACAATATACTAATTTGATACGTTTACATTGTAATACGATTGCCCTTGTAATGGTAACTAACACCTCTGTCACATCACAAAATTATCATTTCTTCTAGTGATGGAAACAACTAACATCTAGTATCAAGTTTAATGGTCATAATACATTTTGTTGTGGGGCGCCTGGGTGGCTCAGTGGTTTAAAGCCTCTGCCTTTGGCTCAGGTCATGATCTCAGGACCCTGGGCTCGAGCCCCGCATCAGGTTCTCTGCTCAGCGGGGAGCCTGCTTCCCTCTCTCCCTCTGCCTGCCTCTCTGCCTACTTGTGATCTCTGTCTGTCAAATAAATAAATAAAATCTTTAAAACAAAATGCAGTTCGTTGTGTATAATCAATGTACTGTGTATTAGATCACTGGAACTTATTTCTACTAGTTGCAGATATGTACCCTTAAACAACATCTCTCGCATTCCTCCACCCCCTACCTCTTGATAGCCATCATTTCACTGGTTTTTTGTTTGGTTTTTTTTTTTATGTTCAGTTCTTTTTAGATTCCACATAAAAGAGATATTGTAAAGTATTTGTCTTTCTTTGTCTGACTTACTTAAAAAAATCTTTCTTTATGTGCTATGTAAACCCCTCTTCCTCAAATGGTCTTAAAAAACAACTTTGCCATGTTCCCAATTTCTCCATTCATCGTTAATGAGTTGAATTTATGTTTAACACATGTGGACTTTATTTTCGTGTGAAAGTCATGTTTTTAACTTTGAAAATTGTACTTTGACATAAAGCTATTGCAAAGCTTATAAGATAAAGAAGATTAATATGGATCCTGGAATGTGATAGGTGTTGAATGAGTGTGAGCTCTCCCTTAGCAACTGAGAGAAGCCTGGAGGATTCAAGAGAATCAATCTTCTAGGGACTGTCTTCACTGCCAAGGGACCAGGGTACAGCAAAGCAGTTGTGTTATACACTAATTCTTTCCTTTATTCTCCTCTTACCTCCTAATCCCTCTTGTTCTTGTCTGGTACTAAGGCAGACATCTTAAATGACAATTTTTAAAACTTTTTGAATTCCTCTGTGTTGAGGAGTTGAAACCTTTAATCCTATCACCCTTTTCTTCCACTCTAGTGCTTTAGCTTGCTTTTGGCCTCTTCCTACCTCAGGAATTCACTCCTGGTCCAGCTAACCCACTCCCAAGGCTTCTTATTGGTCTTCTGCAGTGACCCCTTGATTACAGAAACTCCTTTTATTAGCATGCCTTTTTTTTTTTTTTTTTTTTTTTTTTGGAGAGAGGGCATGCTCAACCCAGGTGGGGTGGGGGGGCAGAGAGAAGGAGAGAGAGAGGATCTTAAGCAGGCTCCGTGCCCAGCACCAAGCCCAACAGTGCTCCATATCAAGACCCTGAGATCATGACCCGGGTCAAAATCAAGAGTCGATTGCTTAACCGACTGAGCCACCCAGGCGCCACATATTTAGCATTCTTTTTCTTAATCTCTTAGTAGCTTTGTTTAAAGTTACAGGGCAAAACTTAGGCTAAATCTAGAATGTTGGTAAATTTGAAAACAAGTCTTGGCAATCTTTGCTGCAGTGCAAAAGCAGCAAAATACAAGCAAGATTTCTGGGGGGAAAAACAATTAAGGGAAGGGACCGTGCTCAATAAGTTACCCTTGACTTCAGTGGGACACCATCACTCCTGAACTTGTAAAGAACACTTACACAGTAACAATCTCTTAAAAATGTGCCATTTTTCAGAAGTTAATATGACCTGAAACAGCAATGAATTCAAGCATTTATAGGCTAGTATAAGAATCATAATGTATGGTTTCTGCCGAGGTTAAAACGGGCTGGAGGGGAGAGGGAAAGACTCAAGCCACCTAAGAAACTGGAACCTGGGTAACTTTTTACCTCTGACAACAAGAAACAGGGCCAGGTGTTTGGAGGAGCCTGGTGACTTGGGGTGAACAGATAATAGAGCTAGGCACCACATGAGGCAGAGAGAATTCATTTGTTTATCACCATTTGCACAGCAAATTGTATTTCTTTCAGTAATTAAGGAACACACGTTTTCCAAATGCCTTAAAAGGCATTTGGCCTTGTAAAAGGCATTGTAAGTAAAATTTACAGGGCCATATCTAATTCTTTGTGACAATAAACATTAGTATTACTTTTTTCTCCTATCTTCGGCATGTTATGCTGTCCTTGATATAGTGATTTTTAAAATAGTTTTAATTCTATTCATAAGATACTAGATGAAGATAAGTACCTGAATGCCACACATAAGAAAATTGGACCACGGTAACTGCTGCCACCCTGTGGGAGAATGAAAGAAATTCAAGATACTGTTACTTCCCTAAGCTTCCTAGCAAGCTCTGATTTAGACCTTCATGTGTCATTCATCCTATCATTCAACATTTACAGGGCGCCAGGCCCTGGCTAGGCTCTGGGGATACGAGAAAAGTAAGACACAGTCTTTGCCCCCAAGGTATGTTGAATGCAGTAGTCCAGATACAATGTGCTGTTAAAATATTGCCCCAGGAGTAAGCACTCTTATTGTGCAGTGGTAGTAGAGAAGACTTTCCCTAGGAGGTTTAGTCCACAGATTCATAGAGAGCCAGGCTGACTCTATTCAATGTGACTTTCTGTTATGAAAATAACTTCCTAAACAGGGCTTTTCTGCCCCTTCCTGCTGGTTCTTTCTCACTAGCAGAAAAGAAGATGGGGGGAGATGGAAGGCTGACCAGCCTCAGAATCTCAGAGTATGTGGAATGTCTTTCCTTTGCCTCACCGGAAACAACCTCCGCCCACTTTCACCCGTTGGCTCTATTCCTAGAAGGCTGACCCCTGTGGACTATCTCTGTCTCCTCTCTTGCATGTTGACTTCCGGCTCTATTCAGAGCATATCGGCAGTGAGAAATTGTTGGCAGGAGATCTGCAAAAGGAAAGAGAATTAGATCATGGTATTTATGCCTGGTTTCCCTCCCATCCAGAGAGGGGCCCTCAATGAGAGGTCTCAGTTCATCCCCCTTTCAGGCCCCGCTGTTACTAGCCCCAGTGTGCTACACTAATTCTTGTGGGTTTTTCTCTATTCTGCCCACACCTTTGTAAATAATCCCTTCAAATCATCCTAATTTGAATATGCCATTGATTTCCTCCTTCCTTGATTGATAGAGAAAAAATTAATCAATATATGATTGAATATATGAATTTTATGTAAACATATGATTGAATTCAATAACTGAATGAGTGAAGGCATGAGAAAATGAATGAATGAGGGCTAGAATAATGTGAATGAATGTGTGAGATCTGAAGGCAGACGTTTGGAGTATTTGATATTTCATACATGAATAAATGCATAATGACTAAGCAAATGAATGATACCCATGTGAAAACATGAATGGAAGCATAAATGAAGAATGAATTCATAAAAACATGAATTGAGATAATTTTCAAACAATCTGAATGCCTGACTTCACCATCTCCCCAGGGTCCCATCTACTAGAACAAATGAAAAGAAAAGGAATGATGAGCTTCTTTCTAAATCAGGGGTATTATATGAAAACATAGTTTAGAGAGAGGCACTCAAGAGATTAGTTTAGGGGGGAAAAATCAATAAAAAGGTAATTTAACTTCAAAGGAAAAAGGAAGAAAGTAAGGGTAGATATTTCCTTAGAGAGGCAGAAAACAAAGATGGAATAGAGTAGAAGGAGTAAGTTTCCTTTCTCTAGAGGAAGTCAAGAATGGTTCACAGACTAAGAGACGAGGATCTATGAGCTAGGAACCCAGCCAGTAAATATTGTCATAAGGATCAATTAAGCAAGGGGTGGGAGAGACTGGGAAGCATTTTTTTTTTAAGATTTTATTTATTTATTCGACAGACAGAGACCACAAGTAGGCAGAGAGAGAGAGAGAGGGGAGGAAGCAGGCTCCCTGCAGAGCAGAGAGCCCGATGCGGGACTTGATCCCAGGACCCTGAGATCGTGACCTGAGCCGAAAGCAGAAGCTTAACTCATTGAGCCACCCAGGCACCCCGAGACTGGGAAGCATTTAATAGCCACATTTAGATGTCAAGGTGGGATAGCCAATGAAATATTTTTTCTTAAGACTTTGAAATCGTCCATTAAACTACTGGTTCATGTTGCAAAAATCTCTTCCCAAATGATCATGATCATTAGTATAAGGTCACAGATCTAACTCACTTGCTCTGAACATGAGACCCTGGTCAAGATTAAGAGCTTAAACATTCAGGGATGGAATTAGAAGCAATTTAAAAGTCATAAAACACCAAATGGTAATCTGAGTTCATGTTTCTTAACTTTCCTTTTCCCCAAGTTTAAATGTTTACTTAATAATTTAAAAAAAGATAATAGAACACATCCATATTTATAAGTATAGTCCAAGAAGGATACAATTATCATGCTGGAAACCTTAAGTAAATTCTGAAAAGTATAAAAACTATCATTCAGGGAAATGGTCATGATTTGGCTCTAGAAATCTCATTTCTGAAGAAAAGAATAACAAATGTTTAAAAAATGCACAGACAAAAATATTCACTGCGGCACTGTTCATGTAAGTTTTTTTTTTAAATAAATGTCCATTATTAGGAGACTATAAATCAATAGCCAATAACAGGTAACACTTGGCAAGCATTGATCTACATATATATTAACTCATTTAAGCCCCATATGAATCTTAAGAAATACGTACCCTTATTATAACCATTTTAGAAATAAGGAAACTGAGGCATAAAGAGTTCAGTTTACTTTCACAAATCTAGAAATTGATGGAATGAACATTTGAACTCAAATAATCTGGTCCAGTATCAAAGCTCATAAACCATGTCATACTGCCTATATATAATAATAAAAATTTTCATATAAATTTATCTTCATCGATAAGATACCTACAGAGCACTGATCTTAAAAAGTAGGTTCCAGAACCACACACGTAGCCACATCCCATGCATATAAAATTATAAACACAAGCATAGAGAGATACCTGGATGAATGGTCACCAAAATGGTAATTTTTTTATAATTAGTATGTGTCATTTTAACAGAAATGATAAAACGAATGTCACAAAATTAAGCAACGTCTTAGTTGGATATTCATCTGCCTCAAACCTAGGAACATCGTGCTTTTTCAGCTGTTGCCACTGATACTGTAGGTTGATACTCTGGTTTCTCTTCAGATCACATAAATCTTTCGCCTTTTACTGTAGGTTGAGGCCCCCTGGTCACCATTCTGGCCTTGTTGCAGCAACTGCACTATTTTGCCTGTGGCGCTGTCTACTAGCCCCTGCCATTCTAGAATCCCAACATCCCCACCGACATCAAGAAGTTCCATTTCAGGGGCGCGGGGCTGGCTTAGTCCATAGCGTGAGTGGTGCTTGATCTCCAGCCTGTGGGGAGCAGCGATTACAAAGCTTTTTGCTTAAATGTCAGTGACCTCTCTTTAGTGCATTTCTTATTATCTTAGTAAAGGGAGTGTCTAGCTCTCCTGGGGAACACACGTAGGTTATGAATTCTTACACCTTGCATAATAAATCCATTCTAATATTCCTACACCAAGAACCAACTCAATACCATGCCAAGAAAGTTCTGGAAACTTCAGAAATTCCACTTCATTACCATAGGCTTTCTTCATGTTCAGGTTTGCATCATCACAGAAAACTCTTAGAACCAATTGCAGTGTCTCTGCTAGACGTTAAGTCCTAAGTCACCACTGGGTCCTCCTTTTTTTTTTTTTTTAAGATTTTATTTATTTGTTTGACAGACAGAGATCATAAGAAGGCAGAGAGGCAGGCAGAGAGAGGAAGGGAAGCAGGCTCCCTGCTGAGCAGAGAGCCCGATGTGGGGCTCGATCCCAGGACCCTGGGATCATGACCTGAGCCGAAGGCAGAGGCTTTAACCTACTGAGCCACCCAGGCGCCCCTGAGTCCTCCTTTTTTAGCATACCAAACACTCCTTCCACTGCAATAACACCAAGATCCACTCACATATCTTTTTCTCACATCCTTCCTGATTATATTACTAAAGTTCTATAATCCCTTTGATGAAGAAACTATTTATTCCTAGAACAGGGTTCATATTTTACTTCTAAAGATTTTTTATTTATTTATTTGACAGAGAGAGAGATCACAAGTAGGCAGAGAGGCAGGCAGAGAGAGAGGAGAAAGCAGGCTCCCCACTGAGCAGAGAGCCCGATGCGGGGCTCGATTCCAAGACCCTGAGATCATGACCCAAGCCGAAGGCAGTGGCTTAATCCACTGAGCCACCCAGGCACCCCCATATTTTACTTCTAAACCTGGGTTTAGAGAAGACTCTAGTTATAAGCCTGAAGAGATAGTAGAGGAAGACCTTGAAGAAAGCCAGTATCATCTTTAAGGTAGATTGCCTCACATAAGGTCTGTTATGCATAGTCTTCAGCAAGAGGCGACTTTTCTTCAAAGGAAAGAGCTCTCTCTGACAGCTAGTAAGTCTCAGGAAAATTTGAGGTTTAAGATTCCCAGACTCATCCACCAAAATGTCCCTATCCCAGGTCTCAGGGGCCCTTTCTATCCCTATTGGGGGACTGATTTTCAGGATTCTGCAGAAGGGTCTACTTTTGAGTTGCCACTGAGGCCTTCTGGCTTTCAGGAGCATTCTTTAGGTTGGTAATTACTTAACATAAGCATATTGTTTTCTTTCTCTAAGGCCTCCCATATGGTTACAAAGGAGTATTCTACAACCCGAAAAATTATCACTGACTCCATACTGACTTAGAGAAGTAGGGAGTTGGTCTCCCAACTCCTTGCCCTCCATCTGCACCCAATCCCAATTAATTATAGAGAAAAACCTTAGAAATAAGCTAGTATATGGCAAGGGTTATTACTATCCCACTTATCACCAGTGATGAAAGTCTTTGCCACATTCACGTAGACAGTAGTAATCTCTTTCTTTTTTTTTTTTTTTATGATTTATTTATTTTAGACAGAGAGAGAGAAAGGATGAGTAGTAGGTGGGGCAGAGGAAGAGAGAGGCAGAGAAGAAGATTCCTTGCTCAGCTCAGAGCCTGACATGAGAATCAGTCCCAGGACCCCAAGATCATGACCTAAGCTGAAACCAAGAGTTGGAAACTAAACCCACCGAGATACTCAAGTGTCCCAACGGTAATGTAACTCTTAAATCCCGACCTATAGGTCTTTTCTCTTCCCCAGCCTGGATTTGTTGGCAAAAGCCCACTCTTGACAACCATGTGGAGTATTCCCAAGCCAAACCTCCCAGCTTTGGGAAGCATGAGTGTGTAGGTATCAGACAAATGATCCTGGACATTTTACATATGTTCTCACTCAAACTCTCAGCCCCCCCGGCTGCAGGAGGATGGGGATATCTGCTTCCTGAGGACACACACAGGTAATTCATATATGATAAAAGGTGAATGGCCAGGAAGCTTTATAAAAGATGCTCACTTTCACTAGTCATTAGGAAAATTTAAAAAAAACAATGAAATGTAAAATTTTCATCCTAAAAATGGAGCAACTGGAAAATATTGCTAAAATTCAGTATTGGTAAAAATGTAGTTAAGGGGCTATCAAATACAGTTGATGGGCACATCAACCATCTGTATCATTGATCATGTCTTACCAGTTCTGATACATGATTTTTGGAGATACAGTATTTTTGGAAACCAATTTGGTGGTGTCTATCAAAATTTTATAAGCCGATATCTTTTGATCCAATGATGTTACTTCTAAAGATATGTTCTACGAAAGGATAAGCAAATGTAAGATTTTTTACGCATACTTATTGCAGCATTGTTCTACGATCAAAATATCAGAAGCACCCTGACAACCCATCAGCAAGAGAATGCTTAAATAATTTATGGAATATCCATACTATGCAACCAGCAGACAGAGTTAAATACACCTAAGTGGAAAGGTGGTAATGAAATGTCAAACAATGAACAAGACGTAGATCGTAGTTCTATTTATGTAAAATCATGACACTAGTTAGAAGATCATAAAAAGTTTTTAAAAATAACAAGTGGTACTGGGGAGAGTAGCGTTGAAGGAGACTCTTACTTTTCCTATACATATTTCTGTGTTGTTTGAATTTTTATTATGTGCATGTGTTATCATATAATTTTTTAAAATGTAACCTGTGCTCACTCTCCTTGCAAGATGGTAGGATTGTACTACAGAATCTAATTATATGTATCTGAATCTGGTACAGAACATAGGGAATTCATTATATCGGCAAATATTAATAGTCTGCTGTTGAATTTTCACCTCAATCCATCATTAATAACCCAACACTTATTTACACTAAAGGAGCATTGCATTCCTTTGTTTTCTAGTGTGAAGAAAACAAAAGATTGCATATGATACTTCATTTCTTCCAACACAATATTTCACTTGATCTTAGCCAAAAGTCCGAGAAGCGATCTTCCAGCACAATATTTACTGATTGCCTTCCGTGCACCATGCCCTGTGCTAGGGTTTGGGTGTACATGGGCCCTGCCCTAAACTAATGAAACTTAAGATTGGCTTGAATAAACAAGCAAAAAATAAATAATAGTAAAATGAAATATATTTTGATATATGACAAAGGTCATAAAATAAAAAAGCATACTGTAAAGAATGAATTGTAGTGGACAGAATGGACGCAGGTTTAGAAAGAGTGAATGATTCCAAAGTCTGTGTTCTCTCTACCTATAAGGGAGGAAAAGCATTTTTCCTTTTCCTTTAAGTTCTTGGCCAATACCCCCTGTAATAAAAACTATGAGACTTATAAGGCAGTATATATATATATATATATATACACACACACATATACCTATATATAGGTATATAGAGAGAGGTATATAGGTAGAGAGAGAGAGAAAGCACCAAGCTGATAAGCAGGTCCGGCGTTGAAAGGCAAAAATGAAAACAAAAAGCCTCATCTTGACATCATGGAGGGAGCACTCCTCCCATCTGGGCCCAGGGGAAGGGAGAGAGGATACAGAGACGGTCACCCTCACCTTCAGATGTGAAGAGTCAGCTCTGGCTGGCTGCCTTTCTTCCTCTTTTTACCTTCATCTCAAAGAGAAGTGATGGCAACACCTGGAGCCCCGTGGGCATCCCAGATGCATGCTGTGGCTTAGCGGAGGTGTGGCATGAAGTGGTGCCTAGACAGAGCAAGAACTCTGTGCAGCCCTGAGGATCATTTGCAGACCTAGGGAAGATGGAGCAGATGCTTGATCATGAGACATGGACCTTGGAGTTAAAAGGCCTCTGTGTTCTTCGCGCTCCACATGACCACCATCAGTCTGGGTGGAGGAGTACTTGAGGAAGGATATTAAGGAAAAGTTAATGGGTCTCTCCCAGAGACTTATTTTCAGACTAGATAAGAAATCCTAGTCTGAAATCCTGAAATTTTTTTCAGACTAGGCAAGAAAAAAGGCCCCATATCCTCTACAGATCTGCTTGATTTGACCACAGCCAGAAATCTGGATGGTGTAAGGAAATGTAACACTCCCTCTGGAAAAAGTAGGCGTGGCTATACCATTAAAAAAAAAGATTGTATTTATTTATTTATTTATTTATTTATTTGAGAGAGAGAGAGAGAGATCATCAATTGGATGGGGAGCAGCAAGGGGAGAGCGGGAAACAGAATCCCTGCTGAACGGGGATCCGGACATGGGACTCCATCCCAGGACCCTGGGATCACAGCCTGAGCTGAAGGCAGATACTTAATGACTAAGCCGCCCAGGCGCCCCTGGCTAAACCATTTCTGCTCAGAGACTCCATTTCTCTCTTTGACAGGAAATGGGGATGCTGACTGGATGTCACTTTGTCTTCACTCATGGAGCATCAGCATCACAATTTCTCTAGAGAATTTGTACTGGGCCAACAACTTTACTTTGTTTGCTAACACAGCCCTGCAGGTACTACACTTATTACCACAAGACATGGCTCTTAGTGTGCACAGACTTGAAGCCATGGACTGGGATCCCTGTGCCTTTGGGATATGGATCTCGAGGACTTGATAGTGGACATCCAGTGTGAGTCCTGGAATGTGGATAGCAGGGGGACCATTAGACAGAACCCTACCACCACAATCTTTTCTTTGTGACTCAGGGCAAAATTCATTCAGCCGCCAATCAAGGGAGAGATATAAGCCATGTAATATTAAAGATGATGATGGTAATGATAGCTAATATTTATTAATGTCTCTAATAATATAACATAATATCTACTATTAGTATAATATCTACTATTAGTATTTATCTACTATTAGTATTTAATACTATGTGGCTAAAGTAAGACTAACACAAAGTGATGTGTGAAGGGGGCTCCATTAAAAGAGCAGACCCTGTGTTCTTAGAGGAAGTTGGAGTGAGAAGAGATTATTTGGTGCTGCAACACCTGCAGAGGTTCCTTCCAGTCATGGGGATTCCACTTGGGCCTTAAAGGATGGGCAGGGTTTGGGAACCACCTACAATGGGAGCCTCTCTTTCCTGATACTTCAGAAGTTTTCCAAGAACAAGGTCTGCATCTCCTCCCTCCCTCTTCCCTGCTGCTCTGCACTGCATACTGCATATTTCTCGAATGCAGAAAATGTCTTGATCCTTCCTTGGTGCCTCAGCGGTGCCCAGCAAATGGGTGTTGGACTAAAGCTGCTGCTTGCAGGGGCCCCTTGATTTGGTTAGTAAGCATGACTAATTCGGGTTAAAAGCAGAGTCTATGACCACATTCATCAAGGCTGCGGTTTAATATTTCCCTGGCACAAGTCTGGACTTGGCCTTCTCCCAGGCCAGGACTCAGGAAGGACATTCACATGTGAAGGATGAAGGCAGTATCTCTTTCTGTGGAAGCCTCTGCTGGAAATGGGAGCTGGACACATTCAGAGCGTGCACGGAGGGCCCAGAGAAAGACCCAGGCCTTTGTAGGCGACACTACTCTGGCTCCTTACGCTGTAGGATCCAGCCTTTCTCATATTATCACTTAATTATCGGCTTATGCTAATAAAGTCCCTTTAAATGACAGCTGCCCTGCAGAGTTAATTTGGAAAACTGAAGATTACAGATATAGAGATATTGCGTCATATAACAAACATTAGTAAGTAGAAGTTACCACAGTTACTTGGGTCTGGAATAGAAACAGCAGCCACGACTAGTAGAAACACAGGGGTGTGCCCAAACCGTGAACACAACAACAGATCCTTTAGGGCCAGAGGTACTTCTGGACCCCATGCTTTCCTTAGGCTTCGAGGGGAGAGCCGCTCGGGGCTCTGGGAGCTATAAGGACAGCTCAGGTGTGGCGGAATGCCACCACCTTCACCAAATTCACAAGGGTGGTGTGAGGAGTCTGCCAGTGCAATTGTCAGGTCATGTGTCTGTACTCACATACCCCTCTCCACTCACCCTTCAACACCCTTGTCCCGATGGGTGCTGAGGACCTGTGCACACATTTGCCTTCTACCCCTGGGACTGCCTTGAGGAGGCACTGGTAGGACAGCCAGAGGGCTTGGGCACAGAGACTGGGGAGAAAGTGTGTAGCCTTAAAAGGCCCTCATTGGAGAGAGCCTGCTAAAGTCTTAGTACACACGGAGATTCACACACTTACCTTATCGGATGACCCTGTGTTTGTTTCTCTTCTCCCAGCTTCTCACTTCCTGCAGGATGCAGCCCAGAGCTACCCACCACCCAAATCCCTGCTCCCCATATGCGTTCTTTTTGAAACACTTCTCATATTGCCTCTTCGCATAGTCCCTACACACAATTAAGGCATTGATGGGGTTCAGGACACATTACCCCCAAATATGGCGCCTTGGCATCTTAAGTAACTTTAGCTGAAGGAATTAAAACACACACACACACACACACACACACACCACAAGAAACACTAGATGCAAGAAGGTCACTCTGACCTCCCATCTCCCCTCTTCCCTAAAATCAGTCATAAAACTCTCATGTGAAAGGTACCCTCCTCATGCCAGGAGGAGGAAAGACATACTTATTATGGAGATGGGAATTTGGAGCCAAGAAATCTATGCAAACAAATCTTGTTAAACTCACCCTTATCTTCCTAGTTACTTCTACACTATTTACCACTCCTAGCCCAAACCCCTTCGTCTTCACAATTCTTCACAAATTTATTGGGCTTTTTTGTCTAAAAGATACAAATCTTTCTGCTCTAGTCACTTATTCTGGCCTTCATTCTCGTGTGCAGGCTCTCATGTATAGGTAAAAATTCAATATATGTGTATGCTTTTTTCCAGTTAATCTGGCTTTGCCAGTTTAATTTTCAGACCCAGCCATGGACATTAAGAGGCTTGAAGAAAACTTCTTCCTCACTTATGGCATCAAAGAGACAGGATTCGTGGGAGGGAGATGTTTTAAAGCGGAAACATCTGGAAGGGGCAAAACAGAACAGAAGTGGTATGCTGACGTATAGGGGAAGGGATGGATGGCTTTTCTTTCCCATTTTTTCCTTCCTTCCTTTTTCCCGAAGGACTGGTCCTCTTACTGGGTAAGAAGTGCCTAAGCTTAAGGCTCTTAACCATGGTTTATGGTGTTAAAAGTCTGGTCCATCTATCTATAAGGATTTGATGTAAGGGTTACATTTTATTCTACTGAAAAAAGAGACATCCATTATCATTCTCTTTCTCCTTTTCTTCCTTTACCCCTTTCACGAAATTATTTTGCCAGGTTTCCTATGGCAAACTATGTCTCAGATTCTACCTTGTCCGTCATTAGTTGTTTTCCTCTAGCAAGAAATATTACCGAAATTATATGTAAAGAAATGCCTTGCTTTAGAATTGCTAAAACAAAACAACACAAAAATGCTCCTGAGCTGATTGAGAATATATCCTAGCATGAACTGATCAAATATCAGTGAACTGATTTATCTCTCAAAATGTGTCACTAAAGGATGTATATGTTTAAAGGTAAAAATCATTATTCTCATACAAATATAAAATGAACATGTGTCAAAGGTTTTATTTAATTATTTCACGAGCTAATGGAGAAACCAGCAAGTTATTATAATTGGTTTGAAGGAGAATTCAAAGAAGAGAGCTAAATAGGTGTGTTTAGATCGCTGAAATGAATTGACATATGGATAAAAACTGGTTTTTTACACCAGGGTGGGGAGAAAAATCAATTACCCCTCCACTGCACAGAATTCATCTGCACATTTATGGCCAAGAGTCATTTGCATTGTTCTCTGTTATCTCCCATTTACAGAGTTATAAACAGATCAAGGAAAATCAAAGGAGGAGGTAACTTGGAAAGATGTGCAAGATAGAATGCTCAGTAACTTTTTTTTTTTTTGCCATTTCAAAGTCTTGCACAAATTTTCCTGAATGTTAAGTCAAGATGCTTAATTCTTTGTCTACAGTGTATAGTTTGTATTTGTTAAAGGGCAATCTGATACTGGGCGCCTGGGTGGCTGCATCAGTTAAGCATCTGACTTGGTTCAAGTCATGATCTCTGGGTCCTGGGATCAAGTCCTCTTTAAGGCTCTCTGCTCAGTGGGGAGTCTGCTTCTCTCTTTCTCTCTGCCCCTCCCTCAACTTGTAATTCATTATCTCTCTCTCGAATAAATAAAAAAAATCTTTTTTAAAAATCTGATATTTCTGTTATGGCTTTTTATTATTATTCAGAATGAAGAGTGGAGTTCTAGCTTTGTATTGGTGTGTGCAATTTATTATCTGTAAAATTTGTGGTTTTTAAAATTTTTAAATTTAAATTCAATTTAAAATACACTGTAGTGTTAGTTTCAGAGGTAGAATTTAGTGATTCCTCAGTTGCATAAAACACCCAGTGCTCATTACATCACATGCCCTCCTTAATGCTCATCAACCATTTAGCCCACCCCCACCACCCACCTTCCCTCCAGCAACCCTCAGTTTGTTTCTTATAGTTAAGAGTCTCTTATGATATGTCTCTCTCTCTGTTTTCATCTTATTTTATTTTTCCTTCCTTTCTCATAGGTGCATTTGTTCTGTTTCTTAAATTCCACATTTGAGTGAAATCATATAGTGTTTATCTTTCACTGATTACTTATGTCGCTTAGCATAATACCTTCACATTGTTGCAAATGGCAAGATTTCATTCTTTTTGATAGCTGAGTAATATTCCAGTGTATATAGATATCACCTCTTCTTTATCTATTCATCAGTAGATGGACATCTGAGCTCTTTCCATATTTTGGCTATTGTGGACATTGCTGCTAAAAACATTGGGGTACAGGTGCCCTTCAGATTATTGTTTGTATCCTTTGGATAAATGACAAATAGTGCAATTGCTGGGTCATAGGGTAGCTCTATTTTTAACTTTTTGTGGAACCCCCATACTGTTTTCCACAGTGGCTATACCAGTTTGCATTCCCACCAGCAGTGTTAAGAGGGTTCCCCTTTCTCTGTATCCCCACCAAAAATCTGTTGTTTCCTTAGTTGTTAATTTTAGCTATTCTGACAGGTATGAGGTAATATCTCACTGATATTTTTGTTTTGATTTGCATTGCCCTGATGATGAGATAATGAGTGATGTTGAGCATCTTTCCATGTTTCTGTTAGACACGTGTGTGTTTTCTTTGGAAAAATGTCTATTCGTGTCTTCTGCCCATTTTCAAACTGAATTATTTGGTTTGGTTTTACAAGCTTGCTCTCTCTCTCTCTATATATATATATATATATACACACACTTTTTTTTTTTGGTTACTAACACTTTATCAGATATGTTATTTGCAAATATCTTCTCCATTCCATAGGTTGCCTTTTAGTTTTGTTGATGTTTCCTTCACTGCGTAGATTTTTATTTTGATGAAGTCCCAATAGTTTATTTTTGCTTTTGTTTCCCTTGCCTCAGAAGACATATCTAGTATGAAGTCGCTGTGGTCAATGTTAAAGAAGTTACTGCCAGTGTTCTCCTCTAGGACTTGTATGGTTTTAGGGCTCACATTTAGGTCTTTAATCCATTTTGAATTTATTTTTGTGTATGGTGTAAGAAAGTGGTCCAGTTTCATTTTTCTGAATGTTGCTGTCCAGTTTTCTCAACACCACTTGTTGAAGAGACTGTCTTTTTTCTGTTGGATAGCCTTTCTTGCTATGTAGAAGATCAATTGACTGTAGAGTTGAGGGTCCATCTCTGGGTTCTCTCTTCGTTCCATTGATCTATGTGTCTGTTTTTGTGCCAGTACCATACTGTCTTGATGAGTACTGCTTTGTAACAGAGCCTGAAGTCTGGAACTGTGATGCCTCCAGATTTGGTTTTCTTTTTCAACACTCCTTTGGCTATTCAGGGTCTTTTCTGGTTCCACACAAATTTTAGGATCATAGGTACCAACTCTATGAAAAATGCTGGTAGTATTTTGATAGTGATTGCATTGAATGTGTAGATTACTGTGGGTAGCATAAGCATTTTCACAATATGTGTTCTTCCAATCCATAAGCATGGAATGTCTTCCCATTTCTTTGTGTCTTCTTCAATTTCTTTCATAAATGTCCTATAGTTTTCGGAGTACAGATCATTTACCTCTTTGGTTAGGTTTCCTCCTAGGTATCTTATGGTTTTTGGTGTGATTGTAAGTGGGATTGATTCCTTAATTTCTCTTTCTTCTGCCTCTTTGTTAGTGTATAGATATGCAGTTGACTTCTGGGCATTGATTTTATATCCTGTTACTTTGCTGAGTTCCTCTATCTGTTCTAACAATTTTTGAGTGGTGTCTTTTGGGTTTTCTACATAGTGTATCATGTTGTCTGCAAAGAGTGAAAGTTTGACTTCTTCTTTGCTGGTTTGAATACCTTTTACTTCTTTTTTGTTGTCTGACTGCTGAGGCTAGGACATCTAGTACTATGTTGAACAACAATGGCAAAAGTTGACATCCCTTATGATTTCCTGACCTTAGGGGGAAAGCTCTCAGTTTTTCCCCAGTGAGGATGATATTCACTGTGTATTTTTCATATATGGCTGTTATGACATTGAGGTATGTTCCTTCTATCCCTACGCTATGGAGAGTTTTTAATCAAGAAAGGATGCTGGGGGCGCTTGGGTGGTTCACTGGGTTAAAGCCTCTGTCTTCGGCTCAGGTCATGATCCCAGGGTCCTGGGATCGAGTCCCGCATTGGACTCTCTGCCTGGCAGTGGTTCTGCTTCACCCTTTCTCTCTGCCTGCCTCTCTGCCTACTTGTGATCTCTGTCAAATAAATAAATAAAATCTTAAAAAAAAAAAAGAAAAAAAGGATGCTGCATTTTGTCAAATGCTTTTCCTGCATCTATTGAGAGGATCATATAGTTCTTGTCCTTTCTTTTATTAATGTGGTAAATTGCATTAATAATAATCACATGAGGGCGCCTGGGTGGCTCAGTGGGTTAAGCCTCTGCCTTTCGCTCAGGTCATGATCCCAGGATCCTGGGATCGAGCCCCGCATCGGGCTCTCTGCTTGGCAGGGGGCCTGCTTCCTCCTCCTCCTCTCTCTCTCTCTACGCCTGCCTCTCTCCCTACTTGTGATCTCTATCTGTCAAATAAATAAATGAAAAATTTAAAAAAAAAAAAAATAATAATCACATGAACTATTCTTGCAGCACAGAAATAAATCCCACTTGGTAATGGTGAATAATCCTTTTAATGTACTGTTGGACCCTATGAGCTAGTATCTTGGTGAGAATTTTTGCATCTATGTTTATCAGAGATATTGGTTTGTAATTCACCTTTTTGGTGGGGTCTTTGTCTAGTTTTGGGATCAAGGTGATGCCGGCCTCATGGAATGAGTTTGGAAAATTTCCTTCCATTCCAATTTTTTGAAACAGTTTCAGAAGAATAGATGTTAATCCTTCTTTAAATGTTTGGAAGAATTCTGGTGGGAGGTCATCCAACCCTGGACTCCTGTTTGTTGGGAGATTTTTATTACTGCTTCAATTTCTGTGCTGGTGATGGATCTATTCAGGTTTCCTACGTCTTCCTGTTTCAGTTTTTGTAGTTTATATGTTTCTAGGAATGCATCCATTTCTTCCAGGTTGCTTAATATGTTGGCATATAATTGCTCATAATATCCTACTATAATTGTATTTCTTTGGTATTGTGATCTTTCCTCTTTCATTCATGATTTTATTTACCTGAGTCCTTTCTCTTTTCTTTCTGATAAGTCTGGCTAGGGGTTTATCAATCTTACCAATTCTTTCAAAGAACCAGCTCCTAGTTTTGTTGATCTGTTCTACTGTTTTGTGTGTTTTTTTTTTTTTCCATTATCACTGACTTCTGCTAGAATCTTTATTATTTTTCTTCTCCTACTGGATTAGGCTTTATTTGCTGTTCTTTTCCCAGTTCCTTTAGGTGCCAAGGGTAGGTTGTATATTTGAGACTTTTCTTGTTTCTTAAGAAAAGCCTGTATTGCTACATACTTCCTTCTTAGGACTGCCTTTCCTGCATCCGAAAGGTTTTGAACTGCCGTTATTTTCATTTTCATTTTCTCTCATTTATTTTTTTAAATTCTTCTTTAATTACCTGGTTAGCCCATTCATTCTTTAGTAGGATAATCTTTAACCTCGTGTTCCTTCCAAATTTTTTCTTGTCATTGAGCGCAAGTTTTAAAGCGTTGCAGACTGAAAATTGCATGGTATCTCAATCTTTTTTGTATTGGTTGAGACCTGATTTATGACTCAGTATGTGATTGATTCTGGAAAATGTCCCATGCACACTTGAGAAGAATTTGTATTCTGTTCCTTTAGCGTAGAATGTGCTGAATATATCTGTTAAGTCCATCTGGTTCAGTGTGTCATTCTAGGACCTTGTTCCCTTGTTGACTTTTTGCTTAGATGATTTGTCCATTGTCATGAGTGGGTGTTAAAGTCCCCTACTGCTATTGTATTATTATCAATCTGTTTCTTTTCTATTAAATGGTTCATATATTTTGCTGCTCCCAAGTTAGGGGGATAAATATTTACAATTGCTAGATTTTTCTGTTGGATAGACTTTTTTTTATTATGATATAGTGTTCTTCTTCATCTCTTATTATAGTGTTTGGTTTAAAATCTAGTTTGTCTGATATAAGGACTGCTACCCCAGCATTCTTTTGATGTCCATTATCATGATAAGTGGTTCTCCACCTGCTCACTTTCAATGTGGAGGTGTCTTTGGATGTAAAATGAGTCTCTTGTAGACAGCATATTGATGGGTCTTATTTTTTATCCAATCTGATACCCTCTATCTTTTGATTGCAGCATTTAGTCCATTTACATTAAGAGTAGTTATTGAAAGATGTGAATTTAGTGCCATTGTATTAACGGTAAAGTTGCTGTTGCTGTATATTGTCTCTGTTCCTCCTAGTCTTTGTTACTTTTGGGGTCTCTCTTCGTTCAAAGGATCCCCTTTAATATTTCTTGCAGGGCTGGTTTAGTGTTCACAAATTCCTTTAGTTTTTGTTTGTCCTGGAAACTCTTTATCTCTCTTTCTATTCTGAATGACAGCCTAGCTGGATATAGTATTCTTGGCTGCTATTTTTCCCATTTAGCAGGCTGAATATATCATGCTAGTCCTTTCTGACCTGCCAGGTCTTTGCAGACAGGTCTGCTGCCAGCCTTATGTTTCTACCCTCGTAGATTAAGGATCTCTTGTTTTGAGCAGCTTGCAGGATTTTCTCTTTATCTCTGAAATTTGCAAACTTTACTATTATACATGGAGGTGTTGACCTATTTTTATTGATATTCAGGGGGGTTCTCTGTGCCTCCTGGATTTGAATGCCTATTTCCTCCCCCAGATCATGGAAGTTCTCAGTTATAATTTGTTCAAATAAACCTTCTGCTCCTCCTTTTCTATCCCCCTCCATATCTTCTGGGACCCCTATCATCCAAATATTATTTCACCTTATGGAATTGCTGAGTTCTCCAAGTCTCCCTTCATGATCCAGTAGGTGTCTTTGTCACTTCTTTTCAGCTTCTTTACTTTCCATCATTTGATCTTCTATATCACTGATGCCCTCTTCTGCCACATTTATCCTTGCCTCCATTTGTGACTGCATCTCAGCAATTACATTTTTAATTTGAGCCTGATTAGATTTTACTACTTTTATTTCTATGGTAAGGGATTCTCTAGTGTCTTCTGTACTTTTTCTAAGCCCAGCTAGTATCTTTATAATTGTAGCTTTAAATTCTAGTTCAGACATCTTACTTATATCTGTATTAAATCCCTGGAAATAAGTACTACCTCCTGTTCTCTCTTTTGGCGTGAATTCTCTATTTCAACATTATGTCCAGAAAAGAATAGAAGGAAGAGAGAGAAAATACAACAACAACAACAACAGGAAAACACACACACACACACACACACACACACACAGACATACACATAACAAACCAGAAAAAAAAAAAAAAAATAAGAGAAAATCAAACAAGAAGTAAAACAGAACATGACAAAAAACTAGATCCTGGGTATACTTTGGTCTGCTTGTTAAAAGAAACTAGATCCCAAAATAGGAAAGAAAGAAAAACTTATATACAAAAATAAAACAAAATAAAATACAATGAAAAAAACCCAAATGAAAATATATAACTATATAACTATATATATAAATTAAAATTAAATAAGAATAAAAAGGAATTGAAAAAATAAGAAAATAGCTGGAAAAAACCTGAAAAACTAAAGAATAAAAAACAAAAACAAAAAACTACAAATGCTATATACTGTTTTCCCCAAGAGCTGAAGTTTTACAGCTCTCCATGATCCGTAAACTTGGCACTAGCAGTTGTTCCTGCTGGTCTTTTGAGGGAGGGGCCTGTTGGCGCTGCTTCTCAGGTGCCCTTGCACTTGCAGAAATTCACTACCCTTGTCAGGGGGCTGGACTCAGTGTCAGCAGCTCCGAATTCCACTATGTGGCGCTATTTTGCTCCCTGAAGGTTCTCAGCACTAGTAGCTGGGATGAAAATGCCAGGGCCCCAATCTCTGGCCCCGGAGCTGAAAATCCACACCCCCCAACCCCTACTCTTCAGAGAGCCCTCACAGAAAATTAGTCAATCACTTTTGTCTCCCTTGTTTCCATCTGAACTCTGTGTTCCGCTGTGACCAAGTGTTTTTATCTCAGGCGTGTGACTGATTTTTCAAGTGTCCAAATTTTACAAATTTCTACAGTGCAGACCCATGCTGTTCTTACGGGGCTTTTGCCTGGGTTCTGCCTTTTGCTGGTTCCCTGCCGGTAGAGGGGTCACCCAACAAGTGGTTCACGGCTTATGGCAACACCAGCAGAAAGCAGGCATTCAGACTCGCTGTTTTTCTGCCAGATTTTCTGCTCTGATGCCTCGGAACTCTGCCACACTCAGACAGCCCTGTTCTCCTTGTGACCCCGGGGGTCCTGAGACTTCACCGTCCTACCTGGGATTCTCCCCCTCACCCCGCCCCTTTGCCAGTTGAGCACCTATAAGCCAGAGATGTCCCCCACTGTAGCAGACTCCTAAAAGTTCCAATTTTGCATTCTGCTGCTTATAATACTTTGCAGTAGTCTCCTTAAGCTGACTCCTTCCCTACTGCTGTATTGTCCAGTATATCACCCCGGATTCAAGCCTCCACACATCCTACCTTCCCAAAAGTTGTCGCTTTTCTATTTGTAGGATTACAGCATTTCTTTTCTCAGATTTGCGATTGACTTTGCAAGTGTCAGAATGATTTGCTAACTAGCTAGCTAATTCCAGGGACCAGATGAACGCAGGGTCCCCTACTCCCCTACCCTCTTAACTCTTCAGGCCTAAGATTTGTATTTGACGAAGAAGAAAATGATGACTGTAAAACATTTTTTTGCTAATCTGAATATGTTACATGTAAGTATATGTTACTGAGGAATATGACAGATGGATATATCAATGTTAGGAGTGGAAATAAAAGCACAAGATTTCCATTTAAATTTGAGTTTCAGATAAATAATGACTTTTTAGTATTAGCGTGTGTCAAATACTGTAAGAAAAAGGAAAAATGCCTGTTGGGTAGACAACTACACTTCCACCTTACTAAACTAGGTTTTACTCTGATTTTTTTTTGAATTATGAAGAGATGGTGGTTGCAGGGCATGGAATAAGCTGAAAGTTTTAGAGGCCTTTAAACTTTACGTTATTACTCATTGTAGTCAAGGAAAAAGTTTTCATCAACTCACTTAGGGTTCCTAGCTAGATATGAAAATGAAAGCTGCAAAGACAGAGGAACAGGAGAAAATCATTCACATACATTTAACATAGTTTTATATGACATAACAGTCTTCCTAAGAAAATGAAGATCCAGAGAGTAGGTTAATTTGAGTAATTTTATGCTAGGCTGATGAAGAGTGAGTAGTCGTGAAGAAATATGACAGGTCAGAGTGTGAGGTAAATGTAGTAAACTATAGGAAACCTAGCAAGACCTATTCAGTCAGAGTCTTCTTTGTGTTCCTTTGACTTCAGAGGTAAGAATGCTCCTTTCTGGGTATAGGGAGGAGCCTCTCTTCTTTATTATTATTATTGTTGTTGTTTTAATTTTTAATTTTTAATTTTTTTATTAACATATAACGTATTATTAGCCCCGGGGGTACAGGTCTGTGAATCACCAGGTTTACACACTTCACAGCGCTCACCATAGCACATACCTTCCCCAATGTCCATAACCCCCCTCCCACTCCCTCCCACCCTCCCCCTGGCCCCCCTCAGTTTGTTTTGTGAGATTAAGAGTCTGTTATGGTTTGTTTCCCTCCTGATCCCATCTTGTTTCATTTATTCTTTTCCTACCCCCCAAACCCCTCACATTGTCTCTCAACTTCCTCAAATCAGGGATATCATATGTTAATTGTCTTTCTCTGATTGACTTATTTCGCTAAACATAATACCCTCTAGTTCCATCCACGTCATCACAAATGACAAGATTTCATTTCCTTTGATGGCTGCATAGTATTCCATCATATATATATATCTCACATCTTCTTTATCCATTCATCTGTTGATGGACCTCTAGGTTCTTTCCATAGTTTGGCTATTGTGGATATTGCTGCTATAAACATTTGGGTGCACGTGAGAGGGGTTTCTCTTAAGGGTTTTGTGACCCGTTTCAGGAAAGAAGAGGTGAGTGAGGTATCAAAGTGACTTTCCTTCTTTTACTGTTTTTTCAAACAACTTCAATTTAAAATATTCAATATGCTAATATACCATATTTTGGTGTAGTATGTCCTGAAGCCCATCGTTATCCAAACAATGCTAAGCAATAATTATTTCTTGCATTTCTGCATGAGCACCACCAGGCCCAACTGCCTAGGAGGGAAGGGATCTGGCCACGTCATAACTTCTTCTCAGGCAGGAATGGTGAGCCTGTGGTGACATCCAATCGCATTTGCTTATATCACTTTAGGCAGGTTCAATTATGATAACCAATCACAACTTTCTAGCTCTTTCAGGACAGTAAAAGACACATTCCTCCTTTTTTTCTCAAAAAAAAAAAAAAAAACTAAATAGCAAGTGTAACTGTGGGATATAGAAGGACACCTTATGGGCATTGGACAAATATGACATGTTTTCTCCCTATGGCATTATCATAATTTATTTTTTTGCACAGGGTGAGACCTTGTTCTGCTCAATAGTTCGCAATGTGGGAAAGGAAGAGTGTTTCTTATAACACCAAGCAAGGCTATAATTGTGTGAAGAAAGACAGTGAAATTTTGCAAGAGTTTCAGAGGTAGAGTCAACACTTTGATGTATGTGATTAAATAGAAGAATAAATTGAAGCAGGCAGTGAGAATGACGCCCAGACTTATGGGATTTGTAGATGAATGAATGGTAGGGCCATTACTGAGCTGTAAAACAGAGGAGGAGAAGCAGCTTTGGCTTGTGTGTATAAGAGACTGTGTATAGGTGGGATCTGAATTTCGTTACTTTTCTCTCTTGCATATTTCCCTTCCCTTCAAGTGCTTTTCCACATTCTGAATAATTTTACTGAGCAAACTACTTTAAATTTTAGTTTATTTTCTCTTTTACTCATTTTTTTTTTTTTAGATTTTATTTATTTATTGGACAGAGAGAGACACAGCGAAAGAGGGAACACAAGTAGGGGGGAAGTGGGAGAGGGAGAAGCAAGCTTTCAGCTGAGCAGGGAGCTCAATGTGGGGCTCAATCCTAGAACACTGGGATCATGACCTGAGCTGAAGGCAGATGCTTAACGACTGAGCCACCAAGGTGCCCTTATTTTCTCTTTTAAGAAACTGGATATCTGTATTATCCCATCAGAGTTTTTGATCCACCTAAGATTATCAGTGTTTCCATAATGAATTCCTATAAATTCCAAACCAAAGTAAATAAACATGAAACTGTAATCACCCTATTGAAAACCAACCTCATGCTTTGGAGCCAAAATATAACCAACAGGAAGACAGTTTGGGATAAAGACGAACAAGAGCTTTATTGCTTTGCAGGGTAAAGGAAGTTGCTGCAGGCTAAGGCCTTCTTAACAGCAAGCCTACTCTAGGAGGAAGGGGCTGGCGGGGTGCGGAGAGAAGACAGTGTGTATAGGGAAATACGGTCTAGCTGGTTTTGACAGGAATTATGTACCGCTGCCAGCTCCTTTGTCATGTCTTCAGGATGGTGCTGGGATCCTGAAACAAAAGGCTAAGCAGAGGGGTGCCTGGGTGGCTCAGTGGATTAAGCTGCTGCCTTCGGCTCAGGTCATGATCTCAGGGTCCTGGGATAGAGTCCCGCATCCGGCTCTCTGCTCCGCAGGGAGCCTGCTTCTGCCTCTCCGCCTACTTGTGATCTCTCTCACTGTCAAATAAATAAATAAAATCTTTAAAAAAAAAAAAGGCTAAGCAGAGAGGAAAGGAGGTTTACAGAAGAGAGGGAAAAGGTTACTTAGTTTAAAACGAAGCTTCAGTGAGGTATTAGTGTAGCCATTTTGATTTTTGTTCAACTTTATGCATTTAAGCAGTTTCAACCCTACTGGGCCTTGTTGAAGTGAAATGCACAATTTCCTGTGAGGGTCTTTTGACATACTGAAAATAGTTTGGAGGTTCCTGCCCTCCAGCACCACCTCACCCATGTGCCTGAGTCACAATTAGTGCCCTATAAATAACTGCTGAGATATAAATCTTTTTGCATATCTCATTTAGCTCTAATGTACAATTCTAAGATTTACTAGAAACTTCTTTTCTACTGAATCACCCACTAGTACCAAAATTGATTTTGATTAAGTAAGGTTTATTTTGTTTTCTTACATAACGAATGTTGCCCAATTAGTTACAACTTATCTATTATAACAACACTAACAAGAGAGGACCATGTCACAATTCAGTTTAAAATCTGATGGCTTCCCGCATGGAACAAGATCAAAACTCAGTTTACGTCCCTGGATGGTTGGCTTCTGTCTACCCTTCCAGGTAATTTCACTTTTATTTTGTCCTCCAAAACATGCACTGAATGTACACCTCTGCCTGAAGTGCCAGTTTCTTTGCTTTTCATCTACTCCTATTCTCACTTTACTCATATTGAAAAACCAAACTCAAATGTCACCACGCCTCAGGTTTTATTTGGACTCCTCCAGGATCGACATACAGCCCACTCAAAGACCGAAGCAAATAATGTCGGCTAAAGAAGTGAGTTTTTTAATATTGTATTCCAAGAAACTTATATTGGATTATCAACCCAAACTCTTCTAGATTACAATTGATTTAGTCAATTAAAAAAAAAAAAGACTGCTAGCATCCTTGAGAAGAAAATCTTTAGTAATATCCTTTGGAAATTAAGCACAGAACATATTCTTTTATTCCTTTTTTTTCTTTAATCCAAAGTATTTTTAAAAATTTTTATTTGTTTATTTGAGAGAGAGAGTGAGAGAGAGAGAGCATGAGAGAAGAGAAGGTCAGAGGGAGAAACAGACTCCCCATGGAGCTGGGAGCCCAATGTAGGACTCGATCTTGGGACTCCAGGATCATGACCTGAGCCAAAGGCAGTCGCTTAACCAACTGAGCCACCCAGGTGCCCTAATCCAAAGTATTTTTCATGTAAAATAACCAGATATATTTTATAAACATATCTCCAAAAAAACTTGTTTTAAATTATTGTACCTTTTGTTATGACAGTTAACACTCAATTTAGATGATAAAGCTGCCACTAGTGGATGAATAGCATGCTATACTCATTAAGTGTTCTACTAGCTGGGAATACAGTGGTAAACTGCAGATCAGGGCTTTTCTCCCTAAATTTACATACTTTCATTTTAGTTGGAGTTAGGGAGATGGCCAATAAATGAATAAGTCATATATCAAAGTAATCATGATCTACAGAGACTTAAAGTTTTGGATAGGATGATTAAGTAACCACTTTAGAATGGAGGATTAGGGCGGGGGTGGGGGAGCTCTCTGAACAGACAATAGTCAAGCTGAGTTCTGAAGATGAGGACAATGCACAGTTCAGGGGAAAGTGCATTCCAAGCAGAGGGACCTGAGGCATAGTGGTGAAACAGAAGTGGTAGATGAGGTAGGTGAAGAGACACACATAGATCAAGTAATTCTTTGTAAGTAGGAGTGCAGATTTAAATCTCCAAGTAGGGGTACCTGGGTGGCTCAGTGGGTTAAAGCCTCTGCCTTCGGCTCAGGTCATGATCCCAGCGTCCTGGGATCGAGCCCTGCGTCGGGCTCTCTGCTCAGTGGAGAGACTGCTTCCCTTCCTCTATCTCTCTGCCTGCCTCTCTGCCTGCTTGTGATCTCTGTCTGTCAAATAAGTAAATAAAATCTAAAAAAAAAAAAAAAAAAATCTCCAAGTAAAGGAGAAGCCATTGGCAGACTTTAAGAAAGGAATCAACATACTCTAGATTATACTTTTTGTGGTTGTTTGTTTTATAAAATCACTTTGGAAGCTGTATAGAGAATGGATTTGGCGAGGGATGAGGCCAATAAGGCAGTAGTAGTCCAATCCACAGATGATTTCAGCTCAGACTATGATGGAAAATGGAGAGATTTATCCAATTTTGGAAGTTGAGTCAATAGAATTTGCTGACCCAATTTATTGAGGGGAAGTAGAAGAAGTGTAAATTCATTTCAGAATACTTTTCAGCCTATTTATGTGGTTCTTAGGACTCTTCGTAACATCATATAGGTTCCTCATTAGGGAATATTTTGACACATGTTCATTTTATATTTGTGTTTGCACACAAATATATTTGTGTGATCTTACTGTTTAAAAATAACCAATCTTTAAGAGGTAAAATGGGTTGAACAGTGAATAGGAAAAGAGGAGCACAAGCAGCATGTGTATACACTTTAATGAAGTTTGGATTAGTGGTCATGTTCTTTTATTACTCCTCCTACATTGCTCTGGGGGAACTACCCAAAACCAAGCGCATGCCGTCTCAGTGCAACCGACAGAGAAAGCACCCGCTTGGTCCAGATACGACCTTTTCAGAAGGCCGGAGCCATGAGTCCCTGCACACTGACACAACGCAAGCCCAACCATGCCCAAGATCTGCCTGCGGCTCTAGCCAACCAGTTTCCAACATCCTTGGGAGAGAACACCGGAGTGCTGACGTCAGCGCGCAGTGGAAACTGGGAATGTTGTGACGTCAATGCGCTGCGCTAGCTTCCCGCCTTGACTGGTTTTCCTCCTTTGCTCTGGGAGCCGCTCTAAGTGTGTGGAGGGTGTTTGCCCTGATGTCATCCTGCACTGCGGCCCGGCCCTACTCAGGTGTGAGAGGAGGTCTGGATCCTGCGTTCGTGGTGAGTGAGCTGTCTTTGCTTTGGTCTTCTCCTGGCTCTCTGGCCCTTCCACCACTCCTGAATCCTCATAACCCTCGGAGTAGGTACCTTTCAACGTTAAAGGACCAAAGGCTCTGAGTGGAATTTGCACAAGATTACACAGCAGAGCTGTGTTCTAGATTGTGTTCTCTTCTCCACAAAAGGAACGCAATCATCTCTTACTCATGAAATGTTTTGAGGTGGTGCATGTAGTGTAGCTTATAGCCTCCTTACCAATGTTGAGTCTGTCCATCCACTCCAGAGGAAGAACTAATGTGTTTTTGGAGTAATGTTGGAGTCTGGAGCTCACAGCCAAGAAAGAATTCTTCAGATGTCTTGAGTGCGGAAAGGTGGTTTTATTAAAGCCTGGGGACTGACTGAGGGCAGGAAGAGCTGCTGCTCCTGGACTGTGAGGAGCAACTGATTATATACTTTGGGGCTGGGAAGTAAAGGGAAGTGCCAAAAAGAGTTTCATATGCTAAAGAAGACTTACAAGACACTGAGGCCTTGCTGTTGTCCAGTTAAGGTTGTTTTTCCCTCTAGCACGGCATTAACATTGAGATAGTTGGGAACTTCTTCCTCTGCCTGCCTCAAATATTTGTAAATGGAATGCAGGTTATAAGGACATTTAATTTTATCTACATTTTCTTCTGCCTTTGTTTCCCACATCAGGACCAGTTAGTTCTGCTTTCTAGCTGGGTCCCAGGCATCTCCACACAAAGGAGAAACAGAGTGCTGAGCAAAAGGACTGACGCTGAGAACTGCAGATCTTACCCAGAAAAAGGTGAAGTCAAAAATGTAGACATCTCAGCTGCACCCTACCAGTCACCCATGCAGGACCCTATCCAATTGTGCACTTTCTCTCACCTAGTAGGTGCAGGTGTTGGCAGGGCTGTAATCCTGCCAACAGGGGACTCTAGGGGAGAATCTGTTTCCTTACTTGTTCCACCCACTAGAGGCTGCCTATATTCCTTGGCTTGAGGTCTCTTATTCCATCTTCAAAGCCAGCAGTGTCGCACCACTCTGAGCATTCTTCTCTGGTCCCATCTCCTCCTAACTGTGAACTCAGCCAGGAAGGTTTCTCCAGTTTGAAGGATCTGTGCAATTAGATTGGGCTCACCTGGATAATCCAGGATAATCTTTCCACCTTAACATACTTAATCACTTTTTCCTTTTACCATGTAAACTGACATATATTCACAGTTCCAGGAATTAGACAAGGATATCTTTGAAGACCATTATTCTGCTTACCACATTCTGGGTCTTTTCTTGCTCTTATCTTTAGCTTCTCATTTACTCTTCAGCATCAGCCAGGTGAAGTCTTTCCTCAGAAACATCAGTGGCCTTCTAGAAGTAGGGTAATCATATATGGTCCAAACTTAGACACTTTTGAGAGTGAAAGAGTACTGCTAACATTTACAGCAGGTCAGCAGGTGTACACTGGACTGATAAGACATGGCAGGATGAAATGGGTGTGTGCGCTGTAGAGACTGTACCCTGAGTTGGACCAACTATATTATGGACTTCTACCCTCTAGCCTGGTCTCTTAGAGATCAAGGAGATGTTGGGAGGCTTTACTTCCCTCAGAAAACCCATGCTTTAGGGTTTAGTTGGGACACTATTTGACTCAACAGACAAAACAGAATTTTTTTTTTCTCCACTGTTTTAACAACATATAAATAACAATTTACAAAAAAATAATGTTTACACTAGGAACATTAGACTTTTATCTGTGATATATATTGCAAATATTAACTCCCAGTTTGACATTTTTAAAAATTTTGTTTATGATGAAGGCTTCTTTAATGGGTAATTCCAATATGCCCTATAGCTACATGACTGAAGATGAAAACAACTCAGGATTAGGAAACTGGGGATCTACTCCTATTGGACTAGTCAATGGCGATTTTCAGCTTTGAGGAGAAAGGAAAAAACATACTAGAATAAGGATTCTGTAGCTTTTCCTTTATCTGAGTAAGGCTTTCCATTTCAAAATCTGTTAATCCTAGATCATAGATGGACCCAGAAGACATTTCAGGAAATCACCTTGTGATATTATTATACAGATAGGTTAAGTGTTATGCCCAAGGTTAATTCTTACTTTGCAGTTGCAAAATAGTGGCTTTCCAATTCTATCACATCCTCTACATTTTTCTGTATAAAAGAGCTTTACTTTCCCCACTCTATACTGTTTCCTTTTTGTCTTCTTGTATTTTTAATGAATATCGTTATGAACTTCCAGCTTTTGTTTTTATTTACTCAATGTGATATAATTCATTACTGTCTATATTCTTTTTTGACCCTCAAATTGTCTGGCCAAATTTGGCCAGTGGGAGACTCTGTAAGTAATTCCTGTAACCTTTGACATATTTCCATCAGCCTTTGAGTTCTTCCTTGTTCCCTTGCACAAGATATTTCAGGCTCATCTTTACTTTACCTGCCCCAGATCTGAACTGCAATTTCTCTAAGGAGCTGTGGTTCCTTTCAGTGAAGTATAATATTTAGAGACCAAGAACTGTACTTTAGGTGTACACATTGCTGCAGGGGTGTCACTGCCTCTTGATCCTTTTAGTTTTCTGTTGGCATGTCCCACTTTTTCATTGAAAAAAATTTTATTTATTTATTAGAGAGAGAGAGGGCGAGCAAGAACTGGGAGGAAGGGAGCAGAGGGAAAGAGAGAAGCAGACTTCACGCTGAGCAGGGAGTCAGATGTGGGGCTTGATCCTAGGACCCCAGGATCATGATCTGAGTTGAAGGCAGATGCTTGACTGAACCACCCAGGGTCCCCACCTCTTTTTCACTCTTTAGTTTGGCTGAGTAGTATTTCACTCTGGCGAAAAAAAAATTTTTTTTTAACCAGTCTCCTATTGAAGAAAATTTAGGTTATTTCAGTATTTTACTATTACAAATACTGTCATGATGAATAGCCTTGTGCATATGTTGTTTCAGATCTGTGATTTTGTATCTTCAGGGAGAATTGCTACATTAAAAGGTACCTTTACATTAAAAGGTAAATGTGAATGTAGCTTCGTTAGATACTGCCAAATTCTTCTCAAAAGTCATATTGTATTTCCACCAGTAGTAGATGATATTATCCTTTTCCCACAGTCTCATCAGCAGAATTATAGAATATGTTATGAAACTTAAATATTTCTGCAAACATGATAGATGAGAAATGGTATCTAAATGTAGTATTGGGGCGCCTGGGTGGCTCAGTGAGTTAAGCCTCTGCCTTCGGCTCAGGTCATGATCTCAGGGTCCTGGGATCGAGTCCCACATCAGGCTCTCTGCTCGGTGGGGAGCCTGCTTCCTTCTCTCTCTGCCTACTTGTGATCTCTCTCTCTGTCTCTCTGTCAAATAAATAAAAATCTTTAAAAAAAAAAATGCAGTATTAATTTGCATTTCTCTACTAGCAAAGCTGAAGGTTTTTTTCATTTGTTGAGGTATCATTTGGATATCATTTATTGTTAACTTTGTCTTTAGTACCTTTTTCTATAGAGTTTTTTTTAAATTTTTAAGTGCTATTTTATATTAAGAACATAACACCTTTCTTTATGTTATACTATGCAAATATAAGTTCCTTATTTGATATTTGTCTTGATTTTATGTTTGTCACAACTTGCATTTTTATGTGGTTGAATTTATCAATATTTCCTTTTATTGTGTCTGGGTTTTCAGTCATAGCTAGGCAAAAACTACTGTAAATTTTGACATTAATTTTTTCCCGTCATAAATGATCTGAAATCTACAAACTTATTTATTTTGATGTTTTCAACACATAATACTGTAGTTATCTGTCATCTAATGACTAAGAGTTTTTACACCTCTTTTTCCCTTCTTTTTAAAGAATTCATTTAAAATAACCTGATTCTGACATTTTAGAAAGCCATTTGACAGTACATATTGAGACATAAAAATGTTCATCCTTGACATATTCTCCTAGGGGAAAAAATCCCAAACCCCAACATCTGATACAGTGCCTGGTATTTATTAGGTATTCAGTTAATTTTGCCAGATGAAGGAATAAATATGGGGGAGGGAAATACACACTTGAAGATGTTTGTTGCTGAATTAGTTACATGAAAAATTGACTGCAACATAAAAAAATAGTAGTAGAGAAATGATTAGGCTGAGGTATATCTACTTACGTGTCATAACACTGAGAAATGATGGTTCTGAAAGATATATAACAATATAAAGATATATAATATGTGAATGTGATTATAGGTCAAAAAAGGTCTATTGAATATATACATACATTGAAGAAAAAGAAAGACTGGAAGGAAATGTGGTAAAATGCGAATAGAGAGTTTTATTTGCCTATTTTCCAAACGTTTGATTTTTGAAGAAAAACGAAAATGTGTTAAATAACCATTCTCTCTGCTGCCTAGCTGTTGTTAGACTCCAAGTAGAGCGATAGGAGATCTTTTCAGAATGAGAGGTAGGTCATGGCTAAAGAGAGAATTTAAACATTTGCACAGAGGTACAGTGTGGAATTCTTGCCAAACAACTGACAGCAGGAGCTTGATTGTATACACAACACCACCGTAAATGCCTTTCACAACTTTAGGTGGCTGGATGGTTTTGAGTTTCAGATATCTTCTCTGTAAATGGAGATAATGATGTACTAACCCATAGAGTTAATGTAAGAATTAAATGTGGAAATACACATCAAACGCTTAAAACAGAACCTGGCCTACAGTGAGTGCTCAAGGCATGTTAGCTGTTTTGTTTTTTGGCTTCTGGGTTTTTTTTCTTTTTTCCTTTTTTTTAAAAGATTTATTTATTTATTTGACAGACAGAGATTACAAGTAGGCATAGAGGCAGGCAGAGAGAGAGAGGAGGAAGCAGGCTCCCTGCTGAGCAGAGTCCGATGTGGGGCTCCATCCCAGAACCCTGGGATCATGACCTGAGCAGAAGGCAGAGGCTTTAACCCACTGAGCCACCCAGGCACCCCAGGGTTTTTTTTTTCTTAATTTTCTTAATTTTCTTAATTTTCAAAAAGTTAATTACAATGCCCTAATGTGTCTAATTACGGCAATACTTCTAGTCTTTAAAAGGATTTCTTATTATTTTAATCAGGGCATTTGAAGTGACAGTTTTAGGGCCATGCATTATCCATTCGTGGATAGGCTATAAAGATTAAATAGCTCTTTTGAATATAATGTGTTTTTCCTTGAATATGAAAATAACACACACTCTACAAAATTTGGGAAATAATGAGCACTATAAGGAATTCTAGCCATTATGCAACCACCCAAACATTTTGGTGTGTATTATATTTTCTATCTAGTTTATACATGTATATATAGATTATGTGGTCTTTATTTTTACCATTTAGAGTCAGTTTATTTTTACAGGAGGTTAGGTAAGTAAGTAAGATGAATGTAAAATGTATCTTGTGTTTTAAAAAGAGCAGGAAAGTAACTGTGATAATAAGGCTTATCTCATGATAAATAGAGGATGATATTTTGTTACTATAATCTCTCATGTTCCCTATCAATAAGCCACAACCGTAGATACATTGAACTTGGGTGGAAAAATGCTTTCAAAATGCTTTAAAGTGAAAGAAAATCCAACCTGATGTAGAAATACAGTATCACCTACGTATATGTTGAGGAGGGATGTATGAGAGAACCAGTTTATTGTACTAAGGAGGCCTCTTCTTTAATATAATAATGAGTATGAACTACCTTTTTACATAGCTTTCACTTTTGAGGCATATAAATTTTCTACAAATTCAAAAATTAATGTTAACTCAAAAAGATGAAGAGTCAAACCTTAAAATTGAATACAAATAGCAAAAATGAGCCTAAAATCAATATCATATTTACAATATAACCACATAAAAAATCAACTCAAAAAGTTTTGAACACAATACTCTGAATCAGGTTAGAAAGAAATAAAAAGAAGTCTTGAACTCTCCTGAATGGGTTTATTAGAAATAGTGATATTGGTATAGTGAATCTGAAAATGTTTTTTTGTATTATAGCATGAAGAAAATGAATAAATATATTGATGCTTTTTGGATGCAGAGTTTTTTGTAGGATAAGGGGTACAATTGGAATGAGGAAGATCGGGAAAAATTCTATGCTGTAATTCAATTTGGATATATCAGTATTTTAAAAATATATATATATATATTTTCTTGCTTGCTTTTTCTAGTGAATGGGGCTATAAACAATGATACTCCAGTAACAATAAGCACAGGTAGCTTCATTATTTGATTTCTAAATACTATTTCACAGTGAATGAAACGAGAGCTCCTGAGAAAGAGTTAATTCCAGGTCTGAGGCAGGTAAGTAGGGAAAGTACAAGGTGACTCAATGTTCTTCCAGACAAGGAAATACTCAAAGGCTAATAGGGACATGTATCAATAGAACACAGTAGCTAGCTGAAAGGGTCTTTTTCTGGGCAAATTTGGGACAGTTTGAGCATCAAAAAGAATAATAAAGAGAAATGGATTATAACAAGGAAAAACAACAGGAATTCCAGAACTTCCTCTGCCTCCCAGATATTGTGATTAATAGGTCTGGGTGGAGTTTGAAAATTTACATTTCTAAGCAGCTTGCAGGTGATGCTGAGGCTGTTGATTCAGGGACTTCAGTTTGAGTAGCACTGGAAAATAAAACATTGAATTTAAAAAGTATGAATCGAGAGAGAGAGAGAGAGAGAGAGAGAGAGAGAGAAAAGATGATTATGGAAATGGAGGATAAAAGAGAAAGCCTCTCTTTACAGTAGAATGCCAGCTAATAAATGTGCAATGTAAATCACCATTTTGCTCCTCCCAGTGTAATAACTGAGTCAGGAAAGGATCATCAATGGATGCTAAAAACATTAAGAGAAAGGCTTTGGGGAAGAGGATATTGACACAGTCTCAAAATATACTATGCATATCAAATTACTTACTAAGAACAGAGGGGAAAATTATATTTTTAACATTGGGGAAATCTAGTGGATACTATCATAAAAGAAGTTATTGAATTTAGCATCATCAATAATGGGACAAATTGACACTCTGTGCCTCCTAATGGATACAGTGGGAAGTACATCAGCTGTGGAATATTCTTGCCAAAAATGTTTAACCTGAACTTAATTGTGAAGGAACAATCAGACAAATTCAGACTCTGGGGCATTCTTTTTTTTTTTTTAAGATTTTATTTATTTATTTGTTTGTTTTAGGGAAGGGAGGGACACGGGGAGAAGGAGAGAGAGAGAGAGAATCTAAAGCTGACTTCGCCCTGAGGATGAGCCCAACACAAGGCTTGAGCTCACCACCCTAAGATCATGACCTAAGCCAGAGAAACCAAGAATTGGATACTTAACCAACTGAGCGAGCAACCCCCAGGCTGTGTGACATTCTTTAAAAATCGGCCTAGAGTCTTCAAAAGTTTTTAGGTCATGTAGAACTAATAAAAGTTGGGGGAAATACTCCAAAAAGTCACATAACTAAATGCAGTAAATCTTAGATAAAATAAGTTCTATGAATAAGTTCTATTTGGGGGAAAATTTGATTATGGACTATTGGAAGATACTTAGTTAATGCTTAAACTTTTATTTGTAATAATGGTATTCTTATGAGCAAATGTCTATTCTAAAGAGATAGAAGATAAAATATTTGGGTGTGAAGTATCAGGATAATTGTAATCATGTGTGTGTGTGTGTGAGTGTGTGTGTGTGTGTGTGTACTGTGTGTGTAGAGAGAGAGGGAGAGATGAAGAAAGAGCCCAGACATGACAAAATTGTTATAACTCGTGAATTTAGGTGAAAAGTACACTTATCTAAATTTTACTTTTCTTTCAAGTTTTCTGAAGACTTGAAAATTTTCAGAATATAAAGTTGAGGAAAAATTAAATTCCCCTTTCCTTTCCTGTTCTGGGGTGAATCAAATGAGGGTCCTAGAATGAGCAGGAAGACTGAGAAGAGGGGATTTAAAAGGAAAAGAAGCCTGGGAAAGAAGGGTGTTGAGACACATGAGAGGAGCAAGAAGCATGATCCTACTTTAGGGTAATTAACAGTGGTGGGTATAACAACTTCCAAGTCTCCATGGTTTAACACAATAAAAGTTTATTTCATGTTCAAGTCTCATTCCAGTCTAGACTCAGAAAGGTGAAGTAAACTGCCTAAAAGCTAAAACAAGTGATAAGCCAGAATTCCCACCTAGTCATGGCTCCAAAGTCTATGTTCATTTTACCAGTGCACTGCCCCCAAGGACCCTGAGGTTAGAATGAGAGTGCCCTAAGTCCAAATCTGCCATTCTTTTATCTCTCCATTACTGGATCCATTTTCCATCTTGAGACATAGCCTAAGACCCTGACAAGACCTCCCTTTATGGCTCAGACCTTTCTTTCCTTCTTTCCTTTCTTTTCTTTCTACAAATACCTTTTAAATACCATATGTGTCCTAAAACTGAACATCACTATGTTCTGTACCTGTATCCATTCTAGGATACAACAGCCAAGTTCCTGCTCCCATGCAGTTTTCCATCTAGGGAGGGAAAGAGATATAAGTAAATGAGTAAATGATGTACTTTAAGTCCATGAGTCTATTTAAGTCTAAAATAATAGAGGAGGGTGAGGGGTAGGGAGTAACAGGGATGAGGAGGTTCATTTAGATAAGGATTCAGGGAATGCCTGTGCATATTTGGCTGGAGACTTAAAGGCTCTGAAGCTCTGAACCATTTGAAGACCTGAGGAAAGCATATTCTGAGCTGGGGAAACAGCAAGTTTAAGGACCCGGAGGCTATAACAAATTAGGAGTGATAGAGGGAAGTTGAGAGAAGTGTGGCTGTCCTGGGAGTGAGGTGGGAGAAACAGGAAGAAGGTACCATAATGAGGTAAGAAGCAAATTGAGGTTTGTAAGGCAGGGCAGTGAAGTGATCTGTTGGTCATTTTTAGACCTCTCCCTTGTGGAGAATGTTGCCACCCAGGTAAGAATCAGTGGTGGCCTGTGGTAGTGATGGAGACTGAGAAGTGGCCAGAAGGGAGATGTGTTTTTGAAGGGAGAACTGACAGAATTAGCAGATAGATGTAAGACATGAGGGAAAAGGGAGGATGGCTCTGGATTTTTGGCCTAAGAAGTACTCTGGCCAGTCCTATTTGACTTATATAAACAAAGAAATTTGATGGTGAAAGTGTATGTGCCACATTATTGTTAAATTCATTGTATGATAATAATTATACTTTTTAAAAATCTTGGAAATCAGAGAACTAAGGATCAATAATGGCTTACTCAGTTCTTCATATCTTTAAAATGGCATTGACAATATTTGTTCTGCCTCATAAGATTTTGAGAGAACAAAATGAGGTAATGTTTGTGAAAATATTACTCATGGTTACGTCATCAAATAACTCACTTTTGTATCTGTGTGGCACTTTCGAGGTAAAATGCACTTTCTCCTGTTTGAAGTAGCTGAATTTGTTAATAGTAAACACTATGCTAAACATCTGGTGGACTGAAACCCCTGTGACACTATATGCCAAATTATGTCAAACTACTCGTTAGCACTACCAAAGGAGAAGTCTGTCCTTTGCCTCTCTTGCTCTCTTTCTCTCGTTTTGTCTCTCTCATTCTCCCTCTTTCACTCTGGAAAGTTCATGCATACAAGAGCAGGCCAACTTTTTGAGAAGCACAACGGATAATACTGTTTCTTAGGTTGTTCCTTCACATACTCAACGCACTGAAGCCTCTGTAGACCATCCCCCAGTGCCATCCGTACGGTACAAGAACTTCAGGACTCTATCTGAAATTCCCGGTCTTCCCTGTTTTGGCAGAACACAAATTGTTCATCATCAGAACATAGTGATGTTCAGCTTGTTAAATAGACCAATTTTAAGGTCTATTAGTCACTGCTGCTGCTTTATTTATTTGTCATTCTTTATTCTTATGCTCTGTTGGGACTTTTTTTTTTTTAACCAGGGAATACTTAGAAAATCAGATAAAAATATTTAACTGATATTTACCTTTCAGATTTTTATGTCTTTAAGGAAGGAACATTTCAGAAGTGATATGCTTTTGTTTGCTACAGATCCTTGGCAATATACTATTTTGATGAATTAAAACTTTTGCCTTGTTACATATAGAAACCAGAATAAGATGAATGACAATAATAAATATCAAGGCATGAATATTCACAGCCTCTTTCCTCTCGCCTGTCAAGGGATATTTTGCTTTTGTGCACCTCATCTTTTCCCCTACCCTCAATTTTGGGCTTTATTAGGTGGATCAGAATGAAGAGTGTTTAAGTATATGTTTGTATGTGTGTTGAAGGGTAAGAGGAGCACGCTAGGCAGAGCTGCAGGGAAATGCCAAAGAAAGGAAAGATTGGTAAATTGTACATTGGAAAGAAAGCAAGTGACTGATGAAAGAAAATAGATTGAATCCCAGGGAAGAAAGGCAAAAAGCATGGAAATGTTCAAGTTTCTCAAACAAGATTATTAGAGACTTTAAGGAATAGCTGCTATCTTGGGGGAAGATGTTGAAATGACAGAGGAAAAGTTACTTTGTAACTTTTGATCTTATATTAAGAATGTATCTGCCCAGCATACCCACTACATACAGGTAGATCTTTCTCAAGTGAAAATTTTAATTCATTTTTATATTTGGGGGGATTTTTTTTTCTGAATTTTACATTATGCTGAGACTAGGCCACAAGGGCTTCACTTAATTCAGAATACCAAAATACTGTGGACCACCAGGTGACATTTTCTATTCAGCCATTTTCTATGGACATAGGTTAGTGATTCCTGAGTTTAAGATTATTAGGAAGACTTTTTTTTAACCACATAGGGAAAATGGTAAGGGAGGATGCGTTTTTTTAAAAAGATGCATATTTTGGTTTCACTTATTTGTGGAGCATAACAAATAACATGGAGGACATGGGGAGATGGAGAGGAGAAGGGAGTTGAGGGAAATTGGAAGGGGAGATGAACCATGAGAGACTATGGACTCTGAAAAGCAACCTGAGGGTTTTGAAGGGGTGGGGGGGTGGAGGTTGGGGGAACCAGGTTGTGGGTAATAGGGAGGGTATATACTGCATGGAGCACTGGGTGTGATGCAAAAACAATGAATACTGTTACGCTGAAAAGAAATTAAAAAATTAATTAAAAAATGCATATTTGTGGTTTTCATAATTTTGTGGAACTTAGAAAAAACACTACTACCAAGCATTTAACATTGAAGATCTCTACTGAGATCTTCCTGAAATC
This sequence comes from Meles meles, assembly GCF_922984935.1. Taxonomy (NCBI): domain Eukaryota; kingdom Metazoa; phylum Chordata; class Mammalia; order Carnivora; family Mustelidae; genus Meles; species Meles meles. The sequence continues at coordinate 76,812,632 of NC_060069.1, forward strand.
AGAAACTTTTTTTGCCAGTCCCTCGGCTTAGTTCTTAGATCTCTGTTATTACACTTAATTTATTCTGTCTGGCTTGTTTTTTCAGAGAACCTTCTTTCTTTTTTTTAAAAAAAAAGATGTTATTTATTTATTTATTTGGGGGTTGGGTAGGGAGGAGCAGAGGGAGTGAGAAAGAATCTCAAGCAGACCTTACTGAGCACAGAACCTGACGTGGGGCTTGATCTCAAGAGACTGGAATTATGACCTGAACAGAGGCAAATGCTTAACCCACTGAACTAGGTACCGCTCAAAGAACCTTCTTAATATAAAAGTATTATATGTTGGCCTGCATTTATTTTTCCTCCAGCTTTATTGAGATGTAACTGACAAGATTGTCATATGTATTACATATATAATAATATATTAAAGTGCATAATGTGTTTTGATATACATTGTAAAAGAATTCCGACAACAGAATTAATTAACACATACTCCTTTTTTAAATGAGAGTACTTAAGATTTATACTCTCAGCAAATTTAAGTATGCAGTACAGTTTTATTAACTATAGTCCCCACGCTGTACATTAGATCCTCAGAATTTATTCATTTTATAATTGAAAGTTTGTGCCTCATTACAAACGTCTCCCCATTCCCCCTTCCCCCATCCCAACTTCTGTCAACCACTAATCTACTTTCTGTTTCTGTGAGTTTGGTTTTTTAAGATTCCCCATAAAATGGAAATCACAAAATAGTTGTCTTTCTGTGTCTGACTTACTTCACTTAACTAATGTCCTCAAGTTTCATCCATGTTGTTACAAATATCAGAATTTCCCTTTTTCCTGGCTGACTAGGATTCCATCGTGCATACATACTGCATTTTCTTTATCCATACATCCGTTAATCCATTGTTTCCCCATTTTGACTATTGTGAATAATGCTGCAATTAACACGGAAGTGCAGATGTATCTTCAAGGTAGTGATTTCATTTCCTTTGGCTATATACCCAGTAGTAGGATTGCTGGATCATATGGTAGTTTTATTTGTAATTAAGCCTGGATTTATTCCTTTTTTTCTAAAGATTTTATTATTTTTTTAAAATAATTTCTATACCCACGATGTGGCTCAGACTTATAACCCAGAGATCAAGAGTCATATGCTCCACCAACTGAGCCAGCCAGGTGCCCCCAGCCTGGATTTATTCCTAATTATGTATACATAAGCTCATAGAAGATGGACATCATACCTTATTTACAGAACACTATGACAATTAACAGTACTGGCCTTGAAGTTAGACAGATGAGTTTGAATCTTGGCTCTGCCACTCTTCAGTGAAAAAACAGAGTAGTTTTTGTGTGGTTGTTATTGTTGTTACCTTGTTTAATCTCAGTACTCTCCTCTGTAAAATTGACATAATAATGATAATTTCTCTCAGGGCAGTTGTCAACATTAAATGAGATGTATGAAAGTGATCACACAACACCTGGCACAGACAAGCATTCAACCAATGATAACTGTTATCATATGTGTATCTCCTTTTTTTATTTGAATCCCTACCATGCGGCACTCAGATCTTTGCTATAAAGATCATGGCTAGGGTGAGAGAAGGAAAAGATAAGAGGAATTCAGGGGCTAGCACCCTTGAACATTTATTTTCCTCTGTGACCTTAAGATTTAGAGCCCAGAGAGCTGCTGTTGGGCTTGAGGCCTGCTTCTTCTAGCCCAAATGAGCTTTGTTAGAGGTTGGGCAGGAAGAAAGTGTCATCTGTTAGTACCAGGACCTCCCTGGGAGTCCTGAGCCTCTCAGGGGAATTTCAGTTCAAACCCCAATTCCTTTTCTCCTCCCCTACAATGGTTCTTCAGAGTCTCTAGTGATGGGAACTTCCAGTGACTAACCTCCACCTTCATGGGTCCTTAGGAGCTGGAGGCCATCTTAAAAACTACCTCCTGCATGAAACACTTCCTGTTTTCCCAGGTCAGAAGAGTCACTCATGTTATAGCACATATTTCTTGCGCTATTCTAGCTACTAGCTTTACGTTGTTTCCTCCTGTGAATTGCAAAGTCTCTTAAGTTTAAAGTCTGGCTCTGGTACCTTTTGATCAGTGCAGTGAGCTGTACATATATTCCCAAGTACTGACTATTCTATTGAATTCTATGTAAGCCCATCTTGGGCCTATAACCTCAAGCTGAGTAAAACCCAGACCTCGCCCTAAACTCTAAAGTACTAGCGAGCCTGACCCCCAGAACTTTAAGATATAAACGTCTTCCTATATTTCTGGGCAATTAACAGCCTGAAGTTCCTTATTTGACTCACTGTCAGAAGTTCCTACCAATAGATTTCTAAGAGTTTGCAGGAATCCAGAAAAAATCTTCATTTAAGTCATAGGGATTTACAAGATGTTAACATCAAACTTTTTCCTCTCGTAATTTAAAGTTTTATTTTTTACTAACTATTCTATAGGAGTATAATAGAAATTCAATACTGTAACAGCTGGAAACCATCTGAAAGAATTCTGACCCTATTAGCAGTTTACTTAAACTTTGTTCTAGTCGTCTTATTAAAAAAATAAAGCAATAATTTATTTGGTCCCAAACACGATTATTCTGATTCATCCATAAATCCAACATATACAAAATTGTAAAATTTTCATTCTCAACTATCATTACCATATAGTTTACTAAAGTGCCTGGCCAAAAATAATATTGTCTAGATATTATTCTATGTTTTAGCTGAATTTAGGTGAAATAACATCTTAGGACAAGTTTGCTAACTCAGCAACTTGCTTTTCTCATTTGGCACGGAGAAATAGTTACCCTTTCAACTTCACCAGTATGTCACGGCTTGGATCTCAGTTTTACCTAAAGAATGCTAAAGTGTCTCCTCTTGATTTCATGTGGCTTTTCACAAATTCAGTCAGTTTCCTGAACCCGTCCATCAGTCCATCCCCAGTGATGGCACAGCAGGGCTGCACATACCAGTTCCGGTCACTGCAGAGCTGCTTCACTCTAAACATTCTGGTAATGTCCTCGGCAGTCAGAGCCCCAGGCACATCCTGTTTGTTGGCTAACAGGACAACAGGCACATTTTTAATGTGTTCATTCTTCAAAATGTGCTTCAGCTCTCTCCTGGAGTCTTCCAGTCGCTGCTTGTCCGTACTATCCACAACATACATCAGCCCATCGGTGTTCTCACAGTAATACTCCCACACGGTTCTCATTTTCTCCTGTCCTCCAACATCCCAGACTGTGAGTGAAAAACTCTTTTCCAACTCCATCATCTCCACGTTGAAACCTATTGTTGGGACGGTTGTAATATCCTTAGCAAACTTTAATTTGTAAAGGAGCGTAGACTTCCCAGCCGAGTCAAGTCCCAGAAGAAGAATCCGGGCTTGCTTGGTTTTAGGGTTTTTAGAACTCAGTAGACCCATTTTAGGGTGGGTTTTTTTTTCTTTTCCCTCCCTTCGAAGACCTTTTCTTTTGGCCAAGGAGAATGTTTGCTCTCCAGGTTTTGTCTGAAAATAATAAGAGGAAAGAAGATAGCAAACGCTTCATGTTCTGTTTTAAAACTGGGAATCTGTGTGCCTTTATGTTGCAGCTTATTGACCTCATTATAGGCAAACAACATTTTATTTGCAGTCCCAGCCAATCCTAAGGAATCTGGTATGAGTCAGCAGCCAGTGTTACAGTCGCTCAAAGGGGAAAATTCTTTGTGAATGAGTAGGACGTAGGAGGGGCTGACTGGGTGATGCCGCAGCTTGTTCTCTTCCAGATACTGGAAATTTAGAGGTAACCAAAGGTTTACGGGAACATAGTTTGGTAGTAGAATAAAAACTTAATGTTACAAGTGGTTTATAGAACTTCTCCAGTTATTATACTGAACATTTATCTTATCCCAGTTGTAAATGAGTAACCAGAGTTCTGAAGTCATGAAGGGAGAGTTTATCTCAGCGCCTGAAGTATCTTTAGTTCTTTTCACTGGTCCAGATTATTCAGTAGGATACTTTAACCCACCCAAGGATATGTGAACCTTACTCCCATAATATACAGAAACACTTCTCTATTCTTCTAGAAAATTACAACTATTCACAAGACCAAATATACAGGGATAGGAGGGGAGTTTGTAACATAAACACTTTTGAAATTAAGCAGTCTGATTAAAGGTGGTAAATTGAGTATGTTTATTTATCTCCTTTCCTCAAGACTCCACCAAAATGATGGTAAAGGAATAAAAAGAACATATAAACCCATAACAAGAGCAGGAGAATCCATCAAAGTGTGAGAGATTTCAACAAAATTCTGCAAGGTGGAATATAGATGGAAGATGAGTGGTGTTAACAAAATTCAGCTGAGTAAATTTGAAGATCTGATTGGCTTTATTAAGTGATTCATGAATTGGGCAGTATCCCATCTACCAAGTAAAGGGGAGTTTCAAGGAGTTTTACAAAACGGAAGCTTTCTGTGGAAAGGAGAATGGGATAGGGATGGGCAAAATGGGTATAGGGAGTGGGATATAGAGGCTTCCTATTGTGGAAGAATTAGTTATAAGAATAAAAGGCACAGCATAGAGAATATAGTCAATGGTATCACAATAGCACTGTATGAGGATAGATGGTAGCCACACTTGTGGTGAGCATATTATAATGGATAAAACTGTTGATTCACTATGTCGTACACCTGAAACTCATGTAACATTGTGTATTAACTATACTTCAATTTTAAAAAAATGAAAAGAAAGGAGAATAGGGCAAGAAAGTTATTAGCAAAAGAGAACAAAGGATCATTTCAGGCTAAGTTGCCCTGAAGGGCAGGGGACCTTTTTAAGTGGATTACTTAATTTTCCTTTGGGGAATGGAGAGGGCCTTTGTGACAAATTACATCAATGGTGCTGTTCAGAAAATTTCTGATTGACAGGTTAAGACCTAGTTCCGGGGAGGTTGAATCTGCAGTTAGGTTAGGTATTAAGCCCCAGTTTGCTGACTCAGCCTGGCCCAAGTGATGCCCATTTGGGGCCTGTGGTTTTCATTTTACAGTGGTAACTGATGCAACAGGATAAAACTGAACCTTGAAATGTTGATACAGAGGATACAGATGGAAGGATGGAAATGAGGGACTAAAAACAGAGGGGGTTAAACGTCTGAATAAAGACCCCCCAACAAACAAACAAAAAAATAAATAAATACATAAAACCACATGTACACATACCTCTGCTGACTGACCATTCAGCAACAAGATATTATTCCAGGCAAAAAAAAAAAAAAAAAAAAGTTTAAAGAGTGATATCAGAAAAAAGACCTCCAGGTTTTGAGAGTTGGGAGTTTCCACATAATGTCTAACTTAGTATTTAATTAATTATAGCCAACCTGACAGTTGGCAAACATTGCTCATGTATACAGAATGCCCAGTCAGCTTTTCAGTGCACAGAAGTTTCCATACTTAATACATGGGATGCCTTCAGTATAATGAAAGACCAAAATTTTTAAAAAAGACTTTATAGAAGCTTAAACAGGGGTAATGCAGAGATTTGAAAATATTTCCATAGATATTTGAAAAGGTATTGCATCCATAAAATAAGACAAAGATGCTATTCAAAAGGCAAAAAACAAAATAGAACACTTGAAAAACAAATACATGATTTCCAAAATTTGAACAGATCAATAATAGGTTGGAAGAAAATCTTTCAGAAAGTAGAAAATAGAAAATATGAAGAATAAAGAGATATAGAGGATCAATCCAGACATTTTATTTATTTGTTTTTAAAGATTTTATTTATTTGAGAGAGAGGGCAAGGGGAAAGGGAGAAGGATAAGCAGACTACACACTGAGCCCATTGCTGGGCTCAGTCTCACCACACTGAGATCATGACATGAGCCGAAACCAAGAGTCAGCCACTTTACTGACTGAGCCATCAGGTACCCCCAATCCAGAAGTTTTAATATCTAACCTATATGACTTTATTCCAGAGAGAACAAAAATATGAAAAGGGAAATTATCAAAGAAACAATATAAGGGCACCTGGGTGGCTCAGTGAGCTAAACTTCTGTCTTCGGCTCAGGTCATGAGTTCAGGGTTCTGGGATCGAGGCCCACATCAGGTTCTCTGCTTGGCGGGAGCCTGCTTTCCCCTCTCTCTCCTTGCCTCTCTGCCTACTTATGATTTCTCTCTCTTTCAAATAAATAAATAAAATCTTAAAAAAAAAAAAAGAAACAATATAAGACTATTTCCAAAGCTAAAGAATTTATTCTCCAGATTGAAAATCTTTCCTCAGTGTTTAGCAAGTTGATATTTAAAAGAGCTATAATAAGGCCAATGAAATAATAGATTTTATTTTTATTAGAACTAAAAAATTTTTTTTTAATTTATTTGACAGAGAGAAATCACAAACAGGCAGAGAGGCAGGCAGAGAGAGAGAGGAGGAAGCAGGCTTCCCTGTGGAGCAGAGAGCCTGATGCAGGGCTCGATCCCAGGACCCTGAGATCATGACCCGAGCCGAAGCCAGAGGATTTAACCCACTGAGCCACCCAGGCGCCCCTAAAATTTTGTTTTTTAAAAGAAATTAAGTAGACTGTGCTGGGTGTAGAAAAAACATTCACAAAGAAATTATTTAAACTTTTTTAAATTTTTAAGTTTTTATTTTAATTCTAGTTAACATAATGTTATATTAGTTTCAGGTATAGGATATAGTGATTCAAAAATTCCATACACCACCTGTTGCTCATCACAACAAGTGCACTCCTTAATCCCCATCACCTATTACACACTTCCCCCTACCCTCTCCCCTCTGGTAACCCTCACTATGTTCTCTATAGTTAAGAGTCTGTTTCTTAATTTGTCTCTCTCTCCTTTTTTCCCCTTTGCTTATTTGTTTTGTTTCTTAAATTCCACATATGAGTGAAATCATACAGTATTTGTTTTTCTCGACTGACTTATTTCCCTTAGCATTATACTCTCGAGTTCCATCCATATCTTTGCAAATAGCAATATTTCATTCTTTTTTATGGCTGAATAATATTCCTCTGTGTGTGTGTGTGTGTGTGTGTGTGTGTGTGTGTAACACAACCTCTTTATCCATTCTTCAATCGATGGACACTTGGGCTGCTTCCATATCTTGGCTATTATAAATAATGCTGTTATAAATATGGAGGTACATATATCCCTTTGCATTGGTGGGGATTTGGGAGGGTAGCAAAGCAAAATTTATTGAGCAATGGTAAAGTGATAGTACAAAGCTCCCAAGGAGGGAAGGGACCCAAGAGGGTTGCCACCAAAGTCTAGGGATTTTTTATGGGTTTGTTGGTGGGCTGTTTTAATCTGATTAACCCTCCCTGCGCCTATCATCCAATCACTTAGTTGTCTATCATATGGGAAATGTGGAGACTCCTTCCGTGTAAAATCCTTTTAAGGGTGGCTTCCTCTTAGGGCAGGGACCCTTGCTCCTGCCTGCCTGCCTTCCAGCTATCCCTCATTCTTTTATCTGAAGAGAAAACCCTAACTGCTGTTAGGGAAGAAAGGCAATGACTGATCGCAGCTACTTCCTGCTGGTCAGGGGTGTTGGATGAGGTGGCAGCCAGGATTCCTCCTGTCCGGATCTATCAAGGGGTCTCTTGTAGATGTCTGGTTTGATCTACATGTGAGGCTCCATCTGAACCACCACCTGGAGTTTGAGGACCTTTCTTGGTTAGTTGTCCTTAACGATGGTGGAGATCCCTGACAAGCCCCTATAAATGTTACAGAACTTTTCTGAGTCGGTGCCCACAGTTCTTGTTCATGCCACTTCAAAGAATGAAGAGATTTAAAAAAAAAAAAATGAAGAAGTAGTTCAGACAGTGGTGGGCAGCAAAGCAAGCTTTATTGAACAATAACAAAGTGAGAATACAAAGTTCCCAAAGAGGGAGGGGACCCGAGGGAATTGCCCGTGTTTTTGTATTCTTTGAGTAAATACCCAGTAGTGTGATTTCTGGATCATAGGATAAATCTATTTTTAGCTTTTTTGAGGAACCTCCGTAGAGTGGCTGCACCAGTTTGGATTCCTACCAACAGTGTTAGGAGGGTTCCCCTCTTTCCACAATCTCTTCAACATTTGTTGTTTCTTGCTTTGTCAATTTTGGCCATTCTAACTGGTGTAAGGTGGTATCTCAATGTGGTTTTGGATTTCCCTGATGGCTAATGATGAACATTTTTTCATATGTCTGTTAGCCATTTGTGTGTCTTCTTTTGAGAAGTATCTGGTCATGTCTTCTGCCAATTTTTTGACTTGACTATTTGTTTTTTGGGTGTTGATTTTGAGAAGTTTTTTTAAAAATTTTTTAAAAATTAACATATAATGTATTATTAGCCCCAGGGGTACAGGTCTGTGAATCGCCAGAGAAGTTCTTTATAGATCTTGGATATCAGCCCTTTGTAGTATCATTTGCAAATACCTTCTCCCGGTCAGTGGGTTGCCTCTCTGTTTTGTTGACTGTTTCCTTTGGTGTGCAGAAGCTTTCTATCTTGATGAAGTCCCAAAAGTTTATTTTTGCTTATATTTCCCTTCAGATTTTTTTTCATTAGACTTTGCTTTCCATTGGTAGCCCTCTTACCTCAAATAATGCAACCTGGGGCAAACAGCTGGTTTAAGGACATAGCTAAAATTAACTCCAGAATGAGAAATGTCAAGGTACAGATTAAATACTCTAACACATCAGAGTACTTAGCTGGGTACAGGCTTAAAGCATTATACTGTCTAAATTTAATTAGTTTATCACAGACTCTGAAATCAGACAGATTCCAGTTATAGCCACAACTGTACCTTTTTTTCCCTGTATAAATTTGAACACATTACTTCCCATCTTAATTTCTTCCTCTGAAAATTGGAAAATAATAATATCTACCTCTCAGGGTTATTGTAAGTAATAAATGAGAAATAAGGCAGCCTAGTATGCCTAGTACATGATACATGGTACACACTCAGTAAGTGGTAACTGTTATTATTTTATTACTGGTCATAAGGATAACAGATAGGTTTATATTTGTTGGGCAAATGAGATTTATATTTAATAACTTTTTTGAGAGGGAGTATAAAATTGTATCTTGGCTCTGTGGGAAAAAGTACTATGCTCCATTACAAAGGTCTGTGGGATGGTTAATCTATGTGTCAACTTGACTGGGGTAAGGGATGCCCAGAAAGCTGGCAAAACATTACTCTTGGTGTGTTTGTGAAAGTATTTTTGGAAGAGATTCGCATTTGAATTCGTAAATGGAGTAAAGAAGGTTATCCTCAACCACACCGTTGGGTATCATCCAATCCTTTGAGGGCTGATAGAAGAAAAACTCGAGGGAAAGGTGAACTTGTTCTCTGTGTGATCGAGGACATCCATCTTCTTTGGACCTCAGACATCAGTAATCGTGGTTCTGAGGCCTGCTGACTCAGAGTGGGGCTTATAGGATTGGCTCCCATGGTTTTCCAGCCTTTGGGTTTGGTCTGGATGTATATCCCCTGCAGACTGCATATCATGGGACTTAGCCTTTATCACATGAGTCAATATCTTAATAAATCTCTTTCTACATATCTATATCTGTATGTGTTCAATTCTCTGGAGAACTCTGACTAATACAGACTATTACAAGTGTAAGAAGGGCATAGTATCCTATTTGTCATTCTCAATTGCTGCTATCAGCCACAACGTGGTTCCTAGTCCTACAAACCCTTATGCCCATAGTTGAGGCCTCTTGATTCTCTTTTATTTTTTTAAAGATTTTACTTATTTGAAATACAGAGAGGGCTTGAGTTTGGAAGAGAGGCAGAGGGAGAGGGTGAGGAATAAGCAGCCCCCCCCACTGAGTCAGGATCCCGAAGTGGGACTCAATCCCAGGACCCCAAGATCATGACCTGAGCCGAAGTCAAACCCTTAACCAACTGAGCCACCCAGGCGCTCCCACTTGATCCTCTTTTAGAATCTAATTGTCTCAATCCCTATCTGAAACATCAAGTAGTTAAGCAGCTCCAATCCTCCTAAGACCCACAGAGAGTTATCCTAACCACTAACTTGGTCATAACATGGTATCCTAATTTTAACAACTAAACAATTGCCTTTTTAAATTTTATTTGTATTTGTATTTGCTTTTTTTTTTTTTTTTTGGCCTTTTTAAATAAGTCCTAGTCCCAGCTGTTAAACTCAAGTCTGTAACTCAGTTTCTTGCACTTCAGTACCTTCCTAAAACAGGAGCCCTGACTCATATTTGCCATATTTTTTCCTGAGCTAGCATCCTTAATGCTGAAATCTGACTTTCTGGACAAAGTCCTTGTTAATCATTGAAAATGTCTTTATTGTTGAGTATAGGCTTCTCATTATTGCCCACTCCATATTCTCCATCAATTTTCTATCCAACTACATGTTGGGACATCTTTTTTTTTTTTTAAAGATTTTATTTATTTATTTGACAGACAGAGATCACAAGTAGGCAGAGGGGCAGGCAGAGAGAGACAGGAGGAAGCAGGCTCCCCACAGAGCAGAGAGCCCGATGTGGGGCTCGATCCCAGGACCCTGGGATCATGACCCGAGCCGAAGGCAGAGGCTTTAACCCACTGAGCCACCCAGGCGCCCCCATGTTGGGACATCTTGCTCCACCAACCCTTTACTGAATACGTGACAAGTCAAAAAGATACACATAAGTTTGTATGAAAATATTTGTAGAAATCTCGGTATGAAATGTAAATACCAAAAAGTAAGAAATACTTCAAATTCACAGATTATATGATGTGGCTTTCTCTTGAATTCAGTTTGGAATTTTTTTATTTTTTTAATTTCATGGGTTTACTTACAGAAATCAAATATATTTAGAAAATATCCTTTTGCCAGCAGTTAGACAAATATTGACTAATTGTCATGTGCCAGTACTGTGCAAGTTATGGAGGGTAGCGGGCACAGAGGCGACTAAGAAGGTTAGTGGAACAATCTGTGATTCAGTCTTCGGTCAAGGGAGCCTCCCCAGTGCAGCTGTGTGGTGCTAAATCTGAGGCCCAGTGAGTCATGCTGGTTATCGGCAAAGAATAACTCGTTATCCTCCAGGAAGATTTGGGCCTTTCTTGTAGAGTCCAGACTGTTGGGGCCCATCATGGAAGCCACAGCTTTCACTTCCATCAAACTATTCCTTCTATAGAGTGCTGCTTCCCTAAGAGTTTGGGCAGAAAGCCTGGAACAGAATCTCCATGCATTCTCTGTTTCAGCTGCGCATGAGGACCATCAGCTCACAGTGGACAGGTGTCATGATCATGAAATGAAACTGGTCTTGAGCTACCAGGATTCTAAGTTTGTGTATTACTGTGGCACAGCCATGCTTGCTGGTTGATAGAGGGAGACAGAGTAGATAAAGAATGTTCCCAGACCATTTAATACCGTGTAGCACCAAAAAGTAATGAGATAAGTGTCCATACATTTACAGGAAGAGCTTGCTAAAAGGTATTAAGGGGAAAAAACAAATTCTAAAATAGTACAGTTGATATAATATCACTTATGTTAACCCTGCCCCACAAATAACAAACTACATGTTTCTTATATATGCATAGATATATGCATAGAAAATAATTCAGAAAGCTACACATAAAACCAATGAGTTTATCCTCCTCTGGAGCAGACTTGGTTAAAAGATTTTTGCTTTGGGCGCCTGGGTGGCTCAGTGGGTTAAGCCGCTGCCTTCGGCTCAGGTCATGATCTCAGGGTCCTGAGATCGAGTCCCGCATTGGGCTCTCTGCTCAGCAAGGAGCCTGCTTCCCTCTCTCTCTCTCTCTGCCTGCCTCTCTATCTACTTGTGATCTCTCTCTGTCAAATAAATAAATAAAATCTTAAAAAAAAAAAGTAATACTTAAAAAAAAAGATTTTTGCTTTATCTTATTTAAAACTTTTTTTAATTTAACAAAAATGTGAAATATATCACAGTCTGAAAGATTATATAATATATACATGCATTTTAAAGAAGAGCAGAAGTAAAAATTTAAAGGGTCACCAATGTCTCTCCCACACAGCTAAGGAAATAGAACATCACCAGTATTGAATACCCCTAAATAATTACATTTCTCTCCTTCCCCAGAGAAATAACCTTTAACCTGAACTAATGTTACTCATTCCTTGCTTTTGGTTTTACCTTTAACCTGAACTAGTGTTACTCATTCCTTGCTTTTGGTTTTAGTCTTCAGTTTCTATAGAAAAGAATGTATAAGTAATATATAATAAGTAGTACTTATTATGTACTTCTAAGTAATATATTATTATCTAAGTAATATTTACTGAGTAAGAAGATCCAAATAATATATTACCAATATGTAAAAGTAACATATATAACTAAACAGTATATTATTTACTTTATTTTCTACTTCATTAATTTCTATTATCTTTATTATTGTCCACATTTTGCTTTCTCTGCCTTGTATCCTGTTGCTTTTATTTTTTTTTCTAATAATAGCTTATGTCAAATTCTCATTTATTCTGTCTTATTATCAGTTTTTTCTTTTCCTTATATAAGATTTAAGTCTGCAAATTTCCCCAAAGTATCATTTTATCTGCATGCCACACATTTTTTTAATTCATTGTCTTTATTAGTTGTTTTAAGTATTTTCTGACTTCCATTACACATTTTTTCCTTTGATCCATCAATTATTTAGAAGTATTTTTCTAACTTTGCACAATACAGAAATTTTAAATTCTTAAGATTTATTTCTAGCTTAATTTCACTGTGGTAAAAAATACTGATTCTTGGACATTTATTGAGATGCTTTATGACCTAGTATGTTGTCACTTTTTGTAAATGTTCCATATATGTTTGAAAAAATTATGTATTCTTTAATATTTAAGTACACTATTCTGTATCTCTATCTCTTGGGCCAGGTTTGATCATTGTCCATTCAGACCTTGTCTGCTTGATTTATTGACCAAAGAGGGAGGACTAGTAAAATCTTGCCAACTAATGGTGATATCTCATACCTTTGATAATTTTTTTGCATTCTGTATGCTGAAGCAATTTTATTAAGTATTGACAAGTTTAGAATTTTATCTTGCTGGTAGATGTACCATGTTTTTGATAGCAATGACCAATTTGATCTCTAGTAATATTTTTTCTCTTAAGTTTGCCTATTTCTAATATAACCCCCTCAATTTCCTTTTGGTTAGTGTTTGCTTGTCCTACCTTTCAACCTTTCTGTGTTCCTACCTTTCAACCTTTCTGTGTTCTTATGGTGAGATCTATTTCTTGTTAATAATATAAGCTTTTTTTTTTTCAAATTCTGTTTGACATTCTTAGTCTGGAGAATACAGTTCCTTGACATTGTATTTATTTACCATTTTATTTATATTTTGTTTATCCCCCCCTCAGCGTTTTTTCCCTTATCTTTGTTTCGTTTGACGGTAATTCTTCTTCCCTTCCTTTTTTTCACCTCCACTGATTTGGATATTATGGAATCTAATTCAACTGCAGTAGGCAGAATTCAGAGAGCCTCCAAAATTCCCATCCTGTGGCTTATAATTCCCTTTCTGAGTGCAGATGTGCCTGTGAATGTGATGATATTACTCTCCTCATTAAATTATATGACAAAGGTGAAGACGTTTTTAAAATATTAAGGTCTCATGTTAGTTGACTTTGAGTTGATCAAAAGGGAGATTATTCTGGATAGGTGTGGCCTAATCAGTAGAACCTCAAAAGAGACTGGGCCCTTCCTGAGAAGGGAAATTCGAAGCATTGGATTTGTCCTGCTGGCCTGGAAGAAAGCAGTCATGTTGTTAATGGCCTGTGAGAGGGGTAACCTCTAGTAGCTGAGCTCTCAGGCCTACAACCACAAGAAACTGAATTCCCCTGATAATCTGAATGAGCTTGAAGAGGACCCTGACCTCCAGATGAGAATCCCAGCCTGGTCAGCACTTAGGACTGTGGCCTTGTGAGACCCTGAGCAGACAATTCAGGTATGCCATGCCTGGACTCCTGACCCACCGACCCATAGAAACTGTGAAATAGAAATGTATATTACTTTAGTCTGCTAAATTTGTGGGAATTTGCTGTGTAGCAATAGAAAATAAATACAATTGCCTTAGAAATCTTAACATTCATATTTAACATCTGAAGATAATCAATAACATTACACATGTTTAGGAAAATACAAGGACCTTAGAGTGTTTTAATTCCTTTCATGATACATGCTATTGTTTGGGTTTGTCTAGCTTGACTTATTTAACCCTCAAAGTAAACATTATCATTATTGCTTTATTAAGTAAATGCTTGCTTAGATTTATCCACATGTTTATCATGTTCTTTGCTCACCATTTCTTCTTATACTCAGACTTTCTCCAGTGTTTATTTACCCTCATTCTTAAGTATACTCTAGAAGATCTTTAAAAAAGGGTTTGCTGCATAAAAACTCTCAATTTTTTTCGTCAGAAAATAACTTTATTTTAACCTCATGTTTGAAAGATTATTTCACTGGATAATAGTATAGTTTGACATTTGTCTTCCCTTGGTACATTTAAAGTACCATCCCACCACCTTCTGGCTCCATTCATTGCTGTGGGAAAATCTTCTGTCAGTTTAAATATAGTTCCTTAACAGATCCATTATCTCTTTCTCTAAATGCTTCTAATATGGTTTCCTGACTTTTAGTATTCTGAAATCTCACTGTTATGTATCTAGGTGATGTCTTTTTATTTATTTATTGTTTGTAGTTCTGTTTTCTGAATCTGTATGTTGGTGTTTCTCATCACCAAATAGAAAGAAGAAATTCTCTCCTCAGAATTCAAGAAATTTTCAGCCATTATCTCTTTTATAATTTCATCCTCTTTGTTGTCTTTTTTTGAATGTTATAATTTCTTCCTATTCATCATGAATTGTCTCTTCAACTGTGCTTCTACACCTTAATTTCTAATTTTACCTGAATTTCTAATTTTTTAAAAAGATTGCATTTATTTATTTGACAAACAGAGATCACAAGTAGACAAAGAGGCAGGCACAGAGAGAGAGGGAGGAACCAGACTCCCTGCTAAGCCGAGAGCCTGATGCGGGACTTGATCCCAGGATCTTGAGATCATGACCTGAGCCGAAGGCAGAGGCTTAACCCACTGAGCCACCCATGGTGCCCTCCTGAATTTCTAATTTTAATTATTACATTTTTGATATGTAGAACTTCTGTTGATTCTTTTTCAAGCCTGTGTGGTCAACTCTGACAATTTATAGTTTGACATTCTTCCAGTAATCTTTTAAAATTTTCTTTAAATATATTAAACATGCTTATATTTTATTCTGTACCAGATCATTTCATTATTTGAAGATTTTAATGTCTCACTCTGCAGTGTGTTCTGCTATTTCCTTGTATATCTGAAGTCATATTTCTTGAAAATGTATATGTGGAGTTGAATGTAATGACTGTTCTTTTGTTTTTATTTTATTTTAAAGATTGTTTATATATTTATTTGACAGAGAGAGAGAGAGACATCACAAGTAGGCAGAGAGGCAGGCAGAGAGAGAGGGGGAAACAGGCTCCCCACCGAGCAGAGAGCCTGATGCGGGGCTCAATCCCAGGACCCCGAGACCACGACCTGAGCTGAAAGCAGAGGCTCAACCCACTGAGCCCCCCCTTACCCTGATAACTGTTCTTTTGAAGAGGATTTGGATTTATTTCCTTTAGCTATTGGTGGAATGTCACTGACTACATTTCTGACTTAGGGTTTTGAGGAATGTTGGTTAATATGAATTTGTGTTCTAAACACATGCTGAAGTAGATTTATGATTAAGCCTTTTCCTCTTTGTTCAGCTCTGCCCAGAGTACAGATAAGATTGGCAAATATAGGGGCGCTTGGGTGGCTCAGTTGTTAAACATCTGCCTTTGGCTCTGGCTCCCTACTCAGCGGGAAGCCTGCTTTTCCCTCTCCTACTCCCCCTGCTTGTATTCCCTCTCTCGCTGTCTCTCTGTCAAATAAATAAATAAATAAATAAATAAATAAATAAAATCTTTAAAAAAAAGATTGGCAAATATAGCGGTGCTTGGATGACTCAATTGGTTAAGTGTCTGACTTGTGATTTTGGCTCAGGTAATGATCTCAGGGTCATTGGATCCAGCCCCACATGGGGCTCAGCGTGAAACCTGCTTAAGATTTTTCTCTCTCCCTCTTTCTCTCTCGCTCCCTTTCTCTCTCTCTCTCTCTCTGTCTCTCTCGGTCTCCCCCACCACCACATGCACCCACAGTCGTTCTCTAAAAAACAAAAACGTAAAAAGATTGGCATATATCACCATTAATACCCTCTGCTGGGTGGAATTTTTCTAGTTCGGCCACTGAGTCATCCTTGAAGTTCTAATTCATTATAGTTTCCACCTTGGTTGGGGCCCAGGCTTTATCTTCAGCCCTAGTACAGTGAGCCCATTAAAACTTAGGCTAGTGGCCAATAGGGATCATATAAACACTCAGGGCTTCTTAACTCTACAGATTGTTGTTCTCTCCTTTTTTTCTGGCCTCTGAAAAATTCCCTTAATTTCTCACCTGCTCAGCCTCAGACAAACATACAAAAAATATTCATTGAGTTTTTGTTTGGTTGCTCTTATATTTTATACTGTATTTTTACATGTGCTATACTGGGAAGAGTTTTACTTAACACCTACTTCATTGTATTGTCAGAAATTTAATTTTCAGTTAAATTTTATTTTAGAATTTTAGTTAAAAATACATTTAAAATATAATAAAATATTAGAAGAAAATATTGAAGAATGTGTTAATAACTTATAGATGGACTGCTTAAGCTAAAACTGCAAAGAACTGTGAATTCTATAAAGAATATTGATTTATATATTTAACTGTGTAAGAATTTAAAATTTTTGTATGAAAACAAAATCTTAAAATCAGAAGACCAAAAGAAGCTAGAAGAAAATATTAACAATGTATGATGAAAGATCCATATACATAATATATAATTAACCCATACAAGTCAATAAAGAAAGCATACAGAATCAATTAGAAAATAAGCAATGGATATGAACCCATAATTCAGAGAGGAGGATATATGATGCCTAAAAGTATATAAAATTATGCTGAATGTGACTGGTCATCAGAGAAATCTATATTAAACTAGTAAGATACCATTTTTCACCCATCAGGTGATACTTTAAAAGACTGATAATATGTTAGACACATTCAATATATCTATCAAAATTTAAAATACAGTATTTTCAGGGAATTTTGATTCAGTGGTTAGAGGATATACTCATCTTCCTGCCTCAATAATTAGTCATGTTTGTGTGTGTGTGTGTGTGTGTGTGTGTGTATATATGTGTATATATATATATATATATACATATATATATATATGTCAATAAGTTAAAAAGTTCTGAAATTCAGGAGACAGCAGAAAAGTTTTTAGGAATGTCACTTTTTTTTCCCTCAAGATAACATTAAGTGTTCAGGTAGTACCCACTCTGGTTTCTCACCACTCAGGTGGTAAGATTTTCCTCATTAACTGTTGAACTGTGTCCATGGAGCAGATAGATTCAAATCTTGAGGTTTATCACCTTGGCTATAACTTGGTGACTCATTCTCTTGAGATGACTCACTTCCCCCCTTTTGAACAAGTGATCGACAATAATGATATCCAATAATAACATTTCCTTCCTCATTTGAAGTACTGAAGGCAGCTTCCTCTATTCATTAGCAGAGGTATTACAAAGTAGCAGGCATGCAAAAATCCTTAAGATACAATGCAAATAAACAAGACGGGATTGGGAGGGAGACAAACCATAAGTAACTCTTAATCTCACAAAACAAACTGAGGGTTGCTGGGGGGGGTTGGGAGAGGGGGAGGGGGGTTATGGACATTGGGGAGGGTATGTGCTATGGTGAGTGTTGTGAAGTGTGTAAACCTGGCGATTCACAGACCTGTACCCCTGGGGATAAAAATACATTATATGCTTATAAAAAAATAAGAAATAAATAAAAAATAAAAAAAAAAGATACAATGCAAATGTATGGGAAAGGACTTAAAAGGACATTTTCCATACTGCTATGCAATGGAGGAAGATTGCCACAGTATGTAAAAGGGATGTTAAAGGACGTCATATAGTCTGTCTATGGTCACATAATTTACATAAACTATCCCCTTGGACTGGAACAGCCTAAGTCCTGCTGTGCCATTCTACCCTAGTACAGTTTAGTAAGTCCATTTCGTTTACAAGTAATTACAAGTAATTATATGGCAAATGGCCAAGAAAGCCTCTTCCTCAGGATTGTCTCTAGCACCTACATATACCTTGAACTCAGCAAGTAATCCTCTAAGAATCTATCATAAAAACAAAAATTTGTAATGTGTCCAAAGAAGCAGGTATACAAGTTGATGTTCATTGATTCATTGTTTATGACAGTGAAAAATTGCAAACAGCCTATATGATCATCAGCAGAGAAAAGATTAAATATATTTTATTTTTTTAAAGATTTAAATATATTTTAAATGCATTTTGCTTCATCTGTACTATGGAATACTGTGCAGCAATTAAAAAAAGAAAGAGGGGCATGTATGTATAGTGACATAAAAGGACATCAACTGGGGCGCCTGGGTGGCTCAGTGGATTAAGCCGCTGCCTTCGGCTCAGGTCATGATCTCAGGGTCCTGGGATCGAGCCCCGCATTGGGCTCTCTGCTCCGCGGGGAGCCTGTTTCCTCCTCTCTCTCTCTCTGCCTGCCTCTCTGCTTACTTATGATCTCTTTCTCTGTCAAATCAATAAAATAAAATCTTTAAAAAAAAATAAAAAAATAAAAGGACATCAACTTATAAGTGAAAAAAAATGCAAGTAGTGAAATGGTACACAACAGCATAAAATCATAGACTAAATATATGTATTAATATATAATACCAATTAGCACTAATAAATTAACATAAACACATATATCTATTTTATTTATTTTTATTTAAATTCAATCAATTAACATATAGTATATTATTAGTTTCAGAGATAGAGTTTAATGATTCATCAGTTGCATATAATATCCAGTGTTCATTATATCAAGTACCATCCTCTAATACCCATCACCCAGTTGCCCATTCACCCACCCACCACCCCTGCAGGAACCCCCAGTTTGTTTCTTATATTTAAGAACTTCTTATGGTTTGTCTCCCTCTCTGATTTCATCTTATTTTATTTTTCCATCTCTTCCCTTATGATCCTCTGTTTTGTTTCTTTAATTCCACATATGAGTGAAATCATGTGGCAATTGTCTTTCTCTGATTGATTTCTTTTGCTAGCATAATACCCTCTAGTTCCATCCATGTTGTTGCAAATGGTAAATTCATCTATTTTAGAAGATACACATTGCATATATAAAAATGTATAGGAGAATGTTTAGAAAGTTATTCCCCAGTACTACCCAATGAAGGGGATTACCATAGAGTGGTAATGGGCATTTAAATTTTCTTTGTATTATTTTATTATGTTACACTGAGGATATCTTCATGTAGTACTTGGGTAATTAAACAATTTTTAAAAGAACTTGTTTTTATAAAGAAGAGGAGAGGTTGGTTAAGATTAAAGGGGCTGGAAGAGGATGCTTGACCTGTGTCCAGGCCAGCAGAGAAAAGAGGTTTAGAGCAGCCTGAAGTGAGGAAAAGTCCTTTAACCACCTCTTTCCACCACTACTATGAGGTTTCTATGATACTTTCAATTCCTTTAAAAGAAAACAATACCTTTCATTATTAAATTGAAGATCTGAAAGTTTTAATGCACGTGCTCTCTCAAAGCCATTCACATTAAAATATACATAACGAATCTGTGGACAATAAATATAGAGCAAATTAATGAAAGACCAAATAAATGAAATCAGATATTCCCAAGTTTTGACAGAATGAGGAAAGGAAAAAAAACTCCTATAGCAGATTGTATTTTTATATTGGCCAGTGTATTTTTCATTTTCTGTATTTCCCTTTTGCTCTGCGACCTTTTCCTCAATTTCAGGCGGCAGAGGGTAGATGCTTCTATGGCTTTGGGGAACGAAAGTCACAAACAGAAAACACAGAACTAAAGAGTCCATTTTCAAAATAGACTTTTGAGTTTCAAACTAGACTTTAAAACTAGACTTTAAAAATTCCTGGCACAAACAATAGGCAAAAAGAAAGTTTTGAGGATCAAAAGCTAAAATGAATGCCATAAACACTTCATATTGGAAGGAGACATGATATCAGAAGTTTCCCTTCTTATATTAGTCTGCTAGGGCTGCCATAACACAATACCATGGACTGGGTGGCTTAAACAACAGAACTCTGTTTTCTCACATTTCTGGAAGCTGGACATCCAAGATCAAGGTGCTGGCAGAGATGGTTTCTGATGAGTCCTCTCTTCCTGGTTTACAGACTGATGCCTTCTCTGTGTGTCCTCACATGACCTTTTTCTGAGTGTGCCTTCCTGATGCCTCTTCCTCTTCTAATATGGGTAACAATCTTATTGGATTAGGGCCCTACCCTCATGACTTCGGTAAACAGTAGTTACCTACCTAAAGGTCCTATCTCCAGGTATAGTCACATTGGGGAGTAGAGCTTCAACAGATTAAATTGGGGTGAAGGCAGAGGCAGCACACAATTCACTCCCTGATACTTCCTTAAACTTGTTAGATGAGCTCTGTCCAAAACAAATATAATATAATTAAAATTTTTCTGGTAGCCACTTTGTTTAAAAAGTAAACAGAAAGAAGTGAAATTAATTATAACACTTTCTTTCATTTAATTCAGTATATCTAAAATAAGATCATTTCAATGTATAAACTATAAGGAGATAATTTATTATCTTTTTTTCATAGTCTTTGAAATTGGTGTGCATTTTCACTTTCAGTACATCTCATTTTGGGCTAGTCACATTTCAAGAGCTCAACATATGTGACTAGTGGCTACTATGTTGGACAATGTAGTGTTAGACAATTCTCTAAGCTGAAGAGAGAGGTCAAATAAGAGAGGAAGAAAAAGTGTCTCCAAGATATGGCTGAAGTCCCAAGAGGAAATGAGGGTCATGATGACTGGTAGAATTCCCAGATAAATTTTGGGAATCTGAGGGCAGAGGGACCTGTGTTCACTGCTTAGGTGTGGCCAGGTAAATGGGAAAGGGCAGAATTGGCAACCAGATGTGTCTAACACAGTCCCCAAGTCTTCCACAGCCCCTGGAGTCCACAGAATGGCACAGGAGAACGTCCAACAGTTTCCCAGTCCCTAAGAGGGGTGAAGACATGGCTCTGAGAGCATCATCACAGTCAGGGAGCTACAGGTTTTCAGAATCAAAGATGATAGGCATGTCATAAACATAGCTATGAATGCCAGCCTGGAGCGCATCAGTGGCCAAGAACCCAACACTTCACCCCATGTCCCTAGGATGTAGATGCCACTCTGGGGACAGAGAAAGGAAAGGGGAAATTCTGAATTCATGGAGTTTACCAGAAATGATAAACTGGAAATAAGCTTATCTGTAATCTACTGAACTCTATTTCTGCTATTGAGCAGAATGGAAACTTGAAAGAGAAATTTAAGTTCAGTTGTAACTTTTTAAGTTCAGTTTTGTGAAATAAAACTGGTCTTAGCTACCCTAGGTATGTCTAGCTACCCTAGACTCTGCAAAGAGAACAGTAACTACCAAGAGGGTAAAAGGGTCCCTCAAAATACAACCAACACCTTTAAAGCCATCTGGCAGGAGGCCTCTGTCAAGACCCATGTCCAGCCCAGCAGAGGGAATGTTGGCCTAGGAGGAATGCCATGGCCAAGGCTTTGTGTACATAATTCATTTTGACCTGGCTCTCCCCCCACCCCTTTTCACATCTATTTCTATTGACTCCTGGAATTGTCCCTTGCTTTTTGTGGGTGCTCCTGGGAGAGCAGGGGATTAGCAGGCAACATTAGGGCTCTGAAACTGCTGGAACTTGGTAGCCTGAAGTCAGAGATAGTTCACAACAGAACACAGAGAATTTCTCTGTCTAGCTCTTCCTTTGATTTGATTGGCTTCTTGAACTTAACTCCTAGCTTCGAGATTCCCAGGTTTGTGGCTGATTTTTCTCCCTGTCACAGACCTCATTAAGACCTTTTCCCAGGGCCAGACTGCTGGGGTACCAAATTCAAGGAGGCAGTCACTCTTTGGCTGCCCTTGAGAGTAGGTACCTTTTAAAATTTTGCATCCCAAGTACCTCACTGCCTCACCCTAGCCAAGGCCCTGTCACTTTCTACTACCTTAAATCAAACAGCTTCTAGTGCCTGGCCTCTCCTGTAATCTTTCCTTGTGGGCTGCCTCATTAACACCTCTGTATTCTGGGTCTCTCCCAAACACCCACATCTCCAGAACAATGAGGAAGTTGCCACACAGCTGCGGGTCAACCCTGGGTGCCATCCACTGGGAGAAACTGCTGGAAGAGCTTTTTTTTCCCTTTAAATTGTAGAACTTGGACTAAAAGAGACTTTAATAATCATGTAATTTATGTGTATTATGCTAAAATTCAGGATTTTGAAACTTTAACACTGGAGAGTCTCAGAAGTGCTACTAAAGAAGGTATTTCTGTAACAGGTGGTTTAGAGAGGAAAGGTCATTCCCAGGACTGTCATCTGTTAGGGAGACAGTCAAATTCACATAACCAAGTCAGTCCCAAAACTGGAGCTCCTGGCAGTCAGTGATACAATAATCAGAGCATTGGTAGTAAGAGAGTCTTAGCTAGACCAGTATGTAGTGGAACCATTTATGTTTCTGTGATTGGATTCAAGCAAATATCTCCCTGCCTGTTAAGATTGGATGGGACCAAAAGTAATATTAAAATATGTAATTCAAAGTTAAAATTATGAAATCTCCGAGGACCAGTTTAAAAGACACCAGAATAAGGAAAGTCAAGTAGAGTGTGTAATTCTATATCCAGGCTATATTAGAGACTGACATACTATTGCTCTAGATTCCCTAACATAGCAGTTTTCCTCCAACCCCAGCAACTGGGCTCTATATTTAGCTAAGTAAATTTCTCAATCCTAGGAAATCCATTCAAACATGACAGTAATGAGTGAGCAGTTTTTTAATATCTGTCTACTCTGTATGTTATGATCTAATAACATTCAGGACTTGCAGCCTTCAAAGCATTTTGCAGTTCCTTAATCCTTCACCATCCACCTATATCTACAGATATATTATGACAGTATATTGGTGAGGATTCTACACATAGACATTAGTGCGTCATCAAGAGAGCCAGGTTTGGACCCAGTCATTCCAAATCTCCAGTCCAATGATTACTGTGTATGGACTGGCTCACTTCTTCTGCCCAGAAATGAGTCAATTAACTAATCTGGTGACAGAAACATCATTTTACTAATTCAATTTTTTCCTAATTCGATAAAGTACATCACACTAGAGCCATCAAACAGAAATGCTTAAATTGTGCTTATATACACTTTAGATATATATGTTGTTCCTTGGCTTCATAAATTTTTTCCCACTTATTCCAGATTTCCCAAGAAATCTGACCTTACATAAATATTTTTAAAGGGGCAATTTAATTCAAAATATTAAATAAAACTAGTTGTAAAATATCATCATAATTAACTTTAAGAAAACATCCTTAAAGGATAGTTCAGAGAAAAATCAATTGCGAGGAGGACTGCCAATATTTGTGAAGTAATGAAATTATCTGTCTTCTGAATTTTCTAAATTATACTTCAGAGAAATTAGCGAATATCTCATCTGTAAAATTACCAATAAATCATTGTGAAGATTATTGCTCAGATTTTACCTATAAAACATACTAGTGCTTCTGTTACTAGAGTTTTATTTTTCTGATCCTAAATGTACAGGATGACACAGCTTCTTAAATAAATTCTGCTGGTGTTTCATTTCCTTTGTAGCTATAAAAATTATTGTCAAATTATCATATGACCTAACATAACATTTTAAATAAAGTTGGCATTTTATTTTTAATATGCTGGAGAGTCTGTTTATTAACTACAAATCCAAAACATCATGAAATCAAATATAAAATGCCATGGTCTTATTTATTAGCCATACAGCAATGATTTGCTACCTTCTTTTAGCTGTATAATTTTTCATCCAAATCAAGGACACATTCAGCTTAGTCATCATAAAGGTTAAAAGACGGAAGCTCCTCTTGCCAAGAGTGAGGAGTAAAGTGAATTTTAAACTACCGATTTAAAAACAGGGACCTATGTTGAGGTGGATCTGGCTCAAAGTCAAATACAGGAGGACTTCTGTTTCTGGGGAGAGCTGCAACTTCTCTCTCAAATTTATTTAGCATCAAGTCTTATGTTAATACAGAATTTAAAAGAGCAAACCGAAACAGTGGCAGGGAAGTCTACTGTACATAAAATAGCCTTGCATCTCTCGTTTTGAAATCAGTACACAAATTAAAGATAAGAATGAAGAGCTACAGCAGCTTTTTATCAATTAACTCAAGGGCAAACACTTGAAGAATAACGAGAAAATAAGGTGAATCAATTCTGAGTAATAAACTGGAACTCTAGATTTATTGGGGCTTTGGGGGGTTTTGTTTGTTTGTTTAAGGCACTTCTGTCACTGATTTGTTTGCAAAGTGAAGTGGGTTTTCTGCAGTCATAGAATCGGTGCAGCTGTTAAATGTTATCATGCAAGGAGCAGAGTTTCTGTCCTAAAAATCCAAGACTGCTTCAGCTTTCCTTTGGCTTTGTCTACAGAAAGTCTCTGTCACTCTGGCCAAGGAAATGAACATCTACATCGCATTTTGCTTTTCTGTAAAATGTTGGTCTCCCAGACTAGAAAAATGTATTCAATAATCATTGTAAAAGACCTTTTTGCAGGCCTCATGTACTAGTTGTATGTTAATAGTAATGATTACAAATGAGGATCTTTCAAAAGAAGCTTAGAGAAAAAAGGAAACTACTTTGGGGTTCACTTGGGAATGATTGAGACTCAGAAAAAAACTCATGCCAAATTTGAGCAGCCAGGGATTCAGGAGAAAGCTCTTCTTTACCTCATTTCAGAAAGATACATAGGAAAACCAGAATATAAAGGGAATTATTTATGCCCTAATTACTGATGCCTTCTAATGCCAGTGCATATCCATGTGTGTGTATATACGTGTGTGTGTGTGTGTGTGTGTGTGTATGACTAAATTTTAGGTAAGGTTATATTTTAAATTTTATTCGGAAAATCACATCTATTCTTTAAGTGACTTTGCTCTTTTTGACCACATCAGGATATGAGAAATTAGTTCAGATAATTTCATAAGAGGAATATCAATATTAATTAAGTCCAGGGAGAGAGCTCTACAAAGTAGGTTGGGACAGTAGTAGCATGGATTTTGGAGTTGGACAGACTGGGATGAGAAAATGGCTCTGCCATTTTGTGCAAATTACTTAGCCTCCTGAGTCTCAGTCTTCTTGCTTGTGAAGCAATGAATAATACCTCCCTCATTGGACTGTTGTGAGGATTAAATGAGATTACATTTGAAAAGCACCTTATTCAGAGTCTGGCTGTCCAATATTCACTTAAAAATGTTGACTGTTCTCTTTTTTTTTTTTAAGATTTCATTTATTAATTTGATAGATCACAAGCAGGCAGAGAGGCAGGAAGAGAGAGAGAGGAGGAAGGAGGCTCCCTGCCAAGCAGAGAGCCCGATGTGGGACTCGATTCCAGGACCCTGAGATCATGACCTGAGCCGAAGGCAGAGGCTTAACTTAACCCACAGAGTCACCCAAGAGCCCTTGACTGTTCTCTTTTAACTGCATACTCTACCTACATGAGCCTAAATGATCCCATTTGAGAGAATCTTGCCTGGCAGTTAATTGGCATTTTCACAGAATTGAAACAGATTAAGATTTCTATTACTACAAGCATTATCAATAACTCTTGAGGGACAATTGTTCTTTTCTTTTTTTTTTTTTTTTTAAAGATTTATTTATTTATTTATTTGACAGAGAGAGATCACAAGTAGGCAGAGAGGCAGGCAGAGAGAGAGGAGGAAGCAGGCTCCCTGTGGAGCAGAGAGCCCGATGCGGGGCTCGATCCCAGGACCCTGAGATCATGACCTGAGCCGAAGGCAGCGGCTTAATCCACTGAGCCACCCAGGCGCCCCGACAATTGTTCTTTTCATGATAGATTCTAAAGTTCTGTTAGTACTTCATGGATCTTACATGGGATACCCATTTTGTAAGTTTTCTAAAGCAGGATCTTTTGTATGTGTGTGTCTGTCTATGTGTAAATATATATACATATAATAAATACAAATATGTTTAATATTCTTTTGTGGTAGAGAACCACTGACAGCCTGAAGAATGCTAATACGTCGTCATTTTCAGAATGTCAGAGATGAGAAACCTGAGCTCTTACCAGTCTAACAATGTTTCTTCACAGATGAGAAAACTGAGGCCCAGAGAGTTTGGGTAACTTGTTCAAAGTCACACAGTGCTAGAATTGTGAAAATTCTACCAATCCAATGTTCTTTTAGTGCCTTACTTAAAATTTAAAAAGCAATATCACATACTGCTGCTTTTTGAGAAAAAAAGTTTCTGATCAGAGACTTTACATGTTCCTTTGGCAAAAATCATACGTTATGATTCTGTTCATACAGTGGTTAGCAGAATTCTTTGGAATAATGAGTGCAGCACACTACATATATTTCAAATGAATTAATGGATTTTTCTTAAGGCTATAGTGTGTGTGACTTTTTCTTTTGGGGAGTATAGCTCAACAAAATTGGATTTTGCTGTATATAATGGTTACAAATTATATTAAGTTTATGATGACATAAGCAAATGAATAATGGAACAGTTATCTGGAATTTTTTAAAATTATCTGGCGTCTCATAAAGGAAGACTGACTGCCAGCATGGATGATACATACTAAAAGTCCCTTGTTCTAAAGATTCTAAAGAGTGAACATTATGTTTTTGTACTTAAGTGAAACAGTTGCCTGAAAATGTCACTTTTCTTTTCCTGGCTACATTGAGTCTTGGACTGTGTCTCTGTGAGGTCACACATCTTGATGAAAACTGGAAAATAAGATAACCATCAAGATGTTGATGTAATCACAACATAAATAAGCATACAACTGTAATTAGAAAAGTTATACTTATTGACTTGTATCACAATATTATATTTACATAGTAAATTTACATAAAAAAGCCATTCCAACTGTTGCAGTTTTGCATGACCTCTAAAATTCATGACCTTAAAGATAATGGCAACATGAGGAAAAATGTCTGTGTTTTAATATTTCACTAGGAAATCGGTATTCACTATTACATAGTTTTATAGAAGAGAATTCTCCAAAGAAAAGAGACAGAAAGAAAATATACCAAAATAATAACCATAGCTGTGTTAGGGTAGTAGCAATATGAGTGCTTCTTTCTTATCCCTAGTTATATTGCTCCTGTAACAGAAAAAGAAATTTACAAGTACAAAGAAAATGAGTTCTATAAAAGAAAGTATAGTAATCATCTGTTATTTGTGGCAGCCCCAACTCTTTTGAAAAACCACCCCACATTTTGATAGTTTCCCACACTGTGAATTCTGTCTTCCCAAAGTAAATTCTAAAATTAAAGATTTCTTTTTTTTTTTTTTTTTTTTTTTTTCCCTTTTTATTAATTTTTTCAGCGTAACAGTATTCATTCTTTTTGCACAACACCCAGTGCTCCATGCAAAACGTGCCCTCCCCATCACCCACCACCTGTTCCCCCAACCTCCCACCCCTGACCCTTCAAAACCCTCAGGTTGTTTTTCAGAGTCCATAGTCTCTTATGGTTCGCCTCCCCTCCCCAATGTCCATAGCCCGGTCCCCCTCTCCCAATCCCACCTCCCCCCAGCAACCCCCAGTTTGTTTTGTGAGATTAAGAGTCATTTATGGTTTGTCTCCCTCCCAATCCCATCTTGTTTCATTTATTCTTCTCCTATCCCCCTACCCCCCCATGTTGCTTCTCCATGTCCTCATATCAGGGAGATCATATGATAGTTGTCTTTCTCCGATTGACTTATTTCACTAAGCATGATACGCTCTAGTTCCATCCACATCGTCGCAAATGGCAAGATTTCATTTCTTTTGATGGCTGCATAGTATTCCATTGTGTATATATACCACATCTTCTTGATCCATTCATCTGTTGATGGACATCTAGGTTCTTTCCATAGTCTGGCTATTGTAGACATTGCTGCTATAAACATTCGGGTACACGTGCCCCTTCGGATCACTATGTTTGTATCTTTAGGGTAAATACCCAGTAGTGCAATTGCTGGGTCATAGGGTAGTTCTATTTTCAACATTTTGAGGAACCTCCATGCTGTTTTCCAGAGTGGTTGGACCAGCTTGCATTCCCACCAACAGTGGAGGAGGGTTCCCCTTTCTCCACATCCTCTCCAGCATCTGTCATTTCCTGACTTGTTAATTTTAGCCATTCTGACTGGTGTGAGGTGATATCTCATTGTGGTTTTGATTTGTATTTCCCTGATGCCGAGTGACGTGGAGCACTTTTTCATGTGTCTGTTGGCCATCTGGATGTCTTCTTTGCAGAAATGTCTGTTCATGTCCTCTGCCCATTTCTTGATTGGATTGTTTGTTCTTTGGATGTTGAGTTTGCTAAGTTCCTTATAGATTTTGGATACTAGCCCTTTATCTGATATGTCGTTTGCAAATATCTTCTCCCATTCTGTCAGCTGTCTTTTGGTTTTGTTAACTGTTTCCTTTGCTGTGCAAAAGCTTTTGATCTTGATGAAATCCCAATAGTTCATTTTCGCCCTTGCTTCCCTTGCCTTTGCCGTTGTTCCTAGGAAGATGTTGCTGCGGCTGAGGTCGAAGAGGTTGCTGCCTGCGTTCTCCTCAAGGATTTTGATGGATTCCTTTCTCACATTGAGGTCCTTCATCCATTTGGAGTCTATTTTCGTATGTGGTGTAAGGAAGTGGTCCAATTTCATTTTTCTGCATGTGGCTGTCCAATTTTCCCAGCACCATTTATTGAAGAGGCTGTCTTTTTTCCATTGGACATTCTTTCCTGCTTTGTCAAAGATGAGTTGACCATAGAGTTGAGGGTCGATTTCTGGGCTCTCTATTCTGTTCCACTGGTCTATGTGTCTGTTTTTGTGCCAGTACCATGCTGTCTTGATGATGACAGCTTTGTAATAGAGCTTGAAGTCCGGAATTGTGATGCCACCAACTTTGGCTTTGTTCTTCAATATTCCTTTGGCTATTCGAGGTCTTTTCTGGTTCCATATAAATTTTAGGATTATTTGTTCCATTTCTTTGAAAAAAATGGATGGTATTTTGATAGGGATTGCATTAAATGTGTAGATTGCTTTAGGTAGCATAGACATTTTCACAATATTTACTCTTCCAATCCAGGAGCATGGAACATTTTTCCATTTCTTTGTGTCTTCCTCAATTTCTTTCATGAGTACTTTATAATTTTCTGTGTATAGATTCTTAGTCTCTTTGGTTAGGTTTATTCCTAGGTATCTTATAGTTTTGGGTACAATTGTGAATGGGATTGACTCCTTAATTTCTCTTTCTTCAGTCTTGTTGTTGGTGTACAGAAATGCAACTGATTTCTGTGCATTGATTTTATATCCTGACACTTTACTGAATTCCTGTACAAGTTCTAGCAGTTTTGGAGTGGAGTCTTTTGGGTTTTCCACATATAGTATCATATCATCTGCGAAGAGTGATAGTTTGACTTCTTCTTTACCAATTTGGATGCCTTTAATTTCTTTTTGTTGTCTGATTGCTGAGGCTAGGACTTCTAATACTATGTTGAATAGCAGTGGTGATAATGGACATCCCTGCTGTGTTCCTGACCTTAATGGAAAAGCTTTCAGTTTTTCTCCATTGAGAATGATATTTGCGGTGGGTTTTTCATAGATGGCTTTGATAATATTGAGGTATGTGCCCTCTATCCCTACACTTTGAAGAGTTTTGATCAGGAAGGGATGCTGTACTTTGTCAAAGGCTTTTTCAGCATCTATTGAGAGTATCATATGGTTCTTGTTCTTTCTTTTATTGATGTGTTCTATCACATTGATTGATTTGCGGATGTTGAACCAACCCTGCAGCCCTGGAATAAATCCCACTTGATCGTGGTGAATAATCCTTTTAATGGACTGTTGAATCCTATTGGCTAGTATTTTGGCGAGAATTTTTGCGTCTGTGTTCATCAAGGATATTGGTCTGTAGTTCTCTTTTTTGGTGGGATCCTTGTCTGGTTTTGGGATCAAGGTGATGCTGGCCTCATAGAATGAGTTTGGAAGTTTTCCTTCCATTTCTATTTTTTGGAACAGTTTCAGGAGAATAGGAATGAGTTCTTCTTTAAATGTTTGGTAGAATTCCCCTGGGAAGCCGTCTGGCCCTGGGCTTTTGTTTGTTTGGAGATTTTTGATGACTGTTTCAATCTCCTTACTGGTTATGGGCCTGTTCAGGTTTTCTATTTCTTCCTGGTTCAGTTGTGGTAGTTTATATGTCTCTAGGAATGCATCCATTTCTTCCAGATTGGCCAATTTGTTGGCGTAGAGTTGCTCATAGTATGTTCTTATAATTGTCTGTATTTCTTTGGTGTTAGTTGTGATCTCTCCTCTTTCATTCATGATTTTATTGATTTGGGTCCTTTCTCTTTTCTTTTTGATGAGTCTGGCCAGGGGTTTATCAATCCTATTGATTCTTTCAAAGAACCAGCTCCTAGTTTCATTGATTTTTTCTATTGTTTTTTTGGTTTCTATTTCATTGATTTCTGCTCTGATCTTTATGATTTCTCTTCTCCTGCTGGGTTTAGGGTTTCTTTCTTGTTCTTTCTCCAGCTCCTTTACGCGTAGGGTTAGGTTGTGTACTTGAGACCTTTCTTGTTTCTTGAGAAAGGCTTGTACCGCTATATATTTTCCTCTCAGGACTGCCTTTGCTGTGTCCCACAGATTTTGAACTGTTGTGTTTTCATTATCATTTGTTTCCATGAATTTTTTCAATTCTTCTTTAATTTCCTGGTTAACCCATTCATTCTTTAGAAGGATGCTGTTTAGTCTCCATGTATTTGGGTTCTTTCCAGCTTTCGTCTTGTGATTGAGTTCTAGCTTCAGAGCATTGTGGTCTGAAAATATGCAGGGAATAATCCTAATCTTTTGATACCGGTTGAGACCTGATTTGTGACCCAGGATGTGATCTATTCTGGAGAAGGTTCCATGTGCACTAGAGAAGAATGTGTATTCTGTTGCTTTGGGATGAAATGTTCTGAATATATCTGTGATGTCCATCTGGTCCAGTGTGTCATTTAAGGCCTTTATTTCCTTGTTGATCTTTTGCTTGGATGATCTGTCCATTTCAGTGAGGGGAGTGTTAAAGTCCCCTACTATTATTGTATTATTATTGATGTGTTTCTTTGATTTTGTTATTAATTGGTTGATATAGTCGGCTGCTCCCACGTTAGGGGCATAGATATTGAAAATTGTTAGATCTTCTTGTTGGACAGAGCCTTTGAGTAGGATATAGTGTCCTTCCTCATCTCTTATTATAGTCTTTGGCTTAAAATCTAATTGATCTGATATAAGGATTGCCACCCCAGCTTTCTTCTGATGCCCATTAGCATGGTAAATTGTTTTCCACCCCCTCACTTTAAATCTGGAGGTGTCTTCGCGTCTAAAATGAGTTTCTTGTAGGCAACATACTGATGGGTTTTGTTTTTTTATCCATTCTGATACCCTGTGTCTTTTGATTGGGGCATTTAGCCCATTAACATTCAGGGTAACTATTGAGAGATATGAATTTAGTGCCATTAGTAGCCTGTAAGGTGACTGTTGCTGTATATTGTCTCTGTACCTTTCTGATCTACTACTTTTAGGCTCTCTCTTTGCTTAGAGGACCCCTTTCAATATTTCCTGGAGAGCTGGTTTGGTGTTTGCAAATTCTTTCAGTTTTTGTTTGTCCTGGAAGCTTTTTATCTCTCCTTCTATTTTCAATGATAGCCTCGCTGGATAGAGTATTCTTGGCTGCATGTTTTTCTCGTTGAGTGCTCTGAATATATCATGCCAGCTCTTTCTGGCCTGCCAGGTCTCTGTGGATAAGTCTGCCGCCAATCTAATATTTTTACCATTGTATGTTACTGATTTCTTTTCTCGGGCTGCTTTCAGGATTTTCTCTTTGTCACTAAGACTTGTAAATTTTACTATTAGGTGACGGGGTGTGGACCTATTCTTGTTGACTTTGAGGGGGGTTCTCTGCATCTCCTGGATTTTAATGCTTGTTCCCTTTGCCATATTAGGGAAATTCTCTCCAATGATTCTCTCCAATAGACCCTCTGCTCCCCTCTCTGTTTCTTCTTCTTCTGGAATCCCAATTATTCTAATGTTGTTTCGTCTTATGGTGTCACTTATCTCTCGAATTCTCCCCTCATGGTCCAGTAGCTGTTTGTCCCTCTTTTGCTCGGCTTCCTTATTCTCTGTCATTTGGTCTTCTATATCACTAATTCTTTCTTCTGCCTCATTGATCCTAGCAGTGAGAGCCTCCATTT
Organism: Meles meles; assembly: GCF_922984935.1. Lineage (NCBI taxonomy): Eukaryota > Metazoa > Chordata > Mammalia > Carnivora > Mustelidae > Meles > Meles meles. Next base: position 76,845,062 of record NC_060069.1, read on the forward strand.
TTGATTGCACCTCATTAATAGCTTTTTTGATTTCAACTTGGTTAGACTTTAGTTCTTTAATTTCTCCAGAAAGGGCTTTAATATCTCCAGAGAGGGTTTCTCTAATATCTTCCATGCCTTTTTCGAGCCCGGCTAGAATGTTCAGAATCGTCATTCTGAACTCTTGATCTGACATAGTACCAATGTCTGTGTTGATTAGGTCCCTAGCCTTCGGTACTGTCTCTTGTTCTTTTGTTTGTGGTGATTTTTTCCGCCTTGTCATTTTGTCCAGATAAGAAGATATGAAGGAGCAAATAAACTACTAATAGGGTGGCAAAGACCCCAGAAAAATGCGCTGTAACCAAATCAAAAGAGACCCCAAATTGTGGGGGGGGGGGGGAAGGGGATAAAAAACAGGTTCTGAAAAAAAAAAGAAAAAAAGAGAAAAAAAAAATTTAAAAAATAAAACAAAAAAGAAAGAAAAAATATATATATTTAGATGAACTAGTCAAAAAACGTTAAAAAAGAAAAGGGTAAAAGTTTTTTTAAAAAAAATTTAGCAGAAGAAGAAAAAAGAAAAAAAGAAAAAAAATTGAAAAAAGAAAAAAAAAATAAAAAATTGAAAAAAGAAAAAAAAATTGAAGTAGCCGCAAGACTAAAGAATCATGGGGAGAAAGCCATGAGTTCCGTGCTTTGCTTTCTCCTCCTCTGGAATTGCTCTGCTGTCTTAGGAATTGAATCTGCTTTCTCCTTGATAGATGAACTTCGTCCTGGCTGGATATTTTGTTGATCTTCTGGGGGAGGGGCCTGTTGTAGTGACTCTCAAGTGTCTTTGCCCGAGGCGGGATTGCACCGCCCTTACCGGCGGCCGCACTAAGTAATCGGCTCGGGTTCGCTTTTGGGAGCTTCTGTTCCCTGAACGCTTTCCGTAGAGTTCCGGAGGACGGGAATGAAAATGGCGGCCTCCCAGTCTCCGGCCCGGAGGAGCCGAGAGCCTGGGGCCCCACTCCTCAGTGCGCCCCCAGAGGACAGCACCCAATCACTCCCGTATCCCCAGCCTCTAGCCGCGCTCCGAGCTCACCCAGCCCGCGACCAGTTCAAGGTAACCCCGAGCTGAGAGTTCAGTCCTCAGCTCTGTCTTTGCAGCCGGTTTCTCCGTTCTAATACCTGCGAGCTCTCCGACACTCTGACACCCCCGATCCTTCTGTGACCTTGCGGGGCCTGGGGCCACACTGGCCCCGCGTGGGCTTCACCCCGGTTTAGCCCCTGGAGCAATGTCCCTCAGTGGAACAGACTTTTAAAAGTCCTGATTTTGTGCTCCGTTCCTCCGCCGCTTGCCGGGAGCCGGCCCCTCCCCCCGCGGTCTATCTTCCCGTCGTTTTAGATTCACTTCTCCGCCAGTCCTACCTTTCAGAAAGTGGTTGATTTTCTGTTTCTAGTGTTGCTGTTCTTCTTCTCTTCGCTCTCCCGTTGGATTTGTAGGTGTTTGCTATGTTTAGATAAGCTATCGAGCTGATCTCCTGTTACCTGATGTAGTCTCAGGCTGCTACTTCTCCGCCATCTTGACTCCTCCTAAAATTAAAGATTTCTTAATCTCCCTAGCCTCTGAGTCTAGGGTGAGTTTCTGGAACTTAGTTTCTAGCTCTCAGTTGCATCTATTAGAAACTACCTGAAGAACAGACAGCGTCCAGATATCCATTCTGCCATCACAGGAGGCTTTGATGTCATTGTTCTGGGGACAAAAGTGGGAACACTAGCTTCCCAATTGCAACAAAGAGAATTAGGTTCTGGGATTGGTGGTAACGTAGATTAGAACCTGTTCCTTTAGCCTTTCCAGTGGTTACCTGGACTTTCTAATTTCCCTTAAAAATCCCTCTCATTTACATGACCTAGGGTTGATTCTTTTGTCTACACGTAAGAATGCTAACAGATAGAAAAGGCTAACAAAATTGGAATTCACCTAAGAAAAGATGAATGAGGGGTGATACAAATAATGAGAAGATCACTCTGAACTTCAAAAGAACATTGTGACCAACCAAAGATCTTTGAAATTTAAAAAGACTGCGTGGAAGAGACCTCACCATTGATCCAAATATGACATGTGATATGAGCAAGAAAGAAACCTCTGTTGCGTTAGGTCACTGAGATTTGAGAGTTAATTTACTACCGTGGCATAAACTAGCCTAGCCTGATAAATACTACAAATGGTATCTAAAATGGAACGTGTTTAATAATCAAATAAATATATAAATATATAAATCTAAAAGCTTTGTATAATTAGAGAACATTTTATCTAATAAAACTACATCAAATAAAGAATGATTCAGGATTTGTTGTCATTTTGCATCAGGTACAGATATCTGGGTTTACATGAAAGCAACAACAAAAATGCAACACATTATGAGAAACCCTAAATACTTAATGATTTTAAAAGCAAGAAGGTTATGCTTTTCAATTCTCACACTGTAAAAAGTATAATTTATGATGCATATTTCCTTAAAGTAATCCTCCACAAAAGCCATATGCAATAATAAAAAGGCAAACCATATTTACTTATTGTGAAATTCTTGATTGTCTGCAGAAAGGAGTGTTAGAAAATTGCTAACAGGATTTGTTGAAATTACTTCCAGCACAAGTAAAGATGTGAATCCTCCTCTCACTTGAAGAGATTCATCAATGTCTGCTTGCTTTTGCAGCCCTTTTCCTTTCCAAATGTCTGTCTGGGGCTATACAACAGTAGTATTTTCTATGCAGTAGTAAATGACCTTTATTTCATAAAGCATAGGAAATCTTTCACCTGAAATAGCCACTGACAAGATTATTTTTTAGTTGTCTGTTTTAATCTGCACCACCCTGTCTACACAAAGTGATCTGGGCCATTGAGCCAACACTAGCAGAATCATCATAATTTGTAGTGTGAATATTCCTGGTGTTCAGACACCATAATACATGATCCTTTACTATATCTTTAAAATGGTAAAGGATTTTTGTTTTGTGTATAGCAGAGAAGATCAAATAGGGGAAAATGGGATTAAACTAGGAGACATTTCTATTGGATACAAAGAATTTCTAGGCTGCCAGAATGGAAAACAAAAACAAAAACAAAAACACCTGGAGTGGCTTATTGAGGGGGAATGCCTGGTCTTTTGTCAGACATATCATTAAGAAAGACTGACTTTTCTTAAGGGCAGGAGACTAGGTCAGATACTCTTTTACAGTCCTGTCTAGTTCTGTGGTTTTATGATCATAAAACTAATAGCACATGAGAATTCTCTTGGCTTCTCTTGTTTTCATTTATATCATTCATTGTCTCTCATATTTGGCAACAACTGGTGTTGCTGGGGGAAGATCTATGCCCCTTCTCTGGCCAAGTGAAGATACACATGTACACCACAGAAGGCAGTCAAATAATTATTAACTCAAGCATTCCTGCAGACAGATTCCAAACTGTACGACTCTACTAGGGGAAAGAAGTTCACCATTGCCCTCCGTATCAAACCGATTCATCTCTGAGCATGGTCCATAAGCATAGGCTTCAATGACCAGTCTTTGAGGTTGTTCCTCCATGGATGTTCCCTTAGCAATGAAAGTGTTCTCATAGACACCTTGTCTGTCATCGTCCCCCACCCCCCTTCTCCCCTACTGCTACTATGCTTTCACTTCGGTTTTTCTCTCTATGTGGTCCCCACATTCCTTCACCAGCAGGGGCCCTTCACCAACCCTAGCAAGCCTTTGTCCTCATCCTATGACCTTTCAGTCCCTGCCATAAGCATGAGTCATAAACTTTCTTTGTTCTACTTATTCCTGCTGCTGGATGAGAGAAGAGGGAAGATTTATATCCTGATGGTGGTGATGTGGTCAGAAGGATATGGGCTGGCAAGATTTGTTTTCTCTTTCTCCCACCCACCCCACGCCCTGCTTTGGCCTTCTCTTTTAAAAATTCAGACATCTTGCATCAGATTGTGAATCCTCTTCCAATGGCTGTCAACACATCCATATATGGGAGTCATATTCCCCTTGCTACTATAATTTGGGAACTTATTACTCAAAAGAGCACTACTCTTCTTGCAACCTCATATAACATTGCATACTCTCTTTTATTAACTAGTCTTGGGACTAGCCATTGCCCTCTTCTTTCTTTCCTTTTTTCTTTTTCTTTCTTTCTTTTTTTTTTTTTTTTTTTTGATAGTGCATGCACAAGAGCAGAGTGGTCACGGGCGGGTTGGGGGGGTGGGTGGCCAGATAGAGAGGGATAGAGAATTTTAAACAGGCTCCACACTCAGCCCAGAACCTGATGCAGGTCTCAGTCTCAGAACCCTGAGATCATGACCTGAGCCAAAATCAACAGTGGGACATTTAACTGACTGAGCCAGCCAGGCACCCCGCCATTTGCCCTCTTCTAAGAGTTGAAGGCAAGGTAACCACACCACGTGTCTAAAGTATTATGTAAGTTGTGGAAGTCAGCAAACTGTAACTTATGAGCTGTGAGCCGCATCCAATCCATGGCCTATTTTATAAGTAAAGTTTGGCCACAGCCATACCCATTAATTACCTATTGTTTAGGACTACTCTTGCTCTACAGCAGCAAGGATGAGTAATTACAGCAGTGACCAACCAACCACATGGTCGCAAAGCCTAGAATACTTACTATTTGGCTCCTTATAGAAAAGTATGCCAACCCCTGATAAAGTGTATCACATCTAAAATGAAGACAGTCTCAACTTAAAAGATTGCCCTTAGAGGCTGATTCCAGAGGTTTGGATAGTTTCTTCTTTTTTTCTTTGAATAGGAGGTTTACACTTTCGAGAAGTTTTTTATTTTTCTTTCCCTACATCCTGCATACCTTCACTGTAGTTAAAAGAGTTACCATATTTAAAATGACAGAATCCATCAAATCGACATTGTCACTACCAGATATTTAACTTGGATGGGCAAGTTCATAAACTTAAATCCTTGGAGTGTCTCTGATTCCCCTCATCCCTCTATCCATCTCCAGCTGGTCACCATGTTCCATTCCTACGTTAGTCCCCCTTTCTATTCCAAGTACGCCATTTGAAGACCTTGTTTCTTACCTGAACTGTATCAATGGGCTACTCACTCTCCCATTCTCCAACCCATCCCACCCTAAGTCATTCTCACTGGGTATATATAGTGCCAACCCATCCTCCCCTAAATCCCTCACCATGGGTGCAGCCTCCCTCTCACACATTAGTCATTCTCACCTCATGTATACCTCTAATCTCAGAATTAGGGCTTCTGTATCATGAAATAGCACCACTATTTACCTACTCACACAGGCCAGAAACATAGGACTCATCTTTGATCTGTTATTTTCCTTCATACTCCACACCTAATTAATAAGCAAGCCCTGTCAATTTTACTTCCTAAAATTTACAGTAATTCTAACAGAGGTAAAGAGTTTAAATGATACTTAAGTTCCCAGCCCAAGTTAAGAACCAACTGAAAGGCAAATACAGAAGTCACACAAATGACAATCAAAAGATGACCTTTATCAGTAAGAGAGCTAATATTCATGGCTCATGCTACCTGCAGGGGGATGCATCCTAAAATTGTGAACCCACAGCTAGACAGGCTTCTTACCCAAATTGCAGGCTTTGTAGGTCACTGCAGAGCCCCTGTGCAGGGCAGAGTGCAGCTCTTGGAATACTAATGGCATGGAAGAACAGGGTGGAACACGTGTGCAGCAGGCAGGCCAATCTCCAAGAGTAAGGAGGAGGGAGACAGGAGAGGAGCCTGCTGGCACACGGCTAGCACTGCTTGTGCCGGCAGTAAGTCTGACAAGTTCTGGGAGGAGTGAGTGATGAGGAGGAAAGACCAGGAAGGTTACCAAGAAGTCACAGGAAAGAAGATTCCCCTCCTCCAACATTCTCCAGATTTTTCTTCTCTTACTCCGTTAAGCTTAACCATTAGCTGGTGGTGTGACTGCCCCTGGAGACAAAGTTAACAATCTACCTGGGCAATCCTGGTCCTCGACTTTCAAAAGACCATTCCCCCAACACCAACTATAGTTCTTCTGGGATGCTGGTGGGCAGTGTTTTCTTTTTAATTCTGGGAGGCTCTGAAATGAGTCAGAATAACACATTAATTAAATTAATTCTAAAACCTGCATTCAAGGCTAAAAATTCTTTCTATATTCTATTTCCCTTCCCAAAATATGTACAACCACATTGTTTAATGTAGTTCATCAAAGGTTTGGCAATGAGGGAAAATAACAACATAAATACCTTTAAATCATAAAAATGTCATCAATGATGAAGTCCCAAATGTAATCTTAACTGCCTTTTCTTATGGATTTTCCTGGGAGGAAATTGAAGTTAAAAATTAAATTCCATGCAAATTAATCCAAAGATTTCAGAGGTCAAAGAATTGAAGTGCAAAAATCATATTCTATTGCACTTGTGAGTTAACTATCCAAAGAAATTAAGTCCAGACTTAATCCTTTCTGGTTTCTTATTTCTGCCTACTCTCAGCTAGAAGGGTCTTTACTGCCACGTAGAGCTGGGTTTCTTTGGCATTTCCAACCCTGGCTGTCTTCTGTGGCATGGATATAGATCCTTTAGGGTGAATACTGACTGCATGTCTGGGGTGTCCTGTGTTTAGAGACTCCAAGACTTAACAGAACACCAATAACCATCACAACACTGGCTGCCCAACCCGCCAAATCTAGAAAAACAACTGAATCTTTTTATCATAAATAAAATGATGTTTCCAGACCCCAGAGTTAGTGTCAACAAAGACCCTAACAGATTCAGTAGTATTGGACAAAAAGAAATGAGGTCAAGAAAATATCTTGGTTTAACGTCTTCATGATGCCAGTGAGTCTAGGCTAGTTATCTGAAATCCATAATCTCTGAATTTATACTGAATCAGGGTCAATCTCCCATCTAGTAGTTAATTTTGACACTATGTATCTTCATATGGGACGGGTGCTGGGGCTTTTGTGCATAGTCTTCTTTCTAAGATAGTAGCATTTGCAAGTACAATCTTGCAAAGTTAGAAAGGTGCAAATGAACTCACTAGGTTTTATTTGACATGCCCCTGCCTTTCTACACAGTCATAATCTCTAATTTTGCATTGTCCCTTTAGCTCATGTTTCTGGCATCCCGACGCTAAAGTAATTTTGAGCCTCATCAACAACCCATGAGGAGGCCTTTTTGATCCTAGACTACAGAGAGTGCTTCTATAACTCCTTGCTATTAAATTGGTTAGGACTATAAAATCTGTCTAGGAAAGAGATTTTTGCCTAGTTGTCATATTTGATTCAGCTGAAGCATCATTCTTACCAGATTCCTGAACTACATTACTGTTAATGCTTCAGAGCTTATGTTTCTCGTGGTCTTTGTGAATCAGTTCTTCTCCAGTGGGCTCCTTGATTCACTGTTTTGTCAATTTTTGTATATTCCAGGCCTTGGAAAGCATCTGTGTCTAGGACATCGATAACTGATGTACTAGTATATGCCTATACCGATTCATTCCCCTCTGCCATTACCCTGCTACTTCCACAGAAGTAGTACTCCCACACACATGGGGCTAGAATTGGAGACCTTCCTTCATTTGTTTTCTCTTTGCCTTCTGGCCCCAAAATAGTTTTTCTAATATATTCTTCTAGCATTTGATGTGTATAGGCCTGCGTTAGTGAAGAATATGAAATCACTACTTTTTAAGGCTCCTAGAATCTATGCTGTTTAAACAAATCTTGACCACCTTTTTCCTACCTATGCTGGATGACTATCATGTTGCTCTTCCTACGTATCTAGTCTGTCCACTGAGTGCTTATTCTGTTTCCACTATAGATTCTTTTAAATCCTAATGGCCAATATGATCATGTTTAGAAGTGGTCATCTTTGGGAGGTGTTAAATATTGAGGGTGGAACTCTTGTGAATCAGCTTAGTGCCCTAACAAAAGAGGCCCCAGAGAGCTCACTTTCACTACATGAGATCAGAGTGAGAAGATGGCAGGCTATGAACCAAGAAGCAGGCTCTCACCACTTGGAAGATATTTTCCCATCAAATCAACATCCAATCTGGGCCTGGACTCAGTTATTTCTGTCTGGCTTTCCATTTTTATTTCTTTTTTTTTATATATATATATATTTGACAGAGAGATCACAAGTAGACAGAGAGGCAGGCAGAGAGAGAGAGAGAGAGGGAAGCAGGCTCGCTGCTGAGCAGAGAGCCCGATGCGGGACTCGATCCCAGGACCCTGAGATCATGACCTGAGCCGAAGGCAGCGGCTTAACCCACTGAGCCACCCAGGCGCCCCAACTCATCTCTGGTGTGCTTTCCCTTAGAATGCCCGTTCCATAAATTTCTCTGTAATGTGTCCTCAGGGTACAGACAAGTTCTCCTTGCCACCTGCATTAATTGTCTATCTCTGAATCAAACCCATATAACAATGATTTCAGTATAATGTGGTTTTCTTCTTAGTCTTCCCTTCTCAAATCTATACAAATCCTTTATGACCACTTGGTAGGACTACCTCAGTCTTCAAAAGATTTTTCTTCAATACTTTTACTGTGGATTCTTCATCTGCTCTTTTCAGAGGAACCTCTGAGTTCATTCATGAATTTGGTTTCTTGTGAGCAGGGAATCAGTGATCTTACCTCTTTTGTTTTTTAATGGGCTGAGTCACTACTCCTGAACAAATAATAATTAAAAACATCTTTACCTTTTCTAATACCCTTTTTATGAACAGTTAGACCCCAGTACACCTCTTGTTCCTTTTGTATATATCCATCCTTATTGCCAAGAGCTCATGTTGATCTTCCTATATGTCTAGTCTATCCACTAAGTTCTCATTCTGTTTCTACTATAGATTGTTTTAAATCCTAATGGCCAATAAAATGATGTTTGGAAGTGGTGATCTTTGGGAGGTGATTAAGGTAATGAGGGTGGAATTCTTCTGAATGAGCTTTGTGTCCTTACAAAAGAGGCCCCAGAGAGCTTCCTTCCACCAGGTGAGATCACAGTAAGAAGATGACAATCTATGAATCAAGAAGTGGGCTCTCTCATCAGACACCAAATTTGCCGGTGCCCTGATACTGGACTTCCCAGCTGCCAGAAATATGTTTTTATAAGCCACCCAGCCAATGGTATTTTGTAATAGCAGGCTGAACAGACTAAGAGAGTTTCCTTTAAAAAGTTCACCCTCCAGGGGAGCCTGGGTGGCTTAAGTCAGTTAAGGATCCAACTCTTGGTTTTGGCTCAGGTCATGACCTCAGGGTCCTGGGATCAAGCCCTGAGCTGTGCTCCACACTAAGTGTGGAGTCTGCTTAAGAAGGATTCTCTCCCTCACCCTCTGCCCCTCCCTCTGCTCTCTCTCTCTTTCTCTCTCTTAAAAAAAAAGTTCACCTTCCCTCCAGTTAATCATCTTTTCATGCTTTATTTTGATTTCATTCTTCCACTTTCTTTGCCCTTATAGTCAGAACAAAGCATAACTTTCATATCACTCCAATTTCTCCTTGGTTGCCTGAGGAAGCTTCATTGCTAGGGATGGAGGGCCCAGGCACAGGCATTTGAGTTGTTTTCCTACCTCAACCCTTAAAATAGCACATTCTCCTTACTTTAAAATTTTCCATTCCTGTATACATGTTTATTAACAAAGTTTAGCATCTTTTTAATGGGTGAGATTTGCAATTTGGATCTCCAGAATCTACAGCCATGGTCAGGACTTGTGTCAAAAATCCAGAGCCACTTGAGGTTACATTAAGGAGCCTGATGTGGGACTTGATCCCAGGACCCTGGGATCATGACCTGAGTGGAAGGCAGTCGCATAACCAACTAAGCAACCCAGGCATCCCTTGGAGATGATTTTTGCGTCTGTGGACAAGCCACATGAATATTAGTTGGGTTACAGTTTTCTCTCTTGAGCTCAAAACAATATAAAGTATAGCAAAACTTCAGACAGCTAATCTGGCCCTGCATACCTAGAACTGACAATGATGATTTAAAGCCAGAACTTTTCCCACCATCCAAGCTATTGTCATTTCTTGCCTGGATCACTGCAGTGGTTCCCAGTTCATCTCCCTGCCACCATTCTTGCTCCCTAATAGTCCATCTTCCATATAGCCAGAATGATTTTTTAAAAACTTATATAAGGTCAAAAATATTATCAAGAAAGTGAAAAGACAACATAGAATGGGAGAACGGTTTTGTAAATCATATGTCTGATAAAGGCCAAGTATCCTGAATATAAAAAGAGCTCTTACAATTCAGTAATAAAAAGACCAATAACACAATATAAAAATGGGAAAAGGACTTAGATATTTCTTCAAAGAAGTATATAAACAGCCAATAAGCACATGAAATGACTCTCAACATTGTTAGTCATTAGGAAGTGGCAAATCAAAATCACAGTGAGATACCTCTTCACACCCACTAGGATGGCTATAATCACAAAAACATAAAATAACAAATGTTGGCAAGGATGTGGAGAAATTGGAATCCTCATACTTCGCTGGTTAGAATATAAAATTGCTCTTTCCCAGAACAGCCATTTTGGAAAAGAATTTGGTAGTTCCTCAAGAAGTTACACACAAAGTTACCAAATGACCTAGCAGTTCTACCCTAGGTATATACCCAAGAGAAATGAAATCATATATTCATACAAAAACTTCTACACAAGTGTTCATAGCAGGATTATTCATAAAAGTCAAAAAAGTGAAATAGCCCACCTGTCCTTTAGCAGATGAATGGATAGACAAAATGTGGTCTATACATACAATGAAATATTAATGTGCCACAAAAAAGGAATGGAATACTGTTATATGCTACAACATAAATGACCTTGAAATATTATTCTAAGTGAAAGAAGCTAGGCACAATAGACTGTATGACTCTATTTATGTAATGTTTGGAATAGGCAAATCCATAGAGATGAAAAGCAGATTATTGTTTCCTCCAATGAGGAAAGGGGAAAGGAGACTAACTGCTAACAGGTACGAGATTTCTTTTTGGGGTGACAAATGTTCTGGAATTAGTGGTAATGGTTGCACTCATTATGACATGCTACAACCAATAAACTGTACAGTTAAAATGATAAAGTTTATGTTATGTGAACTACATCTTAATTTTTTAAAAAAAACACTAGTTAGGAAAAAAACAAACAAACCTTAGATCATGATCTTCCACTGGTTAAACTCTTCAGTGACTTCCTATAGCAATATAGATAAAATTGAACCTTCTTACTTAGTCCTGCAAGGGCTATATGATGGGACCCCTGCCTACCTTTCTTATCTCATTTCCACCACTTCCCTCACAACCCTATCCTCCATCTAGATTATAGTCCAGGTTCACTGGCCTCCCACTTCCAGCACAGGTCTTTACACTTAGTCTTCCTCCTTTGTAGAGTATTCTTTACCCAGCACTTCTCATGGCCACCTCTCCCTTATCGTGGAAGTCTCAGATTAATGTCACCTCCTCAGCAAGACTTCCCCCACCATCACTGTCTACCATATTACCTTGTATTATTTTCTTCACAGCACTTATCACTACCTGAAATTATTTGTTTATACATAAATTCCCTGAAAGCAAAGATTTTGCCTGCCTAGTTCGCGGCTATCACCCAAGTTCTAAGAATGATGCCTGACACAGAGTAGATGCTCACAAAATATATTTTGAGTTAATGAATGGGATCTAATTTGTGTACATTGGAAATTTAGACATTTTGATGGTATTTGGGGGGCTGTCAGAGCTTCACCTGATTTGAATGAGAACTTTAGAGACCCCAGTGAGGCCATGTGTATAGTATCTAAGGTGGGGAGTAAGAAACAGGAAGAGTGGAGAAATGCACCTTGTCATCATTTCCAAATTACCCAAGGACAAAATTTTACAGAAACCATGGTAAAACTGCCCAAAGTTTATGAAATCAGCTGTAGAAATGTTGCAGTGTAATTCACCATTCTGTTTATTCCCTGTGAGGAGAGTTGGGGCACACATGCTTGATTTGGATGTGCTGGAAGAGATCAAAGGGAGGGTGGCTATGAGACAGCACAATGAGTGTCCCCATGATTGCATCTCAGCCCAGCCTCTAGTTCAGGCTTTGATCCTAGAAAGGGACAGTAATAAAGAACAGAGCCACTGACCACAAAGCACATCCGGGAAGAGGGTAGGCCAGGAGAGAAGGATGTTCTGACAGCCCTTAAGAATGGAATTAAGGAGCAACCACAAATATGCCTGTAATGGGATTGAGAGGGGTGTCAGGGTAGTGGGAAGCACAGAGCTGACATCAGGAGGGCAAGTGGGGATCATGAGAGCCAGGAAGACACCCGCTGAAGAAGACACCCTAAAGCTTCTGTGAAAGATCTGAGGCCTGGGATCTCCATATTTTGCTAGTTTAGACTGAGCCACATGCTGCTGTTTCATCAGTATGACCTAGAGAAATGTGATTACACATGTAATTTCCACCTTCAAACAATGGACATACTCCATTTCTATCCTGAGATCATCTGTGAATCATATATGACATAAATTAAATGGAAGCAACATTGGAGGGAAAACCCACCTGTCACTGTATATTTTTGTGAGTCTAATCATTAGGCAAAGGGAAATGCTTACCTCTAAACTAGGCCAGGTGCCAAAAGAATGTAAGGATAAGTTAGATTTAGATTATGAAACGAGGAGAAAGGTTATTGAGACTGGAAAGAAAAGGCCTGGAGGGCTGAGAAAGTGAGGCGGTGCAAGAAAATTAAAGGCTGGTTTGGGAATAATGACCAACAATGTAAAATGGGAAGAATCGAGTTTTAAGCTTGGAAAGGCTTTCTTTAACATTTGCTTGAGCAATTACATATTAAGTATTGAAAATAAGTGAAAGTGATTTTTAGAAATTTTGAAGAAAAGAAAAGCAGAACATGACATGGCCCAGCTTGCTCAGACACACTGAGGTAATTTCTAAGGATGTTTTAGATTGTGAATTAAATGCATTTCAGGCTGTAAGAAAGAACGTGGTGCTGGCTTGTACAGATTTGGATTTCTAGAACAGCCTACTAGGTGGCCTCCACTGTCAAGCTGTTTTGCACACCCCATTGCCTAACTAATCTGCCTGGAAAAGCCTTTAATCACTGTAAAATCTTCAGCACCTTCCCATGTCTTACTAACTCCACTCTGAGCTCTGCCTGGCCCTCTGGCCCACCCTACCTGTTCAGTCTTCCTTCTTAGCTCTCTCCAGCACACAACCCTCTCTCAGACCTGTCTCTCCACTTGTTTTGCTTCTGGACCTTTGCCCACAATGCTATCTTGGTCTGAAATGTATGCTGTCTCTTGTCTGCCTAGCCAAATGACATCCTTTTGTCAAGGTCGAGCTTATATTTCAATTCCATCATGGGTCTTTCTAGATTGCCCCTGTCTTTGAACTCCTAAAACACAATTGCTCAATTATATACTGCCATATATTAGTCCTTACACTTACATGCTAGTACCAGGAACTGGAGGAAAGAGAAGAGAGAAATTAATAACAGAGAAGTGTGAAATTCTTGTTTTAGATTCTGATTTAGAGGTGGGTGTTTGGCAGAGGATGGAGGAAGTACAGCAAAGTGGTCCCAGAAGCCTTTGGTACAGGAAAGGAAGCAGGGACAGTTGTAACGAGCATCCTGCTTTTCATATCACTTGGCAATAACACCTTAAGTTTTAAGTTCAGCATCATGAGGAATAAGAAACCCAACTTGTGAATGTTCTAGATGACGAAAGTTTATCATGCACGTTATTGGATCCCATTCCAGACATACTGAATCAGCATCTCTGAGAGTGGGGCCCAACATTCTGTGTTTAAATAGCATTCTAGGTGGTTCTGATGCACAATAAAGTTTAGAGAACCAGTGTTTAGAGCTTTTAAACGTTACTCACTATAAAAAACTAGTTCTTTAATACATGACGTACTTCCTTGCCTTCTGGAATAGAACAGGCTAAACACAAAATCCTTCTTTTTTGTGGGACCAGAGTCAGCATGATGATCATCACTTCTTGCCCAGTGCCATTGTAATAGGCAGCACACCAGACAGAACATCCAGGCACCGTGCTGCCAAGGCCACAGGGCACCAGGTCACCTCACTGGAGCAACTGACTGCAAGTGCTATCTGGGTCCATCATTTGGGTCATTATCTATAGCTTGGGGCTTTATGAAAACAATAAAGACCAGTTGAAATTGACTGAATCACAGTATAAAAGAACACAGTTCACTAATTATGCCCACACCAAAGAGTACAGTGAATATCCTGCAGAGTTCTGTGTGCCCCATTCCCATGTCTCTTCACTAAAGAAGTGGTGAAAACTCTTCAGCAGCTCCTGGGAATTCCATTCTCAACTGTATTTGACTCAGTATCAAGGCTTTACTGATCTTCCTCCAAGTAGCACTCTTTTTTTTTTTTTAAGATTTTATTTATTTATTTGACAAAGATCACAAGTAGGCAGAGAGGCAGGCGGGCGGGGGGGGCGGGGGGGGCGGGGAGGGAAGCAGGCTCCCTGCTGCTCAGAGAGCCTGATGTGGGGCTTGATCCCAGGACCTTGAGATTATGACCTGAGCTGAAGGCAAAGGCTTCACCCACTGAGGCACCCAGGCACCCCCTCCAAGTAGCACTCTTCTTGCTACAGACCAGTTTGCCCAGGAAAAACTCCTTCCTTAGAAGTCCATTAAAAATTCTAAAACTCTACATCTGCAATTACTCAAAGTTAAGATTTTTACTAAGATATCTCCCCAGATGATGACTCTGTGGGGTTAGCATTCCTCGACTGCATTATGCTGACTTACTACCAGCTTCTTACTGCCAGGGAACAGCAGCTTTTCTGTACGCGCAGTTTTGTATCTCTCTCTCACCAGAATCTCTGTGCTCTGTCCCCACGAAGGCTTTCAGTGAGATTTATATCCAGATTAGTTCCTTTTGGGAAAAAGTAACTTCCAGTTGAGTCCAAACTGAACAAGAGTTCCTTGGATCTGAAGGTAGCTGCGTATGAAAATTTGACAGCTTCTGCCAAAATGCCTCTCAGAGGTGTTTACCAGTGTTCCCCAGAAATGTTGTGTGCCTGTTTGCCCACACCTTCACTGGCAGAGACAGAAATACCTTTTTCCTGTGGATACCTTGGTGCCCTGTGACATCTTCACATAGTATTCGCCACTAGAAGATCTTCAATCATCTCTCTTCAGATGCTGACTCTTCCTCTCATACGCAGTTTTCTATTTCTATTTAATTCAAAGAATTGAATTGAAAACTTACTTTGAAACTAGTTCTCACAACTATAAAATCACAGAGCTTACAGTTTTGCTATGATATTTCTAATGACTTCTGTTCTTTTTCTTTTTGAAGATGAGTCAAGAGTTTTAAAATCAGAAGAAAAAGAAAATTTTACATGATCTAGCATCTATTTGTATAATAGACTTTGGAGTTTTGTTGTTATTTGTCTCCATATTCTAAGACATCTCTTTATTTCCATTCATGGAAAAGCACTGCCATTTATTAGGAGTCAAAGTCTCTTACCCAGTACTGTCCTATTATTCATTTCTAGGACAGCTGAAGTTCAAAAATTAATCACTAATGCAGGATTTTAATAATAGAAGAAACTGGTTTGGGAGCAGGGAGAGTATATGGGACCTTTCTGTACTTCCTGCTTAATTTTTCTGTAAACCTGAAACTACTCTAAAAAATAGAGTCCATTAATTTCTTTAAAGTAAAAAGCAGAATAGCTATATAACAAAGCGCTGTTTTTATAACTGAGAAATGCATGCACAGAAAACAATAAAACACATTTTACAAAAGCAGATATAAAGAGAAGACACTCATTTAATATGTTAGAATGATGGTCTTTGTGGGGAGTGATAATAGAAGTGGAGTATGGCAAGAAAATGAAATAAACAAAAGGAGACAGAGATATTGCATGAACCAATGATGATAACATGCCATGAACTGAATATGATCAAATATGACCTATGAACTTGAAATCTTAAAAAAAAAAAAAGTAGTGGTTCTTAACTTGGGAAGGGAGGTAGAATTTAGAGAAATTTTAAAAGAACACACATGCTTCAGCCCCATTTCAGACCCAACTGCATCGGAAACTCCAGACTCAGAGCATGTACATTTTGCAAAAGGTCCTATATTAGCCAGGACACATTTAGTTACAAAACCCCAATTCAAATAAGTATAAGCAATAAAAGGAATTGTATTGGCTCACACGGCTTGGAAGTCTGAGGAGTAGTAGCTTCAGGCACAGATGGGTCCAGGAGCTCAAGCTATCCAATCAGGCTCTCACTCACTGCTGCCTGTCTCCATCTCCATCTCCCCTCTCCTGACAGGTTCTCTTTCCATGTGATAGGGAAGCTTTTTATTGACATTTCTGGTCAAATGGAATGAACACTGCAACTGAAAATGCCTCAAGGGCCATGGGAAATGGAGTAGGAGTTCCCCAACAGAAGGGTTAGGCTAAGCACACCAAATGAGGTAATTATCTTATCTTCACAGGAATTTAATTCAGAATAAGTCACACATTCCCTTGTAGGGTGACATCACAAGATCCCTTGTAGGGATCTTCATGGCAAAAGAAAACAAAATCACGAAAGCATTCTCCAGGTCTCTTGGCTCACTTGAGCTCAGCTGCCATGTTCAGTCTAGTTTTGAACACACCATCATGTTCAGTCACACCTTCCCTTGTCCCAGGAACACAAACACATTTATCCAAACTTGCTATGCATCTGGCTTACAACTTTCCTGGATAGGTTCAGAATACAAAATAAAGATATTTAGGGCACCTAGGTGTTCAACAATATAGGTGATTAGTCTAAGATGGAGAATAAGTGGGTAAGTTAACTTATCCCAGGTCACAGCATGCAAAACTGACAGAATTTGAACTCAGGTTTTATACCTCCAAATCTTATGCTCTGTCAAAGGTACAACATTGCACAGGTAGTATTAAAAAAAAAAAAAAAGGGACGCCTAGCTGGCTCAGTCGGAAGAGCATGTGACTCCTGATCTTGGTGTCAAGAGTTTGAGCCCCACGCTGCCTGCAGAAATTACTTAAGTAAATAAATAAATAACTTTAAATAGTAATAATATGTGGCTAGAAAGGCATGACCTAATTACAGCTGCTGTGGAAGAAAGAAAGAACAAATTTTGGTGGAAAACTAGCTGTCAATGCCACAACAATTTGGTAAACTTAACCATTTTTTTTAAAAAAACAATTAACCATTTAAACAAACCATGTTTGCTCCAAATCCTACGCCCCTGCACTCGGACCCTGCAAAGACCAATTTGTCATAAAAGTTAGGAAACTTAAACTTCTAGGCCTCTCATTTGCACGGACTTTTCTGAAGCCCTGTTAGGGGCCTGTATGAGTTAGCAATTTCTGTATAACAAATTACTCCAAAACTTATCAGCTTAAAACAATAACCTTATTATCTCACACAGTTCCTGAGAGTTTGAAATCTGGGAGCAGCTTCTCTGAGTGGCTCTTCTCCAAAGGGTTCTGTGACAGTTCTCATGACATAGTAGCTGAGTTCCCCCAGAATTAATGATCTGAGATAAAGGGGTCCAAGTCATAATGTCCCTTATAACCTAGCCTCCAAAGTGACATCACTTCTGCTGAATTCTGTTGGTCTCACAGACCAACCTCAATACAATATGAGAGAGGAGTTACACCAGGGCATGAATACCAGGAGACAAGGAAAACAGGTGGGCGGTGGGAATCTTCATATATGAAGCTGGCTATCAACAGGCCCCAGTAACGTGTTCACGTGTTTTTTGTAGCATTGACAAAAGTAAGATTTTCTTTATGTTCGTTGTCTTAATGAGTCCTCCTCAATTGTATTAGCTTATGGCACCACAAAACATGAATCTTTTTCTTATATGACCTTGCCTGAATCTTTAAAATCATTTTAGAACATCATGAATCAATTCTACAAACTAAAACCATTATAGCTAAATTCTGAAGGGATGAAGGACTTTTTCAAAGTGTTTGTTTTCATGACTGTTAATATTATATAGTTGTGCACTGCTGATTCGTTATCAATGCCAGATGAGAAGTTAGGAGATCTGGATGTCAGTCTACATTCTACCTCTAACAAACTGGGTGATCTTCCTTTGATATAATGCATTCTGCTCTCAGAACTGGCTTTGTCAATACCAGTGGTTGCATTAACTAATCTATACAGGCACTTCCAGACAGTTCTTCAAAAGTCTGTGATTAAATGATAGGTCTCTCTATGCTACACATTTCTCATCCATAATATGGGGATGGCAGTATCTACTTCACAGAGGTGTAGTGATGATTAAATGAGGCAGCCTATGTAAAGTATCCGAAATATCCTAGCAGTGCACGCTCAGTAAATATTAGCCATTCTTACTCTTTTATGCCTGAAAATTAACAACCTCAGGAAGCCCATTTTGAATAGTTTTATAGTATCATAGTAATTTGTAATTTCAGTTTTCATCTCAGATGACTCTGTAAGCTTTTATAAGTGACTAAAAGATAATATGAAGTAATATCAAGGTGGTGGAACAATTGGAACTCTCATATGTTTATTGATGGGAGTATAAACTAGTGTAATGACTTTGGTAAAATATTTGATAATATATCCACTTAACCTAAACCTATACATATCTTATGACCCAGAAAATCCTCTCCTGCTAAACTCAACATACAATAGTGCTATGTCCACCATTCATTATAGCTTTATTGATAATATTCAAACTAAAAACACCCAAATGTCTTTCAACAGTAGAATGGAAAAGTAAACCATATTCATACAATAGAATGAATATAGCAATGAAAAGAACAAATCTCACCAACGTGATGTTGAGTAAAAGCCAAATATGTAAAATGCATATTTCATGATCCTAATACTTGGAGTTCAAAATCAGGCAAACAAAACTGTGGTAATGGAGGTCAGAAGAATGATTATCTTTGAATAAATACTGATCGGAAGAGAGGGCAAAGAGAGTTTTCTGGGGTGCTGGAAATGTTCTACCTATTGATATGAGTAGTGGTTTCACAGGTGTACACATATGTCAAAAATCAGTCAAGTTTTAGATTTAAGACTTGCATGTCTTATTATAAGTTGCACCTCAATAAAACATTTTTAAAGTTGGTAATAGTATAAAGAAATACATTGTTGATATCATTGATGTAGGAAAAGAGTCTTGACCATGATTTAGATGTTATGCAGTTCTGTTTCATTTTAGCTAAATTTTTACAATTATGGTCCTAGGTAGTAATTAATGAATAATTAGTTATTACTCCCCGATCATATACTACCTTATTAACTGTGTCAATTGTCCACTCATTTCCCAAATATTTAAGTGCCAGATGCTCTGCTACATGATGGGATCATTAACAATGAACAAAATAGACATAGCTCTTACCTCCACGGGGCTAGGTGTTTTGGCAAGACAGAGAAATAAAGCAGAAGTTAAAATTGCAGAGAGACAGTGGAGTGCAGAGGGATGCACATAAGAACACTTCCCCAAAGCCATTGGCTGGGGAAGTGAGAGACTGATTTTTGTGTTTTTGCAACCAGTGGGGCTCAAAGACAGGAGTTTGAGAGGTGGGTGGGCTTGACTGGGGTAGAGACCTAAGGGTGCTGCCCTACTCCTGGAGAGAAGGCAGGCAAGCAACCCAGGACAGATGATATGATCTGAGGATCACCTAAGGTCAATGGAGAGAGTATTTGTTGTTCTTGGAGTGCATCTGTGAGAGGTGGCATTCGCAGAGACACCTCTCTGGTGACAAAAGAGCCAATGGGCACCATTTGCCTCCCCTGTCCCTCAGCACATGCACAGAGACACCTGCTGAGGGCAGCTAACCTAGACACTGTTTATAGCCTGTTTGTTCCAAATCCTACGCCCCTAGGCTCTGACGCCCTTCTCACCAAACCTGTATCCATTCTAGCACAAACAGACCTTCCCCTGGAAGACCAGCACAGGGCCCTCCACTGCACATTCCTCAAGTTTTTGTTTTGTTTTTAAGATTTTAGTTATTTATTTGACAGAGATCACAAGTAGGCAGAGAGGCAGGCAGAGAGAGGGGGAAGCAGACTCCCCGCTGAATAGAGAGCCCAATGTGGGGCTCAATCCCAGGACCTCCGAGACCATGACCTGAGCTGAACGCAGAGGCTTGACCCACTGAGCCACCCAGGCGCTCTTAAGTTTTAAAAGTCAGCAGGCTTGGCTGGGATAGAGTCCAAAGTGTACTTTGCTGCTTCAGGCAGGCAAAGACAGTGTGAAAACAGAGATCTGAAAAATGCCTGAGACACAGGAGGGGGAAATTATTCACTCTTCTGGGAGGGCTTCCCTGAGAGCAGCAAGCACAGAGACCACTCTCTGAGTACAAAGGAATTGGTGGCACTATTTCCCTCCCCCATGCCTCGGCATAAACCAACTGCAGTAAATATCACAGCACCAACACTAGCTCCCTAACCTGCTTACACTAAATCCCTCCCTCCTGCACTCTGCTGCTACTGTTTTTCTCAGGCAAATATGCCTAGGGCCCAGTGCAGTGGGCCCCTCCCACAATAGACCAACAGAAACCCCCCCATGCACCATGTCTACCCACCAGAACTGAGTGGTAGTTCTGCAAGCTTCAGCAAGTAGCATCAGGTCTCATTTAACAAGCAGATCAGAGCACACCTAGTTAAACCTTGCCACATTCTGACCAAGGATGTGGTCACTTCCCACTGCAGACAAGGAGAGCCTCTGCAGACAACTGACCTGAGGGATAGAGTAACAAAAACACAACAGCAGAGCGCAGGCAGCATACACCAGAGAAACTCCCTGAAGCATCAGGTCCAGGACACTGTATGATCTCTTCTTCATAAAGCCATTACTCTCAAAAGTAGGAAACATAACAGGCTTTTCTAACACAGAGAAAAAGACAGAGACCTAGACAAAATGCCAAGATGGAGGAATTTATCCCAAAAGGAAGAACAAGAAAAAGGTCATGGCCAGGGATCTAATCAAAACATATATAAGTAATATGCCCGATGAGGAATTTAAAAGAACAATCATAAGGAAACTTGCTGAACTTCAAAAAAAACTGTGGAAGACATCAGGAAGACCCTTACTGCAGAGATAAAAGAGTTAAAAAACAGTCAGAAATGAAAAATGCAAAAACTTAGATTCAAAATGGACTCTATGTAATGACCGCAGAGATGGAAGAAGCAGAGGAATGAATAAGTAATATAAAGGATAAAGTAATGGAAAATATAGGCTGAAAAAAAGAGAAAAAGAACTATACATCACGAGAATACACTTAGGGAACTCACTGACTCCATCAAATATAATAACATTCATATTATAGGAATCCTGGAAGAAGAAGAAGAGAGAAAAGGGTGCAGAAGTTTTATTTGAGGAAATAATAGGTGAAAACTGCCTTATTCTGGGGAAGGAAACAGACATCCAAATCCAGGAGGCACAGAGAACTCCCATCAAAATGGCTAACACCAAGACATATTGTAGTTAAATTTGCAAAATATAGTAATGGGAAAAAATCCTAAAAACAACAAGATGAAGTCCTAACTTACAAGGGAAGACCCACCGAGCTAGCTGTAGATCTCTCCACAAACACTTGACAAGCCAGAAAAGAGTGGCATGATATATTTAACATGCTGGATGGGAAAAATCTGCAGCCAAGAATACTCTATCCAGCTAGGCTGTCATTCAGAATAGAAGGAGAGATAAAGAGTTTCCCATACAAACAAAAGTTAAGGAATTCATGACCACTAAACCAATGCTGCAAGAAAAAGGGAACTCTGAATGGGAAAGACCAAAAGTGACAGACTAGAAAGGAACAGAGAAAATCTCCAGAAACAATGACAAGACATGTAATAAAATGGTACTGACTACACATCTATCAATAATTACTCTGAATGTAAATGGAATAAATACTCCAATCAAAAGACATAGGGTCTCAGAATGGATTTTTTTTTTAAAAAGCCATATATATGCTGCCTACAAAAGACTCATTTTTGACCCCAAAACACCTCAGATTGAAAGTGAGGGTATGGAGAGACATCTAGCATGCTAATGGATATGAAAAGAAAACTGGAATAGCGATAGTTATATCAGATAAAATGGACTTTATTTTTTTTTTAAGATTTCATTTATTTATTTGACAGACAGAGATCACAAGTAGGCAGAGAAGCAGGCAGAGAGAGGAGGAAGCAGGCTCCCTGCTGAGCAGAGAGCCTGATGCGGGGCTCAATCCCAGGACCCTGAGATCATGACCTGAGCCGAAGGCAGAGGCTTTAACCCGCTGAGCCACCCAGGTGCCCCCAAAATGGACTTTAAAACAAAGACTATAACAAGAGACAAAGACAGACACTATATAATAATAAAGGGGACAATCCAACAAGAAGATCTAATTATAAATATTTATGCAGCCAACATAGGAGGACCCAAATACATCAAATAGTTAATAACAAACATAAAAGAACTAATTGATATTTTGCAATAATAGTATGGGACTTTAACACCTCACTTACAGCAATGGACAGAACATTTAAGCAGAAAATCAACAAGGGAAAAATGGCTCCGAATGACACACTGGACCAGATGGACTTAGCAGATATATTCAGAACATTTCATCCTAAAGTAGCAGAGTACGTATTCTTTTCAAGCACATGGGACATTCTCCAGCATAGATCACATACCAAGTTACAAATCAGGCCTCAACAAATACAAAAAGATTAAGATCATACCATATATTTTTTTCTGCCCATAACACTATGAAACTTGAAATCAACCAATAGAAAAATTTGGAAAGACCACAAATACATGGAGGTTAAACAACATGCTACTAAAGAATGAATGGGTCAGCCACTGCCATGAATAGCATAGGGGAGGCCTGCACCAGCATGAAGTGTGAGTTTGACCAATGCTTCAAACGGTGGTTTGCCAAGAAGTTTTAAGGGGTTGGCTCCGAAGACCCGTACACCAACCCCTTCAAGTGCTATCAGCGGTATTCAGAAAGCAATAAGGGAGGAGATTCCCACTGAAGGACTGGAATTCGTGGGCCATGGCAAAGAAAAGCCCCAAAACTCTTCTTGACCTTGACAGTCACTCCTCCAGTCAGGAAATTGAGGACACTAGATTTCATCAATTAAGACTGTGAAAAAAGTCATCAATTTGATGGGTTTGGGAGGAAGGAGGTTTCTCTCCTCCTTCATGTCCTCTCACTTGTGAAAGATGATGAACCATCACTCTGCTTTGAGATGATTTCTCACTTGCTTTGGCATCCTTGCAGGAACTCCATGTGCTAAAACTAAACGATTTCTTGGGATTATGGTTGCAGTACTTGGTCTGGGATCAGCTTTAAATATCCTTTGTATGTAAATACTGATAAACTTGTCAGAATGATCAGGGTTGCCTGACCTCTTGAGTTTTGTTGCGAAGGATATTAAGTATATTGGGGGGAGGTATAATTCACGCAAGCAATTAATTAGGATTACTCTTTTCTCTCAGGGAGCTAAGGCTCTGAAAAGGGATCCCAGCCCAATAGTTTTGGTTTTTTTTTAAGATTTTATTTATTTATTTGACAGAGAGAGAGATCACAAGTAGGCAGAGAGGCAGGCAGAGAGAGAGGAGGAAGCAGGCTCCCTGCGGAGCAGAGAGCCCGATGTGGGGCTCGATCCCAGGACCCTGGGATCATGACTTGAGCCGAAGGCAGCGGCTTAATCCACTGAGCCACCCAGGCGCCCCCCAGCCCAATAGTTTTAATCAATGCTTGGGAGCATGGTTTCATTTTCATATAATAACTTTAAGATTGCTGGTGGATTGAGTTAGCCAAGAGGAAGACAGCTTAAACAGACAGCTGCCTGTCTTAAGAAGAGGTGTCAATTTCTAATTAAGTTGTGAAAGCTTGAAGAATGTTGCAGTACACACATTTCAGAGCTCATAGTATAAGTTAGGAGATAAAATCGTTGGAGTAACAATAGAGGAAGATGCTAAATTGCAAAATTTGCTATTGCCAGCTTTCAGATCAAGTCAGTTAATGAAGCCAACCTACATTATCATAAAAATTGCCAAAATGCTGCATCTGATTAAATGGAAGAAGAGTTTGTTTTATTTGCCTATGTACCCACCCTGTCCTGTGATATCTGTAATCATGAAGATGAAATAAATTGTAACATTTAGTTACAAAAAAAAAAAAAGAATGAATGGGTCAACCAAGAAATTAAAAAATACATGAAACCAAATGATAATGAAAACATGATAGTCCAAAATCTTTGGGATACAGCAAAAACAGTCATGAGGGGAAGTATATAACAATACAGGCCTATCTAAAAGAGCTAGGCAAAGAACAACAAATGAAGCATAAAGCCAGTAGCAGAAGAAAAATAATAACGATTAGAGCATAAATTAATGATCTAGAAACTAAAAAACAAAACAAAACAACAACAACAAAAAACCCAGTAGAATAAATCAATGACACCAGGAGCTGGTTCTTCAAAAAAGATGAGTAAAATTGATAAACCCCTAGCCAGACTTAACAGAAAGAGAGAGAGAGAAAGAGAAAGGACCCAAATAAATAAAATCACAAATGAGAGAGGAGAAATCATAACCAACTCCACAGAAATACAAACAATTATAAGAGAATATTAAGGAAAATTCTATGCCAACAAATTGGACAATCTGGAAGAAATGTATAAATTCCCAGAAACATATAAACTACCAAAACTGAAACAGGAAGAAATAGAAAACCTGAACATACTGATAACCAGTAAAGAAATTGAATCAGTAATAAAAAAATCTCCCAACAAACAAAAGTCCAGGGCCAGATGGCTTCACAGGATAATTCTACAAAATATTTAAAGAGAGTTAATACCTATCCTTTTCAAACTATTCCAAAAAATAGAAATGGATGGAAAACTTCCAAACTCATTCTATGAGGCCAGCATTACCCTGATTTCAAAACCAGACAAAGATTCCACTAACAAAGAGAACTACAGGGAAAGAAGGGAGGGACGGAGGGAGGGAGGGAAAGAGGAAGGAACAAAAGAACAAATGAACTATAGCCCAATATCCCTGATGAACATAGATGCAAAAATTCTCTACAAAATACTAGTAAATCAAATCCAGCAGTACATTAAAAAAATCATTCACTGTGATCAAGTGGGATTTATTCCTGGGTTGCAAGGGTGGTTTAATATTCACGGATCAATCAATCAGTGTGGTATACCACATTAATAAAAGAAAGGATAAGAGCCATCTGATCCTCTCAATAAATGCAGAAAAAGCTTTTGACAAAGTACAACATCCATTCATCATAAAAGCCATCAGCAAAGTGAGTGTAGAGGGAAACATACCTCAACATCATAGAGGCCATATATGAAAAACACATAGCTAATATTATCCTCAATGGGGAAAAACTGAAAGCTTTTCCTCTATGGTCAGACACAAGACAGGGATGTCCACTCTCACCACTGTTATTTAACATAGACTGGAAGTCTTAGTCTCAGCAATCAGACATCAAAATTAAATTTAAAAAGCATCCAGATTGGCAAGGAAGAAGTCAAACTTTCACTCTTTGCAGATGACAAGATACTCTATTTAGAAAACCCAAAAGACTCCACTAAAAAAATTGCTAGAACTGATGCACGAATTCAGTAAAATCACAGGATGCAAAATCAATATACAGAAATCTGTTGCATTTCTATACACCAATAATGAAACATAGAAGGAGAAATCAAGGCATGGATCCCATTTACAATTGCACCAAAACCCATAAGATAACCAAGGATAATCCCAACCAGAGAGATAGAAAATCTGTACTCTCAAAACTAAATAAAAACATTGATGAAAGCAATTGAAGACGAGACAATGAATTGGGAAAACATTCCATGCTATGGATTGGAAGAACAAATATTGTTAAAATATCTATACTACCCAAAGCAATCTACACATTTAATGCAATCCCTGTCAAAATACTACCAGTTCTCACAAAACTAGAACAAACAATCCTAAAATTTGTATGAAACCACAAAAGACCCCAAATAGCCAAAGCAATCTTCAAAAAGAAAAGCAAAACTGGAGACATCACTTCCAGACTTCAAGTTATATTACAAAGCTGTAGAGACCAAAAAAGTCTGGTAGTGCCACAAACTCAGACACAAAGATCAATGGAACAGAGTAGAAAACCCAGAATTGAACCCACAACTATATGGTCAATTAATCTTTGACAAAATAGGAAAGAGTATCCAATGGAAAAAAGACCATCTCTTCAATAAAAGGTGTGGGGAAAACTGGACAGCCGCATGCAAAAGAATGAAACTGGACCACTCTCTTACACCATACACAAAAATACATTCAGAATGGATAAAAGACCTAAATGGGAGAACTAAAACCATAAAAATCCTAGAGAGGAACACAGGCAGTAATTTGACATTGACCATAGCAACTTCTTACAAGATATGTCTTCTGAACTATTGGGACTTCATTAAGATAAAAATCTTTGCAGTGAAGGAAACAACGAAACTAAAAGGCAACCAATGGAATGGGAGAAGATACTTGCAAATAACATATCTGATAAAGGGTTAGTATCAAAAATATATAAAGAACTTGTAAAATGGAACACTCAAAAACCAAATAATCCAGTTTTAAAATGGGCAGAAGACAAGAATAGACATTTTTCCAAACAAGACAGATACCTGGCTAACAGACACATGAAAAGATGCTCAACATCACTCATCATCAGGGAACTACAAATCAAAACCACAGTGAGATGCTGCATCACACCTGTCAGAATGGCTAAAATTAACAACACAGGAAAGAACAAGTATTAATGAGGATGCGGAGAAAGGGGACACCTTTTGCATGGTTGGTGGGAATGCAAACTGGTGCAGTCACTGTAGAAAACAGTATGGATGTTCCTCAAAAAGTTAAAAATAGGGACATCTGGGTGGCTCATTTGGTTAAGCATCTGCCTTTGGTTCAGGTCATGATCCCAGGATCTTGGGATCAAGTCCCACATGGGGATCCTTGCTCAGCAGAGAGCCTGCTTCTCCCTCTATCTGCTGCTCCCCCTGCTTGTGCGTGCTCACTCACTCACTCTCTCACAAATAAATAAAATCTTTAAAAAACAAAACAAAACAAGTTAAAAACAGAACTACTCTACTACTCAGCAATTGCACAACCAGGTATTTACCCAAAGGATACAAAAATACTGATTCAAAGGGATGCATGCACCCCAATGTTTACAGCAGCATTATCAACAATAGCCAAATTATGGAAAGATCCCAAATGTCTATCGACTGTTGAATGGATAAAGAAGAGGTGGAGTATGGCTGACATATTACTCAGGCATAAAAAAGACTATAAGAAATTCTTAAAGGTTTAGAATCTTCTTTAGAAGAATTAGGCTGCAGGGGCGCCTGGGTGGCTCAGTGGGTTAGAGCCTCTGCCTTCAGCTCAGGTCATGATCCCAGGGTCCTGGGATCGAGCCCCACATCGGGCTCTCTGCTCCGCAGGGAGCCTGCTTCCTCCTCTCTCTCTGCCTGCCTCTCTGCCTAGTTGTGATTTCTCTCTGTCAAATAAATAAAATATTAAAAAAAAAAAAGAAGAAGAAGAATTAGGCTGCATCTCAGCTTATTGTGTATTTAGGAACCCACATTTTCACATCTAAGGTATGGGTTAGGGTTGGGGTAGGGTTAGGTGTAGAATTAGGGTAAGGGTATGTGTCTGGTATCCAGCAGTTCGAGATTTCTCCTGAGAATAAAACTCTAGACTTCTGCTGGGGTTATAATATACATGGCAGTCATCCACCAAGCTGAGGCAAGGAGGGGATATGTGTCTAAATACTCTTTAAAAAAAAAGCTACAATTTCATGTCACAGATGTATTATGGGGAAGTAGAATATTACTTCCCTGCTATTGGGGAATGAAGCAGAGGCAGTAACAACCAGAAGGAAAATACTTGCTAAAGAAAATCATATCTAAGCTGAAATTAGTTCTTTTAGAGCGGAAATAGCATGCTGTTCCACAAGATAAAGATTGCATGGGGTAGTCTAGGACCTGAGAGAAGTTCATTATGTCTGACCTAAAGTGTGCTAGAGAGGGAGCAAGGAGTGCAATAAATGATGCTAGAGAAGCCAACTCAGGGAAAGCCCTATAAGCCCTATGAAAGTAGTAAAGATTTTATTATGTGTATATTATGTGCATGACTTGACATGTGTTGTAGACATAATATTCTGTCTCCAGTGACAAATGAACTAGAGGGAGGTAAGACTGCAGGAAGAGAGACAGCTTGGGAGGCTGTTGCAGTAAACTGGCTAGAGTGATGGTGTCTAAAACTAAGGCAATAGAGATGAAATGAGAGATATTTAGAGAAGTAGAAACAATGGGACTTGAAGATTGTTTGGCTAAGCAAAGCAGAGTGAAAAGTGAAAGCCGACACCCAGTTTCTGGCTTAAGCAACTCTGTTGGCAGTGATGCCATCCCCCAGGACAGGGAATATAATAAGGAGTACCATTTTGCTAGTTTGCTAGTTCGAGGGATTTTGAGGAGGTGAGGGGGGAAGCCAATGAGTTCTGTTTTGTCTCTCCTGTGTTTAAGGTGCTTATGAGGCAATGACGGAGAGATATTCAGAATGCATTGGTGCTTAGGAGACCTAAGTGTCCTGAAGAAATAAATTTGGAGGTCAGCTCTGTAGCAAGATTAACTAAAGCGATGAAGTAGAAACAACCTAAAATCACCCCTAAACAATATGTAGAGTAGAAAGATCAAGAGATACCATATACAACACTGAGAAATACTCACCTTTAAATGATAAGCGGAAAAGAAAGAAGGTCCCTCAAAGAATACTGAGGAGGAACAAAGGAGAAGAAAGAAACCAAGAGATCGTGTGTACAGAAGCTAAAGGAAGGAAACAAAAGTGGCAGGTGGGCAACAGGGTCAAATGTTGCCAAGAGATTATGTCAGGGAAGTCTTGGTGATCTTAACAAGAGTAGTAGCAGAGGAGGTAGCTGCCAAATTTCAGTGGTTGAGGACTGAATGGGAGGTGAGGTGGTTATTTCTGATTCTCAAATATCCACCCGCTTTTCCAAAATTGGAGAATCCTCTTCCTCTGGCTATTGACTAGAGTACCAGATTTAGACAACAACAGTACATGCTCACTAGTTTAAGTAGAAAGAAATTTATTCCAGGGTTTTGATTAGTTTATAGGACATCTGGGAAGGCCAAGACACCAAGCTTGGTTATCGAATGGTCACTGGCAACACAGCCAGGAAAAAGCCCAACTACACCATGGGAACTTTCCAACAGATATATTCTTGCTGTTACCACCTGATGCTTGATACCCATGAATCAGGCTCTGGTCGCTAGAATCTCTACAACAGCTGCAGTAGAAAAAACAAAAGCCTCTATGATCTGCACTTCCAGAACTATGTTGCCTCAGCCTTGTGATGCTCACTTCTGCCTGCCAAGCCTGGCAGGGGCACATCGGCCTGGCAGAAAGCATGGGTAACCCTTGCTGCACTCCGTGGGAGTCTTGAAAACATACTCTTTAGCTTTCTATCTCCTAAAACCCAGAAAGGCATGCTACAATGGATCGGAAAGGTGTAGAATGAGACAGTTGGTAGTGTTTGCCACTGTCCCTCCCTTTGGCTATTCAGCATCAATTCATCTTTCTCCCCAAACTTCAAATTACAAACCACAAATTGCAACAACGTATAGACTCCTGAAGTTTTTTTTTTCATTGCTTTTGCCCCTGGGCATGGTAGTAGAAGGAGGCAAAGGATACTCTAGGCTCTAGATCTGCTCCCCTTGCCTTCATTGTGTGGTAGAAACCCTTTTTCCCCTTTAAAATCTTAAATACTCCAGCCTCTACATGTCCTCCCCCTCACCTTGTTCATGAAGCATGAGGAATCCAAATAGACCAGGTATCCATCTCAACTTCCACTTCACTGTAAGCACTATTGTTTACTCATCCCTTCCTTGGATAGTAAGACTATTAAACCATCGAAACTGAAAGTTGTAGGGATAGAGAGAAAAATTTTGAGAATGGGTCATTAGGTTTATTAGTAGGAGGCATCACTCTTACTTCACATCCATTGTCTTCTGACACTATGTTTTGTGGCCATGAGAGATATATACTTAGTGTCTCCTGACTGACAGCTTTACAGCCTCACAGCTGGTACATTCATTGGGTCTCCCCAAGGACTGTCTGCCTTTCTAAAAGTCCACCCACTTTTGGGTGAGGGGATACATGGTAAGATCAGTGAATCTCAACAGCCTTTGCCCAATGTTTTACTTCATTCATATATAAACAAATTCTCTGGTCAGAAGCAGTGGTTAATAAAATACCATGACAATGAATTAGGTACATAATAGGACTATAGGTAATGATGCAGGTAAAATTTTGGCATGCAAGGAAACTCAACCTAAATTTATAGTAAATACATATTTACAGTGAGGAGAATTGCTGCCCTCTCCATGATGGAAGAACCCTAGTTGTTAAACTGCCACTAGATGGTTGTTTGGTGTTCCAGAGCTGAGGGCACGATCAGGACCCAGCTGTTGGTCACTACAGCAGGTATGTTAGGCACTCAGGAGTAATAGTAGCCAAGTCAGTTCCAGCACTGGGGGGGAGGATGGAGGTAATATTGAACCTAGGAGTAATCTCCTTCCTTGCCACCACAAAGACTTTTTAAATGAGTCTACTGAACAAACACTTAGATGCCTGGGAAAGGCCAGTTTTCGAATATTGCCCATCTCCTCTGTAGGAGTCCCTGGCAAGCATCCATGTGGGACACAGTTCTCAGTCTGCGCACAATCTGAAAATGTCCATCTATGCATTTTCCCCCATATTTCTTTGTTACAATCTTTCAACCTTGTTTTTTCCATGATCTGACTAGCTCTTCGCATGAGTCAATATAGATCCACACCTCAGAAGATGTCCTTCCAAACAAAATAGACCATAATACATTCCTTCCAAAGCTTGCACGAATGCATCTGAAAACCTAGAGAATGATTTCTTTTTCCCTGTGAAGAAGAGGTAAAGTCACCTGCTAATACTGAGGGAAGAAAGAGACAGAGTCAGAGATTTGAGAAATACAGAAGTATTAAAATACCCACACATGAGAGAGAGAGAGACAACTTGGAAAACGAAGAAATGATGTGGAGATAGTTTTAAAGAAGTCAGACTACATGGTAATGTGATTTTCCTCCAGAAGCAGTACTCTAAGCCACTAAAAGCAAAACCACCACAATGGACAAATAAAGCATGTTTCTTGCAACCTCAAGACTTCACTCACCTGCACTTAAAAATATTTGCTAGCTCGCAAAATTAATATACTGGCAATTGTAGCTAAATCAGGGTTATTATTTAGATATTATATTTGTTAATATGATCTTTTGTCCAAGATATAAGAATAATATATAAGAAAGTATTATTTGGGATAATCATCTAAAATCTGTAAAATCAAGTGATAACAATCGTTGTCCCTGAGAAGGGGGATTAGGGGACTGGAAGACAAGAATGGAGGGAGATACACTTTTCACTGCATACCCTTTTGTAGCTTTTGAATTTTACATCTGTATATAAAAATACCTATACAATCTCTTGATGTATCCAGCTTCACTTGACATAAGTACATTTCTCTGAGAGGAGAGGGATCTCTGCAACTGCAGCCTTCTGCCCATTGGGTCTACTCTGTGCCAAATGGCACCCAGAAATGGTTTTCTTTTCTCTCTCTCTCTGTGTGTGTGTGTGTGTGTGTGTGTGTGTGTGTGTGTTTAAAGATTTTATTTATTTATTTGACAGAGACAGAGATCACAAGTAGGCAGAGAGGCAGGCAGAGAGGGGGGAAGCAGGCTCCCCACTGAGCAGAGAGCGTGATGCGGGGCTCAATCCCAGAACCCTGAGATCGTGACCTGAGCCGAAGGAGAGGCTTTAACCCACCGAGCCACCCAGAGGCCCCCAGAGATGGTTTTCTAAGCCATTTCTCAATATCAGCTAACCAGAAGGGTTTTTTCCAAAATCTTGTGATGGGAATAAATATTTTGTCATGTATCCACTCATTCACTTGTCTATGTAGTCAACCAATTTTTATCAAGGCTTGTGTGTTTTCTAAAAACCCCTATAGGATGTGTTCTAGGAAACACAGAGCTACAAAGAGAAAGCCTCTAGTTAGTTGCCTCAATCTTTTTGAATGGGGCAGCATATAAGCAAGGAGTGATCCCCACCCTCCAGTTATTTACAGACAGATATGTAGGAACGTCCTCAATAGAACAGGATGATGTAAAAGCTGTATGTGACAAATGTTGTGCTATAGGAGTGAAGAAACAATTCATCCTGGGCATATCAGGAAAGATTTCACAGGGAAAAAAAACAACACATATCTGAACTAGACTGTGAATAATGATTAGAATTTTAGAGAAGAAAAAGAGATGGAAATGCATTTCAGATTGAGGGAGCAGCTTGAGCACAGGCATAAAAACACCAATATGTGTGGCAAATTTGGGAAATGGTCATCATCTAGTGAGATACGAATACAGAATACAGTGTGCATGGAAATACAGGAGCAGGATGCCTAAAGGAACAGACAGGTTATGTTGCCTGAGACATGAACTGGAAGCCACAGAAAGTTTGTGAAAAGGAACAAGTTTCCCTCATGTTTTAGGAAGACATTATATTTAGGCAGTGTGATAACCTAAAAATCATAGGCTTTGATGTTAAGCTGACCTGAACTTGAATCTTATCTTGTACTCACTAGAAGTGTCATTTGGGGCAAGTCACTTAACTGCTCTATTTTCAGTTTCATCATATCAGACCAGAGTTAATGAATGAGCAAAGCATACTTGCATGGCATATAGCAGAAGTTAAATAAATTGTAGGTACTATTATTGTTGTTATTATTATTATTTTAAAGATTTATTTACTTATTTGAGAGAGAGGACATGACAAGTCAGGGGAGGGACTGAGGGAGAGGGAGAATCTCAAGCAGACTCCCTGTTGAGTGTGGAGCCTAAGGTGGGGCATAACCCCACGACTCTCGAGACCATGACCTGATCCAAAATCAGGAGTTGGACACATAACCGGCAGATCCACCCAGGTGCCCAGTATTATTACATTTATGGCAATATGGAAGGTATATTAGCAAGGTAGAATATTGAATATATGGGCTAGTTCAGGGACTGAAATGGCATCTAGCTGAGGTGATCAGAGCCCCCAAATAAACAATGACTGTAGAAACAGAAATGGCTGAACATAAGATATTGGCATCTAGTGGGCAGAGGCCAAGGATCCTACAATGTATAAAACAGTCCTGGGTGGCTCAGTGGTTTAGGCCGCTGCCTTCGGCTCAGGTCATGATCTCAGGGTCCTGGGATCGAGTCCCGCATTGGGCTCTCTGCTCGGCAGGGAGCCTGCTTCCCTCTCACTCTTTCCGCCTGCCTCTCTGCCTACTTGTGATCTCTCTCTGTCCAATAAATAAATAAAATCTTAAAAAAAAAATGAAGACTTATTGGGCCCAAAGTTCAGTAGTGCTGAGGGTGGAGAAACCTTGTATTAATGGATAGAGATCAAAGAACAGGTTGAATGACCTTTCCTCATTAAAAAAAAAAAAAAAAATTAAAACATATTTAAACCATAATAAACACCTACATACTTATTACTCAAATTTAAGAAATATTCATAACATGGTTCATAGACATCAAGGAGAAAGAGGTGGAGCCATGAGTCTGAATAATTCTTGAGAGACACTGTAGCCCTGTATGACAAAGAATCAGCTGTATCTGATGGAAGAGTACTAAAATATCTTCAGGCAAAAGTCCTTTGCTCCCCCTTCATGGAACTTTAAAATGAAAAGTTCTGAAAGGAATAATTTGTTAAGAGTAAGAATTTTCTCTTTGGCTCATTAAGCAATATTAACGAATATCATTAAGATAGCATAGTATCTAGAAAAGAAAGAAAAATTGCAGTGTGCTATAAAGAAAACTTTCAGTAAGTGAAGTGTGACATTTCATGGGGACTTTGCTTAAATGGAATCAGACAGAGAACCTAATCTAGTTTTACAAGACCCTCATAGTTCCACCAAAATACGACATTGGGGGGGCATCTGGGTGGCTCAGCGGGTTAAAGCCTCTGCCTTCAAAGCCTCTGCTTTCGACTCAGGTCATGATCCCAGGGTCCTGGGATCGAGCCCCACATCGGGCTCTCTGTTCTGCAGGGAGCCTGCTTCCTCCTCTCATTCTCTCTGCCTGCCTCTCTGCCTACTTGTGATCTCTGTCCGTCAAATAAATAAATAAAGTATTTTATTTAAAAAAATATGACATTGGGGAAGGATTCAGTCTTAGCATGGGCAGGACCCCAAGTCTGTATATTTCCACTACACATGTAAATCCTCCCCTAAAGTGCCACAAACATAAATGATTAAAATTAACTGACTCCTTCAGGCATCTAGTGAACATTAATGCTTGTGAGATAAGTAGAGAAATGCAGACAAGGCAGGTCCGACAGGCTTATGCCCCAGCAAAGGGACTGCTCCGGTAATCAGGCCAATTCAGATTCATACCACAACAAATTTATAAGAACTACAGCAAATTCACAAGAGTCTCTCTTGGGCAGGTATGAAATCTACGCATGCCAAGGATCCATCGTATAACTATTAGATCATTGTACCTACAATGGCTCCCTTCTTTGATCCCTGACTGCCTGTCCACTCAAATCTTGTTCCATTTACATGTGTATAAAGGAGATATGCATTTTTTTACATTTTATTTATTTATTTATTTTAGAGAGAGAGCACAGGGAGGAGGAGAAGAGGGAGAGAGAAACTTAAGCAGACTCCATGCTGAGCTCTGAGCCCCATGCAGGGCTCAATCTCACGACCCTGAGATCAGGACAGCAGCTGAAATCAAGAGTTGGACGCACAAGCTACTGTGCCACCCAGGCGCCCCTAGGACGTGCATTTTTAATTCAAAAGAGTCCAGCTGCCTTATGCAGAATTTTATGTGGATTGTGATGTCTGTGGTTTAACATGCTCATGTGAAGCTCTGAAGTTGTGTTTGTTCAATACACACTACATTTTTTATTATTATGCTCAGTTAGCCAACACATAATACATCATTAGTTTTTGATGTAGTGTTCAACAATTCATTAGTGTATTACATTTTTTGAAGATTTTATTCATTTATTTATTTTAGAGAGAGAGTACAAGAAAGGGCAAGGGGAGGACCAGAAGGAGAGGGAAAGGGAAGAGGAAAGAATCTCAAGCAGATTCTGGGCTGAGCAGAACCCTTCACAGGGCTTAATCCCAGGACCATGAGATCATGACCTGAGATGAAACCAAGAGCTGGATGCTTAACTGACTGTGCAACCCAGGTACACCAACGATACATATGTTCATTGAGCATGTAAAACATGGCTAGTCTAAATAGAGATACACTGCAAATGTAAAAAAATGTGTAATTTCAAGGACTCACTTTAAAAAAAAACAGAAAATATCTCATTAATTTTATTTCATTGATTACACATTAAAATTATACTATTTTGGATATCTTGGGTTGAATAAAATATATTATTAAAATCAATCTTCCTTTTTCTTTTTCTTTTTTAAGTGCAGCTCCTAGAAAACATAAAATTAAATATGTGACTTGCATTATATTTCTGTTGGATGGTGCTAACCTACAGCTTACCCTTACACATCTAGCCATTTTTAGGAATAGATACATTCTAATTCAGTCATACTGCTAATGTAATAGGTGTGGTATGGAACCAGACATTTGGACACCAGTTTTCCAGAGAAATAGCTTTAGACTGTATACTCAATAAAAGGCACTGTGTTAGATTACACTGTGCTAGCGGCGCCTGGGTGGCTCAGTTGGTTAAGTGCTTGCCTTTGGCTCGGGTCATGATCTCAGGATCCTGGGATCCAGCCCTGCATCAGGCTCTCTGCTCAGCAGAGAACCTGCTTCCCCTTCTCCCTCTGCTGCAGGCGCCCCAACGATACATATGTTCATTGAGCATGTAAAACATGGCTAGTCTAAATAGACAGGCCCCTGCTTGTGCACTCCCTCCCGTCAAATTAAAAAATACAATCTTAAAAAAAATAAAAAGGATGGACATTGGGGAGGGTATGTGCTATGGTGAGTGCTATGAAGTGTGTAAACCTGGTGATTCACAGACCTGTACCCCTGGGGCTAATAAAACATTATATGTTTATTAAAAATTTTTTTAAATTTTAAAAAAAATTAAAATAAAAAGGATTATACTGTGGTAGAGTAGGAGTTGTCCTATTCATCATAGAGGTTTTGCCAAGGAAGGAGTAGCTGTAGTCCTACTTCCTTGAGACTGGAACTGATGCAATCAATTATGAAAGGTATTACTTTTGAATATGTACATATATGTGATCCCTGGGCACAGAAGGAATAAGTCTAAGCATTCTTAAGGCAAGAGTTATACTTGGTTAGACAGTTTTTTGGTAGGTAAATAATTACATATAGGAAAAGAAAGCTACAATATCTGTTTCCTCAAAATTCATTATGTCCAAATTCCATGCTGAGAGGTATTTAAAAATGATTGGGAAATAATGTGTCAGAAAAGCATTTCAGCCGAGGATAGAAGTATTCTAATACATCTATTCTCTATTGCTGCAGAACAGTATTACTATAAATTTAGTGGCTTAAAACAAGACACATTTATTATCTTTGTTTTGTGAGGTTAATATTAGAATACAGCTTAACCGGGTCCTCTGCAAGATGAAATCAAGGTATTGGCTACAGCTGAATTTTCACCCAAGATCTGACTGAGGGGTCTACTTCTAGACTTATGTGGTTGTTGGCAGCATCTAGTTCCTTTCAGAATGTCAGACTAAGATCTTCAGTTTCTTGCTAGCTGCTGGCTAAAAGCTGCCCTCCATTTCTTACTCTGTGATTTTCTCCTTAGGGAAGCTCACAACACAGCAGCTTGCAAGAAAATTCTTCAGTGAGATGTTATAACCTTAGTAAGTAATCACACCCATGTGACCAAGTACATCCCATCACCGTTACTGTGTTCCACCTGTTAGAAGCAAGTCACAGATACCACCCATACTCAAGGGAAGGGAATTACGCAGGGCACGAATACCAGGAGGTAGAGATCATAGGGCCTCCTTATAGTCTGCCCTATGCAATAGGGAACTTAGAGATTAAAAACTAGGAAGAGGTTATCACAGTGGTGCCCAAAGGATGTCAGGACCATTTTAGTTAATATGTTTCAAATGATCTGGAAGAGAGGAGAAATAATTTCATTTATTTCCAATGAAAATAATTTTCCAGATAGGGCATGTCACTGAGAACAAGTAAAGAAAGACTGGTAAATGGAATCACAAGCAGCAACAGTGGCAGCATCATTGGCAGGCAGTATGTGGATTTATATCTGAGAACCAAGGCATAGAAGCAATAATTGGAACAGTCTTGGTAGAGTCTCAGAGCAAGACAAGGTGGCTCCCTTCATGAGTGTCAGGTAATGCTGCCCAGAGAAGTTAGCAACAGTGGAGGAAAACTTGCTGGTCAGACCCACAGCAAGAGAAAAGTGGGTGCATGGTGAAGTCTCTCAGAGATTCAAAAAAACTTTCCAGTGAAAGACCAGACAAGATAGATTCTGTGACTTCTTTTTTTTTTTTTTTTTAAGATTTTATTTATTTATTTGACAGATAGAGATCACAAGTAGGGAGAGAGGCAGGCAGAGAGAGAGAGAGAGAGAGAGAGAGAGAGAGGAGGAAGCAGGCTCCCCGCCAAGCAGAGAGCCCGACGCGGGACTCGATCCCAGGACCCCGAGATCATGACCTGCGCTGAAGGCAGCAGCTTAAACCACTGAGCCACCCAGGCGCCCCGATTCTGTGACTTCTTTAAAAGAAACAGAAAGAGGAGCACCTGGGTGGCTCAGTTGATTAAGCACCAGATTCATGATTTCAACGCAGGTCGTGATCTTGGGATTGTGAGATCAAGCCCCACATTGGACTCCATGTAGGGCCTTAAGCCTGCTTACAATTCTCTCTCTGCCCCTCCCCCCACTGCTCATGGACATACTTTCTCAGAAAAAAAAATTAAAAATTAATAAAAGAGACAGAAAGATAAAAAGATTTGTATTTGACTCAATAAGACAGAGGTTATATGATGTGTATAAAGTTGACTAGGCCATAGTATGTGACTCTCAAAGCTCAGAAAAGATAACCAATTTGTTAGTTTCTTGCTGATTGATCATAGACTCACTTCTTTTTTTTAAGATTTTATTTATTTATTTGAGGGAGAGAGAGAACAAGTGGAGAAGGGGCAGAGGGAGAAGCAGGCTCCCTCCTGAGCAGAGAGCCTGATGTGGAGCTCAATCCCAGGGCCCAGGGATCATGACCTGACCTAAAGGCAGACGCTTAACTGATGGAGCCACCCAGGTGCCCTTAGACTCACTTTTTTTTCTTTAATTAACATATAATGTATTATTTGCCCCAGGAGTACAGGTCTGTGTATCCTCAGGCTTACACATTTCACAGCACTCACCATATCACATACCCTCCCCAGTGTCCATAACCCAGCCACTCTAGACTCACTTTAATACTGAAATTCTCATAAACTAAACTCTACTGTATTTTGGTATCTACCCTCATTTGTTTTCAACAAATATTTGTTGAGCAGTTTTTGTGCTAGGAAATGTTCTAGGGACTTGGAATACAATGTGAAAAAACAAACAGGTAATGTCTCTACCGTCAGAGAGTTTATAATAGTGGGAAAGGTGGACATTGGATGAATAATTACATAAATAACCATATAGTTATTTTTGGTGACTGTTATAAAGAACAAGAATAGAGCACTTTGAGAAAAGTATAACAGGGGGATCCAATCTAGCCTGCAGGATCAGGATTAAAAGAAAAGTGACATTCAAGCTGAGATCTGAGGAAGAGTTTCCCCACCAAGAGGTGGTGAAAGAACAAGGAAGCAGAGGAAACAACATTAAGAAGGTGCTGAGATGGAAAGGAGTTTGAGGGGTATGGAAGGAGGAAGGAGGTCTATATAGCAGGCGGCATGGTGAACAAGAGCTCAAAATGACTGACAATTATATAAGCCCTGGAAAATCATGTTAAGGATTTTAAAATTTTATCTTAAGGGCAATGAGAAGCCTCTTAAAGATTTTAAGCAGAGAAATGACTGCTATGGTAACCTCTCTACCCAATTCATATATAGAATCCTAACCCTCAAAGGTGATGGTATTAGGAGGTGGGGACTTTGGGAGATGATTAGATCATGAGCCCTCCTGAATAGGATTAGTACCTGTAGAAAAGAGATTCCAGAGAGATCCCTAGCCCTTCAATCCTCTGAGGGCACAGTGAGAAGGTGCAGACTATGAACTAGGAAGAAGTCCTTTACCAGAAGGCCTTGATCTTGGACTTTGAGGCCTCCAGAACTGTGAGCAATAAATTTCTGTTGTTTATAAGCTAACCAGTCTGAGGCATTTTGTTACAGCACCAGAGCAGGCCAAGACAAATAATATACTGTGATTTCTCATTAAACTGTCACTCTCATAGCTGTTGAGGATTGGATTGGAGAAGAGGCAAGTGTGAATAGGGAATAGCCAGTGAAGATTTTCACAGTCATCCAGAGAGACACTTGTTGGCTTGGACTAGGGCAATGACCATGAAGATGGAGAGAGGTGGACAAATTCAACAAGTATTTTGAAAGTAGAAAGGTCACTGATTGAATGTGAAGTACCCTTCACAAAGAGATGGGATTTTCAAGCATGACAACCAGGTTTCTAGCATGAGCAACTGGATAGATAGAGTTACCATTTACTGATAAAAGGAACAACTAAATGGGAATAGATTTGTGGAGAAGTTCAAAAGGCTTCAGTTAAAAGATGCAAGATGCTACTTTCTTTTGCCTGTGGTGGTGGTGGTGATATTTTTTTGTTTGTTTGTTTTCTTTAAATTCAAGTTAGTTAACATATCATGTATTATTAACTTCAGGGTAGAATTTAGTGATTCATCAGTTGCATAAAACACCCAGTGCTCATTACATCAAATGCTCTCCTTAATGCCCATCAGCCCATTACGCCAATTTTAAAAGATTGTACTGATTAGGTAACAACTGAAATACATGGTTTTTGCTTTTCAATACAAAATATGACTTAACAGTTAGGAGGTAGAGTATATCTGCTACAGAAGTAGACCATGATGTTACAGAGAAATCCTTGGACTTTTCCTACCATTTATTTCTGAATGGAAATACAAATGACACTCTTTAGTTTGGCATGTTCTCCATAATCGACTATGGTAAGTTAGTACTAAGCAAATGAAGTATCCCTAGTTACCCTTACTGATGCAATAGCTACCCAAAAGGTAAAACCTTTCAAACTAGGACCAAACAATTCTTTCAGAGTTTGTAGAACACAAATTAAAATAAACACAAATCATGAGTGACCAAACATTGCTCTTTTAAATAAAATAGAAGACTATTTCTGAGCTCTTGTCCAATTATCTGAGGATAGCAAGTATCTATTTCTCTAAAAAAAAAAAAATAAATTAAGCTTATTCTGCCAACATTATTATATTTCACTGTGATATCCATGGTAGGTGGTGACCATATTTTGAATCTATCTTCTGTATTAACATTTTATAAAATTGATTCATTCAAGTATGTTTTGCTTTTCTGTGAGAGGGTTGGCCTCTCGAGCCAAACATTGTGAGAGTGTTAGAAGTTGCACTATGTCAAGGTGCCCTCTGTGGCTCTGTCTGTTAAGTGTCTGCCTTCAGCTCAGGTCCTGATCCCAGCATCCTGGGATCTAGCATCTGGGCTACCTGCTCACTGGAAAGTCTGCTTCTCCCACTTCCTCTGCCCCCCCCCCCCCCCACTTGTGTTCTCTTTCTCTTGCTTTCTCTTGGATAAATAAATAAAATCTTAAAAAAAAAAAAAGAAATTTGAAATACTTAAAAAAAAAAAAAAAAGAAAGGCACTAGATCTTATCCAACTTTGAGCCATGGTAGATATTCAATTCATGTTTGCTGGATAAGGAAAGGAATGTTTATAGTATGGATTGTAAAACATAGTTAAGAATAATAATGGCTGTAAAAATGCAGAAATATGACAAGTGAATTCAGTATAGATAAGTGTTAAGAGAAATGCACTGGAAGAAAATAATTCAAATCACACTAACGAAATATTGGGTTCTAGGCTACCAAAATACAACAACAACAACAAAAACTAGAACAAATACAACTTTTTTTTACAGAAAATATCTATTCTACATTCTCTCTAGGATTGTAGCTTAATGCAAGAAACTGTAAAGGGAGACTATATCCAACATAACTTAGAAATGTTGTTTTCAGATATCAAAGACAAGCAGATATTGACCATGAAAAGACTGACCATGAAAAGGAATTTCTTTCTATCTTTTTAAAAAGATTTTATTTATTTATTTATTTGACAGACAGAGATCACAAGTAGGCAGAGAAGCAGGCAGAGAGAGGAAGAAGCAGGCTCCCCGCTGAGCAGGGAGCCCAATGCTGGGCTCGATCCCAAGACCCTGGGATCATGACCTGACCTGAAGGCAGAGGCTTTAACCCACTGAGCCACCCAGGCGCCCCAGATAAGGAATTTCCTTTTTTTTTTTTTTAAGATTTTATTTATTTATTTGACAGAGAGATAGAGCGCATAAGTAGGCAGAGCAGCAGGCAGAGGGAGAGGGAGAAGCAGGCTCTCTGCTGAGCAGGGAGTCCGATGGGGAACTCGATCCCATGACCCTGGGATCATGACCTGAGCCGAAAGCAGCCACTTAACTGACTGAGCCACCCAGGTGCCCCGGTAAGGAATTTCTTACGTGAAAAAAATATATATAAAAAAATCAATGAATGAAAAGATAAACATTCACAATTAGGCTTACACAAATAGAAATGGATTTATCTTTAATACACCTATCACTTTGAAAATTCCTATCAAAGATAACAATTACTTTAAACAGTCATTCATAACAGTGAGGGTTGGGGAATATTCCATAAACCATAACTTCAAACCATAAACCAACTTTCATAACCATAATTTCATTTTAATGAAATTGCTTCAAATATCTGATGCTTGTTCCACTTATTATCATTTTTTCCCCATAGTTTGGTTTCTTTAGCATATTTAAATTGTAACCTGAACGGTACCTAGCAATGATCCACAATAGGGCATTCTAATTTTTATTGTGCAACGATTTGTAAACCGTGGATCATGTCCACTTTAAATGTAAGCAACATCAGTGATGACTCTCAGGAAACCAGTGCTGTGTGGCTCTTTCCTACAGTGCTAAGGTTTATAGCCCAACATGTTTTTGTTTTGTTTTTAAGTCTTTGAAAGACTAAGATTGAGTTGCAAAAGGATTAATGCACCACCTGCTCATCAACCTTAGTTTCAGAAACTGTTGTCTTATTTAGAGTGAAACTTAAAGTTTGGGGAGATCTGGGAGGAAGATTTATTTTTTACTTGATAACTCCCTACTGTTTAATTTTCTTTATGTATTTTTACCATGTGCATTATTTATTACATTACAATAACCACAAACCACAACTTAAAGAAAACATAAAACATAGCTACAATTTTAAAAAGTACATAAGTAGGGGTTTTTTGTATCTGCCTTGGAGATAGTGCTTTCCCCTTCCCCTTCCCCAAAGGTCCATAGAACTTGCCTATATTCCTTTTTTTTTTTTTTTAAGATCTTATTTATTTATTTAAGAGAGAGTGCCCACAAGAGAGCAAGCTTTAGCAGGGAGAAGGGCGGAGGGAGAGGGAGACAAGTAGACTCCCCACTGAACCAGGAGCCCAGACGAGGGGCACTGCTCCATCCCAGGATTGATCCTGGGATCACGACCTGACCTGAATGCAGACACTTAACCAACTGAGCCACCCAGGAGCTCCCTAATATTTACTATACAATTCTCTATTGTATTCTGTAAAAACAAAGCCGAATGTCTACATAGTCAATAAGAACAAGTTAATTTTCTGTATTCCCAGGGTCATGGTATCAAGAATAAACCAGACTCTTCAACATTCAAATCTCATTTTAATTAGATATTTTGATCACACCCCAAGAAACTTTTTGTTAAAGCTGCTAATGAGAACTAAAATGGGCTAAGTCAAATTGAGTTTAATTGTCTCATTTCTTAGCCTCCAAGCTCCAATGAATGTGCCATGAACAGTGAAAATGCTTTTTTTTTTTTTTTTTTTTAGAAAAAGATCAGAGAGCTGGACAAGTATTAGAGGGATTCAGCAACTAGTTGAGAAAGAATTGGCTGTGTTTAGGCTCTGAGGTTAAAGTGCTAGGG
Source organism: Meles meles (assembly GCF_922984935.1). Lineage (NCBI taxonomy): Eukaryota > Metazoa > Chordata > Mammalia > Carnivora > Mustelidae > Meles > Meles meles. The sequence continues at coordinate 76,888,295 of NC_060069.1, forward strand.
AAAAAAGCAGGCACAACTCACCTGGAGTCCAGCGTCCAAATTCGACCCAGAAATGAAACCCAGATAAATTGACTAATGTTATCTATACTCAAGTGTGGCTCAATTGTACTGGTAAATTAACTTATTTTGAATAGTGGGCAAAGAGATCTTCATTCCTTTCTTGGTGAGGAAGGCCCACTCAGGGATCCAAAGACTGGCTCTGAAATTGTTCTTGAGAAGTCCAGATCAGAGTCTCGGATCTCTACGTTCATCAAAATCCAGTAAAAGCATTTTCTTTGTCCTTCAGTTCTATGCTGGTTCAGAGAAATGGAACAAGTTATGGGGAACTTAAAAACAGCTTGCTGACAAAGCCATTGGTTTTCCTTTAAGACTTTTCAACATGCATTTAACTTGATCTTTTGTGTAACAAAATTCAGGGGTTGGAAAATTTCCCAGGATAATCTACACTAGAATACATAACCTCAGCACATAGTCCAGATATCTCTCCAATTCCTCTTAATATTTCATATTTGTGGTTTTCGGTTAGGATGGGATGGGCTTGACCTGTGTACTCTTAGTTTGGAAAATATCCCGCGGTGATCTGAATATAGCAGGTCTGCACCTGCCCACCCCTGGTGTACACTTGATACACACACACACACACACACACACACCTCTGGGTCTATATTATTATGTCAGATTTTATTCTATTCCATTATAGTGCCTTCTCACAGTAGACAAGTCACCCACCAACTGAATGGATTTTATCAAGCTTATTTTTCTTGGGTTATATTAGGAAAACAAGGGTGCCTGTGTGGCTCAGTTGGTTAAGCATCTGCCTGCAGCTCAGGTCATGATCTTGGAGTCCAGGGATCGAGCCCTACATTGGGCTCCCCACTCAGCAGTGAGTCTACATCTCCCTCTCTGATCTCTCTTGTTTCAGTCTCTCTCAAATAAATAAATAAAAATCTTAAAAAAATAAAACTATACGTTAGGAAAACAGTAGTCATATTCTTAAAATTGCACATGGTCTCCCACCCTGAGAACCACTGTTCTGAGTTTTCTATTCAGTTCTTCTGCTATCAGCATCATTTTTCTAAAGATATTCCTCACACCTTTATGATGGCAAAATTCCAATTCATAATGATGTAATATGACATTACAGAAGATTGCTCAAATTCATTTTGAGTGAGTTTCTACATAAGTATAATGTCTCCATAATATATTGTGGAATTTGCCACCATTTATTGATTGACATTGCCGCTACTCTTATGGTTCTGGCTTCCAAAAAATTGACTCACTTTTCACAAAATTGCATTTGGCATAGGAAGGCATCAGTTGTCTTTGGATGGCAATGACAGGGCCTAAGATTAAAATTATAATTCTTTATTGATGCAACCATGGAATAAAACAAAATGTTCATATTTTATTTAAAATAAGCATCTTTACTAAAATTACTCCACATTTATTATTTTTAAGGCCATTTTTAAAAGTAAAGAGATTTAGGATCTTTATTAATAAACCCAGAGGCAGCTCCCCAGGAGGTCTGTGCTGGGTCCAGAGTGCAGAAGCCTTGTAGCCAGGATCTTGAGGAGGCCCACTTGAACTCTACTACTTTAATTTTTAATTCTTTCTTGAGGTTTCTTACTTCCTTTATGAATTCTAATTTATTTTGGTCTTTCATTTCTTATATTATTTTCTTCATGCATTTTAACCTCGTTTTGAACTAATATAGTGCTTTGGACCTGCTTTCTTGAACATGTCTTTTGGGTATGCTTTTATTGTCTGTATGGATGTCATTATACACCTTATTCTTTTTTCTTATAACTGCAAATGCCATCAGACCTTGATTTCTTTCTACTGCTCATTTTTATGTGAATTTAGGTTTCTTGAACTTGAAGAAGGAAGGCTGGTTCAGATAGTATTTATAACTGCGGTTGTTAAAAATAGGGCAGTTTGCTTTTCGAGGTTTCCTGAGTATTTCCCTCTCCCACATTAGTCTGGACCTTCTCTTTTCTTCTTCGCTGTTCCCATCCTGCTGAATTTTCATTGTGTGCCCAGCCATTTTTCTTCACCGTGAGACCCTAGCCTCCAGATGAAACAAAAGGGTCAGTTTTGTGAGTTCGTGGCTTTAAACCACCCTGGTCCCTATAGGCCTTCCCTTGAGATCCTCAGTGTCATAGCCACCCACTAGCTGTGTGACCTTGGACAAATTGCTATATCTTCCTGTGCCTCTGTTTCCCTATTTGAAAAATGGAAAAAGTAATAGCCTAAGGAGTTTTCATTCAAGGTGGTTAAAATACCGTTTGACTAGCAGTGATCACTTTTTGAATGTTTAATAAATAAAATACCCATCTGCACCTTCTTTATGAACTCACCTTTAAGTTGTAGAAGCTCTCAGGTCAATTGATGGCAACTATCCAAAATCCTCGGTGCCTCAGGAAGTCTTTTCACGTGATAAGCATAGTTAAGGCTTTGATTTACTCAGTCAACATACCTCACATTATTTTGGTTTTAATTAAAAAAAAAATCAAAAGAAAAGACACTGCTTAGTGTCTTCCTACTGAGAACAAAAATGCCCTTGTCTCCAGAAGTTAGTCATTTCTCATTATGTCTGCTTCACTTTTGTTGCTCCCTAGACTCTCTGGGAACTAAGAGGTCATTTTATGTGTGTATAATCAAATAGGACTTCTCAATACCTGGTACTATTAGCAAATGTGTGGCAATCTTTTTAGAAAGGCCTGAGAAGACTTTCCTTAAAAACCTAGGGCATTGAGGCACCTGGGTGGCTCAGTGGGTTAAGTCTCTGCCTTTGGCTCAGGTCATGATCTCAGGATCCTGGAATCAAGCCCCACATCAGGCTGTCTGCTCAGTTGGGAGCCTGCTTCCCCCCTTTCTCTGCTTGCCTGTCTGCCTACTTGTGATCTCTCTCTCTCTGTCAAATGAATAAATAAAATCTTAAAAAAAAAAAAAAACAAAATACAAAAACCTAGGGCATTAATGAAAGCATTTTGAAATTTTCATTTTTTTTTTTTTAAGATTTTATTTATTTATTTGACAGACACAGATCACAAGTAGGCAGAGAGGCAGGCAGAGAGAGAGAGGGAAGCAGGCTCCCTGCTGAGCAGAGAGCCAGATGTGGGACTCGATCCCACGACCCGGAGATCATGACCTGAGCCGAAGGCAGCGGCTTAACCCACTGAGCCACCCAGGCGCCCCTGAAATTTTCATTTTTTACAGTTAATGATTTACTGCTGCAGATTTCTATTATTTATCATCAGTATCCTACCTCTTTAACTTTTAGATCTTATTTTTCCTTTTTTATAGCAACTTTACTTTAAAACATGTAAATACAAAACAACAACAACAACAACAACTAACCAACCAGGTTTTTGAAATTCAGGGTGCTGAAAAGTATTTTTTTTTCATCAGCCTAGTATTTATCAAGGAAAATATGACCAACAAAAAAAGTATGTATGGCCAGGGGCTCATGACAACTAAATGTAATGTGTGATCTTGGAATGAATCCTGAACCAGAAAAATTTTTTTCTTCTTTTTCTATAAAGAAAATTATGGGGAAAATTAATGAAATTTAAATAATGTGTACAAATAACAATTTTGAATTAATTTTCCTGATTTAGATAAATACACTGTGATTCTATAAGAGAATGAACCCAAAACATTTGGGGTAAAGAGTCATCATGCATGTAACTTATTTTAAAAGAGTTTGGAGAAAGAGCAAGATGTCAAAGCAAATGTGGTAAAATGTTAACATTTGGGGAATCTGGGTGAAGGGTATATGAAAATTCTGTGTATTGGTGTCTCACAACTTCAGCAAAAATCTGAAACGGTTTCAAAATTTAAAAAATGTTTTAAAAGTTTGGGAGGTTAAGATCATAAAAATAGCAAGGTCAATGTCATGAGGGTTTATTTGAGTACTTACAACATCCTTGTTACACATGTTAGTATTACACATGGAACACAAAACTCTTATTTTGAAAGAAAATGTGGGAACTTAGACTGCCTCAAATAATTGGCTCAGGAGACTTCTACAAAATATCTCCCTAAAGGTATTCACTTTAATAGGTGCACTGATGTTTGATTCAATAAACTCCCATTCCATATTAACAGAATCAATGATATCCCAGTGATCTAATAACTCAGGTTAATGCCATTAGAAATACCAGCAATATCAGATCAGCAGAGGTGAAAGTGAGTTATTATACTAGCATGGGGGGCAACAATGCGGGGCAGCCATGGTGCCTATAATCTGTTAGTGGGATTTAGATTGATATAACCTAATGTAATCTTCTGAGGAACAGTCAGGTTGTATGTGTCACATTTTAAATGTCCATACCCTTTTACTCAGCAATTCTACTTTTAGAAATTTATCCTAGGGAAATAGTGGGGCAAGTGAACAAAGATGTATATTGAAAGATGTTCACCATCACAGCAAAGAACAAAAGACCTACGTGTCCATCAGTAGGTAGTTAAATAAATTATGGTTTATCCATACAAGAGAGTATTCTTCAGTATATCCTTAATATATTAAATGAGAAAGCAAAACTAGTATATATAATATGATCCTATAATATTTACATGACTTATTTACATTTGAAATAGGAATATTTTACAGCCCCCCCCTTTTTTTTAGATTGAAGGAATACATGCTAAAAAGAGTTGTGGGTAGGGAGGTATTTAGGAGAATATACACTGCATTATCCAGGGCAGACTACATAATTTGCAAGGCCCAGTGCAAAATGAAAATGTGGAACCCCTTGTAAAAAATCAAAACTTTCAAGATAGTGACAACTGAGCATTAAACCAAATGTGGGGCCCTTCTCAGTGCAAGGCCCTGTGAGACTCTATAAGCTGCAAGCCCTTGAAGCTGACCCTGGCTATACACTCTGCTTTATACTTAGGTATATGCTACACTGTACCATACATTACACTGTACGGTATACACTAAGACACTCACTACACTAGTGGTAACATATGAACAGGTGGTTAGAGATATGTTATCTATCTCTGCCCCACCCACTCCTGTTGTTATTTTGGGTATTATAATAAGAGAATACTTTGTGATAAGGGCAGTCCAAAGTGTGTTTAAATTATTCTTAAAAGAAGCTAGCACTTTAAGGGTGCTGCGATTAACAATTTGCTGATGTACCTTTGGAACTCTTTGCATGCCACAAGAGTGCCTCCAAGAGGACTAGCAGAGATTCAATGAGACAAAGATGTGCCGCATTCAAAAAGATTTCTGTGGCAAATTTTAATTACTTTTTTTTTTTTAAGATTTTATTTATTTACAGACAGAAATCACAAGTTGGCAGAGAGGCAGAGAGAGAGAGAGGGGGAAGCAGGCTCCCTGCTGAGCAGAGAGCCTGATATGGGGCTCGATCCCAGGACCCTGAGACCAGGCCCTGAGCCGAAGGCAGAGGCTTTAACCCACTGAGCCACCCAGGCGCCCCAAATTTTAATTACTTTTAATGAGGTTCTATGATGATGACTATCAGGACAGACAAATGATGGGTAATTTTTCCATCTTTTCATATGACAAGTAGAAATAAAAGAAAAAACAAGCAACAAAAACTATAAAGGAATTTCTTATTTCTAGAAATTAAATACGTCTCCTAGGCCACCCGTGCATGAATGTTTTTCTACTGCTCTAAATCGTTCTGTGAGATCCTTGAATTAACCAAATAATATTACTGATTATTAGTTGACTTGATCTGTCTACAATTTAAATGCTTCCTCTGATGCTTCTATTTATAAATAGAACTAAAAACCTGGGAGGTCTAATTTGGGATCAGTATGGTAGCTTATGTTCTGCCATGTAGAACATCAAGGTTTGATTAGGCAGATCTTAGGGTTGAAGCCAAAAGGCAAGAAAACAAGACATTTTCATATCTAATGGGCTCTAAATAAGGTGGGTTAACACCTACTGGGCTATGATTTTCATTAGTTATAAAGACAAAAACTTTTAACAGGGCCTAATGATGTTGGGATAAGTACTAAATGAAAGGACAAAGGTTTCCAGGATTCAACCAAATGGAAAGGATGAGAAAAACATTAAAAGATTTGTTGTTAAATACTTTTCTGCAGTCCATCATCAGGTAATCAGTGGTCAAAGTCTAAATAATACTCCAGGAGCTACAGACCTTTGACTTCACAGGCATCTGGAGAATCTGCTGAAGCTATTTGAGTTCTCCAAGAGACTTCAAGGTTTTGTATAAGATAGTGACAGAACTATAAATAGAAAGCTGATAAATCCTATGAGGTATTGTGAATTTCAGGACTAACTTCTGTACTTAAAAGTCTTCTATCTTGTATAGTTTTGTAGTTCATCTTCCTGAATTATAGGTGTATATGTGGTACCATATGCCACATATAATCTCTACTCAGTAATAAATAAAAACAACTAATAAATATATCTGGGTCCTCCTCATATGTGATAATCCAAGGTAGTTGCCTCTTTTATGGCATCAGTTCTGTCTTTATTCAAGTTATTAAAATCGTTCACATTCATGAGGATTTTCATCAGTCTGACTAGCATTACTATTCTCTCAAAATTCAAAACAGGGGTGGTGGGGTTATGGACATTGGGGAGGGTGTGTGCTATGGTGAGTGCTGTGAAGTGTGTAAACCTGGCGATTCACAGACCTGTACTCCTGGGGCTAATAATACATTATATGTTTATTTAAAAAAATTAACAAAACATTTTTAAAAAATTAAAAACAGGACCCAAAACATAGATGTAATATATTATAGTTGGTAGAAATCTATCATTATCACAATGCAAAAAATAGCCCTATTTAATGCTCTTGCCCTTTGTATTCTCCATAGATGCCTATCTGGTTCAACCTTAAGTATCACAATGACTTTTTAAGTAATATTATATATACACTTGTTTAATATGAAGAACTTTGTAATGATATTCTCTGAAGACTGAATGGGCTATGATTCAAAAAATATTGAGCTCCCCGTTAATGAATGTGTTGCACATGATGAAACCAGTGGTCAGAATTCAAGCGCAAATGAGGTGGTTGGTATAGATAACATGTATGCTCTCTTCTAACTCTAAGACATCATGAACATGAAACACTTCTTACCTTTCTTTTTTTTTTTTTTTTTACTTCTTACCTTTCTTGAACAAAACAGAGGATGGTAGCAGAGAATGGAGAGAAGGTAAATGAGAGAAACACCATAAAGATATTCTATTTATTCAAGTTGCCACTGTTTGAACATGGAACCCAAGAGAAAAAAATAAAAAATCAAAAACACTTAATATTTTCAGTTTAAGAAACTATATATAGGCGGCTCAGTCAGTTAAGCATCTGCCTTCGGCTCAGGTCATGATCTCAAGGTCCTGGGATGTAGCCCCATGTCGGGCTCCCTGCTCAGCTGGAAGCCTGCATCTCCCTCTCTGATCCTCCTCCTGGCTTGTGCTCTCTTTCTGTCTCAAGTAAATAAATAAAAGCTTAAAGAAGGAAAAGAAAGAAAGAAACTACATGTAGATTAGTGCCATTAGGTTTTTCTTTTCTTTCTTTCTTTTTTTTTTTAAGGAATCCATGCTGAACAGGGAGACTAAACCATGGAGATACTGGGATTTGTTTGTTTGCTGGAATCAGAGATGGTTCCTGGAGATCAGTGCAGATGTGGCAGGGGACTTCATTCCTGACTAACTGTGAGGGCATGGCCCTAAGGTGGAAGCTAGTAGAGGGAAACCAGAATGCCTGGCAAATGGGCTGCAATTGAGCAGAGGAAGAACGGTTAAGAGACAAGTTTTGCCTCTTTGGGAAGTGACTCAAGAAGGGAGACACAGGCCTGAGCCTTCAAGGAATGAGGAAAGGCAGCAGCAGAGGATATGAGATTTAACTAACAGCAAGGAACTTGGACTGGACTTCATAGGCTCAGTGGAGTCAGTCTTTTAAGAAAAATGTCATCAAGAAAATGGCATTTGAGAAAACTCAAGAGAAAAGCCTGAGAATAGAAAGGAACCCACGAAAATATTGCATAAATCTATTTAAAAAGTGAAATGAAATTGGCTAAATTCTGTCCTTGAAACATTATTTAGTACATTTTTTAGTAAGTCTATAACCAATTTGGGTTTTCAGTCTTCCAGCTGGTTCTAAAGCACCTTAAAGTTTGAGAATCACTGCCTTAGACATTTCAGAACTAGACCTCTTTGGAGCCAGTTTAGGGGGAAAAAAAAAAAATCTGTTTTCTGTCTATTCACAGTACTATTCTCATTTCTGATTACCAATGTGTGATAGTTTTTCCTGCTCCCAAACAATTCTGTGACACCAGCTGGGTGTCCTACAGATCCCACAGGTTAAGGGTTCAGCCCCACAAGACTGAGCACTGCCCTCCCCCCCCCCCCAATTTAAGACATCATCACAAGTTCAGGCTGTCACCTGTACATCTGACCAGCCAGCTATAAATCAGAGATTTATATACCAACCCCCCTGGAGTGGGGGTTGATTAATTTGCTAATCAGCTCATAGAACTGAGGTAAACAGTTTTAAGTATTAGATTACCAGTTTATCATAAAAGGATATAACTTAAGAACAGTCAAATGGAAGAGATGCACAGGGCAAAGTATGGGGAAAGGGCTTCCAGATCTCTCTGGAGCACCTCTGGAGCACCTCCACAAGTCCACCAACCCGAAAGCTCTCCCAATCCATCCTTTTTGGGTTTTTATGGAGGCTTCATTAAGTATGCTTGGTTGATTAAATCATTGGCCAGTCCCTCTCCCCTCCCCAGAGGTCAGAGGCAGGGGTTGGACTGAAATTTTGAACCCTCTAATCACACAGTTGGTTCCCCTGGCAACCAGCCCCCAGTGTCCTTAGGGACTTTCCAAAAGTCACTGCATTAACATAAACTCAGATGTGGTTGAAAGGGGCTTGTTATGAATAACAAAAGACACCCATTTCATTGTGGAGCTATTTCAGAAGCGGAGAAGGAAAGATACCCCTATAACTGTTATCATTTAGGAAATTACAAAGGTTTTAGGAGTTATGTGCCAGGAACCATGGAGGAAGACCAAATGTATATTTCTTAATATAAACAACAATATCATAGAGGCCCAGGGGAGATCTGTGTTATAGGCCAGGGAGGCAGCATGGTGGTTTTGTCTGTTCAGGCTGCTGTAACAAAGTACCACAGACCGGTGCTTATAAACAACAAAAATTTACTTTTTTTTTTTTTAAGATTTTATTTTCAAGTAATCTCTTCACCACTCAGTGTGGTACTGGAACTCACAACATCAAGATCAGGAGTCACGTGCTCTTCCAACTGAGCCATCCAGGTGCCCCCAGAAATTTATTTCTCACAGTTCTGCAGGCTGGAGTCCAAGATCAAGGCAGTAGCCAATTTGATGAGAACACATTCCCTCATAGACCCCCATCTTCTCACTAACCTCACTTGGCAGAAGGATCTCTGATGGGCCCCTTTTCTACGGGTACTAATCCCATTAATAACGGTTTTACCTTCATGACCTAATTACTTCCCAAAGGCCCCACCTCCAAACACCATCACATTGGGGATGAGGTTTCAACACATGGATTTTAGGACGCAAGCCTGCAGCCCATAGTAATGGTCAACTATAAACAGTGGGAGTTTAGCAGCTAGTCAGACCTTAAATCAAACTGGGGCTCCAGCACTTATTAGTTGTATAGGGTTTTGAGCAAGTTGCTCAGCCTATCTAAACTTTGGGTTCCTTACTTAAAAAGTGGAAATAATAATGCCTATCTTAAAAAGTTAACTGTAAACTGTGATGTTTATGTGCCTATATGGTAATCAGGAGTGCTGGCTCTGGTGTCCACCCTAGTTCAAATGCCAGGTTTTCTGCTTATACAGTGACTTTGGAAAAGTCACCAATCCTCTCTGTTCTTCAGTTTTCTCATCTGTAGAATGAGTAATAACATACTTGCCTTATAGTGTTGTTTGGAGGGTTTAATGACTTAATATATATTAGTTGCTTAGAAGACTGCCTGACACAAAATTGCTCAACAATAATCTCTATAATAGTAGAAATACAAATAAAAACATGATATTAATATCTCACGTACATAAAACACCTAGAATATGGTAGGTACTCAATATAATTACTGTCATTACAAAATTCTTTCTCATAAAGCATAGGGTTATAAGAGGTTCCAGTATATAGGCACCCCCTGATACTTGCATATGGTCTTTACATTCTAATGTCTTCCATCCCTTCTGAATAAGCTCTGTGTATTACAATAATAGCAATTTCCTGGTTTGGATAGTGTACTATAGTTATACAAGATACTACCATTGGAGGTGCCTGAGTGAGGGTTATGTAGGGCCTCTTTGTACATTTTAACTCCTATGAATCTGAAATTACTTAGAAATAAAAAGGAAAAAATATATATATAGGGTAGGGAGCTTACCTGAAGTGAGAAGTATTGGGGCAAGAGAAGTATTGGGGCAAAACTTCCTCTTTACCAGCATAAGCTACTGGAAATGATGGGAGTCTGAAAGGTAAGAGGCTAGGCCAGGCACCAGGTAAGGTATAAACTTGCAGAATGTCTGATGCATGGAATTCTAATGTAAGGAACATCGTAATCCTTATAACTTCGGTACCTAGACAGTTCCTGGTGCATAGACGTAAAGATAAGAGATGTGCTCTTCCTTATCAAAATTGCAAATCCAGGGCGCCTGGGTGGCTCAGTGGTTTAAGCCGCTGCCTTCAGCTCAGGTCATGATCTCAGGGTCCTGGGATCGAGTCCCACATCGGGCTCTCTGCTCGGCAGGGAGCCTGCTTCCCTCTCACTCTCTCTGCCTGCCTCTCTGCCTACTTATGATCTCTCTCTGTCAAATAAATAAATAAAATCTTTAAAAAAAAAAAAAAAAAAAAAAAAAAAATTGCAAATCCAGGGGCACCTGGGTGGCTCAGTGGGTTAGAGCCTCTGCCTTCAGCTCAGGTCATGATCCCAGCATCCTGGGATCGAGCCCCACATTGGGCTCTCTGCTCGGTGGGGAGCCTGCTTTCTCCTCTGTCTCTCTCTCTCTCTCTGCTTGCCTCTCTGTCTACTTGTGATCTCTGTCAAATAAATAAATAAAATCTTAAAAAAAAAAAAAAAAAGCCTCTGCCTTCGGCTCAGGTCATGATCCCAGGGTCCTGGGATTGCGACCCAAATCGGGCTCTCTGCTCAGTGGGGAGAGCCTGCTTCCTCCTCTCTCTGCCTACATGTGATCTCTGTCAAATAAATAAAATCTTTAAAAAAAAAATTGCAAATCCAAATATTTTCCTCATAGAAATACTGCGGCATAATGTGATTAGGCTCTGTGATGTTCATGGAAGTCCTTTATAGATTAAATAAGCCTTTGTGGGCTAACCTGAACACCTATCCACTAATCATGACCGTGTTCCTACGAATATATTTCAAAGAACTAATCTCTAAGCAAACTTCTGAAATACTAGCAATTTGTAAGTCATTATACGTAGTTGCTGCTATTAACACAAAAATGTTTGAGGAGTGATAGTGATCATTCTAGGCTCACTAATTTCAAGTTTCCAAATAGTGTTCTGCCTAACACTAATGTCTTAAAGTTCCCACTACCACCCACCTATAAGTTCCTAAAATTGGTAGACCAAGAAAACTTTTTTTTTTAAACAAACATTTACTAATACTGGGAAGTTCTGAGGAACTCTCTGTTTGAGAGAAACTGCTCTAAGTCACATGATCAATCTTCTTGACCATTTGGCTTTTAGATGGCTCCTTCTGTAGTATTTATTTTTCAGAATTAAAAGCATTATTTTAGGCCCAAATAAAAAGCAAGTTAAAAAAGCTTTAGAAAATCTACTAGGCTGTCTGCCAGGTAGCAATACAAATAGATATCAATCAGTCATCAATGATTTGTACCCAAGAATTATAAGTTTTCTCCCATTAATTAGTCAAAACTGAACTTTAAAAAAAAAAAAAACTAAGTTAAAGAAAAACTGTGTGGCTCATCTCTCTTAATCAAATTAATACCCACAGGTAGCTTTTTAAATTCATCATCTTTTACCATCCAGGAACTTCAGTCAGAGTAAAGTAATTTTTTCCAGAGTTCTCAAGTTATAAGTCAGAAAAATCCTGGCAATAAAGAGGATAAATGAAGACCCCCATTACTGACCAGCTATGTTTTCCTAAGAAAATAATGTGTATTACCAAAGGTCCAATGTTTTTCTCGCAAAAAATGAACCAGTCCAACTATAAAAAAATACAAATCACATTTTTAAAAAAGATTTTATTTATTTGTCAGAGAGACAGAGAGGGATCCAGAGGGAGAAAGCATAAGCAGGAGGAGCGGCAGGAAGAGAGAGAAGCAGGCTCCCTGCTGAGCAAGGAGCCCACTGCAGGACTAGATCCCAGAACTCTGGGATGGTGACCTTAGCCAAAGGCAGACGCTTAACCAACTGAGCCACCCAGGCGTCCCACAAATTAAATTTTAGTTAAGATTTAGCAACAGATAAAATTGCTTCCTGTTTCAGCATATACTACCCAGTTCTGCTCAAGAAATCAGACATAATTTCCCAAACAGAAACAAACTATAAGTTCCATATTATAGATTAAAGAAACACTCCAGTCTTTAATTTAATGTATGTATCATGAGAATACTCCAAATTGCTTGAATTATCAATTATAATTCTTCTTGAAATTACATTTGATCAACTAAAACCTGTATAAACCTTCAAAATCCTTTCACAAATCTCTGCTCCAAAGAAAATTTCTTTATTCCAAAAGTGACCAAGAGGAGAATGTCATGACACATTCATTGAAAGCAAGTATCTCCTTAATAATTTTAGACTTCTTATACTAAAGTAGTAATAAGAAAGGATATGACGTTACCTAACCTTGAATATCCTATTTGAAAACAGGTGTTATATATAGGTTTTATAGTTTGATTATAACTATATTTCATATACACAAAAAAGTCTATTGAAATGGTATTGATGGCTGCATTTACTTCCTTAGTTCAGCAAGTTCAATTCTGAAATCTCCTAACTACAGTTAGAGCTACCATATCTTGCCAATTAGGTTGCCAATATGCATTTAGAGCTATTACCAACTCCTGGAAGAACTTCTTTACCCTTCTGATAAACCAGGTATGTTCTATCTGGGAAGAACCGAAAGTACAGAACAGACAGTTATAATTTCAAATGAAAAATTTAGGCCATCAAACCCAAGGATTATAATTAAGGATAATTGTTCCACTCTGCAAAATATATCACAACTATTTTTAAACATATAGGGGCGTCTGCCCTGAAGCTTATGTCTGATCTACTCCCTGAACTTTGTCCCTGGACTAAGCATGACACAAAATTAAGAATTCTTAGAAGGGACCCAGTGTAAATTAAAAGCACTAACAACTTGGGTTGGCATCCAAGGTGACACCTGGGTGGCTCAGTTGGTTAAGCGGCTGCCTTCGGCTCGGGTCATGATCCCAGCATCCTGGGATCAAGTCCCACATCGGGCTCCTTGCTCCGCAGGAAGCCTGCTTCTCCCTCTGCCTCTGCCTGCCACTCTGCCTGCCTGTGTGTGCGCACTCTCTCTCTCTCTCTGACAAATAAATAAAAATAAAATCTTAAATATATATATTTAAAAGCACTAACAACTTGATCCACATTCTTAATCAAAAAGTGATGGCTTGTTTTTTAATTTATGGAACATACATTCAAAAAAGCTGAGATTCAGGTCCTGTGTTTGACAAATAGTCACTGAGGGCACACCATATGTGAAGTACTACTAGGTGCCGAATACATACATGATAGGGAACAAAACAAGTATGTTCCTTGACTTCAGAGAAGTTGCTGTCTAGAGAGGAAGAAAGACCTTATAAAGACATTAAATAGTAATAATAAAAGAAAATAAATCATTTTGTGGTATTTCCTGTTTGTACTGTGTCCCTTTCAGTGGGTAACTGTGATCACACCCTTCTCTTTAGGGGTATTCTGCAGAGAAACTCAAGTTTTTATTTAATTAACAATCAGTTGTAGCTAGGAGAAATAGACATAGGACGATAGGCAATTTGATAAACTTCATGATGAAAGCTATCACGGAATTTATACCAAGAAGTACAAAATATTCGTTTATATATGCATGTCGACAGGATAACTTATATTCATAGGGTGGGAATTCAACCAGTAATTTGTTTTATAGAATTCGGTTCATAACAAAAATCCATAATGGTGGCATACACACACACACTCCATCTTTTCAACTTAACTTTCTTATCCTAAACTTTTTTTGAAAACATCAGTGCTCCAGTGTGCAATGTTACTTCAATTAAATTATTCTTTGGAGAATAGGATCTATAATGAACTTCATTTATATTTTAAGATCTGCAATGAATTTACATTCAGGTTAACCTTCAGTGTGAATTATTTCCAGGTACAGATTCTGTTCCGCTAGGCGGTTAAAAGTATACTTTTGAAGGTATTCAGATCAGTAAGGAAGTGGGAGGGAAGGGGCGGGCGAGGAGTAAAAGTTCCCAAAAGAAATCCCCATACCTCGCCAAATTTAAACACACCCAATACTCCTACACCGCCCCCTTTCCTTACGACCTGAGTTTTTTGCTGCCTACTTCGTTTCCTGCATATTTGAAGTGCTATTAATTGGTAAATATATTTTTAAACCATTCCTTCCCCCTTTTTCTGAAATATTCGAACACGTTCCTTCGTCGCTTGTGTTATTTCTGCGTCTAGTAATAATATTCTGATACAAATGTATATCCTTGGGAATTCATTTTCTTCCTCAACAGTTACAATACTACATTATTATGTCAGGTGCCACAGTCACCGCCTTACAGAAGTTAGTACTTTCTGGCCAAGTAACTTCTTTTAACTTTCTAAAACGAAATACCTAAGAGGCGGTATCATCACCGGATCGCCAGCGCTTTCCAAGGTCCTACCTGTTTCGGGGACGTGATCTGAAACGATGAATCAGATTTGCCTACTGCGTCCTTTCCCTTTTCCACCCACTGTCCCTCTCGCTTTCCGCCGCGACTCCCAAACGCACGTCACCCCAGGCGGTCCAAACTCCATGGTCCTGCCCTCAAACGGCGGGGACCCCCAGCCTGGGAATGGACCCTGTGGAGTGGCCCGACCGGACTGAGCCAACGTGCATCTCCTACTTCCTGTAAAGTCAACGGAGCGCGCAAGCAATGCCCTGAAAGAGAAGGCGCACCGGAAAAAAAAAAAACAAAAACAAAAAAACTTTAACTCCGCTTCAAACCTGAAACACAGAGAGCTGGGGCGGCCGGACAACAAGAGCAAACCAACTCGCTCCCGGGTTCTCTCGTTGCCCTTCCCCGCCTCCCCTCAAGTGGTCCAATTCTCTTTCGCTTCCTCCGGGTAGCTCCGGAGGCACGTGGTCGCTCCCCGCCCTGCCCCGCCGCGCCCCTCCCAGCCTTCCAGTCCTCCGGCCCTTCCTCCCAACGCTGCTCTCTTCCCCTTTCCGTTTTCTCTTCCGCCCCCGCTCTCCATCGTCCTTTTTGATTGGTGGAGCGCACCGGAGCCTGGTTGGCCAATCGGCGAACTGGGCTGGCGGTGATGGGCGTGGCCGCGGCTCCGGGGCCCTCAGATCGAGGCTGCCTCCCCCTTCTCAGCCGGCAGCACATTCCGCCGCCGTTGCCGCCGCCCGGCCCCGCAGTTGTCTTCGCCGGAGCTGCGGTCGCGGTGGGGTTAGGGCGGGGGGGGGCGGGCGGGGAGAGGAGGAGAAGGCCTCGGCGGAGGCAGGTGAGAGGAGGAAGGAAGCGGCGGCCCGGCGGGCATTGCAGCTCAGGCGGCGGCCCGGTTCCTGGGAGTGTCGGTGCGGCGTGGTGGTTGGGGCGGATCCCGCGGGGCCCGGGCGGGGGAAGGAGTCACCGGCCCGGCCATGGCGGACAACGAGAAACTGGACAACCAACGGCTCAAGAATTTCAAGAACAAAGGCCGCGACTTGGAGGTAAACTCGGGGGCGCCGGAGGGGTGGGGGCTGTGGGCCTCGGGCCGATCTCCGCCGGGACTTCAGAGTGTGGGGAGTAGGGGCGGGTGCCGCCGCCGGGCCGCGGGGGAATGGCGCTGGGGGCCGGCCAGTCCGTGACGCCTCTGCGAACGCGCCGGGAAGTTTGTGTCGGGCCTGGTCCACCTCCGCCCGGGAGCGAGGTGCTGGGGTACGGCCGACGCGGCCTAGGCCTGCCCCGGGGAGCCGGCCCGGCGCGGGTGCGAGGGGCTGGGCCGCGCGGCGGGGAGGCCGGGCGCGGCGAGTGCGGAGGAGGCGTGCGTGTGCCGCGCTGCCCCGGCCGGGCTGCGGCCCCAGCCCCGGCAGCGGCGGCGATTCCGGCTCTCTCCCGGGCCGCGACGTCTGGCGCCGCGAGGAGGGCGGTGGGAGGTGGTGGGGGGGGGGGGGAACGAGTGTGTGGCGACCGAGTGGGGCTCGGAACTTCCCCTGCGGGGTCCGAGTCGTCTCCACTTAAAGGCATTTTTTCTGGTCTTCCCGACTCCCGCTTTACCCCTGCCTCCCCCCAATATCCAAACTACAGGAGTCAACTTCTCCGTTGAAAAAAACACCCCCGGCGTGAGAGGCCATCCTGATGATGCTAACAGTGCCTTCCAGCGGCCTGTGTTTTACTCTGGATATAGCTGATTGAAGATGTGGCTCACGGTGTGCCCTCTTCCAGGCAAAGAATACCCCTTATTTCAGCTTGCTCACAAATCTCTTTATCCCCTCCTGAGAGACCACCAGCTGCATTCTTACATATAAAGTCCACAGGGTTATACAAAGCTGTCATCCTCTAGTCTACAGTATCCTTTCCCTCCACCTGCTGGTGGTGGTAGTGGGGGATGGGGTGGGCTATGGAATGGCACCATCACGTTTTATTATTTTAAAAAGGTGAAAAAAAAAAAACCCTTCACAGTTTCTTCGATACAGCTTTTCCAGAGGTTGTTAGGCTACATGAGGTGTGGGGGTAAAACACATACACACACAAATCACAGAATTTTGATAGAAGACTTCTTCCCTTTAGTTTTAAGAGTCTAGGTAAATTTTTTTTTTTTTTTTTTTTTTTTTTTAATGCTTGCATCCTGTATCTGAATCAGGAGTTTAGCTCATAAAAGATTAGTGGTCAAGTTGTATTTTTTATATTGTCCCTCTGTCCTTTTTTATACTAAAATCTTGAAATTTCCATCACCTGTTTCTGAACTTTGAGCATTTGCTTCACTGAGATGGTAATTATTTTTTGAGCTTTTCACAAAGCCATTCAATCTCTAAGGTAGTTTCTGTTGTTTTTAGCAGGTTTTGTAGTTTGAGGATCTATTAAATATCTGGGGCTGTGGCTGTAGTTCTGTGATTGTTTTAAGGTTAATGTGAGATATCCTGTGATCCTTTTTTTAGTGAAAAAATTTTAACATTTTTACTGAGGTAATTCACATGCCATCCTTACTACTTTAAATGTACAATTTATGATTTTTTTCATTAAATTTACCTAGTTGTGTAATAATGATGTAATGAAACTTTTTTGTTAATATCAATATTTAGAATGAAAAGAATTAAAAATTTAAAAACATAAATACCACAACTTATGAAATCCTGAAAAACAGCTATTAGATACCTGACAGGTTCTAATCCTTACCCCCATGTACATTTCTGGCTGCATTTTTTTTTTTTTAAAACAGCTTCATTGAGCTGTAATTCATATACCGTACAATTAACCTATTTAAAGTGGCTTTTGGTGTTTTCACATAATTGTGCAACCATTAGCACAATGAACTCAGGACATCTTTATCAGTCCAAAAAGAAATCCTAACTCATGGGTAATCTCTATTGCCCATTACTCTCTTGTCTGTCTAGATTTGCCTGTTCCGGATATTTCCTATAAATGGAGTTATACAGTGTATGATCTTTTGTGACTGACTTCTTTTAGGTAGCATAATGCTTTCAGGGTTCACACATGTAACAAAAATATAACAATGCCTCCTTCCTTTTTGTGGATGAAAAATATGCTGAATAATATTCCAGCCTATGGATATACCACATTTTGTTTATCCATTCATCAGTTGGTGGACATTTGCGTTGTTTCCACTCTAGCTATTATGTGAAATGCTGTTGTGAACATTTGTGTACACATACTCGTGTGGACTTGTTTTCAAGTCCTTTGCTTATATACCACTGAGTAGAATTAGTGGGTCATATGGTAACTTTATGTGTAACCTTTCTGGGATTGCCAGACTGTTATAGTGGTCCTTTTTGTTTGTTTGTTTTTGTTTTGTTTTGTAAATTGATGTTTCCTCTTGACTGTGAATTTCTCATTACTTTAGTCAGAATAAGATTGTGCTGACTCTGTTAAAACAATATTATAGGTGATTTAAAAAAATAACTATAAATACACATTAATCGGATTTTTTTGAGAAGTTTATAGTGCCTATGGGCATCCCTGATGACTTTGATAACCCTGTGTGTACAAAAGGAATAGGGATCTTTTCACTTAAGGAAATGGCTTGACTCTAATGGAACCTATACTTTCTCCTCACTTAGTTAAAGTCACATATACCTGTAATGAAATAGCAACTTCTTTTATCATTCTTACAGAACACTAGAATGGTCTATTTTGTGTATTTATTAATTACATATATGTCTGTGTTCCTCAGAATACTTACTATGCCCATTACCGTCCCTTCCGTCCCTTCCAAATATGGTTCCTATGTTTTGCCGCAACAGATTCTAAGAAAATGCTGCTTTTGGTTTAGGTCTTAATGATGACATCTGTTTCATTGGGAGGTTTTTGTAAAGGAGTATGCATCTGCTTTCAGCTCAGGTCATGATCCCAGGATCCTGAGTTGGAGCTCTGGCCCATGTCGGGCTCTGCTCAGTGGGGAGCCTTCTCCTCTCTCTCCTCTCCACAAGTTTTCTCTGTTGCTGTCTCTTCCTCTCAAATAAATAAATAAAATCTTAAAAACAAAACAAAACAAAACAGTAGGGACCATCACTGTCCAGTGAATTGTATTTAATCCAGTACATCCAAGATACCAATATAGCATCAGCAATGTAAACAAATATTGGGATATTTTATATTCTTTTCATAGTAAGTCTTCAAAATCCAGTTTGTATTTTACATTTAAAGCGTACCTCAGTTTGTACTAGCTACATTTCGGCTGCTTAATAGCCACATGAAGCTATTGCCTCTCTTACTGGGCAGCACAAATATAGAACAGCATAGAATGAGGTAATTGTACCATTTTTCAGTTTGATCTAACATTGTTTGATTTGAAATAGAGTACAGAGTCCGAGAGTTTAATCTGCTGATCTCTAACTTTGTGGGTGACCTTGAGAGAGTTTGTCATTCTTAGGATTCTTTAATCCGTTAAAATAGAGGTACTTGACATCTGCTTTATTAGTGTTGTGAAAATTAATAGGTTAATGTTAGGAGGATGCCTAGTGGTAGTCTGAGCATTTTATCACTTTTAGATTTTCTACTTGGGGGTTAGGGTGATTTAATAGGATTCACTGCAATTGATTCTTTTACTCCCTTGTTTGCTATTGGCTCTCTGTTTTTTCTCTGTGTCCGTACAGAATTTAAGTTACATTAAATTTATAATTAAAAGGGAAAGTTTTAAACGTAGAGCTCTGTAATTACTCATTGAAGGGCAGTTTGGCCACAGGGAATTGTTGACCCTTCTAAAGTCACAATTTCTAAATGTTAGAAGTTGAAACTGATTCAGAGCTTTCAAAATGATACTCATTCTTATGTTTCAGTAAGGTACCTTTCCAAAATGTGGTCATGCTAAGTTTTTGAAACAAAAGCATTAAAGAATTAGGCATTATGTCAGTATCCATGTAAAATAATTTATGGGAATTCTTAGATAATACTCAAAGCTAGGCAGCTTTCTTGCAGTGTGGTTGAGGATCATCATTATTAGTTTGAGAAAAGTAACTACAGACAGGATACACTGAACTCTGCACAGGAAATGGGTAGTGATCAAACTTCAAATAAAATAGTTGTCAGAATGGACCAAATAGAGCTCATCTAGTTTATGTTTTAAAAGTAGAAGGGGGGAGGGGCGCCTGGGTGGCTCAGTGGGTTAAAGCCTCTGCCTTCAGCTCAGGTCATGATCCCAGGGTCCTGGGATCCAGCCCCACATCGGGCTCTCTGCTCCGCAGGGAGCCTGCTTCCTCCTCTCTCTCTGCCTGCCTCTCTGCCTACTTGTGATCTCTCTCTGTCAAATAAATTAAAAAAAAAAACTAGAAGGGGGATACTTTTGTAGTATTTTGTAGTACAAAATCCCAGCATTTTGTAGACTTTCCAATAAATCTGTGTGATTTTTGTAGAAGTTCTGAGATATCCAAGTTCTAATGGAGCATAAATTGTTGGAAAATAATTAGATCATCTAAAACACAACTTTAAGGAAAAAACTTACCCTAAAAATAAAGGAATAATAAAATATTAAATGACTGGAAACTTGTGATTGTCCACACAACATAAAATATGCAGTGAGCTTGAACTTTGCTTGGTTGGTAAGAGTTTAATAAATTGATCAGCTAATTTGTTGTTAAATGGCTTTGGTAGTTTATAACTATACAGAGTGAAAGGCATTGTTAAGCTGTTAAGTCTTGTTAACTTTTAGACACTGACCTCTCTCATCACAAATCTTGGAACATATTTGCTATACTTAAAATAACTACAGTCTAATTTTTTGTATAATGGTCCAAGCATGTGACAATATGAAATATCTGATAGAAGTATAGTTAGGAATGAAATAATTGTTTTTGTGCTTCCCTGCCAGCTTTCCTGGTTTTATAAGGTAGTCTCAGAATTTCTTCATTGATAATTTTCTTTGTGATATCAAAATATCTCCATTTTTCATAGTCTCTAGTATGTCAAAGGAATATATATACAAGATGGGAAGAGTTGTAGGAGTGATTTAGCTTTAAAAGAATGAAAGTACTTTAGAAAAAATGTGTATGTGGTTTTAAAGCATTGATCTCTAATATCTGATAGTTAGTGTGGGTCCTCAAAAAATACATATTTTGGAGGGCACCTGAGTGGCTCAGTGGGTTGAGGCCTCTGCCTTTGGTTCCGGTCATGATCCCAGGGTCCTGGGATTGAACCCTGCATTGAGCCCAGCATCAGGCTCTCTGCTCAGCAGGGAGCCTGCTTCCCTGCCTCTCTCTCTGCCTGCCTCTCTGCCTACTTGTGATCTCTCTCTGTCAAGTAAGTAAATAAAATCTTTAAAAAAATATATACGCTTTTTAAATATTTTATTTATTTTTTGACAGAGACATAGCAAGAGAGGGAACATAAGTGGGGGGAGTGGGAGAGGGAGAATAGGCTCCTGTGAGCGGGGAGACCCATGCAGAGATTGATCCCAGGACCCTGGATCGTGACCTGTGCCGAAGGCAGATGCTTAACAACTGAGCCGCCCAGGCACCCTGGGTCCTCAAAATATTTTTAAATGTTTTCTGGAGCAGCATTTATCTACTTAAGGACTATAGTGATAAAATGAGAGTTTGTTGTCAAGTCTAATCTTGAATGATGATTTTGGTACTTGCTGGTTTAGTTTGAAACAGAGAAGTATGATTGAAACACATGCTGTATATGCTTTTAATTGTGTTCTTATTTTTCTCAGTGTAATAATAGGAATGATTCCTTTTAGACAAGAAAAATCTCTAGTTAAGTGACTTTGTAGCATCACATTTAAGGGAATGACTTTAATTCAGGTGTGTGTCAAAGTAAAGTCTGTATATTTATACCATACCATATTACCTATTCTTTTTTTTTTTTTTTAAAGATTTTATTTATTTATTTGACAGAGAGAGATCACAAGTAGGCAGAGAGGCAGGCAGAGAGAGGAGGAAGCAGGCTCCCTGTGGAGCAGAGAGCCCGATGCGGAGCTCGATCCCAGGACCCTGAGATCATGACCTGAGCCGAAGGCAGCGGCTTAATCCACTGAGCCACCCAGGCACCCCCATATTACCTATTCTTAACTTCTTTCAGCCTTGACACAGGTCTCAAAGTTAGTTAAAAGATTATAGTGAATGCATAGTCCATAGGGTATAGTAGGTATGCAGTAAGTGTTTCCTTTTTCTCCCAGAGATTTTTGGAAATTGTGTATCTTTTGTGGACTTTAAACTTTAGAGAACACATTTATAGGCTTTCCATTTATATTTAGTAAAAGACAGGGTTAGGGGAAGCTCCTTTTTTTTATAATTAATGTGAGAACAATCTTTATATGGCACCTACTAAATAAGAAAAATATATATTTGCTTCTAATGGCCTTAATTTGGAAGTTTTCAAAACTTTGGGGGCTGAAGACCTATTTATGCTTATTAAAAATTAGGGACCCTCAAAAAGCTTTGTTTGTAGGTTTCTGTCAATATTTATCATTTCAAAAGGAAACACCATTTCAGAAATTAAAGCTAATGATTTAAGAAATACTAACTCTTAAAAAATAATGAAGTTATTTTATATTTACATAAATTTGTAATGAAAAATAACCTAAAATTTTGGTGAAACATTTTTTCAAGAACTTTGGTGAAAAGAATGAACATGTTTAACATTTTTTTAAGGTCTGTTTTATGTTTGGCCAAGAAAATATAGTTGGATTGTCATACCTGTTTCTGAATTCAGTCTTTTGTGATAATGCCGTTTTGGTTGAAATACACGAAAAATACCCAACTTCACATAGGCAGTTGGAAAGGGAGGGTATTTAGGGTTAGAGTAAATAGCCTTTTCAGATAATTATGGAAATTTTTGTTTGATACTGTATTATAACTTCACGAAATAGTAGTTTCTCAAAGTTTAGTTGTAATATGGAATCTTAAGCCATATCAGTGAGCCTTTCATACTCTGCTATGTTAAAATTTATAGGTCTGTCTTACGCTTGGAATCTTTTATCATTGCCTGATTTTGTGACAGCATGTATACTGGTCATTTGGAAAATACTAGTTCACAGAGTTATGCAGATCTTCCAAATGCTGACACATTTTATTGTACAGTGAAAATTCACAATTATTGTCAATTAGTGTACCAAATAGTTCATCAGAAAAATGTTAAATGTTGGAAATTGGTGAAGCTTACAGTGGTAGATACAGGTTTTCCAGAATTCTTATTTTCACTTGAAAGCTTTAATTTTATCATTAGCAAGAAACACTATAAGTTTTTTTCCTTGAAGCCATAAGCTCACTTTGCTCATTTTTGTGAAAACATCCGCCAGACACTGTCTGAATAGCCATAATTTGTCTGTCAGTCGTTCTTTCAAGTAAAAATGGTGTTCCATGAAAAAATGGTTGTTCAATTTGCAACTCAGTCATAAAAAACTTTTCTTGAGACAGTCATCATACTGTAAAAGTGGATATGCTGCAGAAGTAGTTTATATGTATTCCCCATTTTATCACAAAATTTTAGAAAAGACAGGTTTTTAATAAAGGTAATTTTTTACTGTTTCATCAAGGATATTAAGTGAACCAGCCTTTTTTTGTTGTTTTTTTTTTTAACTGAAATACAGTAATTACTCATACAGCATGATGACATTGCTTTAATGCATACTGAAGCACCAGTAGTTTTACTCACTGCATTGCATTGCTATACAGATATTAGCATCATAATAAATAGTAGTAGTAACATGAAAATAGTTTTAATCTGTGGACCCTCTGAAAAGGTTTCAGTGTCCCCACAGGGATCTATTGATCACACTTTGAGAACCTCTGTCTATATTATTGTTGCTTCTATAAGAGGTGACCTTCACTTTTAATTAATAAAACCCCTTAAAAGGATTTATAGTATCACATGTAAAAAAAAAAAAAAATGGACTATTGAGTCAGTTACACCTGGATTTGAATCCTGGTTCCTCCGTTTAATAGTTATGGAAGGTAATCTCACTAAACCATTTATTTTTTTTTTCTTCATTTTTTCTCCATTTTATTTATTTTTTCAGTGTAACAGTATTCATTCTTTTTGCACAACACCCAGTGCTCCATGCAAAACGTGCCCTCCCCATTACCCACCACCTGTTCCCCCAACCTCCCACCCCTGACCCTTCAAAACCCTCAGGTTGCCCCAACCTCCCACCCCTGACCCTTCAAAACCCTCGGGTTGTTTTTCAGAGTACATAGTCTCTTATGGTTCACCTCCCCTCCCCAATGTCCATAGCCCGCTCCCCCTCTCCCAATCCCACCTCCCCCCAGCAACCCCCAGTTTGTTTTGTGAGATTAAGAGTCATTTATGGTTTGTCTCCCTCCCAATCCCATCTTGTTTCATTTACTCTTCTCCTATCCCCCTACCCCCCCATGTTGCTTCTCCATGTCCTCATATCAGGGAGATCATATGATAGTTGTCTTTCTCCGATTGACTTATTTCACTAAGCATGATACGCTCTAGTTCCATCCACGTCGTCACAAATGGCATGATTTCATTTCTTTTGATGGCTGCATAGTATTCCATTGTGTATATATACCACATCTTCTTTATCCATTCATCTGTTGATGGACATCTAGGTTCTTTCCATAGTCTGGCTATTGTAGACATTGCTGCTATAAACATTCGGGTACACGTGCCCCTTCGGATCACTATGTTTGTATCTTTAGGGTAAATACCCAGTAGTGCAATTGCTGGGTCATAGGGTAGTTCTATTTTCAACATTTTGAGGAACCTCCATGCTGTTTTCCAGAGTGGTTGCACCAGCTTGCATTCCCACCAACAGTGGAAGAGGGTTCCCCTTTCTCCACATCCTCGCCAGCATCTGTCATTTCCTGACTTGTTAATTTTAGCCATTCTGACTGGTGTGAGGTGATATCTCATTGTGGTTTTGATTTGTATTTCCCTGATGCCGAGTGACGTGGAGCACTTTTTCATGTGTCTGTTGGCCATCTGGATGTCTTCTTTGCAGAAATGTCTGTTCATGTCCTCTGCCCATTTCTTGATTGGATTGTTTGTTCTTTGGGTGTTGAGTTTGCTAAGTTCCTTATAGATTTTGGATACTAGCCCTTTATCTGATATGTCGTTTGCAAATATCTTCTCCCATTCTGAAAGAGAAATTAAGGAGTCAATCCCATTTACAATTGTACCCAAAACTATAAGATACCTAGGAATAAACCTAACCAAAGAGACTAAGAATCTATACACAGAAAATTATAAAGTACTCATGAAAGAAATTGAGGAAGACACAAAAAAATGGAAAAATGTTCCATGCTCCTGGATTGGAAGAATAAATATTGTGAAAATGTCTATGCTACCTAAAGCAATCTACACATTTAATGCAATCCCTATCAAAATACCATCCATTTTTTTCAAAGAAATGGAACAAATAATCCTAAAATTTATATGGAACCAGAAAAGACCTCGAATAGCCAAAGGAATATTGAAGAACAAAGCCAAAGTTGGTGGCATCACAATTCCGGACTTCAAGCTCTATTACAAAGCTGTCATCATCAAGACAGCATGGTACTGGCACAAAAACAGACACATAGATCAGTGGAACAGAATAGAGAGCCCAGAAATCGACCCTCAACTCTATGGTCAACTAATCTTCGACAAAGCAGGAAAGAATGTCCAATGGAAAAAAGACAGCCTCTTCAATAAATGGTGCTGGGAAAATTGGACAGCCACATGCAGAAAAATGAAATTGGACCACTTCCTTACACCACACACGAAAATAGACTCCAAATGGATGAAGGACCTCAATGTGAGAAAGGAATCCATCAAAATCCTTGAGGAGAACGCAGGCAGCAACCTCTTCGACCTCAGCCGCAGCAACATCTTCCTAGGAACAACGGCAAAGGCAAGGGAAGCAAGGGCAAAAATGAACTATTGGGATTTCATCAAGATCAAAAGCTTTTGCACAGCAAAGGAAACAGTTAACAAAACCAAAAGACAACTGACAGAATGGGACCAATATCCTTGATGAACACAGATGCAAAAATTCTCGCCAAAATACTAGCCAATAGGATTCAACAGTACATTAAAAGGATTATTCACCACGATCAAGTGGGATTTATTCCAGGGCTGCAGGGTTGGTTCAACATCCGCAAATCAATCAATGTGATAGAACACATTAATAAAAGAAAGAACAAGAACCATATGATACTCTCAATAGATGCTGAAAAAGCATTTGACAAAGTACAGCATCCCTTCCTGATCAAAACTCTTCAAAGTGTGGGGATAGAGGGCACATACCTCAATATTATCAAAGCCATCTATGAAAAACCCACCGCAAATATCATTCTCCATGGAGAAAAACTGAAAGCTTTTCCGTTAAGGTCAGGAACACGGCAGGGATGTCCATTATCACCACTGCTATTCAACATAGTACTAGAAGTCCTAGCCTCAGCAATCAGACAACAAAAAGAAATTAAAGGCATCCAAATTGGTAAAGAAGAAGTCAAACTATCACTCTTCGCAGATGATATGATACTATATGTGGAAAACCCAAAAGACTCCACTCCAAAACTGCTAGAACTTGTACAGGAATTCAGTAAAGTGTCAGGATATAAAATCAATGCACAGAAATCAGTTGCATTTCTGTACACCAACAACAAGACTAAACCATTTATTTTTTATTTTTATTTTTTAAGTCTCTCTAAACCATTTAAATGCTTAATAATGCCTGGCATATAGTATATATAGAGTGAATGGAGGGTCTTTTTATTTCTTCCAGCTTGCTTCATCATTCATTATATCCAAATAACCGCTTGTGTTCCCTGTCAGAATAACATTTTGTTTGCAGTTCCTTTTGTACTGCCCTGTACCATAATTCAAATCACATCACATGAATTGGGGAAGGCTTCCTTTTCTGTCCATTAGCACTCAAATAAAAAGCCTTTCTTGTATGTGCTTCAACCAAATTGTGGCAAAATTACTAGTTTCTGACTTCATTTCTCTAATCCTGGTGGTAAGTAGGTTAGTAGATATTTTATGTAGTTTGTAACTGTTTTTCCACAAGATTGTAAATTTCACCAACATAGTTTTGATTCACACTGTTGAGTACCTGTGATGAAAATGAGTTAAGGTCATAGACATGCTGGCTTTACTTAAAACCTAAGGTTTTTCTATTACTGTTTACTTACTATTAGACCAAAATTTTAGTAGCTCTCATTTTTACCCTAAATTTAATTTACATTAAACCTAACATAAATTACATTTTTAATAATGTGTTCTGAAAAACCTGGGAATATATTGCATTTTTTTTTAAAGATTTTATTTATTTATTTGACAGAGAGAGAGATCACAAGTAGGCAGAGAGGCAGGCAGAGAGAGAGGAGGAAGCAGGCTCCCCGCGGAGCAGAGAGCCCGATGCGGGGCTCGATCCCAGGACCCTGAGATCATGACCTGAGCCGAAGGCAGCGGCTTAATCCACTGAGCCACCCAGGTGCCCCTATATTGCATTTTTATTAACAAAAGTCCCAATCCCAAGATAATGTGGGGTTTCATAATTTGGTGGTAGACGTATTTTTTCATATTAGAAAGCAAATCAGTTTTCTGTTCTTCTTTGGAAACTTAAGTTGTTCAGTGTCTACTCTTAATATTTGTTTTAGTTTTTATAGCATGTCTTTGTGATTTCTAAGCATAAATTTGTTTAGTTAATGGTAGTTGTATCTTGATAGCTCTACAAGTAGTGTCTATTTGCTTGTATTAAATGACCCTGTCCTGTTTGCCACCCATCCTATCTCTTTCAGCTGCTTGCTCATTCAGAAAAACAAGCAAAATACAGTCTTAATGTTTTCAAATCATTGTTACATTATTCTTGGTTCTTCAGTAACTGTTAAACCCAGTATGTTTTGGCTCTTGTATCAGAATGTTCACGTTTTTTCTGTTAATGTCGTGAAAAAATTTTCCCAGTTTCCTTTTCTTATCCAGCTTTAAAAGTAGTAACAGTATCATCCTCAAGTGATGAAAAAGCTTAATTAGGACCAATAAACAAATAAAAAATATGACCAACATTATTAGTCATTAGGGAAATGCATATCAAAACCGTAATGAGATACCACTTTAGGTTACTAGGATAGGTTCTTTAGTAAGTATGGAAACAAACATAAGTAAACAAAAAGATAGTAACAAGTGTTGGTAAGAATGTAGAGAAAGTGCAACCCTCCTGCATGGCTGATGGGAATGTAAAATGGTGCATTCCACCTTGGAATGTAGTTTGGTAGTTCCTCAAAGTTAGAACATGTGACCCAGCAATTCCACCACTAGGTATAAACCCAAGAGAATTAAAAATAAGTGTTCGCACAGAAATTTATATATGAATGTTTATAGCAGCATTAACCATAGTAGCCAAACCAGACAACCCATTGTCCATCAACTGATGAATGAATAAACAAAATGTGGTCTGTACATACAATGGAATGCTATTCTGCCATAAAAAGGAATGAAGTACTACTGCATGCTACAGCATGATGAACTTTGAAAAATATTTTGCTGCCTGAAAGAAGCCAGAGGAGATGACATATTCTATAATTTCAATTATGTGAAATGTCTGGGATAGGTAGATTCCTAGAGACAAAGTGGATTAGTAGTTGCCCAGGCCTTGGGGAATGGCTGCTCATGGGTATAGGCTTTTTATGGTGAAGACAATGATCTGTAATTAGATGTTGGTGATTTATGTGCAACTTTATACTAAAAACCACTGAATTGTACACTTTAAGTGGGTGAATTGCATGGTGTGTGAATTATATCTCAATAAAGCTATATTTTTTTTAAAGAAGCTCAGTAGAAATAAAAAGGGACTGTGACAACTCTCAACTACCTAAGGGTCTTAGGTGACCTCTTGTTACCTCTTTTTTTACTGACTTCTCCATCTACCCTTCCCTATTATTGAATTCATTTGTTCAGTAAATACTCAGTTTCTATTTCTGAACTTCGGTTGTAAGCAGTGAGGATAGAACAGTGAATAACACAGGCTAAATTCTCATGGAGTGTACATCTAGCAGGTCAAGATCTCTCAGATCCCTGCTCTAAACTGACCCTGTGAAGATATTCAACCACTCTGAGCTAGTGTTGTAGTAGATCTTTTATCTTTTTCGTAAACTCAAATTTACAATAAGTAATATACCTCAAACATGAAGGGAAAGGGCATCCTAAATGTTTACTGTCCAGTAACTCTTCCCATAAGATTCGTGTAAAAGCCTGATTTTTAGAGTAAGAGCTCCTAAGATTACATTTCAATAGATATATGCCATTAGGAAAGCTTAATCATTTTTTGTAACTTCAATTTCTGTAATTTTAAATTCCCACCTAATGGGTACTGGCTTTAATTAAGCTTTTAAGAGTGCAGGGAACAGCTTTAATCCAGACTAGGTCAAATAAGGGTGTGGGGTGTTAGGAAAATTAAAGAACCATTCTCACATTATTCAGGATACTTGAGGTAAGAGTGTCTTGGTGGTAGGAGTTCATGGATCCTTTTTTTACTGCTCCGCCAGCCACTAACCCAGTACTAGATTCCCCCCCCCCCCCATACTGTATGTATATATATGTAATTTTGGGTTCAGTTACTGAGAGAATCTAACGGAGTCAATAAAGTTCTGCCCAGGGTGAAACAGATTGGTTTTTACTGCTGGTCTGCTTATGGATTGGCTTTTCCTGAGTCAGCCTTTCCCCGTCACCCCTTACCCAGTCAGGAGTGGTGTGGAAGGGAGGATGTCACTGATAAAGAACAGCCTTTGCCTGCTTCTGCAGCAGCATCCCTAGAAAGAGGTTTCTTTTAGACAAGTTTGTAAGTATGACATTATTTAGATAATGTCACTCCATTCTTACTTTTCTGTTAACTTTCTACTCACTATTAAAATCTGAGGCACATCATTATAACCTCAGTATTAATCTCATCTCCACAGTGATTGCCTTATTTCTGCTTTTGCTCTTCTCCGGTTCATAAAACAGCTAGCATGTTTCTTTTAAAAAGTGAAATCATGCCCCTTCTCTGTTTCAGTAGGTTCCTAGCACACTTAGTTCCGGACTCTTTACTGAGACCTTGCAAGCTCTGGTCCCTTTTTCTCCTACCTCTGTCACTTTATTATCTCCTTTACTTATATTCTCATGTTCTTTTAATTGTTTTAACGCTTCCATAGCTCTTTCCTCTTTAGGCCCATTACACGTACTGTTCTGTCTGAATGCTTTTTCCACCCCTCCCCCTTTTTTTTTAACCTTCATCCCCTTTCCTAAACTGCTTGGTTGTTTCTCATCCTTTGAGTCTTCAGTGTTGTTTACTTAGAGATGCCATCCTTCCACCCCCCCCCTTGCTGTTTTCCTTAAGAACACTGATGATAATTTGTTAGCATACTCACTCAGTGTTAATTTCTCCCATCAGACTAGAAGCTCCCTGAAAGTACAGACCTGGTCTATTTTGTATACCAATCTTTTCCTAATTTTCATTACAGAGGCTGGCATATCAGTGGCAGGGAATTAAATGAAACTTTAAAAAATGTGTGTGTGTGCTCTGATTAGAATTAGTGACGAGGGGCACCTGGGTGGCTCAGTCAGTTGGGTGTCTTCCTTCGGCTTGGGTCAGGATCTTGGGGTCCTGGGGTCAGGGTCCACATCAGGCGCTATACTCGGCGGCAAGTCTGCTTCTCCCTCTCCCTCTGTGATCTTCCTCACTTTCACTCTCTCTCAAATAAATAAATAAAATCTTAAAAAAAAAAAAGTAGTGACTCAATCAAATTTTTTAAAACAAGGTAATTTTTTGTCTCTTGAAATGATAAGGGCATGGTAATTGTAGAAATTCTTCAGAAAAATGGGAAAATAAAGTAATCCTATATAATCTTACTACTATTAAATGTTTTAGAATGTTTACTTTTTCTTGTGTACATTTTTCCAAATATATTTGAACTTAATTTGGGTTCTTATTAGAATAACTCACAATAGAATACAGCCAAGTTTCTCCACCTTAACACTTTTGATACTTTGAACCAAATAATTTTTTGTTGTGGAGAACCATCCTGTGCATTGTAGAATGTTTTAGCAGCTTCCCTTGTCTCTGGCAGTAGATGCCAGTACCATGCTCCGTCCCAGTTGTAAAAGCCAAATTATCTCCAGGAATTGCCAGATGTTCTCTGAATGACAAAAGTCACCCCAGACGGAGAACCATTGGAATTTAGTTAGTATACCCATATTTTAGTGTTTCCTTGTATAAGATAAATGTTTTTACTTGTCATGTGTTTTGTAGAAAAGAGTACTACAAAAGGATATGTATGACTTATACATCAACAAATTGGATAACCTAGATGAAATGGATAAATTCCTAGAAACACACAACCTACCAAGACTGGATCCTGAAGAAACAAGATCTAAACAGATCTATAACTAGTAAAGAGATTTACTCAGTAATCAAAAATCTCCCAACAGAGAAAAGCTCAGAACCAGATGGCTTCCCTGGTGAATTCTACCAAATATTTAAAGAATTAACACCTTTTTAAAGTCTCATTTAAACTCTTCCAAAAAACTGAAGACGAGGGAATATGTACACATCTATTCTGTGAGGCCAGCATTACTCTGGTACCAAGGCCAGAGACACTACAAGAAAACTGCAGAACAATATCCTTGATGAACGATGTTGTAAAAATTTTCAGAATACTAGCAGACTGAATTCAACAGCATCTTAAAAGGATTATATACCCTGACCAAGTGGATTTAATCCTGGAATGTAAAGGATAGTTCAATATATGAAAATAATTGTGCTGTACCAAATTAACAGAATGAAGGGCAAAAATACACAAAAAAGCATTTGACAAAATTCAATTCCCTTTCATGATAAAAACACTCATAACTAAGAATAGAAGGAAACAACCTCAATATAGTAAAGACCAAATATGAAAAGCCCTAGCAAATGACACTCAGCGATGAAAGATTGAAAGCTTTCCTTGGAAGAATAAGAAGAGAAGGATGTCCACTTTCACCAATATTATTCAGCATGGTACTAAAAGTCCTAGCCAGAGCAGTTAGGCAATAAAAAGAAAAGGCATCCACACTGGAAAGGAGGAAGTAAAATTCTCTGTAGATGGTTTGAACTTACATGTAGAAAACCCTAATGATCCTCCTTAAAAAAAATTAGAAGTAATAAATGATTCAAAAAATGTTAGAAGTAATAAATGATTCAAAAAGTTACAGGATTTAAAATCAGCATTCACTCATAAGGAAAAATTTGAGAAGGAAATTGAGAAACATTGAGTCACAAAAGGATCAAAAGGCATAAAATACTTAGGAAAAACCTAACTAATGAGGTAAAAGACTTTCACACTGAAAACTGCAAAATGTTGCTAAAAGAAATTAAAGAGAGCAAAAATAAATGGAAAGGCATCCCATGTTTATGAGTTGGAAGACCTATTACTAAATGTTAGTACTGCCTAAAGTGATCTACAGATTTAATGGAAAAGTCCATATGGAATCTTAAGGGACCCTGAATAGCTAAAACAATCCAGAAAAACAAAAGAGAGTTGGAGGTCTCATAGTTCCTAATTTAACTTGAAGGTTACAGTAATCAAAACAGTGTGGTATTGACATAAAGTCAAACATAGACCTACAGAATAGAATAGGGAGTCTAGAAATAAACTCTTGCATGTATATTCAAAGATTTTTGACAAGAGCACCAAGACCATTCAGTGGTAAAGAGCAGTCTTCAAAAAATGGGGCTGGGAAAATTTGATAGCCACAAGTAAAAGAATGAAATTGAACCCTTAACACTATATACTAAAAATTAACTCAAAATGGATCAAGGACCTAAATGTAAGACTTAAAACAAAACTCTTAGGAGAAAGAATAGGGCAGAAATTTCATGACATTAGATTGGGCAGGGATTTCTTGTATATGACGCTAAAGATTGTGTGTGTGTGTGTGTGTGTGTGTATTTTGTACAAGACAGACAAACATAAAAAACTGGAAATTGAACTTCTTTTCCTACATTTATTTTCTAACTTTTCCAAAGAGGTAAGTATAATTTCTGAATTTAATACATTTCTCTGTTGTTCAAATACTTGGTAGTGAAACTCTACTGTAATCCCATTCCTTGGAGTTAACAACTGTTTTTTTTTTTCCCTTAAGGTTTTAATTATGAGAGGGAAAGAGAGCATATACGTGAGCAGGTGGAAGGGCAGAGGGAGAGGGAGAAGCAAATTCCCACTGAGCAGGGAGCCTAATGTAGGACTCAGTCCCAGAACCCTGAGATCGTGACCTTAGCTCAAGGCAGACGCTTAACAGAGTGAGCCACCCAGGTGCCCCTGGAGTTAACAGTTAACAATTTCTCACATTTTTGGGTGATTTTTAAATTATATTTATGTACTAATTGTTTCAATGCTTATAATTTAGATGTGGATCATTTTAAAGTATTACTATTTCTGGTAGAATTACTTTAAATTGTTCAGTAACTTACCAAGGTTAAATCTTGATTTAACCGGCCTCCGGTTTAATTTACTTTCAAACTTCTCTATTACTCAGTCTTGAGTAAGCTTTTTACTTGCTGGAGGTAGAAATTTGATTTGGCTTATGAAGACTTGCCCATCACTAGTAATGCATATAGCTACTACTATTAATAAATACTATCTTGAGAAATCACAGTTTGAGTAAGCATTTAACATTAAGCATTTAAAATTTCCCTTTTATTGTCATAAATGGGAAATGTCATAAATAAAGTTGGAATTTATCTGCTAATCACAAACAGTTTGCCAGCATACATGATACTTGGCAAACGCATGAATAAGCACCATGATGGCTGCTGCTGGAGGGATCAGCAAGTCGAAGTGAAAGGAGGGAAAAGTAGGGAGGGAATGGGAAAATGAGCTTTTTTTTTTTTTTTTTTTTAAGATTTATTTGAGAGAGAGAGAGTGAGCAAACGTGCAAGTAGGAGGGAGGAACAAAGGGGAGAGGGAGAGAGAATCTCAAGCAGATCCCCATGGGCAAGATTAGGCTTATGTTCATTTTTACTTACTGCAGACTTTCTACTGTCAAGAGCAGTATATGCATGTTATAACACATTACATTTATTAGATGAGTAAAATCAAGTAATGTGTTATAAATAGTGTTTGGCACCAAATGTTTACTAAATGTTACGCTTTATTATTAATTTATTATATTTCTCTGTCATAAATACTATCTCCTTAAAGCCAAGGATTTCCTGTGTCTGGTCCATCTTTGTATTTCTGGTGCTTAACAAATAGGTGATTAATAAATATTTGATTAAGTAAATGCTTCCCAGCAGGCTCTAAATAATAATACAGAGGTAATCCATGTTGTGGGGAGGAGAAGGTTATGTATGTTTGTGTGTATATATAATGTTTTAAAAATTGCTTTATTGAGATATAATCTATCTTACATAAAACCCATTTAAAGTGTACAGTTCAGTGATTTTTTTTAGTAAATTTTCAGTTATGCAACCAATTTTAGAATATATTCTATCACCTCACAAAATATTTCATGCCTGATAGTCTTTTACATTTTTATCTTCTTTTGTTTTTTTGTGCTATTACCCAAATATTAACATTCCTAGGGCATGCAGTTGGGATGGATGAAGTAAAATCAAAGTATTATATTCCTTATCTTCTGTATGACTAACTTTTAAAATTTTTCTCTAGTGAGATTGGGTCAGCTAAACTCTCATATTTTACTCAAAAAATTTAAAAATATTCAGATTTCGTACAGTATGTTATTACATCATCATAACTTAAACTAGTATTTTGTAGAGGTTGTTTTTTTTTTTAAGATTTTTATTTATTGGACAGAGAGAAACACAGCGAGAGAGGGAACACAACCAAGGGGAGTGGGAGAGGGAGAAGCAGGCTTCCCGCCAAGCCAGGGAGCCCAGTGTGGGGCTAGATCCCAGGACCCTGGGATCATTACCTGAGCCGAAGGCAGATGCTTAACACCTGAGCCACCCAGGGACCCCTAGTTTTTAGAGTTTTAAAGAAAAACTATACATGGGTAAAAAGTGACGTAGAAATTAAGTAGCCACTAGTTAGAAAATAGCCATAAATTGGAAAAGGAAGGACTGAACCCTGTCCTCAGTGGACAAAAGTGTTTAATCCCTAGAATTTAGGATAGTGATAGACACAGTAATCATTTGTTAAATTAAAAAACTAAATTCTGTAATATTCACTTGTTTGAGTTTCTTGACAATTTCTTGTCCCCTTTTGCCTGAATTTAGGATTTTGTATCTATATTTATTACAAGCAAAGAAATACAAAAATACTGGATGATCTGCCTAAACTCTACCCCTTACTCAGTCTCTTTCTCTTCCCCATCCCCCCATTTACAGCCTTTGTCCTTTAGATAGCTCTTTGGCCTATAAATAAGTCTGGCCAGTTTGGCAGCCTTTTGGAATTCTAATTGACAGCTCACTGCATCAGTGTAAATCATGTGAATTCACAACTATTACATTTGTATATAGTATATAAAACCTCTGCTTTTGAGTTAAGACATAGAAAAATAAGCCGTATATACCCCTTTCATGGGACCCCAGAGAGATAGTCCTTTATTTGAGTTGGACTTGTGATTTGGTAAATGTCTAAAAATCTAATACCACTTTAAAGACTTGGCAATATAAATGCTGCCAGGCCGCTGCATAGGGTGTCTTTCTGCTAGTTAATTCAGTCTTCTCTTTACCTTGAAGGTAATAGCTTTTTCTGAAGAGAATAAATTCTTTTCTTGCTTTCTTGCTCTGTAATAAAGAGATTGTCAGATCTTTTACTTTGCAAGTAAATTTCTGTGGGTAGGAATAGCCCGAGGAGTATGTCACTACTATCATGTTAAATTGGTTTGATAAATCCTTTATTAATAGTTCCAAATTATCTGAAACTCCAGATTTAATAAGTAAGATATACTGTAGTGGTAAAAAATTCTTTGGGTGTAAATAAGATACTTATATAAATGTGATATTTAATATTTATTTAATATCTTATTAATGATTTTATTTGATAGAGAGCACAAGAAAGGGGGAGCAGCAGGTAGAGAGAGAAGCAGGCCCCAATGAGGGTCATGATCCCAGGACCCTGAGATCATGACCTGAGCCGAAGGCAGACAGCCACCCGACGCCCAGGCGCCCCAATATTTTATTAATTTATGTAACATTTTACTTCATTGAAAAGAAGTTAAAGCCCCCTATGACTTAACTCTGCTTCTTTCGTTAGAAGAGTTACTCATAGAACTTTTTTTGACTTCAGCTATCTATCCCTCTAAAGTCTACCTTTTACTGAACAATCTTTGAAGTAGTATATTTTATAAGTTTTATTTTCTGTGTGTGAGACATAGGACCTGATTTTTTGTTGTTGTTTACTAAAGTTCAGTGTTTTTGTACTGTGATACAATACAAAGCCCATTGTCTTGATAATATCTTTCTTTATTATGAACCATAGGCTCCAAGATTGGCTTAAACTTTAAGAGTTGAGGGAGACAGTGTGGCTTATTGGTTAATTGGCTTTGTAGGAGACCATCTGAATTCTGATCCTATCTATCCCACTTCTAGCTGTGTGATCTTAGCCAGGTAATTTAACTTGTCTACGCCTTAGTTTCCTTATTTATTAAAAAACAAAAATTTTTTTTTACCTTTTAAGGCTGTAATAGTTAAAGGATAGTGAATGTTGAAATTTTTATTGTAGTACTTGTCTAAGTTTTTTTATTCATTTTGCAACCTGTCTTGTTGGTATTTTTTTTATTGAGTTTGTTTGTTTGTTTTTTAAGGGCAAAGGATTCCAAAAGACTTTATGAAAGAAAATGTAAGATACAAAATAAATACAGGAGGGGCACCTTGATGGCTCAGTAGCTTGAGTGTCCAACTCTTGATCTTGGCTCAGGTTTTGATCTCAGGGTTGTGGGTTCAAGCCTTGCGTTGGCACGGAGCCTACTTTAAATAAACAATGAAAAGAAAAAACACAAGAAAAGTTGTTCAGTATCATTAATCATTAGGGAAATGAAACCACATATCTATTAAAATGATTACATGAAAAAGATTGACCATTTCAAATTTTGATAAGAATGTGAAGGACGGGCGCCTGGGTGGTTCAGTTGGTCAAGCAACTGCCTTCAGCTCAGGTCATGATCCTGGAGTCCTGGGATCGAGTCCCATATCAGGCTCCTTGCTCAGCAGGAGGTCTCCTTCTCCCGATGACCTCTCTCCTCTCATGCTCTCTCTCTTTCATTGTCTCTCTCTACCTCTCAAATAAATAAAATATTAAAAAAAAATGTGAAGGACTAGAACTCTCAGGTACTCTTATTGGGATGGACAATTATACAACCAATTTGGAAAACAGTTTGCAGGGGTTTTGAGTTTTGTTTATATATTTTTTTACTCAAATATAATCAACATACAATGTTATATTAGTTTCAGGTATACAATATAATGATTGAACAATTCTCTACTCATCATGGTATGTGTACTCTTAATCCCCTTAACCTGTTTCACCCATCTCTCACCTAACTCCCTCTGGCCGCCAGCAGTTGGTTTTCTGTATATTTTTTTTTTTTGTCTCTTTGTTCATTTGGTTTGCTTCTTAAATTCTGTGTATGAGTGAAATAATGTATTTGTCTTTCTCTGACTAACTGCGCTTAGCATTATACTCTCTAGCTTCATCCATGCCATTGCAAATAGCAAAATTTCATTCTTTTTTCTGGCCAAATAACATTGTGTGTGTGTGTATCTCATATCTTCTTTATCTTTTCATTGATTGATGGGCACTTGGGCTGTTTTCATAATTTAGCTTTTGGAAAGTAATGCTCCAGTAAACATAGGGGTGCCTGGATCCCTTTGAATTAGTGTTTTGTGTTTTGGGGGATAAATATCCAGTAGTCCACTGCTGGATTGTAGGATACTGCCTGGATTGTATGATACTGTATGATACTCCTGGGTTGTATGATACTGCCATTTTCAGGTTTTGAGGAACCTCCATACTGTTTTCCATAGTGGCTGCACCAGTTTGCATTCCCACCAACAGTGTATGTGGGTTCCCTTTTTCCACATCCTCACCAACACTTTGTTATTTCTTGTGGTTTTAATTTTAGCCATTCTGACAGGTGTAAAGTGATATCTCATTGTGGTTTTAATTTTCATTTCCCTGATGATTAGTGATGTTGAGCATCTTCTCATGTGTCTCTTGGCCATCTGGATGTTTTGGGGAAAATGTTCATTCCGTTCCCCTGCCCATTTTTTAATTGGATTATTTGTTCTTTTTTGGTGTTGAGTTGTAGATGATTTTTTTAATGTATTTTGGATATTAACACCTTATTGGATGTGTCATTTTATCTTCTCCTCTTTAGTAGATTGCCTTTTTGTTTTGTTGATGATTTCCTTTGCTGTGCAAAACCTTTTTATTTTGGCGTAGGTCCCAATAGTTTAATTTTGCTTTTGCTTCCCATGCCAGAGGGGACACATCTAGTAAAATGTTTCTATGGCTGATGTCAAAGAAATTACTGCCTATGTTTTCTTTCTAGAGTTTTATGATTTCAGATCTCATATTTAGATCTTTAACCCAATTTGAATTTATTTTTGTGTATGGTGTAAGAAAGTGGTCTGGTTTCATTCTTTTGGTATTTTTAAAATACATATCTGTACCAAAACTGAAATGATCATCAGAAGTTCACTTAAACAGAGATTGAATAAATTGGTTTGGTCAAAAATTAAAGTAAACATTTCTGGACATAAACGATTACCCAGTACATTTTAAGAAGGAATAATAATTATTCCTTATGTTGTTCCATATATATATATGTTGTCCTTACGTTCTGGTTGGGAGAGGATAACAAAGTTTTATGTAGCATATTGGCATGTGATAAATAGTATGGAGAAAAATAGAAGAGGAATGGAGAGTACCCAGCGGGAGAGTTGCTGGTTGGGTAGGAAAGGAAAGACCTTACCATGGAGGTGACATTTGAAAGATGAGAGTGAGCACTGCAGATAGTGAGGGAAGAGCATTACAGCCTGAGGAATTAGCAGTAGCAATAATAATGATAGCTAACACATACACTGTTATGTGCCAGGAGCTACTTAACTCCTTTACATATATTAACTTACTTAATCTTTATAGTATCCTGTGAAATAGGTATTTTTACTATCCTCATTTTATAGAAAACAAAAGGCATTGAGAGAGCTTGTAAGTAATATGGCTGAAAATTGAACCCAAGCAGTTTGGCTCGAGAGTCCATCCTTGGGAGTTGCTGCATAGAGTATTAGTGAAGGCCTTGAAGAGAGAGAATTTCCAGAATGTTAGAGGAATAGCAAAGTTAGTGCAGATACTGCACAGTGACTAAAGAGAATGATAGGAGCTTAGGTCTGAAAGGTGGTTATTGGAGAAGGAATAACATAGGAAGATTTGAGTGGACTTAAAGCATTTTTATGACTGGGCTTTTACTCCAAAGTGGAGCACCTTTGATGGTTTTGAACAGGCAGGTGACATGATTTGACTGACTTCTTAAAAAGTGGTTCTTTACTAAGTCCTTCCTCAGAGGCTAATTCAGGAGGACCTGGAAACTTAGAAAAAATTACTTCTTTATTTTCACTAACTTTTAACAGTTCTTCTAAGTTTCCTTCATTTAATAATATAGTCAGTAAACAGTTATCTGTGACTTTTTGTCACCACCAGTAAAACAGTATTGTTGCAGGATCTCTTAAATCATTTAAGGTCAGCATTACTTTGAAATTATAGTACTTACTAGACTCACTGTTAGAGCCCACTTAATGTGATAATGAAGCACATATATTATAGTTTGTCTTTTCATATTTATATAATTTTTACAATTATATATCAATATAATTGTTTTTCTTTGTAATCTTATCTATTTCTTATCTCTATTTAAAAAGTATTTGGGGGCGCCTGGGTGGTTCAGTTGGTTTAAGCTACTGACTCTTGATTTTCAGATATTTTGTGGGATCAAGCCCCGTGTTGGGCCCTGCACTCAGCGTGGAGTCCAGTGGAGATTCTTTACCTCTGCCCCTTCCTCTGTTTCTGCTCTCTCAATAAATAAATCTTTAAAAAAAAAAAAAATAAATAACACTATATGGAAGGTGTTCATTGATTTCACCAGATTGTCAAAGGAGACTCTGGGACTCAAAAATTAAGACTACCTGTGAGGATTGCTTTGGTTATTATGATAACAATGAATACAGAGGAGGGCAAGAACAGGAAGAGGGGTACAAGTTCAGAGACTTTTGCAATACTAGGTGAGTGTTAATGGTGAGTTGGACCAGAGTAGTGGCAGAGAAGGTATATGTAATTGGATTTCGAATAAGTTTTGAAGGTTGAACCAGTGGGAGGATTTGGTACAATCAAATGTGTAACATGAAAGAAGAATCAGGGATGGCTATAAAGTTTTTGGTCTGTGCATCTGGAAGGATAGAGCTGCCATTTGCTAAAAAATCCCTTTGAAATTATCAATAGATTTATAATGCTGAATATGTCATAAATTTTTTTTAAGATTTATTTAAGAGAGCCCATGAGTGGGGGGAGAGGGAGAGAATCTCAAGCAGACTCCCTACTGAGTACAGAGCCTGTCACAGGACTTGATTTCATGACCCTGAGATCAAGAGTTGGACACTTAACTGACTGAGCCACCCAAGTGCCCCATCATAAATTTTTTAAACAGTAACATAAGCCTTATAAAAATATACAAAGGGTAAAAGAACTCTCGATCTCACCTCCCATATGAATCATGTGAGATGAGATAGAGTTATGTATGTTTGTTAAAAATTAAAAGTTTGGTTTGGGATATAAGTTTGAAGTCTTTAATCAGATATATGAGTATTACTTTGTGACTTGCTGTTTCTACTTAATATGCCCTGGCATATGCAGTCACTAGACAGAATGAGGAGAACTTAGACTTAGAGCTTAAACTTGTATTGTTTCTGAAGGTTTGAATGTTTTACAGTAAGCATGTATCCATGTACTAGGGAGGTTTAAAATGAGCAAAACGCATGTTAAGAAGTAAGAGAATGGTTACAGTATGTGACAGAAAAATTTTGTGGTCATTAGAAATAATGAAAAAGATTTACTGTATTATACCACCATGGAAGGGCTCTAAAATCTATAAATTAAGTAAACAAAAATAAGGTAAAGACAGAATAAGTAGATAAGTGTGTCAGAATCACAGTAAATCTAACAGTGTTTACCTTTAGAGAAAGAGACTGGATGGATAGGAAGACACCTCCCCTCTTTTTAAGCTGCTGAATTTACTAGCCTTGTACATGTATTACTTCTTTAAGTGCCATGATTCGTATGCGAGGTGAGCTTATGGGTTGGTTCTTTCATTCTTTGTATCTTTGTATTCATATACATTATAGTTTTAAAATTTTATGTCTAATATAGAAAGTCATGTCTATAATATGATCTTTATTATGAGTAAAATATGTCTTTATTTACATATGGCTAGAAGAAAAGATTATGGGGATATACATTGAAATGTTAGTAGTGGTTTTCCTGGGTGATGGAAATTGAGATCGTTTTTTAAAAATATTTTTCTTTAATTTCTTGTAGACTATGAGAAGACAACGAAATGAAGTTGTAGTTGAATTAAGGAAGGTGAGTCTGAGTAATATTGAGTACTTCTAAGCATAATTCTAACAGTATTACAGCATATATAGAAGATACTAAATGTATATTAATCCCAAGTGTTTACCATTTCTTTTTCTTTTGAAAACTGAAGGATTTTAACTAAACTTAACCAAGCTATTGAAGTTGGCAAAATCCAAGAATAGAGATAAACGAGTTATATGGTGTTTTTCTTCTGTAATATTTAATAATTTATAGAAAGTGGAAGTCTTGTCTATACAGTTATACTCAATAGTTCAGCTGCTTACAGGTGTAGTTATACACAAGTTCTGAAAAGAACTTGTTCCATTTACAAATTTCATCAACTTTTCAAGTATTAAAATAGGTTCTATTTCATGTGTGTAAAAAAAAGAAAGTTATAGTTGGGAGTATATCTAAATTTGTCCCGCACATTTTTTAGTGAAATTTGAGTGGGCCTTGATTTTTGTAAGGCATTGTTGATTTTTGTCTGATTTTGAACTGCCCAACTTTTGCTTTGACTTTGTTTTTAGGTGATAAAGAGAAGCTCCCAGATGATGTATAAAATGGTTTAGTACTTTTAAATAAATACATATATGTTTGGTACTGGCTTAAACTATACACTGTCTTTTTTAATCAATTTTTGGTTTTTAATTTCTTTTTACATAGTTCACGGTTCATTAAAAATGTAATATTTGGGGCTTGGGACTCAAATTTTGTGTTGCTTAAATATTCGAATCACAGTTTGGTTTAATTTTCTGCATTTGCATTTTACTTTTAAAAGGCACTTCCCATTTCAGTTTGTAGGCACAGGATTGCCTAACCTTTTTGTATGAAAGTATTTAGCTTTTTTAACTAAAGTTCTTTTTTTGATATATATCTTTATTTTTTTTTTTTAAGAATAAAAGAGATGAGCATCTCTTAAAGAGAAGAAATGTACCACATGAAGATATCTGTGAAGATTCTGATATAGATGGCGATTATAGAGTGGTAAGTTATTGTTATTCTGGTAACTTAAAAACTGCCAGTGAAAAATTTTACATAAATATAGAATTTTAAGGTGACTTTTAACTTAGTTTTTTTCTTTAATTTTTTTTCACAGCAAAATACCTCTCTAGAAGCTATTGTTCAAGTAAGTTGAGTTTTTCCCCCGTCTTCATTTGTATTTCTAATTATTATGTATCTATATCAAAAATTATTTTAATTTTTTATAGAATGCTTCAAGTGATAACCAAGGAATTCAATTAAGTGCAGTTCAAGCTGCTAGGTAAGTAAAGTTTGGGGGACATATTTTAATTTTTTAACTTACCCAGGAGTTCATTTTGAGTTTTCACTGTATGAGTACTCATATTTAACTTTGATGACAAGCAATAAATAATAGTCTATAGACCAACTACATTTAGTTCAAAAATTTTTTCTGTGATTGAGAGTATTAAAATTGGTAGTAGTTTTCTAAACTCACAAACTTAAATTTCAGCTTGCATAGTACGTACAGATGCTAGGGAAGAGTTGTGTTGACAGGTTATTGCTGTCAACTAATAGAAAAACATTATTTATAAAACTTTACTTTTTATTAACAGGTTTAATTTTATAAAAAGATGTTTCATCTCTTTGCCAGGTAGTTAATTCTTTTCACAATCCCTATTTTAATCAAATAATAAATTGAGTTACAAGCTTACTGTAGCAGTGTACAGGCAAGTAGACATTAAGATTTAGGGCTCTAAAGTTTGCCAGTGTACTTCCAGGTAGAAATATTAACTTATTTTGCATATTTCTGCTGTGAAATCTATGTTCTAGAGGTGTATGCTCCTAGATTTTAAGGGGAGTACCAGAGAAACTTCTGAGACTTTTGTATTAATGAATAGGTCGGAGAAGGCATGGTTGTCTTATAGTATAATACAGTCTTTCCTTTCTCTATTTATAAATATAAGAATAATGCTCTGTGTTATTATTAGTAGGACAGAAACACTTAAGTAATTGATCCTACTCATAGAATTTCATAGTGGGAGAAGATTTCATCCAGTATCTTAGCCAGTATACAAATCTTTTATTAAAAAAATTTATTAGAGTTCCCTACTTTTGTGTATTCATTTTAAATAACCTAGAACAGATAGGAAAATTACAGAATTAACAGTATTGCCAACTATAGGTAAAAGAACTTCTTAGAGAGAACTTGGTTATATTGGAAGGAAATCATAGAAGTACTCACATCTCAAAATGGCAAATTAATGTTTACAGATAAGATGATTAAGAAATTTTGATACATTATTCTCACCATTTTCAGAGTTGATTATTTGAATTTTGGACCAGCTTTTCTCAGTAGGTGTTCTAATGAAAGCTGTAAGGCATCTAAGGCCAATATTCTCAAATTGTGGTCTTTGGATCCCTAGGAGAACCTAAGACAACTTTATAAGTGTACAAGATCAAACTCATTTTCACAATAATACTAAGACTTTGTTTGCCTTTTTTTAACGTGTTATGAATTTACATTGATGTTGGAAAAGTAACTGTGACTAGAATTGCTGGTACCTTAGTGCAAATCAATTAGACTGTC
The DNA here is from genome assembly GCF_922984935.1 of Meles meles. Taxonomy (NCBI): domain Eukaryota; kingdom Metazoa; phylum Chordata; class Mammalia; order Carnivora; family Mustelidae; genus Meles; species Meles meles. The sequence goes on from NC_060069.1 coordinate 76,932,284, forward strand.
ACTAAACTGGTTTATATTATATTTTGTAGATACTGTAGGCACCATTATGCACTCAAAAGAAAGGCCATTTCTAAATCTTGAAGAATGTCCTCAATGAAGTAGTAGAAGAAAGTTCTTTTATTAAATCTGGAACCTAGGTTAAGAAAGACTGGGTTATTGGGGCGCCTGGGTGGCTCAGTGGGTTAAGCCTCTGCCTTTGGCTCGGGTCATGATCTCGGGGTCCTGGGATCGAGCCCTGCATCGGGCTCTCTGCTCTGCCTGCCTCTGCCTACTTGTGATCTCTCTCTCTCTCTCTCTTTGTCAAATAAATAAATAAGATTTTGAAAAAAAAAAAAAAAAGAAAAGAAAGACTGGGTTATTTCCTACTTTGTGCTAAGAATTGTGCCATGTGCTGTGGAAAACACTGTGAAAAAGCATGTGTAATTCTTGCTCTATAAGAACTTTAGAACTTAATAGGAAAGGCAAGGGTATATTAAAATTAGGGTGATACTCAACAGCAAATATAAGCATATGCTGTGTAAATGTTCTTGGAATTCAGAGAGGATATTGTGAAAACATACAAATTGAAATGGACTTTGAATAGATAGAGCTTGAATAGACAGAAAAGAGGGCATTCCAAGTGTGGAAATAGGATGTGAAGAGCCTGGAAATGAGATTGAAATAGTGAGACAACTGATTTATTGTTGCATTACAGAGAATAAGATTCATTAGTTAGGTAAGACGGAGCCAACTTGTGGAAGGTTTAAGCTAGGCCAGGAAGGTTACATTTATTGGGTAGTAAATATGCAGCCATATTCTGCTGCTTGGTTTATATAGGAGAATGATCTGATTAAGCTTTCATAAACATTGCTCTGTAGGGTACTCAGATGGGTGAGGATTTGTGTAACCTTTATGTCAAGTATGAATTTGAATTTAATTATCATTAAATTTCACAAGCGTATGTATGTCTCTTATAGGAAGCTTTTGTCCAGTGATCGAAATCCACCAATTGATGACTTAATAAAATCTGGAATATTGCCTATTTTAGTCCATTGTCTTGAAAGAGATGACAAGTAAGTATATTAAGAAGTATTTTAGAATGTATCATTTGCACAAGACAAGATTTTCTGGTAGTTCGATTTTTAAAGAAAAAAGAAAAGGGCTATATGATGGAGTTGAAAAGCCAGTGAAAAACAGTGCAAGGTGTGTTTACACCAGGAGGTGAACATAAAGGCCGAAGAGGAACTTGAGAATGATACATTGAATTTTAAGCTTTGAAAATTCGCAAAAACTAGTTTGGCTGTTAAGTGCTTGAGAAGACTGTTTGGGTAGTCATATGCAGCTATCTAAATAAAGAGTTTTTGGATGCCTGGATGGCTCAGTCAGTAAAGCATCTGCCTTCGGTTCAGGTCATGTGATCCCTTGATCCTGGGGTGGAGCTCGCTGCTGAGCAGGAAGCCTGCTTCTCCCTCTCCTTTTGCCCCTCCCCTTAGCCCCGTTCAGTTTGTGTTCTTGTGTGCTAGCTCTCTCTCTCTCAAATGAAGAAATAAAATTTCATAAAAAGAAAAAGTATTTACTAAAATAGATGGGACACTTGAGGAAGTTGTATGCTTTTTACACTGAAGAGATACTGTAAATAGTCATTGGAGGTTTTAAAAAAGGGCTGGATGCATAGATCGATAACTTTCAAACAAAATATTTAATACTTTAAAAAATGCTTGAAGGGAGGAATGGTTGGTAGATATTAGATTTGAGCCGATGTAAAAATCCCTACTGTTAAACATTATTTGTTCTTTGTAGTCCTTCTTTACAGTTTGAAGCTGCATGGGCTCTGACAAACATTGCATCTGGAACCTCGGAACAGACTCAAGCAGTAGTTCAGTCCAGTAAGTTGCTGATTAACAGATAAAATTGTGATTTCTAAAAAAAGTTAGTAAAAAAAATAGTGATTCTCTTAAAAGGATAAAGCTATTTTTATTAAAAAATAATAGCTATTCAATTGCAGGGTAGTTGAAATAGGCCAACTAAAGTATTTTACTTTGATCATATTATTCCAGTGACTGACATTTTCTATTTCAAAAATTCATTTGTTGCTAAATCTGAGAACATTTTCTAATTATAGTAGCAGATTACATTATTGTAGTTACATTTTACTTATAGGACATCATAGAAATAAAGGTGTTTTTCCCATTGTCATACTACCTCTTGGCCTCTCTTAATGAGATTTTCATCATACGGTTCGGAGAAATTTTGTATAAAGTAGTCCTGTTGAAAAATGGCTTGAAATTTTTTCATTGTTACTATTACAGGATTGCTTTTCTTTTATGTTCCAAGAGATAAAAGTGGGAAATTATTATTGGAGGTAATAACCTGAATGTATTGTTTTCATAAATACTGTTTAATTCTTCTATCAAAGACATTAATAATTTAAAGAAGGTACTTTTAAAGTACTCTTCACAGAGTTTTAAACAGTATACTTGTGTAAGCTTATTAAAATCTTAAGCACTAATTTCTACATGATTTTAAAGAGGAACAAAGGTATTATCCAAGTAAACATTTAATTATGTAGACATTTCTGTTGTAATATTATGTAGAATATTAATATTATCTTAAATCATGATAAAACTGGCTTAATTTGGGGTTTAAATAGACTTTGGTTTTGGTTTTTTTGGTTTTATTTTGTATAATTGACTGTTCAGTAAATTTTATAATCTCAAGACAATATTTTAAGCTCTCACTCTTTTTTGTTTCTGTTTTATGTGCTTTTTCAGGACTAGAAGGAGCCTTAGAATTTAACGCTGCCAATCTGTCTTATTTTACCAGATATAATAAATGAATGAATGATTTTTTGAGTAAAGCATGACCTGCGGAAATAGCATTTTTCTAAGTACTATCAGAAGAAAGTAAAAATAGAAGAGTCATTTGTTCAGTGTAGTAGTATTCTGTTCAGATACAGACCTTTCTCTTTGTTTCCCATCCTTGTTATAAAGAAAGGGTGTTGTAAAGCAACAGAACACTTTCTGATTCAGGAGGTCTTATGTGTTATACAGGTCTCACTGGCCTGCCTAAAGATCTATGTGATGTTATTTTTTTAATTGAGGTATAATTGACATATATAGCATTAAATTAGTTCTAGGCATATGATATAATGACTCAAAGTATATACACCAAGACATGATCACAATAAGTCTAGTTTCCCCTATCCTCATATCAAATTATATGATACGCAGTACAGTATTACTGACTACAGTTACCATGCTATACACTTAATTCCCATGACTGACTTGTTTATGATTGGACGTTTGTATGTCTGGACTCCCTTGTACTTCACTCATCTCCCAAAAGCCCTACCCTCTGTCAGCCATCACTGTTCTCTGCATCTATGAGTTTTTGTTTTGTTTGTTCATTTGTTCTGTTTTTAGATTCCATATATAATTGAAATCATAAATTATTTGTCTTTCTTTTTTCTGACTTATTTCACTTAGTATCTCAAGGTCCATTGATGTCCTATATACAAGTATTTCATTTTTTTGGTAGTAGCTAAGTGGTATTCCATTGTGTGTGTGTCTGTGTGTGTACACACATCTTATCCATCCATCCATCATTGGACACGTTGGTTGTTTCCATATATTGGCTATTGTGAATAATGTGGTAATGGACATAGGGGTGCATATATATTTTCAGAGGTTCTGAGTGGTTTCACCATAAGCATATTTGCTGAAAACATTTTCCCCACTTAACTAATTGGCCATAAGGCAATTTCACCATTAAAGATAACAAGAATAACTGGTTGACAGTTTGATTTGATGGTTTGTTGATTTCGTCAGCTAGTTGACAGTTTACTTTCATTTCTGCATTGACACAGTACTCCCATTTTTATAGTAAGTAAATCTTAGCCCTCGTAATAGTCTGTACAGTGCCATAGAGTTTTGAACCCACATTTCTCATAGAACTTTGGAACATCTGTCAATAAACATGTGGTAATATGCTAAGAACAAAGAACAGTGTAGAAGACTTTCACAGTGTAATGCAAAGCTGTTACAAATATGCATCCTTGTATTTAGAAACTGATACCTCTCTTAAGGAAGAAAGAAATTTTAGGAAAAAATGAAAACGTGATGCCAGATGAAGAGATGAATCAACAAGAAAAATAAATGTATAATATTATGAAAGGAAAACTTTGAGGACAAGTGCTTAGGTACAGTCTGCAAAATAAAATCAATTATTTGCATAGAATTGCATGAATCTACACACATTTTAAATGTATTCAAATGTTTTATATTTTGCAATAAAGTCTTGTTAATTTTGTCAGTGCATTTTTCATGTTTCATTATGTCCTTTTTAATGGATATCTCTCTTTTATTCTTGTGATTTTATCTTTTATGGCATAATTGCCATATGGCCAATTAGTTATAGGATGAAGATGTTTGTGGCAAAGATGCTTATGGTGAAAATCCTGGGCAGTGTTCTTAAATTTATTGTCATTTGCTTCAGATAAGTACCCAGAAGTGGAATTGCTAGATCCTGTATTTCTAGTTTCTGTACTAGTTTCTTCTATTTTTAGTTTTTTTATTAGCCTCCATACTGTTTTCCATAGAGGCTGCTCCAATTTCTATGCCTACAGGTGTGCACAAGGGTTCCCTTTTTTCCAGTTCCTGTCTAATACTTGTTATTTCTTGTCTTTTTGATTCTAGCCATTCTGATGGTGTGAGGTGGTATCTCATGGTTTTGATTTGCATTTCCCTGATGATCAGTGATGTTGAGCATCTTTTCATATGTCTTTTGGTCATCTGTATGCCAGTGCTTTCAGTACTTTGAATATATCATACCACTCCTTTCTGGCCTGCAAACTTCATTCTAAAAAATCTCTGATAGTCTTATGGGACTTTTCTTGTATGCAAAAAGTTGTTCTGTTGCAACTTTTAAGATACTCTCTTTATCTTTAGATAAACTCTTGCCATTTTAATTATAATGTGTGTTGGTATGGCTCTTTTTGGGTTCATTTTATTTGTAATTTTCCTGGCTTCCCAGATCTGGATATCTCTTTCCTTCCCCAAGTAAAGAAAGTTTTTAGCCATTGTTTCTTCACAAGTTTTCTGTATCTTTCTCTCTTCTCCTTTTGGGACCACTTATGGGAACGTTGTTCCACTTGCTATTGTCCTATAGGTCCCTTAAGATATCTTCACTTTTTTTAAATTCTTTTTTGGGGGGTGCCTGGGTGGGTCAGTCGTTAAGCATCTGCCTTCAGCTGAGGTCATGATCCCAGGGTCCTAGGATTGAGCTCCGCGTCTGTCTGGCTCCCTGCTTTGCAGGAAGCCTGCTTCTCCCTCTCCCACTCCCCCTGCTTGTGTTCCCTCTCTCGCTGTCTTTCTCTCTGTCAAATAAATAAATAAAATCTTTTTTTTTTTTTTAAAGATTTATTTATTTATTTATTTATTTGACAGAGAGAGAGAGATCACAAGTAGGCAAAGAGGCAGGCAGAGAGAGGGGGGGAAGCAGGCTCCCCACTGAGCAGAGAGCCAGTTGTGGGGCTCGATCCCAGGATCCTGAGATCATGACCTGAGCCAAAGGCAGAGGCTTAACCCACTGAGCCACCCAGGCACCCCAATAAATAAAATATTTTAAACAAAATAAAAATAAAATTCTTTTTTGTTTTGCTGCTCTGTTTAGGTGAGTTCTACTGCCTTGTCTTCCAGGTCACTGATCTTTCCTTCTCCTTTATCCTTCTCTGTTGTTGAATGCCTCTACTCTATCTTTCGTCGTTATTCTGTTCTTCAGCTCTGTGACTTTTGTTTGGTACTTTCTTGTATTTTCTGTCTGTCTGCTGATATTTTTTCTGTGTTCATCCATTTTCTCCTGAGATTCGGGAGCATCTTTATGACCATTGTTTTGAACTCTTTATCAGGTAAACTTTGTCCATTTCAGTAAAGTGTTTTCTGGGGTTTTATTTCATTCTGTTCTTCAGTTTACTTATGTAACTTGATTTTCCGTGTTTGTTTTTATGTATTAGGTGAAACAGCTACCTCTCCCAGTCTTGAAGGAATGGTCACTGGAAGCATGTGTGTCAGTCAGCTGTTTGTGCTATCCTTTGGGGGTGGTAGCCTGCCAGAGATTGTTTCACTCCTGTGGAGCCCAGAAATGCAGAATACCCTCCTATTCCCAGCTACCAGAGCCAGGCATTCAAGGGGTGTCCCTTATGTGGACTTTGTGCTTCTGCCAGCTTTGGCAAGGCCACATGGGCATGGCAGGCCAGGATGAACTATCCCACCAGGTTTGGTGGGGAGGAACTGTAGCAGTGCTCCGCGCCAGAGGTGCAGGGTGGTGCAAGTATCACTAGCAAGGTAGAATGTGTAAAAAATGGCACCTGTCAGCACCTCCGTCCCTGGAGGAAGTTCCAGCAGACCCTCATTCCTTAGGCAGTTGCTTTAAACTTAGGCAGGGAACCTCCTTTACATATGTTCTAGGCACTTTTAAGCCCACTGCTTTTGTGCTGGAGCCTGGAGCATGTGGGCAGGTGGTCTCTTAAGAGCATAGTCCTGGTTTTCTGCAGCCCTTTGGGGCTCTTGGATGATAGCCGTGTTGGTTTTCAAAGCCAGGGAGTTTGTCTCTGGTGTAGGTCCCAAGGGTTCAGGTGCCTGTTTTGGTGCTCTAACCTCTCACTCTTCAGGGATATGCTCCATATTTATGAAATCTCTCTGCTTGTGGGTAGCTGCTAGGTTGTAGGGCATAGCTTTGTTAGGACCTTAGTCTCTGCCTCTACTGTCCATCTCAGTGTGACTTTTTTATCCTTTGTTATGGAGGAACTGTTGTGCTGGTTCTATGAAGGCGTTATTGTATATGTAGCTATAGATTTGGTGTCCACGGTAGAAGGTGAGGTCAGCTACCATCTTGAACTGCACCCTCCTGTTATTTTAAATTTCTGTATTCAAAAGGTACTTCAACAGTTAGGGTCCCTTTTTTTCTCTCAGTTTGAGAATAATGCTTGAATCTATAAGGAATGAATTAATCTACTTTATTTTTAGGAATTGATTTTTAATTTGGGATTTTATTCAGGTTTAATTGTGAATGAAAATTTACCAGCTTGATTTGATATTTGTATCTTAAAACTGTCATTTTGATGCTGGATAAGTGGTTTGCTAGTCAAAAGTTTTCCACTACTGTTATTCTAGAGAAAATCATTTAATAGATATATATGTTAAATATATTTTTGATAGGTTCCTTTCTTAGATTCAGCAAAGAAAAGATTGACTTTTGGTTTAGAGTATAGTATCTTCAATCCTTTTTTTCCCCTTCCAATATTATGAGATGTAATTGGCCTCTAAGACTATCTTTAACCTTAAATGTTAATTTATGTTTTCCTCCTTCAGATGCTGTGCCACTTTTCCTGAGGCTTCTACATTCACCCCATCAAAATGTCTGTGAGCAAGCAGTGTGGGCACTGGGAAATATCATAGGTTTGTATAAAACTTGTAATACTAGTCCAGCAATTGTTGTTATCAGACACTATATAATAAAAATGACTGCTAGTAGTTGAGAAAGAAAAACAGTGTGTCTTTTTAGTACTGGTTTTTGTGAAATAATTTATAGAAATTACAGCTGTTTTAAGTATAAACCTATAATAAACAGAAACATTTTTGTTGCCTATGATACCATAGTATCTTTTTGTATATAGTCAACTCTTTTTTAAGTATATAGTCAACTCTTAATTGTTCCAGTAATTCTGAAATCTGTATGTGATAATAGATCTCCTCTCCCTCCTTTATTATGTTGATGGATCTATTTTATTCCTTAACTTTCTCCACTGTCATAGAAACTAGTAAAAAGGAATATGCACAACGTAAACCAACACTTTTTCTCCATAATGACAGTTCTAAAAAGAGTCTTAATTGAAATTTTTACTGTCTTTCCTGAATTTTAGTACAGTAAAATACAGTAATGTTATCCATTATCATCATGAGGTCATCATACAGGAGGTATTTGTAGCTTTATAGACAGGGTCATTGAATGTTAAATACCATGATTACTGTACCTCTTGGGTTTTCTCTGACATAATTGTAAAAAGAATAAAGACAATTCTAATATTTCAAGATACGTTTTTAAACTATAAACAGACTACCCAAACTCAAAAATTTGAAGAACTATCATTGAGTGAGTAGAGAATGGAAAAAATCTGGGGTCTGAACTGTATTATGTCCCTTGATGTTAAAGTTTCTATTATTCTTACATGGAAGTAGTCAATATTACTTTCATGTACCTTTTCTATATTACTCTTTGGGGGCAAAGATAGATTGCAGGGGATGGTTAGCATTCCATAATTAAAATGGGAGAATTTCTCTATAAACTGTTCTTCACATATGGTATATTGCTATTAGGAATGCTATCATTTGTGTATCCAGATTTCTTCACCCCTTTGCTTTTATACCAACTTTAGATTTGTAACTATTAATGCAACATCTTGATCTTTGGTTTTTAATTCCAGTGACATTGTAAAATAATTAGGATACATGGATACCAAAAGAATAGGCATTTTTATCTCAAAATATTACAGTGCGAGGAAAAGGGTTTTCATTTATAGAATGTAATACTTAATGTGGTTTTAATGCTAGAAATTACAGTGATGCTATAGATACAGAAATTACATTTGACAGTTCACTAAGGCAGCGATTCTCAAACTTTAGTCTATTTTCAGCATCATATGAAGGGACTTATTAAAACCCCCAATTCTGGATCCACGAGCTTGTTTAACAGATTTGGATAGGGCCAAAAATTACTGTGGGAACCCATGGCTCTAGTGATACTGATTCATCCCTTCCTTCTTTTGACATAGTTTTTTTATTTCTGAATTTTATTTTGGGCGTAGTTTTTTAAATGTGTAGAGTAATTTATAGTTAATACTTTTGGTACTCTGATATTGGATTATAAGTATAAATTCTACAACTTTTTTCTAGTAATATTTTGATATATATGCATACATTTTTTTTAATTACATAAAAGTTTGTTAAACTGAGAGTACCATTGAGAGAAAATAAGAGCAACAGTCCTCTGCTCACAAAGTACTCTAAAGGATCCTTAGGCTTCTAATTTTTAATGGCACAAAAACATAGGTGAACAATTAACCTGAATGTGTGAAGAATGTGCAAAAAATATCTTACTACTTTATGTTGTCTTTCTTGTCTCAGAGACCTAAAATGAGAACTTGGTTATTGTTGTCTAAAACTTCTATATAAAACTAAATAGACTGTCTGGTTAAAATACAGAAAGCAGCATACTCAACCCAGTGCTTTATGTTTTCTTAATTCCTTATTGTCAGTGTATTTTATTGAATTAATCACTCCTTCCTACAGGTGATGGACCACAGTGTAGAGATTATGTCATAAGTCTTGGAGTTGTGAAACCTTTACTTTCCTTCATAAGTCCATCTATTCCTATAACATTCTTAAGAAATGTTACTTGGGTAATGGTCAACTTATGTCGCCATAAAGATCCACCACCCCCGATGGAAACCATTCAGGAGGTAAACAGATGTTTTGTGTTTCGTCTTTTTGTTTTTTAACTAAACTGGATACCATTATGTATGTTTTTAAATCTGTATATTTCTCTCTTCAGATTCTTCCAGCTCTTTGTGTCTTAATTCATCACACGGACGTAAATGTGAGTATTTTTTATGTGTATGATATGTATGTCTAGGGTTTCCTCTATGACATAGGGAAGAAAATGTTATACTGGACCTAATGTTCATGTACTCGATTAGATTTTTCCATTGCAAGAGTTGTAATAACATAGCTTATTATTATTATATTTACTTTGTCTTTACCTATATCACAAAATATAATTTACAGTGAAGAAGTCAAGCCCAACTATATTTTGGTCTGGGCAATAACATATGTGGCGATTTGGGGCAGTTAAAAACTCATTTTGGAAGTTCTTAAAGTTGCCAGTTAGTGATCTATCTCACTAAAATTGTATCTTTGATTGGTCAAGAGCTTTTTATGGAAGCTCATTTTGACGGCCTGGCCAGTGTTTGAGAGAATATATAGGCCTAATAATATTTCATAATTGTGAGAGATTAAAAAACTACTTGTGCCTTGTGCATGGGTTTCTGTTCATATGCATACACCAATCCAAGAATATCAGTTGGTCTTGAATTTATTTTCACTGTATTTTTCCATCTATAGTGACTGTGATACTGGTTTCACATGTTGTAGAGAGAACTCATAAATATCCAAACAAGAAAAAAATTTGTGCAGACTAGATTTTAAGCATAATAAATATACCTTATTCATTCTAACCAACACAGACGGCAAAGTAAAAAGCACCTCAGAAAGTATGAATGAGGTGGGAAACTGCTTATAAAACCAGCTTTGACGTCATCGTGTTAGAAAAGCTAGGAATATGACAGGTAAAATAAATAACAGGAATACAGTGCATAGCAACATTCAGGAACTTTGGTTCCTTAAAAGCAGCTTGGAATGATGACCAGTGTTTGATAAGCTGCTTCATTCCTTTTCAGTTTCTGGGATAATAACATTTTTCCAGGCTCTCTCTAAAGCATATGGAACAAATTAAAGTTAGAATTCCACTACATCATGCAGTGATAAAATGTATAAAATTCATTAGGTGAACATGATCCTTGCTCTAAAGATACTTGGTTTTAGATCCCGTTAGTCTAGAATCCTTAAAATATATATGTATATAAAAGCTATTTAGGGGGTTTGCTCATTAGTGCCAAGTATTTTTATTAAACCAGAAATTTTAATATTTTACTTGTAAATGAGTTCCAAAGAAGATTAACCTCAAAGTTTATACCTCTACCAAAACCCAGACATTTTGGTTGACCTTATTCAGAGATTGTATTGTGTTCTTTCCACCTGTTTACCCCAATCCAGTTGAGATTGTAACTGTTTTCTTGGCTTTTAATATATTTTGAATTTTTCAAGCCAGTCTCATTGTTCTTCTATAGTAATATATGTACTGAGTAGTTTATAATACTATTTACTGAAAATGCAGTCTTTGTAGGTAAACATTTTAGCAGCAAATTCTTAAACCAGACCATGAAAGAAGTAAAAAATAAATAAAACTGCTTCTACAAATCATAAGTGAAATGCTGAAATTACAGTATAGTTAAAATTAGTAAATTTATCATAGACTTTTAACTTCAATACAAGAAGTATATAAGAGGTCAAGTCTATTTAAATTGTGATTTTGATGTGAGCATATTCATGATGTTTAGTGTTGGGCCTTTAAAAAAATTGTCTCTGGATTTTATGTACAGTCGTGGAGAAGTAACTTGAAATTTTTTGCCTCTATCAACAAATTTTGGCATATGTTGGTACTCTGAAAAAAAGATTCACATTTGTAAGTTGAAATTTTAGTTCTTTCACATATTTTTGATAACCACTTCATTTGTGTTAATTCTTTGATTTGGTGTCTTCTTTTTAGATTAAAAATAGCCAAAGAACTTTTCTTGAGTTTTTGAAAGAAACGGTGGCAAAGTGTTGTTTTCTTCTTCTAGGAGATTCTCAGATGTTTTAAACATAACATTAGTTTAGAATTTAAAAAATTTCAAAATTTTCTGACTTGTCTTTTGACACATATAGTTCATATTCCAGAAAGACTTCAGAAGTAAAATTCCAGGCACAGTTATTATTCCTGTGTATTTGTCAGTAACTATGCTATTTATGCAGCAGTTTAACAGTTGTCATACTTTCTTTTGGATATACCTTCTAATTATGACTTAATACAAAAAGTGAAACACAATGGCCTGCTGAACTTCACAATAAGGTTCATTAAGAATTCTAACATTTAGGGACGCCTCGGTGGCTCAGTTGGTTAGACTACTGCCTTTGGCTCAGGTCATGATCCCGGAGTTCCTGGATCGAGGCCCACATCGGGCTCCCAGCTCCATGGGGAGTCTGCTTCTCCCTCTGACCTTCTCCTCGCTCATGCTCTCTCTCACTGTCTCTCTCAAATAAATAAATAAAATCTTAAAAAAAAAAAAAAAGAATTCTAACATTTAAAATGATAGTTTAATTTTTAGTCTAATTTAATTGCAGAGGAGTTTTTTTTTTTATAAATAGTTTTGGCAGATGCTGTAAATTATGCCTTTTCCTTTTTTTACCAGAATGTTTTTGATTATAGATCACACAGATTGACCTATGGTTGCTTTTAATGTCTTGATTGCAACTGTGGGATGCTTCTACTATGAGAAGTTGCCTCCAGGTTTTTTAGGCAAAGCAAACTGATTGGAAAAGATGAAACTACTATACTCCTAATACTGAAATACTGGCTTTAGACATACCTACATTATACCAATGATACTAGAAAGCAACTTGAATATATACATCTAGCCCCAATGTTTTGAATCACTGTGTATGTTGAATACATATAGTATTTACAACTATATGTACTTACTACAATGTCTTTGGACCTATTGTGCCTCAGTGTGAGCATTTGCAACAGACTGTGTCTTTTTCTCCTATTTCATGCATGATGTGTCAAACTCTTAGTGAGTTAAGACTGGAAACTTGAAAAAAAAAAAAAAGAAAGAAAAGACTGAATACTAACCTGTGGTTGGGGTCATAATTAACTGAAGCATACTAAATATGGCTAAAAGATGCACATTCTTGACACAGACATTCAGAGATAGATGATGGTGTTTAGTATTATAGAGCAGATTAAGATTTCGGTGAATTGAGGTGAGACAAAAAAGGAAGAAAGGTAGTGAAACAATCATTGATTAGTTATCTGTAAGTTAACTATAGTTAAGAATTATTAAAGTGAGAAAATATTCAAAGACTGTTTGAATTTTCATTTTATCCATTAGATATTGGTAGATACAGTGTGGGCCCTCTCTTACCTTACTGATGCTGGCAATGAACAGATACAGATGGTAATAGACTCTGGAATAGTCCCTCACTTGGTTCCTCTACTCAGCCACCAGGAAGTTAAAGTTCAGGTGAGTTTATTGTTGATAATAATTAATATAGGGTGTTTTGCTTTGTTTACCACTAATTTGCTTTAAGCATGGCATTCAGAAATGGACAATTTCATTAGTTTAAAGTATATTTCTAGCTAATAACACATCTTTTTAAAAATCTTTTATTTAGGGGCGCCTGGGTGGCTCAGTGGGTTAAGCCTCTGCCTTCAGCTCAGGTCATGATCTCAGGGTCCTGGGATCGAACCCCACATCGGGCTCTCTGCCTACCTCTGCCTACTTGTGATCTCTGCCTGTCAAGTAAATAAAATCTTTTAAAAAATCTTTTATTTAATATTTTTTTATTGAAGTATAGTTGACACACAATGTTACATTAGTTTCAGGTATTCAACATAGTGATCCAGCTTCTCTGTAAGTTATGCTGTGCTCATCACAAGTGTAGCTACCATCTCTCACAGTATAATGCTATTATAATACCCCTGACTATATTCTCTATGCTATACTATGTATCCCTTGACTTATTCATCAGAGTACTAGAAGCCTCTCTCTCCCACTCCCCATTTTGCCTATCCCCCCACTCTGGCAAACATCAGTTTGTTGTCTGTATTTATGGGTCTGTTTCTGCCTTTTGTTTATTCCTTTTGCTTCTTAGATTCCACATATAAGTGAAATCATACGGTATTTTTCTTTCTCTTATTTACTTCATTTAGCATAATGCTCTTTAGGTCCATTCATGTGGTGTTGTACATGACAAGATCTCATTCTCTTTATGGCTGATATTCCATTGGTGTGTGTATACACACACACACACACACACACACACCACATTTTTACCCATTCATCTATCGATAAACTCATGGGTTGCTTTCATATCTTGGCTGTTGTAAGTAATGCCACAGAAAACATAGGGGTGCATATATCTTTTTGAAATAAAACAAGAACATATCTTTGATGAAAAGAATGAGGTATTAAGTCCCCATTTTAAAGATGGAGAAAATGAGAAAAGATCACAATATGTCAACAAGAACAATTCCCCCTCCCCTTCCCTTTTCTTATACCCCACCAAAAACCCCACCCAGAGCATCTCCTTAGTAGATTACTGATTTCTAAGGTAGACCTAGGAAATTCACATGGTAACTTGGGTGGCATCTGAAACAAGTACTGATATTTTATTTTTTCCTAGGCTTCTTATTTTTCTTCATTTTTCCTACTGTTTTCCTTTTCTCCCCTCTTTTTCTTAACTCTCCATACTGCACTGGGCAAGCTTGATGTTTAGTTTCATTGGCACTATGATAAAGGCTTTATACTGAAACATGCTGATCAGGGGCTTCCTAAATTTCCTTTTAGTTATTTAAAATCTTTTTTTAATGGGGTGCCTGGGTAGCTCAGTTGTTTAAGCATCTGACTTCATCTCAGGTCATGATCTCTGGGTCCTGGGACCAAGCCACCAGGCATTTCCTTGCTCAGTAAGGAGTCTGCTTATCCCTCTGCCTCCCCCACTGTCCCCCCTCCTCAAATAAAGAAATAAAATCTTTTTAAAATAAAAAATCTTTTTTAAACTTTGTTTTATCCTTTTATTTTTAAATCCTTCCACATAAATATTTATCCCAAACCTGCATCTAGAAAGAGCCAAAAAGAGAGGGTGAGAAGTTCAGACAAATATTATGAGGAGTAACTGTCAAACTGCAGTGGTAAAGGGAGATACAGCAAGCTTTAATTCTACGATGACTTAACAATCTATTCAGCAGTAGCATAAGGAAAAACTGTTAACTTAATTCCCTGTTCCTCAACCCTGGGTGGACATTAAAATCAACTGTGAAGCTTAAAGAAAAAAAAATTATTTCTCTTGACCCCTAGAGATTGTTTTAATAAATCTGGGATATTTCTTAGAAACCTGGGCTTCAAAAAGCTCTTCAGATGATACTCGTGTACAATTGGAATGGAGAATACAAACCATAAAATTTAAAGTAGTTTAAGGAAAGAGGGAACACTTAGCTGAATTCAGAAATAGAATAAATACTTCCATTTGCGGGTATTTGTGACACATTTAAAATATTTTAATAGAGGCACCTACTGGCTCAGTCAGAGGAGCATGAGACTCTTGAACTCAGGGTAGTAAGTTTAAGCCCTGTGTTAAGTGTAGAGATTACTTTAAATAAATAAATAAACTTTAAAAAAAATAAAATATTCATACTAGATAATTAAGTTTGCATTTCTTAAGTGTAGTACTTACATTATGGGTATTTGGTTTGGTTATTTTTGTTTTGTTTTTTCAGAATGCTTCATTAGTTTTAATATTGGATTTCATTCAGAAATAGGGTTGAAATTTTTCTTTAGCAGCTCTGAATGCCATCTGTACTTTACATGATACCTAGTAGAGATATTAAAAATTTTTTCAACTTTAACTCCATCATTTAGGAAAAGAGAATAGTTGTAATGAACCACCATGTAGGTTTCCTCTACATCCCTACTCGTTCCCTTCCAGCCAATACTTTGACACATCCCAGATAGCATATCATTTCATCCAGCGTGTCTTAAAAATAAGGTTATGTGTTTTTACATATCACAGTACTGTTAGAGTATTTCTTAATTTTAATATTAAAACCCAATCAGTATCCAGATTTTACTGATTGCTTCATATTTTTTCACAGTTTGACTGAATCAGCCTCCAAACAAGATAAACACATTGCATTTGGTAGCTTTGTCTTATGTTTCTGTTACTCTACAATTCTGTTTTTCTTTGCTCTTTTAAATTTATTTGTCAAAGAATCTAGGTCACTACAAAACATTTTTAAAAGAAATTAAAGAAGACTTAAATAAATGGAAAAACATCCATGTTCATAGATTAGAAGACAGTGTTGTTAGGAAGGCAGTGCTTCTCAAATTTACCTACAGGTTAAATGCAGTTCCTTTTGGGGTACCGGGGTGGCTCACTGGGTTAAGTATCTGCCTTTGGTTCAGATCATGATCCCAGGGTCTTGGGATGGAGCCCTGTCCTATGTCAGTCTCCCTGCTCTGCTTCTCCTCCCTCTTGCTCTCTCTCTCTGCTTGTTCTGTCAAATAAATAAAATCTTTAAAAAAAAAAAAAAAGACTCCAGATATAAACCCATATGATCAATTGATTTTCAGCAAAGATGCCAAGAAAATTCAATTAGCAAAGAAGAGTCTTTTCAAGAAATGGTAATTCAACAAATGGAGCTAAGACTACTGAATATCTACATGTAAACAAGTGAAATTAGCCCCCTATTTATAAAAATTAGCTCAGAATAGGTCAGACACCCAGGTATAAGAACTGAAAGTGTAAACCTCTTAGAAGAAAACATAAGCATTAATTTTCATGACTTTGGATTAGACAGCAATTTTTTAGATATGATAAGATAAGCACAAGCAACCAAGGAGAAAACTAGATCAATTGGACTTCATCAAAATTAAAAACTTGTGCTTCTAAGGAGACCATCAAGAAAGTGAAAAGAAAACCCATAGAATGGAAGGAGTATTGGAAAATCATGTATTTGAAAAGGGACTTGGGTCCAAAATACATAAAGAATTCTTAACAACAGTAAAAAAATAATCCCATTAAAAATTGGCAGAACATTTAAATACAGTTATCCAGAGAAGACATTCAAATGGTCAGTAAGCACATGAGAAGATGTTCAACATCATTAGCCATGAAAGAATTGTAAATCAAAGCCTCAATGAAATACCACTTCATAAACACCAGGATGGTATAATCAAAAAGAGGTTAACAAGTGCTGGCAAAGATGTAGAGAAATCCTTATACATCTATAGAAATGAAAATGGTACAGTCTCTTTGGCATACAGTGTGATAGTACCTCAGAAACTTAGGTACAGAGTTACTGTATAACCCAGTATTTTCCACTCCTAGGTGTATATATAACCAAGAGAACTGAAAGCAGATGTTCACACAAGAACTGGCACACAAATGTTTATGGCACTATTACTGTTAATAGCTAGTGAAAACAAAATGTTCATCCACTAATGAATAGTTAAATACATTCCACTTACATATAACTGGATTATTATTTGGCTGTGAAAAGGAATGAAGTATCGATACATGCTACAACATGAATGGACCTTGAAAGCATTATGTTAAGTGAAGGAAGCCAGACAAAAAAGGCTACCTACTGTCTGATTCCATTCCAGTTATACGAAATGTCTGGAATAGACAAATCCACAGGCATCGTAGCTGTCAGGAACCCCCCCCCCCTGCAACCAATGAGGGAAATGGGAGTGACCCTTTTTGGTGTGATAAAAATGTTCTGGAATTACATATAATGGTTGCACAACTTTGGAGGTATAAGAACCACTGAATTCTGCATTTTGAAAGGGTGGATTTTGTGTTATATAAATTATATTTCAATTTGGGAGGGAAACTGAGTCATTTGTCTTATAAATGTTAAAATTAGCCCCCCCCAAAAAGCTCTAACTTGAGAAAAAATGACCTAATACAACTATAAAAAAAAGTCAATAATTCAAATTCATATGATAGTGAAATCTCATATAGGTTCCTGCCCTCCTTCAGAAGAGCCCTGTGTTTTTGTTTATAATTTATTGAAACACTGAATCAAAAATCCAAAGTACTTATTGTCTTTATGGCCCTAATTACTACTCAAAATTATCCTTATTTGTTTGTTTATTGACTGTCTTCCACAATAATGTAAACTCCATAACCCTGTCCTGTTCACTCCTTTGTTCCTAAATCGGTATCAGACAGTTGCTCAAAAACAGTAGGTTGGCATGAATGAAAGAGCGTATCTTTCATAATAGAACATGTCATTACATCTTTTGTTTCAGACTGCAGCACTTCGAGCTGTGGGCAACATTGTTACTGGAACTGATGAGCAAACACAAGTAGTTTTGAACTGTGATGCTCTTTCACACTTCCCAGCACTTCTGACACATCCCAAAGAGAAAATTAATAAAGTAAGTATTTTTAAATACTACCTAATAACACATAAAGTATCAGCAGTTTTCATTTGTAAAATTAGGGATTCAGAAGTATCTATAATGATTATTAATGTAAACCATCGTTTAGACATCAAGAGAAGTGAGAATATTTTATTCTTTCTAACATGGATTTTTCTGATTTTTTTTTGTATATAAAACCAGTTGTAAACAAGGCAAATTTGGCTCTCTTGGAAATGATGAAATAGAGATAATTGGGTGTTGAATGTTGTGTGATTGGAAAATTTTAATGTGTGAATCATGTAATTAAGCTTAATATTTTATAGATACTTAATTGTGTGTGTGTGTGTGTGTGTGATCGTGGAGGCTATTGAAAGGGGGCACTGATTGGTGATGCTGATATTGGAGTGCATCTGAGGCTGTTGTAGAGATACACGGGCTGTTGATTACAACATTGCCGGTGATTATAACCCAAGAACAGCTCACCTAAGTAGCCTAGCACCCTAACGTCTCTAACAGGTTCATTAAACATGGTCCTGTGATCTGATCCAAAGAGCCTACTTAACATTAGCTAATACTAGTACTTTAGGGAATAACATGTGTTTACTAATTTTTTTTAAATAGAGAAAATGTTTCCTTTTACGTCGCGTAATGTAATAAATTTTATTTTATGTCTGGTAAGTGACAGTAATATCCTACATAGGATATGAGGTTGATATTTTGTCTTATTTCGTGCTAACTGGTCTTAGTGTGCATTTGTTGTCTGTGAAACTTGTGAATCACTTGACTGCCATCATCTTGCCAAAAGCAGTAAGCACTATTAAAGTGTAAAGGGTAGTGTAAAAAGATCATTAAGGTAGACCAGTGAAGCAATCAAACATCTGGTTCCACTTTAGCTCTTGAGAGAAATGGTGCAGTGAATGACTTACAAATGAGTATACCAAAACACCCCACTATTTCAATGTTTTTGTCTCCATTATCATGAATAATTGAGATTTACTGACTTTGACTAGCATTCTTGATCACAATAAAATAGAGAATAAAGCACATTATGTGAGGGGGATGCTAAATATCATTTACAGTAGTTTTGGGATTTGTATCTATATTACAGCTCATGGATTCCTTAGTATTTGTTCAGACAAGCTTCTTTTGAGTCTTCTGTTTGGAAGCATTGCTTTGAAGAATTTTCAGAAGGTTTTTGGTTCATTATGACTTGATATAGGGCCATTAACAATTTGTTCAGAGAAAATACAGAAGGTGGAGGGATAGAGGAGTTGAGATTCCTAAAATTTTTATTATGGAACTTGTTCCATAATAAAATCATTTGGACATTGTAACAAATGTAGTGAATTTAGTTCAGGTGTAGATTTTAATTTTTAATGAGAAATATTCAAGGGGTTCTTGTTCTTCAGGAAGCAGTGTGGTTCCTCTCTAACATCACCGCAGGAAATCAGCAGCAGGTTCAGGCAGTAATTGATGCCAATCTTGTACCGATGATAATACACCTTTTGGATAAGGTAAGAAAATCATCTTGTATTATAATCTGAGTAAGACAAAAAGGATTTAAATTTAACAAATTATGTGAATATATGCCTCTGTTTGTTTAATTAGAACCTATACAGTGGCATGAATACTACAGTAAAGTAGTAGTAACATGAAAACTTTGAACCTAGCAGTTTTTATATATAAAAAACACATTTCTTTTTAGGAATCCCTAGTCCTTCTTCTGTATCATTCCTTTACCAATAGTTACCATTACTCTGGGATTTATTAAAAATACATTATTATTTTTAAAAAACTCATTATTACTGATGATAATATTCAAAATTATAATTATTAGTACTGATTATAAATGCTTACATACTATTCTCATCACTCCACATCTATTACTTCCTGTAATACTGCAACTCCATGAGCTTAAGAATTACCCTTTTTGACAGATGAAGCAACTATGATATAGACAAATTGTCCAAAATCAAACAGTAAGTAAGTGTGCTATTTAATCATATGCTGTATCATCTCTCATGCTTACATTAATGTTTGGGAAAGACACAATTTAAAACGTCACAGTCCCAGCATGAGGGTTTTTTCTGAACATTGATCTGTAATTAGAAGATAACTCTTATCTTCTTTTCCTCCATGTGTTCTACAAACTGGTAGTAAAGGCTTAGTTTCCTATAAACTGGTAGATCTGGTTCAGTTTTTTAGGCAAGGCTTAATGTATTACTCTGTATTTCCTAATAATTCACATCAGAAGACCTATACTGTTTTAACCTTATCTCCAGATGTCCTACATCTGTCCTCTTCAGATTGATGAGTAAGCTCAGGTGCACATGGGCCTGCTCCAACTAATTGTTATAAACCTGTCCATTGGTCTGTGCCTAGTGGTTTTCAGGTAGTGATTAATGATGATTTTGTGGATCCCTTATTTTACTAGGAACTGCAAAATGGTGACTTTCTAATTCTGTCGTTCTTTATGTATTAACTGTGATTTCTCAGTAGAAAGCTTTTTTCTTTATCAGCTATTGGTTTACTCTGAAATATGTTTCATATAAGAAAAGCGAGATAAATTCTCATCACTTAGTTTTTGTTTTGTTTTGGATGTGTGTGTGTGGGTGTGTGTGTGTGTAAGTAGGCTCCATGCAGGGCTTGAACATTCAACCCTGAGATCAAGACCTGAGCTGAGATGGAAAATCATCATGCCTAACAGACTGAGCCACCCAGGCATCCCATTATTCACTTAGTTTTTAGAATAACATGGTTCTCTAGCAACCTCAAAAGGATAGTAGGGGGTAGTTCTTAGTGTTATTAGAAAATTAGGAATTTTTATCTGTATTTTGTAAGTTTTTGTCCATTGTAGTTATTTTTTCTAACACTAAGATTGTCTCTAACCAATGGGAACCTCTTAAATTTAGCACCTGAGTCTTTTTTACATCACCTTAGTAGTTTTTGAGAGCTTCCTACCTTTGGACTATGACATAGTTCTCAAGCTTCTTTTATGTATTTTCTGACCTAGACTCTCCAGGGTGTCCTTTTACGTAGCAGATAGTATATAAGTGTCATAGTTCAGGTCCTAAGGGTGATAATTGCTACAAGGTTGTCATTGTTTCTAGGCTTGAGTGAACAAAATGGGTGATAATATGTTTGGTTTTGTTTTTGTTTTTAGAAAATAGAAAATAGGGGTGCCTGACTGGCTCAGTCAGTCAGTAGAGCATATGACTCTTGATTTTCAGGGTCATGAGTTCAAGCCCCACATTGGGCATGAAGCCTACTTTAAAAAAAAAAGAAACAAGTAGAAAATATATAGTAATTTTGTGAACATGAGAATTCATAAGAAACAAATCATGAATGAAAAGAAACTGTCAGATATCACTGTGTATTTAGGATAAGTTTTTTATTCTTTGATTTATAGTTTTATCTCTTATGCTGGAAATCCTTCTAAAATATTACAATATATATTGAGATACATAAAATTTATCAAAATAAGATCATATTGCCACTAGCAACATGACTACTTCACTGTTAAGATTTCCTTGAGGGGTTTTGTTTTTAGGATGTATTTCATCAGTGATGTACTTAAAATGGTGTGTCACTTGAAATAATTTTTGTGTATGTGATTAAGTCACATATACAAAAGTCATACCAAGTTGGTATACAGTTACGTTATTTATTTCTGGTTTGTTTTTTTTTTAAGATTTTATTTATTTCTTTGACAGACAGAGATCACAAGTAGGCAGAGAGGCAGGCAGAAGAGAGAGGAAGGAAAGCAGGCTCCCCGCTAAGCAGAGAGCCCCCTGCAGGATGCGGGGCTGGATCCCAGGACCCTGGCTGGGATCATGACCTGAGCCAAAGGCAGAGGCTTTAAACCCACTGAGCCACCAAGGCGCCCCCTGTTTGTTTCTTATTTGGGGAAATTATTTTAGTATTTTTGTTTGTTTGGGTTTTTTTGGTTATATAAAAGCATATATGTAAATTTTGGTGTATATTATTATTCCCTTTCTGTAAGGATTATACCATTTTACAATCCTACCAGCCTCACTGATAGATATTTGCATTTTATCAGTCTGATATATAAAAATAGATATCCCACTACAGTATTAATTTTTGTTACTCATATTTATGTAAGTTTTTTCTTAATTGTAAGCATTTTTCCAGGTTGCTAGTCTTCTTTGTATTTAAAACAGGTCATTATTCTATTCAGCAGATTTATTGTAGTTGTTTATTCCACTGTTGTTGAGAATTCTGGTTGCTATTACTTTTTGACTAGTTAATGTGTTACTAAGATAATATCTAGAAGGATACATAATACTCCTTTGCTTTAAATTATTTCTTGGTAAATTCTCAGAGATTCTCACCTCTGAGAACCTCATATAGTCATTATGTATTACTAAGTATATTACTGAATCATAAAATGCCTTTTTAAATGATTTTTAAGTATATTTTTTCAATTTGTACTTGAAAGGTAATGTAGGAGGGTAATGTTTTTATATCATAGTCTCATTAATGGTAGAAATCATCATTTTTAAAACTTTGTTTTATGTTTAAAAGAATTACTTAAAAAATAAATAAAAATAAAAAAATTACTTGACATTTCTTTGATTAAAGTGAAATGTATGTTTTCCTTTTTTTTTTTTAACTTATTTTACCACTCACTTCATTTAATCTGACTTAATTGAACAGTAATACCAAGTCAGTTTGTTGCCAGGAGAGTTTACAAAAGGGAGTCTGCATTTGTTCAGGGTAAATGTGTTGTTTTTTTGTTTGTTTGTTTGGTTTGGTTTAGGGTAAATTGAATTCAAAATCTTCTCTTACGTAAAAATTATGTATGTATATAGAAAGGCTAGAAAAAACCTGGAGAAATAAGCAGTTGAATATAATTTCAGACAACATTTTTCATCAATTTAAACTATGTTGCAATTTGTATCCTTGGCTTTTACAGGGTGATTTTGGCACTCAGAAAGAAGCTGCTTGGGCCATAAGTAACTTAACAATTAGTGGGAGGAAAGATCAAGTAAGTTCAGCTCTTACTTATTTCTCAAAACTAGTAAAATAACAGTACAGATAATTCTAAGATTTAGAGTTCAATTAAATCATAATATAAAATAGTAGCAAGATAACAGGCATTCTGTGATTTCTTTTTCCCCCCCATATAAAAGGGTCACCTTGACTTCCTTTAATTATATTTTATAGATGAGAAGTGTTATACTGCCTTGGCCTACAAAATTTTTGTAGGTCATGGTAAGATCAAAACATATGTAGTCAGGGTGTATTTGGGTTTAGCAATAGGAAAAAACAGGACTTTATAGCTTAATAGGGCAAACTGAAACAACATCACAGATTCTCATAACAACTGGAGATAACCAAAGAGAACACAAACAGCAACAAAAATTTACCAGTAGCAAACAAAGCAAGGAACTAATGTAAACCAAAAGGCTAGGTCTGGGAATTAAGGAAAAGGAATATAAGGAGCCTAGGGTGTAAAGTTTAAAGAGGCACTCATTCTGGAGTTGTGTGGGTGACAAAGCTTAACGTTGTGCCAACTGGCAAAAAAAAAAAAAAAGAGTTTCAAAGGTTCCAGATGAATTTCACAGATAGGTAAAAAGAGTGAACTTAAAGCTGGTAAACAATAAACTGAGAATTGTCACAGATAAGCTATAGACTGGTGGTGAGTAATGAATCCACTTAAATCTGAATACAGAGCAGAATATACATATAGTACATGGAAATGACAATATAACAAAATATAAAAATGATAGAAAATATTATAAAAATATTACCTAACCAATTAAGCAATGAATTGAAGGTGGCCAGGTATTTGAGTGTTATAAATGTTACAGCACTCTCACATTGAATACGATAACATTGAACAGTTGTAGCTTTTAAAAAATATCATCCAGCCTCTGTACAGATTTCATAATTTTTTAACCTAAAGGGGAGGAAGGAGCCTTTGAAAAAAGTACTCCTTAAGGCAGATGTTTCATATGACGTTGAATGATTCCTTATTTTCATTTGTTTTTTTCCTAAGTTCAAGAAAAGCTTCATTAAAAGGAGAAGGAATCTCATAGTAAAATAATAAATTAATCTAATATGGTCTGATATAACACGTGAGACATGTTTCCGTACTCAAAATTTTAAAGTCAGAATTATTTCAGTGAGATCATATGGTACACAAACAAAATTCACTTATGTTTATTTTATCATGGTGTTTTTCTTCAGGTGGCCTATCTAATTCAACAAAATGTTATTCCACCCTTTTGCAACTTGCTGACTGTAAAAGATGCACAAGTTGTGCAAGTAGTACTTGATGGACTAAGTAATATATTAAAAATGGCTGAAGATGAGGCAGAAACCATAGCCAATCTTATAGAAGAATGTGGAGGTAAGTTTATTATAAGCTGTTATTTCACACTTTAATGTTCTTTTTGTAGCTACATTTATTTTCTGACTAATGTAGCACTTCTATATTTTTCTGTCTTAGATTATCAAGTAACAGAATAAAGTAAATACTATATGCTATATGTACAGTCCTGCTTAGCTTCTTGCATATGCTTAGGTAACTGAATTGCTGCCATGTATTGAATAGGCACTGTGCTAAGGGCACTGGGGAAACAGTGGTAAACAAGACACAGTCCTTGCCCTCAAGGCATGTAGTTCAGTCATGGAGATAAATATGAACTGATTTAATGTGCTAATTACCCTAATAGAAATGTACAACAAAATGAAATACCTGGAAGAAGCAGGAAGTGACACCTGAGCTGGATTTTGAGAGATGAATAAGGATTAATAAAGTAAAAAGGGATGAGAGGTGTTCCAGGCAGAGATAACACCATGAGCAAAGTCTGAGGTGAGACCTAGCATTCAGCAAATTATAAGTAGTTCATGTTGCTGAATCACAAAGTATGGGGTAGAAACTGCCTACAGATGAGGCTGGAGATATTGCCACCAACCATGCCCCTACTTTGGTAGCACAGCAGATTCTTTATTCTGTAGGGCAGTAGTTCCCAAATCTGATTCTGTGCCAGAGCCACCTAGAATGTAAACAGCACAGCTTAGCTTTCAGCGCCTAGAATTACCGTGTAGATAGAACGTGGACGACTCAGTTGTAGCTGTGGACCAAAATGTAAATGTGACTTTACCCTGGATAAGCACAAAAGGAAGGTTATTTCTGACAGATGTTGAGAAGTAAATGAAGTATAAGAGCAGGAGAACCATATTCTCAATTTGCTTAGTGAAGGGAGTTCAGAGGCTTGAAACAAAGAAGTATTTTTAAAGTTACTAAAGTGACATAGAGAGCAACAGAAAACACGTAACTATCAAGTTAGGAACAGGAGGTGGAGAATAGGGTTAGGGAACCTAATTGGGAAGTTCAGTACCAGAAAAATGAAAAACAAGTATAGTTTAAAATTTTTTCCTCGTATTTTTTCCCCACGTAAACATTTTAATTACTAAAAATTTTATTTTTATAAATTAAAATTAAAATCCAGATCTGAGCCTTGCCCTTATCACTGGCGGTAAGGCCAGGAATCTATATCATAAAAGCTTCCCCAATGAATTCTGCCCCAGGGTATTACAAGCCACTGAAAGATTTTACCTAAGGGATAGGTATCTTTAAATGGAGCATGGATATCAGGGAAAGGAGACTGTTGGGAGACAAGAGGCAGGAAACCAGTTAGGAAGGTATATCGCATTCTGGGCCACAATAAATGATGACAGGATTCAAGAGATAGACTTTGAGGTTTTTGAGATTTGATGATAGAGTAATGAGGGAAAAGGGAGCTTATTAGGCTTTGTCTCCAGTTTCAAGTTATTATCATGAAGTAAGGATACAGTAGAACAAATAGTTTAATTGAGGAAAGGCAAGTAATAAATTGGGTTTGGACATTCTGAGTTTTAAGTACACATGAAACATCTGGTGGAATTATCATACAGGCATTTTAATTTTATGCTTCTGAAGCCCAGAAAAGAACAAGTCCTCACCCTTATCATAGTGGCTAAATTCTTTTTTTTTTTTTTTTTTTTTTTTAAAGATTTTCTTCTTAAGCAATCCCCATACCCAGCATGGGGCTCAAACAGCCCCGAGATCGAGAGTTGCATACTCCACTGACCAAGCCAGCCAGATGTCCCTAGCTAAATTCTTTACTTAAGGCGGGCTCACTACATAGAATGTGTAGAGTGAAAAAAGAAAAAAAAAAAGAATGGGGGGCGCCTGGGTGGCTCAGCGGGTTAAAGCCTCTGCCTTCAGCTCAGGTCATGATCCCAGAGTCCTGGGATCGAGCCCCGCATCGGGCTCTCTGCTTGGCTGGGAGCCTGCTTCCTCCTCTCTCTCTCTGCCTGCCTCTCTGCCTACTTGTAATCTCTATCTGTCAAATAAATAAATCTTTAAAAAAAAAAAAAAAAAAAAAAAAAGAAAAAAGAAAAAAAAAAGAATGTGTAGTGTGAAAAATGAGCCCAAAACAACTTCTCCCATGTAAGGAATAGATAAAGAAGAACACTCATGAAAGGGCAATTTTCACTTTATTTCGGAAACCTTAAAATTATCACTCCTATAAAGTAAAATAAGATGCATTTTGCTTATCAGTTAAGCTTATATATTCTTTTTAATATTTCTGCTTATGATTTAATAAGCTCATTAATGTTTATAGGGAAAATTCTCCTTCCCCCGAAGTACTGTGGTTGATCTTGATCATTTTCTGTAATACTTAACAGATGTCTTAACATTCATATTTATTAATCACCAGTTTTTTCATTATTTTTATACATGTATCGTTAGAAAAACTTGGCAGAGGCTAGAAAGTAAAAAGAATCTGCTTTTAACTTGTAACAAACAAAAGTAATCCATATTATTATTCCTTATAAACATTGGTTATATAGTAATCTGAATAGAGAGGTGTCCATTGCTTGCTTAAACATACGAATTTAAACACTCAGGTGGTTAACTTTTTAAGATAAATACGCTGTATCTTTATGCATAAAGCCTTTTTATTTTTAAGATTCACCTTTAGAATAGAGTCCCCAAAATCACAGATTTACTGTCCAAAAATTGGGATTATGTGGTCCCAGATTGTTGTAAATTTTTTGTTCTTATGTTTTAAATATTACCATTGTTTCACTTCATAAAATTTCTTGCAGGACTGGAGAAAATTGAACAACTTCAAAATCATGAAAATGAAGACATCTACAAATTGGCCTATGAGATCATTGATCAGTTCTTCTCTTCAGATGATGTATTTAATAATTTTATGGTTTTATTAGTTTTATGTACAAACATAAGTCTAGAAATAATATAAGCTAGGACATGCACTCTTTTGGAATGTAGTTAAAATAATGTCACTTTCAGAAATAATATTTTAAAGTCCCTCAGGGCATTAAAAAGTACTGGTTCTAAGGGCAAAAAAAGGATTAAGGATATTTTTTCCTTTTTACTGATTTATTGCCATTAGTAGTTAAAAATAGAATGAGGATTTTTTATTTTACAGGAATGCTGAAGGTTTGCTTGTAAAATGGCTTTTTTTTTTTAATCTCATTATTGGAAGTTCATAGTTTTTGACCACCTTCCTCCACTTTTCTCTGCTCGTATCCTTTACCCATGGTAACCACAAGTTTGATCTTTCCTATAAGCTTTTTTTTTTAGGTTTCCACATATAAGTTAGGTCATACAGTTTTTGTCTTTCTGACTTATTTAACTTAGCATTATATGCTTTCAGTGTTTATACATGTTGTTGCAAATGGCAGGGTTTCCTTTCAGTCTGTAATATTCTACTGTGTATATATATCACATTTGCTTTATCCATCTGTTGGTGCACATTTAGGTTATTTCCATGCCTTGGCTGCTGTAAATAATGCCACTGTGAACATAGGGTTAGAGATGTCTTTTTAAGTTAGTGTTTTCATTTGCTTTGAATATATTGTTAGAAGTGGAATTGCTGAATAATCATATGATAGTTCTATTTTTAATTTTTTGGTGGATCCTCCATACTGTTTTCCATAGTGACTGTACTAATTTACAGTCCCACTAACAATGCACAAGATTTCCCTTTTCTCTATATCCATACCAGCATTTGTTAACTCTTGGCTTTTTAATGATGGCCGTTTTCACAGGTGTGAGGTAATACCTCATTGTGGTTTTAATTGGCATTGCCCTAATTACTAGTGATACTGAGCATCTTTTCATGTACCTACTCACCTTTCGTATATCTTTTGGAGAAATGTCTGTTCAGGTCTTTTGCCCATTTTTTAATTGGGTGGTATTTTTTGCTGTTGAGTTATGATAAGAATTTTTCGACACTTGACAAATCAGGCTCTGTTTTCACTTGATGTCTTTATAGTTCTCAAATTGTATATTGTTAATAGCATAACATACTTATAAGCAAAACAGTGATACTGGTATATTCTATAATAAATCCTTAATGACAGTAGTTCATCTATATTTGAAGATACTGTCACTGTTATTTTTGTTAGATGACCAAAAATAAATTTGAAGGTACATAAAATGGAAACAGTAAATCATTAAGAAAGATAAGTTACCATATAATGTAAGGTGTAGTATGCAAGAGTATCTTCATATTGTCAGTATATGGTAGTTGAAATTAAAGTATTAACTTATTTTTAATGTTGCTTCATTGAAAAAATAAATCTTAAAAGCAGCTATTCCTTAGAAAATTATGATTAGATTTGGCCACCAGTGGATTTTTGATAATTCTCATGTTTTCAAAAAATAATTCGTATACCTCAAACTTTTCCACATTATCAAAAAAGTGGAATGTTACTAAATATTTTCTTAAGTATATATGATTTAAACATTAACTTGGTATAGAGACAATACTAGAAAAGAAAATCTGTGGACTGTTTTCTTACAGATGATCAACCTAAGTCCTATTTAGAATATAATGCTAGTTAAATCAATCAGAAATAAAATTCAGAAAAATATACTCCCTTAAGGGAAGCTTTTATCACATGTTCTAAAGTTGGATTTTTGGAAATCCTAATTTGCAGTTAGGTATACACAAGACATTACGATTTCTAATACCTTAACATGAAGTTCTCTGTTAATCTCTTAACACTGTGAAAAGAATAATTGAGACGATGAGCATATTTATAAGAACTATACTATAGGTCAATGATTTTTGTGGTATTTCAAAAAAGAACCTGTAGACATACTCATTATAGCACAGCTATTATTTTACTGTTTTAAGCCCAGATGTCATTTGTCTCCAGTTGCTAGTGAAAAATTAACTAAAGATTACATCTATTCTCCAAAAGTGACAGCATTAAGTTTTTTAATGTCATCAACTTTTATCTATTTGCCCAGGTAAAAAGGATGTTAGAGTATCCTCTCAGTTTGAGGTGTAGGACCATCTCCAGTTTATTACTTAATATTTCACTCTTTTGGAAGATACCTATCTTACATATTCTCTTAAGTTTCCTCTCATTTTGGTGTCCTTCAAGAAAAAGCCTTCACGAAGTGTTCCTAAAGAGGTGGTAGGACAGTGTTGGCTCTCATCATCTCTCTCATAGTTTTTTATGGAAATGAGAATATTTCTATAATGTTATTTATGTAACCTTTAAAACTAATTATCACTTACTTTTTCTTTTTTTCCTTTAGATTGATGAAGATCCTAGCCTTGTTCCAGAGGCAATACAAGGTGGAACATTTGGTTTCAATTCATCTGCCAACGTACCAACGGAAGGGTTCCAGTTTTAGAAAGATGTTGTGGAAGTTAGGTACAATGCAGCACTGAGATATATATATATATATACATATATATAAAAAGGTTTGATCCATCAAGCTTGGCTCATGGGATCTGCTGCTGCATTAAATCGGGAAAGAAAATGTGAAGATTTCATTTGGAATCACAGAAAATGCCCAAATGAGGTCAAGGTGGCGAGTGGGTGCGAGTGAGAATGAGTGGCAAAATGTAACGAAAACTTTACATGAATGCTTATTTAGGTTGTTCAAAGTAAAAAGGGCTACAGGTCACAGATCTTCAGTGCCTGAGAAGGAACATTGACTTACTCTGTATCAATTGAGGGGAAAGTGCAGTACTGTCATCTTCAAGCCTTGTAAGCATAAAAGAGGATACGATGCCCATATAAGTCAAAGGAAACCGAGCCCAGGCCTTGCTATGAAGCAGTGTGTGAGTGGACAATGTTGAATGAATGTCTGGCTCAGTGATAGGGAGTCAGGTTCATCTTTCAAATCTAGGGCTCTTCACTCGTGAAGCAGACTCCTAGTCCTGGAGTGACTGTGTACGAGAGTATGGTTGTGGTGCTGTATGTGAACGCATGCAAGCTTGATTCGCCTTCAGGGGGCTGATAACAAACCTAGTAAATCATCAAAGTAAGATCGTAAGTGTTAATGTACACTGGACATGAAAACAAAGACCGGTTTAGCAGCAGACATTGGTTTACTCTGCAGCCTGTGTTTTCTACTCCCCCTCTTCCCTTTACCCACCCCCCTCCTTTTTTTTTTTCTTTTTAGTTTTTATTTACTTTACCTAGTATGGCTTTTTAGTTGCTTTTCAAGTCAGAAAACTTTTCAGGAAGGTTTCCCTGTGCATTTGCACCAGATGAATGTTTGATGCTATGAAAAGCTTTCCATATCATCAAAACTAATTTGTGTAGATTTTTGCATGAAAAAAATCATAAATTTCCCTCAAAATAGACTGTGTTGCAGTACACAAGTTGTCATAATAGTATAAAACAGTAAAATGTGCTTTAAAAAGCCATCCTTTTCATTTTCAGAGATAACATAAAGATCTTTGCATGAGGTAAATCTACAGCATAGTTCATTTTTAGATTTTGTTGAGTCCTGTAAAGAAGAAGAAGAAAAAAGTTTCAGTTGTGGTAGAATACCGTGCTGTGTTTAAATGTTACTTGTTTTCAAACTTTGTTTTCTATGAAAATGATATGGAAACTTCTAAAATGGAATTTGGTGCATATGTACTGCTGAATAAAGACCGATGAAGAGGTTTGAGTAGATGTACAAATCAAGTAATGGTTTGAACACCTTTAATAATATGCCTAATCTGTTCAATTGTTTTAGAATCTTTTTATCTTAGATGTAGGCAGCCATGAACAATCTATTTTGAGCCACTTTAGGGAGAAAACTTTGTATTTTTAAAACTTGCATAAAAGTTATGCAAGTGGTTTTTATAAATTGGAATAATACCTCAGTTTTGAGGTTATGCACACTAAATTAAATGTGACATAAATTAATTTGTACAAAAAGAACTCTTTATAAGGTGGCTCATTGTAGGAAATCCTGTGCCTTCCCCTTTGAGCACAAGTGTTGCATGAACAACAGTTTGCTATAAGAAACATACCAGATTAGCCACCATTAGCATCTATATCTACTTTGTGTTTAAAATCAACTGGTAATTCTGAAACACTGTAGAATGGATAAAAATTATTTTGTGATCATAACTCTTTGTTGAACTAGAGTATTTTTGCAGCATTCCTTGTCATCAGAAACATGGTTAAAGTTTAAAACTAGAAGCAGCAGAAAACTAGCTTGTAAAATTTATCCAAGTAGAATGCAGGCTAGGCTGTCTTGGGGAAATAAACATTAAAACTTAAAGCAATGTTTTACACGGGGTGTGTGTGTGTGCTATTTGGATTTTAATATATATAAATATAAACATAAAGTTAGAGTATAAATCAATGGCTTATTTTAGATTTTCCTTAAGCGTTTGACCTAGAACCAACATAACAAGAAATTTCTTCAATTCTGTACTTTCAGTATAGACATACTAATATTCTAACCCACTGGATCTGCTCAGGTGACACTGTCTTTGGTTCTGGTTTCTCCCTGTCCAGCCCAACATTTTGACCTCTTTATTCTTCTAGCAAAGTGGACTGAGAGAGATTATTTGAACTATATTTTACATAGTACTGTAACTTCAACACATGGCTATACATGGCAGATTACACACAGAGCTTATTTTTTTACGGAAGGCTTAAATTAACAGAAGTTGACCGTAACAGTAGTTTGTATAATCCATATTTCTTAGTAAACAGATCTAGCTCAAAGTAAGGTTATAATAAGCTAAATGAGTTCATAAAATAGTTAATCCTGTAATACATCGTAGTTGTGGATGATAATCAACATCTGTGAATACAAGGGTGACCTGATAGTCTAAATATTTCATTTCTACCTGTGGTCTCATATAGGACACTGATAGAATGCTTGGAGGGATTTTTCATTGTCTGAGATTTTTCAGCACAGTTAACAGTTCATCATAGTTAGCAAATTTAAACACAACTCTTTGTTTATTCTCCACTGATTAAGAAACTGTATTCGTTTTTAACATAGAACATTATTTGTGAGGAGGGGGGGAAATGGAATAGTAAGTCTTTAAAAACCTTAGTGTTCCTGGCTTTTCATGTCTTAAACTGCTTTTTCGGAGCATCGAGCCCTTCTCAAGTTGTATAAAAATGCGAATGTTCTATTACAAATATGTGAGTAGCCCTAGTCTAAAATATATCTTTAAAGATATTTTTTCTTTTCTAATTTGTCTCATAATGGAATTAGTACTTTCCACATTACTTTGAACCAAAAACCAGAACATTCCTAGAAGTAAAACTATTGACTAATCATTAAAAATAGATCTGGAAGACTTTTTAACTTTCAGTTTAGGCTTACCTGGTGACTGCATTTCATAGGTTTTTTGTTTCTTAAGAGGTATCTTTGCAGTGCAAAGTGATGGGCTTTATTGTAACATTAATTTGTGGAGTACCCTATTTGGATTCTCCACTGCCTCAGTTCCCTCAAGAAAGAAAGAGAAATTGAGCTAAGCTCTGTAATTTGAGAAGTGATGTATCTTCTGTTGCTGTATAACAAGTTACCACAAACTTACAGCTTAAACCAACATATATTTATTATTTGATAGTTGCCACAGGTCGGGAGTCCAGGTGCAGTTTAGCTAGATCCAGTGCTCAAGGCCTCACAAGGCGTCAGTCCTAAGTTTCAGCCAGAGCCACAGCCTTTGAAGGTCAGGGTCCTCTTCCATGCTTGTATGGCAGAACCTGTTTCTTGGCAGCTGTAGAATTCAAGGCAGCTTGCTGCTTCAAGGCTTGCAGGAGAATCTGATTTCAGAAAAGGCCCGGAATCTTTTTTTTTTTTTTTTAAAGATTTTATTTATTTATTTGACAGACAGAAATCAGAGGTAGGCAGAGAGAGAGAGGGGGAAGCAGGCTCCCCGCTGAGCAGAGAGCCCGACGCGGGGCTCGATCCCAGGACCCTGGGATCATGACCTGAGCCGAAGGCAGAGGCTTTAATCCACTGAGCCACCCAGGTGCCCCCCCGAAATCTTTTTTTGAGGGCTCACCTGATTAAGTCAGGCTCACCCTCTTGACCTCAAAGCCAGACTGGTACCTTAATTACACCTGCAAAATCCCTTCCCCCTTGTCCTATACTGTAACCTATAATATCTATCATATTCACAGATCTTGCCCACTCTTGGGGGAAGGGGATTATAAAGGGCATGTGCATCAGGGGATCTTGGGAGCCATCTTAGAGTTTTGTCTGCCACAAAGGAGTATCAGTCTTAAGATCCCAGAGCAATTTAGAAGTGATCCTCTAGTATATTGCAAGTTTGTTTTTGGACAACCTATAAGAATTTAGTGCAAGCTCTGGACCAGCTTCCTCCCAAAATGCATAAGACTCAGGAGTCTGTGAATTTCTGAGTAATGGTCTGTCATAATCCTCCCCTTTAAATGATTACCAAGAGGTGAGTTGTCCAGGGTCCCACAGAGTTTTGAAATTACTTGATTGCTTTTTGAGTTTTCAAAATTAAATCATTTGTTGTAGAAATTAAGGTGGTGAGCTACAAACAGGCCAATTTAGCTTCAATCAAAAGCAGTTACCAGTTAACTTTTGAGGTTTGGTGAATTATTTACTTCCTAAGTGTAAAAGTTCAATTGTTGACTATTTTGAAGGTCATGGTATCTGGTAAATTTTTGTACCTTTTTACTTCTTGATTATTTTATTCCTTGGCAAAATTCATTAAATGTCAGCTAGTAATTTAATATGACTTGGAAAGAAAAATTTGCCCAGACATCCATTCCCATACTCCAAAATAGCAAATCCATGCTTAACAAACTTGATGTTCTGAATGTTTGAAGGAGAAAATTATTTTCTTTTGAATAAATAAGCGCACTGGGTTTCCTGGCTGGCTTAGTTGGTGGACCATATCTCACTCTTGATCTTGGGGTCATGAGTTCAAGCCCCACCTCAGGAGTGGAGATTACTTATAAATAAATGAGGGATGTCTGGGTGGCTCATTCAGTTGGGTCATGATCCCAGGGTCCTGGGATTGAGTCCTGATTCGGGCCCCTTGCTCAACAGGAGCCTGCTGCTCCCTCTTCTGTGCTCTCTCTTTCTCTATGACAAGTAGATAAAATCCTTTAAAAATAAATAACCCATACTTTAAAAGTTCATCTACAAACTTTTAAGAAAATAAGCACATTAAAGTATGTTTTTAAAAACAGAAGTAGGGTAATAAAAGTTACACTAGATCCCTTTAAGCAAAATCAAGGTGCACATTGACAGCCTTATAATCCAAATTCCTAAATTAAAGGGAGACTTTAAAAGTGAAGATTTGTCAAGTCTGTGTTACAGTGTGACCAGAAGCAAATGGACTGAGTACAGTGTCGAACTGCATATTAGCACAGCAGCAATGTACAAGGAAGATAGATTTAGTATTTTCCTCTAACACTTAACCTAGCAGTTCCATTAGTTTTTAATACTCCCTTTAAATTCAGACCCCTTAAGTGGCAAATTTGGTTCAGAATATCCATCTTAAATTGTACTGTTTATAAATATGACAGTTGGTAACTTGTGAATAAGGGCAGCTGAAAGATTGTTTCTGATCTACCTCTTACCAGAAGACTATCGTTGCTTATATTTTTGTGTCGGTTTCTGCCTTTACAGATTTTGTATCTTGCAGCTCTAAATACACTGCTTACGCCAGGTTACTTAGCTTTTCCAAACCATCAATTCTTCCAGTTTTATTCATGAAGAGTTTTTTAAAGTTTTTACTTGACAGAGACAGTGAGATAGGGAACATACGCAGAGGGAGCAGTAGAGGGAGAAGCAGGCTTCCTGCCAAAAGGGAGCCTGACGTGGGGCTTGAGCCCAGCACCCCGGGATCACGACCTAAGCCAAAGGCAGACACCCAACAACTGAGCCACCCAGGTGCTCCATCATGAAGAGATTTTTTATAATCTTCTCCACTTTAGTTTTTCTGTTACTCTGGAAAGCATGAATCCTATTTTCCCTGTCCAGATTGTACTTCTATTTTGTATAGCTGATGGATTCCTTGATATTCTCTAACTTTATCTGAGATTTCATCTGTTTTTACTCCAAACAACTGTTAAAAATGTCTAATCAAAAAATATATAATAATCTACTTAAATATCTATCATTTTTGTGATGCTCCCAATCTCCAGTTGTCTGCCTTCTGGATAATTCATTCAGCATCCTGTCTTCATTCCTCTGTCTTTGGAGTCTTGTGAGAGCCACCTTTCCCCCATCCTCTGTACATAGTTACCATTTCACTCTGTATACATACTAATCAATGCTAAATATCCAGCTCTTGGACTCGGGGAGGGTGTTTTTCTTATCTCAAAACCCTCCCATTTTGGGGGCGCCTGGGTGGCTCAGTGGGTTAAGCCGCTGCCTTCGGCTCAGGTCATGATCTCGGGGTCCTGGGATCGAGTCCCGCATCGGGCTCTCTGCTCAGCAGGGAGCCTGCTTCCCTCTCTCTCTCTGCCTGCCTCTCTATCTACTTGTGATCTCTCTCTGTCAAATAAATAAAATCTTTAAAAAAAAAAACAAAACCCTCCCATTTTGGCTTATAATTGTGGGATTGGGAAGGAATCAACATAGGTTTATTTTCTCCCACCATAATACCATACTTTTTTTGTTTTCTACAAGTTGTCCCCTTGTTCAACTCATAAACGTAAAACTTACCTATTATGGATATTTTCTACCTCCAACCACTTCCCCTTTGTACTGCCACTGTGCCCTCTCCATAAAAGTTAATATTCTGCCTCAAATTTATTAGCTCCCAGGGGTGGTCTTTGGGGTGTCCTACTTTTGTAACAATGTAACTGGTGCATTTAAACTGGTCTTTAGTTCCTTTTCGCCCCCTTTGAACCAATTTAGGATGGTTATAGGATAGCTGTTAAGGAGTTGTTAAGGTACTTAAGTTTAGTAACCTTGTTCCAGTATGAATCAACTAGTGCTCAAAGATGCTAAAGAGAACTGAAAAGTTGCTTTCCTGTTCTCTCTATCCCCATGTTCCTCGTTTTGCAGTTCTGCCCAGCTGCCAAGAGGCAGTAGTTTCTGAGTGTCTTTTTTGCATCCTGGTTTTCTCAGCTCCACTGTTCCTACCTTGAATTTTCCAGATTTCTGTCTACTTCCATAAGCTGAATTTGTCCAGTACTGTCTGCTAACCTTGCCATCCCCATTAACTTATTTTGTAATGTGTGTCTTACATTCATGGGAATTTTCCAGTCTGTGGAGTCTGTCAGTCATTGGTCTTCTCACGTCGGCATTTCTACATCTTGCTTTCCACCGGATTGTAAGCTTCTTTGGGCAAGATCTGCATATAAACAAAGCTCCATAAGCCCCCATGAAGGTGCCTTGAGTTCTATGAAGGCTTACAGTGATAATGATGCATCTCTCTGACATATTGATTGTAAGAACTACTTCTAATAATCATCCTTCTATCTGGAATTTAAAAATTTGCCTCATTGCACATGAGGTTCAGAATGCTTCCTGTCAGAAGGAAAGATATTTCATCCCTTCCCAGATGAATGGTCATTTCTTCATTTTTGGTGTTTTACCCAATGTAGGATCTGGATATCTGATATACATAAGGTCTTGAAAAGGATCTTTGTGGGGTTTTCAAATATCAGTTTTACATACTATGAAGCAGAGGCAGCCTACTATCTTAATACTGATGTAATTTTTTTAAACGTACTTTGTTGAAATAACTTTGCATCGTATCAGTAGCTGTTTTTACAAAGAAGCTATCCAAACCGTAAAGGTAAGTGGTTGCTGTTTTAGTCTTATCTGTAGAACAAAATTAATAGAATGCTATTTTGGTTATTGATGTTGCAGTATTCATTGATTGAAACAATTGTGTAAGATTTCTTTTGCCTGAGTAACAGTTATACAAATTTTAGTTTCTAGAAATAATTAGGAGCAAGCACAAGGAACTCCCTCAATTTTGTCTACTCCCAATCAAAACAATTCTGATAATCATCATGGTGTTTACCCATTCTTTTCCTGCTATCGCAGAGGCCTTCGATAAAAATTCAGACCTTGGCCCATTTGGTAATCTGGCTTCGTTCTTAATTATTGTGGGACCTTGTAAAGTTATTTTATCTCTGTGTGCTTCTGTTTCTTCATCTGAAAAGTGGAAAATAATCATATTGCCTACTCAGTGGGTTATTTGACAGCTTAAAAGAGTTACTAGTCCATGTAAAACGGGCACCTGAGTGGCTCAGTTAAGTATGTGCCTTCTGGCTCGGGTTGTGATCAGAAGGTTCTGGGACCTAGTCCCTCATTGGGCTTCCTGTTCAGTGGGGAGTTTGCTTCTCCCTCTGCCCCTCCCCCCGATCTTGCTCTCAAATGAATAAATAAAATATCCTTTTTAAAATTTTCATGTAAAACACTTTGAATATTCTAGATAGATAATAAGCACTACAGCTGCTAGGGGAAATTGCCTTTAACTTTAATTGCAAATAAACAGAGAAGCTCTTTTCATCTTTATATTTGATAAATATCTGAGAACCCACATTGGACTAGGCATTAAATCAGTAGCTTGGGATACAAAGCCAATTAAAATGTAGCACTCGCTCTCAGTTTATGGGGAGAGACACAGTCATAAGTGGATAAATGAAAAGCAGTAAATACAATGATAGATGTACGTGATACCTTTGTTAGACCCCACTGTTTGGGGACTGTATGACAGCATTTGATGCAGCACACAAAATTAGACTTAGTATCTCTGGATTCACTTACCTCCATCTTCAGACTTTTCTTCACCTATTCAGACTTAATTTTATTCAAACCCTCAACCCCTGCCTCCCCCTCATTCTTAGTAGATGGCCTTTCCTATTTGGGAGGGGTTGGGGGGTAGGTGGCAAAGAGAACTATATGGGAGGAACTCCTCAGCTCACTTCCAGATTAGAAATACACATATAGGGGCACCTGAGTGGCTCAGTCTGTTGAGCAACTGACTCTTGATTTTGGCTCAGGTCATGATTTCAAGGTCATGGATCAAGCCCCATGTCAGGCTCCATGCTGCATGTTGAGTCCACTTGGGATTCTCTCCTCTCCCTCTGCCCATTCCCCTGCTCACGTGCTCTCTCCTGTAAATAAATAAAATCATTTTTTAAAAAAATCCACATAGATAATTCATCCATTTCTTTCTGCTCTGTTTAAGAAGATACCTCTCTTCATAACCAGGGCAGTCCCATTGTCTTGAATTCTGTTTCTTGCTATTTCTTAGGAATCTCACACTATGAATTATAGCTTTTCTTTCTATCCAGCTATTCTTCATTGTGATTTTTTAATGTGATTCTATCAACATTTAAACATGCTCAATTATTTCCTGTCTTAAAACAGAAGTGCAACACTACCGTTCCAGCTGCTATGCCATCCTCACTTTACTGTCAAAGCCAAAGTTCTCTTGAGAGGTTTGCTTGCTCACTCCAGTTGCTCACGTCTCATTCACTTCTCAACCCATTACAATCTCCTTTGCCCCATAATTCTATAAAGCCCTTGACAAATCACCAGTGCCTACATTTCATTAAATTAAATGGGCAGTTTTTCTCTTTATCTTGACTCAGAAACATTAGATGTTTGACAACTAGATTTTCACAGTGCCTCATTGTTTTTCCTCTCTGATCATTGCTACCTCTTCTCATGCCATCCCAGACCTTAGCCAACATTTTTTCCTCCTTTCTAGAAATCTTTCTTTCTAGTCATTAAATGCTTAAAGAGTTTATAAAGATTTTATTTATTTATTTGACAGAGATTACAAGTTGGTGTGGGGGGGATGGGGAGCAGGCTCCCTGCTGAGCAGAGAGCCTGATGCGGGACTTGATCCCAGGACCCTGGGATCATGACCTGAGCCAAGGGCAGAGGCTTTAATCCATTGAGCCACCCAGATGCCCTGCTTAAAGAGTTTAATTCTCAACCCAGATTCTCCTCTCACACTGAACCCTCTTTATGCAGATACAGTGGTCAAACTTAAATGATTATCTGTGACATGCCTATTGATCCTCAATTTAGTGTCAGCTTTCTCTGAAATCACCATACTGCGTCCTAGTTCCCATTGTATATTCTTTCCTCCTTTGTTGAAGATTAATTGACCATATAATTGTGGATTCATTTTTGGGTTTTCTATTCTGTTGATCTATGTGTCTATTTTTGTGCCAGTACCATACTGTTGATTACTACAGCTTTGTAATATAACTTGAAATCTGGAGTCGTGATACCTCCAATTTTATTTTTCGTTTTCAAAATTGCTTTGGCCTTTTGGGGCCTTTTGCTTCCATACAAATTTTAGAATTGTTTGTTCTAGTTCTGTAAGAAATACTGTTGGCATTAAAAAAAATTTTTTTTATATAAATAAAGCCTTAGGGCATAGGTGATTCAAGAATAAATACTCACAGGTTACCAAGGGTAGAACAGGACCTTTACATTTTTAAAGGCGAATCATGTGGGGACAGATGGTTGATACAGGGCATTCTTGGCCAAGGGAATTCTGAACCCGCATACAAACTTGAATGTGGGATAAACGTGGTGCGTCCTATCCGAGGCCTGGTTAGTGAGCATATGACCTATGGTGCCAGTCCCATACTCAGCAGGGTCTGTGCTTGGCCTAAAACAGTGCTGTCACCACCTGACATTTTCATTTTTTTCTTTTTGTAATTAACATAGAATGTATTATTTGTTTCAAGGGTACAGGTCTGTGATTCGTCAGTCTTATACAACAACCAGCACTTACCACAGCACATCCCCTCCCCAGTGTCCATTACTCAGTTATCCCATCCCCCAACCTACCTCCCCTCTAGCAACTCTTAGTTTGTTTCCTAAGATTAAGAGTCTTATATGGTTGACAAACTGTTGGCATTTTGATAGGGATTGCACTAAATTTGCAGATTGCTTTAGGGAGTATAGACATTTTAACAGTATTTGTTCTTCCAATCCATGAGCATGGAATGTCTTTTCATTTCTTTGCATTATCTTGAATTTCTTTCATTATTATTTTATAGTTTTCAGAGTACAGGCCTTTTACCTCTTTGGTTAAGTTTATTCCTAGATAGTTTTTTGGTTTTGGTACAGTTGTACATGGGATTGTTTCTTAATTTCAGATTCTGCTCCTTCATTATTAGTATATAAGAATACAGTGGATTACTGTACATTGATTTTGTATCCTCCAACTATACTGAATTCATTTTTCAGTTCTAGTAATTTTGGGGTGGGGTCTTTAGGGTTTTCTATGTATGGTATCATGTCTTCTGCAAATAGTGGAAGTATTACTTCTTCCTTGCCAATTTGGATGCCTTTTATATTTTTCTTGTCTGATTGCTGTGGCTAGGCCTTCCAGGAGTACAATGTTGAATAAATTTGAGAGTACACATCCTTGTTCTGTTCCTGAACTTACAGGAAAAGCGTTTTTTCCCCCTTTGAGTGTGATGTTTGCTGTGGGTTTTTCATATATGGCCTTTATTGTGTTGAATTATGTTCCCTCTAGACCTACTTTGTTGAAGGTTTTTATCATGAGTGGATGTTGTACTTTATCAGATACTTTTTTGCATCTTTGAAATGATCATATGGTTTTTATCCTTTGTCTTATTGATGTGACGCATCACACTGATTTATTTGTGAATACTGAACAACCCTTGCAAAAGACAAACTAATACTCTTGCATCCTGGGAATAAATCTCACCTGATCGTTATGAATTTTTTTTTTAATGTATTGTTGGATCAGTTTGCTAGTAGTTTGTTGAGGATTATTTGCATCTGTGTTCATCAGGGATACTCCCTGTAGTTCTCTTTTTTGGTGGTGTCT
The DNA here is from genome assembly GCF_922984935.1 of Meles meles. NCBI lineage: Eukaryota > Metazoa > Chordata > Mammalia > Carnivora > Mustelidae > Meles > Meles meles. The sequence goes on from NC_060069.1 coordinate 76,973,216, forward strand.
TTGTTTGCTTTTGGTATCAGGATGATACTGGCCTCAAAGAATGAATTTAGAAGTGTTCCTTCCTCTTCTATTTTTTTGGAACAGTTGGAGAATAGGTATTAACTCTTCTTTAAATGTTTGGTAGATGTTTGGTTAAATGTTTGCCTAGGAAACTGTCTGGTCCTGGACTTTTGTTTGTTGGGAGTTCTTTAATTATTGATTCAATTTCCCTGTTGGTATTTGGTCTGTTCAAATTTTCTATTTCATCCTGCTTCAGTTTTGGTAGGTTATATGTATCTAGGAATTTATCCATTTCTTCTAGGTTGTCCAATTTGTTGGCATATAGTTTTTTATAACATTCTTGTATGAAGTCCTTGCACCAGTTAGTAAAGGTGTAAATGTAAACTTCTTGAAGGAAATTAAAAGTGCTACTCCAGTGACTACACAAAATGGTAAGAAAGCAAAAACAGCCTTATTGCTGAAATGGAGAGAGTTTCAATGATCTGGATAGAAGATCAAACCATCTACAACATTCCCTTTAAATCAAAGCCTAATCTGGAGAAAGATCATAACTCCCATTAGTTCTCTGACGGCTGAGAGAGGTAAGGAAGCTGCAGAAGAAAAGTTTATGCTAACAGAGGTTGGCTCATGAGTGTTAAGGAAAGAAGCGTCTCCATAACATACTACAAGATGAAGCAGCAAGGTCTCATATAGAAGCTGCAGCGTATTATCCAGAAGAGCTAAGATAAGTAATGAAAGTGGCTACACTGAACAACAGATTTTTCACTATAGATGAAATAGCCTTCTGTTGGAAGAAGATGCAATCTAGGACTTTCGTTGCTAGAAAGGAGAACTCAGTGCCGGGTTTCAAACTTCAAAGGACAGGCTGACTCCCTTGTTAGGGGCAAGCGAAACTGGTGGCTTTAAGTTGAAGCCAATGCATATTGGCCATTCTAAAAATCCTAGGGTCCTTAAGAAATATGCTAAATCTACCCTGCCTGTGTTCTAGAAGTGGAAGAACAAAGTTTGGGTGATAGCACACCTGTTTACAATATGGTTTACTGAATATTTTAAGCCCTCTGTTGAGACCTTCTCTGGGGGGAAAAAGATTCCTTTCAAAATATGGCATTGAGGGGCACCTGGGTGGCTCAGTGGCTTAAAGCCTCTGCCTTCAGCTCAGGTCATGGTCTCAGGGTCCTGGGATCAAGCCCCACGTCAGGCTCTCTGCTCAGCAGGGAGCCTGCTTCCTCCCCCTCTCTCTGCCTGCCTCTCTGCCTACTTGTGATCTCTCTCTGTCAAATAAGAAAAATCTTTTAAAAAATATATGGCATTGAGGGAGCACCCAAATGCCCTGATGGAGATGTACAATAGGGGCCCCTGGGTGCCTTAGTCGTTGAGTGTCTGCCTTCGGCTCAGGTCGTGGTCCCAGGGTCCTGGGATTGAGCCCAGCATCTGGCTCCCTGCTCAGTGGGGGCCTGCTTCTTTCTCTCCTACTCCCCCTGCTTGTATTCTGTCTCTACCAAATAAATTTTTAAAAAATCATTAAAAAAAAAGATGTACAATGATATTAATGTTGTTTTCATGCCTGCGGACACAACGTCAGTTCTGTGGTCTATGGATCAAGTCTTATTATTTAAAAAATACATTTTGTAAGACCATAAATAGGATTCTTCTGACAGATCTGGGCAAAGTAATTGAAACCTTCTGGAGAGGATTCACCATTCTAGAACCATTAAGACTATTAGTGATTTATAGGAAGAAGGAAAAATCAACGTAAAGAGTTTGGAAGAAGTTGAACCCTTACGAGTGACTGAGGAATTCAAGACTTCAGTGAAGAAAGTAACTGCAGATGTGGTGGAAATAGCAAAAGATCTAGAATTAGGAGTGGAGCCTGAAGATGTGGCTGAACGGCTTTAATCTTATGATAAAACCTGAATGGTTGAGGAGTTGTTTCTTACAGATGAACAAAGAGTTCTGGGGGCACCTGGGTGGCTCAGTCAGTTAATCATCTGACTCTTGGTTTGGGCTCAGGTCATGATCTCTGGATTGAGATTGAGCCCCACATCACACTCTGCGCTCATTGTGCAGTATGCTTGAGATTCTCTCCTCCCCCTTCTGCCCCTCCCCCGATCTCTCTCTAAAATAAAATCTTCAAGGCTCCCTGCTCAGCGGGGAGCCTGCTTCTGTGTCTCCCCGCCCCTCCACTCCTGCTCTGACTTGCGCTCTCTCTCAAATAAATGAAATACTAAAAAAAAAATCTTTTTTTTTTTAAAGTGATTTCTTGAGCTGGCATCTACTTTTGGTAAAGATACTGTAAAGATTGAAATTACAACAAAGGATTTAGAATCTTACATAAACTTAGTTGATAAAGCAGCAGCACGGTTTGAGAGGATTGACACTCCAATTTTGAAAGTTCTAATGTGGGTAAAATGCAGTCAAACAGCATCCCATGTCACAGGGAACTCATTCGTAAAAGGAAGAGTCAGTCAATGCAGCAAACTTTAGTATTGTCTTATTTGAAGGAATTGCCACAGCCACTCCAGCCTCCAGCAACCACCACCCGGAGCAGTCAGCAGTGATCAACACTGAAGCAAGACCCTCCACCAACAAAAAGATAAGGATTAATTGAAGCTCAGATAATGGTTAGCATTTTTTAGCTACAGAGCATTTTTAAAGGTATTTACATTCTAGACATAATACTAATGCACACAATAAAATATGGAATAGTATAAACATAATTTTATATGCACTGGGAAACAAATTCATTTGACTCACTTCATTGTGATAATTTGCTTAATTGAGTTGCTCTGGAACTAAACCTGCAATATCTTCAAGGTACACTATAACCATTTTTACTCTAAAAGTTCATATCAGGGAGTGGTGGGAAGGGACCAGAACAAGCAACACATAATATGCTTTATTTAGGGAGAGGGACTTAGGGATTTTAAGAGGAAGAGTGTCTTTTTCAAATTTTTTAATCAATCACTGTCAACTTTATTGAACAGGAATTTCAGGAAGACTTATTAGAAAACTTAGAGAATCAAGCATGAGATAAGGAGGTGCTGAATAGGGCAGTAAATAGTAGGAAGAAGGAATGGCCTGAAAAATATTTAGAGGCATATCTAATATCAGTTATCTCTCATCTTCAAATCCACCCTTATTTGCACTACTTTGTGACCCTGGAGCTAGACCATGTAAACATTTTTCCATTACCAGCTGGCACAATGTTAGGCTTTGTCAATACAGAGCACTGGCGTGACATCACAAAACTATTGTGTGAGGAAGACACTTCTGGATGCCATCTGTCCATTTTTATTATTTACCACTGGAGCCTAGTGACCTTTAGAGACCAGTTCCTACACCGTGCCTTCAGGCCGTGCTCTTTCAACAATGGCAGCTGCTTCAGAGCAGCTCCAACAGGTTTCTTCCATAGCATCGTGGACGTATATCATAGAGCAGATACGATAGTGGCACCTGGGCGGCTCCGTCTTTAAGCGTCTGACTCTTGATTTTGGCTCACGTCATGCTCTCAGCGTTGTGAGATGAAGCCCTGCGTCAGCCCCCACACTGGGTGTAGAGCCCACTCAAGGCTCTCATTCTCCCTCTCCCTCTGCCATCCCTCACTCTAAGAACAAATAATAATAAATAAATTTTAAAAATTTAAAAAGATGACAAAAATATATTTACAGTCAAATTTTTATCCAAGGAGTAAACTTTATAAGAATATTGCCAGAGTAAGTTGAAGAGAACTTAAAATGTTAATGCAGGAAATCAATGTAATCCCAAAATATATAAGCTCTCAAAATTCAAGAAGAAAATAACCCAGGGGCGCCTGGGTGGCTCAGTGGGTTAAAGCCTCTGCCTTCAGCTCGGGTCATGATCCCAGGGTCCTGGGATTGAGCCCCGCATCAGGCTCTCTGCTCCGCAGGGAGCCTGCTTCCTCCTCTCTCTCTGCCTGCCTCTCTGCTTAGTTGTGATTTCTCTCTGTCAAATAAATAAAATATTTTTTAAAAAAAGAAAATAACCCAATTTAAAATAAGCAAAAATTTGCATAGACACATCATGAAGGATGATATATGCATAACAAACACATGAAAAGTTGCTCAATATCTAATCATGGGGGAAATGTTAGTAAAAACTACAAAATAACACTACACACCTATATTAAAATGGCCAAAATTAAAAAGACGACAAAGTACTGATAAGGATGCAAAGCAACTGACCCTCTTACATTCCTGGTGGGAATGCAAAATAGTCCAGTCACTTTGGAAAACAGTTTTTCAGTGTCTTTTATAGTTGAACATGTACTTTACTCTACAACTAGCAATCCTGCTCTTAGGTATTTACTCAAGTGAAGTGAAAACATGATTCACACAAAACCTGCACGTGAATGTTCATAGCTACATTATTTGTAATTATCCAAAACTATAAACAACCCTAAAGTTCCTTCACCTGGTGAATGGATAAACTGGTCATCCATATAATAGAATATTAGCCATCAATAAAAAGAAATAAGTAGATATACACAACATGAATGAATTTTAAAATGCACTTTGCTAAATAAATGAAGCCAAATTCAGATGCTTCATAACTGTTTGATTCCAATTATATGAAAATCTACAATAGGAATAGGAATTATATGACAATCTAGAATAGGAAAACAACTATCAGTGGGTTGCCCGGGACTAGGGAGGGGAGAGTAGAACTATAAAAGAACACAGGAGGGATGGAGAAGTGCTATATCCTTAGTGTAGTGGTGATTACATGACTATATTCATTTGCCAAAATTCACAGAACTGCCCACTAAACAGGATGAAATTTACTAGAGGTAATTTATATCTCAATTTTTATTTTTTTTTAAGATTTTATTTATTTTGAGAGAGCACGAACTGGGGGGAGGGGCAGATGGAGAGGAAGAAGCAGGCTCCCCTCTGAACAGGGAACCTGATGTGGGGCCTACTCCCAGAACCCAGGGATCATGACCTGAGCCCAAGACAGACACTTTAACCAACTGAGCCACCCAGGGTCCTCTATATCTCAGTTTTTTAAAAATGCTATCATTGAACACAAGAAGATTTGAATTAAAAGTCATAAATGTCAGGGCACCTGGGTGGCTCAGTTTTCCCAAGTTGACCTTTCGAAAGAAAAAATATAAACAGGAATATTCATGAGAATTCCAAAAAGGAGTACCACCTCTACCAGGCTTTAAAAATATAAATTCTTCATAATTAGAAGTGTGGAACTGAGTCATTAATAACAATTCACTAAAGCCCCAACTTTTGAAAACCCAGAAGTAGACCCAACCACATATATGAACATAGTATATATTAAGAACAATATCTCAAATAACTAGGGAAAGATGAATTACTCAATAAATAGGAATGGAAAACTGAACAGTCTTCTAGAAAGAAAGTTGGTTTCATACTTAACATCTCATACCAGGAAAAAATCCAAACAAAAATACAAAAACCCACTAATATTGTAAAAGAACTAATGGAAGAAAGAAGCTCTTTCTGGATATAATACAAAAATTCAGAAGCACCATAAACAAGAAACTGATAATTTTACTTACATAAAAGACAATTATCTGTGCAGGAAAATCTTTACAAGCAAACTTCAAAAGAAAAACAACTTCAAAAATTAATCATTCTAGACAAAGGGCCATTTTCTAACATGAAACGTCCTACAAATCAACTTTTAAAGTCTCACTGGAAATAGGGATAGAGTATATGAAGACAGTTTAAGGAAATATAAATGATTTTGAGTTGAATTGTGTCCCTCTAAAATTTCTATGTTGAGGTCCTAATCTCTAGTACCTCAGAACATGGCCTTATTTGAAGAAATGTCCTTAAAAAGAAAAGTTAAAATGTGGTCATTAGGATGGGCCCTAATCCAATATAACCAGTGTCCATATAAAAAGAAATATGGAGACAGACGTGCACAAAGAAAGAACACCATGTGAAAATGAAGGCAGCAGTCAGAGTGATGTTTCTCCAAGCCAAGGAACACCAAGTATTGCCCACATCCCACCAGAAGCAAGGGATGAGGCATAGATCCTTCCTCACAGCCCGTTAGAAGGAACCAACCCTGCCAGTGCCTTATCTCAAATGTCCAGCCTGCAGAACTGTGAGACAATAAATTGCTGTCGTTTAAGGCACCCACCTTGCAATACTTTGTTATAGCAGCCCTTGCAAACTAATACAGGCTCTTGGACATAGGAAAATAGACTCAGCCTCCCACAACCCCACCATCATAAGTGCAATTAAAACTGCAAGAAGCCATGTATGGTCTTCCTGATTGTTAAAGATCAAGAATCTGGTTAACAAAATGTGTTGTCATTAGTTTGTCTTGCTGTTTGGGGTACAAACTAGTACAAATTTTGTGGAGGGAATTTTGACAAAATCTCTCAAAATTATAAATACATGTAACCTTCTCAAAATGTGAGAAATGGCATACCTACAGATGTATTCATTTCCACATCATTTAAAAATCAAGAGACTAGAATTAACCATCAATATGGTACTGGTTAAATCAATCAACATACATATGAGGGAACATCAAACACTTACTAAAAAATTAAGGAAGGGGTGCCTGGGTTGTTCAGTTGGCTAAGCGACTGCCTTTGGCTCAGGTCATGGCCCCAGGGTCCTAGGATGGAGCCCCGCATGCAGTTCCTTGCTCAGAGGGAAGTCTGCTTCTCCCTCTCCATCTGCCCCTCCCCCTGCTTGTGTGCACATGCTCGCTCTCGCTCTCTCTCTTTTAAAATCTTTAAAAAAAAAAAACTTACTTGAGAGAGAACAAGTGGAGGGGGGGCAGGCAAAGAGAGAGGGAAAAGCAGACTCCCCACTGAGCAGAAAACCCCATATGGGGCTCCATCTCAGGATCCCAAGATCATGACCTGAGCCAAAGCCAGAGGCTTAGACAAATGAGCCACCCAGTCACCCCTAAATAAAATCTTAAAAAAAAAAAAAATCAGTAATAAAAAATAAGAAGATTCTATGTATCAATATAGAAAAATTCCCCAAATGTTAAAAGACTGAAAATGCAAAATGTATATACTATTTTATATTTGTGTTAAAAATATAACTACGCATTTGCTTAAATATGCTTAAAATACTCTGGAAGGATATTCACAAGAAATTATCAATATTGGTTTCTCTGTGGAGAAGAACCCACTTTCTGAAGGACAATGTTGGACAGGCAGTTTTTTGTTTTTTTTAAAGATTTTATTTATTTATTTGACAGAGAGAGAGAGATCACAAGTAGGCAGAGAGGCAGGCAGAGAGAGAGGAGGAAGCAGGCTCCCTGCGGAGCAGAGAGCCCGATGCGGGGCTCGATCCTAGGACCCTGGGATCATGACCTGAGCCGAAGGCAGCGGCTTAATCCACTGTGCCACCCAGGCACCCGTGGACAGGCAGTTTTAATTACATGTTTTAAAATATATTTTTCGAATTTTTCAGCCACATGAATAATAAAAGCAAAAATATATTTTTTACATAAAGTTTCACTTTTTCTGCCACAAGGGGGCAGTGTTGAAGGCTTTGTGGTAGAACGCAATACTGAAATTAGTCTCAGGACAGAACTTTTTTCATTTGGCTTGTAATTTTCAAGGATCTAATTGGGGATTGAAAATAAAGTGTATTTTCATACAAGATAGCATATTTGGAGAGCTATGTGAATATTTTCCCTTCATTTTCCTAATTTTATAATCACAGTCTGTTTTCTTTTTGCTTTAATTAAAGCTCTATTGGCTTGTGGTTAAAAACAAAACAGATAGTACAAAAGTACTTTTAATGAAACATCAGTCTTCTTCTCTGTCCCACTTCAATTCCCCAGAGGTAACTACCTTTTACTGATACTGAGGTTACATCCAACACTTTAAATAATATGCATCTATCTCTAGTTTTTATTTTATCAACGTTAAATAGTACATGCTACCTGTAATATGAAAGACAAGGACTTAGCTCATAACACCTTCCACTTTCATTCTTCTATTTCTCTTCCCAATTTTGATAAATTATTTTTGAATTCTTCTAATGGTTTTACTTTGTTCATTGAACCTCTGTTTCTTATTCTGAGTTTTCAACATTATCTCTTAAGCCCCTGGTATGTAAGATAATTGTATTATCACTTCAGCTCTTCTCTTCACCCCTGTGCCCCTCTTCCACCTCCCAATTTTTGTTGGCTTTTATTGAGATATAATTCATATGCCATAAAGTCCATGCATTTAAAGTATACAATTCGATGGTTTTAATGCACAACTGTTGTGCAGCCATCACCATAATCTAATTTTAGAATATGTTCATTATTCCAAAAAGAAATCCATTCCCATTAGCAGCCACTTCTTTTTTCCCCATACCTCCTCCGGACCTACACAACCAGTACACTCTGCTTTCCATCTTTATAGATTTACCTGTTCTGCGCACTTCAGATGAAGGGAATCATATACTATATGGTCTTTTGTGACTAACTTTCTTAATCTGGAATAATGTTTTTGAGTGTCAGCCATGTTTTAGCATGTATCAGTATTTCATTCCTTTTTATTGCTGAACAATATCCCGTTGTGTAGATATACCACACTTTGTTGGTCTTAGTTAATGGACATTTTGGTTGTTTCCACTTTTTTTTTGCTATTATGAATAATGTTGCTATAAACTGTTCAATTTATTTTTCATTTTATTCTATAACCATAATTGTCTTATCTATCTTGACTACGGATTGATTCTAATAATTGAAAAATAATGAATAAGGTTACATTATTATGAACATGTTGCTCACTACAGAGCAAAATACTGTGCTAAGATTATATTTACTTCTCTACGAAACTAATATCACGATATCTTTTTTACCGCCCCGCCCGGAGACATCCCCTCCGGAGCCTTCCGCCTGCCAAGGGAGAAGTCTGATAAGGGACTTAATAAGGGATCACGAGCAGAGCTGAAGGCAAACACTTAATCGACTAAACCACCCAGGCATCCCAAAATCATCTTTCAACGGGTGGAAACTAACATTGTGGAAAGGTAGTTATATATTTAAAGTTTACCTTTAAGATGTAACTGTTACTTGGAAAATTTTAAGTAAGCCATATAGAATTATTGCCTTCAACATAGGACATGCTAAGAAAAGATTTTCAGGGGCGCCTGGGTGGCTCAGTGGGTTAAGCCTCTGCCTTTGGCTCAGGTCATGATTGCGGAGTCCTGGGATTGAGCCCTGCATTGGGCTCTCTGCTAGGTGGAGAGCCTGCTTCCTCCTCTCTCTGCCTACCTCTCTGCCTACTTGTGATCTCTCTCTCTCTGTCAAATAAATAAATAAAATCTTAAAAAAAAAAAAAGATTTTCTTTTTTTTTTTTTTAAGATTTTATTTATTTATTTGACAGATAGAGATCACAAGTAGGGAGAGAGGCAGGCAGAGAGAGAGAGAGGAGGAAGCAGGCTCCCTGCCAAGCAGAGAGCCTAATGCGGGGCTCGATCCCAGAACCCTGGGATCATGACCTGAGCGAAAGGCAGAGGCTTTAACCCACTGAGCCACCCAGGTGCCCCCAAAAGACAAGATTTTCAACATAACACACAATAATCAGTTAATTAGGTCACAAGTATTTCCTGTGTCACAAGCTTCCTATGTACTGGGTCCTGTCCTAGGCCCAAGGAATATTCAGTAGTAAATAAAATAAGAGATGGTTCTTTCTCATAGAGCTCATATTCAAACTGATTATAACAGGTTCTATATTTATATATATGTTCTCTCTATATATGATATGTATTTTATTTATGATTTATATCAGATATGTTAACTATTAGGCATTGCCGTTGTAACTCTAAATCCAGGCCCATGAGTGTGAAGAGTCTGAGGGAGAATTGGACAGGTCAACACGGGGTCGTTGTTTACTCTGGCAGCTATGGTCCTCCTTGCTGCTCTGAACTTGCCGTGAATAGCAAAGGGATAGTGTGAGGAGTAGCAGCAGCTCCGGACCCCTGCTCCCCTCTCTTCGTGTTCCATCTTCTTCCTGCAGGCCTTTCCTTAGAACCGCAGTTCTTGTTTCTATTTCTCTTACTCCTTCAAATCCTGTGGTGTCTTGGATTTGATTTTTGAAACTTAATGAAGGCTCCTTAACATCCCTCCCTAGCAGTTTGCCTAAAAGTTGTTTGGCAATTCCCAAGAACAAGGACAGAGTCCCCAGCTACGCTGGGTGGTCTTTCTTACTCCTGCTTTCGCTTAAATCAGAAATAGGGAGGGAGGAGGATGGACCTGAAACTTAGTTCAGACTCGTCGAAAGCACCCCCTCTCAGGCTGCCTGTCCCAAGTAAGGACCTTCCACTCTGGGGTAGTGAGGGGGCACGTTGGATAGAGGAGGCCTTCACGTTAGCTGTCACTCCAACTGCCATGCAGTACAGACAGTGACATGGAAGCAGCCAGTCTACACTGAGGCCCAGTGAGGCAGAGCAAGCGGCTCCCCCCACCCAGAGCTGAGGGTGATAACAAAGCTAACAACCGGAGAGAGAACATGGCAGGTTCAGGGGTCTGCAGGCAGCAGAAGTCTGGGAAAGCCAGAAGGCTAGGGCAGCCCCTGGGAGCATTGCCCACGCTGAGAGGGTCCAGCCTCAGACTTGAGCCTTGAGGTCCAGCAGCTCAGAGGAGGACTAAGGGACTGAGCAGATGATGGATTGTGCAGAGCCTCCAGGTACAAAAGCAAAAACTGAGCAATCTCTGTCTGTCAAATAAATAAATAAAATCTAAAAAAAAAAGAAGTTTAAAAACTGAGCATGGTTTTAAGGCCCTTGCCTTCCCCCGGCCAAGTGTACAAAGTCACGGAGCAGCCCCTCTCTCCTCAGCATTCAGACCTGCCTGAGAGAGAGAAGGAGCATCAGCGGTTGTTTCCACAAGGCCAAACAAGTCTATAAAGAGACTTTTTAAGTGACAAACTTCAAATGGAAATTTTATTTAAAAAGTTGTTTTTCTAAGAACTTGTGAGTAAAAGCTTGTTAGTAAGATCACCAGATCTGCTAGACCAACTAGAGATAAAAATACAGAGGGTATGTCTTCTCTGCACATCCAAGTTGTGGGATGCTATGTTAGTGTTCTCCAAAGAAACAGAACCAATAGAGTGTGTGTGTGTGTGTGTGTGTGTGTGTACACATAAATACATAGATATGTACAAACGCACACACATATGTAGAGAGAGAGATTTATTATGAGGAATTGGCTCAGAGGATTATGGAAGCTGAGAAACCCCACGATCTCTTGCTGGCAAGCTGGAGACTCTGGAAAGCCCGTGGTTTAGTTCTAGTCCACGCCTGAAGCCTGACAAACAGGAGCCAATTGTATAAACCCCAGTCTGAGCACTGGAGAACACTGATGTCCCAGCTCAAGCAACTAGGCAGGGTAAATTCTTTCTTCCCCTTTTTGTTCTCTTCAGGCCCCCAGTGGATGGGATGAGCCCCCCATACATCCACTGGAGGGAATAGTCTGCTTCACTCACTCTACCGATTGAAAGGCTAATCTCTCTGGAGGTATCCTCACAGACATACTCAGAAGTAATGTTTTCCTGGATCTCTGGATATTCCGTGGCCTAGGCAAGTTCATACACAAATTGATGTATCATAGATGCATATTTTTTTAATCTTGTTATGGAAAAAGTCCGTTTTGTCCTTTCTCTTCCTCTGTGGACTTCCCAGTCATAAAATTGGCCAAGTCTGATCCTTGATATGCTAATGGAGGACTTAAAAGGTTTGTAGATGTTTTTTTCTCAAGACAATAGTGTAGCATGCCTTACAAGGCTGTTATCTTGTTTTGGAATTTTCTTTTTCAATGTCAGAAGCTAATATTCCTGATTTCTCTTCTAAGCGGATGGACGCAGGGCTAACTCTAATGGTCATATATTCACAAAGTCAAGGCATAATGCATATTAGTCATTTTGAAAATATTGTTTCAGGCGTAAATATCTGCTCTCACTTATATAAACTCTTTGAAGCAACTTTTGCATTCAACAATCCTTATTCCAACACATTCTTTGTCTGAAAGCAGAATCATTACAAAGTGCTATCGGTAGGAAAGAAGGAAGGAAGGAAGGAAAGAAAGGAAAGGAAAAGAAAGAGGTAGCCTCCACGGAAGTAGAGACTGTCCACCAAACCCTGTGTATTTGTACCACTAAGACTTTCTGGTCTCCTCCTTAGGCCTTAGTGTGGTGGAAAGAACACGGATATCTGTGTTGAGCAAGACTGAGCTTGAATCCTACCTCTGTCTTATTTACTAGGTGAGAAAAACTATTTAATCAATCTAAGCCTTAGTTTGCTAATCTGAGGGAAAAAAAATATATGTGTTCTATCTCCTGGTAGGAGTAAATGAGGCAATATATGCAGAGTGCCAAGCATCCTTTCTGGAACATAGAAGGAGGAGGAGGAGAAAAAGGAAAAAGGAAAAAACATAGCAAAAGGTCTCCCATGGTTCATTATCTCACAGAACCCCTCCTAGCAAGTTCTGTCTTCTTTATGTCTTAAATATTACTGCTAAATTTATTTCTATATTTGCCATTTTGATTTCCCTTCTTAAAGACTTCCTCCTTCTCTTTGATAGTGTAGGCCTTAAGGTTTTTGGGAAATTAGACAGGGGAGAATTACTGAATTTAAAATCCTTCTTCAGGGGCACCTGGGTGACTCAGTGGGTTAAGCCGCTGCCTTCGGCTCAGGTCATGATCTCGGGGTCCTGGGATCCAGTTCCGCATCGGGCTCTCTGCTCGGCAGGGAGCCTGCTTCCCTCTCTGCCTGCCTCTCTATCTACATGTGATCTCTCTCTGTCAAATAAATAAATAAAATCTTTAAAAAAAAAGTAAGTAAGAAATTTAAAAAAAAATAAAAAAAAAAATCCTTCTTCATATAGAGTTGCTAAAAAAAAAATTCCTAGTTAGTTTAACTCATATTTTTTTGAAGCTTAAAACAACGTACATTTATATCTCACAGTTTCTGTGGGCCAAGGGCTCAGGTGTGGCTTAACTTGGTTCTCTGCTTCAGGGTCTGCTGGCAGGATTGGGGTAATCTCGGCTTGCAGTTTGGCTGGGGAAAGGTCCACGTTGAGGCTGACTCAGTGTCGGCAGACTTCCGCTCCTTGAAGCTGTCAGGACTCTGCTGAGCTGCCTGCAGATCCTTCCATGTGGGTCCCTTCTTAGGCAGTGCACAACACGGATGCCCGCTTCTTCAAAGCCAGCAGGAGAGCGAGAGCAAGACTGCCAGCCAGCAAGCTGGAATATTACAAACAACGTAATCGCCGGAGTGCCATCCCTCCCATTTGCCATAATCTTCTGATTAGAAGCAAATCACAAATCACTGTTCACCCCCAACACTCGGGGGAAGGGAATCATACACAACCATGAACACCACACAGTTGCATACTCGACGGTTCAACTTTTAATACTGTTTTCACAGATGATTTCCTGTATCTCTCACGGATTTCTCAAGGATCAGTTTTTAAGTCGTGGATTAAGAATGGTGGTTTGCCTTAAACGCTTTGTGGAATGAGATGGTATGTCCACATCTATAAAAAGAACCAAAATAACTTGCTCTTCATGTATGGAGGCACCACAGGCGACTCATTCAAGAAGAGGTACGCTTGGACTGATTTCTCAGCCGCCTTCAAGCTTTCCACTGCTGGCTTCCCTTGACCACAGGCACAGACTTCTGAGGCAACAAGTCAGAGGTATAATGGCTTTAAAAAAATATCTCTGTAATGAGCATCAAATAAATGTCAAACCCCTGGCCTTGATCCTTTCGCACCAACTAAGATTTGGTTTATCCAAAGTTAAGTCAGCAGCTATGCATTACTAAAGCTCAAGTCCGTTTGTGAATATGTATGTAGGTTTCAGCTTCTTCAACACTCAAACAAGGGATAGAGTGATGGAGTTTGATTGTTTTCCTGCAAATAAAACTACATATAGCGAGTCCTTAATTAACCTTGGATCCAATTTAATGAAGAATCCACTCACTGCATATACTTCAGTGCTTTTGTACTTTTGTGAGACAGAATAGGAAGAAACCATTAGCTGTTAAATAAGCCAATGTGTTGCCATTAAATAACTAAAAGGATGACTAGCATGATTGGTTTTTCCAAATGCTATTTTTATAATTTGTAATAATTTTGATCCATTCATCGTACCCGTGGATGGCTTTATCCACCCCTCTGCTGTGTATTTGGCTTAAAAGATTAGTTTTTAATCATAAGTAAATAATGAATGATAGTTTATGAGACACCAAACAACCTTTTGTACTTACCTTTGAAATGAAATTCATTTTAGTAAAAAAAAAAAAAAAGAAATTCATTTTAGTAAAAAAAAAAATTAACCTAAAATGGTTCTATTAAAAAAATAATCCTCTCTTTTGTGAAGAATCCCCTAATTTAAATGGCTCTAGGAGGCAAAAAAAGCTTTCAGGAGCATTCTGAGACCATACAGATTGGAAGAAGCACAAGGAGTGCCTAAGCAACATGTACAAAAACAGAGATTACCTCTCTCTAGGTAGAATCAAAAGTTGGTGGATGTTCCTCTAGTCTGAATCAAAAGATTCTTTCTGTAAAAGTGAGATTTTTGTTGTACCTTAAAGGTGACTGTACCCAAGATACATGAGGGGGGTGTTCATAGACGAAGATTCTGGCCAATGTATGAAACTAGAGAAGAGATTCTGTGTCAGGTTTAATCACACTGGAGATTAGAACGGGAATTTTGGACTGTGTATGCAGTGATAACAAGGGACAGAAATCTGAATTATAAAAGACCTTTGAATGATGACAGACAAAGGAGGTGGCTACCTGGCTGACTCCCACCCAAAACCATTACTCTGGAAAGTTCATCAAGCTGTTTTGTGCTTTGTGACCTGCCCTGAGAATTGCTCCCACACTTCCATTGTTTCCTTTCTTTCCCTCAAATTCCATAGCAGAAAGTTGTTAATCCCAATTAGTGCTAAAACCAAGAGGTATATATATATATATATATATATATATATATATATATATATATACATATATATATATGATGATGTTCCTTTCCTCAATTGTCTAGTTCTTGCCACATCTATAGGAAAATACATTTCGACTTCCAAACACGTAAAAACATCTGAAATATGCCACCTTGGAAAGTGAGAATGTTCTCCCTAGGTTCAAAGAACTCATATTCTTATTTATCTTAATATACCTTTAGTCATCTTTTTATACCTGCACTTCGTAGGTATTCAGTACATGAAAAATAGAATTAATCTATTTCCTAGTAAATACATATGTAGTATTCTTTTTTTTTTTAAGATTTTATTTATTTATTTGACAGAGATCACAAGTAGACAGAGAGGCAGGCAGAGAGAGGGGAAGCAGGCTTCCTGCTGAGCAGAGAGCCCAATGCGGGGCTCAATCCCAGGACTCTGGGATCATGACCTGATCCCAAAGCAGAGGCTTAACCCCCTGAGCCACCCAGGTGCCCCCATATGTAGTCTTCTTATTTTGCCATGGGGTTATAAGTTCCATGAGGATAGTTGCTTCAGAGCTATAGTACCAAGTAGCCAGTTGAGATTTTTTAAAATTTCTTTTAAAATGATTATTACAATTACTTATTTGCAAACAAAATTATCATAACTGATCCATTACCTGCTCCAAAAGAAGGCAGAAGCAGAGAGAACAAGCAGAAATCCAGGGCAAGTTTTACAGTTCACATTGTTTCTGTCCCTGGTCCTGTGAGTGGTTTTGTTGGGACTTAATCACCGGGTCCGTGAAGAAGAGCTCACAGAGGGTGAGAAGGTGAAGGCCTCTGGGTGACCCCATCTGGCCACCCCAGGGTTCAGGTGGCCACGGAGCTCTCTCCAGAGTTCCTGTCCTGTTTCCCCTGTTCAACGAAGGCATTACCTGTGATAAACTGTGGTATGTGATAAAGGCACTCCAGATGACCGGCTCTCCCGCGTCACCTTCACTCCAGCCTCCCAGCAGGGTCGTTCTGTTCAAATAGGTTGTTTACAGTGTGAGAGGCAAGAAGTACCTGAGACCTTTAGGGGAACTCTCTAAACATCGGGAGATGGGCTTTCACACAAACCGAAGGCACTGCAAAGCATCCAAGTCTTCCCCCACAACCCCCACCCACTCCATTTGCTAAAAGCCTCAGGGCCTGCCCTATTTAAAAGGATGTCAGGCACCTTGAGCTAGGAAAGTGCTCAGGTCCACACAGTATAGATAGCCATTATGGCTATACTGTCTCACTGGTAATTTAGTGTCATTTGTCGTGAGACCATTCCCCCATTATCAAGGACAGTTACTGTTGGCGACTGAGTGGTTGTGCCCCATAGACCCAAGTAAGTGAACCTTTGAAGCAGGACATTCCTTCTCTCAACACTAAGCTTAGCTAGGGAAGGCCCTCACTTTGGGTTAGCTCCCAGGGTGCCAACCCCGAGTGCTTACCTCTATAGGACCCTTGCGGGACGCACCCCACACTGGAAGTTGCGTTCTGGCATTCACTGCTGGAGGACCCAAACCACTGTTCCCTTTCTCTCGAGGGTTGGTCAGCAGTAAGCCTTCAAACCCAGGGGACCGATGACCTTACCTCCTGGAAATCAGAGCTCTGGGCCCCTCCTCTGGCAAGCAGCCACTCTCGGGAGGCAGGCTTATCGAAACAACCCTGGCACCTCTCACTGGAAAGCCAGAAGAAAACCATTTTATCTGCAGAGGGACATACTGCAAAATGGTAGGCTGCCAAAGCAGGTTCACATTTTAACTTGCACTTCCCTCCCTCTTACAATGTTCTGCCTTATTACACCTCATTCACACTCCCTACCCTCAAATCTCAAATCCTGTCTGCTACTCTCTTTGGAGTGTTATAAACATTCTAAAGAAGCAAATGTGAGTGAAGGTAAAATAATGCATACCTATAGAAGTAAAAGGACGAGGGGCGCCTGGGTGGCTCAGCTGGTTAAGTGTCTGACTCTCTTGGTTCCAGCTCCAGCCATGATCTCACAGTTGTGAGATTGAGCCCCATGCTGGGCTCTACACTCAGGGGGAAGTCTGTTTGAGATTCTCTCCCTTTCTCTCTCTCCCTCTGCCCCTCCCCTCTGCACCATGTGTACTCTGTCACTCTCTCGCTCTCTTTCTAAATAACTAAATAAATCTTTTAAAATTGTATAAAAGAACTATAGGAGTAAAAATTGTCATAAGGCTGTAGATTCAGATTATATTCCAGGAGGGTTAGTTACGTATGTGTATGTGGTTAATATAGCAATAGCATCTCTCAAACAAAAGAACAAATATATAAATGAACAAGAATACTATATATAGGCTTCAGACTGCCCACAATAGATACAGTAACTCGATGGTCTAGCATTTGATGGCCAATATTATTTTGATTAGCACTTATTAGCCAGGTCTTTCAACTGTAACATTTCTACCTGGCAGAAACTCTTATGGGAGCAATCACTTTGGTTTGAGACTTGATTTTAGTCTTAAACACACTATGAGAATTTCAGGAGGAAAGGTCCTTAAAAGTGGTGGGGTTTCTTAGTTTCTCTTCTCTTGCAAGATTGACCTTTCCTTTCTTTCTTCTTGAGTTTGGTCATTTATTAGCTTCATTTGCATTTAGAGTCACTGCCCAATATAAAGTATAGCATGAATGTAACCCATTTCCCCCCATGACTAAAGCTTTTTGTTTGGTGACTATGGTTTGGGACAATGAGTATAATCTTGAAAGGACTTCCTGAAGAGCTTGCCCCAGACCTTGTGTTACTCACCCCTTCACCTCCTCCACTTGGACCTTATTCCATAGTCAGCCTTGAAACAGTGTATCTGGTCTTTCCTCCAACCAAATGAAGTGGATGAAGGAGGGAGAAGGGAATGAAGGCAGGAAGAGAGGAGGCACAGGGACTGTGAAACCCTCCCACCCCCACAGTCACGAACTTAACTCCTCAAGCCGAACACCAAACATTAGGAGTGGGGCTTGGGGAATGGGGGGAGCCAAGTTTGCTGTCTTCCCCAAATGTGGAATTATAAAAAAACATTATTAACACTTGGGGCACCTAGATGGCTCAGTTGGTTGAGCATCCCACTCTTGATCTCAGCTTGGGTCTCCATCTCAGGGTTGTGAGTTCAAGCCCCACGCTTGTTCGGTGCTGGGTGTGGAGCCTACTTTTAAAAAAGTGTTATTAAAAATATACTGGTTTACATTTAATTACTTTCTAATTTGTGCTGGTGAGAAAATTTGTAGCAATTGTTACCAATTTAAACCTCTGTTATTTACAAAGTTCAGGAGTTACATAGTTTTGTAGAACTGCTGGGATCCAAAGAGCCCTGGGGAGCACAGGCCTTTGAAGCTGGAAAGGAGTTCAGAGACCAGCCCTCTCACTTGATGGACGAGGAGACTGAGGCCCAAATAGGAGTATCTGGTGTGGGTTAATGGGCTGGAGGCACAGCAGCGACCCAAGTGTCTCCCCTCTGGTTTAGTGCTTTACCACAAAAGCTGGTGCATTCTTTCACTCACTCTTCAAGAAATGTTTAGGTTCTCACTATGTGCCCGACACAGTTCTAGGCAGGGTTCTGCCCTCCACGAATTGTGTTGGGCACTAGTGAGGGCCAGCCTTAGGGAAGTTCAGGGTGCCGTGGGCAAGGCAAGGAAGTCCAGGGGCAAGAGCTCACAGGCCTATCTGGGTAACAACTGCAAGTCATTTTGGTGTGACTGGAATGTGAGGAAGGGGATGTGAGGAGAAAACAGAGAGGGAGGAGGCTAGAGAAGGAGGCAGGGTTAGGTCTTACAGAGCCATGCAGGCTGGTGGGAAGCCACAGAAGGAGGCTGAGCAGGACAGTGACCTTGGAAGTTGTATGCGTCAGAAAGCCCCCCTCTCACTGCAGCGGGTGAAGAAATTAGCCCAGAAGTTTCCAGGGTGGCATGGATGGCTTTAAAAAGAGCCCGGATGATGAAACTCTTAGCTTCTGGGGCAACAGGCAAAACCTGGTGGCTTCTTCCAGAAGCTTAAAATGGTTATCCCAAGTGTGCTGTACAAAGGTTGTTGTTTTCTATGAGTCCTGTGATAAGAAACAGATTGGAACGCACGGCCTCGGAGAAGAGCAAAACTCTAGGTGGGGAGCCCCATTCTACAGGACATCCAAGACATATTGAATTGAACCATAAGGTGAGGATTTGATTCTTGACTTTGTATTTCATTGGTTGCAAAGTGGGGAGTAGGACTCAAGGTGTTGGGCAACCAGAAGGGTGATGGTACCATTTGCAGAGATGGGGAATGTAGGCAAAGAGCTAGGGTATGGGGCGGGACTGTGAGTTAAGACATGCTGGTGATAAGGGATCTGGAAGACATCCAAGAAGAGTTAGGTGTCCAAGGAGCAGGAAAATATGTGGCTCCGGGACAGGGAAGGGAGCCTTGGCTAAAGCTGTAGATTAGGAAGTCCTCAGCCTACCCATGGTAACTGAAGCTGGAACAGTGAGTGTGTTAGCGGAAAGAACTGTGTGCAGCGAAGGGAAAGTGGGTCCCAAGCAAGGAGTATCAGCATGTAGACATGGGCATGGAAATGGATTCCCGAAAGAGAAGACATGGCCAGGCGAAGGAGTTAGAGCAGAGCATGTGGTAGCCTGAGTGCAAAACAGAGAGCCTCTCTAGAAGATAGAGCTGCCTAAGGGTGTAAAACGCTGCCAATGCTTGTTGTGTGGGGCCATCAATAACCCCATGCTCTGGGATTCATCTGTATTCTCAATATACATGGATGGTCTTCACTTTTTTTTTTTTTGTCTGAAAGAGGAAAAAAGGGGGGAAAAGTACTATGTAAGGTGAGGAATGCGGTTAACTAAGCTTCTTGAGTAATCATTTTACAATATATACATGTACCCAATCATCATTTTACCTGCCTTAAATTTACACGATATTATCTGTCAGTTATATCTCAATAAAGCTGGAGAAAAAACAAAAAAAGAGGAAAAAGACATTGTCATTTAGTGGTATGGAAGCGATGGAGAAAGAGGGAAAAAAATGGAGACCCTGAGAGGTTCAGGTAGAAACTGTAGGACTGGATGATGAGGGACCTGTGAGACTCTGGGGTCTGTGGGGCACAGGGTTGGAGATGGCCTCAGTTCCATGTATCATGAAGGACCCCTGGCTGGGCCCAGAGAGCAGCTGGCAGTGCGTGGTTGGATATGGGGGGATGGAGTGGTGGTGGGGGGGTGTAGCATCAAGACCAGCCTCTAATGGCTTGAAAAGGAGTGAGCTCTCACTAAAAGCTTGGATGGAAGAGCAAGAGTACCTGTGAGTGACCCTCTGAGGCCATAACACATCCCTGGGGACACTTTGGAAGCCGAGGGTTTGCTGGCGGTGGAGAACGAAGGTACAAGCACAAAATGTGCTGTCATCCACGTCCGCACTGCTGAGACTGGGTCCACGTCCCCGCGGTGTGGGAGAAAGCCCAGTGTTCTTGGAGAGAGCTGCGGGAGACATGACTCCTCGGGGAATAGCCAGTTTCAGAAGTGGAAGGAACTGTTAGTGGAAGGGAGGAGTATGTATGGGGAGTTTGTTTTCCTGGAAACAGAAGTTCCAGAAGTCACAGTAGAAAGGAAAGTTCAGGAAGGAGTGGAATAGTAGAAAATTAGGCCAGGGAAAGAAAGCCCAGAGGAATAAGGGGTTAAACATACATAAGAGGAGATATGATGAGAGATGGCAGCCACCAAAGATATATAGGACTTGAGGGGAGAAAGAGGTAGACCAGGAGATGGGAATGGGAGAGCAAATTCAGCTGTCATAAAGAACCACTGGGCTTCTAAGAGGGCCTTGGCTGAGACAAGTTCAAGCCTTTTCCCATTCTCTGTAAAGAGCATGGGTCTCTGGGGAATAGGATATGCCCCACTTCTTGGAAGAATTTATTTCTGACCTGGTCCCTAAGTTTCCAGGTCAGAGTCGGGTAGGGCCTGGGTTCTTCCCTCCACATATCTCCTCTGCTCCTCCAAAATAAATTCAAAGTCTTTAAATTAATTACCTGTCAGCTAGTGGGAGTGCTCCTAATGTATATTAGCCTTTCAAGTTGTCATCTTAGAGTCTGGTGTTTGCTAGTTAATTCGATGCACACTTTATCCTCACACACTCTTACACATGCAGACCTAAATGTCATACTACTGTGAATCTCCTGCCTATCAGACACCCACAGGCTGGACCCAGCTTATTCTGGAGCGGCTTGGTGACTCGGTGAATCAGGCTGCGGTCAGAGGGACTGCTAGGTCTCAGGCTCCACCTCTGTGTTCCATAACAAGACAGGAAAGGTGTCTGATTAGAGGGGATGCCTGAGAAAAACAAGAAGCAGATGTATTATAATGAATACGGAATATAATGAGAGAGGGATATACTTAGTGTCTCAGGAGCTCGTGTGAAAATGCCTCTTTCGGTCGGGGATGGGCTGCTCATTCCTTCACAAAATAATTTTACAAGCAGATATGAAGTGGATTTTAAACCCTGGATGTGAATGCAGAGGTTCTTCAACTTCAGCATGCATCAAAAGACCTTATTAAAACAGACTGTAAGCCCCTGCTCCCAGTTTCTGATCTGGTAGATCTGCGGTAGGGCCTGAGAGTTTGCATTTCTGGCACATTCCTGGGTGGTGCTGATGCTGGTGACCCTGAGAAGTTCAAGTCAAAAGTGTCGGACTGGATGATGAGGGACCCTGTGAGACTCTGGGGTTGGAGACAGGGCCTCACTTCTATGCAGCACTGAGGACGCTTTTCTGGCTGGGCCCACAGAACGGCGGGCAGCGGGGGGCAGGGCAGTGCAGCATCAGGACTGGTTTGAAGAGCAGTGAACTCTGTTTAAGAGCTTGGAGGGAAGAATTTGGCTTTTCCAAATTTTGGGAACCATTGGCTCGCAAGAAAGACGAGACTTCGCGAATAACTGAGGGGAAGAATGTAGGTCTAGGAGAAGTGGGATTCAGGAGACAAGAGAGCAGAGGGAGGCAAAGGAGGTGGTGGAGGGCTAGAAACTGTGTCAGGCAGTCCTCCAAACTCTGATAAAGGCTTTCAAACAATATGTTTTGCGCGAAGAGAATTCTTGTGGAAACTGGAAATGGGCTTGAGCTCCGCCTTCTGGGATGATATGGGAGGTGAAATAGAGGCATTACCCATGGGGCCAAGGGGACTTAAAGCTAAATCCATGGAAGTTTTCAGAAATCTTGAGGAACCCCTGAGAATTTTCCTGGGTGTTGGAAATTGAGGGTGGGAGGCAGTTTAAAGGAGCTGCGCTTTGAAACCCAAGGGATAAATAAATAAATAAGCAAATACATACAATTCAAGGGATGGGGGAGTGGGGTTTTGTATCCCAGCTCACCTCTAGACTGTGTGTGTTCTAGGAAGAGGTACTTGTTGGGGAGAAGGAAAGCCTCCAGAAGAAGAGAACACTGTACATTCTTGATGTGATAAAAGCTAATAATGTTCACAATCCATCCGATGTTAGCAAACACATGGAACGCCTGGAAAACACAGAAGCTGCTCAACTTATGAACAGGACAGGATTCAAACGACTTTTTAATAAGCCCATGTGCCCATTAATCCAAGGTGACATTAGTAGTATGCAAGTCTCCACTAACTGCATCCTTTGGTGACTGGAAGAGGCGATGAGGTTTCTCCCCTGCGTTAATTTTTCCCCTGCTTGTGGATGTTCACAAGTGAGGGGATTTCTATACGTACCACACCATTAGCTGTGGATACTCTGAAGGGTAGGATCATTACATTTTCTACTTCATTTCTGTGCCAGTGATTTTTTTTTTATAGGAAGTCTCATTATTTGTAATCAGAAAATATTTTCATAAAGCGGATTTTATCTCATACTTGGGTGTTCAGCCGTCTCATGACCCTAGAGACTTTTCTCACTTGAAAAGGGAAAAAGGGGGGCACCTGGGTGGCTCAGTGGATTAAGCCGCTGCCTTCAGCTCAGGTCATGATCTCAGGGTCCAGGGATCGAGCCCCGCATCGGGCTCTCTGCTCCGCAGGGAGCCTGCTTCCTCCTCTCTCTCTGCCTGCCTCTCTGCGTACTTGTGATCTCTCTCTCTGTCAAATAAATAGATAAAATCTTAAAAAAAAAAAAGGGGGAAAAGGGCAAGACAGCTTTATCACGTAAAGATGAGATTGGACTGAAGTTTAACTTTACTGTGTTGACACTGAGCAGACACAGATGAGCACCTTGCAAGTGTGTATTTGAAATTGAACTGAACTAACCTGTTTTGTAACACGTTTATTTTAACAAGCTTCTGACAGAGACCTGTGAGGAATGCCGCTGTGTGGGCACACAGAGCCCTTCCGGTGACAGCCTCCCCCTGCCCCGCCACCCCACATCCATCGGGGGACCTCAGCTCAGCCGTGCACAGGTCAGGTCTGGCTGCTAACAGAGATGAGAAAATTTCAATGACATCCAAAACTATTAACATGGTTCTAACACGAGACAGTTAATATACATAAATCCAGCTCAAGCAGGAATGGATGCCGAATTTGCTCTTTGTATTTCCAACTCCTTCAAACTGAAATTTTCAAAGTTTTTTTTTGTAAGTAACAAAATTGGTTTCATTATTGAGTTTCTTTATCAGAAGTCCAGATACTGTCTCCTTCGGAGAGTAAAAGGTCTTCTTTCAGGAATCACTGTTATTTCCATTGCATTTGTAAGATATAGTTTATATACGTGTTGTGTGTGTGTGTGTGTGTGTGTTTAAGATTTACTTAGTTATTTTAGAGAGAGGGAAGAGGGGCAGAGGAAGAGGGAGAGAGAGAACCTTTTTTTTTTTTTTTTAAATTAAAGGAGAGGAATCTTAAGGAGAGACTCCTGCTGAGTCTTGAGTGCAACCCAGGACTTGATCATGACCTGAGCCAAAACCAAGAGTCAGTGGCCTAACCCACTGAGCCACCCAGGCACCCTTATACATATTCTTAACAATCCACATTGGCAGGGCTCTGAGGGCCCAGCCCAGTCCCCTTGACATAATTCTGGCTAAGAAGACAGTATGCAAGAATTTTGAGGAGTTTCTGGGAAGGGTTTTCTTTCCTGGTGAAAGAGAGCCATGGCTGGCATTGTCCTTTCCTCCCTTCTTTTCTAAACAGCAGGCAGTGGCGTCTGAAGCTGGGCCAGCTTCCTGTCCCCACGAGGAGAGACTAAGGAAACTGCAGAGGTGCTGGGCCTGAGGTTGGGGAGCTGCTGAACGAACACAGGGGACCACTTAACTCCAGGTTTCTTGTGATGTGAGAAAAGGAAACCCTACTTGTCTAACTCTTGTTAATCCTTCCTTGGGAGCTGCTTTTCTGTTACTTGCACCCAGAATAATCCCTAATTTATTCAGAGTCACATACAGGTGCTGTGGCACACAGGCAAGCAAAGCGAGACTAGCAACGGGCAGTCCACACGGGCCCGGGCAGGCAAGGAGTTGGTGCAGGAAGCTTAGTAGCCAGTTGTCAGCCGCAGGATGAAGGGTAGAAGCACCTGCTTCTCCAAACATCAAAACTACACAAAAAGGCACAATCAGAGAAAGATCACTGTACTCGCATTTCCCATCCCCCATTCTCTGCACCCTTTCCACACCCATGCCCTGTAGACTACCCATCAATTATCAGTTTCTGGATTCCACTTCTGGGTTTCTTTTTGCACAAATGAGAAGATACATATATATTCTTAGATTCTCTTCTTTCTTGCATGTAAAGAAACTTTGAACTTTGCGTTTTTTCACCTGATGTTCTGTCCTGGGAAGCACTGGGTATCAGTTCATGAAGATGTCCTCACCTTTTACACAGCTGAATAGTACTCCATTAGACCAACATCCCATAGTTTTTAATTCAACCACTCTCCTGGGCATAGGCATTTAGGTTGTTTCCAGTATTTTGCAAATACAAATGACTGCAAAGGTGCTGCAACATGCAACCGTGTACGTACGTATTTGATATTGTTGGTATCTCTTGGAGTAAGTTCCTAGGATTACGGGATCAAAAGATAAGTGCTCATGTAGTTTTGTTAGATATTGTTATGTTCTGCTCCAAAAGGATCTGCATTCTCATCAACAATGTGCAAGACTCACCAGAGCCTTACCACGGAATGTGCTGTCACAATTCCTCATCTTCAATGATATTTTACCAATATATATGTGAGAAGTATGATATATCATTTGCATTTTTCCAAGTATGATCAACTCTGAATTGAATCTTATTATATATGTGAGTGCCATTTTTGTAATTTTTTTGTAAATTATCTGTTCATATCTTTTCCCCAATTTTCTATCCCATTTATGGTATTTGTCTCTCAAATTTTAAGAGTTACTTATATATGAGGATTATATATTGGTCCTTTGTGACATATGTTGCAAAAATTTCTCTCGGCTTTTCAGTTGTCTTGTTTTTGTTGATGGTGGTTTTGCCAAACAAATTTTTTCATTTTTATAGTGAAATTTATCGGTATTTTTTTTCATTGTCTCTAGAATTTTTTTTAAATTTTTTTAATTATTTTTTTTTATTTTAAAGATTTTTATTTATTTATTTGACAGAGAGAGAGATCACAAGTAGGCAGAGAGGCAGGCAGAGAGAGAGGAGGAAGCAGGCTCCCCGCGGAGCAGAGAGCCCGATGCGGGGCTCGATCCCAGGACCCTGAGACCATGACCCAAGCCGAAGGCAGCGGCTTAATCCACTGAGCCACCCAGGCGCTCCAAGATTTTTTTTTTTAAGAATTTATTTATTTATTTGACAGGGAGAGAGATCACAAGTAGGCAGAGAGGCAGGCAGAGAGAGAGGGGGAAGCAGGCTCCCCACTGAGCAGAGAGCCCGATGTGGGGCTCGATCCCAGGACCCTGAGATCATGACCTGAGCTGAAGGCAGAGGCTTAAACCACTGAGCCACCCAGGCGCATTCATTGTCTCTAGATTTTGAATCATATTTTGAAAGCCTTTCCCTACTTGGAGTATTTACAATTGAAATGTAAAAAATTACATTTTTGTGTAATATATGGAGGGTTTAATTTTTATTTTATTTAGAATCTTAGTGCATTTGGAATTTATTCTCATGTATGACGAGAGGTATGGATCTAATTTAATCTCTCTCCCAGTGGCTAATTAATTGTCTCAGCAGCATTTATTAAAAAATCCATTTTGCCTCTGTAATTTGAGATGCCAACTTTATTAGATACTAAATTTTATATGCATTTGAATCTATTTCAGGACCCTCTATTCCAAGAGTCAGCAAACTTTTTCTTAAAGTTCCATATAGTAAGTATTTAGGCTTGTAGGCACTTAAAGCCTCTGTTGTTTCAAGGCGAAAATAACCACGGACATTGCTGTAACATTTTATTTTCTTTCTTTTCAAGATTTTATTTATGTGAGAGAGAGAGAGAGAGAAAAAGAGAGCGCACACAAGGCGGGGGTGGGGGGAAGGCAGAGGGAGCCCAACTCAGGGCTTGATCCCAGGACCCCAGGATCATGACCCGAGTCAAAGGCAGAGGTCTCAACCCACTGAGCCACCCAGGTGCTCCTATTTGTCTATTTTTTTGCATCAGTTACTCATTCTTTTAATATAGAGGCCTTTTAGTATACTGTAATGTCTGGTAGGGTTTGTTTCCCCCTTCAATTATTTTTTAAAAACAAATGTGTGATAGACAAATAATGCACCTATTTTAATCTTGTTTGCCTTTGGCTTTTGGTCTGGTTCACGGACTGACTCGAAAGACAGTTTCTGAAGAAGAGTTCCACTGATGCTTTGAGCAATGTTAGTGTAATCATTCCAGTCTCCCGAGGGGCTAGCACTTAGAGGCATGGCACTGATCTGAATGTATCCAGTATGGATTGTTAAAAAGTTAAATCCTGCAACTTACTGTATGGTTACAACTTTTCCATGCATATTTAAAAACTGAAGTAAAAAAGATTTTGCTGAGAAAAATATTTTGAAATGTTCTAATAATCACTGAGGACTCTTGAAAAATTCTGGGCCAGTACAACCAGAGCCAGGAGCTGTTCCAGGAGGCATTCCCCTCCCCACCCCCCGCGGTAACTACCTCGTCTACTCCAAATAATACCTAATTCTCCGTAAGCTAAGATCATTCGAGTTATAAAAATAATCCTGTCAATCATCTCTGACTTACTTAGCAGAACACCCTTCTGGTGAATAGTTTTAAATGACAGAAAGCTTCCCCGTTTTATGAGACCCAGATCTTTGTCCTGCTGGACACGTTAGCTAATTGTTGTTGGTAACCTGATCGCTAATCTGGCAGTACTGGCTGTTGTCAATCCTGCAGCTGGACAGAGTGGGCTCTATGAACAGGAATTCAGAAGCGGTGCGTGAATAGGAAGTTTGTAACTCACTGATGACCGCTAAGAATCAGAAGCTCTAAACTGCAGGCAAGCCTGGCCTCACCATATACTCGAGTTTCATGGTTTTGGCAGTTTTTGAAATTATAAAGGTAATTTTTCCTTTTCAGGAAAAGTGCACAGTGGGTTATAAACGCACAGCTCACTTTGGGTTGCCATCAAGTGGGTACAGGCTGAAAACCACGGTGTCTCCTGTTGATGCCAGAATGACTTTTAGAGAAGGAACGTTTTATCCCCTCGTGGTAGGAAAAGTAACTTGACCCTGTGAGTATGGCAGTTAGAACCTTGTAGCATAAGAAATGGCCAAGCTCCTCTCCATTCAAAAGTGAGTAGACTGTGTTTGGCTCCGGAGAGAGGGAGATGGGAAGCGAGGTCCAGTGAAACCAGGGAGGCGAGGCCATGTGTGTGGTGAGCTGGGCAGAGTCTGCTGAAGCCATCGCGAGCTGGGACCCATCTCTGCCAACATTGTCCCGCTGTAACAAACATCTTTTTGTTTAAGAGTAAGAGAAATCCAATTGTTCATGGACAGGTGGTAGAGATGGTGACTTTTGTTTTCGACACAATGTGAGTGATAATTTGAACAGGAACCTACATAGCAACTTTAAGCCTCTGCATCCGTCTCAGGTCATGATCCCAGCGTCCTGGGATCGAGGCCTGCATTGGGCTCTCTGCTCAGTGGAGAGCCTGCTTCCCTTCTTCTCTCTCTCTGCCTGCCTCTCTGCCTGCTTGTGATATCTGTCTGTCAAATAAATAAATAAAATCTTTAAAAAAAATAAAATAAAATGTTCTTTGAGGAAGGTCCTTTCAAAATGTACTCAGTGGGGGAAGTTCTTCCAATGATCTTGGATGAAAATGCCAACAGACCTGACTTTTTTGGTTGGCTCCACACGGTTTGGTACACAAAGCCCTGAGGCTGCTTTAAATTGCAAAACACAAGCTTCACCTTCCCTGGAAACTCCAAGCTACTCCCTCAGGTAAGGCCTGCTCCAGGAGGGCTGCTGGTTCTCTGGACAAGCACAGGGCTGGCTTCTTTCTAACTTACCTCCTCTCCGCCCCTCACCCCCACTCCCAGCTACCTATTGTCTCTAATCTGTCCTGCATTAGGACAGAGGGCAGAGGGGAGAGAAAGTTCTGGAAGCCCAGTTTGAGTTCTCTGCACCTGGGAGATGTTTGAAACTGACTTTTTTTTTCATGGAGGCTCTTTTGCAGCTCTTTGGAGACTTGGGAATTCTTTCATGGGTTCCTTGGCATCTATCTTTGGGGGCTTCTCACTGGCAGTTTGCCTGGGCCAGGGGAGGTGCTCCCCTCAGGCTCCTTGTTTACTCTTCCTGCAGCCTCTAGGAGTGCTAGGGTACTTCCAGCGTTTCCTACTGAGGCCACTCTGCACCTCTGGTTGGCACCGAGGACAGGACCTTAGGCCACCCTATCCCAGCTCATCTGATCCTTAGGAACACTCATGCTCCTGCGGCACCCCCCAGCTCTGAGAGGGCAGGCCAGTTCTCCTCCTGCTGGCAGTCCCCTCTTAGATTTCCGGGGGACTTAATGTCAGGCTGCTGGGTCCCTCTGGGACTGGGCAAGCAGAACTGAGCTCTTCTCACCAGCCTTGTGGTGAGGGACAGACACTGGGGCAGAGAGGCAGGGCAGAAGGCATCCTCCCAAACCTTTACAAAGGGAGCCCTCACATATCCTCTCCCACCCCAGGACACACGCTCCAGAGGTGAGAGGCTAACACCCATGACCAGTTCTCAAAGTCCCCATATTCCCCCAGAGTGGTCAGCCTCCTGCTTGACTTCAGTATTTGATATCTTGTATCCTGAAGCTGTGATTCAAATTTCTAATGCAAAAGTCATCTGGAGAAAAGTAATTTATTTGGTCTGGGGAGGAAGAAATCGGTCAGTATCTAAGATTTGGACCTAATACCTTAGCAGTCAGATGGAAATAGATATAATGATGTAGCTTTCAAAGCTATGGTATCCTAGTCTAGCTGTGAAAACAAACAAACAAATAAACAAACAAAAAAACACACCTTTTTCCTGGGCCTGAGATCTGAAATTTGTCACAGAGACATACTGATCATTGTTCTTAATCATGATTTTTTTGACAGATGAAAACATTTTTAACCATACAATGATATATATTAATCATCCTCTCATGATGTGAAAGGGCCCTTGGATACAGCATCAGGAAGGTAAAATGTGGCCTAAATCTGCTGTGAACCTGCTGTGGCCCCTTGAATAAGGGACCCCTCTTATGGGCCTCAGTTTATTCTGCTGAAAATGGGAGATGATCTCTGGGATTCGTTATCTGGTTTTCTAGGAGCCTGTGAAGCCCTCAACACTGTACCAGTGAAAAGTACAATGTTCAGGGATTTTTTTTTTTTTAAGATTTAATTATGTATTTGAGAGCGAGAGAGCATGTGCACACATGGTGGAGGTGGGGGAAGGCAGAACGGGAAAGAGAGGGAATCCCAAGCAGACTCGGGACTCAGCATGGAGCCCAACACGGGGTTCGATCCCATGACCCCAAGATCATGACCTGAGCCAAAAGAGTTGGATGCTTACCTGACCGTGCCATCCCAGCACCCTAATATTCAGGGATCTTATTAGGAAGGCATGGTGGATTAAATGGTGGTCACCTAAAAGAGGTGTCCATATCTTAGCTCTCGGAACCTGGGAAATGTGATCCAATTCACATAAAGGGTCTTTGCAGGGGTGCATGGGTGGCTTGGTCATTGAGCGTCTGCCTTCGGCTCAGGTCATCATCGCAGGGTCCTGGGATCCAGCCCCCGCATTGGGCTCCCTGCTCAGTGGGAGGCCTGCTTCTCCTTCTTCTACTCCCTCTGCTTGTGTTCTCTCTGTCAAATAAATAAATATTTTTTTTAAAAAAGGGTCTTTGCAGATGTAATTAAGAATCTTGAGATGAGATCATTCTGAATTACTCAGGTTGGTCCTAAATCTAATGACAAGTGTCCTTATATGAGACAGAAAAAGAGAAGAAAGACACACAGAGGACAAGGCTGTGGGAAGGCAGAGGCTGGAGCTGGAGTGACACAGCCTCAGGCCAAGGAAGCACTGGAGCCCCCCAGAGCTGAGAGGGGCAAGGACAGACTCCCCCAGAGCATTTGCAGGGAGCGCAACTCTGCTATCACCCTAGTTTTGGACTCTGTCTTCCCAAACTGTGAGAGAATAAATTTCCAAATTTATGGCAATTTGTTACAGCAACTGTAGGAATCGAATATAGAAGGTGAGTAAGAAAAGGAAAGCACATGGCCCAGCAGTGAGGACACCTGCTTGGGAATCAGAGAACCCCATTCTGTAGCTTGATCAAGGGAGTTATTGAAACTTGCTGGTTCCTTCCTTTGTAAAATAAGGATAAAAATAGAGACTTTTTTATACTTCATTTAAAAGTTTAGAAAATAGCGACGATTTCATAGAGCGGTTGTGAGGATTAAGTGAGTGAATGAATGATATTGTTCAGTGTCTGGTTTATATTAAGTGCTCGATAAATGTTAGCCATTGTATTGAGATTATGACATCGCTGAGGTGGCCATCTCTTCCTTTTGTGAAGGCTGTCTCTACAACTTGTTTGGTGTTTACTGATTCGTTGCTGAGATAATCTCGACAATGAGACAGGGTACCAGGAAAACACACCATCTGCTTTTGTCTTTCAATCTGTCTTTAAGAAGAGGTGAATTCTGGTCATAATGAACACTGAGGGCATCCTGAAAGAGAACAAAAAGGAACTGTATGTTACCGTCTGCATGAACCATTTCAAGGTCTTAACACACATGTACTTGATGTTGCCATCCTGAAGATATAGGATGACGAGTGTATACGGCCCTGTGCCAAGTGGGTGGGTTTTTGTAACTAGAAAAGTCTTAGCTCTTCTCCTTTAAAAGGAAACAGGGCAGTGTCTCAGCGGAGGATTTAAACAACAGAGGGGTATTATTCCCTGCCTCTAAAACTCAAGATGAATGCTTCCTGATTTTTCAGCTGTGAGGCCAGCCATGGCTAGGAAGGTATTAGCCAATCCCACACTTGTCTTGCCTCAATCCAACTAGTCTGAGTATAGGTGACAGAGACCATAAACTGAAAAGGTGGTGACTATAGACATGACATATGGAAATTTAAGTGTGAGGCGGGCAGCCGCTCCGATTTGTGTCGACTACAGAAACCACTCTATGGACTTCAGAACAGGTGAAGATCACCTCCGCCTACCTGCAGCTATCTGGTCATCAGTTACCAGCAGTCCGGGGAAGTCCCCTGCTTCAGGCCTGGGCTCCTTGTCCCAGTTTGCTATACGCTCACCCTAGACTGCAGCTTCTCTGATATCATTAACTCTGCTGTAGCTGTGTATTAGTTTGCTTAAATAACAGGGATTGTGTTCTTAGTGTCTTTCATGCTGTGCATTTATTAGTCAAATAATCAAATCGGTTTGATGAAGTGGATTAGAGAATCAGACAAGACTGAATCAACATCAAAATTCTATGAATGATTTACAGGAACGAATTCTTGAAATTCAAAATGTTGGAATAATTTTTAAAAAGGTTTTGTTTATTTATTTATTTGAGAGAGCGACCACGCACAAGCTGGGGGGAAGAGTAGAGGGAGAGAGAGAAACAGGCTCCCTGTGGGGCAGGGAATCCGACTTGGGGCTCCATCCCAGGACCCTGGGATCATGACCTGAGACAAAGGCAGATGCTTAACCGACTCAGTCACACAGGTGCCCCCCCCCAAAAATGATTCTTAATGATAGATAGTAAATGAAAGGGAAACTAGTCAGGAGGTAACATACTATTGAACAGAAGACAGACTTTTCCTTCTCCAAATTGCATTCAGTGGTATAGCTGAAAAGAGTTGTGTGAAATAAATCCTATATATGCCTCAGTGTTTAAAACTGAGTAGTTTAGGGGCACTTGGGTGGCTGAGTCGGTTAAACCTCCAACTCTTGATTTCAGCTCAGATCATGATCTTGGGGTCATGAGATTAAGTCCCAAGTCAGGTGTGGAACCTGTTTAAAATTCTCTCTCCCCCCAAAACAATAAAGTAAAATTGTGTAGTTCATATATTTTTTAGGTAGTAGTATCAAAATTGGGCTCAAACTCAGCATTAAGGCAATCATTAAGGCAATACCAACACAGCAGGTAGGTTTTTTGCCTCGGAAAATGAGGTTTTTCTAGATTTCCTCTGAGTCTGTGAACTCTGCTGCAGCATACAGTTTGGTGCTTTTTGTAGTGGAAATGAACTTATATGAAATGCTGAGAAGTCCTCCTAGCTCACTGTCCCATAGGCACTGCCCCTGTAATCATGGTACTAGTTGCTGTTGTGTTTTCTCTGAAGTCCTAGAAAGGAACCACAGGTGCCTTCCAACTTTGGAAAAATCACAGCTTGTCTGTATTCTATAATTCCTCTGAGGCTGATGTGCTGGGAGACAACAGAGGGATGTTGAATTCTGTGGCTACTGAAACCCCGAATCAGAAAGTGTTTTAGCTTGCCTACGGAGCAGCTCTCTGTGACTGAGAACCTCTGTTCTGGTGCTTGAGACAGAGGAATGTCTAAGCAGGGAGTCTGACTTGAGCACCAAAGATTGACATAAAATTCATCTTTTATTGCTTCCTCTTCATATCACCTGTTAATAACTGCCAAAATTTATCATCTTTTTTCTTTTTCCTAGATTCTGTCAAAAGGAGATTGGTGCCAGCATATAGGCAGAGCTCCAAAGCAGCTGAATCTTCCCCCTCCCTTCCTTTTTTGGGGGGTAGCTGAGCACCTTAGCACCTCAGAGTTTTAAGCTGATGGATTATAACTACGTACTTCCGCATCCGTGGGTTTTCTTTTAGCCAGCCTTCCCAAGCCAACATGATCTTCTGCAGGGGGCCTGAATCCCAGCCCACAAACCCAAGTAGGGAGAGCTGAGGGTCATTGCTGACGCTGCTATTCTTTGTGTGGGCTCTGGAAGCTTTCTGCCACTTCCTGGTCATGCTGGGTCACAGGAAGCCGTGGCAGAGTTGGGAGCCCATGGGCCTTGAAGGCCGCCTCCCTGTAGAAACAGCTGCAGCCCGTCCTATAGGTGTGATAGCTTCCTCCACCCAGAGCTGAGTCATCTCCAGTCTGAAGCGGCCTCCACACTCCTCTCTTTCTTCTTCTCCCAAACATTCAGCCTCTTCCCCTAGATGTTATTTTCCTCAACTGGCTGAGGCTTTTTGGAAAACAGAAACCAGTTAAGTCTTGTGAGAGCTACTTCCGCTGTCTTGCGACAGAATTGTTTTCAGGGAAGGAGGTAGGAGGGAAGACGTAAGTGGAAAATATAATAGCTCCAAGCATTATTCATTATTCAGTCATATTAGCTAATTCTAGAAGCCATTACACTAAAA
The DNA here is from genome assembly GCF_922984935.1 of Meles meles. Lineage (NCBI taxonomy): Eukaryota > Metazoa > Chordata > Mammalia > Carnivora > Mustelidae > Meles > Meles meles. The sequence continues at coordinate 77,006,875 of NC_060069.1, forward strand.
ATTTTTAAAAATTGATAAAGACTTTTTTTTAGAGTTTGGGTTCACAGCAACATTGAGGGGAAAGTACAGAGATTTCTCATGTATTTCCTGCGCCGTACCCTCCATGCAAACCTCCCCCATTATCAGCCTCCTCCACCAGAGTGTTACTGATGGGGCACGGAAGCAGAAAAATGTTCACCATTAGCTCACTAGGCTGACCTCTAGCCATGGGTCCTGTCCCCATGCTACTGCGTCTTTTGTAAATAGGTTGGGGCCAAGGTCCTGTACCTGCCTCTCTGCTTTTCTTGAATCACTCACCTCCTCTTTGTTTGCTTCTTCTTTTGTGTGCCAGATCTGGACTATTTCTTGAGAGGACTGGATGAATGCTGCCTGACTCTTGTATGTGGGGTTTTCTACCTCATCCATTTCCTGGGTTAATGGCTATAATAATTGAAGCCAATGGTCTGGTTAGTAGTCTACCTCAGGTCAGGGACTTTAAGGAATATTCCCAAGCAGCTGCCAAACTCTTTTTATTTCAGGGAGGTACCCTATCTTCTCCAGCCTGACATGGACTACTTATTTTCATTTTTTGTTGGTGGAAGGAAAACGGGTCTGTTCATCTGTCTGAGCGGATGAGCATTAGGAGCAGGAGTTCTCTTTCTCTGCCCCCTGAGCTTTTATCTACCTCCAGCCTTCCTGGCCTCACCTCATCTCTTCTGCCTCCACCTACCCCTCCTCCAGTTTCTGCACCAGTTCCGGCGGGGACTGCATAATCAGCTCCTGTACCATCCTCAGTGCCGCAGGTGCCATTGGTTCCTGCTTCTCCTATCCTGGCTACCCAGGAGTGAAGGGCACCCCTCCTTGGGCTTAAACTGCCCACTTCATTTCCCCACAGGTGTGCCCCAGGTAAAAATTGACAGTGGGGAACAAATTGGTGAACTCTTAAGTGGACCGAGGAGCAACATATTCAATATTTAAACTTAATGAAATTTGGGGCGCCTGGGTGGCTCAGTGGGTTAAGCCGCTGCCTTCGGCTCAGGTCATGATCTCAGGGTCCTGGGATTGAGTCCCACATCGGGCTCTCTGCTTCCTTCTCTCTCTCTCTCTGCCTGCCTCTCTATCTACTTGTGATCTCTCTCTATCAAATAAATAAATAAAATCTTAAAAAAAATAAACTAATGAAATTTGTTAGTTTAATTAAGATAGACATGTCTGGGGGTGCCTGGGTAGCTCAGTTGATAAAGCATCTGACTCTCGGTCTCAGCTCATACCTTGATTTCAGAGTTGTAAGTTCAAGTCCTGCATTGGGTTCCATGCTCGGCAGGGAGCCTACTTAAAAAAAAAAAAAAAAAAAGACATGTCTTTAGAGCATTAAAACTTGTATTCTGCCAAGGCATACTAAAGGTCAAATAAGCTCAGGTTATCTCTATTGCAGTTTGTCAGCAAAAGATGGCTTAATACGAAGGTTAATTTTATTTGTCTCAAAGTTTTCAAGGGTAACTGCTAAAATAGCTTTCAAAACCTTTGGTAACCTGAACCTTTAAAGTTCTGCTATGTTAGATGACAAACTGGGTTAAACTCATTGGATAGCTAAGTCTTTTCCAAATGAGAATACTAAATATTGATTACTGAATGTAGGTTCATCTGCTTTTGGTTTCTGATTGCAGAGAAACTGAGGATACTTGGGGCTGTTGGTAATCATGCTTTCTGCTTTATCGAAAGATATAGTATGGACAAAACATATGTTTTTAGAAATTATGAAATATATTTGTAAACAGTTCCAAATTGACTACTACTTAATTTTCACTGGAGACTAAGGCTTCTACGGGTTAAAATTCTGCTAAATGTAATGAAGACTGACGGAAATTAGGGAAACAACTCTGTATGCAAGAAAAAGATGTTTTTATGCTCCACAAGTAAGTGAAACCATATGATAATTGACTCTCGCTGCTTGACTTATTTCACTCAGCATAATCTCCTCCAGTCCTATCCATGTTGATACAAAAGTTGGATATTCATCCTTTCTGATGGAGGTGTAATACTCCATTGTATATTTTGACCATATCTTCTTTATGCATTTTTCTGTTGAAGGGCATCTTGGCTCTTTCCACTGTTTGGCGACTGTGGCCATTGCTGCTATGAACATTGGGGTACAGATGGTCATTCTTTTCACTACATCTGTATCTTTGGGGTAAATACCCAGTAGTGCAATTGTGGAGCATAAGGAATAACATGGAGGACATTGGGAGATGGAGAGGAGAAGTGAGTTGGGGGAAATTGGAGAGGGAGACAAACCATGAGAGACCATGGACTCGGAGAAACTGAGAGTTTTGGAGGGGAGAAGGTGGGGAGTTGGGTGAGCCTGGTGGTGGGTATTATGGAGGTCATGTATTGCATGGAGCACTGGGCGAGGTGCATAAACAATGAATGCTGGAACACTGAAAAGAAATAAAGTAAAATAAAATGAAAAAAAAAAACCCACTTTAAGTGATAGAGTCCTCCTAGGAAGCTGTTTTGAGACATTGGGGAGGGTATGTGCTATGGGGAGTGCTGTGAAATGTGTAAGCCTGATGATTCACTGACCTGTACCCCTGGGGCAAATAATACATTATATGTTAATAAAAATAATTAATAAAAAAGATGTTTTTAATACAAAAAGATATAAGGAATGGGAATAGATTTTGTTGAGAGAGAAAGAAAGTACTTTGGTCCCAAAATGAGACTGGGTATTTGGAGAGAAAAGGCTTAGGACAAAATCTGAATGAAAAAGAAAGTAGTAGAAGACTTGTGAGGGGAAATTTTTGGAGTAGAATTTTATATGTGGTTAAGACTTATGTTGAAATGAATAGATTTTAAAAGTACACTGGTATGAGATTGAAATTCTGCTTTTCTCTCTGTTAAAATGATGAAGTTTTCTTAGATTGTTGGTCTGCTCTTGATAGAAAATGAAAATGAAGTTTTTTCCCCCTCCTTTCTATTCTTTATCTGCCCAGAAAACCAAAGCTTCTATGTTTTGTCTTTATCAGGACTTTGATTACTTAAGAAAGTTAGAAGTTTTCAATGTTGGGGCACCTGGGTGGCTCAGTTGGTTAAGTGACTGCCTTCAGCTCAGGTCATGATCCCAGGGTCCTGGGATCAAGCCCTGCATCAGGCTCCCTGCTCAGTGGGGAGCCTGCTTCTCCCTCTCCCTCTGCTGCTCTGCCTGCTTGTGTCTCTTGCTCTCTCTATCAAATAAACAAATAAAATCTTAAAAAAAAACTTCTCAATGTTAAAGGAGCTAAGTTTTACTAACAATTGTATAATCTTCTGTAGAATTCCTTAATTAAATGTAAATATTAAATTTATAATGACCTGTAATCACTTTAAAATTTCAAAAAAATTATTTGAGAGAGCAAAAGAGAGCAAGGGAGAGAGCATGAATGGGTGGGGGCGGGGGGCAGAGGAAGAGGGAGAAGCAGGCTCCCTACCTGGGATCCCTACCTGGGATCATGACCTGAGCCTAAGACAGATGCTTAAACGACTGAACCACCCAGGAGCCCCAATGAGCTGCAATCCTATTGAGACATGTATTTTAAAACCTTCTGAGGTTTTTGGGGCACGTGGGACTGGCTCAGTCAGAAGAATGTGACTCTTGATCTCGGGATCATGAGTTCAAGCCCCATAGTGCATATAGAGATTACTTAAATACATATTTAAAAAAACAACAAGTTTCTGAGTTTTTTTTTTTTTTTAAGAAGGCTTCACACCCAGCATGAGGCCCAACATGGGACTTAAACTCACCACCCTGAGATCAAGACCTGAGTTAAGATCAAGAGTTGGCACTTAATCTACTGAGTCACCCAGGTGCCCCACTTTCTGAGGTTTTTAACAAATTTCTTTGAGATCAAAATTGTAAAATAAGTCTTTTTGACTAATTAGGCTTGTTTATTTTGTATGTTAAGTTCCTTGGAAAGCACTGTCAAACCAATAACTATAAGCCGTAGGTTGTCTTGGATGGGTATATGCTATAACTATTCTAGAAAATACATGAAATTCTTGAAGTTATATATATGCTGATATAAGGTCAATGCTTGAATGATTGAAATGTTCTGTGTCACAGAAACAACTGATTTCCTTGTCAGCTACATAATAATGAACCCCATATCAGATCTTTAACCATGTCCATTTCTGAGTCTTGTGGGTTTGTTTGTGTGTTTTTTTTTTTTTTGTCATTTATAGTTATTGTTTTGATGCTCTTGCAAAATGTGTTTCATCTTCAAGGAAATTCATAAAAAGTACTTCTGGCAGATACAGGTTTTTGAGATCTTTAAAATCATAAAACTGAGCTGGGTAAGAATTTCCAGAATGAATGGGCAAGCTGCATTCAAACTAAACAAAAACTAGTAAATAGGACTGAATGAATTGAGGAAGATGATAACATATTCCGTTGTGAACAAATGGAAGCATTTAACTTTTCTCTCTACCTGAACCTTTCAGAAGTCAGAAACTCTCAATGAGCATTCTTTCTTCCACAGCTATTATAATTATTTGCACAAGTTCAATGAGCTTCTGTTCTTCTTGTAATAGGACACCATTGGAAACATTGGTTATAATACCAAAGCTTTGACTGGAATGTCATATTTGAGAGAAACATATACAGACTAAAATATGACAGACAGCTCCAAGGAATTAGGATTGACTTTACAGAGCCATTAAAACCCCTTGAGAATGTTAGCCTGATATGTTGCTTACAGAGTGCCCAGCAGTCTTACCAGGTGAGTAAAGAATGTTACTTCCTGGCAGGTGCAAGAACCCTCAGGGTATTTGGGGAAACTCAAGAAGAGGAATGCACCCAAACTTATAGGTATTGCAAACAAATACTTGGCTTTACTTTGGCCTTAAGAAGCTATTAAAAGTTCATTCTAAAGATTCCTTATAAAAAGTCCTAGCAAAACAGATTTTAAAAGATCTATATGATCAATCAGTATTTTTGCTAAGATTATATAAATAATTAGGCCAAGTTTGTTAAAACTGGACTTGTTTTATAAATGAATTAGTCTTGATTTGGCTGTCTTTGGAAATAAGAGTGAATTTAGAGAGAAAAATTATGCTTCAATAATGCATCCTTATGGATGTAAGATTCTAGTTTTAATTGTCTTTAAATGTTTGTTGTTTGCCTAAACTAGACAACTTGAGGTAAACTTCAGACACATTGCCATAATAGCTCACATATAGACAATTTTTCTGCTTATCACTCTATGGGGATAATAAAAGGGACCCCATGGGCATATGATTATTTAAACAGCTGGACACTAGGATGAATGTCCCAACAATTATGTAACTCAGCCATCACCTTGATCAATTCTATGTGGCTGGGATAACAAAATTTTTCCTTAAAAGTCAGATCATACCCCACTCCATGGGGTTAACTATGAACTAGTGGAGATAATAGATGGCCCCACCTTCCTTATAATTGGATTGGAGAATGTACTTGGGGATGCCCTAATCTCCTGGGACAAGTCATCTCCCACTTGCCAGCAATTCCTCCTAACGAGGCCAAGAAGGCTTATTAATGCTTTTATCTCTCAGCCATATTTGTCCTGGGAGCCACCTCTGTTATTGTATAAGTAGATCCTTTGGCAAAGCATACAGTGGCTGCCTTTAACCAAACCAAACACAAAGTCAGCCCCATACCAGCACATATAGGGATCTTTCTATTACTAAAAAGAATGTTTCTTATTGGCCTATGGTAATGTTACATGGGACTCTCTAGTCTATAGGCACCTCTCTCAACCTCAAACTATCAACATTTTAACAGAATATAGCAACCCACAGATAGGCTCATGACAACAAATTTCCCCAGTACACAGTCCTTCTAACTGATACACCTGGGAAGGTTTATATCAAATATGTGATGGATATATGTTGCTTACTCTGAAAATGGGACAATTAAGCCAAAAGGCCCTTTTATGCTGGGAATAGAAAAACCATACTCTCTTAATTTTTAAAAGATATTATTTATTTATTTGAGAGAGAGAGAGAAAGCATGAGCAGGGGGAGGGATAGAGGGAAAAGCAGACTCCCCACTGAGCTGGAAGTCTGATCACGCCCAGGACCCCCAGATCGTGACTTGAGCTGAAGGCAGATGCTTAACCAACTGAGCCACCCAGGTGCCTCGAAAAACCATGCTCTTGATTCATAGCCCAAGAGTACTCGCCAAATAGAGTGGCTCCTCCCAAGAACCCTGTGACCATGCCATTATCTCACAGGCAAATGATTGGTCTGCTACTGACTGGACAAGGCGACCAGGCATCAGACAGCTTGCACCTAACGGAACATAAAGGTTATGTGGGCCAAATTTGTGACCATAGCTTCCACCAGGCTGGATTGGAAGATGCACTATGCATGACCTTAGCACTAGGACTATCACAATTCCAAGCTAATCTTCCATATCTAAAACAATGATAGACAAGATCTGTGTTCCATTGGTATGAGCAACTGATGTCTCTTTTTCTTCCATCAATAGATTTAGAAGATGTCAATGGCAAGTGGAGGCCCTTGATAAATACACAATTAAGGCCTTACATGATTCTGAAGATAGCATTATGTTATTAAACACTAAAGTAACTCATGTGTAAGTAATTCTATAAAATAAAATGGCATTAGGATGTCTTAGCAGCGGCACAAGGAGGAACATGTGCCATTATTACACTGGAATGTTGTGTCTATCTTCCAGATGACAACAAAAATATAACAGAATTACTGATATGAGTAATCAAATTGGTGCTCTTAAAGTTCCTACATTGGCCACTTAATGACTGGTTACATTCCTGGTTAGAAAGTGGACTGTGGTCCACGCTGAAGGATCTTCTCATTGCTCTTCTTATTTTCATTATAACATTAATACTAATATGTTGTCCCTTTCACTTTGTTCTCTCCTATTGTCCGGATACATGCAAACAGTTCCTGACTCCTTCACCCAGTGACAGATGATTCTTACTATTCGAAACAAATTTATTCCAATGTTCACTCCGGGCTCTATAGGAATGGCCTCTGTAATTTATTTTAGAGACAGATAGTGACCATTTTCAGTCCATAGCTAGGGACATCTCTATGACTCCTGTCAGCTTAAAGAAGTTATAGAAGATGAGCCTTTCACCCTTCAACAACTTTAAAGATTTAAGGACCAAGAATTGGTCAGGGGAGAAATGATGAGGGATAGGAGGAGAAAAATGTTCACCTTTAGCCCAGTAGATTGACCTATAGCCTGTATAGTCTTGATAAGGATCAAATGTGTGCTGGTTGCTACATTCTAAAAGTGTCTCATGACTGCCTATACATCTCATCAATAGTTAATAGCGGGCTGAGTGATAAGCACCAGAAAATCTTGGAAAAGTAGTTTTAGGAATAGAAATTTGCAGAAAACATTTATGATCTAATCTTTCTTGCACGTCTCCTCCCCCTTGAGCACTAAGCATATAACTGGCTTCATACAAGGTCCTGTCCTTGTGCTACTTAAATAAACTTAACTAAGTTGTACCATACAATGTCTCAGGAATGCTTTCTTGGCCTTTGGATTCCACAGTCCTGCAACAGTACATTTGTTACAAGTGACGAATCTACACTGACACATCATAATCGCCCAAAATCCATAGTTACTATCACTGGTTTACTTTTTTTTTTTTTTTTTTAAGAGAATAGGGGCACCTGGGTGACTCAGATGGTTAGGTGTCCGTCTTCCACTCAGGTAATGATCTCAGGGTTCTGGGATCAAGCCTGCTTCTCCCTCTCTCTGCCTGCTTCTGCCTACTTGTGCTCTGTCAAATAAATAAATAATCTTAACAACAACAAAAAATAATTTTTATTTAGGTACAGTGCATTTATTGTTATGGAAAGATACCCATATTATTTTGACAAGAAATTTAAAATCTATTAGGATGAATCCGATATTTAAATAGAAAATGTATAAGCATAATAAAGCTGAAATGGCTCTATACCACCACGTAACAGTAGAAATCCTAAGATATTGCCAGAATCCATACATCATAAACAAACTTTTCAGTAACTGAATTGGCGAAGACATCTGAAATTGAGTACTCACTGATATTACCTTGTGTTTTTTTTTTTTTTTTCTACAATTTACTGCATAAGACCCTAATACCTGAGGGTACTGGCAATACAAGTATACCAACGCTCGTTTTTTAAAATTTGTTTTTAAGATTTTACCTATTTGACAGCAACAGCGTGAGAGAGCTAGAGAGCTCACACGAGAGAGCACGCGAGCACACAAGTAGGGGGAATGGAAGAGGGAGAAGCAGGCTTCCAGCTGAGCAGGGAGCCCCATGCAGTGCTCAATTCCAGAACCCCAGGATTAATCCCAGACCCCAGAATCATGACCTGAGCCAAAGGCAGATGCTTAACGCTTAACGACTGAGGCTCGCAGGGGCCCCCAAGGCTCAGTTTTATCTAGCACAGCGTTAATTGACTTTTCAGTATAGTTAAGAGATGGAAACTGTGGTTAAGAAATCTTGAAATACAGGGTCAGTGGGTTAAAGCCTCTGCCTTCGGCTGAGGTCATGATCCCAGAGTCCTGGGATCGAGCCCCACATCGGGCTCTCTGCTCGGCAGGGAGCCTGCTTCTCTTCCTCTCTCTGCCTGGCTCTCTGCCTGGTTGTGATCTCTCTGTGTGTCAAATAAGTAAATAAAATCTTAAAAAAAAAAAAAAGAAATCTTGAAATACAGCTAGATAAAGCTTCTCAAGAAAAAAGGGAACCCTGACTAGTAAACTGCATGTTTTCTGATTCTAGGGGTTTAAGAAGGTGAAATAGGGCGAAGAGATTGAATCAGAAATCAGGTATTCTGAGCAACAGTGGTCATCTCTCGGCGATAATTGCACGAGGTTGGGAAACGGAGGGGGTGGGGAAGAGGAGAGAGACAGTTATAAAGGAGTCCTAAGGTGCCACTGGCTGTCACACAGTAAGTTCTCTTTAAGATAACTGTAATCAGAGGCCCCCTCCCCCTACACTGAGTTAGGTATTCAGATAGGTCCAGATGTTCAGATTTCGTGAACCAAAGGAAACTCGGAGTCGGAGGAGGACGGAGCTTGCCCGCTGGGTCGCGTGTGCCCTCGGGCCGGTGATCTCCAGCTGCAGAAAACCTGTGAAGTAACAATGGGAGACGCCGCACTTTAAAGTCTAGAATCAGAACGTGCCAGATTGGCTCCAAATGAAAAACAGTGTTAGTCAGCTGCCGCCAGGCTCCACCTCTCCCGGGGCGGTGGACCACGTCCCACTTCCTCAGGAGGTGGGCCAGCCTACCACCGCGCTTCCAGAAGCACCCGCACACACTGAAGCGCCTCCTGCCGCGTGCCTCGGAAGCTTCCGAGAGGCGGGCCGGCGCCTAGTGCGCAGGTGCGGGGAGCTGGCCCGGGGCTTCGAGCCAGGCCCTAGCAGTTACGCGCCCGCCTCCGCAAGCGCTGCCGGCCGTTTACTTTTGAAAGGCTGCCCCGCGCTCTTTCCCATTGGCGGACGCTACGCAGTTGAACGTTGCGGGGAGACTGCGCTTGCGTTCTGAGGCTCCGCGAGGCCCCGCCCCGTCTGGGCACCTCAAATCCCTCAGGGCGGAGGAGGGCGGGGACGCCAAGCATCTCGGGGACGCGGAGCGTGGAGGCCGTGGAGCAGGTTGGTCTCAAACTTCCCGCGGTGAGTCTAAGAAGTGTCTTGGAGGGGTCCGTCTTCTTTGTCTGTAAGCACAGGCTGGTGTACTGGGTGTGTTTGGGGAAAGTCTAGGGGCTTGGTGATGGAGAGCGTCGGCACGGGTTCCTGCATTTACTCTCTCGCCCCAGAAGAGGAGGTTGCAGAGCCTCGTTTTCCTCCCTCGGGTGCGGAGCTGAGTTTCTGTGAGGGAGCAGGCCGCGTGTGGTGGTGGGGGTGAGAAGAGCGGGACTCCACAGACCTGGTCTGCCTCGCGTGGTTTCGGGCGGGGGGCGCGAAGGCGGTGGAAGTGCATTGGGAGGGAGGCTCGGGAAGATTTGCCCTAAACCTTGGAGAAAGGGAGGGTACGGTTATGTTGCGGCCCTTTGTGAGAGGTTCTCATGAGACTTAATAGTGGGTGTAATTATGCCCATTTTACAGGTGTGAAACCTCATTTCTGAGAGGCATTAGGAAAAACTGACCCAGGGCGCCACAACATTTAAATGGCAGAACTGAGACATGTACAGACAGACGTAATGATGGGGATAACCTAAATCAGTATTTATAATATTAGGCTGGCAAGATCTTTCGTTCCCATGGATCTTTCTTGTTTTCAAGTTGACTTGAAGAAGTCTCAAATGCGCATGAATGTTTGCTCCGTCATCATCATTGTTGGCTAACATTTTCAAGTGCTCATAAGATACTTGACGCTACAAAAAGAGGTCCTTTGTGACCATTTATTTGGTCACAGGATTGTTGAAATTTTCAGTGTACAAGTGATACCTCTCCTGCACCACCAACTGTTGATATTTCTCACATTTTTATAAAAACACAATGAGGCTTAGGGGAGATAAACTTCGAGGAGTGAAAGGAGTGAAATAACCTTTCCTGTTCTTTGAGAATGCAAACCTAAAATATTAAGGTAAAATTATTTTAATTTTAGAACACGAATAAAAGAAACTGAGTAAGTTGGAGAAGATAAAGTATATTCAGTCGCTAATCCAGAAGATCAGCAAAGTAGGTAAGCTCTGAAAGATTAAGTGAATACAAAATTCTCAGTAAATTTTTTTGCGTGTATGATTTAAAGTGGAAGTTGAGATTTTTAAATCTTCTGAAAAAGACATGTTGGTGTATAAAATTCAAGCCATCTAGGAGGAGCATAAAGTGAAAACAGCTCCCTCATCTGACCTGTACCTTAAAGTTAGTCACTTTTGTGTACCCTTTCAGAAGTTTTACAGGGATTTGTGTACATCTAAACAAACAAATGGTATCATTTTATACGTACAGATCTGCAGGTTGCATTTATTCCTTACCTGGATATAAAAGCTATGCATTAACATACTGATTTGTCTTTTTTTTTTTTTTTTTTTTTTTTTGATGACTACGTAGCTAACCTTTGAAGTAACGTACAATAATTTAGTTGGGGAAGGTGAAAATTTTGATTTTAGGTCATGTTAATTTTAACATTGCCTTTCAGCAAACATTGCTGAATATACTTTCACTGTGAAAAGTGCTGCGGAAAAAGCAATGAAAATCCGAATTTCTCATTTCAGTTCTTGGTTAAATCCCATAAGTAGTTTCTTTTTTAGTTTGGGAAAATAGGTTGATGTCAAATGCAAGAACAGTGCAAATGGGCAGAGTTAAAGTCATATCTGACCATAGGATTTTTTTTTTTTTTAAATTTGAAAGGGTTATGGTGACCCATTATTTTTGTATATTTAGATGTACAAATGTATTTTTAAAATTTTGCCCTATGTATATAGATGACACAAATGTAGTATTTCTGAAGTAATCGTGAATTGCATAAAATGTGCCTTGTATCAGTTAGGGCCACAAAGATGTGAGACCCAATCAGAATTTTCCCAGACTTATAGCTGACTCACACTATAAGTTCTGGAGCAAGTCACTTAAACTCTATAATGTGGTAAACATAATTTTCTTCAGAGGTTGTTAAATATAATGGAATTTTTATTACTATTCATGTTTAGAGATGAAAGAGGCATTGTTAGTGAATTAAAACTTAAAAAATCATTTACACATACTGTGTAAGAGAATGGATACTATTTTTTTGTACTGTTTAATTCTCCATAATCTCTTTCTACTGACCATTCACACATCATGGAGGCTCTGTAGGAAATCCACTTTTTGGAGAATGCATTAAAAGTTTAGAAATTCAGAAGTGTTTTTGACACTTAAACACAAGAATTTTGTGAAATAATTTATAAGTAGATGGTTTAGCCTCAATTTCTTTCTTTCTTTTTTTTTTTTCCAAAGATTTTATGTGTTTATTTGACAGGCAGAGATCAGAAGTAGGCAGAGAGGCAGGCAGAGAGAGGGGAAAGCAGGCTCCCTGCAGAGCAGAGAGCCCAGTGTGTGGCTCAATCCCAGGACCCTGGGATCATGACCTGAGCTGAAGGCAGAGGCTTTAACCTACTGAGCCACCCAGGTGCCCTAAGCCTCAATTTCTGAAAAGATTTATTTTTATATTCATTTCTTGGTGACTTTTATTTTTTAATTTTTTAGAAAAGATTTTATTTATTTGAGAGAGAGAGAAAAAATTTACCATTATAAGCAGTAAGTGTACAGTGGAGTGTCATTAAGTTCATTCACGTTGTGCAACTGTCAGCACCCATCTGTCTCCAGAACTTTTTCCATCTTCCCAGACTAGAACTAAACGATAACTCTCCATCTCCTCTTCCTTTAGCCCCATTTCACTTTGTCTTTGTGGAGTGCTTACTAGTTTTTATATTATGTGCACTTACCACATCTATTGCAATTAAAGTTTTTCCTCCATTGACCTGAGTAATTTTCAGTTATTAAATGAACTTACATTTCTGGGAAGAATCTCATTTTGATCATTGTACTCTGGATTTGGTTTTGCTAATAGTATGTTCAGGATTTTTATATCGGTATCCATTTTTGAAATTAGTCTATTTTAGTTTTTACTAGGTTTTGGAATCATGTTATACTATTTTCAAAATAATTTGCAAACTCTTTATCTTTGTATTCTAGAACAGTTGAACAAGAAATTGCCTCCTAAAAATTTGAAAGAACTCCCCCAGAGAAGCTTGTCCCTTCTTTTTTTCAGAATAGTGCTTTTCCAATTTGTGAATTTCTCTCATATTTTGCTTTATATATTCTCTGGTCGGTTTGGTATTTGAACTGATATAGAGAATAATTCATTTTTGAATGAATATAGTATATATTCCAAATATAGTAGCATAGAATTATGCAAGGTATTCTGATTTTGGATTTTTCTATATTTGGTTTATTTCCTTTTTCCAATGCTGACTTTGTATATTTGTTGTTTCTTCCTTTCGTCTCTTGATGGGTTAGGGTATTAATTGCTGCATAATAAATTATCCCAATATTTAGCAGCTTAAAAGAACAAATACTAAAATACAATTTCTGTGGGCCAGGAATTTAGAAGCAGCTTAGCTGAGTGCCTCCAGCCCAGCGTCTCTCTCATGAGGTTGCAGTCAAGTTGTTGACTGAGGCTGCAGTCATTGCAGGATTTCACTGGACCTCAAGTATCTTGCTAGTAAGCCCACTTATGTAGCCATCAGCAGACTTCCAGTTTTTAGGGGGCTATTAGACTGAGGGCTGTAGTCCTAGGTCATAATAAGTGGACCTTGGTCTGCTCACAACATGGCATCTCCCCTCCCTCAGTGACAGTGATCTAAGAGAGATGAAGAGAGCCAGGTCATTCCTGATGGAAACCATGGTCTTATTACAAAACCTTGAAAGTATTATCTTGTCGCTTCTGCTGTATTCTCTTAGAAGGGGGTCCCCTGGGTGGCTCAGTCCATTAAACATCTTCCCTCGGCTCAGGTCATGATCCCCGGGTCCTGGGATTGAGCCCCGCATTGGGACCCTGCTGAGTGGGGAGTCTCCTTCTCCCTCTCCTGGTCCCTTTGCTTGTGCTCTCTCCCTCTCTCAAATAAATAAATAAATAAATAAATCAGATCTTAAAAAGAAGAGAGTCACTAGGTCCAATCTACACTCAAGGGAAAGGGATTACAAAAGGACATGAGTACTAGAAGTGGAGGTCATTGGGGGGCCATCTTGGAGGCTGCCTATTCCAGATAGCTAGTGGCTTATTTATTTAAAGAGACAGCTCTTGGGTTTATCAATACCAGCAATTTTGTTAATTCATTGTTTTCTTCATTTATTTTATTTTTCTTCTGCTTTTCCTAGGTCGGTTTTCCTTTTTTTCTCTTTCCCTTTAGATGAATCCATTTTATATTCCTTTTGTTTGGTAATAAAAGTATATAGCTTCAGCTCTGCCCTGTACAATTCTTTTTTTAAACCCTATAGATTTTCCTAAGTATTTTTGTCTCACATGAATAAAGTACATCTTGGCTGGGTACAGAATTCCTGGGTCATATCCTTTTCCTTCTAGACCCTGTGGACCTTGCTATATGATCTCTTAGCTTTCCTTGTTGCTTTGGAGATGTTCTGGTTATGTGTTGCCCTGTAACAAATACCTGAAGGCTTGGCTGGCTGCGTGTTCATGATGACTTTTTCACTCACATGTCTGGTACTTCATTGCTTCTCTACTTTTCCTCTCTTGCCAGCCAAGTAGCCTGGACTTTGTTTTACATAGTGATTCATGGTTCTGGGACAGTAACTTGCTAGGCTAATTAAGGACTGTACCCAGAACGGTCATAGCATCACTTGTACTTTATATCCTGTTGATCAAAGCAGTCACGTGGCCTGCCCAGGTTTTTTGTGGGGAGAAGAGATTTCATCTTTTGTTGGGGGAGTACCACTGAAGCCACATTGTGGGGAGTGTGCGTGGGAGATAATGGTTGTGGCCATTTTTGGAAATTATAATTTACCAAAATTCTCTTCTTAACAACTGAGCCGCCAGCCTAGTGCCCCTAAGATTTCGTTCTTAAACACTGTTTCCTTCCTTTATTCCCTCCAGCCAGTATAATTGTAATTTTCTTAGTTTGGGCTGTTATAACAAAAATACCATGAACTTAAGTGGCTTAAACAACAGATTTCTCGTAGTTCTGGAGGCTGGGAAGTCCAAGATCAGGATGCCAGCATGGCTGGGTTCTGGTAAGAGTTCCCTTCCTGGGGCACCTGGGTGGCTCAGTTGTTAAGTGTCTGCCTTCAGCTCACGTCATGATTCCAGGGTCCTGGGACTGAGCCCTGAGCCCTGCATCGGGCTCCCTGCTCTGCAGGAAGCCTGCTTCTCCCTCTCCCACTTCCCCCAACCCTGGCTTGTGTTCCCTCTATTGCTATCTGTTAAATAAATCTTTAAAAACAAACAAATGCTCCCTTCCTGGGTTGCAGATGGCCCTCTTAATGCTGCATTCCTTATGTGGTGGAGAGGTGAAGAGAGGGAGCGAGCCATCCTGTCTCCTCTAAGGGCACTAATTGGTTCGTGAGGGCTCTGCCCTTATGACCTCATCTCCTAAAGGCTCTACTTACTAATACCATCTCATTAACAGCTAGGATCTCAACATGAATTTTAGGGGGACACAGGCATTCAGTCCATAAGTCATGTTTTTTGGTAAAGTCAATATTTAATATTACACTAATATGATAAGAGAGCCATATATTTCCTCTCATTTCATCGTTCTATCACTTTTCCCGAACTTTAGTTTTGTCATCATCTCTTAATATGTTCAGACACTTCTTGAAATATTGTCAGTTCTATTTCTCAAAGACATTCCTTTCAGATCTTCTTTTCCCAGACTACTTGTTCTCTAGGCTTGCTGCACAGTTGTCCTGGATTTAATTTCACCATTAACCCGGTGAGAATTCTTGCTTTTCTTTTCCAAAATTTATTCTTGGTATAGAATTTTAGGTTGGAAGTCATTTTTTCCTGGAACATTGAGGGCATTGCTTCAGTGCCTTCTGTTTTCTAGTGTTGTTATGTACATACAACATGGCTAAATCCAAGATACTCATCCTTGAAAATAAACATAGGTAAAGTTTTGCCCTTTTTTGTCCCCCTCAAATGTCTGACCTGGATGTAGAAAACTTCTGGGGCATGAAATTTCATGCTGGTTTCTGAAGAACTAGCTTCTAAGCATGATAGCGACCTATACTTTCTGATTCTCAGGCAATAACCAGAGTCAGAAAGTTGCTGGCCTTACAGAGTTTTCGGCTAGGCTTGCTTCTGTTAAACAGTTCTGACTGGTCATAAATGTATTGCCTAAAATCAGTCTTGAATAGCTCAGCAAGAAGAGGGTCGTCCAAGAGTAGGATTTTATTTCTGTATCTTTAGGTTATCTACAAATTTCTTTTTTAAAGATTTATTTATTTATTTGTCAGAGAGAGAGAAAGAGAGCATAAGCAGGCAGAGTGGCAGGCAGAGGCAGAAAGAGAAGCAGGCTTCCCGTTGAGCAAGGAGCCCAATGCGGGACTTGATCCCAACACCCTGGGATTATGACCTGAGCCAAAGGCAGCGACTTAACTGACTGAGCCACCCAGCCATCCCAGTTATCTGCAAACTTCTAATTACATTTTATTAAAAATGTTTATATACTTTGAAAGTTAACTTTTGAGACCATATTTGCTTTTTACTTTATATGAGCCCAAGAGATGGCATTTTCTTTCAATATTGTTGTAAATATCTTCGTTGTAAATATCTTCTTTGTAAACAAAGTTGAGCTCTTGGGGGGGTCCCTAAATGGATTCTCAGGGAAAAATGTTTTCTAGAGTTTTGTCAAATATGACTTTCTAGAGGGAAAGGTTTGATTCTGTTTTAGGCCAATTTTGGCACTTTTAAACATTAAATAGCTCTAATATTAAGTCTAAGTTGAATATATGTCCACTGCTCAAAGTTATTTTTTCACGGCAAAGTGCTGTGTTTTTTTTTTTTTTTTTTTTTTTTTTAAGATTTTATTTATTTGACAGAGGTCACAAGTAGGCAGAGAGGCAGGCAGAGAGAAAGGAGAAAGCAGGCTCCCTGCTGAGCAGAGAGCCTGATGCGGGGCTCGATCCCAGGACCCTGGGATCAGGACCTGAGCTGAAGGCAGAGGCTTAACCCACTGAGCCACCCAGGTGCCCCATAAAGTGCTGTTTTGTTTTTTCCTTCCTTATGAATTCTGACATCACTAAAATCCTCTGAGAAACATGTTTGTTTTTCATGGGTGGCTTTGTGTGATTATAGAGCTCTCTGTATAGGGGAAAGTCAAGAAATCTTCCCAGCATGCATTCTCTTGCACATATCTGCAGTGAATGTCATCATCTGAACTGTTGCCCAGTTACTTTAGTTTCCTGGAATGCTTCACAGTTCAAGCTTAGTATCTGTTTGATGTCTTGCCTCATTAGGGTTCTGAATATTGTCAATCTGGTGCTCGCTTTGGCAGCACATATACTGAATATTGTCAATCTGAATGGAATATTTTTTGATAGATTCTCCTGTTACAGCTTTTCTGAAACAAAAGTAGAGATTTTGCTGTTTAAAAAACAAAAAACTAAGATCTGATATTAATGTTGTTTTTTTTTTTTTTTTTTTAAGATTTTATTTATTCATTTGACAGAGATCACAGGTAGGCAGAGAGGTAGGTAGAGAGAGAGGAGGAAGCAGGCTCCCCACGGAGCAGAGAGCCCAGTGCAGGACTCGATCCCATGGTCCCGGGATCATGACCTGAGCCGAAGGCAGAGGCTTTAACCCACTGAGCCACCCAGGCACCTCTTAACATTGGTTTCTTAAGGGGTAGTGTTTATTCAATCAGTGAGTGAATCCCTACTGTGTGTTTAGTGAATACATGTAGTGAATGCTTAAAGTTCTGTTTAGACACAACTCCTGCCCTTACTATAGGCTTACATCCTCTAATATATAGGGAAATTTTACAAAATTCTCTTAACTTCAGTTAAGTGCTGTAAATTGGCAGTACAGCATTCAGTGAGATAAGAGACCTTATCTGGGGAGGAGGCAGAGCCCAATTTGAGACTTGAATAAGAGTTTGATTTTGAAAATGTGAAGGAGCATAGAGCCAGAAAGTCTAAAGAGGTTTTTAATAGTTAATAAAAGTACACAATTATTTGTAGATATCTTCTCAAACTTTTCATGTTAAAAGTTAGTTTTATAGAGGATGATTTGGTAACCTTTATATTTTACATGAATGGGACTTGGGTTTTTTGTTTTGTTCTCTGTTTCTCTAAGTGATGGTGTAATTTGATTTTTCTCTACCAGGGCTAAGTAATTCTTGAAGATTGTGGCTTGCATTGAGGATAGGTACAAACTAAGACCATAAGATGAGGTAGGGTACAAAACTGTCAGGTTTTTATTGTTGGAAATGTCAAAAATATTTGCCAAGAGGTCAAATTATTATTGCTGGGTTTCTTTCATTAAGGAAAAGAGGACTAATGATGTTCTTTACCACTAACGCTCTACTGGTCAGTAATTCATAGTTAAGCCCAATTAATAGTTCATCTTTAAAACTGGTTTTTATTGGAAGGACTAATTAAAAAATGTTTTTCCCTTCCAAATTAAAAGTATTGCTTTGCAGTAGTAAACTCTGCTGATTCTGGACTTTAAGCATACTAGTATTTCAATTAAAAAAGCTAAGAAATTTATAGTAACTGTTCGTAGAGAAATTTAATACCTTGCCTTAGGAACTATGGTTGAGCCAATTGGGAATATGAATTCTTTTTTTTTATTTTAAAGATTTTATTTATTTATTTGACAGACGGAGATCACAAGTAGGCAGAGAGGCAGGCAGAGAGAGAGAAGGAAGCAGGCTCCCTGCTGAGCAGAGAGCCCGATGTCGGGCTTAATCCCAGGGCCCCGGGATCATGACCTGAGCCGAAGGCAGAGGCTTTAACCTTCTGAGCCACCCAGGTGCCCTGGGAATATGAATTCTTTTGAATTAATAATATAACTTTGCTAATCACAGTTTGTTATTTAGTAGGAATGTTTGATCTTGCCTATTTTTGCATAATTAAAAAAAATTCATGGGACACCTGGGTGCTTCAGTCAGTTGAGCGTGTGTATTCAACTCAGGTCATGATCCTGAGGTCCTGGGATCGAGTCCCACATCGGGCTCCTTGACCAGTAGGGAGCCTGCTTCTCCCTCTGCCTGCCTTTCCTCCTGCTTGTGCATGTGCATGCTCTCTCTCTGGCGAGTAAATAAAATCTTAAAAAAAAAAAAAAATCCCAACTTATTTTTAACTACAAATGATGTATATTCATTAGTTACATGTGCACAGCAGTTTCAGCAACACTATTTATGTTATGCTCACAGAATTTTAGCTACCATGTCACTATACTGAGCTGTTAAAATACCACTGACTGTATTTCCCAATCGTTGTGCCTTATCCCATAACTGGAAGCCGGAACCTTCCTATCCCCTTTACCCGTTTCACCATCCCCACCCACCCTCTGCCCCACAACCACTTTTGTTCTCTGTATTTATGGTCTGTTTTGGTGTTTTTGTTTGCACATTTATTTTTTTAAAGACTTAATTTATTTAGAATGGGAGCGAGAGCACGAGCTGGGAGAGGGGCAAAAGAAGAGGGAGAGAATCTTAAGCAAACTCTGCACAGAGCAAGGAGCCCCATATGGGACTCAGTCCCACAACCCTGAGATCATGACCTGAGCTGAAACCAAGAGTTGGACACTCAACCAACCGAGACAGCTAGGTGCCTCTGCTCATTTGTTTAGATTCCACATATACGGTATTAGTCTTTCTTCTGCTTAGCATAGTACCCTCCAGGTCCATCCATGTTATTGGAGATGACAAGATCTCATTTTTCTATGGCTGATTACTCCATTGTGTCTGTATATTTATCATACACACACACATACACATACACACCAGATCTCATCTGTTCATTTTTGAAGGATACTTGTTACTGCCTCCATATCTTGGCTATTGCAGTGAACACAGGGTGCATACCTCTTTTGGAATTAGTGTTATCTTTATTGGATAAATATCTAGTAGTGCAATTACTGGGTTATATGGTATTTCGATTTTTAGTTTTTTTGAGGAACCTCCATACTGTTTTCCAGTGTTTGCACCAATTCACACTCCACCAACAGTGCAGGGTTCCCTTTTTTCCCACATCCTTGCCAACACTTATTTTTCTTGTCTGATACTATCCATTCTGACAAACCTAAGGTGGTGTCTCATGGTTTTGATGTGCATTTCCCTGATGATCAATGATGAGCATTGTGTCATGTCTGTTGGTCATCTGTATGTCTTTGGAAAACTGTTTATTCAGGTCCTCTGCCCATTTTTGGGTGTTAGGTTGTATAGGTTCCTTATATATTTTGGATATTAACCCCTTATCAGGTATCATTTACAAATAACCACTCATTGCCTTTTCATTTGCTGGGCAGAAACTTTCAATTTTGGTGTAGTTCTAATTTACTTTTGCTTGTTTTCCTTGCTTAAGGAGACATATCTAGAAAAATGTTGCTAAGGCCAATGCCCCAGAGATTATTTTCTATGTTTTCTTTATGGAGTTCTCAGGTTTTACATTTTGGACTTTAATCCAGTTTGAATTTATTTTTAAGTATGGTGTAAAGAAATTGGTCCAGCTTGTCTTTAACATAGAGCTGTTAATTTTTCCCAGCATCATTAAAGTGATTATCTTTTCCTCATTGTATATTCTTGTCTTTGTCAGAGATTGCCCATGTACATGAGTTTATTTCTGAGCTATCCTGTTCATTGATCTATGTTTTTGTACTAGTACCATACTGGTTTTTTTTTTTTTTTTTTTTTTTTTAAAGATTTTATTTATTTATTTGACAGAGAGAGAGATCACAAGTAGGCAGAGAGGCAGGCAGAGAGAGAGGAGGAAGTAGGCTCCCCGCCGAGCAGAGAGCCCCATGCGGGGCTCAATCCCAGGACCCTGAGATCATGACCTGAGCCGAAGGCAGAGGCTTAACCCACTGAGCCACCCAGGCGCCCCAGTACCATACTGTTTTGATGACTGCAGCTTTGTAGTGTAGTTTGAAATCTGGGATTGTGGTACCTCCCACTTTGTTGTTCTTTATCAAGATTTGTTTTGGCTATTCAGTGTCTTTTAGGCATATTCCAGTTCTATGAGAAATACTTCCTGGTATTTTGATAAGAGATTACTGTGAATCTATAGATTGCTTTAGGTAGTATAGACATTTTGACAGTGTTCTTCCAATCCAGACTATGGCATATTTTTCAACCTGTTTATGTTGTCTTCAGTTTCTTCCATCAGTGTTGAATAGTTTTCAGAGTACAGGTCTTTCACCTTCTTGATTTCTTCCTAGGTATTTTATTTTGGTAAATGTAGTTGTTAATTTCTCCCTGCTACTGTTGAATGTATAGAGATGCAACAGATTAATTTGTATACTGCAACTTGATTGACTCATTTACTCTAACAGTTTGTTGGTGGTTTTTAGGGTTTTCTGTATAAAGTTTCTTGTCATCTGCGAATAGTGACAGTTTTACCTTTTCTTTTTTTTAACCAACATAGATGCCTTTTCTTTTTTCTTGTCTGCTGTGGCTAGAACTTCCAGTTCTTGTGCATAGTTTAGATTTTAGTGCTTAGAATGTAAGAAGTTGCACAGGTTATCAGTGAGTAGACTTCAACAGAACACTGAATTTTACTTTTGCATAGAAGCAAACTTAAATAACTTTAATTTGAAATATTTACTACAAATTAGAATTGTTTAGCGTGATTTTAGTCCCAAAGTAAGATCTTAAAAATGACGTCTATATATTAGGAATTGTATTACTTAGAACACTGCATTTAAAAATCTTAAACATATTAATTTTTTTAAAAATGACAAGCACAGTATATTAATAGTTTTGAGGTTAACACCTAAAACTTTATATGGTATGTACAACTGTTTTGTTACATGGAGGCTTAAAATTTTTTTTTCTTGACAGGAAATGCACAATTTTGAGGACGAGTTAACTTGTCCCATTTGTTATAGTATTTTTGAAGATCCTCGTGTACTACCGTGCTCTCATACATTTTGTAGAAATTGCTTGGAAAACGTTCTTCAGGCATCTGGGAACTTTTATATATGGAGACCTTTACGAATTCCACTCAAGTGCCCCAATTGCAGAAGTATTATTGAAATTGCTCCAACTGGTATTGAATCTTTACCTGTTAATTTTGCATTAAGGGCTATTATTGAAAAGTATCAACAAGAAGACCATCCAGATATTGTCACCTGTCCTGAACATTACAGACAACCATTAAATGTTTACTGTCTCCTAGATAAAAAACTAGTGTGTGGTCATTGCCTTACCATAGGTCAACATCATGGTCATCCCATAGATGATCTTCAAAGTGCTTATCTGAAAGAAAAGGACACACCTCAAAAACTACTTGAACAGTTAACCGACACACACTGGACAGATCTTACTCATCTTATTGAAAAGCTGGAAGAACAGAAATCTCATTCAGAAAAAATGGTCCAAAGTGATAAGGAAGTTGTTCTCCAGTATTTTAAGGAGCTTAGTGATGTATTAGAACAGAAAAAAAAAATGTTCCTAGCTGCTCTCTGTGATGTTAGCAATCTGATTAATCAAGAATATACTCCACAAATTGAAAGAATGAAAGAAATAAGAGAGCAGCAACTTGAATTGATGACACTGACAACATCTTTACAGGAGGAGTCTCCACTTAAATTTCTTGAAAAAGTTGATGATATCCGCCAACATGTGCAGATTTTGAAACAAAGACCACTTCCTGAGGTCCAACCTGTTGAAATTTATCCTCGAGTAAGCCAAATACTGAAAGAAGATTGGAGCAGAACAGAAATTGGACAAATTAAGAAACTTCTCATTCCTGAAATGAAAATTTCTTCAAAGAGGATGCCATGTTCCTGGCCTGATAAAGATGAGAAAGAAGTTGAATTTTTTAAGATTTTAAACATTGTTATAGTTACTTTAATTTCAGTGATACTGATGTTGATCCTCTTTTTTAACCAACACATAATAACCTTCTTAAATGAAATCACTTCAATATGTTTTTCTGAAGTTTCTTTATCTCTTTACCAAAGTTTATCTAACAATCTGCATGATTTAAAGAATATGCTGTGTCACACTTTATATTTACTGAAGGAATTCATGTGGAAAATAGTTTCTCGTTGAAAATTCAAATCTGAATTGTTTAAATAGGCTTACTCTGTACAGCAGACTAATAGCCATTGCTAAAGGGAGATATAGGGTAGGATGGACAAATAGCAAAGTAAACTATCAGATTTACAGCAAATATCGAAATATGTTAAACCATCCATGCTGCTTAGATGGAAATTTGTCAGTTAGAAGTGATACATAAGGTGTCTTAACCAGAACATCTAGTTTACTTGATTTAATATATTATCCCATTTTATTTGCTTGAGGTTGACTTTATCGTTGTGGCATTGAAATACTCCTGTACCAATACTGTCTTTTAGCTTTTTTTTTTTGTCTCTTAGCATTCTATTACTGCAGTGGATAGTGTTGCAGTTATGTATAAATAGTTTTTAGATCAAAAGATAGCAAAATCCTTAAAGCGTATAGGCCTTTATTTTGATGTGGCTTAAAGCCTTTGGCCAAATAAGGATGTTGAGTAGAGGTATAAAATTCAAGTAGCAAAGTCTAAAAGTGATAAGGGATTGTTTACATTAAGGGTATTTTTGATCAAATATATCTGATTACCTGATAACATTAATGTATTTTAAGATAGACTTAAGAGCCCTAGAATGTTTATCAACACTCATTCCTGACAAAGCTATGGCTTTTGGAAATACATTGTTAGGGAACAAGCAGGGACCTTTTTCAAATAATGGTCTTATTTTATTCTGTGGTTTGTGTAAATTAACGTTTTGGTTAGTGCTTTAGTCTTGCCAGTCAAATCTGTTCTTGGATTAAAAACTCAAAACATGTTATTAGCATTGTATATTGTTGATAACTTCCATCATTAGATTTAGGTGGGATCATGTTAACTCTGTCTTAAAAAAATGGTCTTTTCTGCTATTTGCTAATGCTATTATTGAAGTACCAATAATTTAACTTTCTTAAATTTTGTTTAAATGGGAGCCCGTGTGGCTATTTAGTCAAATCCCTTTGATTTAGTTCCCTTGTTAACAGGGACTGGGAATTGTGGCGCTTGTGGTAGGACTTTTGGCTTGCCCCTTTTGTTCATGGAAACGTTAAGTAAAAGGTCATTTTCCAGAAATTCCAAATTGGCTGTTGCTCTTAGATCCATTCCCTAGGAGCCCTATCTAGTTCAGACTTTCAGGTCATTTTGGGGAATGCTCCTGGTCCTATACTACATATAAATTTTAATGAGTTAATATGGCTGTAGTTCTAAAATGTTCCTAATGTCTTATCTGCTGAGAATATCAACACAAAGATGGCTGGCTATATTAAGTCAAATATATGACCAGAATCAGAATATATATGTAGCACAATTAACAGTCATGTAGGCAAAGAACACTTGGAGGTTATTAATAGTGGTGGTGGTGGGGAGCTAAATATTAAGGTATTGAAATATAAATACAACATAGTAACTTAGATTGAAGTTGGTTGGTCACAATACAAAAATGCCTCACTTTTTGAATACACGTATTAGTAAGCACTGAAATTTCTAGCTGTTTGTGTCAAGCACTTCATGTCAGGTTTCTGAAGTGTAGGTATTATCTTCTGACTTTTTGTAGATAAGGAAACACAACCAGAAGTGATTTGCCTAAGGCCATAAAGCCAGCATAAGGGAGACAGTATATTTTTAGTTTCTGCTGTTATGCTACCAAAACCTTAAGCCAAGATTTTTATTCAGTTAGGACTAATTTATGTCTAAGAATCTATTTATATAGCTGAAGATTGGAACCATCGACTTATTAACACATTTTAGGTTTGACATTACGCTTTGTTAAGTTGCTGGTTCTTAAACAAAACTATGAATTTTATGTAGTGTGCGTGAATATAGTCAATACAAATAACTGATTAATACATGCTGTTCTGTTTTGTAATTCTTACCAGGAGGATGAAACTGTAAAAGTATATAATCTTGAAATATTTCTAAGTTTTATGTATAACAAAATATATTTTAATAAACTTATTTTGCTATTTTATGTGCATTGAGTGGCTTTATAAGGCGCTCAAACTCTGGGGTAGTAGCTTTGGAATTTTCATATGGGTAATGGGAATTATCTAAACTGTTTTTTTAAGACAAAATGTTGTAGAGCTTCATACTAGAGTATTACGTTCCATTAATCACTATTTTCACCAATGAAAACACTTGATTATATTCTTTTTACTTTTCCCTTATATCCAGATTTAAAACAAATGACCACATTAGAGTTTCACATCTTGCTTTATTTAAGTCCATGCTCATGTATTTACATTTTTAATGACACAAACCATCTTTGTTGGATCTTTTTAGTACCTAAACAATGGCTGATTATTGAGCTAATAACTTTTAAATTCCTTAGCATCAATATCCCAAAATCAAATAGCTAGGGCAAAGACTGGACTCAATACCAGAATTCCTCTTGAAAACCAAGTGGTTGCCAACTTCAGTTACAGTGTAACACCAAGCTAATGCAGAAAGAAAAAGCCCTGGCAGATGGATAGGCAAACAATTTCCATTTATACTAAGAAAGTTAATCCCTACATCATTTTTTTTTTAAAAAGATTTTATTTGACAGAGACAGATCACAGGTAGGCAGACAGAGAGAGGAGGAAGCAGGCTCTCCGAGGAGCAGAGAGCCAGATGTGGGGCTCGATCCCAGGACCCTGGGATCATGACCTGAGCCAAAGGCAGAGGCTTTAACCTACTGAGCCACCCAGGCACCCCCATCATTTTTTTTTTAAATGAAGCAATAATGGGTATTTATTTCTTTTTCACTGATGAGTAACTTATTCATGTTCAGATACTGCCTGTTTGCTGGCTGGCCCTCTTTCAAGTTTTAAACACACTGAGTTAGAAAAGCATATAAAATATTTAATTTTCATCTTGCAGAATTCAGAACTGTTTAAAAAAAATGTTCCCATTGTTCGAGTAATAAATACAGTGACTGTCTAAACTGTTATAGTAAATTAAATAGAATACCTTAAGAATTTATTCGTTAGTAGTTGGCAGGCTTTTCCACTGTAGATTAGAGATCCATGATGGTATGCTGCATCTTAACATGATGTAGTTTAGAACTTACTGTTCATGAACTAACATACTTTTAAACTCTGTTGGTAGTAACTTTGGACTAAGGGCAAATCATCTAGCACTCCCAAGCACCTCATTTTCTCCAAAGCCTGCTACTTACAAAACTGTCAGATTCTTAGTCTCCTAGAAGCAGGTATATAGAATATTTTTTTAAATATTTTATTTATTTGACAGAGAGAGAGGTCACAAGTAGGCAGAGAGGCAGGCAGAGAGAGAGGGAGAAACAGGCTCCCCACTGAGCAGAGAGCCTGATGCGGGGCTCGATCCCAGGACCCTGAGATCATGATCCGAGCCGAAGGCAGAGACTTAAAACCACCGAGCCACCCAGGCGCCCCAGGTATATAGAATATTTTTTAAAAGATTTTGAGAGACCGAGAACACAAGCAGGGGAGAGGCAGAGGGAGAAGCAGACTCCTTGCTGAGTGAGCAGAACCTGATACAGGGCTCAATCCTAGGGTCCTGGGATAATGATCCAAGCCAAAGGCAGATACTTAACCAAGTGAGCCACTCAGGTGTCCCTAGAATACTTTATTAGACTATTTAACCTATCTCTTAGTAGCATAAAATAGAAACCAGTTAGTTATATGATCCAGTTCAGGAATATGTATTTTACATAATTTATAGTCCTTTACAAATAGAAAATCAATACAATATGCTGAATCTACTGATTCAATTTAAGGAATCCTGGCTATAAATAAATTCAACAAAGTCCTTTAGATGCGATTTGTTTTGGGTTTACTGCAACACTTTTTGTTATATTGTATGTCTTGTAAATTCCAATAAGTCGGTCTGAAATCTCAAACATGTTATTTCGAAGAGAAATTATTATGAACTGAGCATTTTTTGTTTGTTCCTAAAGAGAGAAAAAAAAATAGAATTATTAGTAACAAGTAAATCATAACAAACATCTAACTTGAAATGCTTTTGCTGGGCAATAAATTCATTAGTTTGATAATTAAGATGAGCAGAAATGATAGCATGGGTAATTTATGACACAGCATTTGAGAGGAATTTGGGTATTTTGGGATGCATGGTTGCCTAGAAGCTTCTAGTGGAGGGGAAAAAAAAAATCTAAGGAAACCAGGGATTCTCGTTGGGTTTCTGCTACTAATTTACATTACTTGTCCAAATTAGAAATATTTAGTTCAAATAAAGGACTTGGTCTCTCAGATACCACAGGACACAGTGTTAAGAGTATAGGGGAGGGGCGCCTGCGTGGCTCAGTGGGTTAAGTCTCTGCCTTCAGATCAGGTCATGATCCCAGGGTCCTGGGATCGAGCCCCACATTGTGCTCTCTGCTCAGCAGGGAGCCTGTTTCCCTTCCTCTCTCTGCCTGCCTCTCTGCCTACTTGTGATCTCTCTCTCTGTCAAATAAATAAAAAAAATCTTAAAAAAAAAAAAAAGTACAGGGGAAAAGCTCAAAAGAAGTCAGTCAATAGAAAACCTCTAACTGATTACTTACATATATATAAAATGCGACAATGGACACATTTTTAAAATCAAGGGCCGCATCAATCTCATCCATGAAGTACAGAGGAGTAGGTTTGTAGTGGTGAAGAGCAAATACTAAAGCCAATGAACTAAGTGTTTTCTCTCCTCCTGAAAGATTGAAGATCTTCTTCCAACTTTTCTTAGGTGGTCGAACACTGTATTAAGAAAATCTCTTATTAGATAACTTGCAAAGCTAAAGAATTCATGATTTGTTTTAAAACTGGCTTCTACTATCTTTCTGGGGATCTCTAATTTGCTTTTCACAGACTTAAACTTTTTTGAGGTTATTTTGTAAAAACATTATTGGAGAACGAACACATAAGAATACCTACCAAAACTGTAAGATTTAAACAGCAAGACAGTAAACTAACTTCTTGCTGTTCTTCTGTTTCCAGTGCATTTTTTTGCTTTGCAATTTTAAATCCTAATGTTAAAGTGAAATGGCTCAAAAATTTAAAAGATGAACTAGACAAATATTGTGTAAAATTAAGTATTTGCTGCTTGCCCAGAATTTATGTTGTAAGTTGCCAATATGTAAACAAATTAGTGCTCACCATCTAACAAAACAAGCTGGAGATCTAAACGACACATCCCACCCTTAAAAAATACTGACAGTGTGGAGAATATGTAGAGATATGTAACAAGAGGATCCAAAACTCAGTATAATTACAAACCTGAACATGATTCCTTCAGAGAAAGGATCCAAGCTATCTACAAGCTCCAGTTCAGCATCACCTCCCAAAGTTAGCATTTGGTAATTTTCCTTTAATTTATTTGTTATTATATAAAAACCTGCCATGAATTCATTAAGTCTTTGTTTCCGAAGATCTTCATATGCCTGTCTAAACTGATCTCTTTCACAAGTAATTTTGTCCAATTCTGCTACCCGCTGTAAATATAATTCTTCCTATGAAAAAAATATCATGAGAAAAACATCTATTCAGTTACTCTTCTGAAATGAGAGTTAAAACTGCTAATTATACAAATTAAAATTCACAATTTAGGCTAAGGACTAAGGAATTTCTGACTAAGTCATTAACAGTTTATTTATACCTTCTTTTTATACTCTGCAATGGCACCAAGGTTTGGTTTCATTTCATGACACTGGGCTTCTAAAAGTGCAATTTGATTTGTTATAGAATCTGGGTTCTTGATTGCTTCAAGATCCTCTGGGGTTAAAACTGCAATCTCTTCAAGAGGACTGTCTTCTATGGGATGCAATGATATTTTTGAAATCTAAAAG
Organism: Meles meles; assembly: GCF_922984935.1. NCBI lineage: Eukaryota > Metazoa > Chordata > Mammalia > Carnivora > Mustelidae > Meles > Meles meles. The sequence continues at coordinate 77,035,366 of NC_060069.1, forward strand.
TTCAATTTAGATGAGTGTTAGCGAAGGCACAGAACTGTAATTGTTTTAAAAAAAATCACTATATGACAAATTACTTATCTACTAAATATATACTAAGGATTTATGGCTAATTTCTGTAGCAATTATTTTTCAAAGGACAAGAAGAAAAATATTACAGTGTTCCAAAATGTTCATGTAGCCTTTTGTTAAATCTCTGAATCAGCCCCAGGGTGAAAATAATGACTAGTGGAACCATTACACAGATTTTTCTATATATAGAAATTACTATATATTGTTCATTACATGCCCTGTAAACCTAAGAAATTATCATCTCTGGGGATTAAGAATCACAACATCCCAAAAATACAAAATAGAAATAAGAAACACAACTCTTCCATAAAGGATCTTTTAAAGTGACATTTAACTAAATGGTAACCATCTTACCTCTTTTTGCCAATATTTTATTTTCGAATTATGTTCAGCAATGTGACCATCTATTTGTTCAAGTTTCAATTTAATACTAAGTGCATCTTTTTGAAGAGCATGTTCATTTTCTTGAATTATTTTTAGTTCTTGAAGTAGATTACGATGTTCTTTTTGGATCTCTGGTAAGGACCCCTAAAAAATAAGAATAACTACTATGGATAATGACCTTCCCAAATGGAAGGAAAGAACAGGTATTTTTACATTACAGAGATGAAGAAATTAGCATTAGCAATCTCTCCCTATACCCCTTCCATTTTAAAAGTTTATTTATGGAAAAGTTATAATACTCCTCTATTTTTTATTGTACAAATGTTAATTATAGCTACAGAAGTTTTAAGCTATTGAGTCTTTACTACGTCAAGGTACTGATGTCATATTGCCAAATCTTTAAATTGCTTCCAATACCATTCACTCCCATCTCCAAGTCTTACCTCTGCAGCATCTGTGTTCTTTACGACCTCTGCTGCTTTGTCCTCAAGACTTTTTAGTTCTGCTGTTAAATCATCTACTTCTTTCTCAGTGTCTTTTATTTCTTTCTCTGTGCGAAAGACGGAGTCTTGTGCTTTTTTAAGATTTCTAAACAAGCAAAATGATGCATTAAAAATGTGCTAACAGGGGATTTGTTATCCTGCTTTTGAGAGTTTACCAGAAAACTTCATGACACTGAGAGATTTTACTATCACAGATTTTAAAATTTATGATTTCTGGACCATCCTTGATATGGTTTTTATGTTATACATACACTTCTGGGATAGTGTATGTTTTATTAAACTGAGTATAAATTAATGAAACCTAAATGATGAAGCAAAGTTGTCCATTGTATTATTATATTCCTGTCATTTTCTTATCTGATTGGAGATCCTTAAATCTCTACACCCATGAAGTTATACCTTCAAATAGATAATACCTTCCAGTTAGGGCAACGTGTGTTTCCCAAGGAGGGGAACAGGACATTTTTCCCCCTTAATAAAAGTTACTTCTACTTTGACCAAGTTTAGACAAACTTCTGCTCCTAAGAAACAAATGGTTTATTAGTGCTTTATCTACCTTTGAGCCAAAGACACTGGAGTAATTTAACGAGGTAAAATTGTAACAAATTGATTATTAAGATAAAAAAGTTATTTACATTTTAACATTTTATAAACATATTTAAGCTTTAGTTATCTAGAAACACCAATACTCTAAAAATTGATTTAAAAACAAGACCTATGACTGGTTAAGACAGTGGAGTAATGCAATTAACTAAAAACTAAGTTACCAAGACAATTTTGCTAATTCTCCTAGATCTGGATCTATTTAATAACAACCTAGCTACTCCATGCCAGAGAAATAAAATAGATTTTTAGGTTCACACAAGTGGGGAGTTACAGAACTGTACTTTGCCAAGGCATATACCTGTTCACCACTTAAAAGACACACACACACCTCCAATGGTCATCATAAGTGTTTATAGGTTTCCCTTTACTAAAATCCTATTAGATAAAAACATGTTATATAGGGTTAATAAGTAATAGCATGCTTTCCATGCTTTTCCAACATGGAAGCAGGAAGAAGACTGGTTAGGGTTAACATACATACTCTACCTGTCAGCAGTCTTGATTGCTACTTGGGCTTTAGTAATAGCAGAAGCACATTCATCTAATTGCTTATTTATTTTATCAAGTTTGTCTTGTTGGGCCTTGAGTTTATGGTTATTGATTTCTACGATAATATTGTGTAATCTTTTAACCTCAGCTTCTACTTTTCCAGCTCTCTCAGCCACGTCGTCATATTCTGAAATAAAAAGAAGAGCTCAATTCATGTTTCTAGGTTCACACACTATCACTTACTAGATGTAAATTTCATCAGTCATATGACTTAACCTGATGCATGCAAAATAAATTTTAGACATTTGGGGAAAAGTGTATCTCAAATAAATCAGAACACACTATGTCAACAAATGGTATTGTAACCACACATGGTTAAATTCTCTGGCTTAGCCATAGCATAAGCCACTCATTTCTTTCTTACTTTTTATTTATTTATTTAATTTAACAGAGATCACAAGTAGGCAGGGAGGCGGGGGGGGGGGGGGGTGAGCAGGCTTTCCGCTGAGCAGAGAGCCGGACGCGGGGCTCGATCCCAGGACCCTGGGATTACGACCTGAGCCGAAGGCACAGGCTTTAACCCACTGAGCCACCCAGGCACCCCAAGCCACTCATTTCTTAATGGCTTCATGCACTCAGGCTCTTTTCAAAAATCTTTGCAAGTTTTTCTTAGGTACTTCCTTGATTATTGTTCTCAATGATTTCTACCCTCGGACTATGTGCCTATTAACTTGCCTGTGGTAAAACCACCACCACCACCACCACAAAAAACTATGGTTATTTTATTTTGTTAACTTAAAGTTCTCCCTCACATGTTACAACAAAGTAAAGGAGACAGGGTAACTGGCACTTTTCTCTGTGGCACAGAAAACTAAAAGTTACATTTCCCAGATTCCCTCCTATCTAGGTTTCAGACATAATTTGGAAGGCATACATGATGAACAGGACGTGTTTCTACTGGCAAGCAGGCATAGAGAAATTTGCATTTTCTCGGTGGCATTAGAAGTTCTGGTATGCAGTCGAAAGCTCTGTGAGTATTGTCAGGCAGTAGCACTAACGTGGACAGTGGAAATTACAGTAAGCACAACGGGCTTCTGTTGTTGGTAGTTGCAGGATCACCATAGTTTGAGAGCAGACTTTCTGTGTAAGAGGCAGTATAGATCATTTGATGGTTCTTTAGAATAGCTCTAGAAATGATTCTTCATTGTTCAACCTAAAATTTCCTTTAGTTATCCCAATGATTCTGTAAACAATCTAATGCTCTCTTAAACAAATGCATGCACTATATAAATTCCAATTACACTAGCCAAAGTTGATTCTATTCTCCATTTTTTTTTTCTAAGAGAGCATGCTCATATATATGGTGGGGTTGGAGGAAGGCCACAGGGCAACAGTAGAGCAGTGGCAGAGGGACAGAATCTCAAGCAGTTTCCACACCCAGCACAGAGCCTGACGCAGGGCTCAACCCTAACATCATGACTTGAGCCAAAATCAAGAGTTGGATGTTTAACTAACTGAGCCACTCCAGCGCCCATCATACATGAATTCTAATCACTATACAATATAAGAAGAATGAAAGGTGACAAAAAGGTGAAGAGTTCAAGCTACTAAGAATACTTACAGAGGCGCCTGGGTGGCTCAGTTGGTTGAGCTTCTACCTTCAGCTCAGGTCATGATCCCAGGGTGTGGGGATCCAGCCCAGTGTTGGGCTCCCTACTCAGCAGGGAGCTGGCTTCTCCCACTCCCTTTGCCCACAGCCCCCCTACTTGTGCTTGCTCTCTCGCAAATAAAATCTTAAAAAAAAACCCCCAAAAACTTGCATCTAGAAAGGCAAACAGTGAGCTAACTTATAGAAAGAGAGTCCCATAAAGCTTCTACAGGAGGTATATATGGGCATTTGGCAGAGGAGGAAGTAGGATTTACTGAGAACAGGATTGGATGAGGATTTAATGACTGCTTCTCCTTCACTGTCTCTTCTCTGCTCGATACGTTGGAATTCCAACAAGTCTCCAAATCTTACAATTTTACCATTTCCATGTTTTTGTTCTACATTGCCAGAGAATTCTTTCAATCTATTTTTTTAAGCTTGAAAGCAAGCAAGTGGGGGAGGGGCAAAGGGACAAGTAGAGAGAGAATCCTGAGCAGACTCCATGTCCAGCAGGGAGCTTGATCTCATGACCTGAGCCAAAATCAAGAGTTGGATGCTTAAGTGAGCCATCCAGGTACCCCTCAGCCCATCTATTGAATTTAATTCCAACACTCATTTTTTTACATTTCTGAAGTCACCAGTTGGCTCCTAAAACAGTAACTTCTGCCTTTTTTGGTCTTCTGTATCCCCCTTTTATCCTAAGGATATTAAATATACACATTTAAAAGTTCTATATTGCCAACACTAGTAATCCCCCTAGTACTCTATTGAATTATTTTGCTTACAGTGTCAATATTCTCTTAAGTCAAAATTCCATTAGGCTGTCAGTGTGCTCTGCTCACTAGCTTCAATGGGGGCTGGCACCATAATTTATACTTGGGGGATGGGTCAGTATGTCCCTGCAAAGGTTCCAAATTTTAAAACATTTTCTTCCTAGTTTTCAAGTTATCTACTATGCACTTCTTTCTTCTTCTTTTTTTTAAAAAAGAAGTGTGGTAGTAGTGGGGCACCTGGGTGGCTCAATGGGTTAAAGCCTCTGCCTTTGGCTCAGGTTGTGATCTCAGGGTCCTGGGATCAAGCCCCGCATTGGGCTCTCTGCTCAGCAGGGAGCCTGCTTCTCCCTCTCTCCGCTTGCCTCTCTGCCTACTTGGGATCTCTCTGTCAAATAAATAAATAAAATCTTAAAAAAAAAAAAAATCTACAGTAGCATGTCTATTAGAAGTAGGAGGAAAAAAACTGGCATATATAATCCATAATTTTGAAGTCATTATTCTATAACCACCTTGCTCTCTTTATTCTCTAGACATTACTTTTAAAATTTTAAATTAATGTAAAATGAAATATTTAATTTTAAAGATATGCTTGCAGAAATGGGTCCTTTAGAATAAACATTAACACAATCTATTGATAATATCCAGGATTTCCATGAGAAGAGCTATATATGTATATAAGGCCCTTAATAAAGTCAAGGCTTCCTTTTCAAATAAGAATGAAATACAGATTCTCTGTGAAAGTGTTGTTATAAATGACACATATACATTTTTGGTCTTTCAACTGACAATTACGTACCAAGAAAGCAATAAAAAAATACTGTGGTATTTGTGGGGAAAGAAGAGCGTGGGTTAAGTTAACGTGTCCACAATAAGAAAATATAGATCCAAAAGAAATGCAAGGAAAAAAACAAACCCTGGTCACATAATGCCACTTCCCTGTCCATCACTCTCCAGTGGCTATTTTTCTTGGAGACCTGGCCTATAATGCCCTATATTATCTGGATTCTTCCTTTACTTTAGCCACTCTGGCTTCCTTGTGTTCCAAGATACTCCCCATACTTTTGCCTCAGGACCATTGTACTTACTCCTCTATGATCTTAGAATGCTTTTTCCAAGTATCACATGGTTAGCACTCATACTTCTGTTCGGTCTCTGCTCAAGTATCTCTAATAGAGGTCCATCTAACCATTGTGTCTGATTCCCATCCCCTGTCCTGTTAACTCCTGTTTTTTTTTTAATATTTTATTTATTTATTTGACAGATCACAAGTAGGCAGAGAGGCAGGCAGAGAGAAAGGAGGAAGCAGACTCCCTGCAGAGCAGAGAGCCCGATGCGGGGCTCGATCCCAGGACCCTGAGATCATGACCTGAGCCGAAGGCAGCAGCTTAATCCACTGAGCCACCCAGGCGCCTTAACTCCTATTTTATTATCACTTAGCACCACCCAATATAAAATGTAGTATGTTTAGCTTCCTCTCTGATGTGTGAGGTTCTTAAATAGAAGGGCTTCATTTTGTTCAATGCTCAATCACCAGCACCTTAAACAAACCTGGCCATGTCCAGTACCAGATGCTGAGTGAATATCTTAATATTAAAAATTCACACAAAAATAAAAAAGTTAATATGAGTAACTGCTGAATATTCAATGTGCACGTGCATAGTGGACATGTCTACTTAACATATTTTACTTCTTTTTCTTTTGGAAGAAAATTGTCATATTTGGAAGAAAACTGTCACTATTTGTCCTCCTGGGCTCACAAACGGAACCATAACAGGGGTCTTTCTTGAAGATGTGACAAAAGGCTTACAGTGTTTGCTAGAGACGCTAGCTAAAATATTTTAAGTCAGGAAGGGGTCTGTCATCATAACCCATCATGCTTTCCTCCCATAAGATGCACATCTATGTTTGATTGAAGCAAATATGGAAAGGGAAGCAGGGCTGCTGAAGTACATAATCAGTGAATTTCAATTTCAAAGACAATTCTGGCTGTAAGCCCATGAATTCCCTTTCGTAATTTATGAGATTGGTGGTACACTTACAGGTACACAAGAAAAAAACATGTTTTCTAAGTTTTCAAAGACTATTTTTCTTCATGTGTGTACCACTTATTTCCTGCATGCTTTTGTTTAAATGATACCGTTTCCTAAATCTATAAAATAACTATCTTGGAGGGTAATTGTTAGAGATCATGAAAGATTATAAATAAAGAAGGGAGAGAGTACTTTAGGTCTGGTAATCAACTAGAATTTCTATGTGAGGCCTTTAGGGGAGACAATCCAATTGGAGGAGAGGATTGGAGGCTATTCTGAGGCTGCTTTTAGAAACCATATGAAGCCAAGAAAAAGGGGCATCTGGGTGGCTCAGTGGGTTAAAGCCTCTGCCTTCGGCTCAGGTCATGATCCCAGGGTTCTGGGATCGAGCCCCACATCGGGCTCTCTGCTTGGCAGGGAGCCTGCCTGCTTCCTTCCTCTTTCTCTGCCTGCCTCTATGCCTACTTGTGACCTCTGTCAAATAAATAAATAAAATCTTAAAAAAAAAAAAAAAAAAAAAAAAAGGGTATATCATCTCTATTAAAGAATGCCATGGGGCAGGGCACCTGGGTGAATGACCAGCTCTTGGTTTCCACTTAGGCCTCTGGCTCCAAACTCAGAGAGGAGTTTGCTTACAGATTCTCTCTCCATCTCCCTCCCGCCCTCAGCCCCTGCTCGCGCTCTCTCTAAAATAAATTAATCTTAAAAAAAAAAAAAAAAAAAAAAAAAAAAGAATGCCATGGGGTTTAGTAGGAACACAGAAGTCTCCCAAAGCCATCTCATTGTACTCCCTTGGAAATCTAGAAGAACTGCTTGCAGGAAAAGGCACTAGGAAAACGTAGAGGTGCTAAGCAGAGGGGCATCTTGATCCAAGATACAGAGACCATGAGAGGAGAGTAATAACCTGGAAATGGGAATGATAGGAAAGAGGCAGTTAAAAGTCAGCTTTGGGGACACCTGGGTGTCTCAGTGGGTTAAGCGTTTGCCTTCAGCTCAGGTCATGATCCCAGGGTTCTGGCTTTGAATCCCGCATGGGGCTCTTTGCTCAGCAGGGAGAGCCTGCTTCTCCCTACCCTCACCCCTCACCCTCCGGCTCATGCTCGCTCTCTTTCTCTCTCTGGGCCAAATATATTAAGATTAAGAGCATGGGTTCTGGAATCAGACTGCCTTGGTCCTCAATTCCTCTATCACCACATGCTGTATGACCTTAGGCAAATTATATAAATGATTCTGGGGTGCCTAGGTGGGTCACTTGGTTAAGTGACTGCCGTCAGCTCAGGTTATGATCCTGGAGTCCCACATCAGGCTCCCTGCTTGGCAGGGAGTCTGCTTCTCCCTCTGACCCTCCCTCTTCTCACGCTTGCGTGCTCTCTCAAATAAATAAACCAACCATAAGCCATTCTGTGCTTAAGTTTTCTTATCAAATGAAGTGCTTAATAGTACTTAGTTTATAACCTTTTAAGAACAAAATAACAGAAACCATGAAACAGAGATGTAACTTGCACAGAAGTATGTGACTGCTATTTTTAGTCTATAAACTGCTACATTAAACACTTCAAACATTAAAAGCTTATTTTTAACAATCTCAAAAAAAAAAAAAAAAAAAAAGCACGTATGAGCAAGCATATATCTTTAAACATACCTGTTTTGAAAACACTAACATTTTCTTCTAGTAATTTCTGCTTTTTTTTGTCAGGGGCTGTAGCAAGTACATTAGCTTCAAGTTCCTTAACTTGGACATTCAAATATTCTTCTTGCTCTGATAAACGCTACAGAAACGTTTTAACATTATGTCAATATTTTAACTAATAACATTTGCCTTAAACACTTTAAAAGAAATAAAGACACTTAAAATCTTTAAGAAAATACTATCAGTAAAAGGGCAGAAAACATGAACAATTAGTATAAAACATGAAAATGGCAAACAGAAAATTTGTAATTCATCGCAAAAATGAGTTAAAATGCCATTTTTTGGGGTGCAGATTAGCAAATTTAAAATATACTGAAGACTACACCTAGTGTTCAGACTTGGAAAAACAATTACCTGCACGTTACTAAAAGTAAAGGAATCAGAACCATCTTTTTGAGAACAATTTTACATTATACAATAATGCCTGAAACACTGTACCCATAGTGGGTAATAATTTTAGGAATCTAACCTAATAATTGGATGACTGTATAAAGATATACCTAAAAAGGGTTATTTATTTATTTTGAAGATTTTAAGTAATCTCTAGATCCAACCTGGGGCTTGAACTCACAACCCTGAGATCAAGAGTCGCAGGCTCCGGGGTGCCTGGGTGGCTCAGTGGGTTAAGCCGCTGCCTTCGGCTCAGGTCATGATCTCAGGGTCTTGAGATCGAGTCCCGCATCCGGCTCTCTGCTCAGTGGCGAGCCTGCTTCCCCCCCCCCCCCCCCCGCCTGCCTCTCTGTCTACTTGTGATCTCTGTCAAATAAAAAAATTAATTAAAAAAAATACCTAAAAAAAAAAAAAGAGTCTCAGGCTCCACTGACCAAACCAGCCAGGTGCACCTGACAAGGGCATTTTAACCAAAGCAATATTCATGACATGGAAAAGCATTTATCAAATTGTGATACAAACAAAAAGTTCAAATGCAGCTGTAAACAAAGTAAATTTACACTGGTTTGGAAAGAAAACCACAGTTTACTATGAAAAGTTAGTATGACTCATTAAAAATCTATGCATATATCCATATCTACCATAAACAAACACAAACACAAAGACTAAACATTTATATTAAAAAGTTGAAGGATATACATAAAAATTAAGGGTGATAATCTGGTTATTTTCTGCAAACCATTTTTTTTTTTTTTTTAAATAGTGGGTATGCACTGCTTTTCATAATTAAGAAGCACTCTTCTTTGAAAAGAGAATGAACATAAAGGCTCACATAGATGTTAAAGGAAGACTCCATTAAGTATAAATGGAAGTCAAGAATAGCTGTGGTTAGAGCAAAACTGCAACAGGGCATTTATCCATTAGTACTAAGGGAAATGAAATCAAGACACAAGATTTCCATCTAGAGACCCAATCTCCTCCCTTATATTCTAAAATTATAAGCAAACAACGAAATGCTTCTGCCAAATGTTACTGAATTCCAACAGTTTTAGCTAATACTGACAAAAGAGTACCTGGATGCTTGCAGTAAATTTTTCTAGTGTATTCCTCATTTCTTGTTCATTATGCCTTAACTTAACTACTGCTTCTTCCAGTTGCACTTTTTGCTCCTGGATTTGCACTGCTTTTTGAGAGTCTCTCTGCAACTGTGATTCCATCCTATTTACCTACAAAGAATACCAGAGAATAAGTTAACTCCAAGAGTCATTTCAGATTAGCAGCCAAATCAACCAACGAATGAAGAAAACTGAAACTTGTGATTTTTAAAGACGAGAATAAAACCAAAAATCCAGTTCCATTTCACAATCCTAAAGCTTAGGAGATGGTCAAACTGATTTCTGCATCACATTTTAAGTGCTATATAGTTACCTATTACACCAAGAAAATTTTTAAGTGGAAGCATAGCAACTATTTCAAAATATGAAAAAAAACAAAAACCAAACAAATAAAACACACAGAAAACCCAAGATACACATTTTTGGAAAAAGTTCGGTATCTAGGACATTGAAGTATATGTTTTTAAGGAATAGAAAGTATAGTGTTCCCAGGGGATGATGGAACATGGAAGTTTTTTCTAGACATTTTAACATTCTCATATACTTCTGGTCATGTTAAAATATTCTGAAATAAAATTTGAAAATATGTATCAGAAGTCTTTGCTATACTTAAATTTTTTTGAAATAGAAAAAACAATTACATACTGCAACAATAATTATATGTGGAAAAACATTAAATGTCAAATGATGAGTGGTTAAATTATGAAATATCCATATGATCCAAATGTAATACTAGGAAGATACATATGTGGAGCATATATTTTCTAATTAACATGTTTTATTTTTAGAGCTTTAGAGGGTTTTACATTTTAAAAAATTCCCACAGCTTATGTCATTTATACAAAATTCAATCTGTTAATTTAAAATTTGAGTACGCTTAGGCTGAATTTTTTATAGTATGTATACTACATATCAAGCTTAAAAGGTCTGACTATAATTTTATATATGCTGACCTCTTCTTCTGAGATTTCAACAACAACTGATGAACCCATCCTTCCTTTCATCACTTTGCTTCCACCACCAGTCATTGTACCTATAGAACAGAAGTCAGACTTAGTTGTCTCCCCCAATGAGATTAAATAAACTCAATGCCAGGAAAAAAATGATTATTACCTGACTGTTCTATGATTTGCCCCTGTAATGTCACCACTCTCCATCTTCTATCTTTTTGATATGCTACTCTTGTGGCTTGGTCTAAATTGTCAGCAACTAAGGTATCCCGTAAAGCAAAGTAAAAAGCCTGGCGAATTTTCTCATCTTTTACTTTTACTAAATCAAATAACCGAGGAGTATTTTCAGGAGTTTGAATTTTGGTCATTTTATTTGCCCACACTGTCATCTAAAAGTTAAAAAAAAAAAAAAAAAGTATTATTTCAGGTATCATTTCAGTAAATAATATACATACATGTGTATCAGGTAAGATCATGTACACAAGGTTCTGAATATCTGCATAACTGAGTATTATTCTACTATTATTGGAAAAGAGTTACTGTAAAATTCTATTCACAGATGATATATATAAAATCCTATGGAATACACATACATGAAACTATTAAACCTAGTACTTCAGCAAATCAATATACAAGTTAATTGTATTTCTATAACCAGTAATGAATAACCTAAAAATGAGATTAAAAAATTCCATTTATAAGGTCATATTAAACAAGAGAGAAAACCTCCAAAACAGGAATTTAACAAAAGAAACAAAGAAAAACTGTATAGTAAAGGCTATAAAGTATTATGGTGTAGATTCAGACCTAAAAAAATAGAAGACACCCCCAGTTTCTAGACTGTTAAGGTTTAAAATTAAGACGGCAATACTACACAAATTGATCTACAGATTCAATGCAACCTGCATCAAAATCCCAGTTACCTTCTCCTCCCCCACCCTGAAACTGACCAGCTGATCTTAAAATTCATATGGAAATTACAGGGACTCAGAATAGCCAAAATAATCTTGATATCAAAGAACAAAATTCGGGGTGCCTGGGAGGCTCAGTCGGTTAAGCATCCGACTCTTGATCTCAGGGTTGTGAATTCCAGCCTCGCACTGGGCTCCACGCTGGAGGTGGAGCCTACTTAAGAAAGAAACAAAGGAACAAAATTAGAGGACTCCTGATTTCAAACTTTTTTACAAAACTATAGTAATTAAGACACAGTGTGGTCCTAATGCAAGGACAGATATACAGATAAATGAAGAGTCCAAAAATAAACCCTTACATTTATGGTCAGTAGATTTTTGACAAGGATGTCAATGGGGAAAGAATAGTCTTTCCAGCAAATGGTGCTGGAACAACCGGACATCCACATACAAAAGTAGAGTTAGACCCTTGAACACGTATTATAAAATTAACATGGATTAAAAACCTAAATGTAAAAACTAAAGCTACAAAACTCACAGAAGAAAACAGAAGGTCAATCACCATGCCCTTGGATTATGACACACAAAACACAAGAAACCATATTAAAAATTTATCAAAATTTAAAAAAATTATGCTGCAGAGGAAACCATCAAGAAAGTAAAAACAACCTACAGAATGGGAGAAAACCTTTGCAAATCATACATCTGACAAGAGATTTGGACCCAAAATACAGAAAAAAGACTTACAACTTGGTAAGACAAATATACCAGTGAACAAATGAGCAAAGGATTTGAATAGTTCTCCAAAGACGATAAATAAGCAAATGAAAAAATATTCAACATTAAGCAATCAGGAAATGCAAATCAAAACCACAAAGAGAGGGGTGACTGGGTGGCGCAGTCAGTTAAGTGTTCAATTCTTGATCTTAGTTCAGGTTTTGATCTCTGAGTTGGGAGTTCAAGCCCCATGTTTGGGTTTCACACAGGGTATGGAGACTATTAAATAAACTGAAAGCTTTTTACATTATGGGTAGGACATGGTACAGCAGCAGTGGGAAAATTTGTCAGTTCCCCAAATAGTTAAAACAGTTAACAAATAACCCAGCAATTCTAATCCTAGGTATTAACCAAAGAGAGCTAAAAACATGGGTCTGCACAAAAATCTGCATATGAATGTTCATTGCAGCATTATCCATACAGCCAAAACATGAAAAAAAAACCACAAATGTTCATCACTGATGAATGGATAAACAAAAGGTGGCAAGTCACAGAACAGAACAGCTTGGCAATAAAAAGGAATGAATGTTGATGTATCCTACAACATGGATAAATTTTGAAAACCTAAACTAAACCACACACAAAAACCTATATATTGAATGATTCCATTTATACAAAACGCCCAGAACAGGTAAATAAAAAAGCAGATTGTAAGTTGTGGGGGGTAGGTAACTATGAATGAGTAGATTTTTTTTTGGAGAGAGGAAAATATTCTGGAATTAGTGGTCATGGTTTAACAACCTTATAAGTACACGAAAACCCACTGAACTCTATACTTTAAAATGGTAAATTTTATGATATGTGAATTTTATCTCCATAAAAAGTTTTTGGTTTTGTTTTTCTTTAAAGTAGTTATTGACAATGGAAGTTAAAAAGAGCTTCCAGTCACTCTAATATTGGAATATATATTCCTTTAGGGGAGGCATTACAAGGTTTTTTCCTATAACCATATGTCCCTAGGACCTAAAATAATCCTCAAAACACATCAGGTGTTCACTAAATAACTATAAAGAAGAAAACTAGGGTTCAAAAATCAAAAAGTAGTTTTCACTTTAAAATTATATTAAGGTAATTATAGGTAGCTTATTAGAATACCCACCTTATCCAAACCTATAAAGGTTGCAACTCCAATATTTTGTCTTTTAAGGAAGTTCACACAGTCCTGGGCTGTATCAATAGAATCAACAACAATGTAGTCTAATGCATGACAACAGGAGGAAATAGCAACATCGTATTTTTCATCAATTGCTCCTAAATCCCCCTAATAATTAAGAGGAAGAGAAAAAAAATCAATGCATAATCAGTAAGAAAGGCACAGGATCATTTCATTACAATTTCTACAGACCTTTCATTACTTTTACTTGAAAAACTACTTATGCATGGTATAAATAATATAAAAAGGGCATGCAATGAAAAATGTGTTCTTCTCAACCTTCTCCTTCTGCAAAACCAATTATGACTAGTTTTTAATATATCTTCAAAAAAATTTAGATATGCAGAATTTGAATTTTTAATGAACACAAATGCAAAAAACTTTGTTGCATGAAAATAATGTGAAGATTTAAAAATCTTTCAACCTTAAAAAAAGTACTACGGCATAAGCAAAATAAATTCTAAAATAACAAAATTTTTAATTATTGAAGGCCAGCTAAGGTTATTTAAGTCCTAATGAAACACATTTGCCTACATATCTATTAATCAGCCATTAAGCAGCATCCACAGACTAGATTTTTCCATGAGAGCAAAATAGAATCACATTATCTCCCAAGAAAATAAGGTGGAAGTCACCTGACATAAAGATATGGAAGTAACCATGCTGGGTAATTTTCATTTGCCCTTATGAATCATTCTTTTTCTGCTTCCTTCTCTGGAAGGTTGACTCAGAAACTGTACTAATTGGTACCCTTAGTTCTCCAGCTTTAGAGAATGTGAGGTATCAGCTCGAGATGGCATGGTAGAGATGAATGGGGCTGAAATATTTCCCCATTTCCCTCCTGCCAGCCTCTAGCTATGACTATAGTTCCCTTTCCTCTTCAAGTTCGGGGGCAGTAATGGTCTCCACTACTGCTAGTCTTGGGTTTCTATATTACCCCTCGTTGATTTCCCTACATTCTAGCCACCAACAACCTTCAGTATAATGGTATAAAACACAAAATTTATTAAATTCTTGTTTTTATAAAAAGAATGAAGTGTTTTTGTTAAATTTCCTTATCACAACCACCTAGTTTTTTTCTTGGTAAGAAAATGATAGTTATCTGAAACTAAAAAAGAAAACTTACTTTTAATCCATACCCATAACCCATACCACAAAGAATTTTATCAAGCCTGAAGAGCAAAGTGTTTGAAAATCAATGTCTTTTAAAACTAAAATAAATGTTATTTCATGTACAATAAGTTAGTATTACAGTTCTTTAAGTCAAAGGAAGAAAATTATTTACAATGTCTTTCTTAAGAAAAATGTATAGTCATTTCCAAAAAAATCTACTTTACCAATCTTCCATATATTCCTGGAATCCTGCCAGATTTTTTTTCTTGAATTATTGCGTCAAGGACTTTCCCCCTACTTCGATTCATTGCTAAGGAACTCTTTGCTTCTTCAACTTTTTGAAAAAGATCACGAACCAAACTTTTTAATTTTATTTCTTCTTGTGTAAGTTTTTGAAGTTCTTTTTCTTTCTAAAAGTGTAAAGTGAAGAAAATGAATTCTAGAAGCATATGCCTAACCATAACATAGAATCAGTTGCAATGCCTCATAAAAAAAAGGAAAAGACCAATAATAAACACTTGAACCAGAACTAAACTTCCATCTTGCAACCATTGAGTCTAGGTTTGAAAATATGGATCAGTTTTCTATTTTAAAGGAACATAAAATTATTTGAGTCAATAATAAGGAACGTAAGTGTAATATGGTTCTGGTAGTACACTGACTGATGAGTTGAGCTATGGCTGTGGAAATCCGTTTGGCACCACATAGTTATACAAAAGTGTGTCTTACTTCTTTAACATTTTAAAAATTATTTTATATATTTGAGAGTGAAACCATGAGAAAGGGGAGGGTCAGAGGGAGAGGTAGACTCCCCACTGAGCAGACAGCCCAATGTAGCACTCAGTCCTGGAATTCCAGGATCCATGACCTGAGCTGAAGGCATACACTTAACCGACTGAGCCACCCAGGTGCCCCAGTGTATCTTAATTCTTAATGTCCACACTAATTAAAAATGGACCTTGGTACAGGACCCAGAATACAGGTTACTGGACAGGATTATGGTTATACTGTGCTTTGCATTCTAAATAATGACAGATATTTATATTTATTATACATGTATTTTTTTTTTTTTTTTAAAAACCATAGCGCTTTAAAAAAAGATTATTTTAGAGAAGGAGAACATGTCGCCATGAATGGTTGGGGGGGGAGGACAGAGGGAGAGAATCTTCAAGCAGACTGCCTGCTGAGTGCGGATCTCCCCTCCCACTTGGGGTTCTATGCCATGATCCATGAGATCACAACTGAGCTGAAACCAAGAGCTGGATGCCCAACTGACTGAGCCCACCCAACTGCCCCCAAAATGCAGTTTTGAAAGGGAACATGGGAAATGAATAGTACTACTGCTATACAAAAATGTCAGGCTGCCAACAAGAGGAACCATACACATGGATACAAAACCCCAAACTCTCAGTTTTTCAATCTCTTAAGTTAGAGCAGCCACTTTTTTCCTGACATTCTCCCTATCTCCTGGCATTAAAATATTACCTCTATTATTAGTCATGGTATCAAGTAAAAGCTCAAGTTACAAATATAATTTATCCCCAAATAAAATGAACCACCAACAAGACAGAAGTGGTCACTAGATAAAATTTTACATTTAAATTCTAGTTGGCTATGAAATTCCCTGATGACCAAATGGTGTACATTTACTAAAATAAAAAGGTTTTCAGTATAATTTCTCTTCAAACAGCATTTTCTATTGCCATCTTACCCAATGAGGGTCTTCAAATTAAAGCTGTGAAATTCCTTAGAGACCTAATTCATTCAAGATAAGGACGGGAACCTAATAAAGAGCTAAGTTAGATATTTTAATTTGTTTAAAACAGTATGCAGTCCCAACAACAACAAAACTATATCCTTAAGTTAAAAATCAGAAAAAATATACTAAGATATATGTAAGAATGAATATAGAAACCATCTATTTAGGTTTTTCATTTATCCCTGCATAAGTTGCTTACATTTAGATTTAGGGAAACACAAACTTCCTTTTATTTCTATGGGAAATAATGGTGGCAGTGGCAGTGTTATCTACTGTTTGACACTTCTGGGGAGAATATAGTTCCTTGATAGACTCAATTCACAACAACTCCATTCTTTTGGGGAAAATTACAGTAAATGAAAAAAGTAAATCTAAATGTATCAGTCACTTCAGATGTTTAAATTAGAAAAAATATATATAATGTATGAATTGATAACAAGGGTTGATAAATAATATTTCAGATGAAATACAGAAGCGAAGATTTACCTCCTTTAATTCCAGTTCAGACTGAGGGAGTCTTGCTTCTATTTCTCTGATTGCAGCTTTCCTCTCTTTGAGAGTCTCAGAAGCTGTAATTAGAGCTTCCTTGGCCTTACTTAATTGAGACACTGCAGTATTATAACGACTAAGATAGATATCAAGTTCTGATTGGGCAACATCCATCTTTGAACGTGCTTCATTTACCAATTTGCTGAAACCCATAAGTTCTTTCTCTCGACTCTGTTAAAATATGATGGACTCCATTAAATCTGAAATACACTTTCAAAGTTAAGCTGAAATGGAAACCATACATGTTGACTTCACCTTTAGAGATTCTATAAACATAACACATAAAAATAATTTTTACAAAAAAAAAATAATAATTTTTACACTTGGAATTGGACTAGTAGTTTTTGCCTAGTGGCCAATGTTCACTATACATAAAGTCTCTTCCCAACTAATTTCACAAGGGCTTAATGGACTGACGTAAATATGCTCATTTTGGAGATTAAAACAAAAAAAGAGTGGTCCAAAGAAAAACCCGAGTCTAAACTCTAGATCCATGGTCTTTCTACACTACTTTATCTGAAATGGTAAGGTATAAGGACTATTGAGCAGAAAGTTTCCTCAAGTATATTTATATTAAGAATATTTGTAAATTTTAGAGCATAGGCCAGGTAACCCTCAATACCAGTTATTATTTGACAAGTGAGCAGAAATTATGGGCTACTATAATTGACTGTGTAGATAGGAGGGATCTATATATTAGAATAATGGCAAATGAAAGGCCCTTACAAAAGCTCAATCCTTCCCTTTCACACATAAGGAAATAGATCCAGGACCAGGGGTTATGCGCAAAGTCATCAGATCATCAGTTTAAATGTCTGATGGTAAAAATCATCAACAGTAACATATACACACACTGCTCACTAACATATACATACACTGCTCATGATATTCTGAATGTTACGTATGAATTCTTTAACATAACGATTTCATGAGGTACTATCAATGCTCATTTTGAGGAAAATGTCAGTTTAAATACTTTACTCCAAGTTGTACAATCAGTCTTAAATGGCAGACACTCTGTTTTCAGCTACTATATTATGTTGAGGAATGAAGACACTTGGATGTATATCCTGGCTTTATCATTAACCCAGGATGCCAAGACACAGAGAAATACTCAATATGCATTAGATGAGCAAATGTGAAAATTTGTATCTATAAAGTATTATATCATAAAAGCTACTGCATTATCTATTGCCATTTTAACACTTGGGCATCCTACTTGTAAAAAGTTTGTAGTGCAGCATTAGAAGAACACGCCTCTATTCCAAAACAGAATCTACTAAATCTGTAATTAAAAAAAACACAAAACCCAAGAAAACTTTACAGAGATATACAAAGTTTGTACAGAAGTCTATAACTTATGTATGTAAGCCTTACATATCTATATGAATTTACTTATATAACATAAACCAATTCAACTCAATTACTAATTTCTACTCAGTTTTGTCAAAGGCTGTGAATATAAACAAAGATAGCTAAACTCTGTGCTTTATACTCTTATTGGGCAGATAAGACATCAATATGACCACTTCACTCTCATTAATAAGGTGCAAAATAGCTAACGTTTATTATTTCTAGGTACTTTATGTGAGAATACGTAATTTTATTTTCATGAAGATTCACAAGATGGTTAATATTTTCTTCCATTCTGAGAAGAGCACTTGAAGACATTACCCATGCAAGATTAGAGATAATAAATGACTGAAGTAGGATTTCAACCAAGAACTGACTCAAGAGCCATGGTTTTAATTATGCAAGTGCTATAGGAAAAAAGAAAGGTAAGTATCAACCTGTGGTTAGTGTGTTTCCATGTTTTTATAGGTATTAACCAATTAAATTATTTTCTTGGTACCTTAAAAGAAGAAAAAGATGATTTGACGAAATTAACAAACTTAAAAGACACATATAACAAAGTATTTGACATGGCACATTTCTTGCCATCACCGTAAATTCTCAGTTAACTTTTTAAAAAATGGGAAAGTAGAAAACAAAAAGGGAAAAGAGTCTAGGCTGTTTTTAGAAACATTAGATATTAGAAGTCCAAAATTATTCCAGCAGTTCAGTTTTTATTATTATTATGCTAAAACATTAAGTTAAAAAAAAAGAAAGTCACTAAAATAAATACCAACTGATAAAGAATCTTACCTCTTTTTCCTTCTGAAGCCCCTGTGTTTCCTGTTTAAGGCTATCCATAACTTCTTTTAATTTGTCTTCTTCTTTCTCTTTTTCCTTCTCTAGAGCACTGTTTCGAGCTGTTGTTTCAGTTATGATCTTCTCACTCTTGGCAGGTATACTTTTAAATTCTTCAACCTAAGATGGTAAAATAAACTTATTGGAGCATATGCCTTTAGAATAATATCATCAATATTTGACTTATTTAAAACTACTTCTCAGGGTCCTCTAAGTCTTCGTGGTTTCCTCTGTAAATCAGACTTGAATTAGCTAGCTTTAGCAAATACTTTAACCATTTATTGCATTTCTGTGCTCTCAGTTTAATAGAAAAGCTAATTCTATGAATTCCTCATTTGTTAAGGAAAAAAATCCTCCCCAGCTGGCCATCAGGTCTTTCTTCCTTCTGCTCCATTTTTAGGCTGTAACCACCCCTTTTCACCAATTAATACACTCAGACTATATGAAATTCCCAGACTGTCCCTCACAGAATATTGCAATTTACCACAGATTACTTTTATACCCCCCTGGCCTCCCTGAAATCTTAAATCTTTCACGATACCCTTCCAAAGTTACCATGTAGGACTAATACCTTATTCCATTAATACCTTTTGATAATAACCATTTACTAACATATGATGACTAAAAGCTAATACTTCTCTAAGTTACAACTGGCTTAGTCTTTCCAATTTAAGGGTTACTCTCAAATCCATATTTTTGTTTATCCTGATTACCCAGTAGCAGTTCAGTATTTCCTAAAATGATGACCCTCAAACACTGATTCACACAAAAGTTATTCTCATGCTGAGCATAAAATATTTTGTAAACAAATGTATTTGGAAAAATACAATGAAAGACTCCCAACTGATTATTAGGGATTCCTAGGAAACTGCTTCAAACTTCATTGTTTTTAGTCTTGTAACAGCTACTCAGCTCCTTGTAGATTTTGAGCTTTCCCTTCTCTTCTTTTCAAGAGGGAACTCCTACTCTGATATTCTTAACTTGAATTTTGTTGGAGGCAGGTAATATTTTTAGAAGTCCAAAATATATAACAAAAACATCTCTTTAAACCATTACATTACCCTAAGAAAACTATTTTGTGATCAAATAGAATGCTATTTTGGTAACCATTTCCCTAATAGTGTATGCCACAGAAAAATAAGCTCTAAAACTCAAAGCCAATGAATGCTATGATTTACTTTTAGAGAAAAAAAATCCTGAAAGTTACTATTCAGAATGCCAACCCATTTTCTTAAAAATAAGGACTGGTACATCTATGAAAAATATTGAAAATTAGATCTGATATTCAGATTCTTTGAAAACCTACCTTTTCTTTGTCTTTCTGAAGTTGTTTCTCCAGTTTCTTGGCTTTACTTGAAGCATGTTTTAATTTTTCCTGAACTTGAACATCTTCCAAATCCAGCTGTGTAAATTTTTCTTTGTTCTCCTCAATAAATTTTGTTATTTTATTCAGTTTCCTAGCAAGGAAAGAGAATTATGTCACTATTTTTGATATTCATTTAAAGCCATGTTATATGCCCTGCTGGGACACTGCTACTGTAAACATGTCCAGACTCATACGATGTGGAAAATCCTACAGCAATCCATTTTCAAACTGCACCTCCCACTAAATTTGAAGGAGCCATTAAGATGTGATTATGAGAGCTGCTTTGCCCTTCTAAGCTAGATAGGAAATACATTTTCCAGTGACTATAATGTCAAGGTATAGAAAGAGTTAACCATAAACTTAGGTGAAGTTCATTTTAAAGGAAAAAAAAAATCACATGGGAAGAGATACTGGTGTTACCAAATACCGACAGAGAAAGATCATGATAAAATTAAAAAAAAAAAAAAAATCTATCTAGAGTAACCTAATTCTCCCTCAGCTAGATTAGTGGACGGTTTATTCTTCAGACAACTAACTTGTCAGATTAAATGCTTATTTTTGCTGTGATGGTTTGAGTTGTGTTCTGCCACTAGGGGGCAGCATCCTCTGCTATTTTAATACCAGTGTTGGACATTCAATTTGTAATAATCAACTGGATGCAGGGCAATTAAGTTTATTTTCTGTTTGGAAAAGGAATCCATTTTATATGCTGGCAAAAGCATTACACTTATGTGCTGGCAGGAAGATTATGTAAAAACACACACACAACAAGAACTCAACCTAAATACTTTTAACACTTTTCAAAAGATTATTACTTCTCTACATCTTTTACAGCTTTATTCTTAGCTTTCATTTCATTTGACAGTATACTGCTCTTCTCATTAATTTCTCTGGTATCTTCATGAATTTTTTCCTTTTGAGTTTCCATTTCAGCAATTCGTTTCTGCAGATCGTAACTAGAAAGAAAAAAGAAAAAAAATCAGAGAACCTAAAATGCCATTTCTAAAATTGTGTAACTACTTCTGGTAAAACTGTTGTTTTTAAAGTATTCTTTTTTTTAAAAGATTTTATTTGAAGGAGAGAGAGAGAGAAAAAAAAATGAGCAGGGGGGAGGGGCAGACTCCCTACTGTGCACGGAGCCTAACATGGGCCTCCATCCCAGGACCCTGGGATCAGGACATGAGCTGAAGGCAGACGCTTATTTATCTGACTGAGCCACTCAAGCACCCTGTGTCTAAAGTATTCTTAGCTGCAGTCAATTTATCATTACTTAGGGCTGAGGGAGGGGGAGAGACAGGGAGCAACTGGAACATAGACCTCAGGGTCCAAGCTAGAATTAAGGACAAAATAGGTTCCATATAGACACAATTAGGTTGGCTATTACATGAATTATAGAGAATACATATGTAGAATTATTAAGTATATTAACAAACACTGGTGAACCCACCTCCCAGCTAAAGGTAGGATTCTTAAAAGTCAACTTTGAGGACTTCAGGGAAAGGAAGGACAGTAGGAAGGCCCCAAGTTCACCTCATCCCAAGGATACAAAAGGTAACACCCACATCAGTTTAAACCCAGAAAATGATGAAGACTGGCAGAAAGAACACTCTCCAGAGCTACATGTAAAGAGGCCAGCCACACTGAAAATGGTAGGAAAGGTGGAGACAGGCTTGGGACTACAGAGACCCAGGGTACTGTTCTTGGGAGGGAGGGGTGCCATGAGCATAAAAAAAGGGAGGGAAACAGATACATCAAGAATCCCAGGCATGGGGAAGAAGAATCCCTTTAACATAGGCATTGGTTGTTATAGGCTTTGAAAACTAGGGGGGCCTAATTATGACAGTTCTGATAATTAATGGAGTGTCACATCTGAACTTCAAATATCATCAGGCAGAGAGGAGAGGGTGAGAGGATACAGAAATCTGACCCTTAAAAGAGACAGCACAAAAAGCCAGAATGAGACAGAGCATAGAAGCAGCAGTATGAAAAACTGGGGTTTATGTGAAAGAAATTTATTTACTAATCTCAGAGCAAGTGCTGGACTGAAAGGTCAGACACCTTTAGAAGACTCTTCCAGAAACAAAGGAGCTGGCAGGAGCCATTTCCTTCCTCTATCTCCCAGCCTAGATACAGGGATAGCTGCATGAACAAATGCAATGCCAATACTCTCCACTTATCTTGCTAAGAGCTTGCACCCTTCCCCAATTCTCCTGAAGTCCTCCCCCTCTAATAAAATGCCCTTGGCGAGAGCCCACCCAAAGTGGTGCCATAAGCCTGGCAATGTGCAAGCAGCACAGACAGGAACCAGGACTGCTCCAAAGTGACACCTGCCCTGGGGAGAGGGGGAGACTGACTAAACACCAGCAGTGGGCTGGGAGTAGACACCTGGTCTGGCTGCAGACCCTGCTTACCAATGGAAGCTTCTCAAGGGACAAAAGGGAAAGTGTCCTACAGTTCGGTGCTATTGTATCCCTGGCAAATGCCTAGTCTGATTAAACTCAAGCTCAAAGTGGCCCCAAACCAGCTCACTAACAGAGGGAACAAACTTGCCCAAAAGGCAGAGAGACTATTGCAGACAACACTGAAGGCAAATGCAGCTTAGCCACATCAGTGGGGCACATGCAACACACACATAACAGATATCCCTGCAGTGGCAAGTTCTGGTGAACAGGAAATACTGCAATGCAGGACACTACAGCACCTCTTCATGAAGCCACTACTTTCAAGAGCAAGAGACGGACTTTCCTAACACACAGAAAACCACTGGACAAAATGAGAAAACACAGGAATATGTACCAAATGAAAGAGCAGGACAAAAATCGTTAAGACACCTAACAAAATAGAGATGAGCAATATGCCTGATAGATAAAGTAATGGTCATAAAGATCCTAACTGGACTTAAGAGTGGAGGACCTCAACAAAGAAACAAAAAACATAGAAAAGCACCAACCAGAAATGAACTCAACAACTCATATTAAAATACACTAGAAGGAATAAAAAGAACAGAAGGAAACAGAAAAATGGATCAGTGACCTGGAGGACAGGGTAATGGAAAGCAATCAAGTTGAAAAGGAGAAAAAAAAATAAAATAAAAATGCAGAGTGGGAACTCAGCAACACCATCAAGTGTAATAACATTCGTATTACAGGGATCTCAGGAGAAGAAAGAAATGGGGGCAGAAATTTTATCTGAAGAAATAATGCTGAAAACTCCCCAAATATGGGGAAAGAAAGTGAAAAATATAATTACTACATGATTCAGTTATTCCATTACTTGAATTTATCCAAAGTATAGGAAAACACTAATTTGAAAAGAAATAGGCACCCCCATGTTTACTGCAGCATTTACAATAGCCAGACTATGAAAATAGCCCAAATGTCCATCAAAAGGTGAATGGATAAAGATGTGGTATGGGATGCCTGGGTGGTACAGCTGGTTAAACGTCTGCCTTGGGCTCAGGTCAAAATCCTAGGTCCTGGGATTGAGACTGTGCTGGGCTCCCTGAAGTGGAGGGGAAGGAAGGGGAAGTCTGCTTCTCCCTCTCCCTCTGCCCCCCTGCATATACTCTCTCTCAAACTCTTAAAAAAAAAAAGATGTGTCATATAAACACACAACCATAAGAAAAGAATGAAATCTTAACATTTGTAGCATGGATGGATATGGATGGATCTAGAGAGTATAATATTAAGTGAAATAAGTCAGAGAAAGACAAACACCATAGGATTTCACGAGTATGTGGAATTCAAAAAATAAAACAAAAGGAACAAAGAACGAAAGACAAACCAAGAAAAGAGATTCTTAACTACAGAGAACAAACTGATGGTTACCCAGAGGGAAGGTAGGGGACAGGATGAGCCAAAGAGGCTAAGGGGATTAAAAGTATACTTATGAGTACTAAATATAAAATTGTTGAATCACTACAGTGTATACCTGAAACTAATATATAACAGTATTAGAATTAAAATGAAATAATCAACTTTAATAATATGGCAAAAGACCCTAATTTAATGAATTACATGAAAGTTTTTAGAATTTTTTTTCTATATCAGTCTCTTTTTCTCTACTATAGGAAAGACAGAGCTTAATGTTAGAAATAAGAACTGATAAATTAATGTACTTACATGTAATACTGACAGACATGATTCTTTTTTCTAAATATTTCATTTTCCAAGGTAAGAAATTCAATGGCAATGTTTTTCTCTCCTTCTAAGGTATCCTTTTCCTTTTCCACCAGCTTAACTCTGTTTAACTATGAAAATTTAATGTGTACAGATTATTCAAGTATGCTTTATATGTATAGCTTGAGTTTCAAATATACCCACATTGGTCAAAAACATCAACTATATTAATAAAACACTGAATTCTGTATTTCTTATTGGCATTTAAATGAGCAACCTAAAACAGTAGATTTCTTCAATAATTCTAATTTTAGTATTTGACTCAACAAAATCTGTTCAATAAAGTCTGATTTGCAAGAAAAGTCTACAGAAGACTCACCTTCTCTCCTCTGTGTTCATTTAATATTTCAACTCGCCGACACAAGATTTTAATAGGCTCATTTAGCCGTACGCAACCAATGATATCTTCTAAGTATTCAAGCATACCCTCATCATGTTCAGTCTGGCCTTTTGGTTTCATCATAGCGATTTGTTCAACTTCACCCTTAAAAAAAAAAGTTGTATTACACACTTACTGTGTATGTTTAGCCACATCATCTTAAGCGAGGATAGGAAACAATCAAACCCAACAGTAACCAACAACTAAATGATGTCCATCAGTAGTTTAATGAGATTTAATAAGATATAAATAAAAAAATGTTTTCTCCACTGGTATTAGGAGTTTTTACTTTCATAGGTGGTAATATATATTTGTACTCCCTTATACACTCTTACAAAATTATAATATACAATCACATACACGTATTAGAGCCAAAGAAAGATTCCCAATCTAAACAGTTCATTCAATATAATAAATAAAAGTATTAACTTTTCTAAGAAGCAAAACTCAGCAAGAAATTCACATAACCTACAATTACTTTGGCAACATTATCAATTGTTAATAACATAATTAGAGCTCCTGTTCTCAATGAATTTTCAAAAAGATCCTTCATGGCTCAACTGTAGTAGGAATCCGTCCCAAGATGGTGTATTATTAAACTTTCTCTATAAATCTGGTGTTGAGTTCCTCAAGAAGCACTAAACTTTATAAGGACATTTCAAACTTAATGCCCTAACTTCTTAAAATCAAGACCATTAAAGAAAAAAGGAAATTACCTACTTATGACCGAAAACTAAAGGTCATGGTACATATGAATTTGGAAAAATTAATTGCAATCATTAATATAATCACTTTAAAGTATAATTAAAATTCTTAGATTAACATTATTTGTATTTATGTAATTTAATTACAAAGGAAAAAAGAAAAATGCACAATCAGTAACCTTCAAGGCTGATTGCCAGGCAGCGATTTAGTTTATGGTGGAGAAAATTTTGTCTAAACATGCTGAGGCAAATGCTGCTGCTTTACTTCACAGCACAAGCCTGCTTGTGCTATTACAACAGAAGATGAGGCAAGTAGAAAAAATATACACTACAACTTTATTTCAGCAAAATAACAAGGGTGAAAAAAATCAAAAAGATATACCCATAAAAAGCATATCACTTCCTCAGTTTAAATATTCTATAAGTATTTATGAATAAATCTCAAAAATCTGGGGTAAATTTTGCTAATGTAATGACAAAGTCATATTTACTAAAAGCTCCCACATAAATATAAAAAAAAAACAACGCAAAACAAAAACATAAAAAAACAAGTTGGGGCATTTGGCTGGCTTCATCAGTAGAGCATGCCACTCTTAATCTCAGGGCTGTGAGTTCAAGCCCCACATTGGGCATGGAGTCTACTTAAAAACAAAATAACAAACAACAAACACCAAAAAAACCCCCGACAAACTTAAAAAAAAAAAAGTTCATTTTAAATCTGATCATTGAAAAATGTAACTTTTAACATTTTGTACACTCTCACCTTTCTATAGTTTAACTCAACAGAACATAATTATCAAACACAAAGTAAAATGTTATCCAGAGAGCTCATTATTTTTCATTTCTCTGTAACCTTTAGTAATGTATAGTGTTTTAACTAACACTAAGTTTTAACTTAGTTTAACACTAAGTTTTAACTAACACTAAGTTTTAACTTAGTTTAACACTAAGTTTTAACTAAAACTAAGTTAAAACTTAGTTTTAACTAAGTTAGTGTTTAAAGTATGTAGATATTTATAAAAAAACCTTTTATTCTGCTTTCAATCATCAGGTCCTTCCATATGTTTGCAGTATTAGCTTTAAGTTTTAGGATTAAACCTGGAATAACATCCAAAGTTTGGGATTACAACAGGCAAACGTCAGCCCTTGAAGAAGCAGAGAGTCTTACTCAAAGTTTTTAAGGAGGCAGGGTTTATCAACAGCAACACTACTGACATTTTGGGCTGGATATTCTTTGTTATGGGGAGTTTTGCTGGGCATCACAGGATGCTTTGTAGTATCTCTGACCTCTACACACTAGATGCCAGTAGCATAGCCCCCCACCCTCAGCTGTAACAACCCACAGTGTCTCCAGACAATGCTCAATATCCCGGGGACAGGGATGTAAAACTACACCCAGCTAAGAATGACTAATTTGAGATAGTACTCTTTTGGGGTTTCTAATACAAACAAAAAATATCTGACATCTGATAATCTAATATACTGCCTAATTCAATTTGAGTATCTGAACACCTGTTTTAAATGACTGAAAAACTAGGCCAAGAGAACTTACATCTTAGTCAAAGGGGCATACTCGAGTAGCTATTTTTTGGATAGCCAGAAGTTAGGACTCAGTGTAGCAGTTTACACTGACAAAAATATTCCTAAAAGCATCACACTTTTCCTGGCCAAATTACTCAAGAGATGGAATAAAGCTATTAGGAGACTGACTAGCTTTGAGCAGAACATAGTGGTAGCTTCTTTTGGGTTACTTGTTCTTCCCTCCCCAGTTAAAATGATGGCTATACAGCTAGAATATTTTAATTCTAACAAGGTTGCAGTCTGGTGAAAATAAAAACACTAAAGTTAAGACAAGGACATTTATGAATCAAAATAGTTCCATTACAAGTGCCACATAACATTCAGTTTTAGATTGTTACATGGCACTCTTTTTTCCCCTAGCCAGTAATGCTACTATTCACTTTCTTCTTTTTCCATTTTGCATCATTTCATATATACTCTGTGAGTTCACAATCTGTGCCTGGAAAACCATTCCCCACCCCCACTGCTGAAAACATACCTATGCCATGTGAAATTATACAATAACTTTAACTTAGGGCATAAGTTATATGCCCATACATTTCAGAAATGATTTTAAAGCACCAACCTAAATTTAAAGTCACCCATCCATATCAAGGCCCTAAATCACAAATAATGATAGCATGAAAATATTAAAAAATTTCAAGTTGCTCTCATACTAGCATCTGAAGCCAGACAAGTCCTACAGGCCTCCAGGTATCTCTAGCTTCTATACCTTCAGTAGACGGAGTAAGATTTCAAGCTTTTTTTTTTTTTTTTTTTTTTTGCTGTTCTTTACTACAAACTTTATTTAAATTATATCAGAGACATTAAGCAACTATGTAAAATACCAACTATAGTTTTTCAGAGTAACACAGAAATTGCAAACATATTTCAAAAAAATACTTATAATAACCAAGGGCTTAAACCTTAACTCACTAAAGTAGGTGGCAAATCAGGGTATTGTGATTCAGCTGCACCATTCTTTGATAATCTATTTTATAGAAATACAGTTTAAAAATCAAAGAATTAGGTATGATGCTCTTTATTCTTAATTCATATAGAATCCAAATCTTAGCAAAGCATAAACCACAAGAAACACAAGTCCAGAGCTTTATTAAAACTTTTTTTCCTAAAAAGGCTTGAAGGATTCTTATGATAAATATGGGTGTTTGTGTCAAAACTAAATGACCCCGATTTACTGGGCTCTAGAATTTTTAAAGAAGATTTTATTTTTTATTTATTTGAGAGATTACAAGCGCCCACACACTGGCACACGGGGAAGGGACAAAGCGGGAGAGGGACAAGCACAATCCCTGCTGAGCACAGAGCTAGATGCAGGGCTGAAGTTCTCCATCTTGAGATCATGACCTGAGGAGAAACCAACAGTGAAATGCTCAACCAAATGAGCCACCCAGACACTCCTGGCTTTGAATTTTTATATTGTCTTGATAATCTTTTTATTTTCTCTACTTTCCCCTGTACCATAAATTATTGTCCTTTTTATTCTGCTAGTAAATTTTTATTCTAATTTGCTCTTTGTCAGCATCAGAGGACAACAGACTAAATCACCAAGGTTAGTATCAGCCTAAAATACATACATAAATAGAAAGGATAATGCTTTAGTAGGTAGACTGCGTGATGTCTATTCTGGTTGCTTAGGAGAAGCTTTCAGTCACAGCTGAGGCTGTTGAATCAGATACTTTTTGGGTAACTGATAAAGCTAAAAAACTCTTTTGAAATAGCACAGACTAATTTCTACAGCTAAGACTATAACCAAAATAGTTTGTATGACATGCCAGGCTTGGGAAAAGTAAACTGGAAAGAAAAAGGAACAAGAGAGAAACTGGATTAACAAAGGTCTGAGTTACCTAGTTTCCAAATTACTACACAATAAGAAAAAAATCTTGGTTCTTATTTTAAAGTTCTAACTCAGATTTTATAAAAATGAAGACAAGAAGTATAGGAAATTAAAAACTTTGACAAAACTAAAATTGCCTTAATAGTTGTAGCTTTTAGGAGTTTACAAAACTATTCCGGAGACAGCAATCATTAGTGTAATTTTGAACTATTATAAAAGCATTAAGGTTATCATTCCTTTAACTTTGGAACAAGGTTCCAAAACCAATTGAATCTCATTTATAAGTCAGTTACCACGAAATGCTATGGAGACCTAACAAAACCCTACTTATTTGCACCAACAGTTATTACAATGGGACAAAGGCTTTGAAATTAAGGTAAATATAAATGGGGACATGTACAAACATGAGAATTACAATGGCGAACTATAATCTAACACTTTTTGAAGGCATGTGATGTGCGCATCCCTCTAAGGACAAGAAACAGGGCTTAACCACTTCTGTATCTTTTATATCATTTTAGTACATAGCCTCATCATGTACTCATTTGAATCAACTGATGCAATTTTAAATGGATTCAAATACTAGAAATGCCAACTTCAAAAAACTACTAAATCAATATAAACACTGTAAAAGTTTTTTTTTTTTACTGTTATGGAATTCTAAAATTTAATGGTGTTTAATCTTAAAAATCAATATTCACTTTACCTAATTCAGATTACTTAGCACAATCACTGGCCAGTCTACATGTTTTATTCAAACTAAGCACTGATATTATGCTGTCTCAAGTTCCCAGCCTCCCAAATCGCATTAAAAGAAATCTTCAATGGGAGAGAAGATAATTAAAAAACCACATTTTTACTTACCTTCAACTGCTTTAAAGTTAGTGCAGGAGTCTAAACTTTTGAAAAGGAATTAAACATCCATAGAAACC
This sequence comes from Meles meles, assembly GCF_922984935.1. Classification (NCBI taxonomy): domain Eukaryota; kingdom Metazoa; phylum Chordata; class Mammalia; order Carnivora; family Mustelidae; genus Meles; species Meles meles. The sequence goes on from NC_060069.1 coordinate 77,065,442, forward strand.
ACTATCACTCTCCCTCAAGCTTTTAAATAGGGCATCATTAGTTCTACCTAGTCCAATCTCTATTTCTTCTTCCTAACAAGTGCATTCCCAAGGTTCCTATCTGTCAATTTAATCAAATCTGTTTGGAAACAAATCTGTTTGGAAAATCTGTTACTTAAGAAGTTTACCTTGATATTAAAAATGTTTTAAATAATTTGTTATAAGGACACAAAAAGGTTGTGATTATAGGAGGACAAATGGCATAAGCTTAGGTACTTCATTAGTACATGTTTAACGAAATTGACAGTTAAAAAATTAGTTATTTACTTCTTTGGGAAGTTATGATTTATTTAGCTTCCTTTATTATGGAATTATATAGAGAGGATGCACCAAAGGAAAAAAAAATTACCCTTATAGGGGTTAAAATGAAGTCCACTTTATTTTGAGGAACCTTGGCACAGATGTAAAATTTTAACCAATTATCCCAGGATGACAGTAAACAGCAAATAATAAACAAAAAATAAACAGGAGAATAGGTTCCTGCAAAATGCTATTATATAGTATTATAGAGTAAAATAACATAATCCATAATTAACCAAACCAATCCTAGAATATAAAAGTCCATATAACAGTTAAATTTGATTAAAGACACACATACATACACAAATACACATAGCTTTTTTTTAATTTATGGAAATACGAATTCTGTTAAGAAATATATCTGCAGCTGATTTCCCCCAATATTCATTTTTAAATAAGTCTGGGTTACACAAGTATTACAAATGTACCATGCCTGGTAACAAAAGATAGTAATAGAAGTCATTCTAGAACTATGGGAACTGACTGAGAACACTCAGGCATCCTAATGAAACTTTCAGTACCAAATCAAAATCCCAACTTAGTTTAAAATCAGTAGCATAAGACATTAAAGAATACCCAGCAGCTATTTTACATCACAATATAGTTTTAGTAATTATGCTCTTGGGAGGGTCTGGATAGAACACAGGAAAAGAAAGGAGCTTCAAATCAAAAAGGAATTAATGTATCTGACAAAGCCATGTTTTACACTAATAACTTTTTGAAGGTAAGTCAAAAGAAATTAGGTATTTTTCTTACCAAACAAAGCTGGTAAAACATATCTTTACTCAGAGAACACAGGGTTTCTAATAAAATTCAACTTAACACCAGGTATTAGTTTTATACCCCTCTAAAAAAGACTTTTAAGAGTTGTGATACTTCAGAATGACATAGGAGTTATTTTCTTGTCTTCCAATATTTAGTAGTTCAAGTAGGCCATTCTAACCAAAACAAAAACCAGCTTGGTAAGCTTTTAGTTAACCATGCTAAGGTTTAAAAAAAAAAAAAAAAAAATTAGTAAGGCACTGAAGTAAAATCGTCAAACACCAAGTGTACAGAGTTCATTTTTGTGCTATTTAAAATTACTACAGATAAGAATAAGAATAAAAGTAAACGACTATTAAAAGATAATGAATCTCATTTAAAACATTGTCTTAAAGGAAAATACAAGCAATAACAATAAATAGCTGTTATAATCCCTGTCACGCTAAAGCAGCACAATAATATTGGTGTTTAATATTTATTTCACTACGCCAATATTTACGTGCTGCTAGAGCGGAACAAGTATGTCAGTCCATCCAACAAAACAAGCATCTTATGGTGAAAATAGTTTTGAATGAATTTCCTTAAATTTCTAGAGCAGCAAATAATGATTCGCATCTTGACTGTAGTATGTAAACCATGATGTGCTGCTACAGTACTTTAAGGCCTCAATAATACAGGATTCATTCAACAGGGGGACACCCCTCTAAACTTTATTGAGAAAAAAAAAAAGAAAGAAAGAAAGAAAAAGAAGAGAATCTCTTAAGTCTTTAACTTACCTGCAAGATTAAAAATCTGTTATGGTCCAGGTCAATTCCATGGCTTCGAAGAAGATTTCCAACATCCTTAAACGTTGTCTTTTTCCCACTTATGTGATAGACAGAAGTATTATCTCTATAGGCAGTTCTGGATACATAGAAGTTACTGTTAGGAATGACTTCATAATCATCCCCTTCCTGTTTTGCGTAAAAACAAAACCAGAAAACAATTGTTGGTATTAAGTCACAGGTCTGCACCAAATTTCACTCTCTTCATATTCAAACCAATTCTATGGATTAAAAACTTCAAAATGCATATAAACTGGCAATAGTTCTAAGACATAACCCTCTGAGCAAAGAATAGTTTTCAAGTTTTGATCTCTTACTCGATCACAAAAAGCAAAAAGCCAAACAGAAACAGAAAAAAAACCCCACCTCCAAACAAGTCAAAATATATTTGACTGAGAAAAAGAACATTTGAAGTGGGACAAGAATCTCACTATATCTGAAACAAACTCACCTAAATTATCAAGCCATGTTGACAGATTAAAATTACTAGTCCCATTTTTAAAAAGCTGCAAGAAATGATCCAAGGAAAGGAAGATAATAATGGCATAACATGGCTTAATCCCCCCCTTTTTGGTAAACAATATTCTATTAAAGGTATAAAGAACTGCAAAGAATTCACTACATTTCCCCAATTTCTAGAAAAATCAGATTTTTAAAAATGAAGTATAAATCTACTTTAGTATTAAAAAGTTGCTTTCCCTTAAAGGCTTTCCCATTTTGAAATTATGGCTTTTAAAATTTACACAAACAATTATAATACGCAAAGAAATCAAACCTGATTTACTGGCAATCATTTTCTAACCTAAGCTGTACAATAGAAAAGCACTAAGGAACAAAACAGATACCATCATGTAAATTTTATTAAAGTCCGTTATATTAAAAAAAAAAAAAAATCTAAAAAACAAAACTCAGAAGCCAAGCCACATCCTCGCTTCACTATAAAGTTTTCTATATTTTAAGGTTCCAACCGGTCATTTTTAAGCCATGAATTTCCAACGTTAGCTATTCAACATACAAGAAAAAAACAAAACAAACGAGTACTAGCAGAACCATGTAAATAAGCTAAATATTTTACCTAAAATTGTTTTTCTAGAAAACATATTAACTTTGCCTTTTCCCTGTTTTAAAAGGGTAGTTTTATTTAAAAAGGATAGTTTAAACTGAAGCAGTTTTTTTCATATTAGACAACTAATAACACTAATGTGAATTAAAATAATGGAGATGGTAAAATTAGGCATGTTACATTTTCAAATTTAAGAAATTTATCTGAAAGCAATAAAAACAACTGTAAAAACAAACCCAAAATTTATAGTGAAAGAATGCCTCGATGGCACTCGGGATTATACTCAATGTTTTATTCTAAAAAGGTAAGTACTACGATGTAAATTCATTCCCCTGGCTAAAAATTTTAATATTTTAAGTGTAACAGCTGCCACCACCACTATTCAAAAAGAAAATATGGTCTGGAGGTAATGAAATCAGTATTTAGGGGGTAAAAAAATAATTATCTGTTCTGCTTTAAACATACACTGATTTTTTAAAAGCCAATTTAAGCCAAAAATAATAAATGCACAATGTATGGAAATCTTATGTTCTGTACTTGAAATTGCAAATAACTAAATACTCCAAAGTCCCTTACCTTATCAATTATCTTCTGAAAATGAACCTCTACAGTACAACTCTGAATGTCCTTGTGTTCATCAGAATTGTGTATTAGTACTGAAAGTTTCTTAGATCTTATTTTTTGTGCTCGATAGCCAAACACAAAAAGCATAGAATCAATAACATTGGATTTGCCACTGCCATTTGGCCCAATAATACAGGAAAAGCGCTGCATAAAAAGAACAGAAAAAAAATTAAAGTTAAAAAAGTCAAATCATACAACTGCTTTTAATTTAAACTGCTTGCCTTTTTTACTTGCAGCAAAACTATTAAGTATTTAAAAGGTTTCATTTCAACTTACTTTCTTTCTTTCATCATGTTCTCCTTTACCACAAACTTCAACACTTTTAATAAGACCATATTCTCATTCTAACTTACTTTTTACAAAATTCATTCTATTACTTCCTTCAAACAAAAAAACTCACCAATTCTACTGTGAGGGGAGACTTAACAGCTAAAGTCGTACCAAAGATAACCAGTATAAACAAAAATTAATTTCAGTTGTTAAAAACACAGGAAACATACCATGTGTTATCAATCAGGATGAACATGATAAAATTGATTTATCTTGTAATAAAAACACATGACCCTAAAATAGTTACTTAAAACGGTCAAATACCTTATGAAAAGGTCCCAGAATTTTTTCCCCAGCATATGACTTGAAGTTCTGGTTTACAATATGAGTTATCATAAGCCGAGGAGCTCCAGCTTCATTGGCCATTGCTGGAGGTGGGGGAGGAGGGATGCTATTCAAAATTTCTTCTAAACTTCTATTATCAATTTCCTCACTCGGTGTCTCTAGGTCAGTCAAAGGAAAGGGAAAGCAAGGGGGGGGGGAAAGCCTATATTAGTGCAATTAGTTCGGAGAACTACTGCTTGCTAATCTTTGAACAAATGTTAATTATGAAACCTAGGAATCTGTATTTTCCACTAAATTCCACTAAATTCAGGAGAAATGAAAATCTTTCAGCTTGGTTTTATAAAGAAAGAAATTCTTAAAAGAAATAACCATCAGAAATAACCTACAAAAATACATCTCTTAGGAGTCAAAATGCTACAACATAAAGCAGGTCTGGGAAAACCAGAACAACATGATTTTCTGCTCCTCACCCAAACAGGTGGTTAAATCCTAAGGCTCTATTCCCCTTATCTCTGAGCACAGGGAACCTTAACTTTGCACACTCAAGAGCTCCAGCGACCCTGTCACAGGGGCTTTCTAATGTCACCCAATTCCTGTACTCACAAAATCTACAGTAGTTTCGAGTAAATTATTACCTCTTTAAACGCAATTTAAGACCAGGGAAGTTAAGTTATGGCCAAGCAACTTTTAAGATGCAATCATGTTAATTCTGTCCTAGAAAACTGTATACTAGCTATTGGCTTACCATGCTGACTTCCGTGGAAATACAAGGCCACAAATTCATAACTGTAGCCCCGTACTTGCCCCAATCCCCTCCAGTACCGTTACATCGAAATTGCACGAAGACTCTGATCTCTGAAAATTGCCAAATCGCTTTCTTGAGCTGCTCTATGGGACCGACACGCGACCTAAAGACATCAACTCCGCAGTCCCTCACCTCCGCGCCTCCAAACACCAGTCAGTACCGGGTTAGGCGCGGACCCACGCTGGTCTCCCAGCGCTTTTTCCGAAGGAGTCGCGGTGGGGTACTCACCTGCGGTAGCAGGGGCCGGACTGCCCGCGCGGCCGGGCGGGGGTTCCGGCTCCGCGTCGCTGCTGGCGCCGTCCGGGGACTGCGGCGGCTCTTCCCTTCTGCGCCGGGCGGTGGAAGGTTGGGTGCCTTTGCGGGGCATGGTCGCTGGGGCCGGGGGAGAGCCAGGGGCAAGTCAGCCCGCCGAGCCGCAGGACAGTACCGGTACATTCCCCGCTGGAGCCCGCGTCGGATGGGTTCAGCCCCCACCCCGTCCCACTCGGGGGAAAAACTGCCCGTTTCCGAGAGCCCAGTGTAAAACACGCCGCTCGACGACAGCGGGTGCTCGGCAAATAAGGCACGAAAAACCCAAGGGCCCAAAAGGCGGGATTCGTTTTAAGTCCGAAGCAAGTGGGAAAACCTAGACGTGCCTGGTTGTCAAGCAAGGATAGAACTACCTAAGTTCTTTTTATTTTCTTAATGCCCCCTACTCCCGTCCCCCCACAGTTGTAAGAATCTTATCCTTTAACTTCCTGACGAAATAATTCCTATACGTCGGCATTTCCTGACATTCCCACGCTGCGGGGGTTAGAGAAGCAAGCGCACAGACTCTGCGAGAAGAGTTGTATTAGCTTCAGGTTCGGGGGGACTATCAACTCTTCCTAGAGTAGCTAACAAGACTAACGGATGACCCGCCGCCTACTTTCCCCGCCATTTAGCTCTCGGCGCCGTTGACGGCCAGGGGCTTCCAGGTCTCCTCGACACCGTCCGACCCGGAAAGGCGTTAGGAGACAGAGGTCGACCACTCTCGACTTCCAAATCAGACATAAGCAGCGCCTGCTCCAGCTCAGTCACCTTGGGGTGGCGGGGTTTGTCCCTCCGGGGCCCGTTGCGGAATCTCGTTGGACAATAAGCTACAAAAGGTCACCACCAAGGGTTCAGACCCGGTGATTAGTCCCTTGAGAGAAGAGAGAAGGTCAGGGGGCCGGGGCAGGGGAGACGCCCTTTCCCCGACAGAGACCAGGATTTCTGAGAAAAGATCCGTGAGGCTTAGAGTCTGCGTCCCCCGCACCCCCGCCGAGAGACGCTTAAGTAGCTCAGAGAAGTGGCGCCCGCGAGAAGCGCGCGGGAGTCCCGACTGCCGGGAGGCGGCCGAGGGGGGAGGGGTGACAGCGAAAGAAATTTCCCGGCGGCAGCCTCAGCCCAGAGCGGACTTCGGCTGCTCCAGCTCAAGGCCTCTACTTTCCAGGCGCCGGCAGACGGGGCAGGAAGTAAGAGTGTGACAACCTGATCAGGAAAAGAAGTACTTTACCTGCGGGGTAGTCCACGCACACCGAAGCTGGAAACCGTTGTATAGCACCCCCGCTCCTACCGGTGTTTCGGCTCCGGGTCCTTCACTCGAAAATGGCGCCTAAAATACAAACTCGAACGGAAATTCGTTACAAATGCGCGCAATGCTTTCTGGGAACCACTAATTTGAAAAAAATGCGGCGATTACCACCGCCATCTTCTGGTCGCTTACACGCATGCGCGAACTCCTGGCGGGACCCTTGTGCCAGGGCACTTTTATAATAAGTTAAAAGGTAGAGCGAAACACTGTTTTGTCTGAGGCCTACGGCAACAGTATTTTTATAAAAACATTTTTCTAAAAACACCAATCTGGAGAGTGGTGAACGAGAGGAAAAAAACCAGCAGGGCTCCACCCACAGCTGGAAGAGGACTCAGTCGTCCACTAACGTCCCTTAAGAAGAGGGCGGGATCGGGTGACCCGCGATGGGGAAGTATCGCGAGAAGAAGGAATGTGCGTAGCTAGTAGAAGTCACTATGGTGACGGGGAGGTCGGGAGGCTTCTTGGTAACTGGTCCTAGCTCTGTGGGAGCAATCGCCACTGCTTTCCTGGAACTTAAGGTAAATCTCTTCACCTCTGGATGTGGTGAGGAAGGGGTTTGGAAATTGTGGCCATCAATGAACCCCACCTTACCTGCTTTAATAGTGTATGTGACATAGAGCATCAGTTATTTTTCCATCTCCGTGGAGGCAGTGGGGCTCTGGACGTAGCTTTTGGGACGCGAAGCAGGAAGCCCTGAGTTTGGAAGGAGTAGAAAGACAAAAAGAACAAAAATCCGGAATTGGTGAATGATTGTATGGTTTACATGTGATTAGCAAAATAATTTCGAATTCATTGGTGTTAGGTCGTTAGTGTCACTAGTGAAAGGGGATTTCGGGCTTTTGAAATCATTTGATTGAAAGATTCCGTAATGGAAGAAATGATTTGTTGATGTCATCTGGTTATCTTCATGAGAAAATTATCGATCGAAAATATTTCTTAAGTAACTTGAATACGTTGCACTGTGCAAGGCATAATCAGCATTATTAAGCAAGTATTCCTGTTCCAAGAGAATTTAGTTTTGTTAGTCGTTTTTTAACCTGTAGTCTGTGATCCTGGTAGTAAGGTGATTGAGATTCAGTGGAATTTTAATTAACCCTTCCTCTCCCTCCACCCCCCGTCCCCCCACCCCTTCCGCTGCTGAAACTGTAAACAGAATTCTGTGTGTTTGTGCTTTTTCCCTGGGGAGTTAGTTTTCCCGGAACTTTGATTACTTTCTCAAATGTGGTCCTAATCTCGTATTATGTTAACCACTGGTTGATTTGACTACCTCCAATAAGTATTTATTCACCGACACTTAGTTAATTGACTATGAAAACTGGGAGCCTTCTTTTCCCCCTTTAACCTTTGCTTACCTAGGGCCCGTCACAGTAAAGCTCCCATAAATCTGCTTTATAAATGACTTTATGTTACCATTCTAAGTAAGTAGTATGAGTCTTGCCGCAGGACCGTAAAGTCAGGTTCAGTGATTCTCAAGTGGGGTGTGGAGCACACCCCTTGCGAACTGTAAGAATTTGGTGAGGTTCAGAGACTGGTGTGGTTAGCAGGAACATTGACTCGGTACTAGAATACACATTTATTTATTTATTTTTATTTTTAATTTATTTTTTATCTTTTTTTAAAAAGATTTTTATTTATTTGTCAGAGAGAGCACAAGCAGGGGGAATGGCAGGTAGAGGGAGAAGCAGGTTTCCCGCTGAACCAGAAGCCGGATGCCAGAGTCAGTCTGAGGACTCTGAGATCACGACCTGGGCCTCAGCTCAGGCAGACACTTAACTGACCGAGCCACCCAGGTGTCCCTATTTATTTTTATATTTACTTAACATATAGTGTATTATTAGTTTCAGGGGCAGAATCTAGTGATTCATCTATTTCATATAACATCCAGTGCTCATTACAATCAAGTACCCTCCTTAATGCCCATCACCCAATAATATACCTTTATTTTTAAAGTTGAAAAAATTACTGTTTTCATAAGACAAATTACAGACAGTAAAACTCAATGAAAAAAATTTTTTGGCTGGTAGGCATATCAAGAAAATGTAGTGATTCTGTTTGAAAGCTTCTGGAGTCTTGAATTTTCAAAGTTTATAAAACACTACAAAACCTGAGTCAGAGAGATATCAATCGTGGAAAAAGCAAAGACTAGACCAAACTGAGTGGTGTAAAAGAGTCATGGAGATGATGTAGTAGAAAGATGTAACATAACAAAATCCCAAGTCCCATCATTTTTTTAGCTACGTGCCTAGACAGTTTACTCAATTTATCCATCTCTTTGAGAATATTTATTATAAGAATCAGTATATAATGTCTGCCTCATAGGATTGTTTATAGTTGTCTAGCACACATGTGAAGCATTTGATATTACTGTGTTTATGACATTGACCTTATTAGGGCATGTGCTAAGCATGAATAATGGGATGTCAAGTTAGAAAATCAGCTTATGAAGGGTCTTGAAAGCCAGATTGAGCATGTTAGATATGATACAGAGAAAACACTTATTAGAAAAATTTTGAGCTAAGGAATGATTTGGTTAAAAAAGAAAAAAAATAACAGTAGTTAAGTGGGATGTGTTAAAGAGGAGAAAGACTTACATTAGGCATAGCTGTATTGAATTATTAGTATACAGTCTTCAATGTGGAGGGAGAAGTGCCTACACAGTAGAATGGAAAAAAATCCAGGAACATTTGGGAGGAAAAATCTATAGCTTCTGAAGATTTTAAGGTTTAAGAGTCTAAACACCTAAAGTCAGTCAGATAATATTCTTTGTTGGTGAATCCTGAACTAGTGATGAGGAGAAAGAAAGAAAAGTTATGGATAATTCCTAGTTTTACTGCCTTTGATGATTGCTATAAACAGCAGTAGGTCTTAATGACAGATGAGAAAGAAATGCAATTTCAATAAATCACTTAAGTAACCTATTGATTTAGATTTAGTTCAACCTAACCATGCTCCACTCAGAACAAATATTTTCAAAATAGCTTAAACCAGGTTGTATAATGTGGAAAAGATATTTATAACAAACAGCTACAGAGTAGACCTAAATCTAAAGTGAAAGTAGGACGCTTAGAATAAGTGAAGTGATTTGAGAAGAGATTAGAATCATAAGAACAAGGCTTGATTGATCCCTTCCAATATTTTGGATACTTCTCATGAAAATAACAGAGTTTAATTTTAAAAAGAATCTGGTCAGATTGGGATGGACTAACTTAACAGTCATTTGGTAAAGTATAATCAAGTCTCATCTTTCTGATCCAAAATCATCTACTAACAACCGTTATGTGTAATTTCAGGCAGTCTGAGAAAAGAACCCTCATTTTTTACATTTTAAAAGTGAAATTGTACCACATAGGAAGAAATAAAAATAAATTTAAAGAGAATAATAGAGTTAGAATTCAAATCCACATTTGCAGTTCTTTAAGTGCATACTTAAGTTTTGTCATCATCATAATATATTTTTTTTGTCTGTCTTCTAATGAGTTTCAGCATTTCATAAAGTCCGATATTAGATTTGTGGATAAATGTTTAAAAATATGACTCAAATTTTTAGTTAATTGTGAGTATTTGGATTAATTGGATATTAACAAATAAATATGAATTTATGTAAGTAATGAATAAATACTTAGAGAATGTTCAAAATTAATAAATTGGTTGGGGTGCCAACCCTAGGAGTCATGACCTGAGACAATGGCAGCTGCTTAACCCACTGAGCCACTCAGGTGCTCCCATCTATTTTCTAGATCATTGCACAGCACTCTGGCATATTGTTGAATATGATTATTTTTTTATGCTAGTTGATGAATTAAAAGGATGAATTAAAGATGACTACGTATTTGAGATTTTCTGGTAGAATTTATTAGGCCATACTGTAAAAGGATTATAAATACAGCAATATAAACAATTATAAAAGGCTGGCTCGGTTGGTGGAACATGCAACTCTTGATTTCAGGTTGTGGGTTCGAGCCTCACACTGGGTGTAGAGATTACTTAAAAATAAAGTCTTACAAAAAAGATTAATAAATTGGTTATAGAACAGGACAGATAGTAATGACTGTTCCTCTTGATAATATAATATTATTATACATTTATATATTATACATTTTATTTGTTATACATACACATAATATATATGCATTTATGTAATATGTACATAAATACATTATACATTATATATTAGTACATGAATGTTATTGAAATTCTCACTTTTTTTTTTTTAAGATTTTATTTATCTGACACAGAGAGAAAGTATAAGCAGGGGGAGCAGCAGAGGGAGAGAGAGAGAAACAGGCTCCCTGCTGAGCAGGGAGTCTGAAGTGGGGCTCTGTCTCAGGACCCTGGGATCTGACCTGAGCTGAAGGCAGATGCTTAATCAACTGAGCTAGCCAGGCTCCCTGAAATTCTCACCTATCTTAACAGAAGAAATAGGAAGTGAGGAAGTGGAATAGTGTTTTGGGGGAAGGACTGTTTTGAAAAATAAGTTCGCTTTTATTCATGTCAGTCTGGATTAGGAAAGACATATCCAGTGGGAGCAGAGGCAGAGATATAGCATAGGAAAGAATATAGGATGAGGCAGTGCTATATGAATGCATGAAACATACAAATAAATTAGTTTTTTAAGGTCGTAAAGTGAGGATAGCACCAGAAAATGTCCATTCTTAGACTCTAGGAAGGAGAAATAATTATAGTAAGGCCTCAGGATGGATTCTAGATTATAGGTGATAGAAAACCTAATCTAAATTGTCTTGAGAAAAAGGGAAGTTTTTCTTCCCCATCATTTATATGAGTAAAAGTCATGGGCCACCTGTGAAACAGTCTCTGCAAAGGGAATGGAATGTTCTAATTGGCTTAAGTCTGTCTCCTGCTGGCTTCATTGAAGCCACATGGGCTAAAAGTGGGGAAGTGGGTGTTCCAAAGAGAAAAATTCTTTGTAGCTAGGAAGAGTGACAAAAAACACCAATTTTCAATTATGAATAGCTAACACTTATGTAATTTTTACTATGTTTCAGTCACTTCATTGGACATTTTACATACATTTAATTACCATAACCAACCTGTGAAGTAGATATTATTAGACACATTTTATACAAGGAAGAAAACGATACAGTATCTGGAAGATCAATAGGTGAAAAACTTTCAATAAAAGGGGGTGAAGTGCAGTAGAGAGAATGAGAATGGTGATCCTATGAGAAAAATAACGTTAGTTTTTTTTCAAATGCAGAAATGCATAAAGAAGACAACAAAACTGGGCCATAGTCTTATCACTCAGATAATCCTGTACTAAACATACAAATGTATAGATAAGCAAAATACTATGAACATAGTAAAAACTTCAGATGTACAGAAACCTAAAACGATAATTAAAACCTTCCCTTCTCATCCCAGTGCACCTATCCTCACAATGTCTCCATTGTCTTGCATATCTTCCCAGAAAAATGTTTTAGAATCTTCTAGCTTAAATATAGTCCTTTTTATTTACACAAAAAGGATTGTGTTATATTATACTGCCATGAACTTTGCTTTTGTCATTTAGCATTATATACCTCTTTCTATATGAGTACATACAGATTCAACATGCACAGATTCACCTCATTTTAAATTTTTATTTGTTTTAAAAAATATTTGTTTATTTGACAGAGCACAAGCAGGGTTAACGGCAAGCAGAGGGAAGCGAAGCAGGTACCCTGCTGAGCAGCGAGCCCAAGGCCAGACTTTATCCCAGGACCCTGGCAATCATGACCTGAGGCAAAGGCAGCTGCTTAACCCACTGACCCACCCAGGTACTCCCATCTCATTTTCTAGATAGTTGCACAGCACTCTGGCATATTGTTGAATGTGATTCTTTTATGATAGTTGATGAATTAAAAGGATGAATTAAACATGACTACGTATTTGAGATTTGAGAATCTCATGGTTTACTGGCTAGAATTTATTAGGCCATACTCTAAAATGTTTATAAATACAGCAAACAAGAATAATATTAAAAGTCTGGTTGGCAATATCTAGATATATTCATGGCTAGAACTGCAGGGAAATGTAAATACCACAGTATATACATATACTTTAGCAAATGCATAGAGGCATTGGAATGGGATGGGGGTTAATGATCTTCAGTAATTGAACTGTATGGCCATTTGCAACCCTGTTTTCTTTGCTTATTATGTCTCTGAATCCTCTGGAAATGGTGCGCCTGCCTCGCTCTTCTCTGACATGCAAGAGATCCTCCCTCTAGTCTGCAAGTGATTTTATGACAGGGCAACCTGAGTAAAAAGATCTGCCTTCCTCTCTCTCCCTCCGTGCTCTCCTGGGAAAGAATCAAAGGAATCTTATCAGAACTATCAGTTTAGAAAACTGTACATAAAATTTGTACTTTTAAAAATAGGGCCTTGGATAGTCATAAGCAAACCATTAATTTTAATATCAATATCCAAGGGCTAGCCTGTATGCAAATGACCCAGAACTTGGTATAAATGTACTTATGATTTAGCTCTTGTGATTTATCTATTCTTCACATTCTTGTTCACTCCTGAGGCTTATCTGCTATTTCTTATCTATTAATTGATGTTATGCCTTCCCTCTTTCCTGCCTAAAATTTTTCTCATCTTGTTAGTGCTTCTACCTCTTAATTTTAATTCTTTTTCTAAATAAGATTATTTTGGTTATGTATTTATTTATTTGAGAGAGAGAAAGAGTGCGAGCAGGGGGAGGAGCAAAAGGAGATGGAGAGGGAGATAATATCAAGCAGACACTGCTCTAATCCCAGAAACTAGCTCCGGCCCCCATTTCACGACCCTAAGATCATGACTTGAGTCGAAATCAAGAGTTAGATGCTCAACTGACTGAGCCAACTAGGTGTCCCTCTTAGTTTTAATTCTTAAATCTAATTCTTTTTTTTTCTTTTTTTGTAAACCATTTAACCATTTTTAAATGTATAGTTCAGTGACATTAAGTACATTTATATTGTTACACTATCATCTCCATCTATCCACAGAACTCTTTTCATCTTGTAGAACTGAAACTCTGTAGCCATTAGAGAATAACTCCCTCTTCTTCCTCCTCCCTGCCCCCAGCCCCTGCAACCACCACTCTACTTTCTGTCTCTATGAATTTGACTACTGTAGTACTTCATATAAGTTGAATATACAGTATTTGTCCTTTGGGATGCTAACTGGATTATTTCAGTTAGCATAATCGTAAGTTGAATTCTCAAAATTAGTTCTGAATTCCAGTTTCTTGGTTCTAATTCATTTCCACATTATAAACACACATATCCATAAGCTGAGTAATCATGTAATCTGTGATGAACATTTAAACTTAGTTTTTGATAGAAGTATACAGAGTTCTGTAATAAACAGGCATATGTAGTTGCATGTATATCTTGATGTACATTTATATGTATGTGATAAATTCCTATGACTAGCGATTCTTCCCAGGCTAGGTTTCTTATACAATACTTCCATTGAATCATAGCTTCTAACTCAAAGTTTAGCACAGATGTGTCAGATTGGCAGAGCCTAGGGTACTTAACCTCTGTCTAGCTATAAGGAAGGCTAGAGAGGAAATAATGTTTCTTATAATGAGAAAAGGACTCATAAGATAGGGGATTACCCAAGTATAGGAAAACCAGTCAGGTCTGGGGTGAAGAACAAGAATAAATGACCATTAGCAGTAATTTACCTGCTCTTCAGTAATGTATGCATTTCTGTTTCTCCATATGCCAGCATTGGGTTCTGAGTATTTTGCGTTTAACCACTCTGATAACAGAAAAATGGTATCTAGTTGTTTTAGTTTTCATTTCTTTAATTATAATTGAGGCTAAGCATTGTTTCATGTTTTTGATTGCCTACCTACCATTTGTACTTATGTTTCCGTGAACTGTTAATTTCTATGTTTAACAGTGCCCTTGATCAAGTGACTTCATGGATGACTATGTTGTCTTAGTTATTTTCTGCTTCTATAGTATGGCCAATCTATCCCTCTCCACTGATTCCTTCTCTTTTGTCCCCAAACATACTGGAGTTTACCTGAGTTAAAAAGGCCTTTATAGCTACTATTCTATTTCATCCTTTAACCTCTACACTTAAATAGCTTAATATGTACAGTTATATAACTTTAACTTCTACACTTATGACCTATGCTGCTGATTCCATTTTCGAGCATGTAAGGATGGTTCTAGATGCAGAGAATATAAGAATGAACAAAATAGACAAAAGTTCTTGCACTTAGGAAGCTTATATTTTAGAAAGGGAACAGTAAGTAAAATGCATAGTATGGCAGTTGGCCTTTAATAGGGTGTACAGGGAAGGCTTCACTGAGAAGGTGATTTGGGGGGAGAGATATAAAGGAGGGAAGAGGAATAAGCCATGCAGCTACCTGGGGGCAGGGACTTCAGTCAAAGAATACAAGTTCAAAGGCCCTGAGGCAGGAGCATTCTTAGTATGTTAGAAAAAGAAGAGGTTTGTGTGTTTGGAGCAGTTTGAGGAAGAGAGAGAGAGGAATCAGGTAGGGTCAGAGAATATTAGGATATATTAGGGCTCTCCAGAGAAAGAAGAATTGATGTTGTAGTCTTGAGTCCAAAAAATAGAAACTTGGGCAAATTTTCTGTGTTGCAGTCTGGAGGCAGAATTCCTACTTGAGGAAATAGTGGTCTTTCCTCATAAGGCCTTCAGCTGATTAGATGGAGGCCACTCAAATTATGCAAGGAAATCTGCTTTACTCTAAGTTAACTGATTATAAATGTTAATCACTTCTAAAAAATACATTTATAGCAACAGTTAGACTAGCCCAAATAACTGGGCACTGTTGTGTAGCCAGGTTGACACATAAAATTAACCATTATAGTAGAGGAGTCCAGATTAAGAAAAGCTTTGAACACTGTTGCAAGAATTTTGTTTTAACTCTGAGATAGGAAGTCACTGTAGTGTTTTGAGCAGAGAAGTGCCATGATCTATTTTATTTTTTTTTAAAGATTTTATTTATTTATTTGATCGATCACAAATAGGCAGAGAGGCAGGCAGAGAGAGAGGAAGAAGCAGGCTCCCCACTAAGCAGAGAGCCCGATGTGGGGCTTGATCCCAGAACCCTGGGATCATGACCTGAGCCGAAGGCAGAGACTTAACCCACTGAGCCACCCAGGTGCCCCTGCCATGATCTATTTTAAAACAGTCACTTTGGCTGCTGTGGTAAGTATAGATGATGAGAGGTTAGAGGCCAGTTAAGAGACTATTATATCCAAGTCAACAAATGATAGCACCTTAAACTGGGGTCATAACAGTGGGGGTGGCAAAAATCAGATATTCTGAAGATAGAGTGTAAAAGTTTTGATTTTTAAAAAGTTGGAGTTGGGATGTGAGAGAAGAGTGAGTGATAATTCTAATTCTAATTCTAGGCCTGTGCAACCACAAGAAGGGAATTGCCATTTACTGAGATTGGTAAGGCCGTAAGAGGAGCGAAGTTAGAGGAATGATCAGCGGTTTCATCTGGATCTCAAGTTTGAGATGTCTGTTAGACATTCAGATAAGTTGTCAAATAATCAGTTAGATATAAAATCAGGTTCAGTGGAGAGGTCTGAACTGGAGATATGAAATTGGAACTTGTCACTATGCAATCAATATGTTTGAATTTATATTAAGCCATGAAACTGGGTGATACCACCATGGCAGTAGTGTAAATATAGAGGAGGTACAGGAACGGAGCCCACAGTTTAAGGCTGGGAAAATTAGGACAAGAAGTTGGTGAAATTTATTCCCTCTATAACTCTGCAGTTCCTTTCCCTTCCTAAACTGCCCATTGAAGTAAAGCCTAACACCCCAGTAGATTGAAAAGGAATCCTGCAGAGTTCCATGTACTCTTAGGAAGATTGCCTCTTCCTCCCTTACAAAACTGCATCAACACTGCAAACTACCTTAGAGACCAGTTTCAGGAAGATGGCTGCAATTTAAATTGATTATCCACCCTCCCTTGTGAGATCACTGGGACTATTCCAGCATGTGTTATATCTATGTTTACCTCAATCTCCACATTCAAGACTCTTAATTCCCTATGTTAGTTTGTTACTGGGCTTAGCTGTTGATGATGGTAATTTACACATGATAAAACTTTATTTTCTGTCACAGAAAAGGTGGTTAAAAACTGGTATGTCTCTCCACAAGGTCAAGAATCTTGGCTCTTTCTATCTTGTTACTGTTGTATACATGGCATTGATGACAGAGCATGGAGAGTGTTACTCTTCTTTTTCAAGTTTTTATTTGTCAATTATGTTGTGATTTATAAAACTTTTGTAAGAGTTAATAAAATGGCTTCCTTAGGAAACTCATTTACTTTTCGTATTGCTGTTGTGGTTAACCACAGAATGTAAATCCCAGATTGGGCCACTAGGTTGATGATGTCGTACTGTCTCCACATGGGTTTCAGAATTTTTAACACCCTGTGTGGCCACATCTAGTTTTGAGGGCAGCTGGGAAACACAGTTTTATTCTAGGTGGCCAGGTGTACAGCAAAAATTCAGATTTTTCTATCACAGAAGGAGGGATGAATGAATATTGGAGGACAACCCGCCATTTCTACCATCTGTCCCAAACTCTTAACTCCTCCCCATAAATCCTACCATTCTACCTTTCGGAACTCACAATATGTTATTGGCCAAATCTGCATTCTCAGCCTTTACTCTGAATGATCCCTTTACCTTGGTAGTCTAACTTAATTCTTGTTGTTTCCTAAGGAAATTGCTTTCCCCCTGGCCCCTTCAAGTGGAGACCATTTGCCTCCCAGGATCCCATGTGTCAAAAGGCCTTATTTCTCACTGACGTATCTGGACAATGGATTCTTTTTCTCTTTCTCCTTATAATTCCCTAGTCCCTTTAAACAAGTCCTACCAGATTAAACCATTCTCTATTCTTTTTGTAGTCAGTTGCAGATCTCTGCAATTTGTCCTCATTCAATGAGTATTTGACCACCTAGCTAGCTATCTTTATCCTCTACTACTATTATTGTCATTATTCTCAGTGATTTAATATCCACAAATCATTCCACTCCATTCCCTGGCCTCTTAGCTCCTTGGCCTCATATACCCACTTTCACAGTCTTTTTTTTTTTTTCCCCCTTTTAATTAAAGATTTTATTTATTTATTTGACAGAGAGAGAGACTGAGACCTCAAGTAGGCAGAGAGGCAGGCAGAGAGAGACTGGGGGAAGCAGGCTCCCTGCTGAGCAGAGAGCCCAATGTGGGGCTTCATCCCAGGACCCTGAGATCATGACCTGAGCCGAAGGCAGATGCTTAACCCACTGAGCCACCCAGGTGCCCTGCACTTTCACAATCTTAACCTACCTTATCATTACCAATGTCTACATTCTTTCTCAAAATCTGATATAATTGACACATAGTAAAATAAATATTAAAAACTCCAATCTTTTTCTTCTTAAGCCCCACAAATGTTGACCTATACTGGACCAAAAACAATTTATCAGTGATTTTTAGGGGTAAAGGCATAGTTGCTCCCATCATTTTCTCATATAAAATTGCAGAATAGATCAAGTTAGCTATACTGTAGAGATTTTCTTACTATTATCTCCCCTACCCCAGCCACTCCTTCTCCCCAAATACTCCTGACTGGTCAGCCTTGGTGACCATGGCTTTGGGTGGAAAAAAAAACTCAATGAGTCCTCAGGAAGCTTTGTACTTCCTCAAATTGGCAATGCTCTAATACTTCTTTTCCCTTATTCTACTATCCAGTCTCATATTAGAATGCACATATCCTTCATGCAGATGATCTCAGCTAAATAGGATAGAAAATCTTTCTGAGCAAGGGAGAATCTTCCCAGTGTTGGAATGCCTTGCTCTGATTCCTTGGCACCAGGTTTCTGAATGGTTGCATTACCATTGGTTTTACATTGCATTACAATGGTTTCTTACCAAAACCATACTGCCTTTACTATTTACATGGGATTATAATTTCTTTGGTGAGGAATTATTCCTAATTGTCATGGTTTTCAGCAATTTGAGGTATTTTGGTGTAAGATACATCATGCCTTTGCCAAAGATCTTTTAAGTTTCTGATTGCAATTGTGTATTCAGATTTTACATGTATTTTCTTATCTATTGTGTTGTCATTTCCAGAAGCACCAATTTGTCTGCCTTTATTGTTTTAAAATCCTTATAAGCTTGGTGAATTTGAATCATTGTGGAAAAAAAGCAGGATTTTGTAAGTACTTTTGCTCTTTTTCCTCCCCTATAGTTAGGAGAAGTTCTGATGGAAAGGAGGAAGGAGTTTTGAGAAAGGTGCTGAAGGTGCTCCCAAAGACCAAAAAGTAAGCCCTGGAAGGTGTGCCTCAGAGAGAGCATATTCTTGCTCTGGCTACTATACATAGATTCATACTTTTGAAGAAGAACAGAAATCTCCCTAAGTGAACTAACTGGAAAAGAAGTGTTTCTGACCCTAGCTGTATGTTGGTTGACCATAAATCTTAAGATTTTTTCCTGTGGTTTTAACAGTCCCCACCTGGACCCAATCTAACAAATTAATGAGCAGAATAAGTGAAAAAGGCGCTTTGAAATACAGCTGTATTTAACACTTTGCTGTTCTAAAAGTCTTCTTGGAATTGGGAGAATAAGAAATTATCTAAGGGAGGTCCACTGAATACTTATCTGTACTCAGCAGCTCCTTTGATGTAGTTAGCAGTAATTTTCTACTGGGCAAAGAGGTATTTTTTCCTTTAATTACACTTTCATTTACTTTTTTTTGTTTGTTTGTTTTTTAAAGATTTTATATATTTGACAGAGAGAAATCACAAGAGAGGCAGGCAGAGAGAGAGGAAGGGAAGCAGGCTCTCCGCTGAGCAGAGAGCCCGATGCGGGACTCGATCCCAGGATCCTGAGATCATGACCTGAGCCGAAGGCAGCGGCTTAACCCACTGAGCCACCCAGGCGCCCCTACTTTTTTCTTTTTAAGTTAGTGATATTACTCAGAAAGAATTCTGTAACTATAAATTAGGTTTAGACAATTTAGCAATTTTCTTGTTTATATAAATAAATATGAGTTATAGATATATGAGTTATAAATATACATATGAATAACTTATTTTTAAAAAAACTTTTAAAAGATTTCTTTATTTACTTGCGAGAGAGTGAGCAGAGGGAGGGGAGACAAGCAGAATTCCACTGAGTGGGGAGCCTGACCCTGGGCTCAATCCCAGGACCCTGAGATCATGATCTGAACCAAAATCAAGAATCGGGTGCTAACCAACTGAACCCCCTGGTGCCTAAGAGTAATTTAAAAATTTTTATTTATTTATTTATTTGAGAGAGAGAGAGGGTGCATGCATGATTGGTGGGGGAGTTTCAGAGGGGGGAAGGGGCAGAGGACAAAGGAGAGACTCTCAAGCAGATTCCCCACTGAGCTTGGAGATCCACCTGGAGCTGGATCTCAGGACTCTGAGATCATTACCTGAGCTGAAATCAAGAGTCAGATTCTGGGGCACCTGGGTGGTTCAGTTGGTTAAGCAACAGCCTTAGGCTCAGGTCATGATCCTGGAGTCCTGGAATCAAGTCCCACATTGGGCTCCCTGCTCAGTGGAGAGTGCTTCTCTCTGACTCTTCCCCTTCTTGTGCTTTCTCTCGCTCTCAAATGCATAAAGTCTTTAAAAAAAAAAAAAAAGAGGTGCTTAACTGACTGAATCACCAGGTGTTCCAATTTATGTATATATTTTTAAGTTTCTTATTTTCATTCCAGTATAGTTAACATACAGGGTTATGTTAATTTCAGGTATACAATACAGTGATTCAACAATTCTGTACATTACTCATTGGTCATCACGGTAAGTGTACTCTTTAATCCTCATCACCTGTTTCACACACAACCCCGCCCCTCATAATCATCAGTTTGTTCTTTATAATTAAGAATCTGTTTCTTGGTTTGTCTCTCTGTCTCTTTTTCCCCCTTTGTTTGCTTCGTTTCTGAAGTTCCACATATGAATGAGATCATATGGTACTTGTCTTTCTCTGACTTACTTCACTTAGCATAATACTGTGTAGTTCCATCCATGTTTTTGCAAATGGCAAGTATTCATTCTTTTTTATGGATGATTAATACTTCATTATACACACACATATACACATACACCACCTCTTCTTTATCCATCTGCCAATTTACACTTGGGCTGCTTCCATAATTTGGCTATTGTAAATAAGTGTACAATGAACATAGTGGCACATATTTCCTTTTGAATTAGTGTTTTTGTATTCTTTGGGTAAATACCCAGTAGGGTGCTTCTGGATTATAGGGTAGTTCCATTTTTAATTTTTTGAGGAAACTCCATTTGATTTTTTTCTTGTGATAACAAGATTATTTGGGGGAGTATTAATCTTTTTCTATATTTTTATTTGGCAAATTATCATTGCGACTTTTATATAACTTTTATAAGAGATTTATTACCTCTTTCTTAAATAACTCACTTATTTTTCTCATTGCCACTGTGACAACCATAACTGTTGGTCAGTGTATCTGTCTCCAACAGAATGTAAACCTCAGATTGATGATGTCATAATAGTCACATGTGGGCTCCAGAATTGAAGCCATTAAAATTAAGGCCTTGATCGCTTGATTAGACCTTAGGAGTTTATTCTAATGTACCATTCAATAGGACCAATAATGATCTGCTATTAAGGGGTTCCCAGTTTACAGAGTCTTTTGATTTGGCCCTAGGACAGCCTTTGGAAATTATTTATCCACTAAGAATTAGTGGTGGTCTGTCCTTGTATACTGTTCAGGCAGGTTGTAGAGGACCATTGGAGTCCCACCCAAGGCTTCCAGTCACTCCTTGGCAGGATTAGCATACTGACTAGTTTTCTTCTTCTTTCCATGTATTTGATGCCAACAGTATTAAAGGTGTTTTGGTGTCCTTAGAGTGCTAAAATGTTTTGTTTGCTTTTATTTTTTGTGTACATGTGTTTGTTTTTAATACAGATTTTATATTTTCCCCCAACTTTTATTTTTACAGTGAATACAATCAAATTGCATTTTAAAATTTTGCTGAAAGTAGAGACATGAGACTGAAGATATCTCTTTTAAAAGAACCAAAACATATCCTTTTGATACTTATAAACCTTATTGTGATCATCTATTGTTAAAAGTTTCCTATTTTGTATTCTAGTTACAGAGTGGATTTTTTTTTCATTCTTTTAATGGTAATTTAGCTAAATTGTTTTTGAAATATTTGAGATCATGTGTTGCAGGTAATTTTCCAAAGCAAACTATTTGCTCTAAACCTTACTTTCAAATTCTTATTGACATTTTTCTTACTCTATTTAAGTACTGTGCTTAAGTACATAAAACACAGTTTTTGTTTAGTCTAGTAGGATCCTAAAGATCCAAGTTAACCAAGTAACTTCTTTGCTAGTGTGATTTAGTATGTTTTCACTGAGTTTTGCTGTATTTCTTCATACTCATGATAAAGTAGAGGATAAGCCTAGTAGGATCTAGTAGATAAGTCTAGTAGGATCCTAAAGATCCTAAAGTTAACCAAGTAACTTCTTTGCTAGTGTGATTTAGTATGTTTTCACTGAGTTTTGCTGTATTTCTTCATACTCATGATAAAGTAGAGGATAAGCCAGGGAAATCTGAGCAGTCAGACCTTTATTATTTCATGTGGGAAGGTAGTGATTATAAATATTTTCTCAAATGCATGACCCTATGTTGTGTTAGCAGGAATACCCAATTATGTATCAGGAGGATATGACAGGTCTCTCTACCTTCTTTCTTAGTTATTTAGATTAGTGCTTCCATAAGAATCAACTGTAGACTATTACAGGTCTGTGAAAGGATAAGTACAGAAATGAGAAAGTAAGAGGTAAATTCTTATAGCAATTTGACATTGTCATAACACCCAAATATAAGAATTTTTCTAATAATTTTTATTTTATCTTATAAGATATAGATTTGAAATAGAGAAAAATGTGGCCCTTCATCAGAGATAGCAAAGCACTGTTTAGATATTTGATCAAATTTTTAAAATTTATACTATCCTGCTTATTTAACCTGTTGAGTGAAAATAGAATTCCTTTGATTTCTCCTTAAATCCTTTTTACTGTCTTTTCAAAGTGTTCTCTCAAGAGTTCATGCCATATACAGTCTTACAGATTTTGACTGTGTCTGTTGTCTGCTTATACCTTTTCAAGTTCAAGTATAACAATTTTTTAAACTTTCTGAATCTGTCAGTCCCCTTATTTCTCCCATATTCTTAGTTGACCTGTTAGGCTGAAGATCTATCACACACATCTGATGTGCACTTATAGCAATTTATACAAGGATAAACTTAATGTTTTTGTTCTGGAATGGTGTGCTATTTTTGTGTATTTTCTTCCTTTCTTGGTTTTATATAACATTCTCCTTTCCTAATGTTACGTTTTACCTAACATTATTTAGACCATAGCAATTATATTGGAACAGTTTTTTCAGTAATGGTCTCGTAATATCCAGGTCCTTTTGTTTAGATTATATGTTGACTATTCCAATGCTACTTTGTTATCTATTTTTGAAGACTCTTAAGATCTTCCTATAATTTCTCTTTTACCTTTTTGGTTATTTGCTTAATCTATCATTTTGAAGTATTAAATCTTAGAACATTCCAGAGTAATTATAGCACATTGTTTCTTTTTCCTTGGAGTTTATTGATTGTTCAGATAAGCCAATAAAAAGCACTAGTGAGAAGAGGATTATACAAAAATAGCAAGAGAACAAACAACCCAACTACCAGAATGATCTGGTAGTACAGATACCCAGATATATAAAAGAGAAAGGTTTCTCTTAAATGACAAACTGAAATGCCTTCTCTATATACACAGTTCTGCTAGGGTAAGCAGCCTGTTCTGATGGAGGAACAGAGGGCTACTTGAACACTTCAATTTACAGAAATCCTGCTGATAAATCAGAGGCTGAAAAAAATGGGTTAAATAAAGTAGGAATTTTAGGGTTCATTATCTTATCCAGTGCTATGCATCGTGTAGGTGCAGTAAATTATAATTGAATTGTTTCCTGGGTTTAATGTCAAAAAGTTTGGTAAGATTTTATTTTGGCAGGTAGGCTGTAGGTTTTTTTCTAGGTAAATTGTTATTATAATATGTAATTTAAGCAGGTATTTTACTGTTAGATTTCAGTCTTTTAACACTTGATTTTTTTTAACTTATCAAAATAATACATATTTCTTCTAACATGATATAGATCTATATAGATTTAAAAATTATAGTTCATTATTCTTACCTATCCCCCAACAGTTTAGTGTATATCCTTTCATACCTTTTGATCTGTTAAATGTTTTTGTGTATCTTTTGGCCTTATTTATGGAATCTTTTGTAACACAATTCAAAATTTTTCATGTTGTCAGATCTTTCTTTTTTTCCTCTTTTGGCATGTGGATTCTTGCTTTCCATTCTTCTTGCAGTTGTCTTGATAGATGCTTATTTTCCTTTATATGGAAAAAATATGAAAGTCATGAAATGAAAATGGATTTAGAAACTTGAAACATTTGACTCTGTTTTATCTTTTTCCTGTAATCTGCATCTGCAAATTATTTTATTATGATTTAAGGTTTTTGTGTGTCTCTTTAACATGATGACACATCAAGAATTAGTAAGCTGTGTGGGCTGGACTACTGCTGAAGAACTGTATTCATGTAGTGATGATCACCAGATAGTGAAGTGGAACTTGTTAACCAGTGAAACAAGTCAAATAGTAAAGCTTCCTGATGATATTTACCCGATAGATCTTCACTGGTTTCCAAAAAGTTTAGGCATAAAGAAACAAACTCAAGCAGAAAGCTTTGTCCTCACAAGTTCCGATGGTAAGTTTTTAATAAATGTTATATGCTCATCTTTGTATTTAAAAGACATATTAGTGTGACTTATGCTTTTAGTTGTTTTACAGAGCTGATGTTTATAGATCTGCATACCTCTGTCTACACATTTAATCCATATTCTTTGTAGTCATTTGCTCTGTGTATAGGTTATAAAACTGTTATGGGAGAAAGTAAAGCTGGCATATCATGGGATTTGATCTGAACTTTCAGCTTTACTTTTTCTGTGATCTCGCTGAAAATAGTTGCTAAGCTGTTATCAGTTTTGGTTTTGAATTTAACTTTATAACATAACCACACTAAAAAAAATATGGACACACACAAAAAATATGGGCACAATGCAACATTTAATAAGCTATTTAATATTATCTTTCTTTTCTTTTTTTTAAAGATTTTATTTATTTATTTGAGAGAGAGAGTTAGAGATCATGAGCAGAGGGGGAAGGGCAGAGGGAGAAGCAGACTCCACGGTAAGCAGGGAGCCTGATGTGGGACTCAATCCCAGGACCCCAGGATCACGACCTAAGCCCAAGGCAAACGCTTAACCGACTGAGCCACCCAGGCGCCCCTAATATTGTCTTTATTTTCTGTTACATGTTAATTTCCACTCAACAGAGTTGGAGTTTTTTTTAATTTGACTGTAGCTTTATTACCGGTGAGTAAAAAGCATGATTTTTCTACTTTTTGAGGAAATGTTTTGATTTTCATTGAAATAACTTGAACTGCTTTTGTCGGTATTACACTTTACCTACTTTGTCAATTAAAAATACATTCATCAAAAGTAATGGAAACTTACTTGATTAACTTATGCACAGATGGAGCTTTTTGGTTCACCTGACTCTAGGGGTGGACCTTCAAGCACAGCTGCATTTTTAGGCCCCTGTTCTCAACATCTCTTAGATGGGTTCTCCCCACAAGGTGAGCATGATGGCAGCCAGTAGCTCAAGGCTCATCCTAGAGAAGAAATGTCAGCAGAAAGTGCTTCCTCAGTATCTCTTGCAGACAAGTTGCAGGAGAGTCCTGGGGAAACTTGTGTCCTGTGCATCAGCACAGGAATCACTTTAGTCATGGGAATAGGACACTGATTGAACACAACTGGCCTCAGGCCACCATGGAAAAGGAAAGAGAAAGAGGAGGGATTTTGTAATAAGAACAGGAAGGGATGTTATGGCAAAGTATCCAATCAGATTTCACTTTTTTTACAGACAGAACTTAGGATGGTTTTTTTTTTTTTTAAAGATTTTATTTATTTATTTGACAGACAGAGATCACAAGCAGGAGAGAGGCAGGCAGAGAGAGAGGAGGAAGCAAGCTCCCCGCTGAGCAGAGCGCCCAATGCGGGGCTCGATCCCAGAACCCTGGGATCATGACCTGAGCTGAAGGCAGAGGCTTTAACCCACTGGGCCACCCAGGCGCCCCAGGATGGGTTTTTTTTTTAAACCTTATTTTTCTGAATCTTGATTAAATGACATATTGTGTGAAAATAATTGGACTTAGAAGATTGACTCTGAACCACTGCTAGAATTTGGCTTTCCTCAGATATTAAAATGAAGGGTTGACTTAAAAAACAAACAAACAAACTTTTAATTTTGATATAATTTAACATTTGCAGAAAGGTTGTAAGAATTGTAGAAATAACTCCTGTGTATCCTTTATCCAAATTCATTTCCTGTTAACATTTTGTCCCATATACTTTATCATTGGCTTTCTCCCTCTCTCTCTCCCACTTCACTACACATATACACACACATACACACATACACATACTTTTTTCCCCCTAAGTATTTAAGGATCATTCATAGACATGCAACATGCCCCTTTATCATAAATACTTCAGTGCACTTCTCAAGAGTGAAGATTTTCTGTTATATAATCACAGTACATTGGTCAAAATCAGGAAATTTAACATTGATGTTGAATTGAATACACAGTTAATATTCAAATTTTAACAAGGGCCCTAATAACATCTTTTATAGATATTTGGTTTTTCTGGCATAGAATAATGTACTGCTTTTGTCATATCTCTCTAACCTCCTTTAATATAGTTTCCTTGGTCTTTCTTTTATGATCTTAATAGGTTTGAAGAATACAGATCTGTTTTTTCTTTATAGAATGTCCCTCAATTTGTGTTTGTATGATATTTTTTTTTTTTTTTTAAGATTTTATTTATTTATTTGACAGAGAGAGAGATCACAAGTAGGCAGAGAGGCAGGCAGAGAGAGAGGAAAGGAAGCAGGCTCCCTGCTGAGCAGAGAGCCCGATGCGGGGCTCGATCCCAGGACCCTGAGATCATGACCTGAGCCGAAGGCAGCGGCTTAATCCACTGAGCCACCAAGGCGCCCCTGTATGATATTTTCTTTTAATTAGATTCAGTGTACACAGTTTTTAGCAGCAGTAATTAGAGCATCAGATTGCGAGGTTCATGATGCTGGTTTGATCCATTATTGGTGATGTTAACTTTGATTACTTTGAAAGATTGTATTCACTAAAGTAATCCACTGTGAAGTTACTATTTTTACCTTTTAATAAATAATTTGTGAACAGATACTTTCAGGCTATGTAAAAATATTCTCTTCCTCCTTAAAATTCCACCTACTGTTTTAGCATCTATTGTTGATATTCAGCTGAATCATTTATTATTCACATGGTTGTCAAATGGTGATTTTTTTTTTTAAATTCCATAATTCCTTCCATATTGATTAGTTGGTATTCTGCTGCAAGGAAGAGCCTCTCTTTTCCTACCCATTTATTTGTTTACTTATGTTAGATTAGACTCATAGATTCTTTATTTTATTTCTGTAATTTTTTTATTTTGTTGTGAAAATTGTCCCAGATTTGTCTAGTGGAGCCCCATTAAACCAGCTCCTATGAATTTTTGGGGGTGGGTGGGAGGGATAATGTTTCCTCATCATTTTTTGAGCACTGCTTTGCTGGCACAAGATGTTTCAGTCTTATCTTGTACTTTCCCAATCTAGCCCCCCAAAATTATCCATTTCTCCAAGGAGACCTATTCTTTTCTTGGTGCTTTCTAGTATTTTAAAAACAATATGAGAATGCTAGCAAGCTCATTTCAATGAGGTATATTTGCTTCAAGGTCCTTTTAGAGAGCTAAGAAATGGAATATAAATGTGTATTAAAGAACATACATACCTACAGCTATTTCTTTTTCTCTTTCTCCTGTCCTTCCCTCTGTTTTCTTTCCTTCCCTTTTCTTTCTTCCACTTCTCCTTCCTTCCTTTCCATACTAAAAATCATGAGCTCATTCTGATGCCACCAATTCAATGTTATAGGGTTAATTCCAGTCTTTCTTTTTTCCATATTTGGAAACTGAGTGAGCCTGGCTCCCATTATTCTCAAATATATTTGCTCACTTGCTCAATTCTGCAATACAAAGTAGGTTGTTTCAGAATGGCTAATCTATACTACTGCAAAAAACTAGAGTTTAATATTTGTTTACTTTTGTTTTGATCTTTATACTGAATATATGAAGTTAAAGTCCTGTGTTCAAAAGTTACTTGCATTTCCCCTTCCTTAGCTGTTATGTTATTCACTTAGAATACCGTTAAATGTATTATTTGTGTTTTCTACTTAAGGTTTCCATTGTCCCCCATCCTTGTTGATTTGATTATCTTTTGAATATGTATAACAGTAACATGACAAAACTATATTAAAGACAAAAACTATATTAAAGACAAAACTATATTAAAAACTATAGACAAAATACAAAGACAAAACTATATTTAAAAAGCATACTCAGAGGCACCTGGCTGGCTCAGATGGTTAAGCTTCTGCCTTAGGCTTGGATCGTGATCCCAAGATTCTGGGATCAAGCCCCACACTGGGCTCCCAGCTCAGCAGGGAGTCTGCTTCTCCCTCAACCTCTGCCTGTCTCCACTGCTCATACTCTCTCTCTCAAATGAATAAATAAAATCTTAAAAAAAAAAAAGCATACTCAGAGCAATGTCACTATTCCTACCCACCCAATCCCATACACCTTTTCTGTTTACTCCCTGTAGATAAACAATCTCTTTGGTTCTGGTTTATCCTTCCTGTGTTTCTTTTGGCAAAGTAAACAGATACATGCATATTTTCTCATTTCACCTTTTGTATTACACAGGAGGTGATATACCATATATTTTATTTGCATTTTCCTTTTTAAACTCAGTAGTATATAAGAATTAATTTTCTATCTGATGAATATGGACAATAAATATAATTAGTCTTGATAATTTTTGTTGTCTGAGTGCTTCTCTGAAATAAGATCACTTAATTACACTCAACTAAAGAATAATTGCTTGAGTCTCTATTTCAAATTGGTTTTAGAGAAAACACTTTCTGTGAGGGAAAACATTTTAATATGAAAATGTAACTTAAAAGATAAATTTGTGAGATTTATATAAATCTATAAGTATAAATATATTATGACTCTTCAGAAACTATAATGTTCAATTTTATTTTTAGGTTCACTCTATAGTAAAACAAATAACATTACATGCCACACCTAGATGTGCGAAGATGTGAGAACCAAAGCAGAATAGTTAAGTATTTTCTTTTAAGCTAGGATGAGGAGTATTGGGGCTTGTAAAAGAGGAAAGTATGATAGATCGAAAAAAAGAAATGGAAGGATAAGATAGAAAAAAGCATCCAGAAATGAAAAAGAAATGTTCAAGAAAGAAGAAAGTAGCTGTCAATGGGAGGTGGTCAAGGGCTTTTCTGTCAGATAAACATTTGAAGTTATTTTATGTATCATCAGAGCTATACTATTTGTTAACCCAATACTTAATACTATTCTGGTTAAAAAAATACATGAGATCTGCCCTGTTAACAAGTTTTTAAATATACAGTGTGGTATTGTTAACTATAAGCACAATATTTGTACAGCAGATCTCTAGGACTTTCTCATTTTGTATGATGTTAACCCAATTAAAAAAATTTTTTTTTCTTCAAAATTTAATTTACTGCTTAGGAGTTTCTCTTTTCTAGTTGCCACCAACTTTCTCCTCTTGATTTTTCTCCCCCAGTGTTGGTAGAGAAGGGTTGCAGTTTTGGAGTTCTTCTTTCTCTTCCAGTATTTCTTCATCATACTCCCTCCCTCTCCTGTGTGGTGGTAACATTCCAAAAGAGATCCCTGAGATCTGGTGGCAGGTCCTTAAATATATAAGGCAGACTTTTGCCAAGTGTTTTGTCTTACCAATAATTCTCTCCAATACTACTACTATTTGAATATTTCATGCAGTTGTATACTACTTTTTAGAAGAGATATTTGACAATGTATTAAAATATTTACATTTAAAAAATAATTGAATTATGTAAAATGCATTAGGGCACTTCTGGTATAAAATCTTCTGTAAAACTGTTAAATACTATTTAAATTATATTTACTGAAAGATGATTTTTTAAATACATTGTATTAGATATCTTAAAATAATTCCCTTATTTTTTTAATATGTCTATTTTAAAATCCCACTTTAAAAAGAATTTGTGTGTTCATTTTTTAATCATAAGTTGGTGGTTGGTTATAGATCTCTGGCTTTTTGCAACCATCTGCCAAATCATTTCTGCTATTAAGCAGTCTGCAAAAGTGCTTGTGTGTCCTTTTTCCCAACACCCTATTCCAAGCCCTTTCATGTTTCCACGGACATCTGCTAAGGCATTTCTAACTTTAAGAAATGTGTTTTATATAATTTTAATGTTTCCTCTGTTCTTTTTCTCTTTTATAACATATCCGTCTTTTTTTTTTTTTTTTTTTAGATTTTTTTTATTTATTTGACAGAGAGAGAGATCACAAGTAGGCAGAGAGGCAGGCAGAGAGAGGGGAAGGAAGCAGGCTCCCTGCTGAGCAGAGAGCCCGATGCGGGGCTGGATCCCAGGACCCTGAGATCATGACCTGAGCCGAAGGCAGTGGCTTAACCACTGAGCCACCCAGGCGCCCCAACATATGCCTCTTTTTAAAAAGTTTTTTTTTAAAAGAACAAAAGGTTAATTTTCCACCTTAGGATTTAAATATCCAAATCCACTTTTTTGTTCAATAAATTAATAATTAATATAACCGTATTGATTATATTCTCTTCTCTACACCAGCCCTAGCAAATAATTAGAAATAAATTGATCTGTATTTGGTTTGCATTTTTAAAAGATTATAGAAAATTTGGAGAGAAGAAAGAAAATAGTTAAATGGATAATTATGGGCTTAAAAATATTTGTGATGTTGGGGGCACCTGGCTGGCTCAGTCAGTAGAGCTTGGGACTCTTGATCTCAGGGTCCTGGGTTCAAGCCCTGCATTGGGTGTGGATCCTACTTAAAAAAATTTTTTTTAAATAAAAAAATAAAAATATTTGATATATATATATAGTTTTATATTTTTGGTTTATTCTGGGTGTGCTATTCTTATAATCTGTAATCAGACAAAATACAAAGGCCAAAGATTTATTGAGTGACAAATCTATGCAAAGAGCTGACCCTAGTTGTCCCAGTATATATCTTCCTATGTGAGGTCATAGGAAGGGAATAATTTTAGCACTTGTCAGAAAATCAGCCTGCTTCCTCCTCTCTCTCTGTCTGCTGCCTACTTGTGATCTCTCTCTCTGTCAAATAAATAAATAAAATCTTAAAAAAAAAATATCAGTAATCTAAACATAAAATTTCTCAAATATGGAATAGATTAAAAGGAAATTTCTGGATCCTTCATTTCTGGTTTAAGAGATATTTGGTTAATCTCTTTGGTGATGGATTCATGCATTATATGCAACAGTTGTTTATTACGTGGATATTCTGTGTTAGGCAATGTGCTAACATTTAGTGAGAACAGACCTCAATAAAGTAAACAATGACCACAGGATTAGCTTTCCACTTACTGTGTGTCATCTTTACAGTTTCCTCTTTTGAGATTTTTCCCCCTTACATTTTCTCTGTAAAGCAACTGATTAAAAAAAGCATATCCCGGTTAATTTCAAGTTAGTTCAATGAAGAGAATAATAACAGTTGAATTTAAAGTAATTTTATTACATTCAAAAATGACCTAGCAATAAATATAAAGTTAAAAGGAAAGGTATGGGGGAAAGTAGTTGCTGCTAGTGGGTAGTTAGATGAAGGAAAAGGGTAGCTTATTTTAAGCCTAAAAAATGAATGGTGAGAAAAGAAAGCTATTAGATGGAATGAGAAAAAAAAAGAAAAAAGAATGTCAGCGTAGTCTTTTTTTTTTTTTTTTTAAGTTAGGAGATGGTTACCCAGTTGGTCAAATTTAACAAGTGCTGATTATGTAAAAGCACTACTGCAAATAAAAATATGACTAAGACATGGCCCTCTGCCCTGATACAGATCACAGCCCAGTAAAAAAAAAATGCTATAACAGAGCTGCAAATAATGCTCACAGTGTAAAAAAGACGGAATTACTTTGTTGGTAAGAATGGGTAGATGGTTAGTGAAGTAACCACAGGGTGCTAGGTGTTAAATGTTTCAAAGCCATCTGTATTAGAGTTTCCCAGAGAAATGTCTTAAAGCCATCTCAAGCATCTGACTTCGATATATAGATATATAGTTATTTATTTTAAGATTTTATTCATTTATTTGAGAGAGAGAGCAGGAGCAGAGGGAGGCAGAGCCAGAAGCATACGCCCCGACACTGAGCAGAGAGCCTGACACGGGCCTTGATCACAGGATCCTGGGATCATCCCCTGAGATGGAGGCAAACACTTAACCTACTGAGCTTAACCACCCAGGTGCCCCTGACTTAGATATATTTTTATGAATCGTTAATATTAAGACAGTTTGGAAAAGCCTTCAGTTAAAAGTGTATTCAAAGTAAATTCTCTGATGCCAAAATTTGATTAGCCACGTGATTTTTTTTTACTGCAAGATAGATAGATGATTGATGATAGATTGATTTGCAGGAAATTTCTAATTTTACTGTACTTAATTATTATGAGCTATGAGCTATGTATTACTAAATTTCATGATTATTCAAACCCACATTATTTCATGATCTTCTCTCAGCTTTTTTTAAAAAAAGATACTTTTTTTTTTTTATTTTTTTTTTATTTGTCAGCAAGAGAGAGCACAGGCAGGGGGAATGTCAGGCAGAGGGAGAAGCAGGCTCCCCCCACTGAGCAGGGAGCCCCATGCGGGGCTCAAGATCCTGAGATCATGACCCAAGTTGAAGGCACTGATGGAGCCACATAGGCACCCCTTTTTCTCAGCTTTCTGTAGCACTTTATTCTTTGCACAGTTGATTTGTCCCCTTGATATCTCTTAGGTCTTCAAAGTTGTAAGTTTAAAAAGTTGTGCTGTTTACCTATATATGTGTGAACTTTTTGAGAATAGCAATCAGGTAGCCTGCTCCTTTTTGTCTAGCTAGCGCCTGGCACAGTGTATGAGGCAAGTATTTTAAAATTTGGAATTATCAGTTGTTAAATTAAGTAAACAACAAGGCCATTAAACAGAGGTGGCCCTATGCCTTTGGCCAGCATGAGTAAACCAAAATCTGTCTGTAAACACATCAAGGTTTTGAAATTAAAACCTAAGGATAACCAGTCATAAACAGCCAGCTAAGCCATAGGCTATAGCCAATCAATAATTTTCTCACTTTGTTTTTACCTTTGCTCTGTAAAAGTCTCTGCCTCAGCTCCTGTTGGTGAAACATTCTTTACCACTTTTGGCTTAGTACAACCCATTTGGAAGATTTTTGCTCAAACTCTTAAAATTTTTTGTCAGGCCTCAGTTTATTTTTTTTATTTTTTATTTTTAGAGAGAGAAGAGGGGAGGGGCAGAGGGAAGGAGAAAAAAAATATTTTTTTAATGAGAGGTGGGAGGAGGGAAAGAGAGAGAAAATCTTAACAGACTCCATGCCCAACATGGAGCCCTATCTTATTGCCCTGAGATCATGACCTGAGCTGAAATCAAGAGTCAGATACTTAACAGACTGAGCCACACCAGTGCCCCTGCTTCAGTTTATTTTTTAACACCTTTGACTGTCCTGGTTCCTGTCTTCTATACCTTTTCCAGCTTTTCTATAGCCTGCAAAAAGGAAAAAAAAAAAGAAGCAAGACCACAAAACTCTGCTTAATTAGAAGGTTTTCTTGGCATTTCTCTTGTCCCCCTTTGACCATATCCCAGTGGAGTTCTATTATCCCTCTCATCTATCATAGCATCATATAATACTTCTATTACATCACTTGTTTCAGTGTTTTATAATTTCGTTTTTGTGCCTATTTTCTAATAGATTTGTTTTTTCTTTGGGAGCAGGAATAATTATTTGAGGAGAAATATTATTTGTCCTTATGTCTCCAGTGCCTAGCACTGTGCTAACTAGTCTAGGAGAAGGTACCTGTTTAAGAGATATTTATTGATTGAGTAAATTCAAATAGATTTCTCAAGTTTAATTTCTTTTAGGTAAATTTCATCTGATTTCTAAGTTAGGAAGAGTGGAAAAAAGTGTAGAAGCTCACTGTGGAGCAGTTCTTGCAGGAAGATGGAATTATGAAGGAACAGCATTAGTTACAGGTACGTTGTCTGCAAAAATGATGTTTTAAATGAACTGTTTAAAGAAAAATTTTCACAGAATCATAATATTTTCTTTAGTGATAGTGTCTTTCATTGTCCAAGAGCAAATAATTGGCATAACATTGAACTAGGCTGCTAGATAATGTTATAATTCAGAATGTCATATTATTAGATTTCATATATGACTTACAGACAATATTTTTGTCAAGGCTTTTGAAATGGTCACTTATGGGGTAAATAAAAGTTGTAATTCTTTAACATTTAAAAATTCAAAATATTTAATTGACCTTTACCCCCATTCCTTCACTCTCCCATCTCCTGCCCTATTCTCATAAGCATTCTCATCTTCATCTATGCTATTAGTCATCTAATGATGTCTAACAATTACCCCAAAAGGTAATGGCTTAAGATAATAAACATGTATTATCTTATAGTTTCTGTAGATCAGGGAACAATTTAATTTAGCTGGGTGGTTCTGTCTCATACTCAAATGTTGGATAGGGCTGCAGTCGTGTGAAGACTTGATTGGGGTTGGAGGTTCTGCTTCCAAGATGGCTCACTCTTGGAAAGAGATCTTAGTTCCTCTCTGACTGTTGGCAGGATCCTTGGTTCTTACAAGGGCTTCTCCATAGGGCTGCTTGAATGGCCTAACAACGTAATTGCAGGCTTCATAAGGGAGTGATCCAAGAGAGAAAAATGGTAGGTACAATATATTTTATGACCCACCCTTGAAAGTCATACTCTATCATTTTTACCATATCCTATTAGAAGCAAGTCACTAAATATAGCCCAAAGAAGAGAAATTAAGCTCCACCTATCAAAAGGAGGAATAACAAAAAGTTTACGGATATGTAATCAAACCACCAACCTATCCTCTGGACTTTCTTTAGGGTTTTGTTCAGTGAATGGATTCCTCTCCTGCCTATTTTTTTAACTTGTCCTTTTCCAGTGGTTTCTTTTTCAGCATATAAATATGTCCAGATGTCATCCATCTTGAAAATTGAGAAAAAAAGAAATAAAAATCCTGCCTTTAACAAATGATTCTCTCCAGAGAATTCTTTTCTTTTCTTTTCTTTTCTTTTCTTTTCTTTTCTTTCTTTCTTTCTTTCTTTCTTATTTTAAGCAAGTTGTTCAAAAGAAAAGTCTACTACTTTACTCCATTCAGTCCCCAACTCACTGGAATTTGCTTGCAACTCTTCTTATTGCAATGAAAGCACTTCTTTTAGAATTCTAGGATGGAGATTTCAGTGAAAATGAAAGCATTAGTTGAATAATATACTCACAAATCTCCTAAGATTAAAGGAAAAAATAAAAATTCTTGACATGGAAGTTAGGAATATCTGATAAAATTTTTTCAAAGTAACTTCAACAGTTATGAATCACTGTTATTTAATGAATAAATGGTGTCTGAATTTTAAATATGTATTAATATAGATATACTGATTTTTCTATGCAAATTTAATGTTTAAATTTATTTCCTATAGATAAAAATATCAAATATTTTTCTCTTTATAGTTGGAGAAGATGGACAAATAAAAATCTGGTCAAAGACTGGGATGCTGAGGTCAACTTTAGCTCAGCAAGGTACGTATATTAATCAATTAAGATATCTTAATAGTTCCCTTTGAAAAATATTATAGTTCCTAAGACTGATTTAGGTAAGGTTCAAAGCCTGAAATCTCTCTTTTTTTTTTTTTTAAGATTTTATTTATTTATTTGAGAGGGAGTGAGAGAATGAGTGGTGGCGGTGCGGGGGGAAGGGAGGTTCTCAAGCAGACTCCACTGAGTGGGGAACTCATTGTGGGACTTGATCTCACGTCCTGGAGATCATGACCTAAGCTGAAATCAAGAGTTGAATGCTTAACCAACTGAGGCACCCAGGCACCCTGAAGTCTCTTTATTTCTTTTTCTTTTTCTTTCTTTCTTTTTCTTTTTTTTTTTTTAAGATTTTATTTATTTATTTGACAGAAAGAGACATAGCGAAAGAGGGAACGCAAGCAGGGTAAGTGGGAGTGGGAGAGGGAGAAGCAGAGTTCCACCAAGCAGGGAGCCCAATGCGGGGCTGGAGCCCAGGACACTGGGATCATGACCTGACCCGAATGTAGACTCTTAACAACTGAGCCTGAGCCACTCAGGCGCACCTCTTATTTCTATTTATACTTTTCCCTCTTACTTTCCATGTTGCCTGATACACCATGGTAACTGTATTATTTGAGCCAAGAAATATAAGAAACACTCAAGGCCTTTTTCTATTTTAGTGAGTCTCTATAAGTGCAGTTAAAGGCTGATGATTCTTTTTAAAATAATTCTGAATCCTTTTGAGCATATACTATCTGGAATAGGATTGAGTGTCTAGTTAAGTAAATAATAGTAATAGAAACATTAGGAGTAACTCCCTACTTAAAAAGTCCTAATAACTTCATAATATTACCATCCTTTCTAAACTGTACTACACCAAAAACTAATGATGTACTGTATGGTGACTAACAAAATAAAAAAAATAAATTGTATTGTACGTTTGGTATCTAAACTACTGGAGGGGAGCAGATACCCTGATGGTCCAAAACATGGTAAACTGCAACTGCTTAGAGAAGCATCTCAGTTTTCCATGTTAATTGGAAAGAAGTGCCCATAAAGTCAATTCAGTGGTCATTCCTGTTGAGATTTAGGTTGCATACAATTTTTTTTGTGTGTATAGCAGATCTATTTTACTAATTAGATTTTTATGTAGGAATAGTAAAGCAGTTTTTAATGTTTAACTGAACATATACCAGCTGGTCTTCAAAGATGGCAGACTATTCTTGAGAATTATATAATTAAGTTATATTGTGAAGCATCTCTGGTAACTGACTTCCAAAAATTTCTAGATTTCATTTAAAAAAATTTTTTTAATGATTTTTAAAAAATTTATTTGACAGAGCGAGCACAAATAGGGGGAACTACATAAAAAGGGAGAGGGAGAAGCAGGCTCCCCACAGAGCAGGGAGCCCAGTATGGGGCTCCATCCCAGGACCCTGGGATCATGACCTGAGCTGAAGGCAGACACTAACCGACTGAACCACCTAGGCACCCCCAGATTTCATTTTTTAAGTCACGTTTACTCTTAAGATAGTGTTAAAATAGTTCCATTTCTTTAGCTACCCATTAACCAAATTTTAGCAAAGGGTAACCATAAATACTGGGTAGTACTTATCTAGGTAACCATAAATACCTGGTAGTAGCAAAAATGTTGACGAGATTCAGTTTATCCATTTTTTTCTCTGATTGCTTCTGCTTTTGGTGTCATATCTAAGAAATCATTGCCTAATCCAAAGTCACGAAGATTTAGACCTTTATTTTCTTCCAAGAGTTTTATAGTTTCAGTGTTTACATTTAGGTCTACAATCCATTTTGAGTTAGTTTTTGTGTATGATGTTTATTTTAGAAAGGGGTGGGTGGTACTCTTTTTTATTTTTTTCCCCTTCCTTCCAAATAGATGGGTAAATAAATTCCCTTAGAAAGCTAAAATACTGATTAGGTCATATGATAAATGTAATTTTATTATGTCTTCATCACATCATGTAATGATATTTTCCATTGACATTTCAAATAGTTGTAATCTTCTTAAATCAAATGACTGTGAAAGGGCTTATCATTTTTATCTCATTTAAATCTTATTTATTCTCCTCACTTGAGGTTTATATTAAGTATGAGATTAATGAGCAAAATTAAATTATATAGATTTTCATATTTTAGTTAACCTGTTGATATTTCAAGATAATCAGATATCTTTGGATTAAGAATTACAGATATACTATAGAACTGTGCATCTGATTTTTAGGTTTTTGATTGTTGGTGCCACCCACGCTTTCCTAATAAGGCATAGACTTTTCCTGTTTCATCTCTGGGGAAGAGCATTGGAAAAATTAAGTTATGATGATATTAACACTGAAGGAAAAATCTCTGGTTATTTATAAGGTTTATTTGATTTATTACAATTTTTGATGGTGATTATGAACTACTGAGAGCTGGATGCTAAAGGCTCAAATATGGAGGCCAAAATAGGTGGGGAAGGGGACTTCTGCCTCTTTTCGGGGGAAAAACTGTAAATTTTGGCAAAAAAATGAAATAACATAAGCCTGAGTTTTTTTAACACTTGGAATTCAGTAAACGATGTTGAGAGCATCCTGGTGATTTTTACTACATGTTTATATTAGTTGCATTTATTTTTGATGAATAAAAGAAATTTCCTGAATTTCTTTTTTTTTTTTTTTTTTTTTTTAAGAAATAGATGTTTTATTTATTTATTTTTAAAGATTTATTTATTTATTTTAGAGAGCGCACATTCACATGGCGGGGGGCAGAGGGAGAGAATCTTTAAGCTGACTCTGCTGAGGGTGGAGCCTGTCATAGAACTCTCTCTCACATCCCATGAGATCATGACCTCAGTTGAAACCAAGAGTTGGACACTTAGTTGACTGAACCACCCAGGCACACCCTTAATTCATTTCTTAGTGATTGGAGATGGATATATAGACAGAAGTCATGGTCATCACCTTCTCCTCTAATATAGAAAAAGCATTAATCCCAAGTTTTTAAATTTTTTTTTAATTTGACTTAGTTTAAAAACAATTCCTACTGGTACTTATGAGGAGGTATTTTTCCTTATTAGAGAAAAATAATGTCTGGGCCAGGGATAATTATAATTAAGCTTTGTGTATTTTAATTATAGGCTAAAATTGGAATAGAGTAATACTGCAAACCTATGAGGACATTTCCCCCACATTATATTCAAATGGAAGAATGGAATGACAAAAATGGAACCTGTCTAAATAACTAAATAATGAATTTAGTATAGGAGGTGAACTGGAAATATAAATAACTGTAGCATAGGCAGGGTGTTTTTGTTATTACAAGGTGCTGTGAGAGGATAGGAAAGCAGAGATTATCGCTTTGGAGGGAAAGGAAGTATCATAAAGGCTTCCTGGCAAATATTGGAATATCTTTTTTTTTTTTTTTTAAGAGAGGGGTATGGGAAAGGAGAGAATGAATCTTAAGTGAACTACATGTCTAGTGCAGAGCCTGATAATGGGGGACTTGATCTCACAACTCTGAGATCATGACCTGAGCTGAAACCAAGGAGTCAGATACTCAACTGACTGAGCCACCCAGGTGCTCTTGGAATATCTTTTGATTGACCTTTAAAAATAAAGAAAGTAGGGAAGGAAATGGGCTTGTTAGCAATGGAGTGGAGCTGTGGAGGAAGTTAGGTGGTCAAAGGCATAGAGGCAGAACAGCATAAGATAGGGAAATCAGGTGTATAGGAGCAGACTCCTTGGGCTAGAGGGCAGGCTGTATGAGGCTGTTTATCCAGAGGGACCAAGACATTGATGACACTGGATACTAAATGAGGGGTTTTGATTTTGTTCTATGAGCATACCAAACCTTAAAAAAATAAACAGAAGAATAAGAGATAAAAACTATCTCTTAGGAACATAAACTTAGCAGTAATATGTAGGATAAATCAGAAGAAATAGAGATTAAATGGGGTGGCCAGCAATAGACACATGAAAAGATCTGAACATCACTGACTATCAGGGAAATGCAATTCAAAACCACAATAGGATAGCACCTTGTATCTGTCAAAATGGCTAAAATAAAAAAAGACAAAAAACAACAAGTGTTGGTGAAGATGTAGTGAACAAGGAATCCTCATACACTGATGGTGGTCTAAGTTAATACAGCCACTGTAGAAAATAGTATGGAGGTTCCTCTTAAAAACAGAAACCCTGTATGATCCAGTAATTCTACTACTGGATATTTTCCCAAAGAAAATGAAAACACTAATTCAGAAAGATATATGCACCCCTGTTTACTGCAGCATTGTTTACAATAGTCAAGATACAGAAGCAACCTAAGTGTCCGTCAATAGATGAATGGATAAAGAAAATGTGGTAAAAATGTATAATGGAATATTACACAGCCATTAAAAAGGATGAGGCCATCTCACTTGAGACAACATGGATGGACCCAGAGGGTATTATGTTAAGTGAGGTAAGTCAGGCAGAAAAAGACAAATACCATATGATTTCACTTATATGTGGGATCTAAAAACAAAACAAATGAGTAAACAAAAAGCAGAATCTGACCTATAAATATACAGAAGAAACTGATGATTGGTAGACAAAAGAGGGTGGAGGGGTGAGCAGAATGGTTGAAGGGGAGTGGGAAATATAGACTTCCAGTTATGAATGAATAAGCACAAGAGTATAAGGCATAGCATAGGGAATATAGTTAATGATACTATAATAGTGTTGTATGATGATACATGGCAGCTACACTTGGGGTGAACATAGCATAATATATAGAGAAATTGAATTACTGTGTTGTACACCTGAAACTAATGTAATATTGTGTGTCAGCTACAGTCAAAAAATTAAAAATAATAACAACAAAAAATAAAATGAAAAAATGGGGATGACTAGTAAGGAGGTTATTGGAATGTTCTATGCTAGTGTGCATTGAGGCTTGAACAGAGACAGTAATGATGGTTGAAAAAAATGAATAGTTCTTAGTAGTTGACAGGAATGGATATCCTATAAGAGGTAAAGAATTCAGAAAGAAGAATTAGCTAGGGGTTCTGTGTAGAGGGATGATAGTTTTGAGTGTATAGAGTCTGAAGTCTTTGGTGCAAGTACTGTGTTAGGGCTCAGAAGTAAAGCTAAAATAATGTGAGAGTCAATTATAGAAAGGTGAAAGGTGAAGCTGTAGGGGAAGTTGTGATCACCAAGGGATAAGTGGCTGAGGATAGAAACTGGAGATACAAATGCATTCATTTAAGCCTTTTCTCTTTACTAATCCAGGAACATATATAACCCAAAAGTTGCTTTTTTGTGGAATAAATCCTACTTGATTGGTTACTGTTAATATATGTCCCTACAAATAGAATGAAAGGGAAATAATTCTTGGTTTTTAAATTCTTGATGATTTGGCAACCAAAAAAAAAGTTGAGTTCCTACTATCATGAGCAACACAATAAACAGCTAGTTGCTTATTGCATTACAAAGTGATTTCTAGTAGTGGTAGGTAATAGATAGTGCTTATATAGTATCAGATTCTGCTCTAGGTACTTTACCTATATTCCCCCAATATAGACTTATATTGCATTCAAGGCAAAGATCGCTTATGCTTCATTGTGATAGTGAAGAGTTTGTTTCAAAAGCATTCTTAAAAACATGCAAAAACATTTTTAGGGGCTACTTTTTAGTATGAGTGTGAAAAACATGGTATATTTGACCATGTACTTCCTTAAAACAATTGAAATACATTTTTGTCTCCTCTTCTGTGGTTTAAAATGCCTTCAACAGGTTGAAAGAATTTAGATAATTTGTTTTACAGAGAGATAAGGGTCTGACATTTAACACAACCCCAGGTGCATGTGGTTTCTTAAAAAATGTCAAAAAGGTCACATGATCTTAGTGTACAGAGTCAGAAAAACAAGATATTTTTGAGTGTCTTAACTGAAATGGAACATAAATAAAAATTCCCAATATAAAAAGCAAGAAATTCTTTAATTATTATGAAACTACTTTTGTTTTTTTGTCCATTTTTTTGGTAACTATTGGAATTAATAACATTACATAATTTGCTAAACTTTTTGTTGAAAACTTATTTAACCTGAAGGCTATAGTTGTGATTTTTATACTGAGTTTGCAAAATGAAGTGTAACACTGAGAGTAATTCAATGCTTTAATAAGCATGTTTTCAGAAAAAATATTTTAAATATTGCAGGTTTTTGAAATGCAAGTGGGATAGAAAATATTGCAGGTTTTTGAAATGCAAGTGGGATAGATTTCATTATAATAAAAATCATTATTTTCTTTATAAAGCTAATTTTTCCACTTTCGATAATGATGTTCATCAGAACTGCCCAAATTAGAAGTTGTATAGTATATCTCCTTTTGGAAAAGAGAGCATTTGTATATACAATGGTTTCACACTTAACATTTTATTATAAATATAAGAGATGAATATAATGAAAACTTCTCTTAGTTCTTGATATTATATCCACTTTAAATATTAGTGGTTAGGAAGATTGGACTAATGAGACTTAACTTATTAATCTTATCTCTCATAACCCCGTATTTGTTTTTTTGTTTGTTTTCTTGTTTGGTTGTTTTTTAAAGATTTTATTTATTTATTCGACAGAGAGAGAGAGCACAAGTAGGCAGAGCGGCAGATGGAGGCAGAGGGAGAAGCAGGCTCTCTGCTGAGCTGGGAGCCCAAAGCGGGGCTGGGTTCCAGGACCCTGGGACATGACCTGAGCTGAAGGCAGCCCCTTAACCAACTGAGCCACCCAGTCGTCCCCCGTATTTGTTTTTTGATAAACAAATGTGGTTAAAAGCCACATGTTATAACAAAGGAATTGCTTAACTTTTCCTCTCTAATCTTATTTTGTTTTATACTATAAGTTCTTATATCTGTTTTTTTAATATTATTATTATTTAAAAAATATTTTATAATCAGGATATGAATAAACTCCCAAGTCCCAACAGGGAAGATAAGTATTCTGAAGATTTATAAGGTTAATAAGCAAGGAAATGGTGACACAGCTGACTTAATGAGGCCACAAATTCAATGCTAAAGAGGACAAAAGCGTCCCTAGCTCCTCATCCTATACCCTAACTGTGCCTTTTACCACAACTAAAGGGCTAGAGTCACATCCTGTATAACTCAATGGGAGTTGTATTTACTGAATTATTTCCTTGGGGGTAGATGTTTGTCATCGTTTAATGTATACCCCAGAAAAGTGTAATTCTACTGATTGTATTCAGGATGATTTGATAGTCCTTAATTAAAATATATTAATTTACTTTTTGCACAATAATTACAACTATAATAATGGAAATAAAGAAGGTACCTATAACTCTACCACCCTATCAAATAAGCATTCAGCCTCTATGCCCTTCCAGTACTCATCAAGAACCACATTTGAAATATCTGGAATTTTGATTTACATGTTCTAAGGAGTTTATTAGAGTTGAATTCTATTTGGCAATTTACTTGTGAAATCCAGGTCAGCTTCTGGCTACTTCCAGAGAATATTCCAAGAGAATGTACTTACCAAGTGCAGAAGAAGTGCCTTCTGGCCATTTGTGGGTTCTTCAGATACGGAAAAATCCTAGATGTAATTGACTGAATAGGCATATTTAGACCCAATATACTATCTAACCTAAATCATGAAAGGCATGCTTCAGAGTTTTTTTTCTTTTTCTTTTTTTTGCACTAAGTCTGTTGTAAACTAGACTTTCTAAAGTCCTTAAACCACTGAGACTTGCTCACAACTGAATTATATTCTGATTGGGAATAAAATGGCATGAAAAAAGTAGGGTGCCATTTGAGCACAAGCCATTACTGAAATTTACTCCCTGTTGATTACTGATTAATCCCTGTTGATTAGCATCAGTTGGGTTTCCCATTTAAATGAACAATTAAATCTTATTGTTTACCCATAAATCCTCAGACTCAGATTTCATTTTACTAAGAATGTCTTATTCATTCACAGAAAGTCAACTGCTACAGTAGTCTGATTTACAAGCGGCTTTAGAAATATAAATGGATTAATATTTCATAGATTAATTGTATAAGCTTGATTCACTTTCCTAATGGATGATAACTGGGTCAGACAGTGGAATACAGCTTATTTAATGCTTTTGCCAGGTATAATACTCATTTTTTAAAAAACTAAGTTCAAATAAAGTACAGCCTTCCAGAAGATATTAATGTGAAAGTCATTGAG
Source organism: Meles meles (assembly GCF_922984935.1). Lineage (NCBI taxonomy): Eukaryota > Metazoa > Chordata > Mammalia > Carnivora > Mustelidae > Meles > Meles meles. The sequence goes on from NC_060069.1 coordinate 77,109,183, forward strand.
TTAAAAAAATACCTTCTCCAAATTCCTATCCTAAGAAATTGAAAACAGTAAGAAGTTTAAAGTAGTTTAAAGAATGGTACATTGAGGGCGCCTGGGTGGCTCAGTGGGTTAACCCTTTGCCTTCAGCTCAAGTCAGGATCTCAGGGTGCTGGGATTGAGCCCCTCATGGGGCTCTCTGGTCAGTGGGGAGCCTGCTTCCCCCTCTCTATCTCTCCCTCTGCCTACCTCACTGCCTACTTGTGATCTCTGTCTGTCACATAAATAAATAAAACCTTAAAAAAAATGATACATTGAGTCAAACATGTACTTTTCCCCTAAAAGTATAAGTCAGCTTCATCCTGGTTATGGGATATCTGAACCCTTCTTAGCCTAGCTTTCAGGCCAAAGCCCCGCTTGATAGATAGCAAAACTTTCTCCAATCTAATATTTAATTTGTCATTTATAAATTCATAGATAGGAGGGGGTAGATCATTTTAGGGTAGAATGGTTTCTGTCCATTAGAGAACTGCTTAAGCAGCAGATGAGTGGTAGGTCTATTTCCTGAAGTATCCTCAGGAATGGGAATCAATCAATAAAGTAAATATACCATTTATATTTTTGTATGGAAAATTTAAGTCAACTTAAGTATTGAGTCAATTTAAGCACTGATGGCTGTTGGTGGGAAATGATAAATCATGACTTTTCTGATATTTCTTTATATCTTAAAATAATGAAGTGTATTCATTTTATGTTCTATATTTCAGTAGCACACTGTATTGAATTCCTAAGAACTCCCATCCTATTTTTCTCAGCAAGATCAAAATTAGTTAAAAACATAGTTTTTCAGTTGCTTACAGTAGATCTTTAATGGTCAATATTAACTCAGTTTGTTTCAGTATCAGGCTATCCTTCAGTTTTAAAGGGCCATTGAATATGAGATGAAATGGCACCCCATATTGCTTTTTTGATGCTCTTAACTAGCTGTCTTATTATAAGGCATAATAATGAAAATCTCTCTCTCTTTTTTTTTTTTTTAATTTTCTTTTCCTTTTTACAGGAACACCAGTATATTCAGTAGCATGGGGCCCTGATTCAGAAAAAGTTCTTTACACAGCAGGCAAGCAGCTGATCATTAAACCTCTTCAACCAAATGCTAAAGTTTTACAGGTATTTCTCAGGCATTTGTAAGCTGTTATCAGGATCTGTTGGACTGCTAAGTGAGAGGTCACTTTCTTAGGAGTCCCTTTCTTCTGGGTGGTCTTTTGTCTGAAGCTTTTAAGTGTGTGTTTTTACTAGCCTTTATTACAGAATAGGGGATATCTAGTTATGTTTCTAACAAGGTTCACTTCCTCCTTATTCCAACTTACATTATACCAGTAAATCATAAATGTGTTTTGAGTTACTAAATTGTCACATGATTTGGCATGATAGGTATCTTTAAATATAGCAGAGTCAGCCTCACATTTATAGATTTGAAACAAAACAGGACAAAATCATAAAACTTTAAAAGCTTATTTAGACTGTGTTTCTTATCATTATAACTAGCATCCTCCTCCTCTTAAATATCATTTATTCAATACACTTAAGCTTTCTCTAAAACCATAGCATTCTTTTAGTATTTTTAGAAGGGTCATCATTGTAGTGTTTAGAACAAGTTAGGTGTATATACTTTTACTAAATATATAGAAGCAAAACTATGGTGACAGTTAAGACAGGTCAGAGGAGGACAAATTAATGAAAAATTTTAAGCCTATATTCAGGGTTTTGATGTTTGATTTCAATGTTAAAAGGCAGAATCATTTTCTTCATATTTTGATAATGACACAATGTAGTATGGATAATGAAAATACAGGCTTCAGACTTAGTCACCTGGTTTCAGATGTTCACTTACTTACCTAAATGTAACTTTAGGCAAGTTAAAAAATATCTTTGGGGGCGCCTGGGTGGCTCATGGGTTAAGCCGCTGCCTTCGGCTCAGGTCATGATCTCAGGGTCCTGGGATTGAGTCCCGCATCGGGCTCTCTGCTTGGCGGGGAGCCTGCTTCCCTCTCTCTCTCTCTCTGCCTGCCTCTCTGCCTACTTGTGATCTCTCTCTCGCGCGCGCTGTCAAATAAATAAATAAAATCTTAAAAAAAAAAAAAAATCTTTGATTCTCAGCTTTCTCATCTCTTAGTTGTGATGCTAGTACCTACTTATAGGACTATTGTGAGGATTAAATGAGTTAAATTACAAAGTGCATATGACAGTCTATACAATAAGCATATTGAGTACATACAGTAAGCACTCATATAGAGTAGTTGTTACTATAGATGTTACTGGTGAGTTATGTCATCTCTACCTTTTAGTCAACCCCTAATAAATTAGAGCCAGGGAGGCTGGAAAAAAGATGTAGAATGACTGGGTCCTGAGTAAGGGATTTGGTGCTGGAGAATGAGCAGCTACAATGGGTATAAAAGTGTTTTAAGAAGAACTGTCAGATTTAATAGTTCAGTACGTATAGATTTTGGGGAGTAAGGAAATAGAAATGACATTGAGTTTCTATAATTTTAACTTCTATGTAGATTATGCTATACATATTTCATAAAGTCAACATGCATTTACATTTCTACTATATGCAGAACACTTTGCTAAGAACTATGGTACAAACAAGAAATAGAAGATACAAGTCCTTGCTTGCTCTTAGGCAGCTAAGGTAAAGAATTTGGGCAAATGGAAGAAGCTGTGAAAGAACTAGTTCCGCCTGCCTTTAGTCAAAGTTCCTCCATACCACTTAAACTCCAAAAATCTGCTTTAAAATTATACAGCAAAAACAGGCAAGGTGAATCTTTTGGTTTATAGTTATGTGATTTATTGAGATACCTGTAATTAGGCTTATATTAACACAACTCAAACAGATACTATATATTACCATTGGTAAATTATAATTTAGTGGTTTAGTAGAATCTTTGGGCCAGCACGTAGTAGAGGGCAAGAAAAGCACCCACTGCCAAAATTCAGCTATTGTGGAAGAGGAGTTAAAGTATACTTCGTAACTTCATGCAAATTTTCTTTTTTTTTTTCTTTTGGGTAAACTAAAGCTGTGGTAGTTTTCCTTAGGTATAAACACGTATTCAAATTTGGGTTGTCCGCAAAAAGGAACACTTACTCTTGCTTGTAGAATATAGTTTAAAAGTATATACCTGATTTCCGTTAAAAGCTTTAGGGACTCTTCTTGAGACCCAGAGCTTGGTTTTATAGTGAGGAGACTTTTGTTTATTTATTCATTCAGTGAAAATGTAGTACATACATACTATATATCAGATACTGTGCCTTATGTGAGATAACTCAGAGTGAAACAGAACATAGTTTCTGCCCTCAAGAAGCTTGTTGTCACAGGAATTTCACAAAATGTCTGGCTAATTGAGAAATAATTGAAAACTGTCTATGCCTTATGTGTAGTATATAAATATGTATAATATAAACTGATAATTCTAAGTCATAGTATATGGAAGGTTTAAATCATATTTTGTTCCTAACTTTTGAATATATAAAAATTTATTTTTATAGCTTAGAAAGGAGACTCTTGAGAATCTGTGTATGTGTATCAATATATACCCAAATCTGTGTGTGTGCATTGTTTTGTTTTTTTTTTAAGGTTTTATTTATTTATTTATTTGACAGAGAGAGAGACACAGTGAGAGAGGGAACACAAGCAGGGGGAGCGGGAGAGGGAGAAGCAGGCTCCCACAGAGCAGGGAACCTGATGTGGGGCTCGATCCCAGGACCCTGGGATCATGACCTGATCCGAAGGCAGACACTTAATGACTGAGCCACCCAGGTGCCCCTGTGCATTGTTATTTTTATCCTTGTAGTCTGTTTCAGGACATTGTATTAATTTGATGGTAAATTGTGTGAATTAATTCTTTTTAAAGTATATTATCAAAACATTTGTTTTTGAAAGTAGCTATTTTTATATATCCTGAGTAAAGCAAGCTATGAATTACTATTTATTCTTAAAGCTTATTTGACTCTAATTTAATATTTTACTCTGTTTGCATTAAGAACAATAGGATGGTCTGTTGTTCAACTTAGTACTGGAAGTCCTAGCCTCAGATACTGACAACAAAAAGAAATAAAAGGCATCCAAATCAGCAAAGAAGTCAAACTTCTACTCTTTGTAGATGACATGATAGTCTGTGTAGAAAACCGAAAAGAACTCCACTAAAAAATGGCTAGAACTGCTACAGGAATTCAGAAAAGTCACAGGATATAAAATCAAAGCACAAAAGTGTGTTGCATTTCTATACACCAATAATGAAGCAGCAGAAAGAGAAATCAAGGAATCAATCCCATTTACAATTACACCAAAAACCATAAGATACCTAGGAATAAATCTAACTAAAGAGGTAAAAAAGTACAGAATACTTACGAAAGAAATTGAGGAAGACACAAGAAATAGAAAAACATTCCATGCTCATGGATTGCAATAATAAATATTGTTAAAATGTCTATACTACCCAAAGCAATCTACACATTCAGTGAAATTCCTATCAAAATAACACCAGCAACCCCCAGGGGGAGGTGGGATTGGGAGAGGGGGAGCGGGCTATGGACATTGGGGAGGGGAGGCGAACCATAAGAGACTATGGACTCTGAAAAACAACCTGAGGGTTTTGAAGGGTCAGGGGTGGGAGGTTGGGGGAACAGGTGGTGGGTGATGGGGAGGGCACGTTTTGCATGGAGCACTGGGTGTTGTGCAAAAAGAATGAATACTGTTACGCTGAAAAAATTAATAAAAAGGGAAAAAAAAAATAACACCAGCATTTTTCACAGAGCTAGAACAAACAATTCTAAAATTTGTAGGGAACCATAAAAAACCCTGAATAGCCAAAATAATGTTGAAAAAGAAAACCAAAGCTGGGGGCATTACAATCTCAGACTTCAAGCTGTATTATAAAGCTGTAGTCATCAAGAGAGTATAGTACTGGCACAAAAACAGACACATAGATCAATGGAACAGAATAGAGAACCCAGAAATGGACCCTCAACTCTGGTCAACTAATCTTCGACAAAGCAGGAAAGAATATCCAATGGAAAAAAGACAGTCTCTTCAAAAATAGTGTTGGGGAAATGGGCAGCAACCTCTTGACTTTGGCCACAACAGCTTCTTACTAGACTTGTCCCTGGATGCAAGGGAAACAAAAGCAAAAATGAACTATTGGGACTTCATCAAGATAAAAAGCTTTTGCACAGCAAAGGAAACGGTTGACAAAACCAAAAGACAACCAACAGAATGGGAGAATATATTTGCAAATGACATGTCAGATAAAGAGCTAGTAGCCAAAGTCTATAAAGAACTTAACAAACTCAACACCCAAAGAACAAATAATCCAATAAAGAAATGGGCAGAAGACATAAACAGACATTTCTCCAAAGAAGCTATCCGAATGGCGAACAGGCACATGAAAAGATGCTCAACATCACTAGGCATTAAGGAAATACGAATCAAAACCACAATACGATACCACCTCACACAGGTCAGAATGGCTAAAATAAATAACTCAGGAGACAACAGATATTGATGGGGATGTAGAGAAAGGAGAACCCTCTTACACTGTTGGTGGGAATGTAAACTGATGCAGCACTCTGGAAACCAGTATGGGGGTTTCAAAAAAAGTTTAAAATTGGGGCACCTGGTTGGCTCAGTGGGTTAAAGCCTCTGCCTTTGGCTCTGGTCATGATCCCAGGGTCCTGGGATCGAGGCCCACACCAGGCTCACTACTCAGTGGGGAGTCTGCTTCCCACCCCCTCTCTCTGCCTGCCTCTCTGCCTACTTGTGATATCTCTCTGCCAAATAAAAAAATAAAAAATAAATTAAAAAAATTTTTTTAAAAAGTTAAAAATGCAACTACCTTACATCCCAGCAATTATACTACTAGGTATTTATTCCAAAGGATACAAACATAGTGATTCAAAGGGGCACATGCACCCCAGTGTTTATAGCAGCAATGTCCACAATAGCCAAAATATGGGAAGAGCCCAAATGTTCACCAACTGATGAAAAAAAGATATATATATATATATATATGTACACACACACACACACACACACACTGGAATATTACTCACCATTGCAAATCTTGCCATTTGCAATGACATGGATGGAACTAGAAGGTATTATGCCAAGTGAAATAAGTCAGTCAGAAAAAGACAAATACCCTATGATTTCACTCATATGTGGTATTTGAGAAACAACATAGATGAACATAAAAGAAAGGAAGGAAAAATAAGATAAAAACAGAGAAGGAGGTAAACCATAAGAGACTCTTAACTACAGAGAACAAACTGAAGTTTGCTGGAGGGGTGGTGGGTGGGAAGATGGGGTAAATGGGTGATGGATATTAAGGAGGGCACTTGTTTTAATGAGCCCTGAGTGGTATATGCAACTGATGAATCACTAAATTCTACCCCTGAAACTAATACTACACTAAAAGTTAACTAACTTGAATTTAAATAAAATCTTGAAAGAAAAAAAGAAGAAAAAGTAGGTTGGGAATGGTCTATAGAAAGAGAGCCCTTAACATCAGTTACTCTTTGATGTGAAGATAATTGGCTCAGACATTAAAATGTACCTGTGATCTTCAAGGAAAATTAGTTCTTTTTCAGTTATATAATTCTGCCTAAACATGGAAAAATGCATGTGCTAAATGGGCACATGAATTTATTGTATTGAAGAGCAAGAGGGGATCCATGCTTACTTATTATTAGATTTACTATTATTAGATTATCAATTTCTGGGTGACATATATGTAATGCATTGTATATATATGTATAGAATATATACATATCTGTGGAAAACTCTTTTTGTTATGTGGTAACAAAGGTTATATACAGGTTTCTTATGTAGTTCAGTGACCAGAGACATGAAGGTAAAAAGAATGAGGCTTAGGAAAATATGCAGAAGAGAATGAACAAACTAGTAAAGAAGATGGTCATATAATAAGTTTTTTAAAAAGAAAAGAATTAGTAAATAAGAATGAAGACAAGGGGCGCCTGGATGGCTCAGTGGGTTAAAGCCTCTGCCTTCAGATCAGGTCATGATCCCAGGGTCCTGGATCGAGTCCCGCATGGGGCTCTCTGCTCAGCAGGGAACCTGGTCCCCCCCACCTGCCTCTCTGCCTACTTGTGATCTCTCTCTGTCAAATAAATAAATAAAATCTTTTAAAAAAAAATGAATGAAGACAAAAAAAAATTGAAGACATTATCTTTAACTGAATCAACTGTATAAAAAAGTAAGATTTGGATTCAGTCCAGTGTTACCACACACATGTCAAGCTTGGAATACTTTAATAGCAAGAGATTTTCCATCTGTAGTCCAGGCAATTGAGATTTATAAGGAAGTAAGCTGTATAGTGGATGTCATAATCCTAAGTGTTTTCATTACTTTAAATTAGAAATGAAGCAAGCAAATGAGGTTATGCGTAACAGCTATCAAAGAAAGATGGGAATCTCCAAAGACAGGATAGAGAATCATTAGAGAGGCAAACTGTCTTTTCTTAAAAAAAAAAAAAGCAAAACAAAACAAAACTTCCTAGTGTTCTTAAAGGTATAATTAAATCTTTTTTTTTTTTTTTCCTCATAGTGGAAAGCTCATGATGGCATTATTCTAAAAGTAGATTGGAACTCTGTCAATGATCTGATTTTGTCTGCTGGTGAGGACTGTAAATATAAGGTATATGATTTTTGAATTTATCATCTGGTTGAAAGAATTAAATGTAGGTGAAAAGTATTTAGCAAATAATATTCTTTTAGTCTTTTACTTTAGCTGTATCTTTTAACTCAAATGATTTGGCAAATGGTTATTTTATAATTTTAAGTGGTATTTTAAAGTGTTGACTTTCTCATTGACCTATCTTACTGACCTATAGAATTTGATTTAATGAGCAGGAACATAAATAAAACTCCTGGTTTTACTGGTTATTTAAATTAACTCAAGTGAAGTTTTAAAAATCAATCTTACTGGTTTATTAAACATTGTTCAGCTTCAGACCAAAATAATCTATACTATAAATAAGATTTAATGTAACTGGAGTTAGAGGAAATTTAACTGAAATAAATACTTTTAGGTAAAGTTGATAGAGCACTTACTGACCAAAAATTTTAAGCAAAAAATTGAATATTTTAAAACTTTGTTGTTAAATTTAAAAGGACTCAAAATGTATAGGTTGTATGATTAACCAAAGATTTAGTGAAATTGGAAAATTATTACAATGTTAAAAATTTTTTTTTGAGATATTTAGGTTTTAAAGAATACAGCTTCCCCCCTTATGTGATAGTAAAGACATTTAATTAGTACTATTATAAAGTGTTGATTTCTAAATCTCTAATTGATACCTACTGTTAGGACAAACTTTTTTGTAATAATATGGTGACTGTTATAAAAGATTTTTAAAACTTTGTTTTTTTAGGTATGGGATAGTTATGGCCGTCCTTTGTACAATTCACAACCTCACGAGCATCCTATTACCTCAGTTGCCTGGGCTCCAGATGGAGAGTTATTTGCTGTCGGATCGTTTCATACTTTACGCTTGTGTGATAAAACTGGGGTAAGTTATAATGGTGAACAATCACAGATGTACTGTCATAAATGTGATTATGCATAACACACCTGGTTCTCAATCTTTAAAAAAAAATTTCAGTGAATGTGTTTGACTGCATCTTTCTGATTTGCCTTCTGAATATGCTAGTTCAATCAATTCCAGATTTATGGGACCATATAAACTCTAAGTTGAATTTGAAGAATGAGTACATTCTCTATTATTTGTCTTTCTGGAAATACTGATTTTAAGCATGATTATAGAAGATGGTGAAGTAGCTAAAGTATTAAAATTTATACCCAATCAACATGGAGAGTTCAGTTTTTGAGCTTTTTTTTTTAAACTGTCAATATGTTTCATATAGAAATTTCAGTTGCATGTTTTGGCATGGAATTAATAGTAAGTTTTAAAAATGATTATTTTTAAACCAAAGGAGTTGGGTTTTTGTCAAGAATTCATGTTTGCATACATGGAGGACCTTTTCCTCACAAGAGAGTATACATACCCTTCTTTGTACAAATTCTATTTAGAACCTAAACAAACAGCCAAGCTCAACAACATTCACCCATTGAACTTGAATAATGAGAGAGTGTTCCAGAAGCAGCCGAGTGATGAGTGGGGTTATTCTGTACTATTCCTAACTAAGAGGAAATCACATAATTGTTCTGTGGCTTATTTTCCTTGAGTGTAAACCAGGACCATTAAGTTAGAATTATTGAAGTTTTATAAATGATCTGCTTTATAAGTTTTCTATCACATGAAATATGAAGTCTGGCTTCATATGGCTTCAAAATATGCCTGGCTTTAGAAGCTCTCTGAACTGTAATACCATAAAATCCATTCAGTCTTTCCCTTACAACTCCCTAATTTGTATCTGTGCTCAAATTAGGCTCATGAATCTTCTCTGACCATCCTTACTCATCTTTTCCTTTCTGTGGAATGCTCTCACCACTGTCTTATACTTGCTGAATTCTACCCATTCTTTAAGGCCCATCTTGTGTTTAATTTCATTTCTTCATACCTTCCACAGGTATTTATCTGCTTTTCTACTTTCCTCTCATATAAAGTCTCTCTTTTTTTAGTTATAAATTAGGATGTTGTATCAGATAATCTCATTTTCATCCAATATTTCAGTGGTGATTCTAAGTCTATAGAATATGTACTCATTCTCACAATGTATTATGCTTTTATATTTTCCATTTTCATTTTATGTATGTTATTGTTGGCTCCCTAGATAGTTTATAAGATTCCATAGGTCAATGGTTCTCTATTATCTATATAACACAGTAGATACTCAATAATTCACTTATAAGTCGATTTAAGCATGATAATTTTAAATTGCCATTTTGGGGTACTTGGGTGGTTTAGTTGGTTGAATATCTGACTGTTGGTTTCAGCTCAGGGCATGATCTCAGGGTCCTGAGATCCAGCCCTGTGTTAGGGTCTATGCTCAGTGGGGAGTCTGCTTGATGATTCTCCCTCTTCACCCTGCTTCTGCTTGCTCTCTCTCTCTCTTCTTTTAAAATAAATAGATAAGGGTGCCTGTGTGGCTCAGTCTGTTAAACATTTGCCTTCTGCTTAGGTCATGATTCCAGGGTCTTCGGATCCACTTCTATGTCAAACTCCCTGTTTAGTGGGAGTCTGTTGCTCCCTCTCTCTCTACCCCTTCCTTCTGCTCATGCTCTCTCTCTGTGTAGCTCTCTCTCTCTCAAATAAATAAATAAAATCTTGAAAAAATAGACAAATCTTTAAATTGCCATTTTGATGAAAATATTTAAAAATTTAAAAGTGTGGGGTGTTGAGTTGATTTGAATGACTGAATTAAAGATTTACTTTATTAAACACCAGGCCTGTTTTTAGAATGTTAACTATTCTGGAAAAGTAAACTTTCTAAAAGGATTTTTCTTTTACCTTATTCAGACTGAAGAATTGTAACAGTTTTTTAAGGATTTGAGATTAGCACTTATCTATATTTTCTTTTATTCAATAGACATCGCATGTATACTGCTCATCAGAGTATTTTAGAAACTGGTAATAGATGTAGAGATTTTCACTCAAGTTGTTGACAGTCTAGTATAGAATCAGGCTATAAGATTCATAGTACAATGTGACAAATGCTATATAGGAGGATTATTTTGTGCAAGCGCTATGAAGGTGTGGAAGAGCTTAGTTCTGCCTGTGAATATTGATTGGAGAGCTGAGGCTTGAAGAATTAGTAGTTCTTCAAGGAGACAAGTTGGGAGATGAGAGTTGCAGTCAGAAGGAGCCTTTGGGTATCCAAGTGTGGTGCCTTTTATGCAAGATTTTGCATGGGATAGTACCAGGAGATAATACCGAAAAGATATTCTTGGACCAGATCTATGTTTGCCATGTAAAAGAGTCTAGCGTTTAAAAATCAAGTTATTTTCTGTGAAGCACTCTTAGGAGTTGCTGTAGGGTAGAAAGGAGGTGAGGAGGCTGAGGTCCTGGTCATCCTTTCCAGCTGCAACCAGAAATGCTCTACATTAATCAGTTTTTCTATTTGAGCATCCAATATAAGACTTCCTTTGAACAGCTAAAATAATGAAGTTGAAAAACTGGTATGTGAGTTAGTAGAAAGCCACAGATGGTGGCTAGTGACATGATAATATTCAAATATTGGAAATATTGCTTTGGTATCAAAGGAACAGTGGTATAGGAGAGGAAACAACATACAAAGACAAGGAATTATAGTCTGTTAGAAAAATTAAAAGTAGATTGGATTTTATTTTCAGGCAGTAGTGAGCCACTGATACATTTTAAGTAGTAACCTTATTAGATTTAGCATTTTTAGGGAAATGTATTCTGAGATCAGCAGGGAGATTTCTAATTGGATAATTTTTGTTGACGTATCTTCAAGTTACTAATCCTTTCATTGGTTATCTTCAATCCTTTCATAAGCCTGTCTGGTGAATTTTAATTTCTGATACTGTATTTTGTACTTCTAGAACTTCAATTTGGTTATTCTTTCATAGTTCTTATTTCTCTGCTGAGATTTTCTCTGTTGTTACAATGTCCAAAATGATATTTTCTAGTAAGGTCTTGGTTATAATATCTTCTTTAAAATCATTATCTGCTAATTCTAGCATTTTGTCATCAATTGACTTTTTTCTTGTGTCATTTTTCTTGTGTGTTTATATAATTTTGAATTGTATTCTGAACATTGTGGACTATTGTTCACGTAGTAAAGATTCTAGATTCTGTTAGGTTTCTCTAAAGAGCACTGACTTCTGTGTGTGTGTTAACAGGTAGTTACCTTGACAAAACTCAAACTTTAGTCTCTGTCTTTCTTCTGGTGGAAAGATGAAGTCCCTGTGGCCTTTTTCTTTCTGGAGTTTTCCCGTCTGTTTCCATCTGCATGGTCACTGAGCTTTATCCTCTGATTTCTTGGCCAGTGACAGCAAGTTTCTATCTGAGATTTAGCCACAACTCCTGGCATCAATTAGGGTCTGTTCTTAGATAAAAGGATGTAAAAAAATGGAAATTTACTCAATACTGTTTCCTTTTGTCAACCATTGACTCCGCTCAAGTTTCTGCCTGCTTTTTTTTAAAGCAGCTTTATTGAGACATAATTTATATACTATAATTTTACCCATTTAAAGTATACAGTTCCGTGTTTTTAAGTGTATTCATAAGGCAGCCACCACACTCTAATTTTAGAACATGTTCGTCTCCTCTAAAAGGAGTCTCATGGGGCACCTTGGTGGCTCAGTGGGTTAAAGCCTCTGCCTTCGGCTCAGGTCATGATCCCAGCGTCCTGGGATCGAGCCCCGCATTGTGCTCTCTGCTCAGTGGAGAGCCTTCTTCCCTTCCTCTCTCTCTCTGCCTGCCTCTCTGCCTACTTGTGATCTCTGTCTGTCAAATAAATAAAATCTTAAAAAAAAAAAAAAAAAAAGGGAGTCTCATACTCATTTACTATCAATCCCTATTTCTCCCTATCCAACTCCCAGCCTCTGACAACTACTACTCACCTTTCTTTTTCTATGGATTTCCCTATTCAGGCCATTTCACATAAATGGATTAATATAGTATGTGGTTTTCTGTGACTGGCTTCTTTCACTTAGTATAATGTTTTCAAGGTTCATCCACATTGTTTCATTCATCAGTAATTTATTCCTTCTTTATGAACAAATAGTATTCCATTATATGAATATAACATTATGTTTATCCATTCCAAATGTATCAAATTTTGATTATTATGAATAATGCTGCTAAGAATGTATATAAGTCTGTACAAACATGTTTTCATTTCTTTGGGTTTACTTAGGAATGAAATTACTAGGTTAAATAGTAACTTTATAGCTTTGTGAGGAACTGCCAAACTGCTTTCCAGAGTAGCTGTCTGTCTGCTTTTGATTGCTCTCCAGTTTTCAAGTAGTTGTTTTATTTCTTGTCTGGAGTGACTAGGTGTTATTTGTGAGAAGGCTAATCTGATAGTAGCTGTTCTACCACTATCATTCCTTACATATCAAGTTTATTTAAAATAATTGATCACGAATTTTAAAACATTAGGTCTGCATACTTGAGGGTTATGCTGACTACTGCAATGATTCTCAAAGTAGAGGGGAGGAGGAGAGCTATCTGCTAGAGATTCTCTGTTCAAGAGATTGCGAAAATGACATGGAAAATAGTGAAATGACATGACCAGCCAGTTCACAAAACAAATGCCAAGTGACCAGTAAAAACGTGAAAGGAAGTTCAATTTAACTCATGGATAGTATAAAAAAATCATGTGTTTTATCTAATAGATTGAAAAGATTAATAATGACCTAAAACCTCCGATTCACTCAAGTAGAAGGAAATGAGCTATCTCATTTCTCACTGTTGGTGGGAATGTGGGCTGATTCAACCTTTTTAAAGGGTAGTTTTAAAATATATATCCAATGTCAGATGTATATATCCCTTGACCTAGTAATCTCACCTCTAGGAATTTTCTCTAAAGAGATCATTGTACAAGTACACAAAGATGTATGCGTAACAATTTAATCACATAATTGTTATAATAATAAAAATTAGAAATGAATGTCCATAGGACTGATTAGGTTATTATTTGATCATACCTAAACTGGAATACCCTTAATTCATTAAAAATGGGAAAAGGAGATTATGTTTAATAATCTGGAAAGATAGCCATTGGTTAAGTTATTTAATGAAAAGACCAGGTTATAGGAGAACATGTCGTTCTGTAATTCCACTTGTGTAAAATTGTATACTCATATCTTTAACTATGTGGATAAAGTTGTACCCAGAACTGTATTTGGGTCATCTTTTCCTTCTTCATGTGATTTTTTTTTTTAGTGTGAACTTTAACTTAATGACCATGTATCAATTGTACAGATGCAGTAAAGGTTTTTAAAAAGTTCTTCAGGGGGGCACTTGAGTGGCTCAGTCATTAAGTGTCTGCCTTTGGCTCAGGTCATGATCCTGGGGTCCTGAGATTGAGCCCCGCATCAGGCTCCCTGCTCAGCAGGGAGTCTGCTTCTCCCTCTCCCTCTGCTCCTTCCCTCCCTTATGTGCTCGCATACACTCTCTCTCTCTCTCTCTCTCTCTAAAATAAATAAATAAAATCTTTAAAAAACAAGACAAATGACTGTAGCCCAAAAAAAGCAACAATAGCAAACCCTGGGGAGGGAGGAGAATCTAATTTCCAGAATTACCACATTATAATATTCAAAATGTCCATTTTATTTCTTTTTTTTTTTTTAAGATTATTTATTTATTTATTTGACACAGAGAGATCACGAGTAGGCAGAGAGGCAGGCAGAGAGAGAGGGGGAAGCAGGCTCCCTGCTGAGCAAAAAGCCCGATGCGGGGCTTGATCCCAGCTTGATCCCTGAGACCATGACCTGAGCCGAAGGCAGAGGCTTTAACCCACTGAGCCACCCAGGTGCCTCCAAAATGTCAATTTTCAACAAAAAATTACAAGGCATACAAAAGAGGCAGGGAAGTTTGGTCCATTCACAAGAAAGAAAAAAAAAAAAATAGAAACCATCCCTGAGAAAGCCCAGCATTGGATTTATTAGACAAAGAATTTAAGTATACTTGAAGTGCTAAATAAAACCACAGATAAAGAATTACCGAAACCAGGGGCTCTGGCTGGTGCAGTCAGTTAAGCATCTGATTCTTGGTTTTGGTTCAGGTCATGAACCAAATGTTGTGAGATCAAGCCCCACATCCTGCTCTATGTTTAGTGGGGAGTCTAGTCTGCTTGGGATTCTCTCTCTCCCTCTCCTTTGTCCCTCTCAACCCCTCTCCGAGCGTACTTGCTCTCTAAAATAATAGAAATAAATTTTTTAAAGAAAAAAACCAGAAGAACAAAGTCTAAAAAGAAAATATCAATAGAGAAATTATAAAAAGGAATCAAATAGATTATCTTGAACTGAAAAAAATGAGCAAAGAATAAAAAGTATATTGTAAATGCCTGCAGAACCCAAAAATATGATCAGTCTCTTCATGATACAAATAAAAATCACAGTGTAATGCCACTTTCACTCTTCAGAAAATGGGAAAATGGGCCTCCTCACAAAGCGGTGAAGGGAGCATTAAGTGGTACAACTTTTCTCAAGTATAATTTGGCAAAATCTATCTAGATCCTTGAATCTTTGACACAGCTATTATCCTTTCAAGGAAGTTTAAAGATGCATTGCATATTCATTTGTTCAAATATTTTCATATTCATTTATTCCTTCATGAATATTTATTGTGTCTATTACATGCCAGGCACGTGCCCTAGGTGTTAAAGAAACAGCAATAAACAAAATAAATTCCCTGTTCTCTAGAGTTTTCATTCCAGCAGATGAAAAGTTATACACAAACAAATAAACAGAATCAATATATAATATGTTAAGTGATAATAAATGACATTAAAAAATAAGGCTGGGTAAGAAAGATGGCATTATTTTAGGTGAGGTGGTCAGGGAATTTAATAAACTATACAGTATTGAGTTGTTAGTAAAATAAATTATGGTACAAGTATATTACTTATGAAATAAAAATTAAAATCCATAGTACCATAATTTTTCTCTTCATTTGATAATAAAATTTTTTTACCTTTGATTTTTAATAAACACATGATTCAAATATGTGAAATAGAAACTTTCAAGTTAAATTAGTATTAATAAATATACAGAATATATTATTAAATGGAACAGAATTCAAGGTAAAAGATACCTTTGGCCAGATTTTTAAATTAACCTACGTTATTGCTTTTATTAATCAGCAGGTGGTGCTATTGCTTGTGTAAGACTTCTGCCATTTTTTTTTCAGTGTTCTTGAATATTCTGTTAGTTATTGTAATAAAAAGACTTCCCTCTGTTCATTCATTCTTCCATTCAATTAAAATAATTGCAGTGATTCCTCACCTGCAGTAACTGGTCTTACTGCTGTATGTAACTTTTCCTTGTCAGTTACGGATGTCAACACATGTATTTTAAGATAGCCTGCAATTTCCTAATTCCTGGGATATGAGAAAGAGTATTGATTTTAAAAATCATTAGTGTAACACAGAAATGAAAGAAACTTTGCATCTATCATCTCTTCCCCCTAAACTTAATCTGTAAACACACACTTTTATGAACTGAATTCATCCGACTTGGCTAAAGATATATGCTTTTTTGAGAATCCTTTTAATCTAGTATATTTATATAGCAGTAGTAAAGAGAAAGGTGAGATTGGCATTTGGGAGGTGCTTTTGTAAGTTTTTACAGTTAAATCTTGTTTTTTAGTATAAATATTTCTTGTTGTGTTGGTGGGGAACTCTGTGCCTAAGCAGTTTGACAGAATACAGGGTAAAAAGGGTCTCTTCTCTTTCAAGGATGTAAAATCCTTTAATGAATAAGTCAACACTTTATAAATGCATTCTCAATTGTTCTCTGTATTGGCTGTGCAGTATGATGGCATATTAAATTTATTTTTTTAAAGATTTTATTTATTTATTAGATAGAGAGTATGTGAGCAGTGGGAGGGGCAGAGGGAAAGAGAGACTGTCAAGGAGATTCTGTACTGAGTGCGAGGCCGGGCTGTGGGGCTCAATCCCACAACCCTCAGTTCGTGACCTAAGCCAAAATCAAGAGTCAGATGCTTAATCCACTAAACCACCCAGGCACCCCATCTTGTAATGTACTTTAATGTAGGAGTAGTAATGACATGGTTATAGAGCCCTGGAGTCAAGATCAAGACTCCAGTGGTTAATTTACAGAGTTAAATGGACTGAGCTAAGTGATTACTTTTTTCAACTCCACCATTCTGTAATACATCTTGCATGGCCATTGGAAATACCTGCTTGCTTCTTCTTGTAAGTAGTAGTAGGGTGTTGTTTCTTTGTTTTATAGGAAGATTGTTACAAGGAAGAGGCAGCACTGCACATGGTATACTAGAAATGGGAAAAACTCAAGCAGTGCAAGAGAATTGTGGCTGATCCTATAACTTCAGACTTATTCTATATTTTATTATACTTGGATATAAGTAGCAGAAACCATTAAGCAAAAAGAAGAACTGGCTACAGGGTTACAGGGATATCTTCCAGAGGCCAGGTCAAGGAACTGTGCTTTCTTTGCAGTATGAGACCCTACTATCCGAAATTGGGAAATTCACCAAGCATAACAAAATCAGAGTTCTATTACAGAATTAATTTTTAATCTTCTTAAAATCAGTACGTAACACATAGCAGGTGTTCCATAAATGTTGCATTTTAATGGATCATTGTACAGACAAAAGACATTGTTTTGGTTTCTGATGGCTTACATTTATTTAACAGTATAACTCAATGACTTACATTGCAGCATTTTGACTAGATTATTCCTAGAATTGATCCATTTAATCAGTTTGGTTGATGTTTTTGAGAAAGCTACTTTAAGATTTCTAAATCTCTGGCTTTTAATTTGTTCCTTGGATTTTTCTATTTTAAAAAGGTTGAAGTCATGGTTGAACTCTGGGAAAGAATTCTTTGCTAAGGACACAGGCATATTCATTCATTCATTCATTTAACAAATATTGATGTGTGCTAAGCTCTCTGTGATACTCTAGCTAGTCAAAGAATAATATTCATATATGTCCTCTAGGAGTAACACCCTCTATTGAGAGTACTGATATATAAACAGATAATTAAATAACATGATTATTTAATGGCAAAGATTATAATTGTGGGAGACTAGAAAAGGGACAGAGTATTGGCAAGTTTTTAGGTATGTCTGTACTTAGGATGAGACTAAATTTGGTTAAAGTAAGATTTCTCTCTGGTCAAATACCTTAAAAACATTAAAATGTGGGGTTTTTTTTTTTAATAACTAGAGATTCTTTTTTTAACCAATAAGCACAAATTTGATATTGCTTTTTTCTGATTTTGGTACCTAAAAATCTAAATTTAATTATCTATGTCTAGAAGCACAGAACTTCACTTCTGTTGACAAATGTTCTTTAAGTGTACATATGCTAAAATCATGCAAAAGCTTTTGTTGCACATGGACCAGTCCACTAACTCCTTCTACACAGTATGTCATTGTTCCTCCACTCTCCATTTGGAGAAGTGGTGTAATTTCCTCTTCTACAATCTCTCTCATAGTATCTTCTGCATAAAAAAATACCTCATAAACTAAACTCCAATATCCACATATTCTGATTAGTTAGTGCTAGAAATCAGTCATGTAAAAATTTTAAATCCTTTATTTTGATTTAAGGAAAGATGTTATTTCTTTTTATTTCATCATTTTAAGTTAAATTATCTTTCCCTTCTGAACCTCTTTCCTTTTTATTTTTTTTTTTTAAGATTTTATTTATTTGAGAGGGAGAGCATGAGGAGAGAGAGGGTCAGAAGGAGAAGCAGACTCCCTGCTGAGCAGGAAGTCCAATGAGGGGCTCCATCCCAGGACTCCAGGATCATGACCTGAGCCAAGGCAGCTGCTTAACCAACTGAGCCACCCAGGTGCCCCCCTCTTCCCTTTTTAAAGAAATTCTATAGATTTTTTTTTTCCCAGACCATTAGGCCATATCAGTATCATCTGTTTAAATTTTAATAATCTAAAATTGGTCCTTAAGGAATTTCCCCTCAGGATTCTAAGATGTTCATATTTTCTCTGAGGAATATTCTGTTTCAGAGTCTAATTTTTTCATACTATCAGGAAGTATTCATGAAAAAAATAGCTTGTTTTTTCTTAAAGATGTGCCTCAGAGATTTTGTAGGCTTGGTTCCAGACCACTGCAATAAAGCGAATATCAGAATACAGCAAGCAAAATGAAACTTTTTATTTCCCAATGCATGTAAAAGTTATGTTTGCACTACATTATAGTCTATTAAGTGTGCAATAGCATTATGCCTAAAAAAGATATTTATATACCTTAATTAAAAAATACTTCATGCTAAAAAAGGCTAACCATCATCTGAGCTTTCAGTGAGTCATAATCTTTGCTGGTGGAGGGTCTTGCTTTAGTGTGGATGGCTGCTGATTGATTAGGATTGTGGTTGCTGTCTTATATGGACTTGGTTCATGGTGCCCCAAAACAATTACAATGATAACATCACTGATCAAAGTTCACTATAACACATATAATAATATTGAGAAAGTTTGAAATATTGTAGAATTGCCAGATTGTTACACAGAGACACAAAGTGAGCAGATATGTTAGAAAAAACAGCGTCAATAGACTGGCTTGTTACAGGTTTCCACAAACCCTCAATTTATAAAAAATGCAGTATCTTCAAAAGCCAATAAAGTGTAATAAAATAAGGTGTGCCTGTATAATTTCAATGCTTTCTGTGTAACTTAATGGTAGACTATGAAATGCATATTTTGCTTGATGTTGTAAAGCCATTTTGATTTTTTTCTTTCTAAAAACAACTTGTTCAGTAATTTTTAAATCATTTCTTTTGGATATCCTTGAGAATTTGATACCATGTGAATAATACCAAGATTCTACTACCGCTTGGCGGCAACATGATCAAATTATTATTAAGTTTCTTTTTAACTGTGAATGAACCTTTTGAAAGCCAAAACCACAAACCCCAAACTACTTGAAAAAGTGGCAAAAGTACCGGTTAATATGTTTATGCTTATATTTGACTCTGAATCTTTAGAGAAAAAAAACTTAAAATCTCCAAATTGGGGCACCTGGGTGGCTCAGTCTATTAAGTGTCTGCCTTCTGCTCCCAGGACCCTGGCATGGAGCCCCAAGTTGGACTCCCTGCTCAGTGGGGAGTCTGGTTCTCCCTTTCTCTCTGCCCTTCCCCCCTCCTTCGTGCTCTCTCATGTGTGCTCTCTCAAATAAATAAAATCTTGAAAAAAAAGATAAATAATAAAATCCCTAAATTGACTGCTATAATTTCACAGTAGGTCAAATAATGGGCCCCCAAAGATATCCATGCCCTCATCCCCAGAACCTGTGATTATGTCACCTTAAAAGGTAGAAGGAACTTTGACGATATGATTAAAGGTATGGACCTTTAGATGGTAAGACTATCCTGGATTATTCAGATTGGCCCAGTCTAATTGTAAATCCTTAAAAGCAGAGACTCTTTCCCAGCTGGGTTAAAGGATGAAGGAGGAGGAGATTCAAAGTAAGAGCAACTCATTCTGCTGTTGCTGGCTTTAAAGATGGCGAAAAGGCTCCGCAGCAGACGAATGCAGGTGCCTCTAGAAGCTACCAGTGGCCTGCACAGAAATGAGTACTTCCATCCTACAGCTGTAAGAAACTGAATTCTGCTAAGACCCTGAATGAGCAAGGAAATGGATCCTCTCCTACAGCCTCTAAGAAGAAATGTAGACTTACCAACAACACCTTGTTTTAGCTCAGTGAAAACAGTGCTGGATTTATGATCTATGAACTTTTCTAAGTTTGTGGTAATTTGTTACAATAGTAATAGAAGATTGTGTCTTTGTAACTGAAGTTCAGGGCCATGAGTATGTGGCAATGAGTATGTGGGTGGAAATACCCTGGGGAAGGCTTTCACCACCTTATCGTTAACAAAATTTCTAATAATTTTATTGCTTTGACTTAAGAAATTATTCTTTTCAGGTCCTTTTCCAAGTATTTGGCTAGTTGAGAGCAGATTTCAAATGAGAGAGTAAGGAGAGAGCTATAAAATACTATTACACAGGGAGATGGCCCTTTATGGGGAGAATTTGGGTTGGCCATAGAATACCATCAACGTTCTGGGTATTTGGGGAGGTGCCAGAGTCAAAACCAAACTGGCCAGCCTTAAAATTTTTCAAGATAGCTTTAGAAAAAAATATTGCTAAATCTCTCAAAAGCATGCCCACCAACAACTGCTGTGCTCTTGCTCAGTGACATAGTGCTTCTTTATAGACAGCTCAAAGTAACATTGATGTTTTACTTGAATAACATATTGTAAATACAGATCACATTTGTGTTTTATAAACTTATCTTATAATTACTGCTTTTTCTATTGCTTTTTTTCTGTTCTTTGCTTATCTTGTTTTTAGAAATTATTTGTTCTTAACCAAGCCAAAATTAGTATTTGTTTACCTTTTCATACTCTGTATCCTAAGAAAACTGTGGTTGCTGCAATCAATTTATTGCTTTGAGTTAGGGGGGAAAGATGGACTACTTCACCAGTATTGTGAAGGCACAAATAGTGATTAATATTAAACAGTTTAATTAGATAAACAGAAAAGCTGATATTTTGAGGAAATTAGCAGCAAAAAATCAATATAACAAAAATAATGAAAACAAAAAACAAAATATAATGTGATAATCATAACATACCCCCAAATTAATATTTTCATATTTGTATGAACCTGTGTACCTTTCAAGTCTTCAGACACTTTTTTTTTTTTAACTTTTTTTCATTAGGTAATCTCTACACCCAACATGGGGCTTATACTTAAAACCCTGAGATCAAGAGTCACATGCTGTATTGACTAAGCCAGCCAGGTGCCTCTGAACAGACATATTTTTACATGGTTATGATTACTGCAAATATATTTGTATGTGTCTTTTTACTTTTTAGTATTGATGTTGTATATTTACTTTAGTTCAATATTATGTTATGTCTCAAAACACTCAAACTATGAAAGCAAAGCACAATTTCAATAAAAATAGGTTAAGGGGGAAAGATAATGGCAGAGGCAGCATTTTTTTAAAATTAAGATATAACATATACAGTATCTTATGTGTAAGCTCAGTAAATTTTTACATATGTAAATACCCAAGAAACCACCACTCACTGATATGAAAAATATTAAACACCCAGAAACTTTCACTGGGTTTCCTCCCAGCTAGTTACTCCTCTATTGTAACTGCTATTCTATGTCATCATAGTTTAGTTTTGCCTGCTTGTGACTTTTATATAAATGGAATCATACAGTATTTTTACTTTTGTCTATTTTTTTTCATTCAACCATATGTCTGTGAGATTTATCTATGTTTTTGGGTATAGTGTCATAATTTTGAGTCTTTTCAAATCTCCCCATAAAACAGAAAGTAAGAGTATAACCAACATTCCACAGACAGCCACTACAACAAAACTTAGATGATAACATATTCCTACAAACTCCCAAATCCAAGTAGTTTTCCAAAATACTGTTGACACGCAAACATAGTCTCAGCATCTGTGTGTGAAGAAGCAGAGGAAAGGCAGCTAGATTTCTCAGATCATGAGAAAAGAACTCCCAAATTGCCAATAAATGCCTGAAAGTGAGACAGGCCAATCAGTTCAAATAGAAGTTGAAACTAGACAGAAATCTGTAGGATCATAGTCGCAGAACAGGATCTTAGTCCAATTACATAATGTTGCCAAAGATAATGAAGGCATGCCATAAATAGACAAGTCCTGCCAAATAATTCAAAACAAGTTGAAGGATATTAAAAACATGCAAAAGCTATGAAATAACCATATAAATCAAAACTAGGAAAATTAAGAAATGATGTGACTAGAGAAAGGGAGGTTTTTAAGGAGAGATGGCAGAACTCAGAAGGGAATTATAAAAAAGGGAAAAATTATTACAGAAGTGAAGATGAAACTAGAAGGAATCTAAGGCAAATAAACAATGGATATTGCCCTAAGGGATAATAGGAAGTAAAATGGAAGCAAGGAAAGGGCAAAAGAGATACAAAGTTTTTAATAGAAAAGATACAGAAGGTAAAGATGCGAAGTATATGTAATAGTAGTCTTCAAAGGAGAAGCCCAAAGTTATGAACAAAACAAATACTAAAAGCTACCACTCAAGAAAGATTTCCTCAAACATAAGGGATTTAAAATTGATATTGAAAAGGCATACCAGATACCTAGGAGAATTGACCCAGATAGCCAACACTCAGATATATGCTAAAACAAAACAAAACAAAGCTATAGGAGTTTAAAGAAAAAGAAGAGAATTCTGTGGACATCCAAGGAGAAGACTAAGTCACTCATACAGGGGAGAAAATGAAAATGTCTCTAGACTTTGATAACAACACTTTATGCTAGACTATAGGTAAACATAGGATGCTCAAAGAATAGGTGAGCCAAACATTTTATATCTGGCCATTCTGAACTTTAAAGGTCAGAAGCAAACTGGTATAAACATACAAGGACTCAAGGAATGTGGTTCCCATTAGTATTTCAAGGAGTCTACTGGAGAATTAGCTTCAGATTAATAATATGACTGGGGTTATAGCAAAATAAGTACTGATTGTGAGCACAAGATACATATTTACTGAGAACTAAGACAAAATGTCTGTGAAGGATACAGTATAGTAGGTATCAGCTATAGGTACACATTGCAAAAATGAGAGTAGAATGGAAGTGTATGAGAAGTAGAATAAGGTTGCTTGCAGATATTAACTGGGTGTAAAAAGATACTACTTAAAATCAGATACAGGAAAAAGGGAAGGGGGAGGATATCTCTTAATTTTCATGTTGCTTATAGTGGACAACCACCTAAAACAATTAAAAATTCCTAATATTAGCAAATATTCAATCACTGTTCAAATTTTTCAACTCTTTTCTTTTTCAGTTTGTTGAAATTAAGATGCAAATAAGGTACAGTCATTGTGATTGATCTGTAAGTTCCCCTTCCAAATTTTTTTCCCTTTGTAATTTTCTGTAGTTAAAGAAACTGGGTCATGTCCTGTAGTTTCCCACAGTCTGGATCTTGCCATCTGCAGTCTCATGGTGTCATCTAACCCGTTTTGGCCGTACCCACCCTACATCTACTGTATCAGAGAAACTGGAGTGGGTCCAGTAATCTATTTTAACAATCTCTCTAGGTAATTCTAATGCACACTAAAGTTTGAAAACCAGTGCTTTCTATTACTCTTCCTACTTTAGTTTGTTGGAAGTCTAATAATAAAAAGTGAAAGAGGAAAAATTAGGTTGATGAATGTGTAACAAGGAGAAACTTAGCATGTCTGACTCCATATTGCCTTGATTTCCCTTGCTTAGAAAGTTCTACTTAGCTCTGCACTCAGGCATGTTACAGATAAGTTTTGCAAAAACTGCTTTTTACCCAAAATCTAACTCACTCGAGGAGATGAGGAAGGATATACAGAAACTACATTACTAGATTCCTGTACTCAAAGATCAACTGATCAAAGACAAAGAGGTTACATGGTCTTTCTTTCCAACCAAAGTCACTCTCCTTGCCCCAACATCTAGCCTATCAACTTAATTGCCCTGTCATGTGGTGAGCAGAGCAAGCTTGGACTTGGTAACAAATGTAAAAAAACAAGTTTACGCATAAATATGAGAAGCTGGATTAGAGGCCAAGACATGGGTCATGTAATTTTCTCAAGAGCTGGGAGATGAATTGGCAGGGTATTAACAGTGAGCCAGTTGTTAATGATAGTCTTAGACCAAATTACAGATTTTGCTTTTCTCGTAGAACAGTGGCTGTATGTTAAAATCACATAGAGAACTTGAAAAAATGTACCCAGATCCCATCCCAAGAATTTCCAGACTTAATTGATTGGGTCCCTGGGTTTTGTTATCTTTTTTATAAAAGCACCCCAGGTGATTCTAATGTGCCACCAGAGTTAAGAACCAGTGTCCTAACTTTGCTATGCTTAAGAATCCCCAAAAGAACTCTTATTAAAAGTTTCCTGGCCCTCAGAGGAGTTGGGTCCATTAATTTACATTTCTAACAAGATCACAGGGAATATAGATGCTCCTGGCCTGGGCATGTCCTAAAGTAAGGAATAGTTACGTTAAAGCAAAAGATAAGTGTTAAATGTTAAGTGAGAGGGATATTTAAAAATTCATCTTCACGGTTCTTACTACTACTATCACAAAATTACATCTAGGGAGGCTGCCTTATTTCTTTCTAGAGTTTGAAACAAAAACGTGAATATTCCATGGCATATTTGGGGAAGAGAAGAGGTTTAGAGTATTAAAAGTCTCTCTATTTACTTTTAAAAATTTACTTATTTATTTGAGAGAGTACAGCAGCAGGGTTGGGACAGAGGGAGAAGGAGAGAGAGAATCTCAAGCTGGACTCCCTGCTGAGTGTGGAGCCCGAATGGGGGCTCAATCCCATGATCCTGAGACCAGGACCCAAGCTGAAAGCAAGAGTAGGACACTTAACGACACTTAACTGACTGAGCCACTCAGGCGCCCCTAGAAGTCTGTTTAAAGCACAGATGATAAATAGATCCTTTTGACTTAACCAATAATTATTAAATTTACTGACTGGACAAAATCACCTTATCTCCCAACCCCACCCCCCAAATTTCATAACTATTAAAGACCCATTCTTTGATGATTTGCTTGTGCTTGTATTTTTTTTTTTTAGAAACTAATAGAGTCATCTAAAAGAAAACACTTCTTAATTTTAAATAAAAATATAAATATTTAATATAACTTTAATATCATGGTACTGTTATATTCTTTGAAGTTTGTTTTTAGGGAAAGTTGCGTGTTGCAGACATCATTGTTGATGAACCTTACAGACTGAAAGAAGTTAGAGAAATATAGGGTGATGATAGTATTATCTACACATTTCTTTCCAGTTTCTCCTTTTAGTTAGGATCAGTCATCCAAGGGTTCTTAGATAATTTTTCATGTTTAATTTTAGTAAAATGTATCTTTCTGGCTGATTTCGTTCTTTGGGTATCTTAAGACCATACTTTAGGGGGCGCCTGGGTGGCTCAGTGGGTTAAGCCGCTGCCTTCGGCTCAGGTCATGATCTCAGGGTCCTGGGATCGAGTCCCACATCCGGCTCTCTGCTCAGCGGCGAGCCTGCTTCCCTCTCTCTCTCTCTGCCTGCTTCTCTGTCTACTTGTGATCTCTCTCTGTCAAATAAATAAATTAAAAAAAAAAAAACAAAAAACAAACAAACAAACAAAAAAAGACCATACTTTAGAGTACATAGGTTTAAGGGGCACCTGGATGGCTCAGTCAGTTAAGCATCTGACTCTTGATTTTGGCTCAGGTCATGATCTCAGGATTGTGAGGTCGAGTCCTGTGTCAGGCACCACGCTGGGCATAGAGCCTGCTTAAGATTCTTTCTCTCCCTCTGCTCCTTTCTGCCACCCCCAGTCCCTGCTCTCACACGCTCTCTCTCAAAAAAAGTAATATTTTAAAATATGAATCTGTGGTTTTAAAATAAGATCTTTGTTGCATCTACACCATGAGAATAGACTAGTTTTAGAATGACAGATGTGCCATAAGCCTAGTCCAATCTGTTTTGTATGTTAACAATCAAGTCTCATTTGCCTATACCAACCACTTAATTTTTATGTAAAACAGTAATCATGCAGGATTTCATAATACTGTTTGTCAAACACAAATGAGTTGATTTCATTTTATTGCCAGAAGTATATTGTTGGTATCCTTAATGTTCTTTGTCTTATTTTTAAAAAGATGATTTCAACTATTATATATATTCTTTTCTTGAACTTGCTCTTCTTAATTTCAGAAAAGGAAGTTTCTAACATTTTCATACTGCTGATGAAGTGAGAGTTCGTTCATTATCTTCTCCTTGATAACTTTTTTTATAGGCATTTTATTATTATTTTTGTAAGATTTTATTTATTTGAGAGGGTGGGGTCAGAGGGAGAAACAACAGGAGAAGGATGGTAGAAGGGAGTTGAAAAAAAGTGTCAGTAGTGGAAAGAGTCATTCAGCATATTTATTGTATATATGAACATTATAGAGAATTTAAAGTCTTTTTTGATAATAGTGTGAATTAATGAATCTTTTTCTAGATCTTTCCCATTTTCTCCACATTTTTTGGTCAGTGAGCCCATAGCTAATATATGAATATATTTGAAGCAGCAATCAAAATAAATACCCACCTAAGAGCAACCAAAAAATCAACAACAAAGAAAATCAAGACTTAATTTGACTTTGGGCTGTAAGGTTGGAAGAATGGGAAGAGAATGTATATCAATTTAGTCAAATAAATCATCCTTTTAGCAAATATGTATGTTGCATCTGAAAAAATGAAAGAAAATGCTTGTAATAGCACTTTTAAAAGTCTTTTTCTTACTGTCTTATTCACACACACATGCACACACACACACAGTCTCTTTCATCCCAGTTGATTCTTATTAATTATATAACTTTCTCAGAAAGGTCGTAGACTCTAGAAGAGGTTATATTTGACTACATTATGAAAAAAAAAAACAAGAAGAAAAGATCCATTAACCTATCTTTCATGATTTAAAATGTATATCAGAGATGTCTTTGTTATATTGTGTGTTTAGTTTCAATTTTTTAGTGACACTATAGGAATATTAAAACCAATCTTTTAGAGATAAGGACTATAGAGATCCTTAAGAATTAATAGTAAGGAATCTTTTTTTTCTTCTGTAGAATCTTTGTATTTACCCGTTCAGTATTATTACTTAAAACTAATGATGTGTGAGAGAAATTGGAAGGGGAGGTGAACCATAAGAGACTATGGACTCTGAAAAACAACCTGAGGGTTTTGAAGGGGCAGGGGTGGGAGGTTGGGGGAACCAGGTGGTGGGTAATAGGGAGGGCACGTATTGCATGGAGCACTGGGTGTTGTGCAAAAACAATGAATACTGTTATGCTGAAAAAATATAAATAAATTTAAAAAAAATTAAAAAAAATAATGATGTGAATGGAAATGGTATGGGTGTTTTTCAGTGCTTGAGAGATTTTACATACTTATATTCTACTATGTACTTTAAAAATTACATCCATGTCTTCTGTTTAGTACACATTTTAGTATGAAAAATATTCTAGGATAAAGACAGTCTTTTAAAAATCATTTAAAATGTTAATGTATGCTCAATTTAAAACTTCTTTAAGATTTTTTTTTTTTAGTATATTGATTTTTCTCTCATTCTTTCTTCTCCAGTGGTCATATGCTTTAGAAAAGCCCAACACTGGCAGCATATTTAACATCGCATGGTCAATTGATGGCACTCAGATTGCTGGAGCCTGTGGAAATGGGCATGTTGTTTTTGCACACGTGGTGGAGCAACGTTGGGAGTGGAAAAATTTTCAAGTAACATTAACTAAACGAAGAACCATGCAGGTATGATTATGTTCCATGGCTGATTAACCCTGCTTCTTCTCTCATCAGCTCACTATACAGAATATGGAATTATCTTCACTAAGTATATTTAAATCAAGTTTATAAAAATTCAGGCATATCAGAAATATTTTAACTATGCCATTAATGACTTTTTCATGACCTAAGGTTAAGAACCTCTCACCATTATAGAACCCAAGTGCCCACAGCTACTGTGGTGGTAGGGTTGAGGCAGGGATGGTGAAACTCGAAGTGTTTAGGGAATGTATGGATTCAGTTGAGGAAGGGGGGAAGAAGCTGTGACAAGTTTGATCTAACCACTCCAGTTAGGGGCTGACCCCATGGCAGGCCTAACCTGCTAGTCACTGTCAGGGTTATATTATTTTATTTATAATTGTAGAAGCTTATTTAACCTGGTTTTTTAAAAAATTTTTTTCCTTCTAAGAATTACTTAAGGCAAGTCAAATTGGGAAAATGGTAAGAAGTTTTTACTGGGAATTAGGGAGAGGAAAAACAAGTACTTTTGGAGTAAAATAAGACAGGAAGGTTAGAATGTGGCAATGGGAGGTAGGTGGAAATGTTCAGGACTGAGAAGTCCAGTGGGAGGGGTTATCAATGCAATTGTAAGCTTCTTAAAGGCACAGTACTGTGTTTCATTCAAGCCCAGTGTCTTACGTATGATAAATGCTCAACAAATATTTTTTAAAAGTTGGTTGGCAAAAGGTAGGAGGAAGAGGCCAAAGACAATGTACCAATGGCAAACCCTCTGCCAGAGAAAGGTGAACCTGTACCTTCTAAGTTTTCTTCCTCCTCTCTGTAACAGTTGCCTCTGTCTTCATATTCAGAATTCAGAGTATTGTAATTATTTGGAAGCATATGTCTTGTAATTTCTAGGTCTACTCAAATATTCTTTAGTTTAAGTATCCAGATTTTTAAATTTGGATAATATCACTAGATTAATAATAATTAGCTCTACATTATAGTTTTTCTTTGTTCTGTTCACTTATTTTTAAATTTTTAAACTTTTTATTATGGAGAATTTAATACCTACAAAGAAGTAGACAGAACAGTGTAATGAATCTCTAGGTACTCATCACCCATCCTTAACAACCATCAACCCGTGATCAAGCCTGCGCCATCCATGTCCGTATCTTCCTCCTTCCCCATTATTTTGAAGCCAATTCAGATATGTTTTATCTGTAAAATTTTCAGTATATGACTAAAAGATAAGAACTCCTTTTTTTTTTTTTTAAGCTTTTATTTATTTATTTGATAGACAGATCACAAGAAGGCAGAGAGGCAGGCAGAGAGAGAGGAAGGAAGCAGGCTACCTGCTGAGCAGAGAGCCCAATGCGGGGCTCGATCCCAGGACTGGGATCATGACCCAAGCCGAAGGCAGAGGCTTTAACCCACTGAGCCACCCAGGTGCCCCAGGACTCTTTTAACATAACCAAAATACCATTATTGTACCTTAAAAATAATAATTCCTTAATATTATCAAATATCCAGGAAGTGTTCAAATTTTCGGTCGTTTCCTACATGTCACATTTTTAAAGTTAGTTTGTTTGAATCAAG
The DNA here is from genome assembly GCF_922984935.1 of Meles meles. Lineage (NCBI taxonomy): Eukaryota > Metazoa > Chordata > Mammalia > Carnivora > Mustelidae > Meles > Meles meles. Next base: position 77,138,767 of record NC_060069.1, read on the forward strand.
ATCCAAAGTGGTTTGCAAGTTGTAATTGGTTGACATGTCTTTAAGTCTCTTAATTTATAGATTCCCCTTCAATCTCTGTTTTTATTCCCTGCATTTTATTTGTTGAAGAAACCAAATTGTTTGTCCAACAGAGTTTCCCACAGTCTGGACTTTACTGATTGTATCACTATGGTGTCGTTTGACATACTCCTCTGTCTTCTGTGTTTCCTGTAAATTAGTTTTTGGATCCAGATGATGTTATGTATGAATAGATATTTCTGTTAATTAACCTGGAAACCAAAACATTATTTATAGTATTGTATCTGTGACAAAGAATGCATTGTGAGTTCTTTTTTTTTTAATAAGATTTTTTGTATTAATTTGAGAGAGAGAGAGTGCATGAGAGAGCACAAGCCAGGGAGAAGGGCAAAGGGGGAGGGAAGCAGACTCCCTGCTGAACAGGGAGCCTAATGCAGGGCTTATATTCAGGACCCCACGACCTGAGCTAAAGGCTGACGCTTAACCGACTGAGCTTCCCAGGTGTCCTGCATTGGGTGTTCTAATCAGTTGATTTGGGAACATGATTATTTTATTCACATATTGCATGGGGAGCTAGCTAATATAGTATTGCTAAAATAAATTCTAACCTTAATTTCAAAAATGTCCCAAGATGAGAATATATCTAGAAAGAGGAGTTTTTCTTACATAATAAAAAGGAGTCATCCTAGAGATTAGAGGATTTTTACATGAGATAAAATGAACAGTGGAGGTGCTAAAATGACTTTTGTAATCCAAATTCCCTTTATACTTAAAATAATGTTTCTAAATAATCTTTCAAAGTTTTGTAACTGGAGCACTATTTTAATTTTTTTAAAGGTGTTTTGTTTTACTCTTTCAGTGATTATAAAACATTTATGTTACACTTTTGCTAAGTTGGGCCTATTCAGTGTTTTTCTTAGAATACCTTCATTCACACATTCAACAGATATTTATGGAGTGATCCCTACTTGCCAGGCCTTGGGGTAGGCAATGGGAAATGAAGTTGTGATGAAAATAAATTTGGTCCCTGTTCTCACGGAACCTCCTAGATTAGTATGTTGAAAAATCTCTCTTTTTTTTCCCCCATAAATTCATGTCAAATTGATTTAAGGTAAACAGTGAAGAAAGAAGCTTATTTCTTCACATGAAGTTGAGAAATAGACAAGGCATTGTTGGATTCATAGGCTTAAATGTCAACAAGATGTCATCATTTTCTCTTTCTTGACTTTCCTTTTCTCTGTATTGGCTTTATTTTTTACAAAACCTCTCCCTTGTTTATGACCTTGATAGTTCCAGGCTTACCTCTCTCAACTTCAACAAGAAGAGTGCTTTACTCCCCACAGTGATTGCAACAGAAGTCTCAGCATCAGGTCTCATGTGTCAAGATTAGGTTGAGTGTATTTAGTTTGTGGGGGAAGATGAGTCAACCTCATCTAAACCTCTTGGTTACTGAGAATAATGGAGAGAATGGTCCCCAAAGGAGAACCAGGGTATGTTTACCAGAGATGAGGATTTGATTCTGAGGAGACAAAAACCAACACATATCCACTATGGTTTATCCTTTGGCTGTTTACTACCATACTGTACTAGTTATCTTTTTTTGTTGCATAATAAATCACCCTAAAACTTAATGGATTAAAATAGCAACATTTGTTATTTCTCAGTTTCTGTGGGTCAGGAATCCAGGCATGGTTTAGAGAGGTTTTCTGGCTTAGAGTCTTTCGTAAGGCTACAATCAAGGTGTTGGCTAGGGCTTTAGTCACATCTGAAGGCTCCACTAGGGGAAGATTTGCTTCTAAGCTCACTGACCATGGTTGTTGGCAGAATTCTGTTTACGATGATCTGTTGAACTGAAGGATTCAGTTTCTTGTTGACTGGAGGCCACTTTCAGTTCCTTATATGTAGCCTTTCCAAAGGGCAGCTGAAAACTTGGCAGCTTGCTTTATCAGAGCAAGCAAGTGAAAAGGGCCAGAGTGAGTGTAAGCAAGACATAAGTCACAGAGCCACAGTTTTTTATGCCCTGAACTGAGAAGTGACACCTCATCATTTTTACCATATTCTATTTACTGAAAGCAGACTGCTAGATCCAATCCACACACAAGTGGAGAGACATATCCACGGGCGTGAATAACAGAAGGTGAAGAGTACCGAGAGAAGCACCACTTCACCAGCCAGTTTCTATAACTAATGCAGCTATTCTGTATGCAGTTGAAACCAAGCCCATCCCTCCCTAAAAGAAAAAACTTAGACTCATCCACTTATTCCATCTAGTCTAAATCTCTGGTCTGGAAAACTATAACTAAATGTGAATTTTATTTATTCTTCTTCCTCTCCACCTCCCCTTCCCCCCATATTGCAAACCTGCAGTGATGGGAAAACAGGATGACTGTGATGAAAACAATTTGGAAAAGAGGAGAGGGAAAACAACACATTGTTATTACCAGGTCCATAGCTAAAATCCAGCTGGCCAGGAATATACTGAGAACTCTTTTTCTTTGCAGTAGAGTTAGTTGCTTGGTTAATTTGGCAACCCTGGTGAGCTTTTCTGGGAAGATTTCCCACTTGGGAGCATTCCCTTTCTGGGGACTGTACATTGAGCAGCACTTAGTTTTGTTGTAAGGTGGGAGGCGGGGGCATGGATTGTCATAGAGACTGAACAATCACATTTTTTTGTGTGTGTTTGCCTGGCTTGGAGTTTCACAATTTCCTTAGAAACTTAGTAGACTGTTGGTTGGTTTGTTTTTTATTAATACAGAAACCAGGGATCATGTTGAGTCCAAATTGTTAAATATAGAGCTGGACCTGGCAGTTGCTACCTGGCAATAGGCTTCATTTTTACCTGTCTCCCTGGACCTCGGCTTTTCTGTGTATGGTAACTTGGAGTGAGAAGTTTTCTTCCTCTGTCCTTTGCCTTCAGGCTGAATCTTGGTGGATGATGCTTTCTGAAAGAAATAGCTGATGTCTTTGTTAGAAGAAATGCCTAGAAGGGAGAGAGTACTGGTGAAGGAGATGAAGCATTTCTCAGGTCTCCTCTTTACCTTTTTTTTCTCTCCTTCTACTGTCAATTTAGCAAGGGGCACAGTTTTGGCTTTTCATAGTTGCCATAATTCAAGATTGAGTTTTAGTCACTCTGTCTTTTGTAAAGATAAGAATTAATAATAGAGCGATTTTGAGGATTAAATGAGATGGTATATGTAAAACAAAAATAAATGGTAAGTATTGCTATGATTATATCTATGTATAGGATTAAATGAATATTCTGGAAATGTAGAAACAGAATTTTGGGGTTTATGTCAATCTGAGTAATCTAAATATTGTGGTCAGGTAGAAGTATTAGGTGATACAAGTATCAAGAGGCTAATCTTGGAAATGCCCTAAATTGAACAGAGTAAATGGGTGCATTTAAAAAATCTCTCCCTCTTCCTCTGCCCCTCCCCCCCAATAAGTAAATATAAAGTAAGTAAATAAATCTTTAAAAATAAAAATAAGTAAGTAAATAAATCTTTAAATCTTTAAAATAAATATTCAGCACAGTACATTTCTGATGTGGGATTTAACATAGTTTTGAAATTATAACCACAATTGTCAGGATGTTTTGTTATTATGGCTGAGGTGTTGTATTCCTTTTTAGTTCTAGTGTTCTAGATTCACAAAAAAGCGAGTCCCCCCATTGGATGCTTTAGGCAAATATAAATTTTTTTTTTAAAGATTTTATTTATTTATTTGACAGAGCGAGATCACAAGTAGGCAGAGAGGCAGGCAGAGAGAGAGGTGTGGAGGCAGGCTCCCTGTAAAGCAGAGAGCCCGATGCGGGACTTGATCCCAGGACCCTGAGATCATGACCTGAGCCGAAGGCAGAGGCCCAACCCACTGAGCCACCCAGGCACCCTAGGCAAATATGAATTTTAAGAAACCTATTTGTAGTTGAATAATGGCAGAGGCTTATACAATTGTACTGTTAAATATTGAATTTCCGGGGCGCCTGGGTGGCTCAGTGGGTTAAGCCGCTGCCTTCAGCTCAGGTCATGATCTCAGGGTCCTGGGATCGAGTCCCGCATCGGGCTCTCCACTCAGTGGGGAGCCTGCTTCCCTCTCTCTCTCTCTCTCTCTGCCTGCCTCTCTGTCTACTTGTGATCTCTCTGTCAAATAAATAAATAAAATCTTAAAAAAAAAAAAAAAATATTGAATTTCCCCAAACTGGTATTGACAGATAGTTTGTTTTCACTGTGTATCATGTTGATACATGTTGAAACTACCATATAACTTCCTTTAAAAACTTTCATTCCATTCCGTTAGCTTTAAAATGTTTTTAAGAGAGGATGGTATTATGGGCTTTTAAAAAAGTTTGTAGATTTCTGTGAATATGGTATCATTAGGTTCACACTTGGGAGAGAGACTTACCTGTGATTCCAAAGAGATTAATAATATATGAAATACATGTATTTTTAAAAAGACTTATCTCAGGACACCTGGGTGGCTCAGTCGGTTAAGCCTTCTACTTTTGACTCAGGTCATGATCCTAGGGCCCTGGGATCAAGTCCCGCATTGGGCTCCTTTTGGTGGGGAGCTTGCCTTTCCCCCTGCTTGTGCTCTCGCTGTCTCTCTCTCTCTCTCTCTGGCAAATAAATAAATAAAATATTAAAAAATAAAATAAAAATAAAAAGACTTTTCTGGACTCAAAAACAAGGTAAACATCTCTGTGCAGCAGAAATGGAACAAAAATGGAGAGTGTGGAGTGAAGTCTCTGACCTGCTGCACTCCTGGTCCAGAAGCAGAGCAGGAAAGGCAGGGAGGAGAGTGGCTCTGCTAGGTAATGGAAATAAAAGGACTTGAAGTAACAAGTGGCCTGATTTAGGTCTCTTTAAAATCAGAGCATGGGGATCTGCAAGGTAGTTATCTTCTCCTCTTCATGAAAGACCTCAAAAAGCCTTGGATTTAAAGAGAGACTTGCAGAGATGCCTCCTGCAGTCGTGGCCTGCTTGGTTCTAGGGGACCCATTCTCTTAGCCCTGGAGTTATGTAGTATGCAACCTGCGGTATACATCCGTGGCTTTGCAGACACAACTCAGCCTTCTCACTGAAAGCCCTCTTTGCATTTTTGTTGCAAGTCAAAATTGGCTGATTCCTGTGAGCAATGTTTCTTCTATAGACTTCTCAAGTAGAAGTGTTTTTCCTCTTTATGCCAGGTATTACTGGGTCTAGAGAGTGAGTGGATGTCTTCCTTATCCTTCATTGCTGATTTCAGGCCACAATAATTTCTTCTTCCCTGAACAACACCAATCCTTTGAAGCACCTACTATCAGAGTACTCCCCCTTTTGCAGTCATTTCCCCTACTCACTGAAGAGTGAAGCAAATGTATCAGTGTCTTCTTCTTTAATATAGTCCAACATTGCTGTTTTGTATTAAGACTTTTATAAAAAATGTCCAAAAGATTAAACTGTTTATTTTATCACAACCATAGTAGCATTTCACATTTCTCTAGTTGTTTCCTCAATATATCTTTCTATGATAGCAGGTCCCACTTCTCCAGTTATTTTCTGAATACATACTTACATAGTTGGTTTGTTAATGTCAGGAAACAAAGTCTCACATTGCATTTAGTTGATTTGTGTCTTCAGTCTTTTTAAATCTGAAACAATTTCTTCTCTTTCTTATTTGCTTAAGAAGCCAGGTGGTTTATTCTGCTGAATTTTTCACATTTTCCCATTTGCATTCCTATGGTGTGATTCCATTTAACGTGTTCATCTAACCCCTATATTTCTGGTAGACTGGTTATTAGATTTAGAGCCTTGATAAGGATAAAGAACACTTTGTAATCAGTGCTGTGGACTTCCTGTTGCATCACATCAAGAGACAACATATGTCAGCTTCGCTCTCTTTTAGTGATGTTATGGTTAATATGTTCAGGTATTGTAAGTCTTGATTCATCAATCATTAAAAAAAAGTGTGAAGAGCTCGTTAGGCTTTTACTTTAATATTTTTAGCAGCCATTGATAATACTTGTCTAGAACCATATTTCACTGGGATTTGCAAAATGGTAATCTTGTAATTCTACCATTCCTAACACATTTATTAGCTAAAGTTCTTCCATGAGACACTGCCTTTTCAACCATTTGGTTACTCTGAGGTGAAATAGTTATGAAGTTATTTTCTGTATTTACCAATTTTCAAATAAGGAGTTGATTTTCCCATTAATGTTGTTGTTGATGATGTCATTATAAACTTGCAGATTTTAACATTTTAGAGAACCATTATTCTCTTTAATGCTCAAATGGTCCCATCTTTGGCCTATCTATCTTACATTATATATATATATACACACACATACATATATATTAAACTATATCCCAAAATACAGTTTAAAATAACATCAATTAATATGTTATGAATTGTGTTTTGTGTTTCTTGCTTTGTTTCTGTAAGATAAACAAATCCATATATCATAGACAGGGCCCATCCCCAGCTCTCAGGGTTCCTATTATTCCTGAGCCTCGCAAGCGCCCCAGAAGCAGCCCCATCGCAGGATGATGGACAGCAAGATGGCATCTGCTGGCAGGGTCATTCCAGTAGTCAAGCTACGTACTCCATTAATATGGTACTCTGACAGAAGAGACAATCGTAAACCCAGTATATCAGAAATTTCAGATCAGCAGGACTACCATCTCACTCTTCTTCAATTTCACAGCATTCTAAAGGGAGTAAATCACCAGGTTTGCATGCATCAGGGTCCACCAGACACTGCAGAAATAATGAAAATATTGCCTCAGAAATACAGAAAGAAACTTGTATCTCAAGAAGAAATTGAATTTATCCAATGTGGAGGCCCAGAATAATCACTAACAGTATGGCTGCTCTTTGTCATCAGACAAAAGAATGGTCTTTACAATAAAGGACTTCTAATGTGGCATGTAATACATGTAATGAAATACATGTAATGAAAATTTATACAATAAACAACTTGAATAAATAGTGTGTAAAAAAATGAAATATAGGAAATTTAGATACTTACATCTCCAAGTGTAGGTATCGTGGTCAGCTTCTCCATAAGCTTACCTAATTGTTTATATACTGATTAAAGTATTCATTTAAGAAAAATCCATATATCTTCATATCCTTCCCTTCATTAGATGAAAGGTTTTATACTGTACACATTGTTTTGCATCTTGCATTTTTCACCTTACACTATGTCCTAGAGATCACTCTATAGATCTTTCTTTTTGGAGCTGTGTAGTATTCCACTTTGCAAGTATGGCATAGTTTTTTTTCAGTCTATATCTTACTGATGGACATTTGGGCTGTTTCCAGTCTTTTGCTATTACCAATAGAGCTGTAGATAGTTACAGCATTTCATGCGTGTGTTATTTCATGATTTTGCTTATTTGTCTTTGCAATAGAATTCTAGAAGTAAGATTGCTGGGTCAGGGAATATATGTATATGTAATTTTGCTATCTATCATGGTGGTAGTTTTGTGGGGATGGGAGTTGAAGAGCAGATAATAAAAATATAATATGCCTTATAGGTATAGTGCTTTGAAGAAGTACTTAAAAGAAGTTTGACTTTATCTTTTTATCTTTTTTCCATACCCTTTCTATAGTTGTCACATTTTATTTAGAAAGATGGTAAAATTTTGAGGGGAATTTAAAAAAATTCTAACTTCTAGGTAAAATTAATCTCTTTTTCTCTACTTTCACCTTTTACTACAATGTCCGACCAGTTCTGGTATTGACAAGAGATAAGATAAATTTAGCTTGCTCGAAGTTTTTCTTAATTTGTTGCAGATTGTCCATCAACTTCAGGGTTGTAAGCAGATACTGCCAAAGGTTAAAATCCTTGCTAACTTTATTCTATTACTTTTATAATGGTTTGACTATCATAAGTAAAATTTTTATTTGTTTGTTGGTACTTAGCTTCCTTATATATTATCTCTATGTTTTAACATATGGAAATACTTGTGCCCCTCTGTGCAGCTTTACTAATACCTACCACTCCATTTTGATTTTTTAAAAATTATTATATCGCTTTTTATAAGAACTTAAATTTTAAAGTAAGACCTAGCCCTAAAAAGAGATATTCTTACTGTTTGGATAGAAATCATATAGTCTCTTTCCAACTCCATATGCCATATATATTATTCACTATATCTCAGTGTTACAGCATTTTTCACCATATTTCTCCATTGCTACATTGACATTCAGATTGGCTTTCAGGTTAGAAATCTACATTTCTAAAAAGTTTTTTTTATGTCTTTCTTTTGTTAGTTGACTTTTATACAAGCCAAGTATGTTGTCTTATGGCTAGTTCCTACTGAACTCTTTCTTATATGATTAGGTAATCTAGAGTGCATTGAATTTTATGCTTCAAAATCTTGCTAACTTACCTAATTAAAATGCTGATGTATTTTAATGTTGTTTGTTGGTATTTCATTTTTCCTTGTTTAGGTTCGCAATGTTCTTAATGATGCAGTGGATTTACTGGAATTCCGTGATAGAGTCATTAAAGCATCTTTGAACTATGCACACTTAGTTGTTTCAACGTCTCTTCAATGTTATGTGTTCTCGTAAGCATCTTGCATTTCTTAAAAATTCAGAGTTTTGTCTGTGATGAGGAAATTTATTTTCAGCCTTTCCTATCAACATGGTTTGGTTCTAAATTTAATTTTCTTAAAACCTCGCTTATCCTAACTTACTCCCAATCAAGAAGTGATTTTAAAATGAGCTATAACCAATGAAAATAAATCTAATAAAGTTGTGCATCAGAGGTTAATAATCATTTTTATAATAGAAAATACTTTCTCTGAGAGTGTTTACTCTTTCTTTACTCACAATCCTAAGAAATTTAGTATAACTTGATTTCAGAGTCCGGAGGAACAGCTGATAAAGGAGGAAAAGGACCCACCTAGCCACTGGAAGAGAGGGGATAGCTAGCAGCCCGACAATAGGCTGAAAGTTGTTCAGTAGACACACAAGGAGGTATTCATGCTTAGTGTTATAGCCTAGGGTAATCATGGATGTTCATACTGAAGATACAGAGTTGCCCAGAGATGATGAAAGAAAATATATTCAATCTGCTTTTTAGAAAGCAGGGAATAATTTCAGTACACCCAAGAAACTTGTGCCTAAAACAAATATACTTGGTATTTTTTTAACTGTAACTCAGTATGTGCTGATGAATGTTGAACTAGCTTTCTGGAAACAAACAAACCTGATTTTCAGTGTTTGCCTGTTCTGTAATGTAAATACTTCTACCAAGGCTCATTTCAAGATAGCAGTATGATGTCACTGAAAGCAGAATTGAAAAGGGATGCACAGTAGCAAGCCATTATATAGAATTGCCACCATATAGATACAACAGATGTAAATAATCTCAAGTGCATAGATAATAGTAAAATATAGTAAGATCATCTGGAAGTAATAAGTTTGGAGCACTTATCTTTGTTTTGAATATAATTTGCTTAATTATAAGTTTATGTAATTTATTCTTAAATAATAGCTCTGTTAAACAGTTGCCTTGCAGAATTCCTGAAAATATACCAGTTGGTACAAGCTGGCTCTAAGCATGCCCCCAACTGACTTCTCAATTATCCAGGAAACTCAAGTCACCACTATGTTACTATCCTAAGTTGTGAATAGTTAAGGATTGTTTTTTACATTCTGTGCTTATATTTATAACATCATGTGATTATAGTTTAATCATTGAATATAAAATTGAAGATAAGGACTATATGTGTCTTATTCACAACTGTATACCCAGTATCCTGCACTGTACTGTGTTCAACATGTATAGGTACTTAATAAAAAAAAGTCTTATATGAATAAATGAATCAAAAAACAAAGTATAGTGGTATCTTGGATTCCTAAGCCCAGTAATACACAACACAAAGGTATCCAATATGATTAACAGTAACACTTACTACAACTATATATTAAAAATTCTCACTCACTATATGTAAATCTGCTACTAATCAGAATCTGCAACTTAGGACAGCAGTCAAGAATTAAATGGAAGAAAGAGAGAAGAGAGGGGATAAAGAAACAGGTGGCTCAATTTAAGTTATAATATAACTTAAGCTAATATAATTTAAATTAATATAAGGAATTTTTTCCTCATATGAATGAGAAGGAGCAACAGTAAGACTTGGGAAAGTCAAGAAAGATACTAAGTTAAATAGTTGCTGTATAGGGGAGAGATTATAGAATGTGAAGAAATTTCACAATCACTTAGTGCACATAGTCATTAGAATAATTAATTTTCACGGAGTTGAGGAAAAATAGAGAAGACCTCTTCAATTTAGGGTTTCTTTGAAGGAAGGTAGGGCTTTTAACCACCCCAAATGATGGGTTTATTCTGCTAGTTTTAGTGGCAATGTTTGAATCCATAGGATTAGTATCATGTGTTACTTGTATTAGAAAAATTGCTTTTTAAAATACTTAAGAAAAGTTTGGCAGTTATGATTTATTTTTTTTGTCACTCTACTTTTCATATATTAGTTAATATGTGGCAAAATATAAGACTGCTTTTCTTCTTTTCTGACTTAGACATGCCTTCCCACTCTTGTCAAGACATTTACTAAGGTACAAAATTATTTATTAAAGTGAAATACCAGGTAGTGGGAATGAGGTAGTGCTGAGATCTATCATCACCAAAATATATTTCATTAAATTAAAAAAACCTACTAGTATTTTTATTTAATTTATTTATGTATTAAAGATTTTATTTTTAAGTAAACTCTAAACCCAATGTGGGGTTCAGCCTCACAACTCTGAGATCAAGAATCATATCCTCTACTGACTGAGCCAGCCAGGGGCCCCAGAACACCTACTAGTATTTTAGATAACAACTGTCGTTTATTGAGCACTATTATACTGCCTTTATGGTCATGGTCTAATTTACCCTGTGTGTTGAGTATTATTATTATTTCCGTTTTACAAGATGAAGAAACTAAAGGATATACAGAGTATTTAAGTAACTTACTCTAGGTCAAATTACTAAACTTCCTTACAAAAGGAAGAGCTGGGGTTTGACCCCTAGGTCTTGATAACTGTTACCCCTTTTTAGTAATAAAAATATAATTTTTAAAATAAGCATAAGCAATATAGTGTTTTATATGAAAAGAAGTTCCAGAAAAAGTAAATAATACATAAATGTTCTATGTTAAATTTTCATTTGATTTTTCAAATAATTTTTTAGAATTTAGAATTCAAATAATTTTTAGAAAATTGCTCTATTCATCAGTGTGGCTTAGGGCAGACATATATATCCCAGTTATCATAAATACCAGATATTTTGCAGGGGGACATTTGAAAAACCTCACAATCAGGCACCTGGGTGGCTCAGTCGGTTAAGCAGCTGCCTTTGGCGCAGGTCATTATCCCAGGGCCCTGGGATGGAGCCCTACATGGGGCTCCCTGCTCAATGGAGAGCCTTCATCTCCCTCTCCCTCTGCCTGCCACTCTGCCTTCTTGTGCTCTCTACCTCTCTGTCAAATAAATAAATAAAATCTTAAAAAAAAAACAACTCACAATCACTATTATCAAAGACTGAAGGTTAATTCTAATGGCTGCGTAAATGAAAGATGCTATGATATCTTTTCTAAAGTACAAAGCACATATCTTTATCATACCTGTGAACACCAGACTTACTAATTATTTGTAGTTTATTCATTGTTTTGCTTTGTGCATGCATTTACTTATTGAAATGCATTTACTTACTGGCATTAGCCAGTATTAATTTCCCATCAGTGTGCCCACTTACTGCAGCCTTCCCCTTCCCACACTTTCTGGATCTGAATATGAGGTTTAATCTGATTTTAAGAATTAGTTTCATGAAAATAATTGAGAGGAATTCAAAATATATAGGAGTAATAAAACATTTTAAACTGTGAAATTTTGATGACTTGGGGTGGGTTTTCAGTTTGTACATGTTCTCTCCCTCTTGCCTATCTTCGAATCATATTACACTATAGAAACCAAAGGAGTTATTTGTTCACTTATTTATCCATTCATTCAATAAGCATGGTCATATCTTACATTTATACAGTATTTATACAGTATTTTAGTTTACAGAATGCTTCACAGAAATCTTCATTCGGACCAACAGTAACATTGGGAGACCTGCAGGAAAAATGCTCATATTCATTATTGTTATTATAGTTTCTGTTCTGTTACTATATAACAGGCAGTTAGCTAGGCACTTTAGATGAGTCACCATTATCTTCATTTTACAAATAAGGAAACTGATTCTTAGAGATTAAGCTTATTAAGATCATATAGCTGACAGGTGGTGCAACCAGATCGCTAATTCTGAACTGGCTAGCCAAAAATGTGTCCTTTCTTCCTGGAGCCATACCATTACTGTTTATCAGATGAGAAACGTAAGATGACTCGCCCAAATCACAGAGCTAATAAATGACAGAGTATGTACTTAGGATTCCTCAATTCACCTATTGTGATACCTAGAATAAACATTTGTTGAACATTTACTATTGAATACTTATTACTTACCCAGAGTTTGATTTTTCTGGTCAGGGATACAGACATGTAAGTGAATGATTTCAGAACAGTGTGCCTAGTGCTACAATAGAAATATATACAGTTATGGTGAAACTGATTACACTTTTAAAGTGAATACTTACCTTTTTATTAAAGAGTATTTGGTTTTTTAAAAAGTTAATAGATATCCATTTTGTTTATCTTTTAGTACGAAGAACTGGAATACGCCACTTATATTTGATCTTAAAGAAGGAACTGTTAGTTTAATTCTGCAGGCAGAAAGGTATTTGTTTATCATGTTTGACTCTTGAATATGGGGTTAAAATATTTCAGATTGCTGTAAAGTACTCTTTAAAGCATGCACTTACAGAATGGTATGTTAGTCATTTGGGATCAATCTGTTTCTATTTATTTTAAAGAAAAAAAGTAAGAATAAGCTATTAGGTCAGTGGTTCTGAAACTTGTTGGTCTCAGAATTTCTCTACCTTTTCTTTTTTTTAAAGTGTAGAGCCCAGTATGGAGCTTGAACTCATGAGCTTTAGATCAAGACCTGAGCTGAGATCCAGAGTCGGATGTTTAACCGACTGAGCCACCCAGGCACCCCTCTCTACACTCTTAAAAAATGTTCTTGGAGGTTATATATAGGTTATATGTCTCATCATTTACTATACTAAAAATTTAAATTGAGAAATATAAAAGGAATTAATTTATTAAGAATGCTGAGACTAAATTTATTACAAGTAAATATCAAAATAGTGATGTGAGAGAATGAGAGGGAAATGGGTGAGTTGGGGCACCTGGGTGACTCAGTTGGTTAAACTTCTGACTTTAGCTCATGTCATGATCTCGGTCCTGGGACCAAGCTCCAAGTTGAGCTCTGCACTCAGTGGGGAGTCTGCTTTTCCCTCTCCTTCTGTCCCTTCCCCCTCTTATGTCCCCTTCTCTTTCTCAAATAAATAAATAACATCTTTTAAAAAATAAAGAAAGAAAGAAATGGAATTACTATAAGGTCGTTTTGACCTCAGGACCCTTATTTTTATAATGTTCAGTTCTTACTTTTGGTTTTAAATATTTGAAAGACATTGATTTTATTAGCCACTACATGACTGTGATCTGAAGTTTGAAAAATAATATTCTTTACCCACACCTTTGGTGTATGCAGGACCATGAAACTCCAGGCCAACAAACTGGAGTAAATTGGGAATAGCTATTCCACACTTTTCCATGAAAACTATCATCAATCAGTCTATCAAGTACAGTGATATCCAATTGAATCAAAGGTCAGTCTTAGGAAGCTACAACCCAACAAAACCAGAAATAAAGTTTGAAAATAGAATCAGCAATTGCCTAAAATAGCTATCCATGAAATCTTTGCACTAAAATCATATACTTTATTCCTCATTCCTTTACTCACACCTAGGCAATCTCTTAATAGTGTTGTTACCAGGTTTTCTAACCCCCAGCTTTTATAAATAGCAAACCAGAAGAGGAATGCTGGTGGACTGTGAGAGGCTGGCATAAGGATAAGAAGAAAAGTGACTGCCTGGTAAGGCAGCATAGAGAAAACAAAAAGCACAGAACTGTATTGCTGAATAGCTTAATTATTCTGATGCACCAAGAGATTCTCATGAGGGGTGCCTGGGTGGCTCAGCGGGTTAAAGCCTCTGCCTTCGGCTCAGGTCATGATCCCAGGGTCCTAGGATCGAGCCCCGCATCCGGCTCTCTGCTTGGCTGGGAGCCTGCTTCCTCCTCTCTCTCTCTCTGCCTGCCTCTCTGCCTACTTGTAATCTCTATCTGTCAAAAAAAAAAAATAAATCTTTAAAAAAAAAAAAAAAAAAAGAGATTCTCATGAGTACCAAAACTGTCAGTTAAACAGTTACTGAAGAAGATGATCATCATATTGATGACCTTGAGTGGTTGAAAAATTGTATCAAATTTTGTCTCATCTGTTTAGTGAAATTGAAATATATTTTCTTGTAATATCATACATTTTTAATACAAAAAGACATCTTTTCCACTTAAAAGATAAGGTGTCAGCTATCTAAAAAACCATATTTCTGAGATTCTTTTTACTTGAACAGTGCCAAATAAATTTTATTTATACATTACTTATTAGTGTATTGAATATGCTCTTAGTAAAGGCATATGTTAATGGCATAACTGATTAGGCAATTAAAGAATAATTTACTTACTGCCTAATGTTTGTCCTATTTCTACATTTAGAAATGTTTGCCCTTTGAAACACAGTGTTACTCACAAGAAGGTTAAAAGCTTACACAGTGTCTTGTTCAGGAGAGAAAAAGATTTTAGTATTGAAACAAAGAAAAAATATATACTAATATGATGTGTCACTTTGTCAACATTAGCAAATACTGTTTTCATACATTAATGTGTAAGGGCCAAACCCTTCAATTAAACTACATACCAATACTCAAGTATTAGTTTAATCAAAACGTATGTATTCATTTCCATGGCAAGAAAGAGCACTTAGCAATTCCTAAATCAAGAAATAGTTCTGAATCAAGGGTATTACAGTTTTGAACATAAGATTTTAAAAAGTAATACTGCGTTCAGCATCGAGGAATCAGGCACTCCAGTATGGCAGTAATATAAGTGTAAATTATTAAAACCTTTTAAAGGGCAGTTTAAAAATACATATTAAAATTTTATAAGTATATGCCCTTTGAGCCAATTATTATATTTCTAGAAGTTATACTAAGGAAATAAGTAAGGTAGACATACAGAGATATGTATATACATTCTTTAAAACATGTGTATAGACATTCTTTAAAACAATGTTTATAGACATTCTTTAAAACAATGAATAATTTGAAATAAATGTCCATCAGGAATGAGTTTAATGAAATAAAATTATAATATGTACTTTGTCCTAAATTATCTCTATGGAGAGAGGATTTCTAGAGATCTTTTGCTTTTGCTTTATTGTTTGAATTGTTTTTTGCAATGCCATAAATTTTCAAAGGAAAAAAAATTAGATTTTTCCAAAGAATAAGCTTTTCTCCAGTATAAAAATGAAAATATAGTAAGCTTCTATTTGAGAATGTTTTTTTTTTTAAGATTATTTATTTATTTATTTGACAGACAGAGATCAGAAGCAGGCAGAGAGGCAGGCAGAGAGAGAGAGAGAGGAGGGAGCAGGCTCCCTGCTGAGCAGAGAGCCTGATTCAGGGCTCGATCCCAGGACCCTGGGATCATGACCTGAGCCAAAGGCAGAGGCCTTAACTCACTGAGCCACCCAGGCGCCCCTGAGAATGTATTTTTATTCTTTTTTTTTTTTTTTAGACATTTTCTTCTTGTAGATGGTGGTGGTATCTATTTATATTCTTATGAAGGCCGCTTCATTTCTTCTCCAAAATTTCCTGGAATGAGAACAGATATTCTGAATGCACAGACTGTGTCTCTGAGTAATGATACCATTGCAATAAAAGACAAAGCTGATGAAAAAAGTAAGTGCATTTTTATAATTTTCCATGAAATTTGTTAACAGTGTAAAATTTCCTCAAATTAGCTTTCATTTTCTCATCTACTAATATGTTAACTTTGTATGAAAGAATTATGAGCTTCCTAATTTGCCCTAAGTGTGAACTAATTAAAGAACTAGAGTCATATTATACCCAGTTGATTGATAGACATTGTGACGACATCAAAGCTTACTGGTAAGGAATAAATCTTTATATATTTAGTAGCTGTTTGTAGAGAGATTGAGTTCAAATTTTTGAGTCCTAAAAATGTTTGTTAATTTTTAAATTTAGTGATTTTTAAAAAATGTTCCCTTTTTCTTCATTAGGTATTATAGTAAATACCGTGCTTCATTGTACTGTGTATTTTACTTAAGTATACTTATATTTTTAGAAATATTTTTATATTTATTTTAAATTAATGAATTAGAAGATAGTTATGAATAATTTAAAATTTTCATATAAAAATAAAGACTACATATTTGTAAATTGATATAAGTATGTAAGGTGTTTTGGAATTCCATCATACAGAGACACATTTTATTGGGACATTGCTATATCAGAGCAACAATCATCCAATACTGAGTACTTGCCACATACCAAGTATTTTCCTAGAGGTTGAGGATATAACAGTGAATAAGACACACAAATAAACATACAAATATATAATAGGTTGTCAGCTAATGATATGTGTTGTGGAGAAAATGCAGGATGAGGGAATAGAGTATGCTGGAACTGGGACAGGACGGGGGAATGACTATAGGACAAGTAAGTGCAAGGGTTCTGAGATGGGAATAACTGACATGTAAAAGGAACTGCTAGAAGTCCATGAGGCTAGGTCAAGGTAGAGTGTGGGAGGAGAGGACAAAGAGAAATAAGCAGAAGCCAGATCATGTAAAAATCTGGCCGTGGTAAGGATGTTGGCATGAGAGAGAGAGAAAGAGGAGGAAAGCATAGTATCCTACATTTTTATCCTGGATGAATAAGATGGAAGATGGGGAAGGAGGAAGGTTAAAGGAAGTCCACATACGGAGTTCTATTTTGGTCACAGTAAGTTTAAATGCTGCTTGCACATTCAAGCAGGAATGGAGAGTAAACAATAGGATAGACAAGGCCAGGGCTCAGGAGAGAGTTGGGGACTAGAAATAAAAATTGGGAGTCACAGGTGTATAGATGCTGCCATGGCACTGAATGAAATCGCCTAGGAAATGAATATAGGCAGAGAAAAGGAAAGCCCGAGCACATCAATATTTAGAGATGGGTGAGAGGAAGTAGAGCCAATGAGATAAAAGAGTGAGTGAGTTATCCCTAAATCTTAGTGGAAAAATATTAAATAATTATTTTTCCCTGTTGATACATATTGCTAAACATTTGTTTGTCACTGTGATGTGTTATTAAAAGAAAAAAAACTGACCTGAAGTTTAATTTTGTTAGTCCATTCTATGAAAGACCTAATTCAGGAGCTACTGTCCCACTTTTTAATTTTCAGTATTTTCATGTAACGTCATGTCTCATGCTGGTAGAAATAAATCCTCCTAAATAGAGCTTTTATCTCTTCATGCCTTAGACCTTCTCTGACAGGACATTTGGTGATTGCTTTGTTTTCTGAAGGACTTCCTTTCTGGCTAAAAAAGAGAATCAAATAAGTATCTGGTTAGCAGACACATTTAAGATGGCTAACTAATTGTTGATAATAATAATTTGGAAGTCAGAGTTTTGTCTTCAGTAAACTTAAATTTAAAAATCCTAGTGATCATTATGAGTTAGTTGTCTTTACTTCTCTTGTTCAATACCACAGATTTCAAATAGAAGCTATAATAAAGTGTATGTTTCCTACTGAATATCCCTTATTCTGAATTTTTCTATATTTAATTCACATCTGAAACATTATTTTTTAATTCTTTGATAATTCCTAGAATTTTAGAGCTAGAAAGAATTATCAACATTTTCAGAAAGATGGGTTTATCTGCCAGTAAATTATGTTTACTTAAATTTTGATTGTTGAGCAAGATGATCATGCAATTCTGTTTTGCTGTAAACAGAAAATCAAAAAGACCTGAATAAAATTATTGTTGTCAACTGATATAAAATGAGCAGGAACATATTTTTCATATGTTCCTTTTAAAAGAAACTAGTATTCATTGATGGCTAAATAGAGGTTTATGCTAACAGTAGAAAACAAATTGAAGTACACAGAATCATTAACCTATGAAATTTTCCTTCAAGGGGCGGGGGGACCATTCCATATGAAACCAGTGGTTCCTTCCTAATTTGGGAGCTCCTTTATAAGTAGGATTCTTGCACTGAGTACAGTATTCTACCACATGGGTGACCAGTTAAGTATAGAGGTAATAGTGCTTTTGGCTTCCTTCTCCTTAAACACTTGCACAGATACGCTAAGATATTAGTGTGGGTGGCTATTTGAAACAAATATCTGGGTATGGGGAGAGAAGTTAGCAGTTTCTTGTGTTTAGAAGCAGCTCTTTTAGGCCGGCAGCTCCTTGGTTGTTCTTTCTACCAGTTTTTGCTACATACTAACACTAAAATACAGATCCAGCCTCCCATAGTTCATGGCCACTTACAGTTAGTTATAGAAAGAAGTAGACAAATCAGTCCCTATACCTCCATCTCTTTATAATATGTGCAACCAGCAACAGGATGGAATGCTTTTATCTTTAAAAAAGCTTCTGGTTTGGGGGCTCCTGTGACTCAGTTGCTTAAGCGACTGACTCTTGATTTCAGCTCAGGTCATGATCTCAGGGTTGTCAGATTGAGCCCTGCCTCAGGCTCTGTGCTCAGCACGAAGTCGGCTTGAGATTCTCTCTCACTCCCTCTGCCCCTGCACACTCAGCATGCTCTCTCTCTAAAATAAGTAATGTTAGCCAGGGTTTTTTTCCTATGTGGCCTTTATTATGTTGAGTTATTTTCCTTCTAAACTCACTTCATTGAGAGCTTATTATGAATGGATGTTGTAGTTTGTCAAATGCTTTTTCTGCATCTATTGAAATGATCATAGGGTTTTTATTCTCTCTCTTGTTAATGTGGTTTACATTGATTGATTTTGCAAATATTGAGCCACCCTGACATCTCTGGAATACATCCCACTTGATTGTGGTGAATAATTTTTTTAATGTATTGTTGGATTCAGTTTGCCAATATTTTGTTGAGGAATTTTGCATCTATGTTCATCAGAGATATTGGCCTGTACTCGTTTTTTGGTAGTGTCTTTGTCTGGTTTTGGTATCCAGATAATGCTGAACTCATAGACTCAATTTGGAATCTTTTCTTCCTCTTCTATTTTTTATTAATTGTTCGAGAAGAATGGTATTAACAACCTTTAAATGTTTGGTAGAATTTACCTGTGAAGCCATCTGGTCCTGGACTTTTGGTTTGGGGGAGTTTTTTGATTACTGATTCAAGTTCATGGCTATTAATCAGTTTATTCAAGTTTTCTCTTTCTTCCAGCTTTAGTTTTGGGAGGTTATATGTTTCTAGGAATTAATCCATTTCTTCTAGGTTGTCCAATCTTTGACATATATTTTTTCATAATGTTCTCTAATAATCTTTGTATTACTGTAGTGTCACTTGTTATTTCTCTTTCATTTCTGATTTATTTCAATCTTCTCTCTCTCTCTTTCTTTTTTTTTTTTTTTTTAATGAGTCTGGCTAAAGGTTTATCAATTTTGTTGATCTTTTTAAAGAACCAGTTTCTGGTTTCATTGGTCTGTTCTATTGTTTTGGTTTTTGGTTTTGGTTTTTTTTTTTTTTAAGACTCTATTTCATATATTTATTCTCTAATCTTTATTATTTCTTTCCTTCTACAGTCTTTGGGCTTTGCTCATTTATTTTTTTCATAGCTCCTTTCCAAGTCAGGTTAGGTTGTTTGAGATTTTTCTTGCTTCTTGAGGTAGGCCTATATTGTTATAATCTTACCCCTTAGGACAGTTTTTCTTGCATCCCAAAGATTTTGACCATTGTATTTTCATTTGCCTCTATGTATTTTTTTATTTTCTCTTTGACTTCTTGGTTGACTCATTCATTATTTAGTCACATACTATTTAACCTCCATTTCTTTGTGTTCTTTCCAGATTTTTTTCTTCTGATTAATTTTGAGTTTTATATCATTGTCATTGGAAAAGATGCATGATGTGATTTCAGTCCTGTTTAATTTGTTGAGACTTGTTTTGTGGCTTAACATATGATCTCTTCTGGAGAATGTTCCATGAGCACTTGAAAAGAATGTGTATTCTGCTGTTTTTTGGATGGAATCTTCTGAATATATCTGTTATATTCATTAGGTTCAATATGCTGTTCAAAGCTACTGTTAACTTGTTGATTTTCTGTCTGGATGATCTATCCATTAATATAAGTGGGGTTTTAAAGTCCCCCACTATTATTGTATTACTATCAGTTTTTTCCTTTGTGTCTGTTAATGACTGCTTTATGTATTTGGGTGCTCCCAGGTTGGGTGCATAAATATTTACAATTTTTTAAAATATTTACAATTGTTATATCTTCTTGTTGGATTGTTCCCTTTATCATTATGTAATAATGTAGCATATGTAGTAATGTATGTAGTAATGTCTGTCTCTTGTTACAGTCTTTTTTTAGAAAAGTCTATTTTGTTTGATATAAGTGTTGCTACCCCAGCTTTCTTTTCACTTCCTTTTTCATCATAAATGTTTTTCCATCTCTTCACTTTCAATGTGCATGTGTCTTTAGGTCTGAAGTGAGTGTCTTGTTGGCTTCGCCTTTCTATTTATTTCATTTAAAAAAAATTTTTAAAGGTTTATTGATTTTTTTTTTTTTTAAGAGAGAGAGAGAGAGCACATTTTGGAGGGGCAGAGGGAGAAGGAGAGAGAATCCCAAGCAGACCCTACACTGAGTGCAGAGACCAAAGCAGGGCTCAGTCTCATGAACCATGAGAGCAGAACCTGTGCCATATGCTTTACCACCTGCACCGCCCAGGTGCTCCTTGACTTCTTCACCTTTTTAGGTATCTCTATAGCACTGTATGCTAACTATACTTGATAAACAAATAATATCAGCTTTTGCTTGGAGACTCTTTTGAAGCATTAATGAAATATTGGTTTTCCTCCATTGCATACCCATTTAGTCATTCTTTTATTCTCAGATACTATTTCTCCTCTCCATTTGTAAAGAAGTAGCAGACTGTGTCTATTACTGGGCAGGATAGCTGCATTCACATTTAACCTCATATTTACCAGCTGGAATGGAAGCACAACCTATTTCATCAGGTCCTTAGAAATTCTGACCTCGAAAGTATAGATAGCTTCTTGCCTAGGAATCATCTCTGCTCCTGATAATTGTAGTTGTAATCTTGGTACTGAGACCATTGTATCTAGTAAAAAGAAGAAATTTGAGGTGATATGGGAAAGAAAGGAAAAAGTACAGCCATCATACCAGCATTCTCTTTTTGTGGGAATAACTGCATAGTCATGCTAGCATCTTCCTCACCCCCTATTCCTTATTTCCACTGAAACTGCAGAGGAATTTATCTAGTGTGAACACACCCTTTGCTCCCTTCATGTTGAGTGTCAGTACCCACTCATGAAGTCTTGTAAGCTAGTTCTTCATGCCTATATTACCTTTCTCCCCATTTTAAATAACAGTTGTTTTCATTGCCCATTCTAATTCTTTACCAGACTATTACTCTCAAAAAGAATCTCTCTGCCCATTGTTGAACATGATGGGCTGTAGAGTATGTTCCTTGGTCTGAAGAAATGTGACCCAGTGGTCCGGATCAGTGCAATACCTTCTACTCCAGTTCTTCCTTAGTACTCTGAACCTTTGCTTCCACCACCGGGTAAGCAAAGAAAGCCCAGAGTCAGTGTCCATTTCTGTCAGGACCCACTTGTAGCCCCCAGTGCTCCAGGCATCAGTCGGACTTGCCACTGTGCACAAGACTCCCTGCAGAGCATCTTCCCCATAGCCATCTGCAGTCCCTAAATCTCTCTTGTTGGCAGACAGAACAGTTCCTGTTGGCATTTTGTGCCACCACGGATGCAAAAGGAATATGTCTAGAGTCAACCCCTCTCTGCATTGTTTCAGTCCCCTCACTTCATTAACCCAGTGGCTACCTCAAGTGAGCACACTTGGGTGTCTGCTCATGATTTGTAAAACATCTTCTGATGCTGGAAGAGGGTTCTTCTGATGGGCATTGACATGGCCTGTTTGAATGCACCCTTCAGATTTCCACGGTGATTTCCATATGGCCATGCCCCGGAAGAGCACCCCGTTTGTAGTCCAGTCTTCCACTGCCCATCCGCCTCACCATATGGCCAGGCCATTCCAGTGCCTGTGAGTAGGTCAAAATCCAGACATAAGGGTAAACAGCATGCAGTGCAGCTCGCTGAGCCAATTTGTTTTTACCTTTTTCGATCCGAGTGGTGGCCTTCCAAACCCAGTGTCTTGTGTTCATGTTGAAACTGCCGTCCATAAGCCAAGCAGCTGTTTGTTGGTCTGTTGAGAGCCGTTAAAAGGCTCTCTGTGTAAGTGATGCTAGAATCCTGCAGGTCCTCACATGGTTCCAGAGTCAATCCTGGGGAAGACAGGCTACCTGCTCATGAACATGCTGTGGAACTCCGTGCATTGCCCTGATGGTGTATTCCTGCTCAGACCATTTCTGTTCTATGACAGAATCTCCTGGGCACTGCCTTCCTCTTAGAGCATTTCTCTGACATCACCCAAGATACCCTTATTTTATGTGTTTCAGTCAGAGGCAGTTTCAATTAGTGTCTGGTAGCAAGCTAGTCATTGTCCCTCCAAATGGAAATTGTCTTGTATAGATTTCCAGTAGTTGTCCCTGGGAGGTGCTCCCACACCCCCCAGTCTACGCTCCACACAAGACTGCTGAACAGAGAATGTATCTTTATTAGCCCTACAGCTTCTGTTTGGTACCATTTGGTATAAGGCCTCTATGTTCAGGCAGTCTCATTGGTTCCCATTTTATATGTCTAGTTAATATTGTTGGAGAGGTGGATTTTTCATGCCTTTTGTTTTGCAATATTTGATAGGGGAAACATTCCCCAGCTAGGCACAATATCCACCCTTATAGTACATACAGGTAAAAGAGACACAACTGCTTCATATGAAGCTTCTTCAAGTGTACTTTCATTTAAATGTTCATCTTAATCCAGTTAGTTCTTGTATTCTCTTATCTCTCAATCTAATTGACCTCCAGTAGGACTTTGCCAACAGGTTTTAGTTTTAAAGCACTAGGTAGTGGAAGGATTCCTCAGTCAGACATAATATCCAATCCCATTAAACATTCAAGTAACGGAGACACAGCCTCTTCACGTGAAGCCCATTTAAACACTCCAATTTTCATCCAAGCTTCACTTTCCTCATATTAACCCTTGCTTTTCTCTGTTCTCTCAATTTAATTTTAGTCCTCACTAGAACTTCACCAATGGGTTTTGGTACCACAGTGCATGGGACTCTCATCATATCAAGAGGTCCTAGAAACTTCTCTATTCTGCTCCCTGACCATTTTACCATACTCCTGTGCATAAGGCCTTGTGTCCCTAGTAGAGTGTTGAGCCAAGAAACCCTTTCATCAATCCGTCTCTTAATTAAGTTGGGGAACCATAGCCCCAGGCAATTGGAGGTGACGTTTCTTTTTGCTCTCTGCCATATAGCTTTCCAAATTCCTCCAAACTAGGATGAATAGAGCAGATTTGTTTAAAGGCCTTCAATGTTAGGTGACCAGCAGAGATTTCCCATTGGTTCATCCAACATCTGGGTTTTTTTGTTTGTTTGTTTGTTTGTTTGTTTGTTTTAAACCCCATCAATGTTTGCTTTATTCATCCCGTTTCTTAGATTTTCACCTAGCTGGGATGAGGCTCTTGATGCTCCTCTCTGTCTATCTCTAATTGTTTTAGCCTTTTTCATGATTTTTTTTAGCATAACTTTTTCCTTGGGAAGTCTTAAGGATAGTAACTATACCTTAGGCTAACCAGAATCAGGATTTTCTCCAACATACTCTTTCAGTGGGAGCCTTGGGACCAGAGGCTGTAATTGAGACTGTCCAGAATCTATATTAGGCCCATCTCTTACTTTCATTTTATCTATTACAGATTATAATAACCATGGGATTGTATATTTTCTCTTTTTCATATTATTTTGCATTTTCTTATGCATCTAGTGAGCCAGCTTCCCAGGAGATGGATCGATCATCTCAAAATTCCATAGGTAACTTTTACCTCTCACAGCTGATTGCAGCTTAGCTGCTATTTCACACCGTGGGTGATCCTGCTGCCTTTAAGAGTCAGAGGTTCCTCATCCCCTGTTCTTTCATCCTTTCTCTTCCCAGACCGCATGTTTCAATGAGTTAGGGTTGTTGCTGTGATTCTCACCCTTCCTGACACCTACTATTCCATTTTTACCTTAACTGGTATATTGCAGTCATTTCTAATACTAACAACCTGGAGTTAGGACAGACCCCAGGGCTTAAAGGCAAAGTTCTCAAGACTTCCGTCATTTCAGCCACTAGCCACAAGCTTCAGGGAGCCCCAGACTAACCCACTTTTGCTTGCTGACTGGCTACAAATTTGGGGACTCCGGTGGCCCCCTCCAGTTGGATAATTTGCTAAAATTGACTCACAGATCTCAGGAAGATGCTATACTTAGAATTATAGTTTTATTATAAAGGATACAGATAAGGCGAGGCCTGGGAAGGAACACAGAACTTCTATGCCTTCTCATGAAATCAGGGCACACCACCCTCCCAGTATATCAGTATGTTCACCAATGAGGAAGCAATCCTGAGTTTTTATGGGATTTTTATTACATGGGCATGATTAATTAAATTATTGGCCACATGATTGAACTCAATTTCCAACCCCCTAATCTCCAGATTCCCCAGAACCAATCTCCAGAAGCCCCCTTCCCAGAGGTCGGGGAACTGACTATGCTTGGGTTTTCTGATGACCATCTCCTATTCTGAAGCTATGTAGGGGCTCACCAAGAGTCTCCCCACCAGTATAACTAAGACATTCCTAATCATTCAGGAAATTCCAAGGGTTGTTGAAGGTCCCTGTAAGGAACCCAGGACAAAAACCAGACAAACTACTAATTATACCATAGGGAACAGTGCACTGACCCCAGGGAATTAAACAGTACATGGCACATTGCCTGGTATTATAGTAGACACTTGGCACATTTTTCTTTCGTGAAATATGATTGTCTGATGTTATATTCATCCAAATCAGAGTTCTGAAAATTATAAATTACATCTAGATTTGGACTTGCCATTGTAGATCTTATGGAGGAGTGAAGCCATACCATTACATTAATTACTATTAATAACATATTCTAATATGTTTTAGGAAAAAGTATTCAGTTCCACTGGTTTTTTAAGAAATATAACGCCATTGATATGTAGGAATTTCATGCTGCTGCTCTTCTGTGCTGATAGATACTCTGTGGTCCAAAGGGTTAAATAATTTCTCATCAGGATATAATAATCCAATGAAGTTTACCAATAAAAATTCTAATTTAATACTTAACTAATGCTTAATTTTGTTTTCAAGTAATCTTCCTTTTTGAGGCATCAACTGGAAAACCATTAGGCGATGGGAAGCTTCTTTCTCATAAGGTAATGGACATTAGCTACTTCTAATATAAATAGCCGTGTTTATTTACTTCCTTTTTAAAATTAATGTTTTCATTTTAAGTCAAAAACATAGAAATTAATTTTTTAAGAGTTATCTGTAATAATTGCTTCATCCTCCATTTTACTTTTATTTTTTAAGTTTTAATTTATTTATTCATTTTTAAGTAATCTTTATAACCCTACATGGGGCTTGAATTCATGACCCCAAGATCAAGAGTTGCAAGCTCTTCTGAATGAACCAGCAAGGCACCCCTAGAAATTAGTTTTATATTTAAACCCAGTTGCTTTCTACTAGAGTATTTTGCCTAAAAATGTCACAAAGACTGAACACTAGTAAACTCTGTAATGGAAAGCTATATATACAAATTAAATGGATAAAATAATCTGATTTATATGTCTTATTAAGGCTGTTTACTGCTTTTTAGTAAAATGTTCTATTTTGATTAAACTTTTAGTACTTATCAGTAAATAAAAATGTTTTGTTTTTCTAAACAACTTGCAGTTTTCTCACTGACCAGTCCTTAGCCAAAATTTGCTTTTAGGTTTTAACACTGTAGTTAAACTGAAAAAAAAAAAAAAAAAATTCTATAGAAGGACAAAAAGATCTTGAAGTTGCTTGTTGGTTTTTGATTTTTAGCATTAAAATAAAGAAGCACATTTTATTTATTCTAATAAGAGATATATTCAGGTTTAGATATGTTTTTAACTATTATTCAATGCCACTAGTGAAGCATTAGTCTATATTTTATTTTCCTCTTTTTGTAATTGTTAGTTTGAGTTTGAATAACAAGTAAATTCATAAGGTTCAGAAATGAAAAAGCATAAAAAATATACAGGGAAAAAGTCTCCCTACTACACCTTTTTCTTATCAGTACAATTCTATTCCACCAAATAAGTAACAAGCATTATTTTTTTTGGTAAGATTTTATTTATTTATTTGACAGAGAGATATCACATGTAGGCAGAGAGGCGGGCAGAGAGAGAGGAGGAAGCAGGCTCCCTGCCAAGCAGAGAGCCCAGTGTAGGACTCGATCCCAGGACCCTGAGATCATGACCTGAGCTGAAGGCAGGGGCTTAACCCATTGAGCCACCCAGGCACACAGTTTAACAACCATTATTAAACTCCATTTTCCTTCCAGAGATTTTTTTAGTGCATATATATAAACAAAACTGATATATGTTCTTTTCCCCCTCTTTTACAAAAATGTGACATACAACTCTGTACGTTGCTTTTCTCACATAAACTGTTCCTGAAGATCTTTCTGTATCAGAACATAAAGTACTTTCCCAATCCTTTTCCCTTCACCATATGGTTTAACATTTTATGGGTGTATCAATTTATTTGACCTGTGTCCAAATGATGCGACATTTAATATACTATTATACCTTCAAAAAAAACCAAAACAAATCCTAGCAAGTCTAAAAAAATTAAAAAGTCTTAGCAAGTCTCAAGACAGTAAGCAGTAAATAAATCCCTCTTGGATTCAGTTGAAACGAATCCACACTGAACCATATAAGGAAAGTACTTTCACTAGCTAGTGTAATAGTGTAAGATAATGCAGTATGCCAGAAATACTTTGTTATATGGACAGAACACTAATCTTAAAGTCAGAAATCTGAATTTTAAATTCTGGATATGGGGGGCACCTGAGTGGCTCAGTGGGTTAAGCCTCTGCCTTCAGCTCAGGTCAATATCTCAGGATCCTGGGATCGAGCCCCACATCGGACTCTCTGCTTAGCAGGGAGCCTGCTTCCCCCTCTCTCTGCCTGCTTCTCTGCCTACTTGTTAACTCTCTCTGTCAAATAAATAAATAAAATATTAAATTCTGGATATGCTTGTCACTAGTTTTTCTGAGCAAAATCACTTCATGGCTATATATCTCAGTCTTCTCGTCTATAGAGTAAGTATAGGAATACTTACTTTACAAGGTAAAGTACCTTGTACCTTGTATAGTATAGTTCCTTGTATCTACAATACAAGGTAGTTTCCTGTTTCACAGGAAATAGGAAAGAATGTATAAAATCTAAAACCCTAAAAACATAAGATATTTTCATAAATTTACTCTTAAAAATCTCTTAAAATATAGGCTTTTTATTTAGAGTAAATTTTGTTATGGAATGTATTAATTAAAGTAGATCTCTCTTGTGATATTCAGACTTGCCTCACCCTTTCACTCCATCTACTAAAGGTAGAACAGGAGGAGAGATAGAAATGCTTCTCAGCATGGGGCATCTGGGTGGCTAGTTGGTTGAGCTGAGCATCTGACTGGGTTTTGGCTCAGGTCATTATCTCTTGGGTCATAGGATTGAGCCCCAGCTCCTCACTGAATGAAGTTGGGCTCCAGGCTCAACGGGGAATCTGCCTGATGATTCCTTCCCTTTCCCCCTTCCCCCACTGGTGCACACACTCTTTCTCTCAAATAAATAAACAAATCTTAAAGAAGCTTATGAAGTTTCAAAAAAATACACATTATTTATAGTGTTTTAAGGGGCATCTTTCCCTTGTAAATTAAAAAAAAAAAAGTAACTGTGCTTTAGCTTTTGAGTTATATCAGTAGTTTAAAATTACTTAACAGGGATGTTTTATCATTCCAAGTAGGGAGTGATATTTAATTGATCTTTAAATAACAGATGTTCTTGTAATTAAATAATTTAAATGATCTGATGTCAAGCACTAAAACTAATCCAGTATTTTCATTTTTCTAAATTTTAGAATGAAATTTTGGAAATTGCTCTGGATCAAAAGGGACTTACCAATGATAGAAAAATTGCCTTCATTGATAAAAATAGAGATCTCTATATCACTTCAGTGAAACGTTTTGGGAAGGAAGAACAAATTATCAAACTTGGTAAAATAATTATAATACACTTAAAATTTGATTACTTTGAATTTTCTTGGATCTACTCTGTCATATTTATACTAAGTAGCATACTTGCTTGAATTAATCTGTGAATAATGCTTTAGTATAACCTTTCTTAACTATTTAACACCACTTAAATAGTAAGTCTTTAGCTGCTACAGCCACATTAGCATTGAAAGAAATACTTACAAATTGAAACATAATGGTTCTAAATAAAATACTCAAATATTTCCATACATTTTTAAATGAGTTTTTTTGCACATTTTCACTATTAAATGATCGGAAAATATAGTCATATCTACCGAAATTAGAAGGGGTCCTGTATGTCAGTTTATTTTTAAAGTATTTTTAATACTTACTGTAGTGGAACTAATAGTACCTTAACATTCTTTTTAAAATAAGGAACAATGGTGCATACTTTGGCCTGGAGTGATACATGTAATATCCTTTGTGGACTTCAAGATACTCGATTTACAGTGTGGTATTACCCCAATACAGTTTATGTGGACAGAGACATTTTGCCTAAAACATTATTTGAAAGGGATGCAAGGTAACATTTTACTGCTGGAATTGTTTATTGTGATAAATAACTCTTAAGTGTCATGTTTTTGCCCCTAATTTCAATCCCACAAGCTACCTTTCAATCTACTCAGTCAATGAAATTGCTTAGCTAATGCTAGTTTAATAAGTTTTTAAGTATTGGGGTCAATTTGAAAGTATTGTATAATACTATTATATTTATTTGTTCCTTCTATAGATATAGTTTTCCTTATATAATTTTCAAGCTTGAGGTTGTTTAATGTAACTCAGGTAGTTTCTATCAATGTGTTTGTGGTTTTAATATGGACATTGTTAAGATTTTTCAGTGATATAAAACATGTGTCAACCTTTATTCTTTCTCAGGTTATCATAAATTATAAATTATTATCATACTTACAGGACTGTATGTGTTTCTAGAATTGAATTTTTAAATTAATATTAAAGATAGAAAAACTATATAAGGCTACTGAAGAGTTTTTTTCAATTTTACAGGCTTCAGAAAATACATGTATATTCCTAAATTCTCTAAGAAATAACAAGATCTCTCACTCTTGACAAAATAAGAATACAAAGCTTCTTAGCTCCAAACCTTAGCTTAACTTTCAAATCTATTCTGAGTTCATTTTAATATTCAGTTCATAACTTTAGCAAAACCAGAGAGGATCATTTTAAAAGTATTTAAACTAATGAAGAAAAGTTAGTCTCTTAAAGTTCATCTCTTTTTGTTAAGAGAAATAACCTTGGAATCATCTTAATTTTTTATTGGTTTATACTTTCAAAAGTGAATGCCGAGAGTTTTAGACATTTGTGTAATTTACCTTAAGACTTAGGCGGGGAAAAGGTTATTTCAAATACTTTTAGGCATAGCTCTCAAATACGTAATAATTTTTTTTTAACGAATTCTTCGCGTTTCACCAGTATTACATTGTATTACATCATATTACATCACATTACAATCTGTGAAAATGAGGATAGAAATAAGAAAACAAAACAAAAATTAGGAAGGATTTTGAAACTCTTCATTTTCCGTGACCAACAAATGAGGGGAAAATGATGTACTAATGAGTTTGAGAGGGATTCCTGAGATTTTTTTCCCCCAATCTACCTCCACTTTCAATGATAATTCACAGTAATCTTTTACTGTTTATCAGGTTGACGCAGGTTGACATTAAAACACTTCTGGGGATAGAGGTTCCAGAACTCCCTAGATAAACCATTGGCTATTTTATCCCTGTTAGTTAGTAGTCATGACGCACTGCTTAAAAATTCCTCCTAACTCATTTGCAAATTGCCATTTATTTTTATTTTTTTAATTTAATTTTATTTTTTCAGTGTTCCAAGATTCATTGTTTACGCACCACACCCAGTGCTCCATGCAATACGTGCCCTCCTTATTACCCACCACCAGGCTCACCCAACCCCCCACCGACTCCCCTCCAAAACCCTCAGTTTGTTTCTCAGAGTCCACAGTCTCTCATGGTTCGTCTCCCCCTCCGATTTCCCCCAGCTCACTTGTCCTCTCCATGTCCCAATATCCTCCGTGTTATTCCTTATGCTCCACAAGTAAGTGAAACCACAAGTAAGTGACTCATCTGCTTGACTTATTTCACTCAGCATAATCTCCTCCAGTCCCGTCCTTGTTGATACAAAAGTTGGGTATTCGTCCTTTCTGATGGAGGCATAATACTCCATTATATATATGGATCATATCTTTTCTATCCATTCGTCTGTTGAAGGGCATCTTGGTGCTTTCCACAGTTTGGCAACTGTGGCCATTGCCACTATGAACATTGGGGTACAGATGGCCCTTCTTTTCACTACATCTGTATCTTTGGGGTAAATACCCAGTAGTGCAATTGTAGGATCATAGGGTAGCTCTGTTTTTTGATTTTTTAAGAAACCTCCACACTGTTCTCCAAAGTGGCTGCACCAACTCGCATTCCCACCAACAGTGTAAGAGTATTCCCCTTTATCCATATTTTCTCCAACACTTGTTTACTGTCTTGTTAATTTTGGCAATTCTAACTGGTATAAGGTCGTATCAATGTGGTTTTGACGCATCTCCCTGATGGCTAATAATGATGAACATTTTTTCATGTGTCTATTAGCCATTTGTATGTGTTCTTTGGAGAAGTGTTTGTTCATGTCTTCTGCCCATTTTTTGATGTAATTATCTATTTTTTGGGTGTTGAGTTTGAGGAGTTCTTTATAGATCTTGGATATAAGCCCTTTGTCTGTAGTGTCATTTGCAAATATTTTCTCCCATTCTGTGGGTTACCTCTTTGTTTTGTTGACTGTTTCCTTTGCTGTGCAGAAGCTTTTGATCTTGATGAAGTCCCAAAGGTTCATTTTTGCTTTTGTTTCCTTTTGCCTTTGGAGAAATGTCTTGAAAGAAGTTGCTGTGGCTGATGTCGAAGAGGTTACTACCTATGTTCTCCTCTAGCATTTTGATAGATTTCTGCCTCACATTGAGGTCTTTTATCCACTTTGAGTTCATCTTTGTATATAGTGTAAGAAAATGGTCGAGTTTCCATCTTCTATACATAGCTGTCCAATTTCCCAGCACCATTTATTGAAGAGACTGTCTTTTTTCCACTGGATATTTTGTTCTGCTTTGTTAAAGATTATTTGACCATAGAGTTGCGGGTCTATATTGGGCTTTCTACTCTGTTCCACTAATCTGCGTGTCTTATTTTTGTGCCAGTATCTCAAATATGTAATAATTTTTGCCAAATTAAACTTCTATATTTTACTCCAAGTGTATGGCAAGTTAGATTCGAATGTTTATTTAAATATATACATTCTACCTACAGTTAACATTTTTGGGGGTGAATTTTGGAGATTTGGAGACTTTATATCTGTATCAAGGGTTAACTCCCCAAATTTAGTGTATATGAAAGATTTGCTCAGAACATAAATTTTACTTTGCTTTTTTCCAACAGTGAATTTAGTAAAAATCCCCATATTGTGAGTTTTGTTGGAAATCAAGTAACTATAAGAAGAGCTGATGGCTCACTGGTTCACATCAGCATATCACCATATCCTGCTATTCTCCATGAATATGTAAGCAGTTCAAAATGGGAAGATGCTGTAAGACTTTGTCGCTTCGTTAAGGTACTTTACATTTTAGATCCCTAATTGTGTATATGTTGCATATTTACATATGTCTTTGTGCAAGATAAGAAATGATAACAGCTAAGGGCTGGAAAAATTGCAAATGAGATCATGGGTCTTTTAATAAGTAAAAACTTAAGCAATACAAGGGGATAGATACTGCTGAGTTATTTTGGAAGAAGCTGTAATTTAAATGAGTAGTTTCTCTGTACTGGCACATATAAAAATCTTCTCTGGAACTCTTTCTAAAAAGTCAGATTCCCAAGTTTTACCCCCACAGAGATTTTTAATTTATTCGATCTGGGATGAATCCTAGGCATATTTTTTAACTCCTCAGATGTTTTGTACACCTAAGGTTAAGAACCTCTACTTTAGATCAGCAGTTCCCAGCTTGGTTGAATCCAGTTTTTTCAAGCATATTTGACCACAGAACTTTTTAATTTTACACAGCTTAGGAGCCCTTAGAATATGCTTTTAAAATGACTTTTAGATGCTTTCCCTTACAATGAGTTGTTGATGGCAATCTGCGATAATAGCATCGTCTGAGAACCTATTTCTCTGGTTCCTTGTAAGTTAAATTCTTTGACCTCATCAAAAAGACTGGAGGCTTTATAACCCTTAATTATCTTAAAAGTATGTCAGAAGTTCAAAAATAAATCTTTGATAATTAGAAATGAAAATTTGCAGAAATTTTATTCAAAAGAAGTTCTTTATGTATTATTAACATATTTCAACAAAGTAGTCAGATGAAATTTCCACATCATTAATTAAATTAGTAGTTTTTTCGTGCCATGCTCAGCAAAGTTTAATTTTTTAATTAAAAACCAACTTTAATGTATTTTAAATCATTGCTTATTTTAAGGCAGTTCTGCTCATCGTTGAAATAATTGTTCTCCTATTTCACTTTAGGAGCAAACCATGTGGGCTTGCCTAGCTGCTATGGCAGTTGCTAACAGAGATATGACCACTGCAGAAATAGCCTACGCAGCAATTGGTGAAGTAAATAATGTTTACTTATCTGTATGTTTGTGGTTTTTCTTACCATAATTTGTTATATTGCTGTCACTACCCACTTTGTATATTGTTTTCTTTTTTTAGATTGATAAGGTTCAGTACATTAATTCTATAAAAGAGCTTCCATCTAAAGAATCAAAAATGGCTCACATATTAATGCTTAGTGGGAACATACAGGAGGCTGAAATGGTACTTCTTCAGGCTGGCCTTGTTTATCAAGCAATCCAGATCAATATCAATCTCTATAACTGGGAAAGGTAATAAAAATGTTTTTCATCAATTCTAAAACCCAACTGATCTTAATATATTCTTCTATCTACCACTTGGAAAAATTACATTTTCCACTGTACTTAATAGTTTTCTAACATCACAAAAGAATTTATTCACATTTCTATTTGTGAGGAGTTTGCCATTGAAGATTTATGCCTTCTCTAAACTTGTGATTGATTAGAAGTTAAAGTGTGAAGAAGAAAAGAGAGGCTAGGATGTCTCCCGAATTTCTGATTGCAATAACTGGATAGATGATGGTATTATTAGTGGATTTGGAAGGGAATATAGTGAATTCAGTGTTAGGCATGTTGGATTTGAAATATTTGTGAGGAGATAGAGATGTGATAATCGTTGATTAATGAACCCGGAGCTCAGGAGATAGATTTGAACTGGGGATGTAGATTTAGGAGTCATCAGCAAATGGATAGCAATTAAAGGTAGAAGAATGGACGCAATTGCTTGGGAAATGTGTGGAGTGAGAAGACATCAACTACGTTTATGGGATGGGCGAAAGAGGAGAAATCTGCTGAAAAACTGGGATGAAGCAGTCATACTGGCAGGGAGAAGTACAGCCATGAGAGATTTGTGATGCTAAGGAAGAAATGCAGTAGGATTTGAAATGAGGAGTGCACAGTGGTAGCCTTCTCTGTGTTAGGCTTCAACACAGATTGCTTTCAAAACAAAGTGGCATGCTTCTTCTCTCTGACATATTAGGTCATTCTCCCAGGTATGTGTCTCTCAGTAAAAAAAAACAAACAAAACTGTAGGGCTTATATACACCTGAAATTACATTATAAAATTGGCATGCTGATTTTTCCAGGTTTGAAATGTCTTTCATCATCTTTGTCTTTCTCAACCCCTACCCTACTATTTTTTTAAAAGCAGATCCCAGTCATCAGATCACTTTATCTGTAAATATTTCAGGAAGTATCTCAAGGTTTTCAAATATCTAGCCACAGTACCATGGTCACATTTTAAAGAATTAACAATAATTCTATTCAGTGTTCTTATTTCTTTGATTGTCTTGTGAATGTTTTGATTTATTTTATGGTTTGTTTTGTTCAGGATCCAGAAAAGGTCCATACCTTATGATTGATTGATGTGTTCTCAGGTTTCTTTTCATCTTAATAGGTTTTTCTCGTAATTTTCCCACTACAGAAACTGGGCCAATAGAGTTTTCCCATAGTCTGGATTCTGTTGATTACATCTTTGTGGTGTCATTTGACATGTTCCTTTGCTCCTTCAATTAGCCATATTGGTGTTGAATCTAGAAACTCGATTAGATTCGAGTTTAACTTTTTTTTTTCCTTTTGGTAAGGCTCAGTCAGAGGTGGTATTCAATATATTTTCACAGTGACTGGTTGCTTGTCTTTTTCTGTTGATCATTACCTAGATCCATTAATTAATTAGAATGAATTAATTAATGATGATCATTACCCAGATCCATTAATTAATTAGAATTCTAGAAGGATAGAATTTAAGTATTGGATGAAAAATATATTACATTGCTCTTGCGATCCCTGAATTTCTATATTTTTATTTAAGTCCTTTAGAAGGGAACAGATTTCATTTTGTTAATATATGTTATTCCATTTGAGAAGTACAGTACTGCTGGTTTGTACTTCTGTTATTCCCATTTGAATTTGAAAATTACCTGCAACCAGGATGGCTCAGATGGTTAAGCATCTGCCTTTTGGCTCAGGTCATGATCCTGGGGTCCTGGGATCAAGCCCCACATCAGGTTCCCGGCTCAGTGGGGATTCTGCCTCTCCCTTTCCCTCTGCCTCTCCCCTGCTCATGCTCTTTCACTCTCTGTATCTCTCTGTCTCAAAATAATAAATAAAATCTTAAAAAAAAAAAAAGGAAAAAGAAAATTACCTGCAACCTAATAGGTTACAGCCCTTAATGAGTTGTAGGTAAGCAAGTCATCTATTTGATGTTCACTTTGGACATTTAATGGTAGTCTGTTCTCAAAAATTGAAGTTAAGAGAGGTAGAAATTTATGTAAGTATTAGTAAAAAATAATTTTTCTACTTCTACCAGTTATATAAAGTGATTTTGCTTCATTCAAGTTATGTAAAAGATCATATTTTGAAGTTATAAAATCTTTTTATATAACTTCCTTCTATTTAAAATCAGAGAGGATACATGGATTTATTCCAGCCCCATAATCTAATGTCACATTTGTTTGGTTGCCAAATAACCATTTTAAAACTAGGGACAGGCTGTTCCCATAACCCTTATATAATTTGGAGTGAATTCCTTCCTCTGTGTGATAAAGAAACACTTTTTTACCCAGTGTATGCTTTTAGAGAACATTTAAAATAGCACGTATAATTTGAATGTTTACCATTAGCTCTTGCTCTTCAATCAGATAATACATATTTTATACTAATGACTATCATATAGATAATACTTAACATCTAGTATCTAAATGCAGTATTAGACCTCATATTCTATCTTTTCTACATAATTAAATGTACTGATGTTCCATAACAAATTACCTCTTCGGAGATAATTTTCTTTCTGAAAAGCCCCAACCCAGAATAGATGCTTACGTATTCCCCACTTGGAATACTTCCGGTTTGGCACAACAAAAATTCCTTCCCCAGTTGTGTTCAGTCATAAAAAAGGAGCAGGAAATGGCAATATTTCAGGTGCCAAAGGGCTGGTTCACCAGAGTCTCCACTCACACATCCACACTGGAGACAGAGCCTTAGGGATATATAGAGGGTGATGGGGACAGGATTAGAAGGATTAAAACATCTTTACTTCTACTGCTCATTTTTTGAGACTTTGTGAATTGGTTTTTGCCTTCTTGCATTTCACTTCCGTTCCTCTATGTTGCAGTACTTCTACATTCTTTTCTGTGCATTCTCTTTTTCTCTGAAAGACTTAAAAGTCACCGAGGAATGAGGGAACTTTGTGAGGAGTTTGTGATGGGTAGGTAGCAAATACTGATCCTTGGAGTTAGTCACATGGTTTATGGAAATATATTTTTTAAGAAATCATTGTGCTGAATATTAGCATTATTGTTTGTATTACAGTGCTCGCTTCGGCAGCACATATACTAAAATTGGAACGATATTGTTTGTATTACATATTACTTATATTTGTAATTTTTATGTTAAGTCTTAAATGTTTCTCTCAGTTGTCTACCAATTGTCAATTAATGCACAGGGCATATCTAAAATACTTCTACGAACCATAAGAGACTATGGACTCTGAAAAACAATCTGAGGGTTTTGAAGGGTCAGGGGTGGGAGGTTGGGGGAACAGGTGGTGGGTAATGGGGAGGGCACGTTTTGCATGGAGCACTGGGTGTTGTGCAAAAAGAATGAATACTGTTACGCTGAAAAAATAAATAAAATGGTAAAATACTTCTAAAGTGACTATTTAGGCCAAACCAAAGCATGCTAAAAATGAAACACGTTTTCCTACTGAAGGGTCACATGTTGCAAAAAATCTAGTCAGTAGTTACTATTGTCTAAAAGAACAGATTTATAATATTTGCGTCTGATAAATAAATCATGACTGGCTTATTCAGAAGTAATATGTCATATTAAGAGACAAGAGAACTTGAAAAAGAAGGTGCTTTAACATCATACTTAGAAACAAGATTACAGGTTACCTGGGTGGCTCAGTTGGTTGAGA
Organism: Meles meles; assembly: GCF_922984935.1. Classification (NCBI taxonomy): domain Eukaryota; kingdom Metazoa; phylum Chordata; class Mammalia; order Carnivora; family Mustelidae; genus Meles; species Meles meles. The sequence goes on from NC_060069.1 coordinate 77,175,843, forward strand.
TCGGCTTTCAGCTCAGGTCATGATCCTGGAACCCAAGGATCGAGCCCTACATCGGGCTCCCTGCTCCATGGGAGTCTGCTTCTCCCTCTGACCCTCCTCCCTTTCATGCTCTCACTCACTTGCTCTCTCTCTAATAAATAAAATCCTTAAAAAAACACACACACACAAGAAGATTACAGTGAGCAGTATAGTATTGATACATATTAATTGGATTATAAATTTTAAATGGCTATTAACTTTCTCTAAGAACCAAATGGCAAAAGGCATTTGTCAGATTTTTATTATCCACAAATTTTAGTTTTATATTTTAAATTTGCTGTATTATAACATAAAGGATATCAGTATTTAATTGAATATTGAGCAGAATAAATTCTAGACTTTAGGTAAATTCTAGAACAGAATAAATTACAGAATTAAAAAATGGTTAAGAGAGTTAAGCCACTTACATTGGGGGGACGTTCATTCACTTGAATTTTATTATGATTTCAATGAATTTTTCAGTGAACATTGATCATACATATACTCTGGAGTACTCACCAAAGAGAAATAAAACTCAGATTTCCCTTCAATAAATGTATAGGTTATGGAAAAGACAAACTCATAAATAATAATAATATACTGTAAGCAGTGCTGTAGAAATAATAGTATGTGTAAAATGTTATGGAACACAGATAAGAAAATGGTCATTTATTTCTGCAAAAGAAGTTGGTCAGGGAGAAAAGATCATGTTTGATCTGAACCTGGAAGTATAAGTAGTGTAAGTAGGAATTTGAAGTATAAGTAGGAATTTGCAAGATGGGTGAGATAGGGAATGGTGTGTTCCATATTGAGGAATGAGTGGGGAGGGACCAACATAGACCATTTGTCCCATTGTCTTGTTCCAAAACTCTACTGTGTACTGATGCTAATACAGGCAATGCTGGTAATCTGTTTTGTTTCTCATTATAGGGCACTTGAATTGGCTGTAAAATACAAAACCCATGTTGATACAGTTCTTGCTTACCGTCAAAAGTTTTTGGAGACATTTGGTAAACAGGAAACTAATAAACGATATTTGCAGTATGCAGAAGGTGTAAGTATTATACAGTATTTTATGATAATGTATATGCTTTATAAATATATATACTATATATCTCAATAAGACAAAATTAGAATAATTCATACCAAATCTCTAAAAAATAGCTTTGCCTTATGATATTATAGTCTTATTTTAACTCTGTAATTTTAGTACTGATTTTTTTCCGGAATCCTAAAGCCATATGTTTTGTTTTGTTTTTCAAGATTTTATTTATTTGAGAGTGAGAGAGACAAAGCACAAGCAGGGGGAGGGGCAGAGGGAGAAGCAGACTCCCTGCTGAGCAGGGAGCCAGCTACAGGGCTTGATCCTGGGACTCCAGGATTAGGACCTGAGCTGAAGGCAGGTGCTTAACCAACTGAGCCACCCAGGCGCATTGTAAAGCCATGTTTTGATTAACTCAGGTCTGTTTTCATTTTATTTAATTTGTGTTAAAGTTGGGTGCTAATTGATATTTTTATATAAACAATATAAATGGCTGGGATAAAGGTTTCTGACTCCTGAATTTTGTCTTCCACTAGCTGCCCCTCTGCTCCAGGGGAAATACATAAACACACAGGGCATTGGCCAGAAAATGGATACTTTGTCACTTTGCAAAATTCTAGGGAGCTGGTTCATACCTGGAGAAGGGCCTAGCCCAGGGAGACCTCACTGCCTAGAACTAAAGAAGGCTAAATTTTTGCCTTTTGAATCCCTGCCAGAATCTGAGGTTTCATTGCTATAACTAGAAGAAAGTCAGTCCAGTATATATCAGCCCACAAGGAGAGGTGGAGCAGTTTGCCCAGGTAACTGGAGCAGGACTGTTGTTCGCCACCGGCTTAGATCCACCTAGGCTCAGACTACAGAATAAATGGTTCACCTCTAGCTATACAGACCCAGGAGCCTTGTAATCCCAAGACAGGGGCAGCCTTGCTCCCAGCTCTGTGAACAGGTTGATTTTCTTAGCCTTTTATTCATTCGTTTATTCAAAAAATCTGTATGAGTGTTCACTCTGGCCAGGTACTATGCTGGATGCTGAGTCAGATAGGACTTCTGTTTTTGTGGAGCTTGTAGATGATGTGGGAGTGCTGCTCCTTGGAGACAGAATAAAATGGAATGTTCTGACCTGTCCTAAAGGGCAGGGTAAATTAGATGGATCCTGGGAAGAGCCAAGAAGGTAGGGAGAAGGTACCTATGATGTCCACTAAAGCCAACATCATCTATTTGCCATATGACTTGAGAAACTATCTTTCTCCTCTTGTATAGATTAAAACACATTTCTTTCGTACTGTGAGTCTTTCACATGTGAGTCTCCTTTACTATTTATTCACACAGAACACTTCACTTCTGGTCACCTGATGTGCGGCTTTGTCCCCCATGCCAACAAACAATTCTCCAACACCAGCTGGGTGTCCTATAATTTAACTCAACTCTGACACTGTCTACCTGGAGATAGCATCAGATTCCACAGGTAAAGGGTTCAGTCCCACAGGATTGCACCCTACCCCCATCAGATGCTGGTTGCAAGCCCAGGTTATCACCTGTGCTTCTAAGACTAACCAGTTATAGGTCAGAGATTCCAGTAACCCCTGCTTTAGGTTTCAGATGCCAGTCACAAGTCCAGGTCGCTAGCTGCACTTCCAGCTCACAGCCTATAAATCAGAGGTCCCATGTCTCTTTTGTTTGATTAATGTGCTCACAGAACTAAGGGAAACATTTACTTATGTTTATTTAAAACATAAGTTTAAGGATGCCTGGTGGTTCATTTGTTAAGCATCTGCGTTTGGCTCAGGTCCTGATCCCAGGGTCCTGAGATCAAGCCCCACGTGGGGCTCCCTGCTGGCACTGCTTCTCTCTCTCCCAGTCCCCCTGCCTGTGTTCCCTCTCTTGCTGTGTTTCTGTCAAATCAATAAGTAAAAAATCTTGAAAAAGAAAAAAAAGTTTATTAAAGGATATGATAAAGGCTATGGATGACAACCAGATGAAAAGAGACTCAGGACAAGGCTTGGGAAGGCCCTAACTTCAGAAGCTTCTGTCTCTTCGAAGTTGAGGTGTGTCGTCCTCCCAGTGTAGATGTGTTCACCAACCCAGAAGCCCTTTGAACCCTGTACTTTGGAATTTTATGGCAGCTTCATCCCATAGATGTGATAGATCATTAACTCTATTTTTAGCACTTCTCTCTGCTCAAGAGGATGGGGATCAGGATAGAAAATTCCTAGCTTCTAATCATGGCTTGGTCTTTCTGGTGACCAGCCCTCATGTAGGAGCCATCCAAGAACTCATCTGGAGTTGTCTCTCCTTTTTTTTTTTTTTTTTAAATTTTATTCATTTATTTGAGGGAAAGAGAGAGTACAAGCAGGGAGTGGGGGGGGGGGAAGGCAGTGGGAGAAGCAGACTCTCAAGGATCAGGGAGCCCAATGTGGGGCTCCATCCCAGGATTCCGGAATCATGACCCAAGCTGAAGAGAGGCATTTAACTGACTGAGCCACCCGGTCACCCTGGAGTTGTCTCTTTAAAAGAAAAAAATGCTCCTTGGGGCACCTGGGTGGCTCAGTGGGTTAAAGCCTCTGCCTTCAGCTCAGGTCATGATCTCAGGGTCCTGGGATCAAGCGCTGCATCGGGCTCTCTGCTCAGTGGGGAGCCTGCTTCTCCCTCTCTCTCTGCCTGCCTCTCTGCCTACTTGTTATCTCTCTCTCTCAAATAAGTAAAATCTTTAAAAAAAAAAAAAATGCTCCTTTAACTCAGGAAATTGCAAAGGTTTCAGGAGCCCTGCGTCAGGACCAAGGTCAAAGACCAAATATTAGAACAAAAGATGCTCCTAGTGTTCTTATCACTTAGGAAATTAAGAGTTTCAGGAGTTCTCTGCCTGGAACTGGGAGCCGAAACCAATATACATATTTTCTGTTATCTCACACCATATTTAACACACTGAGTGTTGTGATCTACATTTTTGTACTTCAGAGCAGTTCACAAGGTAGTAAAGCCTTTGGGGCCATTCTTAGAGTTTCTGCAGTGCAGTTTCAACATCTGGATCTGGGATAGACACCAGTTGTCTATTTCTTGGTAGGAAGGAGTGTATTTTTTTGTTTGTTTGTTTGTTTGAGAGACACGCGTGGGCCAAGCAGGGAGCCCAATGATTGGATGCAGGGCTCAATCCCAGGACTCCCAGATCCTAACCTGAGCCAAAGACAGACACTTAGCAGACTGAGTCTCCCAGGTACTCAGAAAGGGGTGTATTTTACAGATGTTCCACAGACTTTTTGTTTCATTCAGAACTTCAGTACTGAAAATGAATCCTCTGAGAGTTTGGGCTATGAGAGCTTACTATACTGTTGGGACAAACTCAGGGCCCCTGGGATCCCTGAGGACGACACTCTTAATTCACAGAATATAACAGCCGCCACTACCACTACAGGGCTAAGCAGCCCAGAGAATCACCATCACTTGATCTTTTTGTCACAGTTTTGAAAAAAAGGATGAAATGTTAAAACTGAGCGCTCAGGGCACCTGGGCGGCTCAGTGGGTTAAGCCTTTGCCTTCAGCTCAGGTCTTGGTCTCAGGGTCCTGGGATTGAGCCCCGCATCAGGATCTCTGCTCAGCAGGGATCCTGCTTCCCCCCGTCTCTGCCTGCTTCTCTTATGATCTCTCTGTCAAATAAATAAATAAAATAAAATAAAAAAAAACAAAAACTGAGCACTCACATTAAATCCACTTGATTGCAAAATTTTTAAACAGATTCATACTACTCTGTTTCTTCATCATCCTTGCCATCAATATTTTTTTCAGTATTTTCACAGTAGGTGCTTTAGAGGATGTAGAAAATATAATTCTTACCTTCAAATTTATAATTATCATAATTTATATTATAAATATTGCATTATTATAATCAAATATTATAGATAACAAAAATTTAACATTGTTACCTTTTTTATTATTATCTATGTATGCAGCTGTTACCAAAATATAATAATTTCAATCACAAGAGTGGCAGAAATCTTCAAAATGGGATAACTAGAACAACATGACTTTGTGGTATTTTGAGGGTTTTTTTTTAAACCCTGAAACTATTTACCTTGACTCCCCATTGTCCTGTGTTCTAGTATCCTCCTTTTTTTTCTTCATTAATATAATTTGGAAGCTAACTAGAAATTACAAAGCAGTATTTTAAGATGAAAATTACTTTTTACTTAGAAATTCCCACTGTTTATCTAAGCCAGAATTTTGATTATATAAACTTGAGAACTATAAGTTAAATAGAAAGAGATAATTAAAAACTGAGAAATTAGGGGAGCCTGGGTGGCTCAGTCAGTTAAGCATCTGACTCTTGGTTTCAGCTCAGGTCCTGATCTCAGGGTCATAAGATCCAGCCCCACAACGGGTTCTGTGCTGAACGTGGAGCCTGCTGGAGGTTCTTTCTCTCCCTCTCGCCCTCCCCATTCTCACTTTCTCTCTCCCTCTCTCTCTCACACACACACACACACGCACACCCAAAGGAAATAAATCTTTTAAAAACTGAGAAATTTATTCTGGATATGTGGTGAATTCTGCTGGGCTCCCAGTGCATGGTGTAAAATCTTGTAAGTGAAAAGTTTCATATACAATTGTACTTACGAGCTCTGAAATGTTATTTGGACATTTCTTGTTTAAAATATGGAAACCTGAGATTCATACAAAATGGACTTTCTTCTAAGAACCCCAACTAGAGTCATTTTACCTGGTCTACAATAGTGTTCAATAAATATTTGTAAAATAATCTGCAATTCTGGCAAACAAAATTCACTCTATCGAATATATTCTGTACAAGAAGAAAAGTAGAAAAACCAGGAAATGTTTAAAACATTATTCCAGGAGAAAGAAAACAGTGGAAATATAAACAAACCAATAGCTTGGGGGAAGAATTTCAGAAGGTATAGAATTTTGAAAAAGATCGAGAAGTTCAGACAAACCACTTTAGGCATAACTATTTCCTAAGCTCTTTGGCAGGTTTTAAAGCCTTATAATTTTATGAGCTCCTGAGACACAAAACCCAAGAGAAATTGTTAGGTGATAGCTCATCTGCTTTATTCAATATTTATTGAGCACTTTGGGCAGAAAATGTACTCCCCTTGCTACTTTGAATATAAAAGTAAACATGGCAAACACTGACCAGGTAGGAGATTACTATAATAGGTCCACCAGAAGATGGAAAGGGTAAGATTAATGTTAAAAAAAAAAAAAAAAAATCGGTTGTAAAATCAAGAGAACACTGTGGCTTGTGGTGGTAGGAGAGGTGGTCAAGTTGGCCAGCAAGACATTTGAGAGCAACTTCAACATTTCTAATATGGGTGACTGGTAGATGGGGAGAGATACCATTAATCTAGATAAGGAACATGAAAATATACGTGTTTTAGACCTTTTGAGTTTGAATACATGAAAATACACATTTTTTGTTTGAAGTCCCAGTGGGGTATCCAGATGGAGATATCTAATGGGCAATTGGAAATATAATTGTGAACACTGAAGATACTGACAAAGGAGCAATCAGGACGTGATAAATAGATTTATGGTCATGACCATGTAGGCATAGTTGATGTGAGCTCCTAGGGAAAGTATAAAAAGGTTGTGGTTGGAACCCTGATGAATACTAACAGTTAGGAGGTTGTCTAGGGAAAAGATACAGGAGGGAAAAAGAACATTTAGAAAACTGGAAAGAACATTTAGAAAGGAGAGCACAAACCAGGAGTGAGTGATATACAGTCAGAGATTTTTCAAAGCGCTGTGGTCAACAAGGTCCCAGGAATGCTTCTACACCAGGGCCGTTTTCTTCCTTTTGTCATCGTGCTCTTCCCCAGATATATGCATGGACTCATTCAGCTCTTGTAGGTCTTCAAATCAGCTTCTCAGGGAGGCCTTTTCTTACCACTCTGTTTGAAATGTAACATCCATTCCCCCCAACGCCACCCCTGGCACTCACTCTTTCCCTTCCCTGTTTTCAAAACTCTTACCACTTCTCACATTTTGCATATTTTTATAGACTCCATTGTTACCTTTGCTATTCTTTCTATGAAGACTGATTTTTATCTTTTTGTTCACTGCTGAATTGTTGCACCTAGAACAGTCTTTGGCATATAGTAAGCACCAAATATTTTTTGACTGCATAGTTGAATCATATATAGGATGAAGAATAAAAATACTTAATGGAGGCATTAGTGAAAAGTTTATGAAGTATAGTAGGAACATGGTCACATTACAGTGCTCTGGGGAGAAAATGAGAGTCAGGAATGAGAAGAATGAGAGTGGTAGTTTGCAGGGAGACAGTATTGAGGGGGAAGGATGGTAAGGAGCAGCCAGTGAAGAGAAGGAAATTGAATATGTAAGTGATAACTGAAGGCAGATGTCCCAGTGGAGTGGAAGAAGATGGGATCGGGGACATATGTGAAGAGGTTAGCCTAAGACAGAAGGGAAAGAGCTAGAGATGGATACAGATGTAGGTACGTTTGTATGAAGAAGGAAATTAAGTGAATTCATGTCTGATGGCCACTGTATTCTCTGTAAAAAGGAAGCTGGTTTTCAGCAGAGAGTAAGAGAGCAGATGGAAAGCCATTGGTATGATTTTGAAATTACTTCCATGTGAATAAGAAGAATTTACCAGGGATTAGAATAAGAAATGCCAAATAGTACTGACCCTCCCTATAGTATAAAAAGATGTATCTTCTTGTAGAAGTCAGTCACTTGAAAGTTGTCATGAGTACATCCTTATCTAATACCCACTAGTAAAAATACTCTTAAGAACTAAATTATCTGTAGAACACTATTCTAAAACTGGATTAATGCCAGAGTGAAAATGAAACATTTATTTTCAGTCGGATAGCTATCAACTGACACCCTCATCTGTACTATGACAAGTGACTAATACAGGTGTCATCAGTTTGCTTGATGGACTTCTGGTGCAACAGAGCGACAGTTGTGTAGTGCACGATTAATTGTGATGGATTTGAGAAACGTGTGTAAGTCAATTCAAAGCTGGAAGAAGGCCAAGACATTAATCAAGTTTTGTCTTTCTCTTTGTGAATGTTTTGTTAGACATAGAAACGAATGTTTTGCCATTTAAAAATATCAAGCTCTGGCCTGATTGAAAAATCAGTCTTTCAAATAATTTAACATTTGTTCTACCTTTCATGAGCTGTCACTTGCGTCTTACCACAAACATTCATCTTCTATGAGTAAGCGGGATTCTTTTCATCTATTTTCTATATTATAGACAAGTATATGGAATTATCTTCTTAAAAAATTGACCCAAATATCCACAAATTACAGAAATTTATTTGAAGGATATTAGAATAAAAAAGAACTACATACTTAGTTCCATCAACTTCCAGCACAAAATAAAAGAGGCGTGGGGGCACCTGGGTGGCTCAGTTAAGCTCTGACTCTTTATTTCTGCTCATGTCATGATCTCAAAGTTGTAGGATGGGCCTGCTTCTGGCTCCATGCTCAGCAGAGTCTGCTTGAGATTTTCTCTCTCTTTCTCTCTCCCTTTGCCCCTCCTCCCTGTGTACGTGTTCTCTCTCTCCCATCCTCCCTCTTCTCATATAAAGCTTTAAAAAAAAAAAAAAAAAAAGAGGCATGAGGTCCTGATAAGGTTAAATTAATCTCCCAGGTACTTGAAAGAAATCCACTCAGGCAGCATGTAGTACCCCAGTCTGGTTTAATGCTACTTATTTCACACAACTCTGCTATTTGGAGGTGGAAAACCTATTTGCTTTTGGCTCAGTCTCAAAGTTTGGTTTTATTTCATTGTAAATCAGAGTTAGTTTAATCTAGGCCCCAATTTTTCTGTGTCTTTCCTGAGAGAATACACATTCCTAAAGTAATGATCTCCAAACTTTTATACAATAGAATGCTTTTTCCTAAAGAAATTGTTCATAGAACTCACAGAGTCCATTGCTAACATCCAGTGTAATGAGCTTAGGGGAAAGGTAGGGCAGAGGGCACTGCATCATGGATCAAAGGGAAGAACAGGGGTGCCTGGCTGACTCTTGATCTCCCATTTGTGAGTTTGAGCCCCAGGTTGGGCCTAGAGATCTAAAAAAAAAAAAAAAAAAAGGAAACAAGAATGGTACCACTTGTGATTGTTTGTGTCCCCAGCCTTGCTTACCCACTGTGCTTCCTTTAATATCTTTTTTGCCATTGTCTAAACCATCACCATGTCTATATTACTTAAAAAGTTGTTGCCAAGCAGTCACTTTTTCAGAGTATGCTCAGGAGAAGCAAGTGCTCCTCTATCCTTCCTTATAGCTAGGCTTCTAATGGAAACCTCAGTATTTAAGAGGTGAAGTGCTAACCCATGGCTTCATGGCGAGGAACCCTGTCCATTTTTCTCCTTTTTCACCTTCTCCCCTTGTCCCTGAGACACCAGTGCTGAATCCCAAGACTCCATGGGACTCTTTAGATGTACCTTTTATAAATGGCTACAACTAGATTTTGGTCTTTACAATCATAATAAGTCTTTGCTTTTTGTTGTGGTAGTTCTCTTTGATCTTATTCTTAAAGGTATTTTTTTAGCTTTTTTTTTTTAAAGATTTTATTTATTTATTTGACAGATAGAGATCACAAGTAGGGAGAGAGGCAGGCAGAGAGAGAGAGAGGAGGAAGCAGGCTCCCTGCTGAGCAGAGAGCCCGATGCGGGGCTCTATCCCAGGACCCTGGGATCATGACCTGAGCGAAAGGCAGAGGCTTTAACCCACTGAGCCACCCAGGCGCCCCTTTTTAGCATACTTGTCTTTCATGCTCTCTTTTTTTGCTAGTGATTTAGAGGCTATTCTATTTTTGTTTGCTCTTGGTTACCTTGAATTAAGCAAAAATATGTTATACTATATCAGTATGTTTCTTCTTTTCTTCTTTTGCAGCTCCAAATAGATTGGGAGAAAGTCAGAGCCAAAATTGAGATGGAAATTACTAAAGAACGAGAGCGATCATCAAGCAGCCAGTCCAGCAAGAATATAGGTCTAAGGCACTAAATTTCTTGCTTACCTCGAAGAAGTTTTACCTTTTGAAACTAATTCTGATTAATCAAGGATTATCATATTTTCAGTGCTAAAAAAAGGCAGTATCTTTAAGTATCAGCACTTGCTATGCAATACTAAAAGTGCATTCAAAAAGACTAATCACAAAGTAATTGACATAATTTTATCTTTTATATATTTTAGTCCAATAATTAGCAAAATATTCCTATATGTTTATGTAGTGTTGCTTACATTCCAGTTTTTGTCCATTATTTTATCCCTGAATCTTCAGCATGAACAAATATTAATTCTGATAATAAAACATTGGACTCTTAAAAATGTACATTATCATTAATTTTTATTCAACCTCTAAATTATAAGATGTTCCAAAAGTTTATTTATACAAGAAAAATACATGAGGATGGATTTATGAAAATGTATGTATATTTGTATATCAATGTTCATAGTAGGATTATTCACAGTAGCAAAAACATGGAGAAAAGAGATGTCTATCACCAGATGAACGGATAAACAAAATGTGATAGAGAAATTCAGTGGAATATTATTCAACCTTTAAAAGGAAGGAAATTCTGACACATGCTACAACATGGATGAACCTTGAAAATACTGTGCGAAGTGAAATAAACCAGACTATTATATGACCCCACTTATATGAGGTGCCTACAGTAGGGAAGCTCCTTGAGACAGAAGAAATAGTGGTTGCCAGGCTATGGGGGGAGGTAGAAATGCGGCGTTATTGTTTAATGAGTACAGAATTCCGGTTTGGGATGAATGAGGTCTGGAAATGGTGATGATGGTTGCACAGCATCATGGATATACTTAATGCCACTGAATCGTACACTAAAAAATGGTTAAAATGGTAAATTTTGTTCTTACCATTATTTTAGAAATATATCTAGAATGGGCAAAAATTTTTTTCCTCATTCTTTTCCTGACTTGAGAATGTTCAGGCACTAGGTCCTGGAGTCTGAATTTGTGAAAATCTTAAATGATAAACCTTTTTGTCTACCTTAATTCAGTATGTCCTAAAATTATTGCCACAAAAGCTTTTGATCACTAATACAAATACTCTTTAGAAAAAGTCCTGCATGAAGTAAATTTTGGAAAGGTAGATTATAGACCGGGTATATGCATATGCGTTAGAAAGTGATTACCTCGGGATGCGTGGATGGCTCAGTTGGTTGAGTGGCTGCCTTCAGCTCAGGTCATGATCCCGGGGTCCTAGGATTGAGTCCCGCATCGGGCTCCTTGCTTGGTGGGGAGCCTGCTTCTCTCTCTCCCTCTGCCTACTTGTGCCCTCTCTCTGTCTCTGTCAAATAAATAAATAAAAATCTTTAAAAAAAAAAGAAAGTGATTACCTCTCTCACCCCCATTTTAATGAATATATTTAGATTTTTTTTATGAAAATATTTCTGACTTTTCAGCGTATTTCTTTTCTTTTCTGGAACATTGAAATGTTCTGTTCATCCAGCTGCTGGGTCTAAGAGTGAGTTTAGTTTGTGAGTTATGATTGAGCAGTTTTCTTATAAGTTGTACTTATTTATATGTTTTATATTTTATATTGTTATATTCCAATAAAAAGTTTAAAAAGGAAAATGGTTAAAAGGATAAATTTTGTATTCATTTTACTATAATTTAAAAGGTTAAAAAAATATAATGAAATACGTCTGCATGCTAACAATTCTGATACCAACAAGGTGTTCTACAATTCAATTCTGACACTACCCAGAGTTAGTGTCAGGTCCCACAAACTAGAGGACAGGATCCCCAACCAGACTGCTCTTATTTCAGTTGCCAGCCATATGCGGGGACCCCAGGATAGCCACACTTGACTTGGCTGCAAATCTGAGAATTCCTACCATACCCACTTTAGGTTTGATAGTTCACTATAATGACTCACTGAGCTCACTAAAATGCTTTACATTCAACTACAGTTTTATTATAAAAGACAACAACCCAGGAGCAGCCAAGTAAAAGAGATGCATAGAGCAAGGTTCAAGAGAAAGGAGAAATCTGGGGGGAAAGCAGGGCAGCATAGGGCTTCCATGCCCTCTCTTCATGTGATCCAGGACCGTCATGCTCCCTGTACATTGATGTGCTCACCAACCAGGAAGCTCTCATAGGCCTTGTTGTCCTGAACTTTTTATCAGGGTTTTATTACATAGGTATAATTGAGTAAATCACTGGCCACGTGATCGAACTCTTTGTCTCCTTGGAGGCCAGGTGGCTGAAAGTTTTAGCCCTCCAACCAAGTGGTTTTTCTGCAGGCCAGTCCTCATGCTGAAGCTGTCTAGCCCCCATCACTCACTCACTCACATCACACCACACCACACATATGCCTCATTACCATAACAAAGATACGCCTATCATTAAGGAAATTCAAAGGGTTTTTAAAGTTCTGTACCAGCTACCCCCTACACAGTTCACCTCAGACCAGATATATTCTTTATTATATCACAAGTCATCCCCTGGTCTTTGAGTATGGGATCTTTTAAGGCAAGGTACATACCTGACTGAGCATAAAAGATTGATCAACATTTAGAAGAGTCAATGTGGGGTAAGGATAGGAAGCTATTAATCAATTTCCGAAAGCATTTGTTTATCAATAGCAGTATTATCTTTTCAACAATGCCAGTGTGTAATAACGTATCACATTATCATAGATATAGCCTGAAAAATAAGAGTCAAAAGATATATTGGCACATTACTAGAGTCCCATCCAGTCTCTAATAATTAGCCCAATCGTCATCATATCCTAGGACCAGAATGTCTCTCAGGGCACTTAGGGTTGCAAGTTTCCTTCCATTTGTCAGGTTTCAAAAGCAGGAGTGGTCTCAGCTTCACACTTCCAGGCATCTGGTATAATTGAGCTAAAAGACAATCTCATCTCTTGCTCTAAGCTTCTTTCCAAGCATTAATATTGGTATTTTCTCATTGCAAAACAAATTTATTTATTCTTAGCCCGTCTTCCTCCCCTCCATCTATACCCAAACCTTTTCACTTTTGTAAGGTACCTTAGGTTCAGCCACTGTGCTGGTCTAGATTGCAAGCAACAACACAAGCCTAGCAAGTGCCTCCCCCTTAGTCCGCTCCCATTCGTGTAGGATAGGGTTTATACAGGCACAGACCTAGTGGGGTATTTCTATCCATAGGCTATATGGTTTACTCATTGTTAGCTCCTAAAATTGCCAGATAGAGTGAAAGCACAACCCACCCATCAGGCCCTTAGGAATTCTGACAAATATTTTAAAACAGTTTGTTGCAGTTTGTTGCTCGGCCCACCCGGAGATACGGCTGCATAGTTCGGTAAGCGGTGCATGTGGCCCTGGAGATCCTGGTGGCCTGGCTCTGTGTCCCCGTGGTCATCAACCTGCTGAGTCTCATGGGGGTCATGAACACCCTCCCAGGATCGTCAACACACACGGCACCTTCGGAAGCATCACCAAGGAGAGCACGGAGGTCATCCTGTAGGGCGCAGTCAGCCCCAACGCCAGCACGCCTGCCACCCTGTGGGAGGACTCTGAGTTCAAGTGCAAGACGGGTGACCCAGGGCGGCAGCCAAGCTTCACCTCCCCCTACCATCACCACCTGGACTGGCTCATGTGGTTCCCGGCCTTCCAGACCACATGGTCTACAAAGCACAATAAGTGGACCATCCACCTGGCAGCCAAGCTCCTGGCCAGCTACGCCACAGCTCTGTCCCTACTGGCCCTCAGCTCTCTGGAAGACCGGGCGACCCCCAGGTGGGTCCGGGGAGAGAACTCCAGGTACAGCTTCAGCCTCCCTGGGGGCGCGCACGCTGCCGCAGGGAATTGGTGTGTCGGCCAGGAGCATCTAGCCCCACCTCCCCCTCCCAGCCTCCGAAACCGAGTACTTCCGGTTAGGGGCGTGGCCACACCCGGAAGTGCGGTGGAAGCAGCTCCAGGTCCGTACGCGACCAATACAACGCGAAGGCCTGGAAAAAAAAAATTCCTTCTTCTAGCGCTGTAGTTGCAGCCTTGGCCCAGGGACGACGGCACCAGGTAGGAAAAAGAAAATGGAGGTGATGTGGCAAAGGAAAAAAAAGTATAGTTGTTGTACCAGGATCCTCCCCCACCCGTTGAATCCAGATCCAGAATCGTGGGAACACTCCCCTAGCCCCTCATGTTGAACGTGAGCACACACTCGTGAAGTCATGTAAACCAGCCTTTTCTGACTCTCTCCACCCACCCCCACCCCCATTTAGATAACCAATGTTTGATTGGTTCAAATCAATGAATTGATTGTTCTAATTCTTTACCAAAACACTACCCTGTGGAAAGTACAGGAAGGAGTCCCTCTTTATCTGTGGTGTTCGTTTCCACCGTTTTAGATACTGGTGGTCAGCCATGGTCCAGACGCAGGTGTTCCTCCTTCTGACCTATTGTCAGATGGTCAGTAGTCGCCAAACACCATACCCCAATGCCTACATCATTCTCCTCACTTTATCTCATCACAAGAAGGGTGAGTACAGCGCAATGAGATATTTTGAGAGAGGGAGAGATGACATTCCCATAACTTTTATTGTAGTATATTGTTATAATTGTTCTATTAGTAGTTATTCTCTTATTGTGCTTAATTTATAAATTATACTTTATCGTCGGTATGTATGTATAGGAAAGAATATAGTGTACTTCGGGTTTGGTACTACCTGCAGTTTCAGGTATGCATTGGGGAATCTCAGAACATATCCCCCTGTGGACGAAGAGGGCTACTGCTTTTCTCTGCCCGCTATTGGACATGATGGGCTGTAGAGTGTGTTCCTTGGTCTGAAGAAATGTGACTCAGTGGTCCGGATCAGTGCAATACCTTCTACTCCGGTTCTTCCTTAGTACTCTGAACCTTTGCCTCTACCACCAGGTAAGCAAAGAAAGCCCAGAGTCAGTGTCCATTTCTGTCAGGACCCACTTGTAGCCCCCAGTGCTCCAGGCATCAGTCGGACTTGCCACTGTGCACAAGACTCCCTGCAGAGCATCTTCCCCATAGCCATCTGCAGTCCCTAAATCTCTCTTGTTGGCAGACAGAACAGTTCCTGTTGGCATTTTGTGCCACCACGGATGCAAAAGGAATATGTCTAGAGTCAACCCCTCTCTGCATTGTTTCAGTCCCCTCACTTCATTAACCCAGTGGCTACCTCAAGTGAGCACACTTGGGTGTCTGCTCATGATTTGTAAAACATCTTCTGATGCTGGAAGAGGGTTCTTCTGATGGGCATTGACATGGCCTGTTTGAATGCACCCTTCAGATTTCCACGGTGATTTCCATATGGCCATGCCCCGGAAGAGCACCCGTTTGTAGTCCAGTCTTCCACTGCCCATCCGCCTCACCATATGGCCAGGCCATTCCAGTGCCTGTGAGTAGGTCAAAATCCAGACATAAGGGTAAACAGCATGCAGTGCAGCTCGCTGAGCCAATTTGTTTTTACCTTTTTCGATCCGAGTGGTGGCCTTCCAAACCCAGTGTCTTGTGTTCATGTTGAAACTGCCGTCCATAAGCCAAGCAGCTGTTTGTTGGTCTGTTGAGAGCTGTTAACAGGCTCTGTGCAAGTGATGCTAGAATCCTGCAGGTCCTCACATGGTTCCAGAGTCAATCCTGGGGAAGACAGGCTACCTGCTCATGAACATGCTGTGGAACTCTGTGCGTTGCCCTGATGGTATGTATGTTCCAGCACAGACCATTTCTGTTCTATGACAGAATCTCCTGGGCACTGCCTTCCTCTTAGAGCATTTCTTTGACATCACCCAAGATATCCTTATTTTATGTTTTTCAGTCAGAGGCAGTTTCAATTAGGGTCTGGTAGCAAGCTAGTCATTGCGCCTCCAAATGGAAATTGTCTTGTCCAGAGTTCCAGTAGCTGTCACTGGGAGGTGCTCCCATACTTTTGTCATACGCCCCTGTCTACGCTCCACATGAGGCTCTTTTTTTTTTTTTTAATATTTATTTATTTGACAGAGAGAGATCACAAGTAAATAGAGAGGCAGGCAGAGAGAGAGAGAGAGAGGGAAGCAGGCTCCCTGCCGAGCAGAGAGCCCGATGCGGGGCTCGATCCCCAGACCCTGAGATCATGACCTGAGCCGAAGGCAGCGGCTTAACCCACTGAGCCACCCAGGCGCCCCCACATGACGCTCTTGAGCAGAGGATCTGTCCCTACCAGCACTCTAGCCTCTGTTCTATATTGCATGGGCTTGAGCAATCTTACTCATTCCCATTTGATGTGTCTAATGACTATGACTTGAAGCAAGCGTTTACATGACTTCTGTTTACAATGCTAGGTTTATGTTCCCCGGTCAGACACAATATCCATCCCATAATTCATTCCAATAAGAGTCATAACCACCTCACATAAAGCTCGTTGAAATAGATCAGTTTTTGTCCAGACTGTTACCTTAATTCCATCACCTCTTGGATTTCTCTGCCCTCTCCTCTCCATTATTCTTCCAGCATATTAATGTGTTTACCAGCTATGAAGGTTCTCCCAGTCTCAGTGTCCCAAGTTTTGTTGTTGTAGTTGTTGTGCACTCTTGATAAAATCACTGGCCTTGTGATTCATCTCTAGCCTTTGTCGTCTCCCTGGAGGCCAGGTGGCTTAAGAGTGTAGCCCTCTAATCACCTTGCTGCTTTTTCTAGTAACTAGCACCCACCCTGGAGCTACTAAGGGCTCCTAGAGTCACTTTATTAGTATAAGGCACTTCCCTCTCTCAAGAAATTCCAAAGGCTGTGGAAGCTCTGTGCCAAAAACCAGGGACAAAGACTAGAGATATTCTTTATTATATCACAATACCACTTTCACAGTCATAATGTGTATTTATGTTCTTTTGTCTTACACTTGAAAAAATATCTTACAGAAACTTCTTGGTTGGTTTAAACTAATAATTTCATACATTTTAGGGGATTTGATCTAATTTGGTGCTTTTTAAATGTACATATAAATATTTTTATGTATTTCATAACCATAAAGTAAAGAAGATTGTTCATCAGAATGCCTGGGGTCTGGCCCTGTTACAGATGAGTGAGATTTGGGGAGGCATGATGATCCCTCCAAAAATGCTTTGGCACAAAGACTGTGGTACATGGAACATTAAGTTATAATAAATGGAATATAAAACATAAGTTATGATTCAATTAGAAAATGGGCAAAAGGCATGAACAGACATTTTACCAAAGAGGATATACAGATGGCAGATAATGCGCATGAAAAGGTGTTCAACATCTTAGTCACTATGGAAATGCAAACTGCAACTTCAGCAATCAGAATGGCTAAAATAAAAACTGGTGATAGCACGAAACGATGGTAAGGATATCGAGAAACTGGATCACTCATATATTGCCGGTAGGAACATAAAATGTTCCAGCCACTAACAGAAGGAGTATGGCAGTGTCTTGCAGACTAACCATGCACATACCACATAACCCAGCAATTACAGTCTTAGGCATTTATCCCAGAGAAATGAAAACTTATGTTCATGCAAAAAGCTGTACACAAATGTTCTGGTAGCTCAATTCATAATAGCTAAGAGCTGAAAACAATGCAGAGAAGATGTTTTGGTGGGTCAATGGTTTAACAAATTGTGGTGCATCCATATCATGAAATACTATTCAACAGTTAAAACTATTGCTATACACAACAACTTGGGTAGATCTCTAGGGGATTATGCTGACCAATCTCAAAAGGTTATTTACCGTATGATTCCATTTGTATGATGTTCTTAAAATAACAAAATACGGAGATAGAAAACAAATTAGTGGATGTCAGGAGTTAAGGATTAACTGGAGGGGGTGCCTGTAGTTATAAGGCTATAAGGCTATAAAGGGTGGCATGAGGAGCTCTATAAAAATGGAACTGTTCTTTGTCTTGATTGTGGTGGTGGTTACATGAAGTTACACATGTGATAAGATTGCACAGAAACAAAAACCTTCGGTGCAAAATAGTATTATATATATTTACCATGAATACATCTCTATGAAGTAAAAAGATACAGAGAATATTTTGGAAGGATATTCACCACACAGTGGTTAAAGCTCAAGTTGAAGAAGTAGGCAGGGATTGAGGGTGGGTATGTTAGCAGGAATTTTGTTGTAACATTTTCTTTTTTAAAGGAAGAAGTACTTGCTATTACCTCGGTAACTAAAAATTTAATCAAAAAAGGACTGGAAGATTTATACATTTGTTGGAATATCTCAGTGTAGTGGCATAAACTATGGGTTTTAAAACAGGATTTTCTTTATGTGTCTGTGCGCATTTATTTGTAATAGGATTTTATTGCTGTTTTTTTTTTCATTTAATGACATTATATCATGGACGTTTTCCCATATTAATAGATATCTTAGCACATCATTTTAAAAGCTGCAGAACTGGGGCGCCTGGGTGGTGCACGCATTCGAGGGTCAGACTCTTGGTTTCAGCTCAGGTCTGATCTCAGGGTCATGAGATGGAGTCCACATCAGGCTCCACACTCAGTGTGGAGTCTGCTTGAGTTTTTTTCTTACTCTTCCTCTGCCTCTCCCTACTGTGCTGTCTCCATTTCTCACTGGCTACAGAATGTCTCTTTGTATGATGGAGCAGAATTTATTTAATCAGTGTCCTACTATTGGACAATTAGGGAGTGTTCAATACTTCACCATTAGCAGTGCTTCAAAGGTTATCTCTTGCAATCAGATCTTTGCACGGGACCTTGATTGATTATTTCCATGAAATAGATTGTCTGCAGGGGAACTGCTGAAGCAAGGCTGGATATATTTTAAGGCTTTTGGTAAGTATTAAAGGACTGCTTTGGATAAATTCTGGAATTCAGGGCCTCCTCAAAGCTCAGTGTAGAAAACTCCTTCAGGGCCTCAAAGTCAGACTTGACCTTTACTTTTTCACCTCATATATAGATTGTACTCTGTGCGAGGCTGTGAGAGTTTTACCCTCTGATGTACTATGTCTAGACTTCTTTTCAGAAGAAGAAATTGAGGCATGAAGAAGTTAAACAATTCAGCTGAAATCACAGCCCTAATAAGCAATGGATCTGAGGTCATGAGCCTCAACAACCTGGTCCACTGCTGCTTTGGATTTTCAAAATTGATGGCATATAATTGACATATAATGCTGTATTAGTTTCAGGTATACAACATAATGATTTGGTATTTGTATATATTGTGAAATGATCACCACAATAGGTCTGGTTAACATCCATCACCATACATAGTTATAAAAATTTTTTCTTGTAATGAGAATTTTAAGATCTGCTCTCGTAGCAACTTTCAAATAATACAAAGCACTATAATGAACTATAGTCACCATCCTGTACCTTAGATTCCCAGGACTTATTTATCTTGTAACTGGAAGTTTGTATCATTTGATCACCTTCACCCATTTCATCCCCTCTCCCCAACTCTGGCCACTACCAATTTTTTCTCCGTGTTTATGAGTTTGTCTTTTTTAGATTTGCATATAAGTGAGGTCACTCAGTATTCATTTTTGTCTTATCTACTTCATTTAGCACAATGCCCTAAATGTCCATCCATATTATCATAAATGGCAGGATTCCCTTCTTTATGGCTGAATAATATTCCATCTTATAAGTTACACACCCCAATTTCCTTATCCATTCATCTGTTGTTTCTGTCTTGGCTATTATAAATAATGCTATAATGAACATAAAAGGGCAGATATTTTTTCAAGATAATAATATCATTTCTTTTGGATAAATACCCTCTAGTGGAATTCCTTGATCTTATGAGAGTTCTGCTTTTAATTTTTTGAGGAGACTCCATACTGTTTTCTATAGTGGCTGCACTGATTTATATTCCCATCAGTGCACAAGGGTTCCCTTTTCTCCGTATCCTTACCAACTCTTGTTATTTCTTGTCATTCTGATAATTGCTATTATAATAGGTATAAGGTCAGATCTCATTGTGGTTTTGATTTGCATTTCCCTCATGATAAGATTGCTTATCTTTTCATGTACCTTTTCATGTACCTGTTGGCTATTTGTAAGCCTTCTTTGGAAAAATGTCTATTCAGGTCCTCTGCCAATTCTTAAAATAGGTTTTGTCTTGTTTTGGGTTTGTTTTTTTTTTTTTTTTTCTATTGACTAGTAGTAGTTCTTTTTACATTTTGGATATTAACTCCTTAGCAGATATATTATTTGCCAATATTTTTTCCCATTCCATAGGCTGCCTTTTCATTTTGTTGATGACTTTCTTTCCTCTACAGAAAGAAGCTTTTTAGTTTGATGTAGTCGTACTTAACGGATTTTTGCTTTTGTTGACTTTGCTTTTGATGTCAAATCTAAAAAATCATTGCCTAAACCTGTGTCTGGGTGCATAACTCCTGTGTTTTCTCCCAAGAGTTTTATGGTTTCAGGTCTTATGTTCAAATCTTTAATCCTTTTGAGTTATATTTGTGTATGGTCTAAGACAGCGGTCTGGTTTCATCTTTTGCATGTAGCATGTGTTCAGTTTTCCCAGGACCCTTTACTGAAGAGGCTGC
Source organism: Meles meles (assembly GCF_922984935.1). Lineage (NCBI taxonomy): Eukaryota > Metazoa > Chordata > Mammalia > Carnivora > Mustelidae > Meles > Meles meles. Next base: position 77,196,394 of record NC_060069.1, read on the forward strand.
CCTTTCTCCATTGCACATTTTGGCTCCTTTGTCATAAATTAATTGACCACATATGTGTGGCTTTATTTCTGGGCTCTCTATTCTGTTGCATTGACCTTTGTGTCTGTTTTTATGTCAATACCATGCTGTTTTGATTATTATAGCTTTATAATATAGTTTGAAATCAGGAAGTGTGATACCTCCAGCTTTGTTCTTCTTTCTCAAGATTCCTTCTGCTACTTAAGTCTTTTTGGGATTCCATATAAATTTTAGGATTTTTTGTTCTATTTCTGTAAAAAATGACATTGAAATTTTATAGGGATTGCATTGAATCACTGTTTTGGATAAAATTAACACTTTAACAGTACCAGTTCTTCCAATCCATGAGCACAGAATACCATTTCACTTATTTGTGTCTTTGTCAGTTTCTTTCATACAAGTCTTATAGTTTTCATTGTAAAGATCTTTCACTTCTTTGGTTAGATTTATTCCTATTTTTTTTATGCAATTATGAGATTGTTGTCTTAATTTCTCTTTCTGATAGTTGATTATTAGTATAATAATTTTTGTATATTGATTTTATTTCCTTCAACATTATTGTTTATTAATTCTAACAGCTTTTTTTTTTTTGCAGAGTCTTTAGGGTTGCTGTGCGTGTTTAAATATAATTTTTGTAATTTAAAAAAGCAACAAAATGGCTTTTAAAGCACTTGAGGGAAATAACATTCATAGTAAAATACTGGAGAGTTATATAGTCATCACTTCCTCTAGAATATAACCTATTTGGGGATTGAACCAAAGCATTAGGAGTTAAGAGTTACTGCACTACATTATTTAGACTTCTTGAAAAATTGTACTGAGCTATAATATTATACCTATAGTGAGTAATGAGGATCTAATGTTTATAAGCCTTATGGAACTTATTTAATGTAAAAATGGTTGAAAGTTATTCTTGACATTGCAGTGTCTTTTTTTTCTTTTTGTAAGCTCTATGCACAATGGGAACTCAAAACCCCCAAGATCAAGAGTCACATATTCTGATTGAGCAGCGCCCCTATAGTGTCTTCTTTACGAGAAGTCAGAGGAGAAACTTCTGCCAATTGTCAGTTCCAGAAAGATCTGTACTTCTCTCAAGCACCTGGTCTGGTCTTTACTTACAAACATTGAATCCTTTTTCTTTGTATTTCCTGCCAAAAAGTTCAGAACCAAGGTATGACCTTATTTTTGCAGTTTTGCCTTTCCCCAATGCCTTTGTTCCTTCATTTACTTTTGGAGGATCTTGTTTTGTGTGTCCTTTTTGCAAATGACCTCAGGTATGTTTTTTGGTGGGTGGCTGAATGAATAGCGCATGGATGAGTGGACGGACAGATGGAAATATTGATGTATTTACAGTTTGATTTTTTTTTTTACCTTTAAGTTCCACCTTTTGGAGCCCTATAAAGAAAGATTAATTCCACTTCTATAGTTTGCCTTTTAAATATTTCATGACAGTTATATTCCCTTGGCTTTCTCTTCTTCAGATTAAAAATTAGAAATTAGAAATGTCTATATAAATACTTTTTAAAAAAATTTTCTTTAAAGATTTTATTTATTTGTCAGAGAGAGAGAGCGTGCACAAGCAGGCAGAGGCAGAGAGAGAAGCAGACTCCCTGCTGAGCAAGGAGCCCAATGCGAGACTCGATCCCAAGACCCTGGGATCATGACCTGAGACGAAAGCAGCAGCTTAACCGATTGAGCCACCCAGGCATCCTTATATAAATACTTTTCTATCAGACTCAGTTCTGTCATACCTGAGGTGGGTTTCAATGTCCCATCGGGCCATCCATTTGGTCTCATTGACCTGCTCTTCTCCACCTGTCCTTTTATCCCCCCAGAAACCTGTACCCTCCTCTACACTTAAAGCCCTCATGTCCACTCTCCAGGACCTACTTCCAAGACCACTGTTTCCACTTTGTCCTTGCCCACAGCTTCTCTGTGGGTGAAGTCTCAAGATCCAGTATCCCAATCTCCTACTCCACTGGCCTAGCTTTCTAGTGCTTCTTACATATCTCCCACTCCACTGCTCCTTGACATCAAGCTCTCCACACTCTCAACCCTTTGATTTAGTCTGCCACTCCTGGTCCTTCCTTGCCTGCCCAAACCCCATTTCTTTTTTCCTACACAGGCTTTCACCCACAGTGTAGTTGAGGCTTTCACCTCAACCAAAACCAGTTGACAATTTTTTAAGTAAAGTTAATATGAGACCTATAACATACCTTATTGTGACACCTAGCTGAGGTAGGTGCTCTCCCCATTTTGCAGAAGAGAAAATAGCCTTAGAGAAATTAAGCAACTGGCTACAGCGGTCATATAACTAGTAAATCCAGTGTCTACACAATCACTGGGTAGTCTAAATCATTATGTTATTCCATATAAAGTCTTAACAAACACTCATATTCTACCACAGGAATATAAATAGAATCTTAATCTGGGAAGCTCTTTTGTTCTTGTTTACATATTAGCTGGCACTAAGGATTTAGTGATATGTTAGACTCTATAGTTCTTGTTTTTTATGCTGAGCATATAAAAAACAATCTGGCTTTTTTTTTTTTTAAGACATTGGACAAGATTTACCAGCTATTTTAAAGAAATGTTTTTAAAGTTAACAAAATCAGACCAGGAAGGAGGCACACTTGGTGTTGAAGGACTTGGCTGAATGAAATGCAAAAAATAATATCTCTGTTGTCTTCGTTGACCATTTCAGGTTTTATCCATAAAAGTTTTCTGCCATTTCCACAGTTTTGAGCCATTAAAGATTTCTGGCCTAGATTCTATTATTTTTTTAATAATAGTTCCTTTAAGCAGCAAATGGCAAATAATAGCTACCCTATTTCACTTGTGAAAAAACAAAAAGTGATTCTAATGAGATGCTATGCAGCTCTAGCTACAGCTCCAATGATAAGATATTCTGTGAGGTTAAATTAATTGCATGGCAAAAGTTTAGTGGTTCAGAGTAACAGCTCCGGAGTCTAACAGGCTGAATCTGCTTCCTGGATCTTCTGCTTATCATCCATGTGACTTTGGGCACACTACTCTGCTTCTCTGTCTGCACTTTTCTCATCTGTAAAATGGGGTTAATAATCCTTGTTATTAACCTCTGGGATCACCTGGGTGACTTAGTCGGTTGAGCATCTGACTCTTGATTCTGGCTCTGGTCATGATTTCAGGGTCATTATATCGAGCTCCAGGTCGGGCTCTGCACTGAGTGGAACCTGCTTAAGATTCTCTCTCTCCGGGGCGCCTGGGTGGCTCAGTGGTTTGAATCACTGCCTTGGGCTCAGGTCATGATCTCAGGGTCCTGGGATCGAGTCCCGCATCGGGCTCTCTGCTCAGTGGGGAGCCTGCTTCCCTCTCACTCTCTCTGCCTGCCTCTCTGCCTACTTGTGATCTCTCTCTGTCAAATAAATAAAATCTTTAAAAAAAAAAAAAGATTCTCTCTCTCCCTCTGTCCCTCCCTTCCACTTGTGTTCACACTCAATAAAGAAAATCTTAAAGAAAAAAAAAAACAAACACCTTAGTTCCTCCTGTTATGAATTTTAAATGACATAATATATGTAAGATGCCTAGCCCAGTGCCTGACATATGTAAGCATTCAACAAATTACAGTTATCATTGTTATAATTATCTTGGTAGCAAGTGAAGAGTGCTACCACCCACAGCAAATGACAAGCTTATGTCTAAAAATGTGCACATTTATATTTTACTCTTTGGAAAAATGGCTACAATGTAAGCTGCTACCAAATTTTAAATCAGAGCTAGAAATGCTAGAAATGATATTTAAGTTATCAAAGTAAATTTCGAGAACTCACACACAGTACCATAAGTTTCAGGAATTAACTTATGAAATTATTAATTTTAAACAGATTAAAATTAGGTGTCCACAGAAAGCTTCGGAGCACCCCAAAACAGAATCCGGGACCTGTAGAAACTCTCGGGCTCCTCAAGAGAGTGCTGCAAACACCTGAAGAAAAGCCAGAACTTGTGGAAGACTTGACAGGTATCAGGGAGCTCCCACAAACAAACACCAAAAGGAACGGGATCAAATAAATGGCAATCAGTTCCTCAGAAAGCTTAGGAGTGTGCCAAAGCACAAGCCAGACTCAGTAAAAACTAAGAATTCTCACAGGGATGCTGAGGGCACTAAAATAAAACCAGAACCCATGGAAGACCTGGCAGCCATCAGAGAGCTCCTACAAACCTAAAGGAACAAACCAGTGATGGTAAGGTTCACAGAAAGCTTAGGAACACTTGGAAGCAGACCCAGAACCAGTAGAAATTCTAACAGGCATCATCAGGAGGCTGCTGAAGACACTCAAGATAAAACCTTAGCACTCCGAAGACCTGGCAGGTATCAAAGAATTCAGGGAAACACCAGCAGAACCAGAGAAATACATAAATGGTTGTGATGTCCACAAAAAGCTTAGAACAGTCCAAAGCACAAACCAGAATGATGAGGAAATCTAAGAATATTCAGGATACAGCTGGGGAAGAACGAGGAAAGTGCAGACTCTGTGGAAGATCTGAGGGCATCAGAGAGCTTCTAAAACCACCAAGGCAGGCAGCTACCACCAGAGAGCAAAAGCAACAAGAACCCCTCATCTCCCAAGCGGAAATGTGGAAAAGGTGAAAACCTCACTCTGGGTGTCAAGAGACCCAGTGGAAAACTCAACAGGAGCCAAGGGCCTTAGGAAAACTACACAGTAAATGGTGGACCCCAGAATATAAGACAATCAAGAAGAAGCTTGGGACACCTCCCAGGGAGAAATGTGAATCCACTGAACTGACAACACTCAGGAAACTTCCAAAAACTTCTGTGGGAAACTTCTGTGTGAACCCAGAAAAGACCCAACAGGCACCAATGGTCAAAACTCCTAAAGAACCAAGTAGAAGACTTGACAGGTGTCAAAAACCTGCAAAACAGAGTTAGTCAAAGAACAAGGTACACCCTAAAAAAAAAAAAAGAGTTTCAAGAATCTGAACATTTGCCTAGCCCAAGAGATAATGTGCTGAGATGAATGGAAGAAATAGGAACTTAATTTTCAAGCAGAGCTGAGTCAACATTGTCTGCTATCACAGATACAGGTATGGAACTAATATAGAACTCAGGAGTCTCATTGCTTCCAGCAACAGAAAAAATTTCAAATAAAGGAAAATGAAAGAATACTGTGAAGAGCTTCTAAGAGAAAAACTCAGAGACTAACATAAGAGGAAGACGTAAGTTGGTATAAATCAGAGAAAAGAGCAACTTGGAGTTCTGTGAGATGTGTTTTAGTGAAAACAAGTACTGAAAATTCAAAGCAAGATAACAACATACAAAGAAAGAAAAATAAGAACTGGGAGAGATCAAGACAGCGAAGGTGCTTAGTAAGAAGTTGAAGAGGAAAATGATAAACTTTAGTTGGATGGCATAAATGTCCAACATTGTAAAATTTTTGTTGTAAAGTTAAAAGTGAATTCTGAAAGTAAAAGACAATAAATAAAATTAGGTTCTATATGTATTTAAATATAATCAAAGTATTGGTTTTATTTGACATTTGATTATTTTATAAGGAAAATTTTTTTTAAAAAGAAGACATTCTTTCCATCTCTATGGAAGGAAGGATGTCTTAATTCCTTACAATTAGCTGGTTGCTGATTCATTCTTTGTTGATAAAATACCTTCCCTTAGCCTACTATCTTTTCCCAATGGATAACAGGTGAATGAAAAAGTAAATTGTAAACTTGTGATACAAACCTGCCAAATATTCTATTACTGATTGGTTGTCTGCAACGTACAGTTTTGGAGAGATGATTAATGCTGGGCTACTCAAAACAACTCGTCATTGTTTCTTTCACTCTGGAAATCCAAATTAATTATGTTCATGACATTTTTACAGAAATCAGTGCAGAACATTGTTTAAATCTGAACACCATATTCATGTTTATAACATAGTAAGTTCCAGCTGAAAACTGTTTTCTTTATTAATTCCACTTTAGAGAAACTGTATGCATAAAGTACAACATTGAGGTACTTAGCATATTGCCTTTTAAACTGTTGGAGGCCATTTCCTTAATATTCCCTTCAGCCTCTACAGTTCAGTCTTGTTTTCCTTATATAGTACACCTCATGCCCTTTGGCATAATTGCTAAAGCTGTTTTCCATGGTTGAATTAATGGCCTCTTGAAACTATCATTCTATTTCAAGAAGACATTTCCCCCTTGTTTATGATATTGAACACCAACAACAAATTGCTTTTAAGCAACAGATTTCGTGTGCGTGTGTGTATACATAATTAAATAATACACATAACTGAAAATTTTGAAGTCATGCTTTTAAGCAACTGATTTTATATATACATAAATATGTGCATATATATACATATATATCTGTGGCCTCACCTATATAAAAAAATATTGAAAACAAGTAAAATCACATCACAAATTATTTTGAGTTGAGAGAATAACTTTTCTACATTAATGCTCTCTACATTACTATTTTCTACTAGTTCTAGGTAATAAATAACTTCCAGGTGAAATCTATAAAATTGATACACCTAGATACTGCTCTTAGTGCTTTAATAATGTTTCTATCCAGGCATTCTAGCACTGTGAATACACAGGTTCTGTGTGTTTTAACAGGGTATGTTTGTGTGTGTGTGTGTGTAACCATGAAACATGTTCATTTATCACTAAAAAATTAGTTTTTAAGAACTCCCTCTCCCCAAAATTGTGCTTGGTAAACAATGAAGTGCAAGAAAAAAAACAGAGTCAAACTCATTTTTATTAACTGAGAGATGTGCATAAAAGCTTGTATGCTGTGTAGGAAAAAAAACAAGTGTAAAATTTGTGGTAACTTTAAAATTCAGTGCATGACTAGTATTACATTATAGACATTCTGAATTTTAGGGAGAGAAATGTTCCTTAGTTGATACAAGGGAAATACACTTGATTCGCATTATAAGTGTTTTTACAAGATTTTGTTGCAAAGCTCCAAATGCTAGTAACAGCAACATGTAGGATATACTACATATATTGGTACTTGGATATTCATGTTGCTGTTTTGAATATGGGTGAATTTTAAGATGTATCTAAAACAGAATACCCTTAAAGGACAAATAATTTAAGATTATGGTAACTTTCCTGTTTGAATGGTGGGTGTTACTGATAGCCACATGTAACTAAAATTTACAGTGTTTGAATAACATTAACGTGCAGTTACTCAATATGATGTGATTTCATTAAATCTTGTACCATTCTCAATTTAAATAAATTGTCTCAACTCCTTATTGTTTTGCCAAACACAGCTTAAAATTGCTTTTAAGTAACAAAGATACACATATTTTATTACATTGCCATATAGTCACACATCTGATACAATTTGCACAGAGAAAGATTTTAATGTTTTTCTGTGTTTTAATAATACTTCAATTGATTTTAATGACAGGATCATTAGCTTTTAGCAGTTTAGAGTAAACCATTCTCTTCTGTTACAATTCAGACTTCTTAGAACTGTCAGACTTTTTCTATTAGCATTTAAAAGTTTAAGTCATTTTCTCAAATTAATTTCACAAATCACTTCTCAAATTAATCAAATCAGTTTCCTCTAATACAATCTCAGGATTGTCAACCTTTTTTCAATCCTAAGAACAATGTTTCTAGATACATATGTAAGGTTCACACATATAAAATCTTTCTTAATATAACATTCATCCTTCTCCAAGCAGAGAAACATTTGTTTTCCTTTTCCTTTCATGGTGGTCATAAACTATAGTAATTATATGGTATACAATATGTATATTGTACATAGACTGTGCATATGTACATTATACATAATGCATTTTAATATATTATTTTATATTACCATTTGCTTAAAGGACATTTCATAGACTGGTAGAACTGATACAATGACTTTTTTTCTTGGGATATGTTGACTAAATCCTTCTGTAGTACATTACTTGCACAATTATGGCTTTAAAGAGAAGTCACAAGTTCTTATGTTTTGTGTCATGTGGAATGTACTTCAAAATAAAGGGAAAAGCATATGACATCATGCTTCATGCCATGGTATGGCATATTATGTATCAATCATTTCTACATACAACTATGTGGTGAGTGATACAATTAAGACCTAGACTACACAACCTATGCTTATTACAAAAAGTTGTATATTATACCACAGTACTAAAAATAAAATATATTCTTCTCAAATAGTGAAAATAAGATATCCTTCATGTGTTTTAGGTCACATCTATTTTCTCCTTTGACCATGCCTCTTTTTTCCCCCATTGTAAATGAAATCATGTCCAATATTTCATAAAACAATAATGACAGACAATTCCCAGATCATTAAGGGGAAGAGGGCCATAAAGCAGAAAAGACGATTATCTTGTCATTAATTGCACAAATACACTCCTGATACGTTCAATACATGGCAAAAATACAAAAATAAAAGAAATAAATATAAATATCTTCTCAGTTATTGAGAAATCAAAAGTCCAACTGTACCTGATTAAGAATACGATCTTCGATACACCTAATTCCTGTGTGTCTTCAATAGGTACAGCACCTAATTGGATATCACGGGTATCCCTCCCCATATTGTGAGCCATCAGCAGTGACTATGCTTGGCCAGAAGATACCAAGGGGGGGATTTTTGGGTTCTCCGCAAGGGAGGGAGGGATTCAATCATACCTAGGCGCTGCTCTCCCCCACCGCGCGCAGCAGTCTCCAGTCGCCGCTCGCTCTACGGCTCCTCGCCCTCCGCCCATCTTGGGAGACCGTGACCTGTCCAGGCGAGAGGCAGAGGTATGGAACTGCGTCCCTTTCCCCGCATCCCCAAAGGTGACAGCCTTTCTCCCGACGCACTAAAGGCTCACGTGTTCTCTTCGATTCGGAAAGCAGGCACTTACGAGTGAACACAGGTCTGAGGAGAGGCTGAGGGCGGGGACGTCCTTCGAAGTTGCGCTCCAGCCTCGTCCGCTTCTGTCGCCCCCGCCGTGCGAGCCTAACGTTTCCTTGAACCGAATGAAACGCAGGGAAACTTAAGATACCGGGGCAAGCGGGAGTGGGGGTGACTCCAACCCAGGCGCTTGGCGACAGGCGATTCGGCCCGGGTGCCAGGAGGGGTCTGAGGCAGTCGGCGGTGGCAGCGGCCACCTCGGTCGTCGTGTCCCACCCGCAGCCCCCTAGCCCCGTTCTGTCCGCGCGGTCCTCGAGCGGCCACAGACGCTCAGATGAGCGGGAAGCGGCCCTCGCCGCCGTCGGACTCCCCGGCGCTGCCGCCTCGCGGGCGGCCAAGCACCGACACGGGCAGCACGACCTCCCCGGGGCTGAGCTGCTGCAGCCGCATGGACTCCTCGTAGGTGGGCAGGTACTTGACCTCCTCGTAGCTGGGCAGCTGCAGGAAGACCGGCGAGACTACGCGAAGCTCGTGCTCCGAGGCGCAGGAGGGGGCCGAGCGCCCGCCGCCTCCACGGCCTCGGCCCCCGCCGCCACTGTCCAGCAACGAGTCCTGAGAGCCGGCGGCCGCCTCGTCGCGCAGTAGCCCGGGCGAGTCGTCGTCGTCGGGCGGCCCCGCGGTCCCCGGCGGCCCTGCGCCCCCCGGCGGCCCGGGCCGTGCCTGCCCTGGCCGCGCCTGGCCGCGCGGGTACCTGCGTGGGCTGGGGCAGATGATGCGCTGCAGGAAGTAGCCGATGGCGAAGAGCACTAGCAGGATAAGCAGCCCAGAGAGCTTGCGGACGAACCAGCCCACGTTGTCTAGGAAGGCGTGCAGCGGCAGCTTGCAGCAGCGCACCGCTGTGGCGTTGGCCGCGTCGCAGCAGCGCTCCCGCTCACCACACGCCAGCTCCGCGCAGTCCCCGCCGCCCCGCGAGGGCGCCACCAGCGCCAGCGCCAGCAGTAGCAGTAGCGGCAGCAGCGGCGGCGGTGCCGGCGCCACCGACAGGCCCTCCGCTGTGACCCCGGGTCCCCACATGGCCGGCGCAGACCGTCGCTAATGTCCGGGGAGGGGGTTGGGGGATCCGTCTGTCCGCGTGTCCGTTGGCCCCTCCCCGGGCGCTGCGCTGGGTCCCGCGCGCCGCCTCCCGCGCCTCCGCTACCTGCGGCCGGAGCAGTCCTCACTTGGCCACGCTTGGGCGGAAGGAGGAGCCCGAGGCGCGCCCAGGCTGCGGGAGGCGGCAGCTCCTCGCAGCGGGAGCTGCCTCCTGAGCTTCTGACCTTAACCCGGCGCACCCAGCCGCCCCGGCCCGCCTCAGGGCTCTCGGAGCGGCCCAAGATGGCAGAGGCAGCCTGTCCGTGGCTGCCGTGGGCATTTTCGCCCCGCCGGCCGCACTCTTCCAAGCCCCCCTTGTCGCCCTCCGGGGCTGGAAGGGTTAACGCTCCGCTCCGAGCCCGGGAGCCCCCTGATCTCGATTAATTCTGCCGTCGCACTCTTCCCCGCTGCTCGGGCGGGGGGCTCTTGCTGGCGTAGGTGTCTCAGTTTTAAGTGATTGGATTTCCCCAGGAATGTTATTTAAATTGACTTGCGACTGGGATTCGCTTACCATCTTTCTTGTGATCTTTCTGATTAAAAATGGATGATGGCCACTAATGGCTAGCGCAGCCCCGCAGCCGTCCCAGAGCTTGGGGGATGGGGACCGCCGGATGGTTCCGGGCAGATGTTTGGGGCTGAGAAGTTGGAACTCCAGAACTCCAGAACAGATAGAGAATTCCCCAGAGAGACTCAAGTCGAGGCACCACAGAAGTATCCCCAGGGAGGCAGGGGAGCCCTCTGGCAAGGTGACTCTAGTTGACCAAGGAGAGGACAGGGGGCCCCTATTTCCCCAGCGGCTCATCCTATAAGACCCCACTGCACCCGAGGCACAAAACAGGGATTTGGGTTTGGGGGTAGAAAGAGGCCTCTTCTCCAGCCTGAAAACACATCTGTGAAATGTCAAAGGGGAGTTGTAAGTGGTTGGCACTGTTCCTGAGCATTGATCTGCATAGAAAGGGTCTTTCTCAAGGTTATTCTTCTTGGCAAAGTTTGCCTTTAAAGGGAGTCTGTGTTCTCTCAGCACAGGGGACAGAGTACGGGTCCTGGAAGTCACTACTCCTTGGGGATTGCCCTGAGGGCACTTGGGAGGGAAGGCAGTCACCCGGTTTCTGACACAGTCTGCTGCGGGGTGGCCTTCAGCCACCCCTTGGAGCCACACCGTGGAGAAGCCAGGAGCTTGTGTTTTTATGAAAGAAGACTGAAACATATCTTTTTAGGATTAGGATTTATTCCTTCCTTCACCCCTTAACCAATAGGACCCCTATAAAGAAATCAAACAGGAAACTCTATAGTCATTGAGAGAATAAAGTAAAAGCAAAGGAAAAGTGTAAAGAAAAGCAGGATTCAAATGTAGGCCAGATAAAAGCAGACTTCTCTCAGAATAAGTGACTGCTGTATCTCCCTAATAGCCGTATGGACCAAGGTTAAGGGTGGTGGTTTGATTTAAACAGGCCATTGCCCTGTCTAAATGAAATCATTTAAAATATTTCCACTCCTGGGAACACTTTACTTTGCCTCATACTCCAAAACAATCCTTTCTCCCTCTGGAGAATCTTGGAAGTGTTGCTCAGACAAGTTACTTCACGTAAAACTTGGTTGAGCACCGGTCCTTCTTTCTAAGCTCTCCTGAAGCCACAACATTTCTCCGTGCCATGGTCTATTTCTCTGTAGGGAGATGTTAAACCAATTTTGTAAAGTTTGATTATCAAAGGGTTTCAAATTGAAGCCAGATAAAGGAGTGGAAATGATTCATTTTTAAACAATGAACATTGCATTATTCTTTTACTCACCCATTCTTTTGTCAAATTTACATCAAAGATCTTCTATAATCGAAGAACTCTATTAGATATTCACCATTATGGGGAGAGAAAAAAAAAAAGAGATTCTTCCCCTAGCATGAAATAAACTAAGGTCTGCATTCCCAGCTACCACTAAATGGAGTAAAGAAGAGACTCATCAAAGGGCAACAAGTGGCAGTTTTCTCTTTGGTCCTGATTCATTCTTACTTTCCCAAAGAAAAAATAAATTAACAAGTTTCAAACAATCTTGAGGATGAAGGCAATTCATAGCTTGAGATGGGCATTGATTATGAAGCTGAAGAAAATATCAAGACCTCTTTGGGTTTTTTATTATCTGATCTCTTAGGATTTCTGCTAGTAGTAGTAGGAGCAATGCAAAAGTAAAGGAGGAATGGCATGGCTGGTGATACACAGTTTAAAGTGCGGGGCACCTGCGTGGCTCAGTCAGTTAAGCAGCTGCCTTCTGCTCAGGTCATGATCCCGGTGTCCTAGGACTGAGCCCAGCATCAGGCTCCTTGCTCAGCGAGAAACCTGCTTCTCCCTGCTTCTCCCTCTCCCTCTGTCTGCCACTCTCACTGCTTGTGTTCTCTTTCTTTCTCTGTCAAATAAATAAACTCAAATTAAAAAAAATAGGTGAAAGCACCTTCCTTATTGTTATTTTGAAATTACTAAACAAACAGCATTGAATGGTTTAATTTCTGTCTGCCTTTAAGGCGTTAGGATTCATTTGCATAATATTAGAACAGTAGAAGAACAACATAGATCTTACATAAAACAAGACAGTGTCAGAGTTACTTATATGAAAACAAAGAAAAGGATGAGGTCTGCAAAATGAGTATGAAATGGATTTTTATTTGATTTTTTTTTCTTTCCGAATAGATAGCCTCAAAGTATCATCTATTAAAGACCCTTTACAGAAACTGGCTCCTCTGTTTTTTCTTCTCTAACCTCTCAGTCTCACTTAATTCATTTTTATTTGTAATATAATTTATAGTGTACAACCTTTCAAAGGAAAGAAAAGAAACACTATAGCTTTAAAAGCTCCAGAAAAGACCTGATCTTTATAACTCAGCGTCCTTTTTCTTTATATATTTTTTTAACACACAAATGAATGGAGTAGACTTTAGCTCACAGAAAGTCATAAATTCAACTTAGTGAGGAAGTTAGAACATAATTACATGTTCTATAGAATAATTGAAAGATAAAGGAAGATGACAATGTAAAAATGGAAAAGAAACCTCATTTTGTTGAAAATTGGCACTAAATTGTGTGTAAGTAAGTGTGTGCAAGAGATAAAAACAGATGGAAGGGGGATGGAGACTGTTTTTTATCCAAAAAACATGGTGTCTTGGGAGTATAGCTTGATAGACATTAAGAATATTAATTGCAGGGTGCCTGCGTGGCTCAGTCAGTTAAGTATCTGCCTTCCACTAGGGTCATGATCTCAGGAACCTAGGACTAAACCCCATGTAGGGCTCCCTGCTCAGCAGGAAGCCTGCTTCTGTTTCTCTCTCTCCCTCTGCCTCTCCCTGCATGCCCCCCAACCCTGAGCTCTCTCTCAAATAAATAAATAAGATCTTTTAAAAAAAGAATATTAATTGCTTTATCTTGCCATAGTGCTTGAATATTTTTTGAAAAATTTACCTTCCTCATTTATTTACGCTCATATGAATAAATGCCAAATTAGCCACACTTTTTCACTTTTCAAAACAGAAGAAAGTAAACAAAATGCAACAAAACTGGCTGCTGTTTTATTTATGCTTCTTGGAGCCATCCTGATAACTTGAGTGAGACTGGGTGGCCTTATCATGCAACTTTTTGTTCTATCACATGACACCTGTTCCAGAAGGGAATTTTTCTCTGAGGTCCACTGATTGTGAGCTGTGCCTTCAAGCCTGTGAAGCAATAGTTCTGCACTTTCCACATCCCTTCCTCAAAATGTGTAAACATGGGCATTGGGACCTTGTAAACCATCCAGTCTATAGGAACTCTTTATTCAGGGTGTGTAACATATTTCCTTACTACTATCTTGTTATTAAAATTGATTTATTAACCTTCTCATTTTATGGTTTCCCTCCCTGAGTGACAATAACTTAAGGGTTTTTTTGGTAAATAGCATATATTTACATAAATGTGTCTATATAGAAATAATTTGTGATCTGAAATAATCCGCTTTGAAGTTCTTTTCAGATCGTATTTCTTTCATCACTTATTTAATAAATACTTAATGAGGACTCACTTTGAGCTAGGGGATACTATATTCTGTTTGGGGGATTCTATAAAAATCAAATTCTTCCCTTTCCCCAGGGAGCTTACTGAGGAGAGGAGAGAGAACAACAGACACAAATCAGTTAAACTAGTGAATTCCTAATTCCAGCAATGAGCAGCAATTATAAAGGAGAAGTTTAGCTTACTAACATTTTTTTTTACACTAGATATGATCTGGAAGGGGGGTGTGATGGGGGTATCAGCCAGAGAGTCTTCCCTAAGAAATAGTTCCTTAAGAAAAGACACGGTGAAGAGAAGAGATGTGTTTCAGGCAGAGGAAACTGCATGGGGACAAGTTCCCAAAGTGGGAAGACCCTTCCCTCATCATCTCTTATGCTTGGGGCAAAGCCTATGTCGTTTCTACTTCAACAGTTGAGATTCTCTCCTAGATAAGCTTTAAGTAGAGTCAAGCTATCTCCCCCTGTTGTGCAATTTTTTTTTAAGATTTTATTTATTTATTTGACAGAGAGGGAGAGATCACAAGTACGCAGGCAGGAGAGAGTTAGCAGGCTCCCCCCTGAGCAGAGAGCCGGATGCAGGGCTCGATCCCAGGACCCCAGGATCCCATGACCTGAGCTGAAGGCAGAGGCTTAACCCACTGAGCTACCCAGGTACCCCTGTTGTGCAATTTTTAAACAAATCTGGTTCTCTGCAGGTTGTAACAGGTTGTGTGATGATAGTTACCTCTGCAGTCCTATTCAGTTTCTTCTTGGAGACCAGGAAAGTTCCAGCAATGTGTCCGTTCTCTCCACCTCCACACCCCTGACTTGGAGTGGAGTTTGGATTTCCTTTCAACTCTATTAGTTGGCAGCTTGCTGACAAAAGGCTTCTTTAAGCCAAATGCTTGAAGTAGGGGAAAAGTCAACGTGGGATGTTTGTATCTTTTGTTCAAATTAGGTGCAAAAGGAAATGGCAATCTTTCTTGCCCCCTTGAAATAAAAAACAAAAGGATGAGTACACTCAGGACCTTATGAACAAAATAATATCTATATTTGTATTTGATCTTTCAGCTTTTCAGAGCACTTCTGCATGCATTGTTTGGTTTTCTCCTCACTACATTCCCGTGAGATGGGCTGAACTTATTCTTACCCCTTTTTCCAGGTGAAGAGAGGTTAAAAAGCACCTGAATTCCAGAGCAAATCGGTGGCAGTCCTGAAACTGGAATCCAAGCCTACCTCAAAATTGTGAGTAGGCATCTTACTCCCTCACGGACTTGGACTTGGCTCAAGGGGCCCCTGTGGGGAAGGCACTTGTCTTCTCTCTGACAATTTCCGATGTCTTGAGAGACCAGCCAAATTATAAGGAAAATGAGAGTCGAGCTGGACTGTGTTCTAGACGAGGAATACGAGATTGTTCTGAGGAAATAATTTCTATCACTTTTGTGGCCATTTTCAGTAACACATTAATAATGGTTTAGATAATAATACGACAGGCCAGCTATTTTTGTATGCATTTCTGTAAACAAAAAACAAATCCCCCTCCTTCATTGTGTTCCATTCTTTATCCATGAACTAAGCTATCAGTATGCTAAGTTATACGCTGGAGAAAACAAGGATATATTGGGCTCTGAAACACAGTATCTATGAGTGACTTAACCTTCCCTGTTTAACTTTTGCTTTATACCAATTTATCAGTTAATTCCTCATGGCAAACTTTCTCTTTTTTGCTAGAGATATAAAAACTAAACCATAAATATTATGAGATATATTTAGTGAAGCCAAGAAGATCTGAAATTAGAATTCCAGTTATGTCCGCTGAATGAATTCATTCTCACTCATTCTTTTTTTAAATGGTCAGATTGTTGAAGTTAGAATATATTTGTCAGTAGGCTGATGTACCAGTCAAATGCTCACACTGGCAGAAAAATCATATAGTATGAAATGAATAAGATGAAACATTTTTACGCTCCATTATTTTAACTTGAAACTAGTAATATACCCTTTGCCTCCCTTTCATTACAAGGAAAAATTGGTTGTTAATACCGTCTTCTCAATATTCTCTGTACACCTGGATGGAGTGTGAAGTGATTGTTCTTGCTCTGTACTCTACCCACAACTTTAGATTTACGGGGCAGCTGGACGAGTAGCCCTGACTCTGAGCCGGCCATTCATCCCAGGAAGGGCTTCCTGCTTCTAACATTAATTGACATGGATAATCATCTTCCAAGTCACTTGTGAAAATAGACCAAATATCCAAATTTGGGGTTAACAAATCTTCAACTGTAGATTTATCCAACTGTGAATTTTTAAAAGGGCCTTTTGAGTATAATCCTAATCTTCTTTTTTTAAAAAGATTTTTTACATATTTATTTTTGAGAGAGAGAGAGCAAGTGCGTGTGCATGAGCATAAATGGGGGGAGGGGCAGAGGAGGAAGCAGGCTCCCTGCTGAGTAAGGAGCCCCATGCGGGACTCAATCCCCAGACCCTAGAATCATGACCTGAACCCAAAGCAGATGCTTAGGTGACTGAGCCACCCAGGCACCCTTAATCTCCTTTTCATTTTTATTTCCACTTCTTCCCTTCCTGCACCCTTTGCTTCAATAAATGACTATCTGACATAGATCTTCAACTCCCTGCTTAAGAGATGTTGTACCTTCCCGTTGGCTGTGCCCTCTATCAGGGCACAATTCTCCTTTCCCATCTCCGCAGGTCAAAACCATAGAAGATGTAGCTCCAAGGTCACCTACCCTCCATAATTTATACTACTCACCCCCAAAGCCACTGTCCTCATTCAGAACTTACCTCTTTCTTCTAGGAATCTCCTTAATACCATCTTCTATTTGTGGCAATTCTCATTTTCTATCTTACTTCAGGAGGTTGTGTACCTATCTTAACCTTCAGGCTTCTAGAAATCAGTTCACGGCAGTAAGCTTTGTATCTGTGCCTCTGTAGAACAGTGGTTTTCCATTTTTCTGTGAACTGACCCCCTTTGGACAACTTTGGGAGGCTCACCTGAAGGTTTCCCCTGCATCCACATTACCTCCTCACCCATCGCTATGCTATTGTTGGAAGGCAACTCCTCCCTGCCTGCCTGTGCTCTCCTAGAAATTCGTGAGGCAAATTTCTCAAAAGACAGCACGCCATCTTTCTATGGTCCTGATTTGCTGTTAGGTCACTCAGCCAGGTTTATACTGCTGCACACAAGTCACAGAACCCATTCCGTTCATCCTCCCATGGGACAGGCATCCCCATATGTGTTGGGCTCACATGGGAGCTGAGTGTTGAGGAACACATCCATGAAGAGCTTCCAAAGCTCCAGAAAGCCATGGCCGCACCATGCAGGAAACTCCACCTTGGCAACTTATTCACAATAGATGCTGAATGCATTTTTACAGAATTAGTTTACCTAAGTTTATGAATCTGCTTATATTTTCAGCATGTACCCTTCTCCTGAGTAACTATTGCATGCTTTTACTACCTGCAGAATAAAGTATTTTACCTTACAAAATAAGCCATTATTTACTGGCAACCTGCCTACTGTTAGCACCTGGGCCAGTCTGGGGTGATTTTGCCTTTAGATCCACTTCTAACCTTCACAGCTCTGTCCTGTATCATAGAAGGCCTGATCCCTTGAGGGGATCAGGATTCTGGCAGCATTCAGCCAGGGAGAGACTGGAGGCGGGTAGAGGGAGAAGCGGGGGTAGGAGGCCTGGAACTCTGGGCACTTCCATGGCTCCCATGGACAGGTTTGCTGCGAGTAACCCCAGTCCCCGGGCTCTTGTAAAACCATTTCTTCCCTCCCATTGTTGCTAATCTCTGGGCTGCTTCAAACTCTACTGGGGGTTTCTTAGCTCTTTCTCTGTAACCACTTTCTTGTACTTAATCTAAGTCCTTCTGTTTTAAATACTGAGAATGATTTCTTCTTCTGGTTGGGCCTTGACTGATACAGTGGCCCTAAACCCCCTTCTACAGCTCTAGGGATGTAGGCATAACAAATGATACGATTCCTCTGATTCTACAGATTGAAGGGAGTGGTATTTTCTCCTCTGTTGCCTAAGTCTAGTCCCATTTCTCCCACGCATCTGCATGGAAAATTTGACATCCATTGCTAGATAGTGTTAGTACAGCTCTGTGACCTTGACCACAGAATCTCTGAGTCTGTCTTTCCTCATCTGTAAAGTAAAGGATATAGTACCTACCTTATGGAGTGGTTATGAAGATTTAAATGAATGGATACATATGAAGTGTTTACAACACTGCTTGGCACATAGCAAGATCTATGTAAGTGTCAGCTATCATTATTTAACCAAAAAGAGTGCATTATCTTTTCTTGCCTGTTATTTTGATTCTGAAAATGGTGAAGTACAAAGCTAATTTGTCTTAGGGCTATCATGATTTTATTAGATTTGTAACTTGTCTTCCTGAATCAGCCAAAGACAAATGGAGCCCATTAACTTTGTAGAATTTAATATTTGGCCCTGAGCTTTATCATTGGCAATGCTATAAGAATTAGCCACATAAATTTGTTACTGCATTTGGAAAGTGGCTGGAGGCATTATGTCTCCTATGAAATTCTCCCTTTGAATGATTACTTCTAGAATTCTGTCCAAAAAAGCCTTGTTTTCCTTATGGACTGGACCTGTTAAAACTTTATTCATTTTCATCATGGTAATTATGTAAATGGCCACAAATCCCTTTTTGCTTTGGTTGCTGGGGAGCTCCCTCCTTTTTTCCCTCCATATTTATGTTTCTTCTTTAATATAGACTTGATTTTTAAATTCAATTTATTTTTTAAGTCTTATTCATATTTTGCCATTTCTACTTATGTAATAAATTAAAGCAAGTCTTTCTGGAATAAGTATGTGATGTAAATAAGTAATGCTAAATTTGTAGGGTTTTTAGAGCATGTTGTGAGTTTCCAGTGTTATTCTGCATCACCGAGTTCCTTTAGAGTATAATCTGTAAAAAATTACACTCTTAACTACAGTATGTCTTGGGAAGTTCAAGCAGTTTGGTCACATGTCTCAGACATTTTTATCTCAGAACCAATTATAATAGCCTTTACCAAAGTCTCACAGAGGAGGAGTTCTTTGTGATGCTACTGCTATTTGGAAAAATAGTTTGATGACCAAGTAAGTTTGGAAAATGTCCAGTTACAGAAAATTATTTCAGCTTCATTAATTCAGGATTTTTCAGAGCCTTTAACTTGTTAAGGTACATTGTGATTCTCTAACTGGGAACAATGTAAGTTAACATTTTTCTAATGTATGTGACCAAGGAACTTCCTCCACACTGTACTGCCACTTTTTTTCTTAACTGAAACTCCAGTTAATATTTTAAGAAGTGAGGGCTCTTTAAGATAGGCCAATGTCCCATAGAGTGGGTTTTGCCAGGCCAACAAAGCAAGTACCATTTTTTCAGTAAGTCCACAAGAAAATCTGAAAGGACTGTCCATCATCAATTAAGAGCACTCCTTAGAATCATGAATCTTGAAGATTTTATTTTTAAAAAGTTCATCTTACTTTAATCATAAAATCAGATTATTTGGAAGGAAATGAGTATTTTTAGTGCTTGGTCCTCACTGTTTTCTGCTTCACGTCTACTAGTCTGGACAGAAATATAAAATCAATGACTATGTCACTGACGTGACTTTTAAGTTGTTCCGTATCATGGGGCCGTGATTTAGTTTTAGACAGAGTCAGATTCAAAATGAGTCTAAAAATAGCATTAAGGGGATCAAGCTGTGAATATGAGAATTTTTTAAATGACACATTTGGGAAATAAAAGTAATTGCTTTTGAGAACTTTTCCATATATAAACCTCAAACATGAAGCACAATTTTATTAAGATTGACAAGGCTAATCTATAATTAAAGCAGTTTGGAAAGACATTTACAGTGATTTACTTTTTCTTAAAGCTGCACAAAAATGGATCCTGCTAAGTGGAACTGTCTAATAATACAGCATTCTGGCTGCTGGTCTGTGTTTGGTTCCAGAGAGAACTGGCTCCAGAATTCCAGATTTCTCTGTTAATGTGGACATTTATTCCCTCTTACAGCATAGTTTTCCTATCATAACTGGAACACTAACACTTCTTTCATACTTACCATTTACGAAATGCCTGCACATGTGTTATCATGCTTGTTACAACATGATGGATGAGGAAAGTGTTAGTAGGAACAATTATGCTGGGTGGTTGGGAGTTCGAGCCATGGAGTCAGATGGACCTGGGCTTACCTGGCTCTACCATTAGTTCCACAGTCTCGGGGAGGCTACCTAACCACCCCAAACCTCGATTTCCTCCTCTGTAAATGGGAGTAATAATAGAATCTAACTTATAAGCTAATGTGAGGATTAAATGAGATAATTCAAAGTGCTGGATGTATAGTAAATGTCCAATAAATAAATTATTTTAAAGGATGTAGAAGAAAAATGAGACCCAAGGGTGATTTGTTCAAGGTTGCAGAAAAAAAGAAGAGCTAAGATTTGAACTCTGATCTTATTCTTTCTTTCCAGGAGGGCTTGGGGATCCCTTCCCACCTGGTGATCTCACTGCTGACCCCACCTGACAAAGCTCCAGCATGTAACCTACCATAGCATCAGTAGAGATGCGGGTAGTCTAAAGTACAGAGCTTTAGAATTAGGCAGACTTGCTTTTATAGCCAAGTGGTGCCATTTATTAGCTCTGTGAAACTAGGGTCATGGTACCTTTTCAAGATCATTGTCAGGATTCAGTGAGATGATGTACTTAACGTGGCTGGTACATGATAAGTTCTAGATAGATGCTGGTCATTGTTGAGAAGTGATGTGGGGTTAGTGGGCCTCCGTCTCCATCTGGAGAGAACAGGAATTGCCCTAGTTCTTGTCCAGTGGGGTGGAGAGTTAGACTTGTATTTTATTCCCTCTACCCAGATATGAAGAAAGAGATAGAAAGGCTTTCTCATCCCCATTATTTTTTAACAACCTTGTTTATAAACTTTATCTGCATAATCCAAAATAAAATATTAAAGTCCCTTAATAGGCTCTTAAAAGTAACATTTTGGCAAGCTCTTCTGAGCATGTTTACTGCATCTTAGATTTGTAGTTACAGTAAGTCAATATATGCTTCTAGATGTAATTGGAAATTTACACTTAAGTATCAGATGCTTAAAAGAACACGAGAGAATGGAATAGTCAGATAATGCCCCACCAAGGTTTGACATTAACTACTGTTGAGTGAGAGTCATATAAGCATTTAGGTGTTACAAAAATGATATCTTGAATTCTGTGGGCCTGGCGAGGAGGGCGAGGAGCAGAAGCAGGAGGTGCTCCCCTGGGAAGTGCGGGACAGCTCTACGGAAGAAGGGAAATGTGAGCCAGAGCTTGAAGGAGGAGCTGGGACAGGAAAAGACACTGAGAACTGTGGGTCACAATAATGTAAATTGTGTACAACAGTTCGTACAGTCTAAAGAATGCAGCAAATGTACGTGAAATGGATTAAATGTGTCACCCCAAAATTAATATTTTGAACTCCTAACCCCAAATGTGAAAATATTAGCAGATGGGGCCTTTGGGAGGAGATTAGTTTGTGAGGGTGGAACCCCCATAAATAGGATAACTGCTTTCATAAAAGGGACCCCAGAGAGCTCACTTACTCCTTTCATCATGAATAAAGAATAAAATGAGAAGTTGGCAGACTGCAACCCCACAGAGGGTCCTCATCAAAGCCCAACTGTTCTGGCACCCTGATCTTGGATTTTCCAGCCTCTCGAACTATGAGAAATAAGTTACTGTTGTTTATAGGTGACCCAGTCTATGGTACTCTGTTTTAACAGCCTGAGCTGACTAACATAGCAAGGGCCTGAGAATACATGTAACTCTAAAATTGAATCAGGAATTCAGTTCTCCCCGGTCTATGCCAGTAACCATATATCCCTGCCTCTTGCCACTCATCTCCAACCCTCAACCCCCAGGGTAAAAGTAGGACATCCAAATTCCTTCAACATTGTGGCAGATTGTATTTTCCAAAGATAACTGGACTGGTGTGTGTGTGTGTGTGTGTGTGTGTGTGTATTCCATCTCATGTGTTTTTTTTTTTTTTAAAGATTTTATTTATTTATTTGACAGAGAGATCACAACTAGGCAGAGAGGCAGGCAGAGAGAGAGGGGGAAGCAGGCTCTCTGCTGAGCAGAGAGCCCAATGCGGGGCTCAGTCCCAGGACCCAGAGATCATGACCTGAGCCAAAGGCAGTGGCTTAACCCACTGAGCCACCCAGGTGCCCCCATATCATGTGTTCTTACAATGTGATATTAACATGCCTCCCTCAAGAGCTGGAGTTTATGGTCCCTTCCTTTGAACCAATAGAATGCAGCAGAAATGGCTCTGGATGACTTCCAAGACTAGGTCCTGAAAGGTAACATGGCGCTTTCTCTTGGGACACTTGCCCTTAGAACTGTGTCATGAGGAAACTCAGGCCACAGAGAGAGGCCTCATGTGTATACTCCAGCTGACAGCCTAATCTAGACCCCCAGCCAACAGCCAGCGTCAACCACCAGACATGTGAATGAATGAGTCTTCTAAGGATTCTAGCTTCCTGCCAGCCGAGGCCACGGACATTGAGGACCAGAGCCAAAACAGCCTTCTGTGCCCCACTTGAATTCCTAGATCTGAATTCTTATTGTTGTCCTAAGCCTCTAAGTTTTTGGGTGACTTTCTTCACAGCCATAGTAATCAGAGCAAATATCTCTCCCCAGTTATTTCTGTGAATCCTGGGGGCGTTTCAAAGGTGTCTCATGAACAGTCCTCTCATACTCTTCCTCTTCCTGTGCAATGGTTGCTGCTGAAGGAGCTATGCAAAGCACAATGGCTCGCTGCTGTCACCATTGCAGGGGCCCTGGTGTGATTAGAACCAGGTTAGGCTCCTGTGGGACCCTTCCTGTGTTGCTGGGGAATCTTGACAGTTGTTTGAAACAAGCTGGAAAAGCTGAAAGACCATTATGTGTGCCATGATTTAGTGGTTTGGGCATGTGCACGTAAGTGCTGTTCTGTGTCCTTTTGAATACAGCCTTGGGGTGGGCTTCGATGCTTGAGGTGGGGCTGGGGGCATTCGGTCACGGTGGGTTCAGGAAGATCCTTGAGAAGTACAAACCACAGATGACATTGCCCATTCGTCTGGTGCCTCTTCAGTGCTGGGATACAGCCTGCATACTCCACAGTCCCATCGTTAGGGATACTCCAGAGAAACTCGGGGGGATGTGGTTTGGGAAATAGGAGCAGCCAGAAGACCTGGTATGTATTTTAGCAAGACGAGCCAGGAAAGCTACTCTCATTTCTGTAGCAGATGGCTTCGAAGGGGAAGCTCTTAGAATCTTGTCTGGCTGCCGGCAACAGAAAACCTGATGAAATGGTGGCTTAAACAAATGTGTGTTTTTATTTTTTCTCAAGTAAAAGAAATCCAGAGGGAGGCAGCACAGAGCTGGGATGCTGTTCTGGGAGGTCGTTTTCATGCCTTATGGTTCTAGTACATCACCTCCGCCTCCAGATGTGATGACATCTGAGTTTCAGGCAGAAAAGAGGAAGAAGGACAAAATATTTTTTTTAAATGCAAATAAAGAAAAAAATTATACTCTAGCTTTCTGCTATTGCCTTAAGGAGCTTTCCCAGAAGCTCTACATAAACAATTCTATTGACACCATATTGGCTAGGATGAGTTATGTACCCACCTCCTAGTTGCAAGGCATCTGGGATAGGGAGTTTAGTAGCGGACACATTCTAAACCTAACTAAATTGCACTGGGGATCTGCTGGTAAAAAGTGGTGTCTGTCACAGGGGGTGTGAAGTCTCCCTAATGTGGCATATTCCTGGGCAGATTTAGAGAGGCTACATACTATGCTAGAAAAAAAACACTAGCTTTGGAGTTAGAAGGACTCAGGTGAAGCACTGTTATGTGATGTGGGTAAAAGACTCCCTTTTTCTGTGCCTCATTATCCCCAACTATAAGAATTATATTATTCTAATTAAAAATGCACATAAAATGTCCAGTACAACCCCTGGACATTTGCAAAAAAAAGTAGATCCTCTTCCTTACAAGGATCTCCAAGGGATCTCAGCTAGGACTTTCAGATTCGGGACCAATTAGTCTCTGCCAAGTTCCTGGACTCTTTTGCACAAGCAGGGAGTAAACCTTCCAACCATGTTCTCAGTGAGAATGAGGGCCCCAAGGGATCTGAACCCCTGAATGCCTGGGGAGACAAAAAAAAACCTCATGCAGCAGGTTTGCAGACCTCAGGACACCGAGGTCCTCTGTAACTTCTCTCCTGAAGAAGTCCAGGGCTGTGTAGGCATATTAGGGATGCCTAATGAACAGTTCTGTGTTCAAAGAGGTGCTTATCTTAGATGGTTAGCATCTCTCCTTAGCCATAGGGTGTGAACTACATGGAATACAGGGTAAGAGTGTCAACCGGTGGCAGGCTTAAAGGCCTTGATGAATTTCTTGTCATGACAATGGAAACCATTTGCATTAAGAGACAATGAGATGGATGCTTATGGAGGAGAAGGGTGAGAGTCAGAAACAAGAAGACCCCCACAGATGCCATTTCCACAGTCTAGGCTTTCACATCTGTGAAATAAGAGCCGAGGTTCTGAAATTATTTAAGGCTAGGATGGACAGACGTGTACAATAGAAGTTTACCTCTAGCCCTTAGAAAGTTCGAAGCAGGTCCTAACTGGAGCAAATCTCTTCAAGTGTGATGTGTGAACCCAGACGGGGTTCACCTTAAGGTCCTTTATCATCAGTTTATCTGCTAAGCTGCCTAGAGCTAGTTGAGGGGGGAAGAGCATGGAGAATCTGGTGTGGGTGGTTCTTGTGGGTCAGTCCTGGAAGTGATGCACACTCCATTGACTGGAAATCAGTCACATGGCTATGTCTTATTGAGGAGAGTCTGGAAAGTGCAGTCCAGCTATGTTCACTAGATTGATAGGGGGAAATGGAGTTAGTGGACTGCTAGCTGGTGGAATTGAGCACAGATACCAGGTTGCAGAGGTAACTTTTGAATAATTAAACCTTGGAGCTAGAATGGATTTTTTTAAAGTTTTTTATTTATTTCTTATATTTTTATAAACATACAATGTATTTTTATCCCCAGGGGTACAGGTCTGTGAATCCCTAGGTTTACACACTTCACAGCACTCTCCATAGCACATACCCTCCCCAATGTCCATAACCCCCTCCCCCTCTCCCAACCCCACATCCCCCCAGCAACCCTCAGTTTGTTTTGTGAGATTAAGAGTCACTTATGGTTTATCTCCCTCACAATCCCATCTTGTTTCATTTATTCTTCTCCTATCCCCCTAACCCCCCATGTTGCATCTCCACGTCCTCATATCAGGGAGATCATATGATAGTTGTCTTTCTCCGATTGACTTATTTCACTAAGCGTGATACCCTCTAGTTCCATCCATGTCGTCGCAAATGGCAAGATTTCATTTCTTTTGATGGCTGCATAGTATTCCATTGTGTATATATACCACCTCTTCTTTATCCATTCATCTGTTGATGGACATCTAGGTTCTTTCCATAGTATGGCTATTGTAGACATTGCTGCTATAAACATTCGGGTGCACGTGCCCCTTCGGATCACTACGTTTGTATCTTTAGGGTAAATACCCAGTAGTGCAATTCCTGGGTCATAGGGTAGATCTATTTTCAACTTTTTGAGGAACCTCCATGCTGTTTTCCAGAGTGGTTGCACCAGCTTGCATTCCCACCAACAGTGGAGGAGGGTTCCCCTTTCTCCGCATCCTCGCCAGCATCTGTCATTTCCTGACTTGTTAATTTTAGCCATTCTGACTGGTGTGAGATGATATCTCATTGTGGTTTTGATTTGTATTTCCCTGATGCCGAGTGACGTGGAGCACTTTTTCATGTGTCTGTTGGCCATCTGGATGTCTTCTTTGCAGAAATGTCTGTTCATGTCCTCTGCCCATTTCTTGATTGGATTGTTTGTTCTTTGGGTGTTGAGTTTGCTAAGTTCCTTATAGATTTTGGACACTAGCCCTTTATCTGATATGTCATTTGCAAATATCTTCTCCCATTCTGTCAGTTGTCTTTTGGTTTTGTTAACTGTTTCGTTTGCTGTGCTAAAGCTCTTGATCTTGATGAAATCCCAATAGTTCATTTTTGCCCTTGCCTCCCTTGCCTTTGCTGATGTTCCTAGGAGGATGTTGCTGCAGCTGAGGTCAAAGAGGTTGCTGCCTGTGTTCTTCTCAAGGATTTTGATGGATTCCTTTCTCACATTGAGGTCCTTCATCCATTTTGAGTTTATTTTCATGTGTGGTGTAAGGAAGTGGTCCAATTCCATTTTTCTGCATGTGGCTGTCCAATTTTCCCAGCACCATTTATTGAAGAGGCTGTCTTTTTTCCATTGGACATTCTTTCCTGCTTTGTCGAAGATTAGTTGACCATAGAGTTGAGGGTCTATTTCTGGGCTCTCTATTCTGTTCCATTGATCTATGTGTCTGTTTTTGTGCCAGTACCATGCTGTCTTGATGATCACAGCTTTGTAATAGAGCTTGAAGTCTGGAATTGTGATGCCACCAACGTTGGCTTGCTTTTCAATATTCCTTTGGCTATTTGAGGTCTTTTCTGGTTCCATATAAATTTTAGGATTATTTGTTCCATTTCTTTGAAAAAAATGGATGGTATTTTGAGAGGGATTGCATTAAATGTGTAGATTGCTTTAGGTAGCATAGACATTTTCACAATATTTATTCTTCCAATCCAGGAGCATGGAACATTTTTCCATTTCTTTGTGTTTTCCTCAATTTCTTTCATGAGTACTTTATAGTTTTCTGCATATAGATTCTTAGCCTCTTTGGTTAGGTTTATTCCTAGGTATCTTATAGTTTTGGGTGCAATTGTAAATGGGATTGACTCCTTAATTTCTCTTTCTTCAGTCTTGTTGTTGGTGTAGAGAAATTCAACTGATTTCTGTGCATTGATTTTATATCCTGACACTTTACTGAATTCCTGTACAAGTTCTAGCAGTTTTGGAGTGGAGTCTTTTGGGTTTTCCACATATAGTATCATATCATCTGCAAAGAGTGATAGTTTGACTTCTTCTTTGCTGATTTGGATGCCTTTAATTTCTTTTTGTTGTCTGATTGCTGAGGCTAAGACTTCTAGTACTATGTTGAATAGCAGTGGTGATAATGGACATCCCTGCCGTGTTCCTGACCTTAACAGAAAAGTTTTCAGTTTTTCTCCATTGAGAATGATATTTGTGGTGGGTTTTTCATAGATGGCTTTGATAATATTGAGGTATGTGCCCTCTATCCCTACACTTTGAAGAGTTTTGATCAGGAAGGGATGCTGTACTTTGTCAAATGCTTTTTCAGCATCTATTGAGAGTATCATATGGTTCTTGTTCTTTCTTTTATTAATGTGTTCTATCACATTGATTGATTTGCAGATGCTGAACCAACCCTGCAGCCCTGGAACAAATCCCACTTGGTCGTGGTGAATAATCCTTTTAATGTACTGTTGAATCCTATTGGCTAGTATTTTGGCGAGAATTTTTGCATCTGTGTTCATCAAGGATATTGGTCTGTAGTTCTCATTTTTGGTGGGATCCTTGTCTGGTTTTGGGATCAAGGTGATGCTGGCCTCATAAAATGAGTTTGGAAGTTTTCCTTCCCTTTCTATTTTTTGGAACAGTTTCAGGAGAATAGGAATTAGTTCTTTAAATGTTTGGTAGAATTCCCCTGGGAAGCCGTCTGGCCCTGGGCTTTTGTTTGTTTGGAGATTTTTGATGACTGTTTCAATCTCCTTACTGGTTATGGGCCTGTTCAGGTTTTCTATTTCTTCCTGGTTCAGTTGTGGTAGTTTATATGTCTCTAGGAATGCATCCATTTCTTCCAGATTGTCAAATTTGTTGGCGTAGAGTTGCTCATAGTATGTTCTTATAATTGTCTGTATTTCTTTGGTGTTAGTTGTGATCTCTCCTCTTTCATTCATGATTTTATTTATTTGGGTCCTTTCTCTTTTCTTTTTGATAAGTCAGGCCAGGGGTTTATCAATCTTATTAATTCTTTCAAAGAACCAGCTCCTAGTTTTGTTGATTTGTTCTATTGGTTTTTTGGTTTCTATTTCATTGATTTCTGCTCTGATCTTTATGATTTCTCTTCTGCTGGGTTTAGGGTTTCTTTCTTGTTCTTTCTGCAGCTCCTTTAGATGTAGGGTTAGGTTGTGTACTTGAGACCTTTCTTGTTTCTTGAGAAAGGCTTGTACCACTATATATTTTCCTCTCAGGACTGCCTTTGTTGCATCCCACAGATTTTGAATTGTTGTGTTTTCATTATCATTTGTTTCCATGAATTTTTTCAATTCTTCTTTATTTCCTGGTTGACCCATTCGTTCTTTAGAAGGATGCTGTTTAGTCTCCATGTATTTGGGTTCTTTCCAAATTTCCTCTTGTGATTGAGTTCTAGCTTAGAGCATTGTGGTCTGAAAATATGCAGGGAATGATCCTAATCTTTTGATACTGGTTGAGACCTGATTTGTGACCCAGGATGTGATCTATTCTGGAGAATGTTCCATGTACACTTGAGAAGAATGTGTATTCTGTTGCTTTGGGATGAAATGTTCTGAATGTATCTGTGATGTCCATCTGGTCCAGTGTGTCATTTAAGGCCTTTATTTCCTTGTTGATCTTTTGCTTGGATGATCTGTCCATTTCAGTGAGGGGAGTGTTAAAGTCCCGTACTATTATTGTGTTATTCTTGATGTGTTTCTTTGATTTTGTAATTAATTGGTTTATATAGTTGGCTGCTCCCATGTTAGGGGCATAGATATTTAAAATTGTTACATCTTCTTGTTGGACCGACCCTTTGAGTATGATATAGTGTCCTTCCTCATCTCTTATTATAGTCTTTGGCTTAAAATCTAATTGATCTGATATAAGGATTGCCACCCCAGCTTTTTTCTGATGCCCATTAGCATGGTAAATTGTTTTCCACCCCCTCACTTTAAATCTGGAGGTGTCTTCGCGTCTAAGATGAGTTTCTTGTAGGCAACATACTGATGGGTTTTGTTTTTTTATCCATTCTGATACCCTGTGTCTTTTGATTGGGGCATTTAGCCCATTAACATTCAAGGTAACTATTGAGAGATATGAATTTAGTTCCATTATATTGCCTGTAAGGTGACTGTTACTGTATATTGTCTCTGTACCTTTCTGATCTACTACTTTTAGGGTCTCTCTTTGCTTAGAGGACCCCTTTCAATATTTCCTGTAGAGCTGGTTTGGTGTTTGCAAATCTTTCAGTTTTTGTTTGTCCTGGAAGCTTTTTATCTCTCTTTCTATTTTCAATGATAGCCTAGCTGGATATAGTATTCTTGGCTGCATGTTTTTCTTGTTTAGTGCTCTGAATATATCATGCCAGCTCTTTCTGGCCTGCCAGGCCTCTGTGGATAAGTCTGCTGCCAATCTAATATTTTTACCATTGTATGTTACAGACTTCTTTTCCCGGGCTGCTTTTAGGATTTTCTCTTTGTCACTAAGACTTGTAAATTTTACTATTAGGTGACGGGGTGTGGACCTATTCTTGTTGATTTTGAGGGGGGTTCTCTGCACCTCCTGGATTTTGATGCTTGTTCCCTTTGGCATATTAGGGAAATTCTCTCCAATATACCTTCTGCTCCCCTCTCTGTTTCTTCTTCTTCTGGAATCCCAATTATCCTAATGTTGTTTCATTTTATGGTGTCACTTATCTCTCGAATTCTCCCCTCGTGGTCAAGTAGCTGTTTGTCCCTCTTTTGCTCAGCTTCTTTATTCTCTGTCATTTGGTCTTCTGTATCACTAATTCTTTTTTCTGCCTCATTTATCCTAGCAGTGAGAGCCTCCATTTTTTATTGCACCTCATTAATAGCTTTTTTGATTTCAACTTGGTTAGATTTTAGTTCTTTTATTTCTCCAGAAAGGGCTTTTATCTCTCCAGAGAGGGTTTCTCTAATATCTTCCATGCCTTTCTCGAGCCCGGCTAGAACCTTCAGAATTGTCATTCTGAACTCTAGATCTGACATATTACCAATGTCTGTATTGATTAGGTCCCTAGCCTTCGGTACTGCCTCTTGTTCTTTTGTTTGTGGTGAATTTTTCCGCCTTGTCATTTTGTCCAGATAAGAGTATATGAAAGAGCAAGTAAAATACTAAAAGGGTGGCAAAGACCAGAAAAAAATGCGGGTTTTTTTGTTTGTTTTTTTGTTTTTTTTTTTTAAAATGTGTTTTAACCAAATCAGAAGAGACCCCAAATCGTGGGGGGGGGGGGGGGGGATAAAAAGAGGTTCAGAAAAAAAAAAGAAAAAAATTTAAAAAGAAAACAAATAAAGAAAAAATATAAAAAAGAAAGAAAAAAATATATATAAGATAAACTAGTTAAAAAATGTTAAAAAAGAAAAGGGTAAGAGTTTTAAAAAATTTAGCAGAAGAAGAAAAAAGAAGGGAAAAAAATTGAAAAAGAAAAAAAAATTAAATTAACCGCAAGACTAAAGAATCATGGGGAGAAAGCCATGAGTTCCGTGCTTTGCTTTCTCCTCCTCTGGAATTCCACTGCTGGCCTAGGTATTGAACCTGCTTTCCTTGGTATATGAACTTCGTCCTGCCTGGATTTTTTGTTGATCTTCTGGGGGAGGGGCCTGTTGTAGTGACTCTCAAGTGTCTTTGCCCGAGGCATTATTGCACCACCCTTACCGGGGCTGGACTAAGTAATCCGCTCAGGTTCGCTTTTGGGAGCTTTTGTTCCCTGAACACTTTCTGTAGAGTTCCGGAGGACGGGAATGAAAATGGTGGCCTCCCAGTCTCCAGCCCAGAGGAGCCAAGAGCCCGGGGCCCTACTCCTCAGTGCGCCCCCAGAGAACAGTACCCAATCACTCCTGTATCCCTGGCCTCCAGCCGCGCTCCGAGCTCACCCAGCCTGCGACCAGTTCAAGGTAACCCTGAGCTGAGAGCTCAGTCCTCGGCTCTGTCTCTGTAGCCAGCTTCCCTGTTCTAATACCTGCGAGCTCTGCGACACTCTGACACCCCCGATCCTTCTGTGACCCTGCGGGACCTGGGGCCACACTGACCCCGCGTGGGCTTCACCCCAGTTTAGCCTCTGGAGCAATGTCCCTCAGTGGAACAGACTTTTAAAAGTCCTGATTTTGTGCTCCGTTGCTCCGCTGCTTGCCGGGAGCCGGCCCCTCCCCCCACGGTCTATCTTCCTGTCGTTTTAGATGCACTTCTCTGCCAGTCCTACCTTTCAGAAAGTGGTTGATTTTCTGTTTCTAGAATTGCTGTTCTTCTTCTCTTCGATCTCCTGTTGGATTTGTAGGTGTTTGCAATGTTTAGATAAGCTATCTAGCTGATCTCCTGCTACCTGATGTAGTCTCAGCCTGCTACTTCTCCACCATCTTGACTCCTCCCATCTAGAATGGATATTTAAAGTGATTTAGTCTATCTCCCTTATCTTGAATTTAGTTCCATTGCAAATCAAGACAACATGTTTATAGACACTAGGCTAGACTTTGTGAGAGATCCCAGAAAAAGAATTCAATCTTCTTTGCCCTTGTCCTTGCCCCTGTCCTGAAGGAATACACAGTGTGTGGGGGACAGGGGTGGGGAGGGAGCAAGAAGAAGGGGCAGATGTGTGTATAATGGAAGATAAGGCAGACAGACATATGATTGCTAAGCAATGGGCATTTCAGAGGCATTTAATTCAAATGTTAGTGGTATATATAAGTGAGAAGATGGTACTGCAAAGCCTGTAGCAGCTGATAATCATTAACTTTCAGACATATAGTTCTTGAAGTGTGGTCCCTGGATCAGCAGCAGAAGGCTCATTGGGAAACGTGGTAGAGCTGCAAATTCTCAGGCAATATATGAGATCTACTGAATGAGAACCGGCAGGGAAGGGCTCAGCAAACTGTGTTTTATCAAACCCTCCAGACGATTCTAACAAAGAAAGTTGGAGAACTGTTGTTCTCAAGTATGTCAGTTCTTCACATTTTTTCTTTGTTTGTTTGTTCTTTGTTTGTTTGTTCTGATGTTCAGACAGTAAGATATCCTACATCATGGGGCACTTGGCTGGTTCAGTTGGTAGAGCATTTAACTCTTGATCTTGGGGTTGTAAATTTGAGCCCTACATTGTGTGTAGAGATTACTTAAAATCTTTGTTAAAAAAAAAAAAGATAGTTTAGACCTATTCTCTTCATGTTTGTTCCGATGTTGTAAGGTTATTTCATAATCAAATATCAATAACATCTGAAACCTAATGAAATTATCTGAAGTTATATGGATTGTATTTTCAACAGTTTCCAAACTATTATTTGTTAATGATCTGCTATTCGTTGGGATCACGAAAGCACTGAAAATCTAAAGACCAGTCCTTATTGCACAGTTGGTCTTTGATGGTGTGGTAAACCTGCTATTTCATTTTGGAACTTTAATTTTTCTAAGCCATGGCTCATAGATTCCTCACTATACTTAAAATCAGTGGTACCAGGGAAACAACCAACCATCCATCATTGTCAGTCACTGTTTGAGGTCAGAAGGTTTCATTTGTCCAGTGGCTCTCACGGCAATCACACCCTCATCCAAATATCTTGTCAGAGCAGAGGTCAGAGGGCAGTGCCGTGAGGGGACGCTGACTGAGCCTTCAGGAGGAGGTGCTAACAGTGATGCTGGGTTAAAGAAAGCGGTGGCTTTTCTGAGATACAGGAGGTTCAGGACACCTGAGAATCTTGCTTCTCAATTCTACTTTTGCCACCACTGACTCTGAGACCCTCTTGATTTCTAGTTTTGTAAAATGAAAGAGCTGGGTTTGTTCTGTAACAACATCTTTGGAGCCATGGTCCCCTTGGAAATCTCTGGAAGCCCTCTGGGGTACATCCACTCCCAGGTCCACAAGCAAGCCCTGGATAGGATGGTCTCTCTGAGCCATTGCAGCCCCTGGTATTGTTCAAAGTTCATTGCAGCCCCTGGTATTGTTCAAAGTTCTGATGCTTCTGTGAAAGCTACAGAAAGGGAAAGTTCATTTCTTAAATTCTGGAGAAGGACTTAAGAAATTTTGCCGTCTCTCACAACTCTGTGGCTGCTTAAGGCACCTTAAGCAGGTCTTTACAGATCCTTAAGCAGGATCTGTAAAGATCACCTTTAATCTAGTTTAACTAATCTAGTTAACAAAATAACCACAGTCTGGTAAAAGTGGTTGGTCTCAGGACAGAGAAATGAGAAACTCGTTGTTGGCCTCTAGATGGGAAAAAAAGGCCAAGAATTCATACTTTATTTATAAAGTAAAAATAAAAATTTTACATTTTCTTTAGGTTTGTTCTCATTTTTTTACTTTCAACAATGTTAGACAGGAGGTAGCCAATCAGAACTGTGGAGCTCTTTGATAGTAATTATCCTTCATCTGCTAATTTCTAAGCAGGAAAAATATGATTAAAATGAGTTTCCGCACAGCTGTTGATTAGGCATAATGGCAAAGTAATCATCATAAAGCTAATAATCAGAGAGGAGCTAACATTTGGAAAGTTATTGTTGCATAACCAGAAGGCTCAAAAAGCCAAAAACAACAACCAACTAACTAGAAAATGACACCCCCCCACACACTTTTTTGCCTGCAATTCAACATCAATTAAACACAGCAAATGAAAACCAGTTAATTACATCAATTTTGAGGTCAACTTTCAACAGCTCAAACCTCCATGATAAACAAACCACAATATTGAAAGCTCTTTTGAAAAATCAATAAATAAACAGCCATCATACTAGGAAAAGCTGCAACACATTTAACAGCACGTCAATAAATTCTAAACAAGTCTTGTACTTTGATTAGCTCAAACCCCCTGTTGCCTGCCCTCCCTGCCCCTGATATGCATTCCTGGTCCACTCAGGCAAGTGTGTCTGTGGCCTGGCGGTACCGCAGTTGGACAGCTGTTACTGACCTCCAATGAGCTGTTCTCTGTGAATGTACAGCTTCCCCTGGAAAGTGGGGATTAATGAGCTCACAAGTGGGACAACACATAACTTCAGATCTTGGTAATGATAACAAGGAGCTATTTAAGATGCTTGATAACAGAACCACTTTTTTAAATTAATTAATTAATTAATTTATTTATTTGACAGCACAAGTAGGCAGAGAGGCAGGCAGAGAGAGAGAGAGGAGGAAGCAGGCTCCCTGCTGAGCAGAGAGCCCAATGTGGGGCTCGATCCCAGAACCCTGGGATCATGACCTGAGCCGAAGGCAGAGGCTTTAACCCACTGAGCCACCCAGGTGCCCCCAAAACCACTTTCTTATATTCATTATCCGGAAGTCCACAGTCAGTGGCTTTAATGGAAAGTTGAGCTAATGTAGAGACATTCTATTTTTTTAAAGTTTTTATTTATTATTTATTTGACAGACAGAGATCACAAGTAGGCAGAGAGGCAGGCGGGGGGCGGGGGGGTGGGAAGCAGGCTCCCTGATGAGCAGAAAGCCCGATGCAGGACTTGATCCCAGGACCCTGGGATCATGACCTGAGCCGAAGGCAGAGGCTTTAACCCACTGAGCCACCCAGGTGCCCCTAATGTAGAGACATTCTAAACAGAGTAAGAGCAAATGGGGTTCTTGGGTTGTCTTTCATTACGATCCTGATTGAAGACCATTGGACAAGGTCTGTTAGGGTTCTAACCACAATCCATTGGAAATCACTGGAGAGTCAAGGGTGAATGAAGGTGAATATATATGAAAGAGGGGTGGATACCCAGTGGCAGAGAAAATTGTGATCCAAGGGTATATATATTTGGGGTCTCAACATCCTTTGTTGTTTTCTACTTTTGGCTTCTCTTACTTTTTCTGTTTATACATTTAAATTCCTCAGAATTATCTCCTTCCAGTGGATGGAAGCACTGGATTTCCTCTGTTAAATGAACTGGGCTATTTCCCATGATGTCTAGTCATTCTAGGCAGATTTTCTCAATGTAACCAATCCCACACTCCAACATTCTTCTTTTTAACTCTTCCTTTAAAAATAAATGTGCACTTCCAGAAGCCACTGAGTCCCAGACTCTGGCCAACCACTGCTTTGAAACCATCCTGATGCTCTGCCACGTGATTTTATATTTTAATAGAAGGCTGAATATGGACTTCAAAATTATCTAACTCCTTTCCCATCATAAAAGCATGTCAACTCATTAATCTTAATTCCTCTAATAGCAGTCTTTTCAAGTGGATAAAATTCCGCAATGTTGAAGTCAGTGCTTTACAAGGCACTCACCACAAGACTCTACTTCCGCAGAAACTCCAAATTTTTTAGCGTTATGAGTGTTGGTCACTTTGACAACAAAAGATGTATGGTCAAATATTTGAAACTTAGAAATACAAATCAAACCACACTGAGATACCACCTCACACTGGTCAGAATGGCTGAAATGAAAAACTGAGGAAACAACAGATATTGGCAAGGGTGTGGAGAAAGGGGAACCCTCTTACACTGTTGGTAGGAAGGCAAACTGACGCAGTCATTCTGAAAAACCATGAGGAGGTTCCTCAAAAAGTTAAAAATAGAACTGCCCTATGACACAGTGATTGCACTACTAGGAATTTATCCAAAGGATACAAAATAGTGATTTGAAGGGGCATATGCACCCCAGTGCTTA
Source organism: Meles meles (assembly GCF_922984935.1). NCBI lineage: Eukaryota > Metazoa > Chordata > Mammalia > Carnivora > Mustelidae > Meles > Meles meles. Next base: position 77,232,080 of record NC_060069.1, read on the forward strand.
TAGCAGCAATGTCCACAGTAGCCAGACTATGGAAACAGACCAAGTGTCCACTGAAAGATGAGTGGATAAGAAGATGTGGGATATATATATATATCCCACATCTTTCCAACCATTAAAAAGAATTAAGTCTTGCCATTTGCAAAGACATGGATGGAGCTAGAGTCTATTATGCTAAGAGAAATAAGTCAGTCAGAGAAAGACAAGTACCAGATTACTTCACTCATATGTGGAATTTAAGAAACAAAACGGATGAACATAGGGGAGGGGAAGGGAAAATAAAATAAGATAAAAACAGAGAGGGAGGAAAACCATAAGAGACTCTTAACTATAAGGAACAAACTGAGTTTGGTGGAGGAGAGGTGGGTGAGGGAATGGGGTGAATGGGTGATGGGCATGAAGGAGGGCATGTGATGGAATGAATGAGCACTGGGTGTTCTATGCAACTGATGAATCACTAATTCTACCCCTGAAACTAGTAATACACTATATGTTAACTAACTTGAATTTAAATAAAATCTTTTAAAAAATATTTAAACTTTTGTTGAGATTAAGGAGTTTTCTAGGTCCCCCCCACCCACTCACCGGGATCACTTTGAGAAAAAGGAGGAAGATATAGAAGTTCTGACTGGGAGAACTGAAGATGGGAGTTACAGTGGCTGCTGAATTAGTAGGAGACAGGCATGGGACTCTGTTGAATAATATTGGTCAGTATTTTTCCTTAAGTCGTGGGCCTGATACCCATCTCTCTGTGTACAAGTGAGGCTAAGAATCATGTTTCCCCAGGACCAGATGTGAGTTCAGGTCCCTCCCCATTCTTGGTTCTGGGCCAGAACCAATTCCTACCTACCCCCTTTTTGGAGGGGGCTCTTCTTCCCTGTCTGGTGAGGGATTCCTAGCAGTGTGCCAGGAAGTTCCTAGAGGATATTGTAGGGTCTAAACAAGGGAAAACTACCCCATAGTTTCTTCCCTACCTCCTATGGTCCTACTCCTGTGTTTCAGGACATCTCTATTAATGTCATTGTGTAGAATGGCTGGAGGTTGACTAAGGTAAAGTTACTATAATCTTGAGATGTTAAGATCATTGTTTCTGCTATAAGTCTTATTTCTGTAAGCATTGGAAGTTTTGCCAAAGGATGTCTAGGGCCCTCAGAACTACCTATTAAATCTTTGCTTCTCTCAGTCACCATGTTTTAGATTCTAGGTGGCCTCATTTTAGCTTGACTGAATTTCTCAAATTTCACCTGCTGTAGTGCAGATTAGACTTTCTGTCTCTCCTTCCTTTGCCATTATCAGGAAAGGGTCGGAATGGGTGATGCTGAAGTATAGGGGAGAGATTGCAGAAACTTACTTTGATCCAGTGTGAGAAAATAACTTCATGCTGATTCTCTGCTTGAGCTGATTATTAGACAATTAAGACAGTTTGATGGGCTGATTGGATTGATTGGATCCCCCAAACTAGCTCTTCTTTCTCAATCTTCTATACCCTATTGCTACTGGTATTCTCAGCCAAGAGAGAGAGAGAGCGAGCATGAGCAAGGGAGGGGAGGGGGGTTGCAGAAGGAGAGGAGGAGTATCTCAAGAAGGCTCCATGCCCAGCATGGAGCCTGATGCAGGGCTTGATCCCGTGACCCTGAGATCATGACCTGAGCCAGATGTTCTATCATAAAATTTTTCTATTTTAATAGGAAAATAGAAGCCAAACCTACAAGTCTACTGCCATAAGCCTGCCTTCTCTCCTGTTTCAATAGAGGAATTGCCTCCCACTTATGACTCAAGTCCCCTTTCACCTTCTCAAGGACCTTGGCCCTTTGTTTCTCCTCTCTGTCTCCTGAATCTTCAACCAGTCCTGCTCTACTGGATTACTACTGTCAGCAGACACTCATCTCCTTAAAAACAAAAAATCACCTCCTTCAACCTGTAAGTCTCTCCCATTGTTTTCTTAATGCCAGCATCAAAGGCAGGAATGGCAGTAGGGTCACCTAGACAAGGTAGTAAGAGAAGAAAACAAGTTAGTAACTAGAACAAATTAGATTTCTCACTACACAGGAAGGGGGAGTAGTGGTGGGTACATGTAGATGAGTGTGAGCCAAGTGTGAGGATAAGTGTGTGTTTATTCATTTAATGAACATTTAGTGAGTACCTACCAGATTCTCTGCTAGGTGCAGGGGATGTAAGGATGGCTGACACTTAGTCTCTTCCCTGTAAGGAGGGGGAGTGTAGGTGTAGAAAGGAGGCTTAGAGGACAAATGAGGAAGTCAAGGCTTCAAGAAAAGTAACTGCCTCACCCCACTCCAGTCACATAGATTCACATAGATACTGGGCTAGCTATTAATGATCACTAGAATTATGGCTTCTCTTTTAAGAGAGCTCCTGAGGTTTATTGAACCTCTGTTCTATACAATTGCGCTCTCAGCTTTTGCCCCTGGTACCCTAGAGCACACTAGGCCTTATACCTAGCCAGCTTTGGTGAGGCAGGTTGGGATCTTATTGGTAGTTACATATTAGCACAGGTTTCCAAGATCCATAACCTGAAGCAAGTAGTTAGGCTCCAGATGATTCTATCAAAGTGTAAGCCCTGTGGGGAGTCTTCTATAGCAAACAACAACATGACTTCTTGCTTAAGAGTATAAGTGGTTTAGGTATAATGGCCATTTTTAAACAAAGGAAATTGTCTCTCGTTCTGTGTCCGTGCTGTAAGATTGAGACCTTGAGAAGATGGAGCACTTTTTGTCAAGACCTTTCATGTTCTGTATCATTTAAGGATGGTGTTGGGCTGCAGGCAAGAGGAGACATGATTGGCAGTGGCTGAAAGAAGTCAGGGGATTAATTTATTGCCTGCATCAAGCAGTTCTGGGGTAGGAGGACAGACACCACAGGTCATGAAGACCCCAAGGATCCAGGCCCCTTTTCTTTTCCTTCTCTGCCATCTTTACATTTACATCTGGCTCTTGACTAGTTGGTTACAATATGGCTGCCACAAGTCTAGGCATGACGTCCAGATGATAGGAAAGAAGAAAGAGAAAGCAATGGGCAAGATGCCAAAGTATATGCCAGCAAAGTCAGGGTCCTTTAAAGGAATTCCTGGGATCTCCACCCAGGAATTACATTTATATCTCATCGTGTGGGCCTCTTAGCTACAAGAGAGTCTAGGGGGAAGAGCATTTTAGTTTTCTGGCCTTTTTATGAGAAGAAGACAAGGGAAAATGATCTATGAATGACTTTTGTGTAGCTAACAGTGTCTGCCACACACCCCATGTGGTTTTCTCTCTGAAGCAGGGGCTCTCAGCCTAGATGTACATGCGTATCCCTGGGGAGTTTTTAAAATTAAAGCCCAGGCTACCCTTGGGCCAGATAAATTAGAATCTCTGGGTGGGACCCAACATCAGTGATTGTCAAAGCTCCTCAGGTGATTTCAACGTGCAGCCAATGTCTGGAATCACTGCTACATTTTTACCTTCACAACTTGAAAGGGTGTCCGAAGCATCAGTTGTGACGTGATTCTCATTAGAAACAGCGATAGATCGTAAACTGTTAGAAGTGGGCAGGACCTTAGTGACCACAGGACAGAATTCTCTCAAGGTCAAATATGTAGTCAGTGAACAGTTTGGGCAGGTTCATCCCCATCCCCTACTCCTGCAACTGATAATATCCCCTCCACCACCCCAAGTTTCTCACTACATCCAAACAAATGCAGTGTAAACATGTGGCAGTTTGGGAAAATTTAACCTTTTTTTTTTTTTTTAAAGATTTTTATTTATTTATTTGTCATAGAGAAAGAGCACAAGCAGGGGGGTATCAGGCAGAGAGAGAAGCAGGCTCCCTACCGAGCAGGGAGCCCAATACAGGACTCAATCTCAGGATGCCAGGATTACAACCTGAGCCGGAGGCCGATGCCCAACCGACTGAGCCACCCAGATGTCCCAAGGGAAAATATAACCTTGATCCAATTAGCACTGAAGGTTGAGGAGAACAGGTGACCTTGGACTGCAGCTGTCTCTTCCCGACTTCAGTAATGACACTCAGCCTGAAATCTAATTTGGAACGAGTGTGTAATTTCAATGTGTGTTTAATCCAAAGCCACTTTACTGAGAGCCACATCTCTCAGTAAAGAGGCTGCTTAGGGGCTTGAATTATTAAGGTTTTCTCTGTGAAAGCCGCCCTCACTCATCTACTCTCGGCACTGTTCACTGGGCATACAACAGCCAAAAAGCCCAAAGTAAACGTCCCTCATTCATCTGGAGGTTCTATCTTCCAAAGCCCAACAGCTGATCTGTCTGAACTTCTGGCAGTGTTGATTGACACAGGGTTTTCTAGACTGTTAGTGTGGAGACTGCCTCACAGATCATCTATCCATGCTGAAGCTTGGGGAGGTGAAATGACACACATTGGGACAATAGCTTCAGCCTTTAGGCTAAATTGATCTGATGTTTGTATCCAGCAGAAACCTAATAAATGTTACCAAAGATACATTGACATCTATATATTGCCTTCCAACTTTTTGGCATAAATCTTTAAAGAATTCTGGACCCCAAGCAAGCCCATCTTGTGGGAATAACTCAGCTAGTGGAGGGAAAAGCAAACCCATATTTCTATATGCGTTTTCCAGATTGATTGTTGGTACTGTCCAGCAACACGGGCAGCCCCTGCCAGAACCTAGCACGTGCCTGACCCATGTAGATTTTCTCTACCTGTTTGTTGGTTTGCACTGATCCTGGCAAGCCCTTCACTTTGCTACCCATTACTTAGAACTCCTGTGCAGAGTTACTTATTACCAGCTATTACATTTAAAGCAAAGCAACAAGAAATCAACTATCTTTGGGATTTATGTGAAAAAGACTTCTAGTAGCTGGAAGTCATACATAGACTGATGAGTGTTTTACGGTAATGTGCTCTGGAGTTCAAGTTCTTAAGTTCTCTAGGTGACGCAAAATGATTGATTCTGAAAATGAACACCGAAGAAATAAATTGATTCCTTTGAAGTAAGCGGACCATTAATTCTTGACCTTAAAAATCTCTAAAATGTTTTAAAAGGAGTTGACTTAGCAAGTTACTGCATTTTATGGAATTAACTCTTTTCTCTTCTTTTGTTAATATATTATCTTACTGGGGGTTATCCACAAGCTTCAGGGTTTCTAGAAAAATAGGATGGAGCTGGCTATATGCCACAGATGCAGTCAGAGGATGAAGGAAGGCACAGTGGGGGAATTAAATCCACAGAGAAGCTCAACGCTGCCTTCTAGACCACCTTAGAAAATGGCCGGTTATTTTGGCCACGGTTCTTATTTGATCTTATTAGTGAGGCTGACTCTGTCCTACAGCAATCCCCAAGGCAGACTGACTTGACCCACCATGCACAAGCTCCTTGCTTGGGTTGTGCATATCCAGATAGACTTAGAGGGTCAGTTTTATTCTTTCTGGAAACTTCTTCCAGCTGCCACTGTAGAAACTCTGGTGTAGGGGCCTAAACTTTATTCACTCACTTGGTTGTTCATTTTTATATTTAGTTAGCTAATGTTTAATGCTTGTCTGCTGTATGTTAGCAGGCCTGCCCCTAACATCTGTCAGGCTCTGGGTGACAGAATAATTGGAGGGCTCCATACCACATGTCTAAATTTTAAGTCAAAATAATGCACTGTTGTATAGCATACCCTTGTAGAGACCAGGAAGACCAGGCTCAAATGTATAGTTCTAGGGCTTCTTGGAGTTGTGCATTGAAAATTGGTGGCACGTGTGGAGTGCACGTGTGGAGTGCCACCGATTTTCAATGCACAATGGATAAGGAAGATGTGGTCCATATACACGATGGAGTATTATGCCTCCATCAGAAAGGATGAATACCCAACTTTTGTAGAAACATGGATGGGACTGGAAGAGATTATGCTGAGCGAAATAAGTCAAGCAGAGAGAGTCAAGTATCATATGGTTTCACTTATTTGTGGAGCATAACAAAGAACATGGAGGACATGGGGAGATGGAGAGGAGAAGGGAGTTGAGGGAAATTGGAAGGAGAGATGAACCATGAGAGACTATGGACTCTGAAAAACAACCTGAGGGTTTTGAAGGGGCGGGGGGTGGGAGGTTGGGGAACCAGGTGGTGGGTAATAGGGAGGGCACGTACTGCATGGAGCACTGGGTGTGATGCAAAAACAATGAATACTGTTACACTGAAAATAAATAAAAAAAAAAGAAGAAAAAAAAAAAAAGAAAATTGGTGGCACGGAGAGCTTCCTCACCATCTCCAGACCTCTAGCTCTCAGCTGGAAATCCCTCCTTTCCCCACCACCCTGCCCCTTTGCCTAGGGGCCTGAGGAGCCTCGGCTGCACAGGCTTCCCCTTGTCCACTCCTCAGGCTCCAAGGTCTCATACCAGCGGTGTGATCTGCCCTTGGGAAGATGAGGCTCACACAAGCCCTGACGTGGTTTAGGGCCACATGGCCAGGGATTCCCGCTCTGGAGTACCCACACTGGAGTACTTCCCACTAGAGGGGAAGCCAGTAGCTCTGGGTGGGCCAGGCCCTGTGGACTCCTTACCCCACTGCGGGGACACAGCTTCAAGAGCCCGAGGCAGGTCCTCTGGGGCCCAGGGCAAGGGTCTTAGCTGCAGAGTCTGAGACTGATGCTCTGTGCCAAGCGCTGGGAGCCAGTAGCAAACACAATTCCTGAGGCTCTTGCTTAAACCAGGGAAACAAAAATAAACAAAATGACTGAGGTAAGGAATGTGAAGGCATTGAGCTGGATGAAGAGAGAGACAGTGGCTGGTGAATGCTTCCTTAGAGTAACCAGGGAAGCTTTCCTAGAGGCAGAGGTATATACCCTGAAGGAACATCTTTCTCAGCCAAGGGAGCACAAGGAGCACAAAGGCCCTGAGCCAGGAAAGGGCTAGTTTGTCTGAAGCCCAGGGTGGTGGCCAGGCCTGGCAGCAGTGGGAGGTGAGCTGTGTCTGTCAAGGTCAGCAGTGGCCATGCCATGCCTAATGGGAGAGAAACACGGGCTAAGACTTAGATAAACAGGTGGAGGCTTGGGTTCTCTGCTCAACCATCAGTGGTCCTGGAGCAAAGCCTGTCCCCGGCCTCCATCACCTTACCCATAAACACAAGATGGCTTATAACTTTCCCGTCTCCCTCAGAGCATTGCAGGAGGACTGGAAGGAACACTGCTGCTCCAGATACTAGACTCTAACTAAGCAGTGATGAGCAGAGATGAGCTTGCCTGAGCTGTTTCAGGGGCTGCTGCTGGGAAAGGTTTGATAGTCACAGGGAGTATCTTGCTGTGGCTTCAGTAGGGGACTGCTTTTCAGGCAGACTCAAGGTCACCCCCCTACCTCCACTCGGATGGACTTTGAAGCCCACCTCATGTAATGTGTATCCTAGCAGAGAGCAGAGGCTGCCTGGCCAGCCCGGAGCTGACACCATTGGACAAAGTGGCTCTTCTCAGTCCTTCCTTTCGTGTCAACAAGTAAAACCCAATCTCCCTCAGAACGTTCGCCGGCCAGGAGCCTAGGCAATGTGTGAGACTCAGATCTGGATGTTGGCACAAGGGTGGCGTGGGCCCACCAATCACTGGCCCACCAGGACCGGCCAGGACCTGCCCTGAGACTGTCAGTCCAGCTGCTTCTGGCTAGGGAAGCTGCTTAATAAGAGGAACCAGAAGTCGACATTAAATCCTCATGTTTCTTTTGTAGGTTATCAGTCTATACTTTGCCTCGCAAGTTACCTATTATTAGCACAGACTGTGAGCTCAGACATTTCCAAAAGGTCCTTCTGCCCTCTCTCTACAAGGCCTCAAGTTAAAGACTCCCTCGAGGTGCTGTGTCATAGGAATGATTTCAGGGGTCACAGCTACTGTCTGGTGACCACTTACTATGTGCCAGGATCTGTGCTGAACCCGAATCTCACAATCACCCTCCCAGGGAGGCACTCATTATTATCCCACTTTCCAGATTTATCATCCCATTTTACAGAGGAAATGGGAACTTAAAGAGATCGAGGCCCCCGAAGTATCCCTCAGAGGCCAAGGATGAGCAAAGAAAGGATAGCCCAGGAGCCAAGTGATCAACAAACTGGATAATCAGACTAATTCGGAGTGATCACTACTTGGGAACCACCTTGCAAGAGCCTCCTGCCGATGCCAATATCAGAACTGACAGTTGAACATGAAGGTTAAATGGCTAATTTTAACTCAGTTCTAGTGCTTGGGCAAAATAATCTTAAAAAATACTTGTTAATAAACCTAACCAAAGAGGCTAAGAATCTATATGCAGAAAACTATAAAGTACTCATGAAAGAAATTGAGGAAGACTCAAAGAAATGGAAAAATGTTCCATGCTCCTGGATTGGAAGAATAAATATTGTGAAAATGTCTATGCTACCTAAAGCAATCTACACATTTAATGCAATCCCTATCAAAATACCATCCATTTTTTTCAAAGAAATGGAACAAATAATCCTAAAATTTATATGGAACCAGAAAAGACCTCAAATAGCCAAAGGAATATTGAAAAACAAGCCAACGTTGGTGGCATCACAATTCCAGACTTCAAGCTCTATTACAAAGCTGTGATCATCAAGACAGCATGGTACTGGCACAAAAACAGACACATAGATCAATGGAACAGAATAGAGAGCCCAGAAATAGACCCTCAACTCTATGGTCAACTAATCTTCGACAAAGCAAGAAAGAATGTCCAGTGGAAAAAAGACAGCCTCTTCAATAAATGGTGTTGGGAAAATTGGATGGCCACATGCAGAAAAATGAAATTGGACCACTTCCTTACACCACACACGAAAATAAAATCAAAATGGATGAAGGACCTCAATGTGAGAAAGGAATCCATTAAAATCCTTGAGGAGAACACAGGCAGCAACCTCTTCGACCTCAGCCGTAGCAACATCTTCCTAGGAACATCGGCAAAGGCAAGGGAAGCAAGGGCAAAAATGAACTATTGGGATTTCACCAAAATCAAAAGCTTTTGCACAGCAAAGGGAACAGTTAACAAAACCAAAAGACAACTGACAGAATGGGAGAAGATATTTGCAAACGACATATCAGATAAAGGGTTAGTATCCAAAATCAATAAGGAACTTAGCAAACTCAACATCCAAAGAACAAACAATCCAATCAGGAAATGGGCAGAGGACATGAACAGACATTTCTGCAAAGAAGACATCCAGATGGCCAACAGACACATGAAAAAGTGCTCCACGTCACTCAGCATCAGGGAAATACAAATCAAAACCACAATGAGATATCACCTCACACCAGTCAGAATGGCTAAAATTAACAAGTCAGGAAATGACATGCTGGCGAGGATGCGGAGAAAGGGGAACCCTCCTCCACTGTTGGTGGGAATGCAAGCTGGTGCAACCACTCTGGAAAACAGCATGGAGGTTCCTCAAAAAGTTGAAAATAGAACTACCCTATGACCCAGGAATTGCACTACTGGGTATTTACCCTAAAGATATAAACATAGTGATCCGAAGGGGCACGTGCACCCGAATGTTTATAGCAGCAATGTCTACAATAGCCAAACTATGGGAAGAACCTAGATGTCCATCAACAGATGAATGGATAAAGAAGAGGTGGTATATATACACAATGGAATACTACGCAGCCATCAAAGAAATGAAATCTTGCCATTTGCGACGACGTGAATGGAACTAGAGGGTATCATGCTCAGTGAAATAAGTCAATCGGAGAAAGACAACTATCATATGATCTCCCTGATATGAGGACGTGGAGATGCAACATGGGGGGTTAGGGGGATAGGAGAAGAATAAATGAAACAAGATGGGATTGGGAGGGAGACAAACCATAAATGACTCTTAATCTCACAAAACAAGCTGAGGGTTGCTGGGGGGATGTGGGGTTGGGAGAGGGGGAGGGGGTTATGGACATTGGGGAGGGTATGTGCTGTCGTGAGTGCTGTGAAGTGTGTAAACCTGGTGATTCACAGACCTGTACCCCTGGGGATAAAAATACATTATATGTTTATTTAAAAAAAAAATACTTGTTTTCCAATGCGAGGAGACAAACCTAGCATTTTTGTTCCCTGGCACATTCGTGCAATTGAAACCACATAACTGAAGATTTTCATCCATTAATGATAGTAATGCTAATGATGGTCCAATTTACCTTAAGGTTATAGTTATCGTGGAAGGCATGGGGGTGAACAAAGACCGTTTGTTCCCTTGCTTAATGCCTTAGGTTTAGATTAATTGTGTATGATGCGCCAACCCTTGAGTTAGGCCGTGAAAACCCATGTCCAAATGTGGTTTATGTTCCTGCTGTGGGAGGTGGGGGGGTGGTGTAAATGTCACCACGTAACACACAAGTAATTTTCAAAAGTTTGAGAGTTGGGATATCTGGGTGGCTCAGTCAGTTAAGTGGCTACCTTCAACTCAGGTCATGATCCCAGGGTGCTGGGATGGAGCCTCACATCAGGGAGTCTGCTTCTCCCTCTCCCACTCCCCATGCTTGTGCTCCCTCTCTCTCTCTCTCTCTCTCTCTCTCTCTCTCACACACACACACACACACACACACTCTGTCTCTCTCAAATAAATAAAATATTTAAAAAAAAATTTCAAGAGTCGTAAGAGCTAGGCAGGACACCTGCGTCCCTGAGGGGTCTTTCAGTCTCTGAGGGGGACCTTCCATAGAATGGAGGTGTAGAGAGAGGGCAGAGAGAAGGCTGGAGTGGCCAGGATGAAGGAATCGGGGGGCAGAAGACTGGCGATAAGTAAGACCCACCTAAGGCAGGTTAAGGATCTTTAATATGAGCCTCAAAATAAAGCCAGAAGTGCAGAGAAATATTACCAGCAGGACCAATTACATGGCAAGGCAAACCAGGTGAGATTTTGGGAGACAGGGATGTCTCCGTTGCTCTTTCCTCAACTCCCCTGCCTCCCAGTGTCTGAAATTTCACCATTAATTGCAGTCATTTTACTCTCCCATAATCCTCTGTTGAGGTGCAGGAAGCACTCCAGTACTCCTGGGAGCAGAGGAAGGCTGCCAGTTCTAAAGAGGTCGCCGCAGCAAAGGCTGAGTGAAGCTCCAAAAGCAGACCCCACAGTGTTTGGAGATAGCAGGTGGCACAGGAGGTCTTATTGCGGAGGGGAAGCTGGAACAGCAAGGAAAGGGCAGGGCTCTGGGCCTCCTGTTTTCCCCAGAGCAGCCTTAACTGACAGCTGCACTAATTGTGGATTCCATTGCTGATACATTATCGAATGGCTGAATTGATAATGCTTTGGCAGCTAAGTGTTTTATGACTAAAGACTCCCAGGGTGAAGGCAACCAGTTAGGGACCACAACCAAGAATCCGTGGAAGCGTACTTTTCCACTCTCCCTGTGGGCCCGGCTGAGCGTGGGTCCTGCTCTCCACACGGAGGGGAAGCCCCTGCCAGCCTCCATCTCACCCCAGCTCTGACCTGCCTCTTCCAAGAGGTCTTTCACGCAGTCCCTCTCCCTTCTTGCTTTCCAAAGCCTCATGCTCCTTCCTGAAATCATTGTCAGCCCAAAGGACTTTATTTACAAGAGACCCCTCTAACCCCAAATTCATACATTCCTACATTAGTACCTGGGAGCCGTGGCACTGAAGTGTCATGTACTCATTCCCTCGTTTCTTCTAAGAGATCGAATTCGTTAAATGCCCTCTCTATCTGGTTAAGCTCCACATACACCTACCCCTACTCAGCATGTCACTCCTAGGGTTTTACTCCAGAGAAGGGAGGGTGTAGGTTCACGAAACATGTTTCGTGCTATGGAAGCTTTATTCGTAATTGCCCCAGACTGAAAACAAACTCAAATATATGACCATCAAGGTGAACAGATACGCAAACTGTAGTATCTTCGTACAATGGAATATCACTCAGCAATCAAAAGGAACAGACCACGGATACATGAAGCAGCATGGATGAATCGGAAAGACATGCTGAGCAAAACAAGTCAGAGAGTAGAGCCTACACACAGTACGATTATACATAGAGGTCCAACCCCAGATGGAACAAATGTGTGGCTTAAAGGTCAGATGCTGGTTGTCTCTGGCAGAGGAGGGGATTGACTGCGAAGGGGCAGGGGAAGCCTTCTGGGGTGATCTACTTTTTAAAAACCTTAACCCAGGGAGCACCTTCATGGGCATATCCATCTGTAAGAATTCATCAAGCTGTACATTAAGATCTGTACACTTTACCATAGATAAGCTACACCTTGATTTTTTAAAAAAATGTTCATCAGCAGAGCACTGTGCCATGAGCTGGACCCTGCTCTTCCAGGCTGACATTGCTGAGAAGAGTCAGTGGCTCGGAAGGGGGTCGGAGCGGCTCCTCTCAGTGGGAAGCAGGCATCCCTGGGGGAAGCACTAGCCTGGGCCCCAGGTCCTCAAAGGGTCACAAGATAGTTGTTGAGGCCAAAAGAAGATGCGTTTGGTGGTCACTGCTGCGGGCCTGCAAGGCACAGCTCTCTGGCATGAACGGAGTGGGAGCTGAGAAGACCTCTGGGCAGGAAAGATCCTTACTTCACCAGCGGTCAGTGACATGGGAGCCGGAAAAGCTGCTCAGCCATGGACAGGTGAGGAGCAGTGACCCACAGAGCTGAGAGGAAGGAGGTCACCTTACCAGAAAGATGACACATGGAGGAGCAACCAGAGAGCAAAAGCAATTGCTTTTTATTTTTGGATGTGTACAGACATTATTGCACTTAGATCTCCTGACTCTGGAATGTAGGATTTGTTAGCTCTTCACAAACGGGAAACCGAGAGCTCAGGGACTTTTCTTGACATGCTGGAGGGCACCCAGCTGGTAAGTGCTGCATTCACACCAGGCTTCGGGACCCCAGCCTCGTGCCTCACCTACTGCAGTCCCTGCCCGCGAGTCAGTTAAGTGCGTAACCAGTTTGATTGCTGATTACACAACCCGTGGGGGTGCATAGATAAAATAGCTTTGTTTTTCTGGATTTCTGTCCCCAACTGTGCTCTGCGGCTGGGTGGAGGGCTCTCTTTAACGTCATCGCAGTCTACTTCTGGAACTCTGCATTATTTCAGTTATTAAAATAGTGAGACCCAGTTGTTAAAATTCAGTTCTGTTTTAGAACTTCAACCTCATATTTGATTTCAAATCTTTCCTCCTTTCCTAAAATTCAGGCTAAGTTTGTGACTCCAGGGCCCTGAAGTGTGGGAGGGGGACTGGTCTGCTCCCTTCACTGCCCACCTCTCTCACCATGCTTCTGCACAGAAGGAAGGCCCTGTGTCCTTAAGCAAGAGCCTGCCTTGAAGTTTGGTCCCCTTCCTGGCTGTTGTCACATGGATCCAGTTTCACTGCTGGCAGCCTCTCACCCCTGTGGCACTTGATCTGTGGCTCTGGTGGCCCCTCCAAGACATGCCTTTCCCTGAGCTTCTCAGCTCTGTAGGCCTCTTTATTCCAAACTCAGCCATCTGGTAACCTTGTAGCCCCAATCTCCTCTTCCCTGCCTAGACTCCAAAGCTGCATCTGAAGGCTGATCAGAGGCCTCTTATATCTCTCTGAGACCTGGGAATGTGAGAAGTATCCTTGCACCCCTCCCACCAGACCGTCTACCATGCCAGCTCCCCCCAGGGCACCTTGCCCAATTTGTAAGCACTTGGGTAGGAGCTCAGTGGCCAAGCAAATAGCCAAGCAAAGGACAAGACATCAGTCTTCCTTTCTGGACTAAAACCCAAACTTTACGAGCAAGTCTTTTGGGGACCTTATTTCTAAACTTCAGTTTTTAATTAGGAATCCCTAAGGAACAAAACACCCACTCTTTCTCCCCTCTAGGGTGGAGAGAAAAGTGACTTACCCTCGTGAATACTGTTCTCCCTCCAAAGTCTTCAACCTCCTCCTCGCTCCCAGTCCTCCTCTCCATGATGAAAACTCAAGCCAGCTCAGCTATGGGGCTTTCTTGCCTGAAAGGGAGGCTTCTTCGAGCTAAGCCCTGGAGAATTTACTAATTTTATCCATGAGGCCTCTACCCAAGGGGTTATTTCTGAAGTACTCAGTACTTCAGATCCAGGGGTAGGAAAAAAATTCAGTCTTAAATTCTCACTAGCTCATAGCCATAGGTTTGCCACTGAAAGCCCTCTCCATGGGAGCCTATGTTCCTGAGGTGGTAAAGTGGTTTTCTTCCTTGTATACACTGCCTATCATGCTGCATGACTTAAGAAATGTCAACCCTCCAGGAGATTTGTCCTGTCAGAAATGTCCTTCCAGACCCACCCTACCTTGCCCGGGGCAGTGGCTGACAGAGTTAGTCATAGTGAAGAGTGCTTTCTGTTCAGGAGCTGCTTGGTGGGGAGGTAGGGATTGCTGGTTTGTTATTCATTTCTTGGGACTTATGGAACCATTGTGGGTATTATTGCCCCAGATTTAGTGGCATAAAACAATGACCATTTTGTTATGCTCACAGATTCTGTGGGCCAAGAATATGAAATGGGCGCAACACTGATGAATTTTTTTTTCTGCTCCACATGTCTGGGGCCTCAGCTGGGAAGACTGGAAGGCTAGGGTGATCTGAATCTCCCACTCACATGTCTGGTGCCTGGGTGGGGGGACTTGAAGACTAACTGCCAATGGGGCATCTGCAGGCCTCTTCTCCACCGGCCCGTGGGTCCTCCTGGCATGACAGCCTCACAAAAACTGGAATTCTTACGTGGTGGATTAGAGCTCCAAGGGTCAGTCTCTTGTCTTCCTAAGTGACAAGCCTTCCCAGATTCAAGGGGAGATGGCTATGAGAAGAGAGCTATTGTGGTCATCTTTGGGAAGTACAACCTGTCTTAGGAGCCCACATGTTCTTTTTAAAGATTTATTTGTTTTGGGGGCGCCTGGGTGGCTCAGTGGGTTAAGCCGCTGCCTTCGGCTCAGGTCATGATCTCAGGGTCCTGGGATCGAGTCCCGCATCGGGCTCTCTGCTCAGCAGGGAGCCTGCTTCCCTCTCTCTCTCTCTGCTTGCCTCTCTATCTACTTGTGATCTCTCTCTGTCAAATAAATTAAAAAAAAAAAAGATTTATTTGTTTTGAGAAAGAGTGAAGGTGGGTGAGTGTGGGGGGAGGATAGAGGGAGAAGGAGGCCAGAAGCATACTCTGCACCGAGCACAGGGCCCGATGCGGGGCTCCATCCCACGAGTCTGAGATCATGACCTGAGCCAAAAACAAGAGTCAGAGGCTTAACAGACTGTGCCACTCAGGAGCCCTTTATCTCCAGGCTTTGTCATTTCACATTCCGACAGTGGCAGGTCAAAGAACCTTCATCTCCAGACAAATGCATATCCACTAAAAGCACCAACGATGGGATCACTATACCATGGAAATACTGTATTCTAGTGAATGACTGATTTTGAAGTGCTGAGTGTGAAGAAAAAGAATTATTGTCCAGCGTGTTTCCCAGATATTCCCTGCTCACAGAAAGGAAGACTTCCCACAGACTACTTGTTGAAATGCCTCTAAGCTTTACCTCAAGGTCAAAAGCACCCAGGGGCAAATATCTAATTTTGTGACTCTTCTTTGCCAACAGGGCAAAGATCCCTCAGAACATTATTTTGAATGTCTCCAGTGGGACCACAAATGCCTGAATCTCCTGGCTCTCTTGCACGTGATGATCAGGACAGGGGCATCCGGGAGGGTCTGCGAAGCTAGGGCTAAAGCAGAGCTTATCCCTCTGAATTGCCAAAACCAGGAAGCGATATGGAGCCAGAGAAGAGATGATGTTCAGGCAACCACGTGGGGTTCCAGAGAAGAGGGAAGAAGTATTCATCAAAGTTTTGATTGAGCCTGCTATCTGAGAGATAAAGAGGAATGAGTTGGGAAGGAAATGGAGGAAGGGTCTAGACTTGTGCTGTCCAATGTGGTAGCTGTTAGCCACATGTGGTTTTTTATTTTATTTTTTATTTTTTAAGATTTATATTTATTTATTTTGAGAGAGAGAGAGAGAGAGAGAGCGTGAGAGCATAAGCAGGGGGGAGAGCAGAGGGAGAAGGAGAGGCAGAGGCAGGCTCTCCGCTGATCAGGGAGCCTGATGCAGGACTCCATTCCAGGACCCTGGGATCATGACCTGAGCTGAGTTCAGACCCCTAACTGAGCCACCCAGGCACCCCACAGGTGGCTATTTAAATTTAAATTAGTTGGGATGTCTGGGTGGCTCAATGGCTCAAGAGAGCATCAGGCTCTTTTCTCAGCAGGGAGCCTGCTTCCTCCTCTCTTCCTCCTCTCTTTCTGCCTGCCTCTCTGCCTACTTGTGATCTCTGTCTGTCAAATAAATAAAATCTTAAAAATTTTTTTTTAAATTAGTTAATTAAAATGTTTAAAAATTCAGCTTCTCAGTCACACTGGCCACATTGTAAGTGCTAAGTAGTCACAGGTGGCTAGTGACTTCTGTTGTGCGTGGTACAGATTATAGAATATTTACATTATTACAGAAAGTTCTGTTGAACCGTGGTGACTCTAGAACAACAACCTGTAATAGGCAGCTCGTTTCATAAACCAACGTTAACGGAGTTGAAGGAGAGGGGGATGGTCCTCAGAATGTAAGGGGCCAAGAGTATATTGAATTTTCCAACATAACACAGAGTTATTGGAGCCAAGTCATACGCTAGATCTGTGGGGTACTCATGCTCAACGAATTTTTGTTGAATTAATGAGTGAGTGAGACGGGCAGTGCTGTTTGGTGGGGGCAGAGTATAGGGAGGGAGACAGAAGGCATCTATAAAATAGAGAAACTGAACTTTCTTGTTTTAGCAGCCCACTTACCAACACAAGAGAAATTCTGAGGAGTTTCAGAGATGTTTTGAGTAGTGTCAGCAGTATTAGAATAAGTATAAAGCCTCTCAAAGTAACTGATTACAAAGGGACCACATTCAACCGGCTTGTTGTGTAACCATGAGTAAGACTCCTCAGCACTCTAGGCTTTGGCTTCTTTCGCTGTAAAATAGAGTCAGGACTAAAGACCATCTCAGCTCTTTCTGTGGGTCTACAATTTGGATGTTTAAGCTCTGTCTTTATCTTTATTAAAAGAGCTTTCCTGTCATAACTTGGAGTTGCCATGAAAGCAGAAAATAATCAGGGAGAGCAAATGGGTTTCATCTCAAGAGACAGGTCCAATTAATTGGGAGAACTTGCTTGGAAAACTCCACCGGGAAGAGTGTTAAGGCCCTATCCAAGTTTGGGTGATTAGCAACATCTGCCACAAGGAAGGAGCGGTGGAACACATGCCAACCCAGGCATCCTAGGTTTATAAACTGCCTGGCCCAACCCCCATTCTAAACACTTTCTCCATTGTTTACCTCTCTCACAAGTACTGGAAAACCCGGATATTGGCTTTCCTAGCTTTCTGCATCAAGGGGTGGCCTGTAATTGAGTTCCTATCTGGACATGTGTTGGTGACTGTTTTGTGACAGAGAACCACGGAGGTGCTGCTTCTGACTTTGCAGAGCTGCTAACCCACTGCCCCCAACTGCCTACCTCCAGACATCTTGTTGGGTGAGAAAAATGTGCCCTGCCCCCCTTCATTTCAGCCCTCAAAGCTTGGGATTTCTATTATTGCCAGCTGAATGAATGCTTTCCTAATACATCCCAGATCCTACATCTGCTTTTCCAGGACAAATATAAACTGTCCTTGCTAAACTTTTCAGGGCTCTTCTTTCTCACTGAACTTCCTACTTTTGGTGGGGGTGGGGAGGTGTTCCACTTCCTCTTTTCTGTGGGAGTTTGAATTTATGATACAAATGGTTGCTAATGTTCCAGAGACGTAGCCCTTCATCCACAATATTCTGTGAATATTAAAAACCTGGCTATGGAAAGAACACGGACCAGAACATGAGAACAGGAGGGGCAAATTCCAGTCCTATCACTGTCGCGCACTGTGTGTGCTCAGGCAAGTCACTCGGCCACACGGAACCTCAGCTGCACATCTGCCAACTGGAGGACTGGATTAGGACATCTCCAAGGCCTCTTTTAGCTCTGACTCCTATGGATGCTGATGGAAATGGACGCAAACAGGGTTGCTTTTTCTTTTGTTTCAAGCTGATTCCGGGGTATCTGGCATATTTTGACATCCAGAGACTCCAATAAGTACGCATTGTCAGAATCCATTCTTGCTGGTGAAGTCTAGCTCTTTCTTCATGCTGGGGTGATAGTTTCTTGGCGAGGAATAACCAAGGAGTCTTGGGATGAGACAATCCTTGGATTAGACACAGGGCTCCATCTCAGAACTGCTGTCCCGACATATCTGTTTGTTCTGTTATGCCCTTTGCCTGCCTGATATTTGATATTTAAGCTATCCTACAACCTGGGTTTGGGAAGTTGCCCCATGTTTTGGATTTCTGCTCCCTGGATTTGTCCTGCTCAGCCCCCCTGACTCCCTCTTCATTATTTTTCCACCTATGATAACCCCTCCCCTTTCCTTAGTGCTCAACATTTCTCAACCTGAAATCTGTAGGGGAGCCCTGCTCTCACTACAATCCCTGGTGATGGATGGAAACAACGGCATTGCCCATACAGAGAGGCCGAGATCTGTGTCCGCAAGTGCTCCCTCAGACTCCCCTAATCTTCACCACTAGAAGCTCCGGTTGCCTCCTTGTTAATGAGCAAGCATGAGGGTGCAGATAATGTTATCCCTACCCCGGTTCTCAGAGATGGCCAGCCACATGCAGTCTGATCTACTAAGTAACTGCCTTGTAAACATATGGCAGCCAAGGAGAGTCCTCTCTGATTATGCTTCCTGTGGACTTTGAAACTCAAGTTTTGTTAGGTACACAGCAGATCCCAGCAATTTGATAACATTTCTATAGCAACCTCTTCAGCATTCACGTGAGCCAAGCGCGCAGGCACCTTGGTTTCGCCTCTGAGGTGTGGGATGGCGTGCTTATCTCCTGACTTTGAAACAACTATCAGCTGTACCCACCCGTGTTTCAGTTTTCCCACCTGTTACTTGCCAAGGAAGAGGACTGAGCTGAGGAAGCCACAGACGAACAGCCATAATGCATAATTCAGTCTATCTTGTTAACAAAATTCACTTAGGTGATCATTAAGTCTACTTGGCAATCAAAGGTTCACAGACTTTGAGTGTGAGATTTTACATCTTCCTGGGAAGTGTGAGGAGACTTGCCTCAGAATCAGATCTGTGGTCCTCGCTGCATTCTCATGGACCTTGGCTCATCCTTATCTGCCTGGGTTCTCAGACCTTCTTCAGTGCCTGACTTCCCTTTAAGCTGTGAATGAACTGCCTAGATTTCTGATCTCTTCTGTTACTTGGCCTTTACTAACAGCATGCTCTTTGAAGCTTGTGTACTTTTATCTCTGATCTCTTGCATGTTGTGGCTCTGATGATTTATATTTTCATACTATTGCCTATTTTTTTTCATTGCTAACATGTCTCTGGAGTAGTCCTGCTCACTATAACCCTTACCCAGGATAAAAGCCATATATGATGATATGTGTGTGTGCATCTACATGTAAATGTTTAATAACAGGCTAACAAATGGTTATCTCAGAGACTGGTTAATATTTCAGAATACAGTATAAACTCTCGCATTAACTCAAACACAAGGTAATCAGCTTTCCTTTAGCTTAGATTAGCTAAATCAGTCTTGAAGAATAAAAAAGCAGAACCAGAGTCCATTCGAATGTTAATGGGCCCACCTCAGCTGTCCCTCCCCTGCAGCCTTCTCGGAACATCTGTGTGGAAGAGATAGAAGTTATTTATTTATACCGCACATGATTATTGGAATAACTCCTGTCAAGTCTTCAAATGGATGCTTAAGTCTTGCTAAATATATCTGATGGAAACTTAAAAAAATTTAG
Source organism: Meles meles (assembly GCF_922984935.1). Taxonomy (NCBI): domain Eukaryota; kingdom Metazoa; phylum Chordata; class Mammalia; order Carnivora; family Mustelidae; genus Meles; species Meles meles. The sequence goes on from NC_060069.1 coordinate 77,251,877, forward strand.
ATCTCAGTTACAGGCCCTTGAGATTCACATTTCATAAAGGCACATATTCGAAGATGAGGGGAGTTTCTTTCTGGCTTGGAAACCTCCCATCTCTGGCTATGAAGCCATTTTAGAAGCAAGATGACTCTGCAAGTTGGAACTGAACAAAAAGGATGTGAAACATTCTGCTACAACCAAGTATTTCCTTCTAAGCTATGAAGAAAGGCAGATTCAGCACCTCCAAAAGATGGTGATACTTTCCTTCTTAGATTAGGTGATTTCTTCCATGAGTTAGATAATGTCCCAAAGCAAGCTAAATTACTTAACTTCATTAAATCTTGAAAAATACTGCAACAAAATCCCATCAATGCCATGGATATGGTCAGTTTCCCGATTCTGGACTTGGGTGTACTATTCAATGTCTTTACTATTCAGTGTCTTTACAGTGTGCATGTGTGTAAGAATAATAATGATTATTCGAACCTAATACTATTTTCTTTGTCATAAAGTAACTGACTAATGTTTAAAACAATAAACATGTCTTCACACCTTGCTGCAAAAAATAGTGAAAATCTACCTCAAGCCAGAGCAATAACCCAATGATAGCCCAAGTTGCTCTTTGTAATACATGATACATATTAAGAACCATAACACTTTGGATCACTGAAATGTATAAAACCAATTATTACATTTGTAAGCCTGGAAAAAACTCAGAACAATGACCTGATGTAATAATAGCAATAAAAAAGCATTTATTTTATAACGAATAGGTTTTCCAAACCAGAGTTTTAAGCAGTCACATTTCTCAGGGAGCAGTAATACTATTGCCATGGATTTTCCGGAGAACATTTCACTTCGTCGTTATTTATAACCCAGCTCAGCCTCTTTCTATTATTTATATTTAAATATAGAAAGAAATTTTTCCCACTCTTCTTTCTTTGGATTTGTCTTTTCAACACCCACACAAATCCATGAGTCATAAATGAGACTATGAAAATGAATGGTCCCTGTCGCATAAGAACACTCTTTGGTGACCCATGTGAATTTAGATGATGTAATTATCAAGGTAAGTTCAAACTGCAAGAGAAACGACGTCTATGTGAATTCCATTCACAAAAGCCAGGAACTATGAAGTTGAAAGATTGTCTATATGTTCTGATACAAAGAACAGATTTTATACACAAACACACTCATTTCTGAACTCTCACACACATACTGTAAAATGCATCTAGCTAAATAGAATGGGAGAGTGGGAGCCCAGCTTCTAATCTTAGCTCTCTGCTTCCTGATTGATTAGGTAATCTATGGCCATCTGTGAAACAGACATATTAATGTCTGTCTTGCCTCCCCCATAGGGTTGTTAAGACGGTCGAATGCAATAAAATATGTAAAAGTGTTTTGCAAACTATAACGTGCCATCATAATTTTGAGATATGTTTATTACTGTTTCTCCACTGAAATTTATTATATAGGCAGAAGAATGACTAGGCAGTGGAGTGAATTGACAGGCAGATTATGAATTTGTCTGCTACTGCAAACATATTTAATGCTAAACTTAGTCCCCAAGGATCTGATAATGAATTTGGTCCTGTAATACAAAAAGCCATAATTGATCACCATATGTCAAGTCCAATTCAACCTGAATGATGACGATGAATAAGATGATGAATAAGAATAAGATGAATAAGAAACAAATGTCCAGTACAGAGAGATCTATTGCTTCTACAGATGAACACAATTTACTTATATCTAAGCATGAGCTGCTCCTGCAAAACTCCATCTCAATGACTCTGCATCTTATAAACTCTTACAAGTGTTAGTCCATCAACTTCATAATAATATCTTTGTTTTAGAGATGGAGGAATTGAAGTCTTCAAATAATTTTCTTATTAAACTATGTATTAAAATTTGGCCAGAGTTCTTATTACATGTCATTTTTATTGCATTGGACAGAAGTTGTTAAGTATTTGAATTGCCTCTTGTTATGTTTTATCAAATGTATGGTTTATCAGATGAAAAATAATTTTGTGTGTGAAAAAATTTTCAGTGAATGCTAACATACGCGGCGAATATTCCAACAACATTAAAGAATATGTACTGAAAAGTTAGTGGCCCTATCAGGGCAAACCCCCAAATATTCAATTACCTTTCTTAAAAGAATGTACTCTTACCAGTCTGGTGTATCTATACATAAGTATATTACTTTAAAAAAATTCAAAGGGTAGCATAATAAGCATATTATTCCATATCTTTTTGACTTAACAATACATCTTGGTGGAGCACCTGGGTGACTCAGTTGTTAAACCTCGGCCTTTGGCTCAGGACCTGATCCCAGGGTCCTGGGATCGAGCCCTACGTCAGGCTCCCTGCTCTGCAGAAAGCCTGCTTCTCCCTCTCCCACTCCCCTTGCTGTGTTTCCTCTCTCAGTCAAATAAATGAATAAAATCTTAAAAAAAAAATACATCTTGGAGGTAGTTCCACGCCAATTCCTGTAGATTTTGCTCCATATTTTTAATAGTATATAGTAATTTGTTCCATGTTTGGATGTGTAATATTTTACATACTTCCCTATTTATGAACAATATTTTGCTGCTACCAACAAGACAGAAACCCTGTACTTACATCCATTTGCATAATATTTTAAAAGGAAAGAATGAATTGATATTCTCAGATTTCGTGAAATACAAATATAAGCAAAATAAAAATAAAGAATTATCCATAAATTTTTTAAGACTGGAAAAACTGGGGTGCCTGGGTGGCTCAGTCATTAAGCGTCTGCCTTCAGCTCAGGTCATGATCCCAGGGTGCTGGGAGCGAGCCCTGCATCAGGCTCCCTGTTTGATGTGGAGCCTGCTTCTCCCTCTCCACCCCTCCTGCTTGTGTTCCCTCTCTCGCTGTGTCTCTCTCTCTGTCAAATAAATAAATAAAATCTTAAAAAAAAAAAAAGACTGGAAAAACCTCTGGGTTGCTTTTTAACCAATGAGAAAAACAGGATTAAATGCCATAATTTAAATAAATTTGATCCCATGCTGACTGACGTTCGGATGTCACATCTGATCACCCAAAATTCAATTATTCTGCAGCCAAGTTCAAGTGAAACTAGTGTTTCAACAACAGCAATCTTCTCATAAAAAGTGAGCAAACCAAGGTTATCTCTAGCAGGCAGAGGGAAAGCATGAAGAAGGTAATTGTCAACTTTGTTAAATGAAAAAAACTTTGGGATTTTGTTATTTGGGCTTGTTTCTGTGGCAAGTCTCAGGACATAGTACAATTTTACAAAAATGATATGTGTCATTTTATGGTTCAAACACTAAGAGGAATGTGAAGTTAAATCTGGCAACCTGAGACTTGCATGGGACTCTTGGATTATTATAGCAACTTTATTGAGATGTAATTTACATGCTGTAACACCCATTTAAAATGTGCATTTTAATGACTGTTAGTATGTGGTCATCACCATAGTCCAGTTTTAGACCATTTTCATCACCTCAGCAAGATTCCTTGTGCCTGCTTACCATTCACTTCCATCCTACCCTAGACACAGGGCGCCATTAATCTGCCTCCTGTCTCTAGAGCTCTGTTTATTTTAGGCATTTAATATAAATGGAATCATAGCATGCTATGGTCTTTTGCGACTGTCTTCTTTCACCTAACATAATGCTTTTGAGGTTCGTGTTGTAGCATTACTAGTACTTGGGTTCCTTTTTACTGCTGAATAATATTCCATTGTATAAATGTACATACCCACTTTGTTGATCCATGGTTCTTGCATAATTAAGGGAAGAATAATGGATTTTGCCTGTTGTAGAATCTGGTCCTCATTTGTAAAGATAGCATGCCTCTGTATGTCTGTTTTCAGGCTGTGTCATTTGCTAGTGGGAAGAAAGCATTAAGAAAACCCATGTTCACTTTGGAGAAGTAGACTCAGTATATTTTTTATTCTTGTTTCCAAACTGCCTGTCCCTTAAGGCCTTACTTGGGAATGTAGACAAGGGAGAGGCTTTCCTTGATAGAGGGGCCACTAAAGAGAGAAGAAAGCATATTCTTCTAGGTTTTCTTTTATTCTTTAAATTTTTAGAGACTAGTTTTGTATCTATAATGCAACATCAAAACTATTAGAATGAGCAGTCTTAAAACATGATACCTAACCATTTTAGAAACTATTTATTTGAGAGTGAGACTGTGAACACATTGGGAAGGGATGGAGGGAATGGGAGAGAGAGAGAGAGTCCCAAGCAGACTTCATGCTGAGTGTGGAGCCCAGCACAGGACTTGATCTCATGATCCTGAGATCACAGCCTGAGCCGAAACCAAGAGGTGGATGCTTAACTGACTGAGCCACCCAGACGCCAAGTAGAAACTATTTAAATCATCTCCTTATCTACCTTCCTTTATCAATCTATTCCCTCTCTTGTCTTTGGCTTAATAGAGTTATGAACTCAGCTCAGGGTGAGAGCACGAAGGAAGCAAGAACGGCCAATAAGAAAAAGAACAATGGCAAGGTCTGTGCTCATATAGACAATGAGAATTAAAATGATGTGTGGCTGTCCAATTTTCCCAGCACCATTTATTGAAGAGGCTGTCTTTTTTCCATCGGACATTCTTTCCTGCTTTGTCAAAGATTAGTTCAGAAAAATGAAATTGGACCACTTCCTTACACCACACATGAAAATAGACTCCAAATGGATGAAGGACCTCAATGTGAGAAAGGAATCCATCAAAATTCTTGAGGAGAATGCAGGCAGCAACCTCTTCGACCTCAGCTGTAGCAACATCTTCCTAGGAACAACGGCAAAGGCAAGGGAGGCAAGGGCAAAAATGAACTATTGGGATTTCATCAAGATCAAAAGCTTTTGCACAGCAAAGGGAACAGTTAACAAAACCAAAAGACAACTGACAGAATGGGAGAAGATATTTGCAAACAACATATCAGATAAAGGGCTAGTATCCAAAATCTATAAGGAACTTAGCAAACTCAACACCCAAAGAACAAACAATCCAATCAAGAAATGGGCAGAGGACATGAACAGACATTTCTGCAAAGAAGACATCCAGATGGCCAACAGACACATGAAAAAGTGCTCCACGTCACTCGGCATCAGGGAAATACAAATCAAAACCACAATGAGATATCACCTCACACCAGTCAGAATGGCTAAAATTAACAAGTCAGGAAATGACAGATGCTGGCGAGGATGCAGAGAAAGGGGAACCCTCCTCCACTGTTGGTGGGAATGCAAGCTGGTGCAACCACTCTGGAAAACAGCATGGAGGTTCCTCAAAATGTTGAAAATAGAGCTACCCTGTGACCCAGCAATTGCACTACTGGGTATTTACCCTAAAGATACAGACGTAGTGATCCGAAGGGGCATGTGTACCCGAATGTTTATAGCAGCAATGTCTACAATAGCCATACTATGGAAAGAACCTAGATGTCCATCAACAGATGAATGGATCAAGAAGAGGTGGTATATATACACAATGGAATACTATGCAGCCATCAAAAGAAATGAAATCTTGCCATTTGCGACGACGTGGATGGAACTAGAGCGTATCATGCTTAGTGAAATAAGTCAATCGGAGAAAGACAACTATCATATGATCTCCCTGATATGAGGACATGGAGAAGCAACATGGGGGGTTAGGGGGATAGGAGAAGAATAAATGAAACAAGATGGGATTGGGAGGGAGACAAACCATAAATGACTCTTAATCTCACAAAACAAACTGGGGGTTGCTGGGGGGGAGGTGGGATTGGGAGAGGGGGAGGGGGCTATGGACATTGGGGAGGGGAGGCAAACCATAAGAGACTATGGACTCTGAAAAACAACCTGAGGGTTTTGAAGGGTCAGGGGTGGGAGGTTGGGGGAACAGGTGGTGGGTAATAGGGAGGGCACGTTTTGCATGGAGCACTGGGTGTTGTGCAAAAACAATGAATACTGTTATGCTGAAAAAAATAAATAAAATGGGAAAAAAGTGTAAAAAAAATAAAATTCATTGTAAGTACAAAAAAAAAATGATGTGTGGGCTGGACTCAAGTCCTCATATCTCTCCATTCTGAGGTCTGGCACTGAAGTTGGAGTTGAGAAAAGGTCAATGTTATTCTTGTTTTTGTCACTTGGTCGCCTTGAGGAATTTACACTCAGTTTTTGCCTTTGTGAAACAACACTGGCAATCCCAGAGGCCCCAGGGAGGGAGGATGCAGCCCTCAGATGAGGCAGTGGAGGGTCTGCTTTCCCTGGGTCCCCATTTCGTTCACTGCATATTGGGACCACTTTGGTGGTGACAGAATGGAGAGGGGACCATACCATGTGCCCGAAGGCCCGAGACCCTCTTGAGCATTGTCACCACACCCAAATGGACTCTACACCCCTCTCTAAGGTCTGGGGAAAGCCAGACTGACCAGTGATTCTCCCCATCTATGTCTTCATTCAGAGGCTCAGTTTTCCTTACGTTTTCTGCATTGTTCACCTGCTATCAATCTTCCTTCTTTGATGGATGCATTGTTTTTCAGGCTGTTTGGGAAGGATGTATTTACCTAAAAATGAATTGTACTCATTATTATGCCAGTTCATTCTAAGATGACCCTTTTTGCTAGCAGGCATGAGACATTCTGGGGTCTGGTCCTGCTGTGTCTCTTACTAAGCTCCTCCTCTCCTGAACAACCTGCTTCCCAAAGTTTCTACATGGGGCAGACACACAATGGGGCATAAAATGGAAGTGAAAGGCTAAAATTTGTGGCTCACTGTAAAAATGCCAGCTATTTTAGTGATTATTTATCTTTGTTGCTTTTATGGCTATATAGGTCCCAAGGCCTGATGGGCAGGATGGAGTTCTCTAAAGATGAATTGCACTTAACGTTTCTCATTTTCTCCACAGCCAACGCTGTGTGATTTCATCCTGATCCTAATTCCTTTCATTGGCTTAATGGCCACATTTCCTACCATGGATAGAGACTCTGGGCGATGGATGTTTTTTATGGATTTTTTCCCTTTGGCCATATTTCCAAGTTGTAATGCCTCTTATGCTTGTGTTAGAGTTCTCTCAAAGGAGATTTCTAATGATCCTGCTCGCCAGTGTCCTGTTGGCCAAAGGACGTGCTGAGAGCCAGCCAGTCATAAAACTCTGCTGCCAGGAAATGAGGCAGCAGTTAGCGGACTGAGAGATTAGAGCCCTGCTTCAGGCTCTGTTCTTCCCAGCTCCATTCCTGACAGGCTTTGCCTCTTCTGCCTACTTAAACATATATTGTTTTCTTCTGATACCAGAAGTGAATAGGTGCTTGTAAATAATTCAAACAATCCAGAAACATATAACGTAGGAAGTCAAAAGTCATCTATAATCCCTTCCTCATAACTACGGTTAAGGGTGTGTGAACTATTTCTCTAGATTTTTAAAATGGCATATACCAACATATGCATTAGTTTTCCAAAGTAGGATCAAATTAGATACACAGTTCTGTACCTTGCGTTTTCACATCACATCGCATAGGAGAATTTTTTATCTTCAAATTTATTTTAGTCTTGTTAAAAGCTGTGGATATGGGGTGCCTGGGTGGCTCAGTTGGCTAAGTGTCTGCCTTCGGTCCTGGGATCAAGCCCCATGGTGGGCTCGTGGCTCAGCAGGGAGTCTGCTTCTCCCCCTTTCCCTCCTCCTCTCCCTCCTCCTCTGCTCTGTCTCTCAACTTTATCTTTCTCTCAAATAAATAAATAATTTTTTTTAAAAAAAGCTGTGGGTGTGCCACATTTTAATTAGACCCCTGTGAAGGATATTTGGGTGGCTTCTAATATTTCAGTATTATAAAATGTATGACTATGAATATTTTTGTTTATATATATTTTTTACTGGCTTGTGTGTTTTAGCTGGATAAGTCCCTAGATATTTCAGCCTATTCTTGAACAATGTTAAATTTTTAACCACAAAATAAAACAAAATATGTTGCATTTTACTATTGGAGTAATAACTGTTGAGTGAAGGCAGCTGGCAGAATGAAAGCATGTGAATAAAATCTGTGGATCATTTTTTTTTAATTTTTAAAAATTTTATTTATTTTTTTTGACAGAGAGAGACCCAGTGAGGGAGAGAACACAAGCAGGGGGAGTGGAAAAGGAAGAAGCAGGCTTCCTGCTGAGCAGGGAGCCTGATGCGGGGCTCTATCCAAGACCCTGAGATTATGACCTGAGCCGAAGGCAGACACTTAACCGACTGAGCCACCCAGGTGCCCCTGTGGATCATTTTCTATGCTTCTTGCCAGCTCTCATGGTTGTGGAGAACATAACAATTCCTAAGCCCACTGGCTTTACTTCTTGGATTCCTTGTTAAAAAGGGAAATACATCTGGGATAACAGATTGATCTGGTTCTGGAACTGGTATGATTCCATTAATTATTAGAGAGTCAGTGTGGCCCAGAAGAGGAGAGACAGGGCTCTGAGGCCAGCCTGCCTCATCTCATGTCCCCACCCTACTGCTTGCTTACCTTGTGGAACTAGAGACAATGATAATGTCTACCTCGTAAGACACAATGGGGATCCAGTGAATTAATATCCACTGAGCACTTAGAGCTATACTGGATGTATCATAAGTGCTCAGTAGTGGTAATTATCTCTACATTTAATACCAAAAATAGCTAACCATTTATTGAGCACATATTCTGTTCTGCACAGGGAGTAGGCACTTCACATAGATTGTCTACTTTAATCCTCACAAAACTCTGCAAACGAGGTATTACCATCCCTACTTTTCAGATGAGGACACTGAGAGTGAAAAGTTTAACTAATCTGCTAGTTTCTGTCCACCCGTCAATGGAGGAGTTGCCTCTCTGGTGGATGAGAACACTCCCTGCATGCTGTGTGCCCAAGAATTCCAGGGCTCATGTATACAAGTGCAGTGAGAAAGGATTCCGCGCTGAATTCTTCAGGGCCGACCAATGACATTCACAGATAGGATCAGAAACCATGGTCTGCGTGCAGTAGCTGTGGATTAAGAGTTCCATCAATAAAGTTTAGCCACAAGTATTTACAAGAAAACCCCATTTGTGTCTGATGTTGGCTGTATTAAAAACAATGTTTATGAAGTGAAAGCACAAGCCATATACTTCACGTTGTTTCTCCAGGCTGAACTGATATCCTTTCTCTCTCCCAGAATCCTTTGCTTCACTTTCTTATCTTTGAGGGTCAGCAGATGCTCCCTCCTCTGAGAAGCCTCATCACTGAGAAGGTGCTGGTCCTGCCTCAAAGTTCTTGCTTCTCATGAAGCAACAGTCCATGCGGTGGTGTTTGTGTGTGTGCTTCACTCATCTGTCTTCTATCTCTTGACTTGATCAGCTTGAGGAAAGGGTCTATTACTTACCATTTCTTTCTCATCCAACACATTTTTATTAAGCTTCTACTAAGTGCTAGTTCATTGTGCACTAGATCTTATCCCCATCCTGTACATTCAAGACTTTGCTCTTGCAATTGTCTTTTTCCTCCCTCACACTCTAATCTTCCAACTCAATCTCCCTCTCTGTGCTAGAGCACTCCCATCAGTACCCAAGCATGTAGTAGATAATATCTCTCATGTTTAAAAAAAAAAAAAGAAGCTTGCATCAAGTCTGCCTCTAGCTATAGCCCCATTTCTCTCTTCTGCTTTACTGAAGTGCCCCTTAGAAAACTTGCCTATACTGATGTCTTACTACCTCACCTCCAAGTCCCTCTTTAGTCCACTCCAGTTCAGTTACTCTTTCATTGCCATCATTCCCTGCAAACACTCTAATGAAGCCACCAATGGCTGCCTCTTGGACAATTTTTTTTTAAGATTTTTTTTTTTTTTTGACAGAGAGAGAGATCACAAGTAGGCAGAGAGGGAGGCAGAGAGAGAGAAGGGAGGAGGAAGCAGGCTCCCCACTGAGCAGAGAGCCCGATGCGGGGCTCTATCCCAGGACCCTGGGATCATGACCTGAGCTGAAGGCAGAGGCTTTAACCCTCTGAGCCACCCAGGCACCCCTCTTGGTCAATTCTTGGCACTCCTCTTCTGTGACCTCTCAGCCTCACTGGAAATGGCTTACCACTTTTTCCTTGGTGAAGTTCTTCTCTGAAGTTTTACAAGCTCATCTGCTTTCTTATCAGAAAGTTTTGACTTTGGGGGTGCCTAGTGGCTCAGTTCAATGACCAATGCTTGATTTCGGCTGAAGTCATGATCTCAGGGTTGTGAGATTGAGCCCTACATTGAGCTTCATGCTTAGCAGGGAATCTACTTGAGATTTTTCTCTTTCTCTTTCCTCTGCTCCTCCCCCCTGCTCATGCACTTTCTCTCTAAAGTAAATAAGTAAATATTTTTTAAAAAAGTAAAAGTTTTAATTTTTATAAAAGTTATATATGACACATGTTTTCATTATAGTTCCCTGCTCTCGCAGAGTTCATATCTCATTCATCTTTATTCTCTAGTATATATATACTATATAGTATATTTATACACACACATATATGTGTATATATATACACACACATACACACTAGCACAATGTCTAGTATAAGGAACATCTTATAAATTTATATGAAGTTACTTCATATATACATTAAAAATGCAGATGTATTTTTAAAAACAGATGAATTGGTCAGAAATGTTTTAGAATTATTCCATCTAAGGTGTAGGAGCAAATAGAGTAGAGGGGAAAGGGATGAGGAACGATTTCTCTAAGCATACCTTTTTATAGTTTGAACTTTTGAACTTCCTAAATGTTTTACATATTCAAAAAATAAACTTCCGTGTATGATAAACCCTAAGATCAGATTAAAAACAGAAACAAATCAATAGAAGTGTATAACAAATCGATAACCTGGGAAAGAAAAAATAAATTCAATTAACTTTTGAACACAGCACTCTTCATATTTTTAGTAGAGTATATTCTGAGAACACAAAGAATGGCAAAGAAATTTTGGACTTATAGTAGGTTTGTGTAAGCAGTGGTATTGGTGATGCAATTTTAAAATAATTTTGTGCATATTATGGGTTAGATCAAATTAATAAACAGGAGTGTCTGGCTGGTTCACTCAGTAGGGCAATGCTGTTCTTGATCTGAAGATGGTGAGTTCAAGCCCCATGCTGGGCATAAAAGCTTACTTAAAAAAATAATGAATATATTAATGCTTTTATGAACCAGAGTTTTCACCATGGGTAAAGAGAGAGATACAAACATGGAATGTGGGAAGGCTAAGGGAAAACCCTGTGCTATTGGATTTGAATGGAAGATATTGAATAAATGTGAGTGTGTGTGTTCTAGTATGTACACTGAAAAAAACCTAGAAACAAGGACACGCCCTTATAGAAATGAGCACACCTAGAGCTCAGATCATGATTTCTGAATACCATTCCTTTCTAAAAAGAAACAGGATACCTTGGGGAAATGAGTGATTCCATGTCAAGGACAGAAAAAATACAACATAAGCCTAGAAAATTCTGTTGTGTCCGAAATGGGGTCATGTCAAAAAGCACAGCATGAAGGCGGTCCCGCAACTCAAATCTAACAATATGAACATCAAAAAGAATAATGGCAGGAGGGGCGCCTGGGTGGCTCAGTTGGTTAAGTGTCTGCCTATGGCTTAGGTCATGATCCCAAGGTCCTGGAATTGAGCCCTGCTTGGTCTTCTTGCTCAGCAGGGAGCCTGCTTCTCCCTCTCCTTCTGTTCTGCAGGTCCCCCTGCTTGTGCTCTCTCTCCCTCTGTCTCTCTCTGTCATATAAATAAATAAAATCTTAAACAAACAAACAAAAATAATGGCAGTAGTGGATGGTAATTACTGAATACAGAAATTTATGAGGGCATCGTGATAATAAACAAGAAAGAGAAAGGGGAAAAAGAAGAGAAAGCTTTTCTTTAGAGTTGAATGCCAGATAATAAATTTAAAACCAATTATAAAATCATTTTCAACCTCTGATTTAATAATTGTGTGAAAGGGTGTTGGGAAACAATACTCACATGGTTTCACGGTATCACCAAGGATTACTTATTAATTCCAAAGGGGAAAGTATCTTTATGAGAGATCTGGCCAACAACCTTAACCAAATGATCAAACTTAGTACTGTGAATAGTGAAGAATCCAGCACAAACCCGGCATTATGTTCTGCCTGATATGATGCAAGAAGAAGTACACAATGTTACCTACTGAGTGTTCTTGCCAAAAATGTTTAGTCTGGATGTAATCATAAGGAAACAATCAGGATAATCTGGAACATGAGACCTTCCACAAGAAAACTGGACTCTTGAAGAAAATCATTATCTTAAACAGCAAAAACAAGGCAGGGAGACTGTTTTAAATAAAGGAGTCTAAAGAGACATGGCAGTTAAAGAGACTGCTGTAAAAAATTTTTTCAAAGACGTTGGGGAAATTTGAATATGGACTACATATTAGAAATATTATTGAATTAGAATTAATTTTCTCTGAGGAAGGGGAGATTAAGAAATGGTTTCATTTTGCAAGATGAAAAGGTTTTGGAGATCTGTTGTACAACAGTGTACATATAGCGAACATGACTGAACTGTACACTTAGAAATGATTAAGAGGGTAACTTTTATTTTTATTATTATTATCTTTTAAAGATTTTATTTATTTATTTGAGAGAAAGAGAGAGAGAGAAAGGGCGAGAGAGAGCACGAACGGGGAGAGACAGAGAGGGGGAGAAGGAGGCTCCGTGCTGAGCGGGGAGCCCAATGTGAGACTCGATCCCAGGACCCTGGGATCAGGACCCACGCCAAAGGCAGAACACTTAATTGACTGAGCCATCCAGGCTTCCCTAAGATGGTAAATTTTATGTTATGTGTTTTTTACTACAATTCTTTAAAAAATTTAAATCCTTAAATGGCCTATAAGTATAAGGACACTTATAAGGAAATACATGTTGAAATATTTAGGGATCAAATGTCAAGCTGTCTGTAACTTCCTTTCAAGTGGATTAGTGGGGAAAAAATGTGTGTGTGCTGTGGGTATGAGTGTTGAAAGAAAGATGAGTAAGCAGCAAAATGTGAACAAATGTTAAATCTAAATGATGCCTGTGCAGATGTTTATCATTCTCTTCTGTCCACTTTTCTGTAAATCTGAAAACTGTCCAACTAAATATTGGGAAAAAAGTAAGGCAATTACTCAAAACTGTATCCTGTTTTAATTTTCATTTCTTTCATAAGTCAGGTTGAATATTTTTCCACATGTTGAATTACTAATTCTCATTTTAATTTTGTGACAGGTCTATATGACTCTTTATTTTTCAATGAGGTCTTAATTATTTCCCACCTACGTACATAAGCACTTTGTGGATATAAACATTAAAACCCTGAGCCATATTACTACAAATATCTTTTTCTCAAACTACTTTCCTTTAATGTTGGAGATCCTGGGTCTAGTCTGCATCCTCTTCTCTCTGCACTTTTCCCTGAGTAATCTTACCTAGTCCCACAACTATATAGATCATCTATATGCTAACAATGTCTAATTTCAGATCTATAACCATGACGTCTCTGGTATTTTCCAGCAGCACCCCAGGGACAATACCAGACATTGGCTTCTAAATACCATTTCCAACTAAAAGAAACCAAGCTTCCTTGGAGAAATGGCTGATTCTATAGGAAAAGTAGGGAAAATGTAGAAAATCTTGTATCAGAAAGCAAAGAAGGGTTCAAAGAACAATGGAAGCCTGTCGAAGAACACAGGAGTCAGTTTGAAAGGGCTTCCAAAGGCCGATTCTAGGACAATTAGAACATCAAATAAATAATGATAGTAAAGAATACATGAGTCTACATGATATAAATCAGAACTTGGCTTTTCCGATAAAGGGCCTGAGAGTAAATATTTTAGGTTTGATGAGTCATGCAGTCTCTAACACAACTGTTCAATTCTGCCACTGTAGCACAAAAGGAGCCATAGACAGTACATAAATGAATGGCTGTGTTCCAATAAAACTTTATTTACAGAAACAGACAGCAGGTACTATATGGCCCATGGGTCACAGTTTGCCCACCTCTACATCTAAATAAACAAATGAATAAGTAAACAGCGAGAAGAGAAATCTCTTCTTCACAATGGAATGCCAACTAATAAACATAGAAGGAATAATAGAGTTAAAAATCTCAGTGTGGCAACCATCATAGTAATTATTAATTCAGGCAAGAAACAACAATAGATGCTAAAGATAGTGCCTGAAAGAAAGATAAGGAATAGATTATTTATATAGTTGCAAAGTAGTTCTGTATAAAATTAATTAGAGAGGTGAGCGAAGTATCTTTACAGTGAGAAATCTGCAGACCAAGTAACGGGACACACGGATGTCATTTGCCAGCTGACGGGATGCGCTGAGGACAACATAGCATGGCTCCTGTGATATTCCTGCCAGAGATTTATAACTGGGGGCTAAACATGAGGAAACATTAGGCAAACCCAAGAGGAGAACCCTAAGAGTGAGTTTGAGTGACTTGGGGCAAGGAGAAAGATAGGCTCGCAAGGTGATGTTGCACACCAAGATTCACTCAATAACACTTTGACAGATTTTCATGTGGGGAAGTCCGTCACAGAACAATGATGTCCACAGGCTACCCTGTGGACAGGCGAGGAGGACAAGGGATTTCCCAGGAAGAGGGGCTTTGGAGAGGGGCTTAGTGTCTGAGTGACATTGCATGATTGGGTGACTCTGGGTCACAGCGCTCTGAAGAAAAACAGTGCGCTGGGGGCTTTTATATCTACAGTTTATATTATTTATGGCTGGCAGATGTTGGGTGTAATTTCCCAGAGTAGGCAAAGTAGGCAGTCTAACTAGCTAAAACTCTGCTTATCTGGGGCAATGTTGAAAACAACTGGAAGTGTAAAAATTTGAGTTTGGCATCAGTGGGCTTTTGAAGTTCCAGGCTGCTACGTCCTTGAAATATAGGACATACCGTGGAAGGTTTTGGGAATTGTGCCAGGACCAGTCTTGGAGATGGACGCTGCTTTTCGAGTGTAGTAAGATTAGAGTGGTGGAAACATTCTGGTCAGAAAAAAAACAAACTTCCTTACAGAGAGCATGGATACAAAAGATTCTTGTGTGACAAAGTATTTTTTAATATAGAGAACATGTATATTCTTGCTTCTCTTCAAGTGCTAACTTTTAGTCATGAAAATACTTATGAATTAGTGTGGGTTGCAGCCGTTGCTCATAGTAACTGAAGACTATTTTTCAATTTAATATAATTCATATTACTCTTAAATTTGTATGCATATATGCATATTTGTATGTGTTTATGTGTATTTCTATGTATGTAAAACTTTAGATCTAAATTCATGAAACATGATTTTGATTCCCTACACTGGCAGCTGGATATATTTGAATGCTAGCATGGCAAATTATGATTTAAAAAATACTAAATAATATTTCATTGGTTCCTCAAGAAATTAAATAAAATTTAGTTCCACTTAAATCTGATAATTTAAAAATTGGCATATATGTTAACTATAATTTGTCTGTAGCCTTCTAATTTAAGAGGTAATAAGAATAACTTATTTGCATTAATATGAAAAACAATTTTGATTTTTTTGCATTTTACACTTATTTTATATTTTGATGAAAATATACTCTAATTTTGACTACTTGAATATGTTTATATTTTATTTTTTAATCCATTAAATCTTTACTATTGGTGGAACATGAATTATGGGAATACTTAGTTATTAAACATAATTAGTGATTTTGCTAAAATAAAGGCACAGATAAACTTTATGGAATAAACATATCATACCTTATGAATTAGTTAGCTCTTTAATTTTATTCGTCCAAATATTTCTGGCACATCCACAGAACATCCAGACTTATACAATAATAAGTAAATTCAGTTATCTTTGATACTTCAATTTTCAGTCATATTAAAAACATAGCTTTACATATGTAATTTTTTATTCTGTCATGGCATTTTATTTGTCAAGTTCAGTAGACAGGATATATTTTATTTTACAGTTTGTCATCTTGAATTATAAATTCTAATTATTTAGACAGTGATATATATGAGATGCCATTTGTAATATTGATCCATGCTCCACCACTGCTAGGGTCTGGCCTGGACTGAGGAACACTTTGTATTCCACTGACTTCAGGAAAACAAAGAAGAAAGAGCATTAGCCCAGTGGGGCAATGATTTACTTAAGTTTATATCTGTGTATGATCTATCTCTTATTATAATAAATTATAATTTTGTCTCTAATATCTTCTGAGAAGGTTAAGACAATCTTTGAATTATTCAACCACTACAAAAGGTTGTTATGAATCTTCTAGCGCTATAACATTTAACCATGAGCCTATAGTATCCACAAAGCTTGTAAAATATGCTGGTTATAGTAGATGGTATTTATTAGAGTATATCTCAACACTGAGTTGCTCACGTGAGCTGTACACAAACTCACTACTGGGGTGTCATTACCTGGAAAAGAAAACAGAAGAGGCAGCATTGGTCTGGGGTTAAGGTGAAGTAAATTCATTTTGTACTTTTTGAGTTTTAGGATATATGAAAGCTCAATAGGTGGTTGCTCATCTTAAGCTTATGAAGGAAGTCTGAGCTGGAGGTTTAGATTTAGGACTCAACTGCATTCAAGAGGTGAAAACTAGCGGTTTGTGCAGGGCGAGACCATGAAGTGAAAAGAGGAGAGCTCCAAGGCTCCAGCTCCAAGGGCGACTCTAAGGGGTAAAGGAATGGGTAGGGAAAGAGGAACTGACAAGCTAGGCCAAGAAAACACCGTCAGAGAAGAAAGAAACCCAGGGAAACAGGGTGTTGCAGAAGCCAAAGAAGAGAGTTTCATGAGAGAGTGACCAATCATTTTGGCTGTGAATATGTGCCAAGGGGAGTGCAGCTGGAGCTGAAAATAAGCCACTGCATGTGGTCAGTGGAAGGGAATGAGAGGGGTTGGGAAATGGTAGTTTCAAAGGGTTGGTGGAAACAGAAGCAAGATTGCAATGAGTTGTAGGGTGAAGGTGTTAATAAGTGGGTCTTTTCTCTGTTTAAGAGGGTGATAGTGACATGGAGGAAGACTGAGTGGGGAGCATGACACAGGAGGGAGGAGATGCCTTCTTTCCTTCTTAGACAAGTTTGTAGACCACAGAGTGGAGAAGAAAAGGACTAAAGGTAAAAGAGGGAATATAATCTATGCCTTGAAGCTCTGAAAGAGGCAGGAAGGATGAGATTCAGAAAGATAGAGGAGTTATTTATCTGACAAAGAAACTGAGCAATGTCTTCTTCTGGGCAGAAAGCAGAAGCAGAAAAGATGATTAAAGATATGTTTGGAGATGGAGAGGAGGAAAGCAGAAGCTCATTCCCAAGGGGTGATTTCCACTTCATGAGAGATGTTTGAAATGGAAAATACCAGATGCCTATTTCCTAGCCCCCCCTTGCAGCCAAGATATTGGGGGCATGCTGTGGGTGCTGACCAAGAAGACTTTACTCCTCTTGCCACTTCCCTTAGACCAGGCACTGCCTACCCCCCAGACTTGTGCCTCAGAGCACCCACATTTTGGAGTGCCTTACTCAAAATTTTCTAAGTCCCTGTGACTAGTCAATGCCGGCAGTGCTGTTCAGGAGAGGTGTCCTGAGCCTGGACTTGAACCTGCATGGGTTCTGTCTCTGTTTCTTTCCCTCAGAGGGAAACTGATCTCTATCCTTTCCCTTCATGGTCATAGTTGATGAGATTCTGAGAGGTGCCATTAGCAGTAGGAGCAGTGGTTCTACTGCAGTGTCCCTGAAGAATGGACATAGGGTCAGTGGCAGAGTGTGCAGAGTTGTTCTCAGTACTGAAGGCGGTGGGGTCTTTGGACTTAGCCTGGCTTTGGCTGTTGCAGGACTGGCTTCATGGGCATGTGGGCTATAAAGTCAACAAGTGCCCTGCACTTAAAAGGACCCCATGCTTGGTTTGAGGAATGCTTGGCCATTGCTGTCTTAAAATTCTTACTAATTTTGAACCAGGACCTGCAAATTATTTAACTGGTCCTGCAACATTGATCTCACTGAAGATTTGCCTATTGATCCTGACTGAGTAATCTAAACCTACTCTTTTAACGATATCTGGAAGTTTGGCTTATACTAATGGTGTGTGCCAGTAAACATTTAACAACCAGTCCTTTGAGTAGAAACAGACAAATCACCTGCCTTGTAGTGTTTGCCCATTCCCATGTACTCACCATTGCTGAGTTCAATCTACCAACATGACATCCCTTAACATGGAGTTGGGAAGAGATATACAAAAGCACTATGTGATATTTCTCTCATACAGATGTAATTCATATAATGACTTCAAGAGTATAGATGTTAATAAGACATAAAATAATTAGGAGGTGTTGTGTTTTGAGTTGAGTTTTGTTCTCAAAACTTTTGTTCTTGATACAATTTATTGAATTTTAAGTTTCTATAATCTAATTTTAAATAATGGTCATGTTTAGTAACTAGCCCACAAAATTCTTGAAATTCTCTTTTTATTGAATTACCTTTCAGTTTAAGTCAACTAGAGTTGGTTTCTGCTGCTTTGCAACTAAGATCCGTGAGTGACAGGAGCAAGAATCATTAAATTCTTGTGCAGGGGACAGGAGGGCATCACCTCGCTTGAAACAGGAAGTAGGTGGCAAAGCAGGAGGCTGACATTGTGATCCACGAGATCACATAGTTCTTGGCCTGCTTGTGATCCCATGGAGATAGAAGTGGCCAAAGGAGAGTGGGAAGGAGTTATCAGCACATGAGGGCAGTCCCAATGCCATGAATTATGTGCTTATATGTTAATTTCCAGGGTTCACACTGTAACTGCTTCAGAACCTTGGAGATGGTTGAGGCCAGTTCTTGGTAGGACAGTTAAGAAAAGTTTAAGAGAAGAAATTGGATTTGAGCTGGTGTTGAAAGAGAAGCAAGGTTTGATCAATCTTGGCTCCCAATCAGAAATGTGGGAATATCTTGAAACCCAGCTGCCCTTAAAAAGCATACTCTTGTTAACTAATAAGCAAGGGGTTTTTTTGTTGTTGTTTTTTGTTTTGTTTTTGGGTTTGTTTGTTTGTTGGCATAGAAACCTCAGGAATATAAAATTATGTATGAGGAAAGTTGGAGAAATCCAAATGTATTCTTTCCCATCAAGTCCCTGTTATGTCAGCCAAATAATCTCAGTTAAGAATTTCTAATCCCAAATGATGAATTCTCCTCATGCAGCCATACTATGAGGCAGGGTCTGTGTTATTCAGATGAGTTAGGGTATATGAAAGTGCTTTAGAAGGCCATGAACAGACAAAAGACCATAGTCACAGCCATCAGTGTTAAATTCTAATGACTATGGACTGATTGTGTGCCCCTCCCCCACCTGCCTGCCCCATTCATATATTGAAGCTTTAAGTCCCAAGGTGACTGTATTTGAAGATAGGGCTTTTAGAAGGTAATTAAGGTTAAATGAGGTCATAAGGTCATAAGGATGGGGTCCTAATCCAATAATAGTGGTGGCCTTACAAGAAGATGGAGAGAAGGGTATCTCCCTCCCACTGTATACACACACACCAAGGAAAGGCCATATGAGCCCGCAGAGAGGAGGCAGCAGTCTGCAAGCCAGGAAGAGAGCCCTTACCAGAACCCAACCATGCTGGCTTCAGAGGTCCAGGCTCCAGAACTGTGAGAAAATTCATTTCTGTTGTTTCAACCACCCAATCTGTGGTATGTTGTTATGATACCCCAGGTCGACCACGGCACTAAGAGAAGGAAAACAAAAGCCATTTTGTAATTCTGTTTATAACTTTCATTCTGCTGTTATATTTGACCAAATACCTGAACAATGTGCTTCCTGCAAGTTTATATTTCTTCTCTGCTGGGGCACAGAACATGTTTTCACACACTACAACTCAACTTAAATTTTAACTTGTTGATTAAGAAATTTGTGGTCTCTCCCACTTAAAGGAATCTCCTTTAGAAGACCCTGTCTCCTTCAGTTATAAGTACATGATTTTCCTAATTACCTCCTGTTTTAAAATATACCTGGGGTTTATTTTAATCAGGTATAGTAAGGTGATAGACACAGAGACAACTTCCTTGATGGAAGAGTTTATCTTCTTACAACTCCCAAGAAGAGGAGGCACACCACAGCACTCAGACCAGATGGTAGAAGCACCAGGGCTGGTCAGGAGGCAGGAAGAGTGAGAGAAATGCACAGGCCAGAGGATTTACTTTGGTTTTCATGGGAAGGAATGGACAAGTTAAGGTAGATTCGCTGAGCAGGATTAGGATTGGGTAGTTTGAATAATTATGGCAAATCCTGGGCTATAGATGTTGTCCCTAGTTGTCTCGTACATGGCCTGGGGTGGTAGGTCAGGGTAGGATTTGGTTGGGGTATGAAAATTAGACAAAAGAGATGCTTCGGGATATGGGCTCTGGGTAGTTTGGTTTGTATATGAAAGGTCACTGGGAGACAAGTTGTTTACTATCTCTAGGAATTCACTAGTCTTGGGAGAGGCAGTTTCTCCAAGATTAGCGAGACCCTGGCAAGAGGTCAAAGCATTAAAAAAATAAAACAAAACAAAAAATATAAATGTGATGGTTAGTTTTATGTGATAACTTGATTGGGCCATAAGATCCCAGATATTTGGCCACACATTATTTTGCGTATGTCTGTGGAGATATTTCCAGATGAGATGAACATTTGACTAAGCAGATTGAGTAGAGCAGATTGCCCTTCCTAACATGTGTGGGCCTCATTCAAGCAGTTGAAGGCCTAACAAGAACAAAAAGCTCAACTCTGCTACAAGTTAAAGGGAATTTCTCCTGTGTGGCTGCCTTTGGACTGGGATATTGCTTTCTTCCTGCCGTCAGAATCAGATGGAAACATTAGCTCTCCATGGGTCTCAAGCCTGCTGGCTTTGGGACTGGAACTAAACCACCAGTTCTTCAGTGTCTCCACCTTGTGGACTGCAGATCTTGGAACTTGTTAGCTTCCATCGTCATGTGACAC
The DNA here is from genome assembly GCF_922984935.1 of Meles meles. Taxonomy (NCBI): domain Eukaryota; kingdom Metazoa; phylum Chordata; class Mammalia; order Carnivora; family Mustelidae; genus Meles; species Meles meles. Next base: position 77,272,799 of record NC_060069.1, read on the forward strand.
AATTCCTTTTTTTTTTTTTTTAATATTTTATTTATTTGACAGAGAGAAATCACAACTAGGCAGAGAGAGAGAGGAGGAAGCAGGCTCCCTGCGGAGCAGAGAGCCTGATGCAGGGCTCGATCCCAGGACCCTGAGATCATGACCTGAGCCGAAGGCAGAGGCTTTAACCCACTGAGCCACCCAGGCGCCCCGTGACACAATTCTTTTCTTTCCTCTTCATCTTTGGTTGTCTCTGTTGCTTGTTGTCTGCTTGGGACAAGCCCTAAGCTGATGCATGCAGAGAGGTGACTGGTCCCATTGAGTCTTCTGGACATCATGCTGGCACATGCTTGAAGCCTCTGGATTAGCCATTTGCTCTGGTTCTGCAGTCCCAAAACACTGTGGCTTTTGCCCCAAAAACAGCTTCTTCCAGGGATTATGGAAAATCTCAGTGCTCCGATTCCATCAGATGTATTATGTAGATATGAGCAAAAATAAGAATGTATTGGCTTAATATCCTAGAATAGTGTTTGTCTTCTGGGTCCTTTCTCCTTCAGCTAAGGGTATGTTGAAGGGTAGGCACACAGTCAAAAGGGTAAACGGTTCTAAATGACTTGTTGCTTCAGTTTGCAAAAAGCAGGTACTTACATGGATATTAACTGTGAAAAAGCATTGTCTGAAGTCTCTGGAGGGAAAAATGTCTAAAAGAATGAACAGATACATTACCTGAGACTGTTCTTAATGGAGCAAGGTATTTATTTGGTCCAATTGGAGTGCTTAAAGTCAAAATAAAATTATGGCCAGACCACACTGATTGACTCCTTGCCAAATCACACCTCAGGCAGAGATCCTGCCTTTCCGGAAGATGCCAATTTTCTAAGGTCACCTGTTTCAGTAGAAAGCAGGAAAAGGATGTGGTAGCAGCACACAAGAACCTTAACTTATGAGGTTCAGCTTTAAATCCCTGATGGGGAAGGAAAAACATGTATTGTTCCTACAGCTGTCTCTGATTTTCAAAAAGAAGTAAGTGGAAAAGGAATGATTTATTTTCTGTCTATAGTTTGTGTAATGAACATCTGTTTTTATTTACTCACTCAGGTTCCATTCCCTCCCATTCACCTTCATTTCTCCTTGGAGTTTCCATTGACTGCCTCCTTAGAGAGATGGCTAACGATGTCCCCTGTTCTCCCCACCCAAGGATGGGGGGTGGGGAGCAGTCAGTTAGACAGACTCTCCTCTATCCATGCTGTGAAAAATGCAGCAGGATGGGGGATGGATAGTCCTGGGGTGGGAGTACAGCCTAAAATAGGTTGGTCAAGAATGGCTCCCAGAGTGGGAGGGATGGGGTGGCTGGGTGATGAACATTGGGGAGGGTATGTGCTATGGGGAGCACTGTGAATGGTGTAAGACTGATGATTCACAGATTGTACCCCTAAAACAAATATTACATTATATGTTAAAAAAAAAATGGACTTTCTGAGAGTTAAGATTTGCCTGATGCTCTCTCCCAAAATAAACCCTGTTCCACCCATCCAGTCTTTCCCATCTCAGTTGATGGCATTTCCATCCTTTCAGCTGTGCAGGCAAAAAACAAACAAACAAATAAAAATGAACAATAGCTTGGAATAATCCCATTTGCTCATACCCCGCATCTAATCAGTTACCATATCCTGTTTACCTTTGAAATATATCTAGAATCAGACCGTTCTTCAGCACCAGCACAGTCACCAGACTGACCCAAGCCACCAGTGTCTCTTGCCCGTATGATTATAATAGCTTCTCCCTGCTCCTACCCTTGGTCCCTGTAGTCTGTTCTCAACACCACAGCCAGAGTATCGTCTACATAGAAGTCAGTTGATGTCACTCCTTTTTCAGACTCTTCTGTGATTTCCCATCATTCGGAGAAAGGGCACTCTTTACCACCATGGCCTACAAAACCCTAAATGACTTGGTTGTGTTCACGTGCTTACCTTTGGTCATGTTCTCCTTTATTCACTCTGCTCAGAGCTGCCTGGTCTTCTCTTATTCCTCAGGTCTTCATGTATTTTTACATGCTGTTCCTAACTTTTGAATTATTCTTCTCCCGCATATCATATGGCTCATCTGCTCAACCCCTTGAGGTCTTATGTTTTTTTCTCTAGACTCGTCCAGCTATGCAGGCATAGGCAGAGTAGACAGAGTTGAGTTGCGACTGACCATGGAATTTAAACAGGGTAAAGAAACAAATGAGGGGAAGAGGGGACTATGGGACAAGTAAGAGGTAATAGGGCAGATGGATTATTAGTCCAGCTGAGGTACCAGGAAGAGTGAAATGGAAAGACAGGGGGAGGTGTCGGAGAGTAGACTAGGGAGGTTGTGGCTGTTGCTAATGATGTGACTAGAATATGTCTCTGGATGTGAGCAGCCAAGGTTGGGGGGGTGGTAGGGCAGGAGCAGTGAATGAGAAGAAAGAAACTGAGAGGGCAGCTTTGGGAGGTTCATCTGAGCGGATGTTGAAATCATCAAGAATTAAGGTAGGAGCAGAGTTGGAGAAAGCGACATTGAGCCAGGAGCTATCATCTTCAAGGTCTCAGGGGCGAGTCCCAGAGCTAGTAGGTGACACAAGAAGACGTATGGCTGTTCCTACCTGGTGACCTGAGACTTAAGATGCTGGGGGTGTAGACAGTGAGGAGGGAAGGAGGTGAGGGGGGCCACCTCCCCAGATTCAGGGGCATGAGGCCTCTGAGAAGGGGTGTAGCTGCCAGGAGAGAGCGTGGCAGGGGAGCAGCGTCCTCAGGGACAGCAGGGTTCCCTGAGAGCAAGGTGAAGACTGCCTCTAGAGAGGGGGCTGGGAGAGTGAGAGATCTTTCTAGTGGCTCTGAGTTTCCTAAAGACCCAGGGGAAGGCTTCAAGAGTTTGGGAATAGTGGGTCAGGACAGGAAAGGGAGGTGACCTGGAGTCCTGGGTTCTTGTGAGGCCACATAAACGGGGATAAAGGACATAATGAGATGAGTAATGGTGGTAAAATCTAAGCTCCTTCCACTAGTTGAAACTTGAGAAAAAGTATTTTTTAAGTTTGCAGCTGGAATGACTCAGCAAATCAACTTAGTAGACTACTATTTTGAACAAAAGTAGTTTTTTAAAGGTTTGTTTTTTTAAAAATATAAAAGTAATATATGCTCATGAGAAAAAATAATTCAAATAATTTAGAAGAGCATAAATCAAAAAAGAAGAACTCCCTCTCCCCCTCCCCATTCTACTCTCAGTAGTAATTACAATGAACAGTTTCCCAGCATACTTTCGGGCATTTTCTACGCACATGAAAGCATCTGCTTCATGTAACTTTTAAGCAAATAGATGGGAGCATTACTGCTACATACCTTGGTTTCACCCCTTAGCAATACACTTGCTAACATTTTTCATACATATGTAAATTATATAATTCAGCTGCATACTATTTTATTATACACAACCTGTGTAACCAGCTCCCTATTGCTGGACATGTTTCTGGGTTTGTTTGTTTCCAGTTTCTGGTGTTTTTCGTTTTTTGCCTTATGAACATGCCTTTTGTTTTTTGCTTCCATGACCATCCTTGAACATAAATCTTTGTTTTACTTCCAGTTCTATTTGCAAGTACAGACAGTTATAATACCTAACTATGTGCACACTAGTGAGATTAAATCCATGTTAATCTTTTACCATAATTGCTTTAAATCAACTTTACTAGGTACCCCCACCTTGTTCTTCAAGGAAGCCGTGCCTATTTATACTCTCACCAGCAATTATAGGCATTCTCATTTTCCCACATCTTTAACAATACACGGTATTTTCAGACTTCTGTCTTGCCCATCTGCTCGGTAGGAAATAGTATCGTGTTGTTTTATTTTCATTTTCCTGAGTTTCAAAACCTTCTAATGTTTCTTGGCCATATGGGTTTCCTTCGTTATGAAAAACCCACCCTTCAAATTTGTCTTGATTCTGCTTGGTTACCTGCTCTTCCCAAAAGAAGTGGGATTAATTTGCCAAGTTCTATGAGAAATCTTTGTTGAGCTTCGTAGCTATAGTTCTTTGCATTCTTTTTTTTTTTTCCTCTGTGATTGCTGTAGAAATCACACTATATAGCATTAACTTTGCATAGCCTTTCTAGAGTTTACTCGGAAGCAGGATCTCAGGGAATGGGTGAGTGAAGTCTGTAGCCGCAGAGACTGGGATGAAATCTCAGCTCTAGTACACACCAGCCCAGTGGCCTAGGACCACTTAAGCTGGTATATCACCGATTTATGGGGCTGTTGTAAGGATACAAATACTTAATGCAGAGCCTGGTACATAGTACCCAATAAATATTTGAGAATTGGATTTGGGAAATGGATTTGGGAATGATACTTCTTCAATAGGGGAATGATAATTCATATCTTCATCCTTTTGACGTTATCTGAAGAATATACAGACCTAACCATTCTAAACTGATTTCTCTTTTTAATTCATCCTAATAAGTAACAAAAGTTATGTGTGATAGTTATCTACCAATAAAGAACTACCCCCACCTGCTGGCCATACTCACAAATGAAAAATAAAAGGCTCTCCAAATGTGGCTGTTGAGGAAATCTTTCATTTTGCAGTTAACCGTGACTTGTAGCGATCTTGGCAGCAGGGCGCACCCCACTTTTCTCTTATCCCCGCCCCCCCCCACACACACACTCTCAAACAAACTAGCATCTCATCACACAGTGCTGGCTAGTTGTTGACACATTCATTTAGTTGAGGTAAACATTTCTTTTCAGTTTGGAATTCAGATTTGTTTTAGATGCAGACTGGACATGTTTTCCTTCTTGCTGGCTTGGTTGTTCCGTAGAGTTGGGCTTCCAAGTCTTGAATCTTGGTCCCAAGAAGGGGGCTGCACCTAATGTTTTTTTTTTTTTCCCTTAAGACTCGCTCAAGTCACCCTCAGAACCAACAGGCATGGTATATAACTAATGCACATCATGTTACTGACTACCATTGATGTGAAACAGGAAAGAAAATACCTCTTAATTGGCCATTCTATTTTTTTAATTGCTTGAAGATGTTATAAGAAGAGCTAATAAATGGGCTGTTGGGGAGAGCTCTAGTTAAGTTCTGCTTGGAACAAAACCATTTCAGACTGAATCACAAAGGCCATGCTGGGAATTGGCCTTTGAGTCTGGAACCTTCTGAGATCAATACATTTCATGAGAACTTTCTTTGAGGTACAGGAAAGTGGCCATTCAGACTCTGCTCTAGGTGGGGGAACCCCCACTATTGTGGGTCACAGGGACCTGGCTTAGTACAGTGACTCAGGTCAGGATGGCAGGAGGGAGAGCCAAGAGTAGCACCAGCGGTCGACGCTGAGAAAGACCTGAGATCTTGCCTTTGGGGTTTCTGGGTAATTGGTGTCAGCTGGTCTGCCCTCTTCTGCTTTCTCACTCCAAGACAATGCAGACTCAATCTGAACAGGTTGGAAGGGCGCAAGCTTCCTCAGCCATCCAAGTAAATCCATTTCCCAGTTCCCATGCTCACATTCAGTGTGGCCTTGCTGCGTGCCTACTCCCATAGGACTCTTCTCTGAGGAGCCCTCTCATGTCCTCATTGTCACTCTCACCCTTAATCACAGGTTTCTCCTGCCACCTACCAACCCTCTCACCATCTCTTCTCTAACTTCTCCCAAATCCCTCCCTATTTCCCCTGTGTCTCTTTCTGCTCTGTCTTGCCCTCTGCACCTCCACAGTAGATGGTTGCCTGTTCACTCCTTCTTTCCCTCCTCAGGGTTTCTTTCCCATGCTTTTGTAATGTCTTCAGGCACCCTTTTGGCCACTAATGACACATCCTAAGTTTTTATGGCTTCCTTTCCCCCGTGATACTGTAATACTTCGTTCAAGTTTCTAACATAGCCCCCACCACAGCACTGATGTGTCTGGATCCTTCTAGTCCAGACCCAGGTGTCCTAGATAGCAAGACACCTCATTGTATGCCCAGCTCCTGGCACAGCCCCCAGCATAGAGTAGGTGCTCAGTTTGCTGAACAAATGAGTAGTTCTGTTATTTCAAATCTTACTTGTTGCACAAGTTTGCTCTGACATTTATTTTCCCCTGATTTCATCCGTGTCTAAAGACTCTTTTAATGCTTTCATTTCAAAGTACTTTTAGACTTTCAAAAAAGTTGTGAAACCAGTACCAAAAAATTCCCATCCACTCTTCCATTACATTCCCCAAACATTACACAACCCCAGTTCATCTCCCATAACCATAGTAGGATGTTCAACAGGAGGAAGTAAACGTCGATAGAATACAATTAATCTACAGACCTTATTCAAATGTTGTCAATTGTCCCATTAATGCTTTTTTTATGAACCAGGGTCCAGATCCAGGATCACACATGACATCAGGTAGCCACATCTCCTTAATCTCCTGTAGTCTGGGACAATTCCTCAGTTTTTCTTTGTCTCTCATGACTTTAAAATGTTTGAAGGGCACTGGTCAGTTTTTGGTACAATGGTCTCCCAACTGGGTTTGCACAGTTGTTTCCTCTTACTCATCTTTAGGCTTTACATTTTTGCCAAGAATACCCTTCTCAGCACATCATCTCAGAGGGTGTGTGATGCACATGGGCCATTGCTGACCATGTAAACCTTCATCACATGGCTCAGGTGGTTCTGGTGGGTTTCTGCACTCTAAGGTTATTGTTTTTCCTTTGTAATTAGTTTGTATGATGTAGGAATAAATAAATATGCTGGTGCTCATTAAAATGCCCACGATTTTAGGATCCGTTGATGATTCTGGACTGCTATGATTATTATTGTGGTATTTTCCAAATGGTGATCTCTATTTCCAAAGTTTTAAGTAAGGCCAGGTAAAATGCCTTGCCCATGGTGAATCATCCAGGACCTAACCCCAGAAATGCTCTAAAGCATTCTCCCAGTGAGCCTGAGCATTTGACGGAGCCACTCGGGACCACAGATCTCTCTACACAGCTTGAGTCCATGGACTGTTCCTTTCCCTTTTCTCCCCCCAACCCCCTATCTCCTATTTGTAGATACAAATAGGCTCTTCTGATGGGTGGTGGTGTTCCTGATGAGACACCAAGAAGGGCTATCACAAGTAAATTGATCACAACTTAATTATTAATTCATGCCCCTAAAGTACATACTGTGGAGATTAATGCTCAAAGCCAAAAGATCCTTGGCTCATTTTTAGAACCACTGTCTTAAAGGAGAGCTGCATAGACTAATATCAAGGTAGCATACAATAAGCCAAGACGTACTGTCTTTGGGAGAAATGCTTCCCAATCCATTTGGAACTGTGTCATGATGACCTTGGGGATATTTTTTTAAAGCACCCGGGTAGAATTACTGAGTCTGAGGAAGGAGCGGAGGTTCTATGAAATTAAGGAAACCTGACGCCATGGATCCTTCATGGTATGCCTGTTGGGTTCCCTTAGTCCCTTCAGTATAGCATGTTTATTATCTAGAAAAATTTTCAGATCCATAGGCAGTGTGTCTGAAGAGAGAAAATTTTTCTTTTGCAAGTGGGACCCAATTTAGGTTACTAATTCTCTGGTTAGAGAGGTAAATAAAGGTGGTGCAAAACTCCAGGATTTTATGGGACTGCAAAGCAGACCACCAAATATTCTTGGTTGCAAGAGGACTCCTTGGGATAAATGAGTACATGGTCCCTGGGGTTTATAGACAGGATTTAAATGAAGACCAAAAAATGGCTATCTCTGGACCTGGGGTCCTTAGGCCACTGAAGAGAGCGGGGAAGTCCATGGAGGCAAGAGACAATCAAAGATATGACCCTGTTTCTAGATGTTGTTTCAGGACCAGTGAAGGAGTCTCTTGATTAATGCCCCCCCCACCCCTCAAACCCCCTCAAAAAAGGGGAGTAAACAAGACTAAAAAGCCAGAGTTTGGATGAAAGACATGTACACTTGGGGGATCAGTTGTTCCCCTGGCTTTCTCCTGTGTGGGAGCGCTGTTGGCAGCCGCTAAGGATGGCGTGTGTCATCTGGAACCCGTGGGCGACGTGGCAGGGGCTGGCGGCAGCCCCAGGGTGACATTTATAGAATCAGGAAGAGTTAGATTCCAGCAACAAATGGGGTAGGGACTGGAAATTAATTCCTGCTGTAATTAGAACCCATGTCTGAGATTTTCCCCCACAGCCCAGGGAAACAAAGGTTACATTCATAAATAAGTTAAAAGCAAGAGCTATTTCTTCTTTTTTGGAATTCCTTCATACCAATCCTAGTATCTTTTGAAATCTGTAAGGGAAAAAATAATCTTCCCTAGGGTGGGAACAGGAAAAGCTTTATGTGCAAGTGGCTGTCCCGAGTGAATTTTTCAGAACCGCTTAAGAATGAACTGCTGAAACACTCTGCCATAGCACAAAAGTTGTTTGTCATGAGAATCATATTCTAAACAGAGGCCTCCTTTGGAGCCATAGGACTGAGTTTAGTGTTTGGTAACTCATATATCCCTCTGGTTAGGAGCTGAAGATGCCCTTTTATGAAAATAGTTCTGCCCAAAGGCGCGGCACTGTGTAGGAATGAAGCCGCCTTTCTCCTGTTTCTTAGTCGGGTCTCTGGGACAAATGCCTTATGTCACAGCTCTGAGTTGGAAGCTGACAAAGTCCCTTTAAGGCCTGGCTTCACCCAGCTGGGTTCTCTGAGAGACTGGCCACAGGGGATGCTTGGACATACATACCACTGCTGGGCACAGCGAGCTTGAAATAGGCAGGGCGCAGGTGGGATACTTGGCTGGGCACTTGTAGTCGGGGAGGAGGATGAAGTCCGATCCTCATCCATCACTGAGCACGGATGCTTGGGGGCCCGGTTCTACACAAAGGCCATAGCCCAGAGAACTGATTGGTGGGGATGCGCACAGGGCTGCAGGCAAATGTTTTGCTCAGGACCTGTGTGAATTCAATCAGTCAGAGCTGTCTACAGTCCTGGCCTGACCTTGGGACTTGATCTGGAAAGGCACACTTGAAGACGACTCAGAGACCGGGGCTGTAAGAAGGGGTAGTGACTGAGCCCCTGTCGAGGCCGTTTTTATTAGTTATATTAATAGTATTGTTTCCTGTGTAGCAACCATTAGTTACACAATCCCAGAGGATCCATCCTCTTCTGGAATGCCCTGGGAACACATCAGGAGGAGAATATAGGGCTAAATAGCCTTTCACTGAGTGTTATGCATTCATCCATTCAGCTACTCATGCTGTTGTTCAATGAACATTCATCAAGTGCCTGGTAAGTGGCAAGCTCCGCTAGGTGCCAGGAATGGCAGCAGTGAACAAGAGAGGGGAGGCCTCTGCCCTTGGGGAACATTTCAATGAGATACATTCTAGATATTAAGTGTTACAAAGGAAATAAGAAATGTTAGGCCAGTAGAAAGTGCTTGGAGTTTGGGGAAGGCTGCCTTCGCTAGGGAAGGTCTCCCTGATCGGAAGGGTAGGCTGGGGCTCCTTATGTAAAAGCCTGAGGGCTGAGAATTCCAGGTCATGGGACAGTCTCCTGCAAAACCCCCATGGCAGGCCTGGGTTTGACAAACAGGAAGGGGGCAGAGCTCAGAGAGTGAAAGTGGGGTAGGCTGAGATGATGAATCTACATAAGGTCAGAGAGGCGGGCGGAGGCAGGGTCCTCAAGGGTCCTGCTCTCCTGATGTCATCCAGGTCAGTCTTTCCAAGGTCTCTTCCCTAGACGCCTTGGTTTCATCTAAAGTCCAAGAGAGCAGCAGAGTGGACAAGGCTCTGCACCCTCCCCTTACGTCTCCAATTCAAACCAGTATGTCTCCCTCCCTCTTTCAGTTTTGCACTTTCAGATTCTGTATATGATTTAGCCTCTCACCGGTTTCAAATTTGTGGCAGATGAAAGATGGCCAGAAGTTCTTTCACTTCCCCATCAAGAGGTGGACTTTATTTACCCTGCTCTTAATCGAGGCTGCTCTCGTGACTGCTTTGCCCTAAGAGTCTGGCAGAGGTGATGCTGCGCCAGACTTTAAGATGACTGGCAGCTTCCACTTCTTCTTTGACAAGTGGGCTCCTGGGGCCTCCACTGCCCTCGAAGAAGCCCTACCCTGCTGAAGAGACCATGTGGGAGCGAGCCAAGGAATCAGCCAAAGGGTAGACTGGAGGCATGGACATAGGCGTCCACGTGAGTGGCTGCAGCCAGCCTCCAGCCTGGTGAGCCATCCTAGGGGACATGGAGACACTGTCTCAGACATTCTGTCTCCAGCAGATGTCACGTGGAGCAGAGACCAGTCAATGCTGCTTGTCTTGTTGTGGACATCAGAACTGTGTTCAAAATAAAACACTCTTTTCTTCTGTATTCATGAAGTTTGTTACACAGCAGTAGACAACTGAAGCAAAGGTTTAAACAAGAGTTTGAAAACCCTCCGCCAAGCAAAATCAATGGTCTTACAAGGAACGCAGAGAGCTTACATCTCACAACTAGGGAGGTAGTGGATATGGTGGATAGGACAAGAACTTTGGAGGAAGATAGTCTCGGGATTGAATCATGGCTTAACTTTGATTCTTTGCTTCTTCATTCCCTTTTTAGTAAAAAGATTTCTTTATATTAGAGAGAGTGAGTGAGTAGGGGGGCAGAGGAAGAGAGAGTCTTTTTTTTTTTAATTTATTTATTTTCACTGTAACAGTACTCATTGTTTTTGCACCACACCCAGTGCTCCATGCAATACGTGCCCTCTCTATTACCCTCCACCTGGTTCCCCAACCTCCCACCCCCCGCCCCTTCAAAACCCTCAGGTTGTTTTTCAGAGTCCATAGTCTCCCATGGTTCATCTCCCCTTCCAATTTTCCACAACTCCCTTCTCTCCATCTCCCCATGTCCTCCATGTTCTTTGTTATGCTCCACAAATAAGTGAAACCATATGATACTTGACTCTCTCTGCTTGACTTATTTCGCTCAGCATAATCTCTTCCAGTCCCGTCCATGTTGCTACAAAAGTTGGGTATTCATCCTTTCTGACGGAGGCATAATACTCTATCGTGTATGTGGACCACATGGAAGAGAGAGTCTTAAGCGGACTTCACACTGAGCGCAGTCTGACGCGGGGCTTGATCTCAAGACCCTCAGATCACAACCAGAGCTGGAACCGAGTCAGACACTTAACCAGCTGTGCCACCTGGGCACCCAGCCCCAGCTTCTTCATTTCTAAAATGCAAAGAACAATACATGTCTTAGAGACTTAAAATCTGTGTTAAGATCTTGGCACATAATAAGAGCTCAAAAATTATAACTATTCCATGGTCATTGGGGCCCTTCCAGTGGGGGCTTGTAACAGGCTGCTGGCTTGGGAAGCCTACTTGGTGTGGCCAGTGCCCTGTCCCAGCCAAAGTCGGTGAGAACTCACAGCGTACACAGCAGCAGGAACAGGAGGGGTAACCCAAGCTCACCGGCTGATTCCCTTCTATATTAAGGCTTTTGGTGGACACAGAATTTCAACACTGAATTGGTACTGAGGACCCTTTTTCCTTTTCAGTTCTCCTTTGATCCTTCTGAAAAGTCAAGGCATAATTGCTAGTACGACTTTAACATCTAACACTTGCTAACCTACCTTCCTGCCTTTTTGCTTTCATTTTTGCAGAGACAGCTTCATGAAATGTATTTGGAAGGCTGCAGTATCTAAGACTAACATAGTTTGATAGCATTGTTTAGTTTTCATTGTACTTAGCTTGGGGCCCATTACTAGCTTCCTCTCCCCCCCCCCCGCCCCCCCCCCCACACTTTGACAGAAAGATTTCCCCGGAGATAAGGAGAGAGAAGTAAATCAGCTTAAAGCAGAGCGCGATAAGAAATGGTGCAAGATGTGGCATGAAGGTCACAGAGAGTGGCCGCAAAGGCCACCGCAGCAAACGTCCCCACACTCCGTGGGCCCTACTTTGGGTTATCACCATCAAGAAAAGCTGACAAACCTATCACGCGGGTGTGCTTTCCCGCTCTGGCCCCTGCGGCCAGTGCACACCACAGCCCCACTGAACCCAGAGGGGTCAGCCTGGGATGGCAGAAGGGGATGCCAGCTTCACGCTCTAACACAGGGCTCCTGGCGTGCAGGTGACAGCCTCTTGTTTTCTGAGCCCTGGTGAAAGCCATGCTGGCCCACGAGCCACTGCGGCTGCCCCAGGACTCCTGCCCGGGCCGTTCTGTCGGCTCAGCTCTCTCTGACCTTCCTCCTGTCTGCGGCTCTCGCCTCCCTAATGTGCTCAGCACTTTTTGCTGTTCTGTGATAGTCTCAAAGGGCATGGAGATGAGAGCTTTGCTGAAAATGTGCATCTTCTGCAGAAAAGGGCCACGGAACACTTAGAGAGGAAAAGGACAAAAGGATCAAAGTGGTTTTGGAACAGAAGAGGGAAGGAGGGACTATAAAATTTGAATGAAGTGCCTGGAGAAAAGAAGCAGGAGAAAGGAGATGGCTTTGTTTGGTATTTAGAGCTAAGAGGGGAGACAGGACAAGAACAGGGTCGGAGATCTTTCAATTAAGGGCTGCTTAAAAATGAGAAATGTTAATGTCACTCTAATCAAGCCTCAAAACCTACCACCATGATAATCTCGAAGCCAATGTGATCATAGCATTTTTGTCAGTGACACAGTATTTCTCCATGGCTCCTTTGTTCTCCTAGATATCTGTTCTCTGGTACTTCCTTACGGAGGCTTCGGGGAGCACAGGGTCTATAACAGTGCTCTCCTGTCTCACTAGCTCTGATCCACTGTGTTTTTCTTTGACACATTTACCACTACATGCAATGTTACTGGGTCATTTATTCACTATCATTCTCTGCCTGTTAGATCGTAACTCTACACATGCAGGGACTGGGCCTGTCACTTTGTATCCCCTGTTCTCCTGGCATGGAGGAAGCACCTGATAAATATATTTTGGGAGAACGAATTTGACTGGTTAAGGTTTATGAAGCTCCTAATATGTACAAGACAATACTAGGAATCAAAGATGAATCAGGTATGAGTTCTGCCCTTGAGAAACTAGTAATAACCACTGTCAGTTTTAGAGGACTTCATCCATGCTGGGCGCCTATACATACAGTGTGATTTTATCTTCGATAACTAGGGGTGATATTTAATGTAAACATGTTTAACAACAGGTGTTGTAGACATGGACCTATCTAAGTACCATGAACTAGAACTCAGAGGTATTAAATAATGTTGCAAAGGTCTGAGACCCAGGAAATGGCAGCGCCAGAATTTGAATGAAGGTGTGGCTGATTTCAGTGCTCAGTCTCCTAATCCCACTATAGGGGTACCTATTGTCCTACTTTTAAACGTGTATTGGGCAACTACTGTGTGCACAAAAAATAAAATGATCTCCACCATCCGAGAGTTATGGGTCTCATGGGACAGTTGAAGACTCTGGGTCCAGATAGTCCCTGGACTGGCCAGCCAACCACTTCTGTCTCTACCATTTTGCCTCTAACAGGTGGTGGGGCAAAGTCTGAACAAACAGAAAGAAGGGAGAAGGGCAGGGGGTTGGGGGAGTGCTGGGCAATTAGGCAGCTCGGAGGACATTTACAGAAGCCCAGAGAACAAGTAGAGAGAGGCTGGGTCCTTGGACAGCTGCTGTGTTCCGTAGGGCCACCTCCCTGCTCACCTTTCTAGGTGACCTCCACCCCAAGGGTGCCTAGCCTGCAGTGGCAGTGGGCAGATTTCTCCCTGAGGATGATCTCTCGGGCCCAGCAGCAAAATCTGAATTTCATCTCAGATGATGGCCGACACAAACAATACCACCTCACTCCAGGGGAAACTGGGACCTGAGCTGTGGGTTGACTGAGCGCTTGTACCGTGTGCCGGGGTAGGGGGTGCCAGCCTGATGTGCAGGTGCCTCCTTCCTTGTGGTTCACAGGAGAGGAAATGAGCCACTTCCCATCTGAATTCCTCTCTGCTGCTGCAGTGGTCTGGTGTCACATCTTCAAGTTCACAGCTGCAAGATGGAGGACAATCTCCTGACTCCCGTCCAACTTGACGGGAGCAGCAGCAGCAGCAACAGCAACGAACGTTTAATAAGTCAAACCGCTGAGAGTTCAGGTTGGTTTTGTGGCTGCAGCCCCTGTTAATTATTATCCTAATAGGTCTCCCTAAGGCACTCCGCATTTCTCAACTGTAACAGTCACAGGGGGTCCTATCTGTCATATACTTCCGGTCTTAGCAGGGTTTGACTTCAGCTGCCATGGGCTTGGCTTAAGGCATAATTTTACCCTGGAGCTGCTTTTGAGAAAGTAATGATAGAATCAAGTCTGTGCTTCTGTGCCCTCAGTAGCTTCTACTAATGTATGCCTGGAAATTCTAAATATCATCTGTGTAAGCAGGTAGTCAATTTTGTATCTTTGTATACGTTACAAAGAAGAGAATATTACAAGAAGAGAATGAGGTTCAGGACAGCCAAGGAAGTTGGCCACAGTCCCATGGCTACTGAGCAGCGGGACTGGGGTTCTAACCCATGGAATTCTGATTCCAAAGTTCATTCTACAGTACCTTGTTGCCCTGACTGACAAGCTGCCCCTATTTATTTATTTTTATATGTTATTTAATAGTTAAGCTTTTTAAAAAAGATTTATTTATTTAAGAGAGAGAGAGAGAACATGAGCTGGGGGAAGGGCCAAGAGAGAGGGAGAGAGAAAATCCCCAAGCTGACTCCCCACTGAGCACAGAGCCCCATGTGAGGCTGGATCCCAGGACCCTGAGATCATGACATGAGCCAAAATCGAGTCAGCCTCCTAACCAACTAAGCTCCCCAGGTGCCCCAAGTTGCCCCTATGGGAGATAGTCCATAAAAGGAGAATATTCAGTTATTTTTTCAAATTTTATTTTTCATTTTTAGGGAGCGAGAGAGAGCATGAGCAGGGGGAGGGGCAGAAGGAGAGGGAGAAGCAGCCTCCCAGCTGAGCAGGGAGCCTAATGCCATTCCGGGCTTGAATCCATAACCCCGGGATCATGGCCTGACTTGAAGGCAGACACTTAACTGACTGAGCACCCAGGGGCCCCAGAATACTGTTACTAACCTTAAGGAAAGTAGAGACCAGATGAGATCACTAGGTGAACCAAGGTAAGATAGTTAAAAGGCAGTATTAAAAAAGCACCAGTGTGAATGAAACACATTTGAAATACTGCAGGCATTCAGATAAAGGAAGAGATAGAGGCATGTGTATCTGGAAATACCAGGCCTCCCAAAGCTTAGAGAATTGAAGGAGGCCAAGAAGGATAGATAAATTGTGGAGCAAGAAGGAAAGTTCTATACAAGAGAGAACCCCCTTGCAGGGCCTGAAAGGGGAACCAGCCTGGGGCATTCAGGGATCACAGGGGAAACCAGTGAGGCTCTGTGGAGATGAGTGGGATGGAGGTTATGGGACAGGAGGCCATAAAAGGCCTGGCTGAGGAGTTTGGACTAGACCTTGAGTCGAGGCAGAGCCATGGAAAAGGAAGGAATCAGTTGTTTGCAGAAGCAGGTAAATGGAGGAAGGTTTTGGAATGCTGATGTTTTTTAAAAGATGGAATTGGTCGCAAGCAGTTAGTCGTCCAGGGATTTGACTCAAGAAAGGCGAAGATCTAGAATATCCATTTAGTAGATATCCCATGGTTGCAGTTGGTCCTCCTTCTTGACTAGCAGGCCCTATAATAACTTTCCCGACTCTAACTCTGATTGAGAAACGTATTCATGTACTGTTTCAGTTCTGTGGACTGAAGATCAAAAGGAATGTCCTTCGGCCCTTAGGTCTAAGTCACTTTCTCTGGCCTCAGTTATCTCATCTGCAAAATGACAGTGTTGGACAAGTCTCTGGAAGTCATCTGTGGTGATCATTAGCTCTTAATTTATGTCCTACTTTTCATAAAGCCATTCTGTCCCCTCCTCCTTTTTTTCCTTGGAGATTTTTTTGGAATATGTGAGCAGTTTTCCTTTCTGGGGTCTTTGGTCAGAGGGAACATAAGCCATCTGACCTACTTTTTACAGGGCCTGACTGCCTGTTCTTGAGTTTTGACCAAAGCCTCACGTCTCAAGGAACACAGTTCTCTTCAGCTGCCGTATGTGAGGACCCTAGTAGACCCAGTGTTCAAAAATCACCTCTTTGAATACACACTGAAGTATTTATGGATAAAATGATAGGACATCTGGAAAGTGGGTACGGTCTAGATGAAACCAGATTGGCCAGAACCCGATCATTACTGAAGCCGGGTGATGGTATGTGGGGTTTCATTATACTATCCTGGCTATTTTGGTAAATCTTTTAAATGTTTCCATTAATTAAAAGTTAAAAAAAAAAAAGAAACACATGCTCTTCTTTGTTTCATGCTGCAGCATCCAGAAAGCCAAACTGTTGAGTATCCACAAAGCAGTATCCCAAAGCGATCTTGAGATATGGGAAACAGTGAAATTGATACAACAAAATAATTTGCTGTAGCGTGTCTGAGGACACTGGCCTTGGATGACTTGTTGACAAGAACATCTCCATTTATTGCGAGCTGTTATTTTCCTGCCCGCAGTAAGACTCTGCCTTCCACTTGTCTTTTCCTTCCCATTTCTTTGTTTGTGAGTTAACTTTCTCCCATGGGCAGAGAGAACTGCTCTTTCAGGAACCGTAAAGAAAGGATGACAGGGCCCTCCAAAGCAGTGGTTTTCTTTTCTATTTTTTTTTTCCTAAACCACA
This sequence comes from Meles meles, assembly GCF_922984935.1. Classification (NCBI taxonomy): domain Eukaryota; kingdom Metazoa; phylum Chordata; class Mammalia; order Carnivora; family Mustelidae; genus Meles; species Meles meles. The sequence continues at coordinate 77,289,433 of NC_060069.1, forward strand.
ACTCAGAGTAAGAAATACACTTTTTATCATCACATACAAACACAGCTGGACATGTAAATTTCACAGGATAACACCCTCTCCTCAGTGCAGTACATTCTGATATTTTCTGTTCTGTTCTAGTCTAGTCTATTCTGTTCCAATATTTTAAAAGGTTGCTGTGATCCACTAAATTGATTTCAGAATCACTAATGGGTTGCAGCCTGTGGTTAAAAAATTTTTGGTTAACGAAAAGATACATTGGGCAGGAAACTTAACATTTAAAACATCTGGCCTGGGGTTGAAGTCTGAGGCAGCTGGATCTCATTTGTATCTGACAGTGGAAAAGATCTCCACACTTTCTTTAAGTGGGTGGAAGGTCAGATCTACAATGCTAGGCAAGGATTGACTAAAGTATTAAATTTCAGGAAATGTGTTAATTGATGGGCCCCATCACCAGGGAGAAATCACGAGTTGTGGACTTATGATGGGACTTTGGTTGAACTGGGCTCAGCCACACGCCATCTTGTAGTTTTACGGTGGTGAAAATGGGAGTAGCCCCATTATTCACACTCCACCATGGCTGTGGCTCAGCAGAAGCACCAGGTGATGGCATGAAGCCATACATGTCCTTTGGAACCAGACAGACCTGAACTGACACCCCATGAACTCCTAACCACGTGATTTTAGACAGCTCACTCATGCTCTCCGAATCTCAGCTTTTTTTCCCCTCAGGATGGGGGTAATGATGCTACTGTATAAAATGAGATAAAATAGAGCATCTAACCAGAGTCGGACATAAGGGCAGACCTTCAACAGATGTTGCAGACCTCTTCTTCTACTAGCACGAGCACAGAGGTTGTGGAACTTTTCCTTCAAAGACTGCTCCATCTTGTGCCATGTGTGATGGATCTATTACCTCTGCTTTGCCCAGAGGTTTGCTGGGAGGGGAAAGAAAGACAGATCACCCGTGTAGAAGTAAGCATGAAGTGCCAGCTCTCCAAGAGAAAAGCCAGACTGAGTGACCAAGTCACCATCATTCACTGGCTTTTAGGTCTCCAGTTCTTCAGGGAAATGCTCCGTTCTAAAACTCTTGGCTTGTGTTCCTTAAAGATATTTCATTTCCTGGGCACCAACTCAGACCCACTGAATCCTAATCATCCCAACCCAGTGTCTAGTAATTCACCAAGTCCTTTCAAATTCACTTAAATATCTCCCCAGGCCATCTCACTGTTTGCTGCCCCACCTGTGCACCTGTCAGTGGCATTCCTGGCTTCCAGTCTTGCTTGCTCTCCATCTGGTCTCTACTCAGCAGCCAGAGAGATGGTTTTACAATGCAAAAGTGATGCGGAGAATGTTGTGCAAAACATTCACTGATTTCTCTACGCTTTTGGAACAAAGTCCAAACCCCTGATATGTCTGCCCCAAGGCTCATCTTGACCTGGTCAACATTTTTTTTAAACCTAGTCAACCTTTGCATCTTCTCTTTTGCTCACCTGCCCCAGCCTCTAGATCTCCAATTCAGGGATAGTGTCTCTCCTGCTATCCATGTTGCTGACACCCAACACATGGCCTAGCGCGAACTAGGCACAAAATGAAAGAGCGGTTGATGAGCGCCAACTAAAACTTTCCCATAAAGTTACGCAAGTGACCTATTTCTGGACAAAATAACTTCCATGTCCTATGGCAAATTGTCTCTTAAAGTCCCTGTTACATTGTCTGCTGGTTGGTTAGAGAATAAATCAAGTGTACTATAATTTCCAACGTTTTATATTTTGGTACAAGAATAATTTCAAGGTTTTTAATTTTTATTTACTTTTTATTTTGGAGAATAAATGTAGTTTGGGTGCCTTTCCTATACTCCTCAAAATACTCTAAGTGATCGCTGGTAGTTTCTCATTGTTTCTAAAGCCTGGTCTTGCGCAGACATAATGGCTGAAGATTTCCCCTACTAGGGAGAATGTCATGCATTACAGTTTTCACTTCTGTTTAACCAGATTAAATATTTAAGTGCTTTGTGCTCTGATTAGAGGTGTCCATATATGAAGTGCTCCTTGAACAAAAGTTATGGGTAGTCAAATGTAATGTAATTGACTAATGTTCCATATTAAGGCAAAACCATGCACTTAAATAATTAGCTCAAAGTGGTTACAGTAGCAGAGTTAACAGATTTACTTTCATTTCATCTATGCCACTGGCGTTAGCTAACAACAGAACTCTGCCAACATGCTGTTTCACAGAACACTGGGGTCCAGGAATCTCAGGTTCCAGGCCATGCTAGCACCGCCCAGCCACCTCCCTAAGAAGGCATCAAAGAGCCGTCATCACAGGATCAAGTTTTCCCCTATGGTTTGTTCCAAAGATTGAATAAGCATTCAAAATGGTGCATCCTGGAGAGAATATGGGCAGTTTCCCTAAACTTTGGGGTGCCTACTGGAATAGTCATTCACAGAATTTTCTAAATAGTGATTCCCAAATTACTACGGATTTAGGATGCTGCAGAATCATTGGGGCAGCTGCTACACGTTAGAACAGCAAGCTTAGGCTTTGGGGCAGGCATAAAACAGTTACTAGTTAGTGAAGCAGGTCATAGGAAACCTAATTTATAATGTCTTAAATAATAGTTTTCCCCACGTAACTAATATCCAGAAGCAGAAGTTTCTTTCAGTAAGTCAAAGATGGGCATGGGGGCACTCGGATGCTTCCTCTTTCCAATCTGCCATCCTTAGTAGGTTGGCTTTCTGCTCCAATCCGCCGTCCCAAGCTGCAGTTCCAGCCACGTGTCAGCATTCTACGTAACAAAAAGGGAGAGGAGGCAGGCAAGCCACTGTGTCTCCCTTTATCAAGAGAACATAAAGCTTTTCTGACCCTTTTACGCAGTGGACATCTGCTTGGATCTCACTGACTAGAACTGGGTCACATGAGCCCCACCCCCCACCCGGCTCCAGAGAGACTGGGACAGTGGGAAAGAGGACTTTTGCCCTTGCCCTAGACTCAATCCTATCAGAAAAATGTCCCCTTTTACTCCCTCCTTTCAGTAAACAAATATTTTGTAATATTCCTTTATCCAGAGAGGCAATGAAGAGATCATGGCCTAGAGCCATGATTTTAGAAAAATGCCCTAAATGTAACATAAAATTAAGAATTAAGAGGAAAGTAATTTAAATAATAGGAAAATAATTTATTTTAAGAAAATGTGTGCATTTCAATGTATAATTGCCTCTGTAGGACTCCGTTAGAAGACATAATGTCACAGTCATACATCTGCACCTATTTTTAAGGAATAGTTGCGAAGAAAAAAGAAAAAAAGATCAGAAAATATTCCGTACAAGAAGTACAGGAATATGAAAGAGCAGAGGTTCAAGTGTGCACTAGAATAAAAACCAGAGTAAGTATAAGTAGGAAAAAACCAGACTTGCTTGCATAGGATAATAGAAAGGGAGAAAAATCTTAATTGTCCAGGCAAATTACAGGCTATGGAAGTGGAAACAAAGAAAACTATGATGTTCTCTCAAGTAAGCCAACCCCTATTGCTAAGAGCAATGTCAAAAATAATTGTTATGACATGGGACAGGGAACTGGGGAAGTACCACAGAAAACCCATCTCCTGTCTTGAAGACTTAATGCATGTCATGATAAACACTTAGCCTTGAGGGCCTAAAAACAACACAAAACAAAGCAAAACAAACCCTTGGAGCCCTTGTGCTTCAATAAGCAATGAAACTAGAAGATGTTCAAGGAAAAAAAATCATAATCAAAGAGGTTCTGGAGAAGGTTTTTGGTACTATCCTGGCAAGAGGATCAACATAAAGCTGAAACACAAGAGGCAGACCCCAAATGAAAAAATGTCATTATTCTCGTACCACAGATGTGTTATCATTATGCTAAACCAAAAAAAAAAAAACCCAAACTGTAATATGGGATGACAAACATGAAATTATTTTGAAAACTTGTAAGAATGCATTTAACTCAGATTTCTGTGTGTCATGCATCTCCCCTTATTTAATAATATTTGATTTGGTTAGCAGGGACTCAAGCCCTCTTGCTCACAGAATTCCATGTGACAGCTGCAAAGTTGGGGTGTGGTGGCCCTGTCAACTCACAGAGAAGCAGTGATGCCCAGCGATGATGTCATTGTCTGTAATCGGGACTAGCTCCTGGTAAATTTCAAAACATCACGAACATAACACAGCTAGCACAATCTTTCCTCAATTTATGCAATCACTGTACTTCTGGAAAATTTCAGTGTTGATGAAAGCTATGAAACATGTATTTGTCTTTCCTTGTAAAATGGAGTTTGATTGGGAGGCACAGACGATAGTTTTCTCACCTGCATGAATTTCCAGGGGGCATTAGAAGGATGTGCCATCTTTGTGCCACACCAGACAGCGGGGTCCCTCAGTCACTGTGACATTTACAGCCCCTTCCACCCTCTCCTCCCCCTCCCCGCCCCCTGCCATTTCCAAAGTCCTCTCTGGCATGGTTAACCACCTTCCTGGAGAACCACTGGCTCAGGTGAGTCCCTCGTGGCCCACATTGGGTTGCACACAATGTCTAGATGAACAAAATCAGGGTTCTGTAGGCAAAGGGCCAGGGGGACAGACACTGGGCAGGCAAATAGGGATGTCATAGGTGCCACAGGGAGTGGAAGGGAGCCGAAGCAGGTCCTCTCTAAAAGCCCTTATTGTGAAAGAGGAGGAGCTGGGGGGTGCCCCGTCCAGAGGAAGTCGGAGGCAAGACAAGGGGACCTGGGTAAAGTGTGAAATCTCAACCCCACCAGGGCCAGAGTCCCACACAGCGAGAGAGGCCAGAGGCGGACACTGGCACTGAGGCCTGGCTCCCCGTGGGAGCAGACGGCATCTCCAAATATGGAGCGCGTCCTGCTGAAGGCGGTGGTGGCTGAGGAAGGCTAAGATGCACCCCCAACCCCAACCTTTGGCCGCACAGCAAACCCAGAGAAGGAACTTCTGCTCCTGGGGAACATGTGGCAAATCGGGCTGCAGCTGTCAGCCCCGCCTACTCCCCATGTGCAAGCAGACCTCTAATCTAAAAAAGCAGAACTACAGAAAATCTGCAGTTGGTTTCCTTCCTCAGTCTGTGGGATTTTAACAAGGGACCCACATGGTTGCTGCTAGAATCTGTCTCCTTTCCCAATACTGGACACATAGAGACAGCTGCTCTCTATGGAGAAACACCACTAGACCCAGTAAAAGATTTTTTTTTTTTTTTTAATGACAAGAGGGTCAACCTGAGAAGTCAAAGTAAAAATGTTCTCTTCCGGAAGTATCATGTCAAGTCCAGTAGTAGGAAATCTTAAAGCATTTCTAATTTGTGTCCTCAGGGAGTTTAGGGGCATACCACACCCAAGACGCAGGAGCAGGTGGACACAGCAAAAGGGAGCGAGGGGTGCAGGAAAAGTATTTAAGACACAGCAGTCACATCTGGAAAGGCACGGAGGCCAGTGGACACAGCTGGTACTACATTAAGGCAAGAAGACCAAGGAGACATTTCCTCACAGTTGAACAGAGACAAAAATGACACAGAGAAGAGAGAAAGCATGTGGCACAAATCCAGTAAATCCAAATATATAGAGACTTCCACAATGAGAAAAGAGAGCAGATGCAGTGATTAAATCTGAGTGGATTAAATCTGAGTTACTGTTCTTTTCTTCATCATACTTTTTGCTTTGCTTTCGTTTCCTTCAAATGTTCATGGAACGTGCTACTAAACCCAGAAAACCATATACTACAAGCACACAATTCAGACAAGAAAATCTGTTTAGGGGCGCCTGAGTGGCTTAGTGGGTTAAAGCCTCTGCCTTCTGCTCGGGTCATGATCCCAGGGTCCTGGGATCGAGCCCCGCATCGGGCTCTCTGCTCAGCGGGGAGCTTGCTTCCCCCTTGCTCTCTCTCTCTCTCTCTCTCTCTCTGCCTGCCTCTCTACCTGCTTGTGATCTCTGTCAAATAAATAAATAAAATCTTTAGGAAAAAAAAAGAAAATCTATTTAGAGGTCTTGTTTTCTTCATCTCTCAGTAGAGAAAAATCTTCTGGGGCTAGAAGAGATCTCCGGTGAACAGACAGAAATAAACAAGTATGATTATCATTTTCAACCAAAGGTGAGCATTATTAGCTGGAGGAGAAGATCATCCATTTGCTTGTTTCCTTCCAGCTTCCTGTCAAATGTGGGGAAGGCAGAGCCAGATCTGCTGCCTGTGGTCTTCCTCGAAAGCAAGCTCAATCCATGCATGATCTCCCGCATCTCACCGAGGGAGGTTCCTGGCAAGAGGGGATCCAACCTTGTCATGTTTAATTCCAGACTCGCCTTGCATAAACAGCAGCTAAAGCCTGGAGGGCTGGGAGCTCATGTGGCTATGAGGGAAAGGTTGGATGTGTGATGCCAGGATGAGACTGGGACTGTTGTGCAGTGGAAGCCCCAGACCTTCTGTCCCAGGGCAGCCCTGGCTTCAGCGGCTGGTCATCAAGTCCTCTGGCCACAAGACGAGGGCTCAATGCGACTCTCACAACTGAGAAAACAGCTCAAATCACTTGCTCTGCTAATGGCATGTAAGGGAGGGAAAGAGTGTCTTACTGCAAGGACTTTCTAGTAGTTCACAGTTTTCTTCTAAGTGGATTTAATGGGACATTTAATTTTCTCATGGCTCTCAATGAGAATGGCATTACACACTCAAGTACTCCCAGCACTTCCCAAACAATCATTTATGCTATGGAAGGCTGCCCCTCCGAGGACGTGGAGGCATTGATATTTTTAAGTGAATGACATGGACTGTTTTTTTCATCCTTGGATATGACTCCAATCAGTAACAATGTCAGTCTTTTTCTTCAGCATAAGCTTTTCAGGCATATCCTAACAGGATTGAAAATACTGGCATTTGCAAAGCCTAACAGTCTTCATGATGCCCTCCCCCTTAGTGATAGTTAGTCTGGGTAAAGAATTCTGCCCATCACTGATGACTGGATAGTGAAAGTGTGGCACATCTATAAAATGGAATATTATTTGGCAGTTAAAAGAAATGAAGTACTTCTATCGGCTACAAGATTGGTTGAAATCTTTGAAAACACGCTAAGTGAAAGAGGACAGTAACAAAGGACCACATTGTGTATGATGCTGTTCATATGAAATGTCAGGAGAGGCTAATCTATAGAGACAGAAAGTAGGCTGCCCAGGGATGGCGGCAGGGTGAGGAGCCTGGGGAGTTACCGCTGAGGGCGTGGGTTCTTTTCTCAGGCTAATGAAGTGTTCCAAAATCGATTGTGGTGCTGGGTGCCTAACCGTGCAAATACATTAAAAGTCATGGAATTGTACCTTTTGATGGTTGAATTGTGTGGTACAAGAATTGTATCTCAATAAAGCTGTAAAAATTTTTAAAAAATAGGAAACCACAGGCAGTCCCTCTTTTCTGAGCATGTGCTTCTACTTAGGGCCACCGTTTATCTCCTCTCTATGGCTCTCAGATTCCTAGCTTCATACTTCTGTCTTTGATGCCTCACCCTTGTTGTCTTGTTTGGAATCTCCTTTTTTATTTTTTTTCCCCCCACTTGGACCCAGCTTTTCATTTGGCTCTCAGCTCTGCTTGCTCTCTTAATTTTGGCAAATCTGCCGACCTTGGGTGAGAAACCCCACTTCCTTCTCCAGCCCCATGAAACCTCATCAGCAGGCTGTCCGTGATCTTGCACAATGGACAGGGAATTCAACAGAGGTAGGCCCACAACCCTCTTCCTCAGTGGTTTCCCCTCCCCCGCACAGCTGAAGGAGATGGTTCTTTCTCATCACTGCCGCCACGTTCTGGGAGCACTGTGCTTTCTAAAGTAGCTCCCCAGCTCACCACTGTACTTTCCCACTCTCCATTGTCCTGAGCAATCCTGTGAAGTGGATACAGTATTACCATCCTTCTTGTACAGAGGAGACTGAGCCCCAAGAGGCTAACTGCCTTGTTCCAAGTCCCATATTGGATCACACATCTCAGATCTTCTGATTCTAGCTCCAGTGTTCTTTCCATTGATTTGGGACTCCCCAACACGAAATCCCGCTTCAGGAGGAATCTTTTCACTCCAAATAAATTGGTTTCTTTGCTCTCTGGCCTGCCACTGCATTCGCCGAGGAACTACTCTGTGTCAGGCGCTGCTAAGCGCTAGAGATACACTTGAGAAAAAGATAAGGCCCCACCCCCACAGACTATCAGAAAAGGTGGACCTGCCTACCTCCTTATCTTCGCTCAAACAGTATCTCCACGTAGCCTGGGCTCCTGTCCATCCCCTGGCCCCCACGACTGCCCACACCATCAGGCATGACTTCCTTGTCCTCTCCGCCAGGTCAATGACTACCTAACCTTGAAGACTCCCTCCCTAGAATAACACACTTTCCTGATAATACATAACCTCTTGGGGGCTTTTTCTGCTTTCCTTTGGTGTTACATATAGGTTTTAAATAAAGGCAACCATGGCCTGAGTGTCCCTCCCCACAGAGAGGAAAATAAATGATCCTCTGAGCCCAAAGGGGCTCAGAGCAGAGCTGTACAAGTCACCTTAAAGATCAGAGTGGCTCCCTACTGCTGAAAACTTGATCAAGTGCACTAAATTATCTAAAGAAAGAAGCATCAGTAAGAGACAGTAGGTAAGTTACAAAAGTAGAGAAAGGATAATCCCTGAAACAAATGTTACTGGTACCTATTCGAACACTATTCTGGAAAAGGAGCGCCCAGCCAGACTGTGGTACAGGTATGACTATGTCGAAGTGGTCTAATGGGCTGTCCATATTTGCTGGGGCCAAGCCCTTGACTCATGGACCTCCCGCCCCACTCTGAGGTCATGCTGCTAGAGAACTACCAGCGAACCTGACCTTCCTGGCCTCTGGAGAGGAAGGGACTACTCGAGATGGCCTGTACCTCTGGCCCACCTGACAGTTCTATTTCTCAGTAGAAATTAGCAAATGAGCACGTGATTTTGTACATCAGCCTCCTGTGGCCATGGGTCTGCCTTCGGGCAGATCTGGGACCCCCCAAGTCTGAGTATCTGACCCACCAAGGCCTAGGACAAGCCCCTGGCACCACTGTAAATAGCCAGGGAAAATGGCCACGTGCGGCTGAGTGAACGACAAACCCACAACTAACCCCTCAAACTAACGACGAAAGCTGGTTGGCTGATGCACTCCCCTGGGAGGAAGGCTTGGAGAAAAATCAAGCTTTGCCATTGCTCTCCGGAGGCCTAAGCACCTCTATGATTTTAGTTGTTACTGATGTTGCCATTGTTTCAGTAAAACAAAAAAGATCGAGACCATGACACTTGATGGGGAAAACCTGGGAAGGACAAGCATTTGAACAAACCCGCATTTTCAGATGTATTTAGTCACAACCATATTTTGGTGGGCAGTGTCTTCACTTGTCGTTATTTGATGTGATTTTCAAAAACTGACCTCCCTGCGTCCATGCTAAAGCTCTAACTTCTAGAACTTCAAGAAAAGGCCACCTGCAGAGAGGGACTGTGGGCAGAAGTCCCCGTTTTTATTTTTTGCCAGAGGGCTTACTTACACAGGGATAGGATAAGGTTGTTTTGTTTTTAAATGGGGGCTTTTATGGTTCTTTAGCTACATTTTATTACTTATTTGACCTTGAATGTTTTGTACGTGTTCATTTAAACTGCAAAGCCTCCATTATTAGATGAAAAAATACCTATTTCAGTCATGGTCACCTTGAACAATAATTTGGCCTTTTGATGAGAGAGCTCTGTGCAGAGGCAGAAAGGCATACTGTTGTGGCTGAGGGCTAATGATAAATAATGAGTTACTTACATTAAGGTCTCTTCCAAATAAAGAAAGAAGAATCACATTTGGTAACACAATCATACAAGGGGCATCTATGTTTTCAGGCACCGACAAAATTGGAAAGAACCGTGAAGATTAAAGGAAACTTGAGAATTTTCTATACTTTATCCTGTGTTCTAGGAGGAAAACAATAGTATCAGGTTCAAATAAATTAGCTTAATTCTGTTGTCTGGAATGTGTTCACTGGTAGACTCTTTCTTCTATTTGTAGACTAATTGAATATAGATCCCATTAAAAGGCACTGGATTCATTTTTCATTGGAATGAAAGGAGGTCAGTTTCCTACCAGAGCTGGCCTGATGAGAATATCTAACACACAGCTCAACGTGCTCAAAATCTGCCATTGAAACCCCAAGGAATGCCAAGTCTTCTGTGACAGATGAGGGCACACCCCCCCCCACAGTGTTACATTTAAAAGTATTTATATTATGGGGGTGCCTGAGTGACTCAGTTGTTAAACGTCTGCCTTCCGCTCAAGTCATGATCCCCAAGTCCTGGGATCAAACCCCTCATTGGGCTCTCTGCTCAGCGGGGAGCCTGCTTCTCCTTCTCCCACTCCACCTGCTTGTGTTCCCTCTCTCAGTGAGTGTCTCTGTCAAAGTAAATAAATAAATAAATCTTTAAAAAAATGTACATTAAAAAATGTACATTATTAAATAAATTACTTGTTAGGCTCTTGCAATTATCTCATTGTAAATTAGAAACCCTCTGAATAGAAAGTCTAATTTCAGAGCTTCCTTTTTACTTCCTAACAAGTGTCTTACGTTTATGAAGAACATGCTAAGGTTAATAAACAGTCCAAGGGATGATTGTTAGATTTCAAACAGGTGGAAATTTTGGGGAAAAAAAAAAGTAAAAAGCAGGTCATAACAACAAAGCTGAAAAGTTAAGATTTTCATTGAGAGTATATTATCTTAGTTTAAACATGGGTAAACTTGAATTTGAATCTGAAATCAAACCCGTAGGGATTACACTATCACTTGCCACTCCATGTGATTTAATCTTCTCTTTTTGTATAATATGTATGTCTTTTTTTTTTTTTTAAGATTTTATTTATTTATTTAACAGAGAGATCACAAGTAGGCAGAGAGGCAGGCAGAGGCAGGGGGGAAGCAGGGTCCCTGCTGAGCAGAGCGCCCGATGCGGGGCTCGATGCCAAGACCCTGGGATCATGACCAGAGCCGAAGGCAGAGGCTTAACCCACTGAACCACCCAGGCGCCTCATAATATGTATGTCTTAGTAACAGAAAAAAAATCAATATAGTTCCTCCATTCTCCCATGAAGGCTAAATGTATGTCTTTTTTTAAGATTTTGTTTATGTATTTGTCAGAGAGCTAGGATCAAGCACAAGCAGGGGGAGAAGCAGGCTCCCTGGCTGAATAGGGAGCCCAAAGCCAGACTCGATCCAGGGACCCCTGGGATCATGACCCTAGCTGAAGGCAGACACCCAACGGACTGAGCCACCCAGGTACCCCTATGTCTTTTTTTTTTTTTCCTCAAACATCTGTCACAAAAAGGCCTGAGATGGACACACAATTATCAAAGGCTGTTTCTCATGTAAAGTCCTCCTGGTTCCCCTTTCAACCAAACAAATCAAAGAGTTTCTACTCCACAGTGCTTGCTGGTATCTCATGTGATCTCACAGTCCTATTCTTTGCTTTGCTTCTGACTGAGTCATCCAAATCAACATACTCGGGGTGCAGAATCTCTGGGTGTCATATACAGCAACTCGGTAGAGTCATAGAATTCAACCAGGCAGGATAATACACCAGTCTGAAATGTTTCACCCATTGTCCTGGCTCTCATCTGTCGGGGAAGCCAGATCTTTTAACCTGAGGGTTGAATGACAACTTCTGGTTCCATTCCAAAGTACTTCTCTGCAACCTCCTGAAACCTATGCCCATGGCCCATTCCTGCCTTGAACTTCCACGTCTTCAGAGTTTTCCCAGCCCGAACCTTCACTTCCATTAGTTCCTGGCTGAGTTTTGTTTCTCTGAAGTCTTTGTTACCCTTTATCTCCACCTTCACAAATAAGAGCTTGGGAAACATGCTATATGTTAAGATGGGAGGGAGAAAGAATAACCCCTTTGGGCTTAGAGGACTGGCAGTTTTAACCTTCCTTCCTCTCCCCTCCCCAGAAAATTTCTGGAGGAAAAGAGGGTTTGGTGGGTGGATAGAAATTTTGCAAAATGATGATATTATGAAAGCTAGTGAGGCTTTGTTGGTCAACCCTTTGGAGTCTTCTTGGCAAAGGACCAAGTGAGATGGTTATTGCATGGGGAGTTTTGGAGTGGTATCTCTGATGCGAAGGAGGCGGGAAGAGGCTCCTTAGGTCCTGGGCATCAGGTATAAAGAGAGCCTCCTGGTTTCCTTCTTCATGGTCTCACCCTCTTCCTGAGCCTAGAGGGTGGGCAAGGATCCTAGGAAAAGCCAGGCCCTTGATCTTCCTAGAAGTTTTATTTTTCAGGATCCTACACTACATGTAGTTCTAGAGAGAAAGAAATCCTAAGCAGCGTGAAGGAGGAAAAAGTTTTCCCCAACCCTCTGGGGGTTCCTGGCTGGGTCTGAAAATTAAACTTACACAAGCAGATGAACAGGAGAAAAGCATACACATTTATTTAATATAAGTTTTATGGGATACAAGAGCTTTCATAAAGAAATGAAGATTCAAAGAAACAGTTAGATCAGAGTATTTTTATGCTAGGTTTGATGAAGAGCAAACAGTCATATAGAAATAGGATAGGAGTATAAGGTCATTGTAACGAACTTGAGGAAACTTAGCAAGGCATGTTTGCCAGGATTCTTCTCAGTGTCCCTTTATCTTTGAAGAGAAGGATGCTCCTTTTCTCCCACCTCTCATGTGAGGGTTTTATGACATGTTTCAGAGAAGAGGGGCAATAAGAGTGAGGTGTTGTGGGGGTGGGGTGTCGGAGTGGCCTTCCTGCTTCTGCCACTTTCTCAACCTCCTTCAGCTTAAAATATTTAATATGCCAAGGTGTTATTTCTTGGGGTAGCATGTTCTGAACCCCAATTGCAGTAATGGCTTGCATTGCCCAGCAATCTTCAGAACTATCCATTCTGTTATTAAAGCCAGCCCCAGCTGTCTACGACTTCCCTTAACCCCCTGACCTCCTGAAGGGAGCTTATTTTTGACTTTTCAGCTCCATTCAATATGGGTATTAATCACTACCATTCCCACAGGGGCTGTCGGAAAACACTCTCAGCAGACCCCATGTTCTCAGTGGCCTCGACCATGGGGGCTGTGGGGTGGGTGGGGCTCATCACTTCCTTCCAGCCGTTCTCGTCGGGCCATGGCCACTCGACACGCGCCTAGGAGGAAACTTCTGATTTTCCATCTACGAAAAGCTTGACCTCACGTTCATGGGGCCCCTTCTGCACCCCTAAAGCGCCCAGGGCACACAAGTGAGTCATCTGGGGGCATTGAGCCATGACAGCTCTTCAACCACTTTTCTCCTCGCTGAGCAGGCAAATTAATTTTACGTGAAGCTTAATAGCATTTATGCTTCAGTTCCTTCAGATGAACGTGTAACTGCTGAGGCACCAGAGGTAACATAGATACTGCATTCCAGAGGGCAGACTTCCAAAGGACTGAGCAGAAAAGTGTGGCAGACTCTTGAACTCTTCACCCACATCAAGGACATATAAAGGGCTGAAGGGAGTAAGGACAAGAGAGATATGGGAAAGAAGACTTTTGCAAAAAATATTATGGGTTCACTGGGAGTCTGATCCTAGGCAATGGTCAAGGAATGTCCTCCTCTCAAACCCAATGTAAGGGGTCCCAGGAGAGCCAGATGGGGGTCTAGACAGTTGGGTCACAGTGATCCAGGCTCAACTCTGGCCTGGGAAGTGAGCCTCAGTGGCCAACAGCTCTGGTGGTGAGCACAGGAGGGGCGTTAGGCTGGGACCGGATATTACTTGCAGACTTTGTCAGGTTAAGAACACATGTTTCCTGTGCACCAAATGTAGGTCATAACACAAGAGAGAGCTGGCTTAGGTTTATCTTAGGTTCTTCCCTGGAGATCCATGCCAGGGCAAACAGAGCTGATAGGAGGTAGAGTTCTGACTGGGTTCCTGGGGGCTGGAATCCTAGACCAGGTACCAGGGGAATAAAATGGAGCTCACCTAGGGCAACATAGCTGCCAATTGGATAATCCATGTTTTCTATGGAGGGGAGCAGAGCTCTTCAAAGAACCCACAAAATATCTATGAGAAAGAGCATTTACTTTAAAAAACTGTCAGACTCAGAAAGCTTGAGGCTCGCAGATGACAAAGTGAGTCAATTCAGAGCTTTCCTGTGACCCCAGACCCGTGAGACATCAGAAATCACAGCAGGTGAAGTAGTACAGGCAGAAATCGGCAGGATAGGAGCAAGAGAGAAAGCAGCCTCTTCCCGAAACTGAGTCTTCTTGTCTGCAGCTGGCCCTGGGGAATATATATACCCAAGGGGAACAGCTCAACTCTAAGCCACAGTTGGAGTTTTAGATTTTAATTTGGGATGGACAATACTGGATTGAGGCTAGGTTTGTAACTTAAGCAGCAGACAGAGGAGTCATAGGACCTGCCTGACTTTTTATACAAGGGTGAGGGGAGAACTAATGCCACTAGATAAACTTAGAGCAACGGTGATAAGCACAATGAAGTTGCTATATGACAACATTCCAGAAGTAACATATGTTTATGGCTTGTTTCATGTCGTAAGCACCCACTTACTGGGGTACACCTAGCTCTGGGGAGGCAGAGGTGAAATAACCATGTTCCTTACTCTGAGGAGCTTCATCTTGTCAGGGAAGTGGACATTGCTTCTGTGGGATATTCAGAGACTCAAGTTGCTTACAACTGCCTCTACAAAGTGGTCTTATATACTGCCAAATCAGACCAGGACCTCAAAGCCTCACTCTCCCCAAAGTCCTAGGGTACACCATAGATTAGGAAGGGGCCCCTTAGGACACACCTTTAGTCATCATCCCCTGCTTCGGTGGCTGACCTAACTACTTGGGAGGTCACTGCCAACAGGACTCCTCCAAGGGGAGGTGAAGGGATGCCTGTCACCACCCACGGAGAGTTATTCACGTAAATGTCAGGTCTGAAAGCCAAGCAGATAGTATCTGGACATTGAGTCAGCCGCAGGTATGGCCCCAGAGGCAAGAATTAAAAAAGAAAGATGCAAGGGCGCCTGGGTGGCTCCATCCATTAAGTGTCTGCCTTTGGCTCATGTCATGATCCCAGCATCCTAGGATGGAGTCCTGCATGAGACTTCCTGCTCCATGGGGAGTCTGTTTCTCCCTCTGCCTCTGCCTTTCTCTCTCCATTTTTCATGAATAGATAAATAAAGTCTTAAAAAAAAAAAAGGAAGATGCATACAAAGCCTTATAATAGAAAGGAAAGGACAGAAGAACTGGACATAGTCAGAAGAAAGGTAGGACACAGGCCAAAGTGTCTCTCATAGGCAGGGTCTTTAGGGACCAGAGTTCCAGCTGCTCAGCTGAGCTTGAGAGAGCTGAGCAGCCAGGTGTGGGAGTAGCCCATTAAAATAAAACGAAAGTAAATAGTCAAGGCTTTGTCACTGCCTGCAATAGTATAAGCGAGAGTATAAACCACAGAAAGCACCAGCTCCCTCGTGATCCATTTCCCCCCTGGAACAGTCCATCAGCCATAGGACAACTGACTCAGGACACAGGTGGAGTGTTGGAAGGTTCGTCTCACTGCTGAGGGAGCTGAGGGAGCCTCAGACAGAAGGTCGTGGCAGTTCTGTGGCCCCAAGGGCCCGGTGTAAGGAGGAAGAGTTAGGAGTGGAAAAGTAGGGAGTACTGAGTCCAAGTGGAGGAAAGGATCTTTATAGTTCTTCAGGTATTTGAAAAGGAGACCTCCAAAGGGAGGCTCCTGTGCTGGGAACTGGGAACACAGTGTGCGGAAGAGCCAGGCTGGCCAGGAGGGGGGCTGCCCTGCTGTGGCCTGCCGGGAAAGCCTTCAGAACTGCCTGTGTCGGGCCTGAAAAGCTACGCGTAGAATTTGGCCTGGAGCTGGACTCTGTCAGAGTATCCAGATAATGTCCCTTCAACAGATGTTCATGGCAAAATGGCTACAGCTTCCACACAAAGAGTGAGAGCCATGCTCCCGAAGAAGGAAACTTTAAACCTGAAATGCTTTCTTCCGGGCTGTCACTGGGATAATCAGTCCCGTCCTGGGTCTGGCTTTATTCAGGAAGATGTGGGCCATGCCTCGTGCACACACAGCCTCTGTGGAAACGTGCGCTGTGTTACTTTTGACCAGTTCCCCTCCCTGCCCAGGGGCTGAAGCCCCAGCGAGGCCCAGGACTCCAGAGCTGGGTTTACAGTGGGAATGCTTAAGCCCAAGTGGTGCCTTACTTATAGGGAGCAAACGCGAGGGTCGCTTTAACTGAGCAATGGTCGACTCTGTGGATTTCCATGTTAGGGAGTGGGGTGGTTAAAAATGGCTCTGGAGTCAGAATGTCTGGTTTATGGTCCCAGCTCTGCCAACAACTAGTAATGTAGCTTGGGTTCATCACAGAAATTCCTGGAGCCCTAGTTTTCTCTTCTGTGTAACAGGCGTCTCAGCGGTATCCGCCTTACGCGGTTACAGTAAATGAAATGAGATCATGCATGTGAAGTGTTGAGCTGTAATATGTGCCCAATGTCAGTTACAGATATGGGTTTGTTTATTCGGTTATCTTGGGGAGAGGGAACGGTGAGAGAGTGTGGGGGATGCACATCTCCACTCCTTCCCAGCTTCATGGATACGACTCCTGAACCTAGAATCTCAGTTCCCACAGAGACAAGGACATTTGCACCATACCCAAAAGGTATTGGAGAAACTTCAGGTCCCTGCCCAAATCCCTTCCAAGAGAGTGTCCTGCCATAGGTACTCAGGTAGAAGAACTATTTTAAATCTGAAAGGGATTGTCTTTTCCGCTTATGAATAAAGCTGGGTCTGAGAGAGCCTCATTCCAGGAAGTAAACCAACTCAGTCTGGACACGCTTCATCTGTTCCTATTGATAGTAGCCAAAGCTTACATGGTTTAAGATTACGAGACATCTTCCAAGAAGAAAAAGGTTTTCTGCTTTTTTGCAATAGTAATCGCTACTTCATAATATTTTGAAAATCAACTTTATTGACATATAATTAACATACAAGAAACTGCACCTATTAAAATGCACAGTTCAGTGGAGCTAGAGGTGATTCTGCCAAGTAAAATACATTGGACACAGAAAGACAAAGACCATACCACTTACATGCAAAAATCTAAAAAGGAAAACAAGTGAATAAACAAACCAAAACAAAAAAAAAAAAAAAAAAAAAGTCCGTAAATACAAAGAACAAACTGATGGTTGCCAGAAGGGAGGGAGGTGGCGGGATAGACAAAATGCATGAAGAGGAGTGGGAGGTACAGGCTTCCAGTTACGGAATGTGTAAGTTGTGAGCATGAAATGTACAGCATAGGGAATACGGTCACTAGTTTGAAATAGAGCTGTATACCTGAAACCAAGGTAAAATTATCTGTCAGCTCTAGTTCAATTAAAAGGATAAACAGTGACCAGTCTGGTGAGTTTTGACAGATTTGATGGACCTGTAAAACTATTGCCATAATTCAGATAAAAGTATATTTTCTTACCTCCGAAGGTTTCCCTGTGCCCCTCAGTCTATACTCTCTTCCTTCCGGGGTCCGGGCAACTACCACTTTACTGTCACTAGAGACAGGCATGCATTGTTTAGAATTGTATATATGGGGAACTATATAGCATATACTCTTTTGTGTCTGGCTTCTTTCATCCCACATGATGATTTTGGTATTTCTCCTTGTTACATGTATCATTAGCTCGTCCCTTTGTTGCTGGTCACTTGTATGGTTAGACCATATTTTATTTATCCATTCACCTGCTGGTGGATGTTTGGGTTCTTTAGAATTACTGGCTATTATCAATAAGACTTCTAAGAACATTTGTGTATAAATCTTTGTGTGGACATTGGATTTCATTTCTCTTCATAAATATCTAGGAGTTGAGGGGCTGGATTATAAAGCAAGAGTATGTTTCTTAAGAAACTGCCAAACTGTATTCCAAAATAGTTGTGCCACTTTTCATCTCCACTAGATGAAAACTAGAGTCCCAAAAATGTAAGTGTTCTACATTTTTGTCAACACTTTAGATTGTCAGTCTTTTAAATTTTAGTCATATATCTCTGTGTGGTTTTTATTTGCATCAACCTAATGACTAATGATGTTGAATATTTTTTCACGTGCTTTGGCCTTTGGTGTTCTTCTTTTGTGAAATGTTTGCTTGTATACTATTTTAAATTTAAAAATGTGCTTCGAGGGGCGCCTGGGTGGCTCAGTGGATTAAAGCCTCTGCCTTCCGCTCAGGTCATGATCTCAGGGTCCTGGGATTGAGCCCCACATCGGGCTCTCTGCTCTGCAGGGAGTCTGCTCCCCCCTCTCTTTCTGCCTGCCTCTCTGCCTACTTCTGATCTCTGTCTGTCAAATAAATAAATAAAAATCTTTTTTAAAAAAAAATGTGGTTTGAACAGTCATTTCAACTATCACTGACCACACAAAATGACAACTGAGAAATCCCTTCTCTAAATAAACCAGCATGCCTTTCCTGTTTATGCTGCTTTTAGAGACTCAACGTTAGAGTGCTGCTAATACTATTTCTCTATTTCAATCTCTCTGTATTTTGCTGGATACCGTTCCTCCTCGTCCTTTTCATATGTCTACTTTGAAATAGCCTGCCTCCTAATGAACTAATGTTCTGCTTTAGGAATTTCACAGATGTGATGAGGGAGCAGAAGGCTGGGGAAGACACAGCATAAGCTGACACCCTGCAACCTATCCCCTCACCCCACGTGTGACATTCTTCCTGGAATCGTCCAACTATCTTCACATTAATGCCTTGCTAGAGGAGAAAAACAACCTTAACTTGACAATGACAAGGCCTCTGGTGTCTTTTAGGTCTTCTTTAGCATATGAAAGTCTTTTGAAACTTCCCTTTTCCTTACTCTGCCAACCCCATAGTATATAATCAGCCACCCCTCACAACGTCAGTGCATCTGCTCTTTCTGTCCATGGATTCTGTCCTTGTGCTTTAATAAACCACCCTACCATTTTGCCCCAAAGATTGTCTCAAGAATTCTTCATTGGTCGTCAGCCCTGGACTCCACCCCACTGAACATCACCTGTATTCCAAAATCCCATCAGATGGCACCTGAATGTGGGGCTTTGAGCCTTTATATCTGGCTCTGAGCTTCAGTGCAAAATTGTTAAGTACTTTCTCTCTTCCTTTGCTGTTGTCCAGGGACTCTTCAAGGATCTTACTGGAGCATTTTCATGCCGACTGCTCAGGCTGCATGACTAGCCCATGGCTACTCCACGGGGAGGAGAAAGCCTGCTTTTGAGCTGGAAGTTAGTACCCTGGTCGGAATGGTAATGAGATCCAGGAACATGAAGCCCTCTCTTTATTCCTGTCCTTACACACAAAGCTGTCTGTCTTGAGCACGGGACAGCCACCTAAGTCACCAGGACGGCTGCCAATCTTAAAACTCCATGCGAGGTTTCATCCCAGTTGATCTAATGTGATCCCCTCCACATCTGTGGTCTAGCTACTTTTGGCTGGGCTACTTTCGCTTGGAGGCCAAAACCAGCTCCCAACCGGGAACCATTTCCCAGGGAAGTTAGCAGTAAGGACTACATGTGTTAGAATGTCACTTAGACCATAATGGATTTCTATCTTTACTGTTTTCTGTTAATGTCTTCTATTAAAGCTACCAAATTTGGTAATTTCCCCCTTGTAAAACTTTTCTAGTATTTTCCATGGGTTAAAATGCCAGGGCTGTATGAAACCTTCAGGACGTAAGATAGCACAGCATGGGTGTTTTGGTCTGTTCACCAGGCATCCATCGACAGCCTAGGACGCGATGGTGTAGGATGCCAGCATCCCTCCTACGGACCTTTTACAGCAGGAATGCCTTAATGAAAGGCAGGATTGTGATCAGTAGCGATGTCTTGTTTGAGGGACACTTTTGGTCACTTTTGACACACATATCTTGCTGGGGATGCCACCGAGGAGTTGGTGGGGGTGGGTTTTGTTATGGACCTTTTTTACTTTCCTGGGACCATGGCCTCAGTAGGCTTCTTTGGTTCCACAAGGCCTCTACCTTGGGGTGACTTTTAACCCACTGGAAACAATTTGGATTGCAAAACGTAGGAAAGGCCTGAGCTCCTGTAACTCTGCATGGCCTCAGTGGGATCTGTGAGTTAGATCTCCTCTGCAGGAAACAGAGCAAGTGGACCTAGGGGACCTTCATTGCTCATACCTAGGCCTTCATAGCTCTTACCAGGACCCCAGCCTAAGGGCCTCTTGCAGAATGTGTTTGCCCAAGTACTCTGGCTAGTAAACTCTCTCCAGACAAATCAGAGGCTGATTATCTAAGTTTCCTCCTAGTAAACCCAGGTTGGTGGAGGATACACTGGCCATCCCTAGCAATGGGGATCCTGACTCGCTCTCTCCTCTTCTAATAGATGTGGGAGCTTCTCCCTCATTCATTTCCCGGGTTAATAGTTAGTTTGCCTTGGGACAGGAACTTCATGAAATATTCCCAAGCAGCTGCCGAAACTCCTGTTTCAGGGAAATTTCCTGTCTTTTCTGGCCCGATATGGACATTCCCCCTTATTGGTGGGAAAACATGGCGTCTGCTCCTCTGTTGGAGCTGATGAGTTCTAGAACCCAGAATTCTTTTCTCTGCCTTCCGGCAGCACTTTGCCTCTTCTGTCTCCCCCTCCCCCTTCTCCTGGCTCCACACCACCTTGGGTGTGGCCTGCAAAACTGGCTTCTGGACCATTCTCAAGCCTCCTGCACCTTTGGATCCTCCTACCCTTGCTGTCAAGGAGCAAAGAAGAGCATCCCCTGAACTAATTAACAAGCCTCCACTCCAGATTTCCCCACCAGCATCTCAGGTGGAAATTGATGATGGGGAGGGTACTGGTGGACCACAGTTCAGTATTTAAACAAAGTTAAGTTTGTTGATTTAATTAAGAGACATGTCTTTAAAGTTAATCAACACTAAATATGAAACTTTTATTCTATCGAGGTTTACTGAAGGTCAAACTCATGTTATTTCTGTTGCAATTTGTTAGCAAAAAGATGACTGATATGTTTCATTGTCTCAAAGTTTTCATGGCTAATCATTAAAATAGCTTTCAAAGTCTTCGGTAACCTGAAACTTCAAAGTTTTGCTTGGATGATAAATGGAATTAAGTTTATTGGACATGTAGGTCTTTTCCAGTGTTAAAGTCATTGATGGTTTGGACGTTGGTTTTTGCTTTTGACGTCGTACTGCAAGAAACTAGGAATATTTGGGTCTCTTGGTAAACATGCTTTGTGCTTAACCAGTTCATAACTTGGCCATCTAAAGAATTCTGGTATACTTAGTTTTCACTGGAGACCAAGGTTTCTAAAGAATACAAAATTCTAAATGTAATTAAGACTGGAAAATCATTGGCAAGGGATTTTAGGTGTGGTCAGGATGGACTAAATTTGAAATGAATAGACTTTAAAGGACACTGGTTTAAGACTGAAATTCTCTGTTCAAAAGACAAGTTTTCTTGAATTGTTCATCTGCTCTGGATAAGAAAAATGGTAAACACAGGGGTTTTTTTCCTCTTTTTGTCTGCCCAGAAAATCGGTTTCTATAGATTTTATCCTTTATCATGTCTTCCACTACTTGTTTAAAACTTCTCAATAGTAAAGGAGCTACGTTTTGCTAACAACTACAGAAGCAACCCTACGTATTTGTCTTTCAAATCTCTCACTGTCAACCTTGATTAAATAAAAATTTTTGTAATGATCTGTAATACTATTCAGTCCTGTGCTATAACTTTCCTAAGGTTTTAACAAACTTCCAAGATTTAAATTGTAAATGAATCTCTTTAACTCATTAGGCCTTTTATTTCCTATGAAAAGTCACTCCAGAAGTACTGTTAAACAAATGACAAGCCTTTGGTTGGTTGGGTAAATGCTGGAACCATTCTGAAGGTTATATGCAATTCCTAAAGTTTAATGTAAGTGTTATGTGTCAAAGAAATAAACCTAATTTCCTTGTAAACTCTCATCTCATCAGCTCTTTAACAATGTCCATTTCTGAGGGTTTTTTTTTTTTTTGTCATTTATAATTGTTCTTACTGTTTTACAAACATCTTCAACGAGGTTCCTATAAAGGACTTTTAGGACAAAAAACAGGCATCAAAACTGAAATGTTTTACAGAACAATTTACAAAACAAAGCTGCATTCAAACTAAACAAAAATTAGTAACATGGGACTAAATGAAATAAAAGATTATAGGGTTGTGATTCTTACTTGAAACATTGGTGGTTCCTTAATGTTTACTCTTCCAGATTGAGGAAAACTCTTATGACATCAGCATAAGATGTCAAACTCTTATGACATTCAGAAATAATAATAAAGCAAATTAAAACATTCAATTTTTCTCTCTAGTTGAACCTTCAAATTCAAAAGGTCTCAGTAAGTATTCTTTCTTCTATGACAATCATAGTCATTTGCATAAATTGAATAAGAATCTGTTCTCCTTGTAACAGGACACCATTGAAAACATTGCTATTTTACCAAGGCTTTGACTGGAATGTTGTTATTTAAGAGAGACATGCATTGACTCAGATATGACCAAATAGCTTTAAGGAATTGAGGTTGGCTTTATGAAACCTGGAGCCATAAAGCCCCTTGGAACTGTTGGCCTGATGCCTTGCTTACAGAGTTCCCAGCGGCCTCGCCAGGTGAGTAAAGAATGTCACTTCCTGGCAGGTGTGGGAAACTTAGGATACTTTGAGAACCTCAGTAAAGAAGAATGCCCACATCTACAGGTATTGCAGGCATGTCTGATGACAAGTACTTGGCTTGGCTTGTGGCCTAGAGAGGCTACTAAAACTTCAACCTAGAGCTTCCTTACAAAAGTTGCAGCAAAGCAGATTCTGAAAGATCAGTCATTATTCTTGCTGAGCTTATGTAAATAATTATGCCAAGTTTGTTAAAATTGGACTTGTTTTGCAGACTTTAGTCCTGATTTGGCTATCTCTGGAAATGAGGGTTATTTTAGAGAGAAAAATTATGTTTCAATTGTAAGGGCCTATTTAGCCAGAGCGATTCCATCCAGTTAAACAGTGATTTTGTTGTTTATGCAGTAAAACTTAAACAGACCCTGCCCCCCCCCCCCAGGGGACTTACTTAAAAGCAAATCCGGGAGACCAATCCCAGGTAACAGAGCCCAATACAAGGGCAGGTCAGGCCAGGTGGTGAGACATCCAATCAGTGGGGCACGCATACTGTCTCCCTAGCTACCAAGGAGTGTAGGCCCTGCCTTTTGGGAGCCAGTTCTGACCAAGGTGATGGGCTAGCTCAAATATCTACTATAGGGTAAATTGTGATTCAGTTGGTCACTTGTGTGTGACCTAGCATGACTGTGCAGCTTTCTCTGTGTGTTATAATCTCATTGGCCACCTGTGTGTAGCCAAGCTCAACCACATGGCCTTTGCCCTTTACAAGTTAGTCGGTAAGGCAGGGAGGGGTCACCCTCTCTGTAAGAGGCAACCCCGAATGGTCGGTTTGATTCTCGATGCTTGGCGCGAAATAAAGCTTTGCTTGACCTTTGCTTTGTATCAGTCTTGCTCCTTTGATTAAGGACCTAACACTGGGGGCTCGTCTGGGATCAAATGATGAGAACTGAGCCAGCATCAGAATTTCTGGGAAAAGCCTCTGGAGGTAAGATCTCAGGATCCTGTCTGTCTGTCTGTTGTGGAGCTCCAGGGTATGGCCCACCAGGGAGAAGCTGGATGCAGCCATGCTCCCCAGGGCTGGAATGGATGCGGGAATGCCACTTCCCTCCACTGGTAGATTGTCAGGGGGTTCGTGTCCCCCAGGTGGTCAGGGGGTTCGAGTCCCTCTAGAAAGTTCCCACCGGTGGCAGGTTCTGGGTAAGGACCGCTGGGCCTGTGGTTGTCTTTGTCTAGTCTTTTTGTTGTCTGATGTGTTATTTGCTGTGTTTGAAGAAATGGGGCAAGCAGAGAGTAAGGGGACTCTGACTTTCATCTCTCTGTTCCTCCTAATAGATGTGGGGCTTCTCCCTTACTCATTTCTTGTGTTAATGGCTATAACTGGAGCCAACTGTGGTTAGTCTAAATTGAGTCAGAGACTTTAAGGAATATTCCCAAGCAGCTGTCAAAACTCTCTTTGTTTCGGGGAAGTTCCTGTCTTCTCTGGCCCAATGTGAACTGCCTAGTCCCTCCCCCCTTGCTGGCAGGAAAGCATGGCATCTGCTCCTCTCTTGAAGCTGATGAGCTCTAGAACTGGGAACCCTTTCTCTGCCTTCTAGTAGCACTTTATTCATCTTTCTCCCCATTCTGTTTCTGCACCAACTTGAGTATGGCCTGCATAAATGGCCTCTAGACCATCCTCAGTGCTTCCTGCACCATGGCTCCTTCTCTCTTTCTGTTTCTTCTCTCTGTTTCACTGTTGGGAAACAAGAAGAGCACCCCCTGGACCTAACACCCCCCACTCCAGATTTCTCCACCCATCTCTCAGGTTAACACTCAAAATGGGGTGGGCCCAGGTGAAACATAAATCATATTTGAACTAAGTTAAGTTTGTTGGTTTAATTAGGATGAACATGTCTTTTGAGCTAACAGCAGTAAATGTGAAACTTCAATCAAAGTTTACTGAGGGTCAAATAAGCTCGTGTTATTTGTTAAAATCTGTTAGCAAAGAGATGACTAAACTGATGGTTAATTGTCTGTCTCAGGGTTTTAATGGGTAATTGTTAAAGTAGCTTTCAAAGTCTTTGGTAACCTGAAACTTTAAACCAAATGGGATAAAATGCTAGAGCGCTGGTTGCTAGAACTGGGTTTGTGCTTTTGAAATCTGTTGGTAAACATGTTTTGTGCTTAAATTTGCCTTCTAAGAATTCTGTTGCAACAGTTCACAATTGGTTAATATTTAGTGTTCATTAGAGATTGAGGTGTTTCTAAGAAAATGTAAATGGTTTTCTCTTTGCCCGCCCAGAATCGTAAATGAGATCTCTTTGGCTGATAAGGCTTTTCCTTGATATGCTAAGTTACTCAGGGAGTACTGCTAAACCAAAGATAAACCTTAGGTTACATTTGGGTAAATGCTTTAACTACTCTATACATTTCCTAAAGTTTAATGTTTTGATAGGGTCATCACTTGATATTTAACTATATCTATTCTGAGTTCTTGTCATTTGTAATTGTTTTAATTCTCTTGTAAAATGAATTCTGCCTTAAAGGAAATTCATATGGGAGACTTTCAGAACAAATACAGGTCTTTGATATGTTGAAATCCTGGAACTGAAGTGGGTAAAAATTTCCAGAAGTAAGAGCAGCATTCGGGCTAAACCAGAATTAGTAACATGGGACTAGATGAACTGAAAGATTATAATGTGTCTCTTAAGGTTTTGTCTTATTTTAAACATGACTGGTTCTGTAATGTTTGCTCTTTCAGACTAGGGAAACTTTTCCCTAAGTTATCTGTAACTTACAGAGATGTGAAAGTATTCATTTGTAAAAGAATCAAGGCATTCAACTTTTCTATCTGAACCCTCTGAAACCAAAAGGTCTCAGCAAGTATACTTTCTCCCATGGCAATCAGTCATTTGCATAAGTTCAATAAGAATCTGTTCTTCTTGTAACAGGACACCATTGAAAACACTGGTTATTTTACCAAGGCTTTGACTGGAATGTCATATTTGAAAAAGACTCAGATATGACCAGACAGCTTAAAGGAACTAAGGTTGACTTTATAAAACCTGGAGCCGTAAAGCCCTTTGGAACTGTTGGCCTGATATCTTGCTTACAGAGTTCCCAGCAGCCTCACCAGGTGAGTAAAGAATGTCACTTCCTAGCAGGTGCAGGACCCTCGGGAAGAGGAATTTGCCCAAATCAACAGGTTTTGCAGGTGTGTCTGATGGCAACTACGTGGCTTGGCTTCTGGCCTAGAGAGGTTACTAAAAGTTCAACCTAGAGATTCCTTATAAGAAGTTCCAGCAAAGCAGATTCTAAAAGATCTATATGATCACTCACTGTTCTTGCTGAGCTTATGTAAATAATTAGGCCAAGTTTGTTAAAACTGGACTTGTTTTTCAAATAAATTAGTCCTGATTTGGCTATCTCTGGAAATGAGGGTTATTTTAGAAAAGTTATGTTTTAATAACATACCTTTGTGGATGTTAAATTCTACATTTGGTTGTTTTTAAATGTTTGTTTACCTAAGCTAGACAACTTGGAGTAAACTTCAGAGAAGTTGCACAATAGCTCATTTAGACGATCTTCCCTTTGCCAGTCAGTCAGTCCCAGATATAAGGAGGAAACTTCAGAAAATTGAAGGATTTGAAGGGAAGAAACTCACCGAGTTAGTGGAAATAGCTGCTGAGGACTGTGGGTCATGCTTGCGGGGGACGAGAGCTCTCTTACAGACTCTGCAGGAAAAAAGGGTATCAGGTATCAGCAAAGAAAGCTTTGTCAGAGCCACGCCACTTATTTAGGCTTTGATCTCCATGAGGGAGTTTCTTGGGATGGTGGGCTATTGTAGGCTATGGCTACCGCAGTTAGCAGAGATGGCCTGACCTCTCTACGAACTGGCTAAGTGAGGACTCACTATGGTAGAGTGGACAGCTGAGGCAGAAGGAGCATTTCAGGAATTATGAACAGCCTTACTGAGTGCCCCAGCTTTGGCCATCCCAGATTTTACCAAGCCTTTCCACTTGTACGTGAATGAAAAGGCAGGGGTGGCCAAAGGAGTTTGACTCAGACTCAGGTTCTTGGCAAAGACCAGTAGCCTATCTTAGCAAGAAACTAGATCTGGTAGCGGCTGGGTTCCCCCCTTGCCTCTGCATAATTGCTGCCACGGCCCTCCTGGTCAAGGATGCAAGTATATTTACAGAAATGGACTAAATTAGACCATGAAGGGGATTGGGCTAAGACTAGAACAGGAAAGTTAATTCTTCCTCAAAGACTAGGAAAAAATTAGTAAGCCAAATACATCAGGGCACTCATTTGGGGACACACAAGCTTAAGGAGCTTATTATGGGCAAGCAATTCCAGGTTTCTAAATTAGGGTGTATGGCTCAGGATGTGGCTGATAGATGTGCTCAATGTCAGGCAGTAAATGCAGGAGGAACTAGAATGGGAAGAGGGAAAAGAGAAAGAGGTAAGGAACCAGGAATTTATTGGGAAATAGATTTTACAGAGATGAAACTGGGAAAAAATGGACACAAGTATATGTTAGTTTTTGTAGAAACCTTTTCAGGCTGGGTAGAGGCTTTTTCTGCCAAACATGAGATGGCAGGAGTGGTAGCCAAAAAGCTACTAGAGGTTTGGGTTACCTCTCGCGATTGGGTCAGACAACAGCCCTGCATTTGTGAGTTCAGTCTCACAGTCACTGGCCAAGGCCGTGGGCACTAATTGGAAACTACCTTGTGCCTACCGGCCCCAGAGATCCGGGCAAGTAGAGAAAATGAACTGGACTCTTAAAGAGACCTTGACAAAGTTAATTCTGGAGACTGGCGGTGGATGGGTGGATCTCCTTCCTTTCGCTCTCCTCAGGGCGTGATGTACAACACCCTACTTAAACAAGGTGACCCCATTTAAAATAATGTTTGGGAGAGCTCCCCACTCCCCACTCCACCCTTGGCTTCAAAAGGTTGCCCTAGCAGATATGACTGATCAGTCTGTACTCCAGTCACTGCAGGCACTACAGTCTGTCTAGCCCATGCAGGGATCTGAACTGCCCACACTGGGATGGAGACGGAGGTGGAACCACATCCTTACCAACCTGGGGACTTGGTTTGGATACGCCACCACCAAGCGGGAAACTTGGAGCCTCACTGGAAGGGACCATTTACTATCATCCTGACCACCCCACAGCAATAAAATAAAAGGCATCAGGGCCTGAATTCATGTGGGTCACGTCAAAGGAGCTGAGGATGAGGACACCCGCCAGAGATGGATACCGCTGCCGACAGACCCCGCCGATCGTGGACTAAAGCTAAGACACAAAAAATGAGTTCGTTGAGTTCATTGTTGCTCCTATTGT
Organism: Meles meles; assembly: GCF_922984935.1. Classification (NCBI taxonomy): domain Eukaryota; kingdom Metazoa; phylum Chordata; class Mammalia; order Carnivora; family Mustelidae; genus Meles; species Meles meles. The sequence continues at coordinate 77,317,394 of NC_060069.1, forward strand.
TAAAGTATAGGTGGGAAATATAGACAATTAGGGCTTGACATACTATTTCTAGAAAAAGGGGGGCTCTGCATAACCCTAGGAGAGGAATGCTGTTTCTGGGTAAATCACACTGGAGTCATTAAAAACAGTCTGGCAGCCATTAAAAAGAGGACATAGAACTGGCTGAAAAGTCAAGGATTTGACTAATCTCCAAAGAAAAGGGGGGAATGTAAGGGCCTATTTAGCCAGAGAGATTCCATCCAGTTAAACAGTGATTTTGTTGTTTATGCAGTAAAACTTAAACAGACTCTGCCTGCCCCCAACAGGGGAGGGGGCTTGCTTTATTTAAAAGCAAGTCTGGGAAACCAATCGCAGGTAACAGAGACCAAATACAAGGGCAGGTCAGGCCAGATGGAGACATCCAACCAGTGGGACGCACATACAGTCTCCCTAGCTACCAAGGAATATGGGCCCCGCCTTTTGGGAGCCAATTCTGACCAAGGTGATAGGCTAGTTCAAATGACTGTGCAGCTTTCTCTGTGTGTTACAATCTCATTGGCCACCTGTGTGTGGCCAGGCTCAACCACATGGCCTTTACCCTTTAAAAGTTAGTCAGGCAGAGAGGGGTCACCCTCTCTGTAAGAGGCGACCCCGAATGGTCGGTCTGATTCTCGATGCTTGGTGCGAAATAAAGCTTTGCTTGACCTTTGCTTTGTATCAGTCTTTCTCCTTTGATTACAGACCCAACACAATAACCCACCATGGCAAATGTTAAATTCTAAATCTGATTGTCCTTAAATGTTTGTTTACCTAAGTTAGGCAGCTTGAGGTGAAGTGAACTTCAGAGAAATTACCACAATAGCCCATAGACAATCTTTGTGCTTTTTATTCTGTAAGACTAGTAACAGGACCCCATGGGCACATGATTATTTAAACAACTGGAAAATGGGATTGATTCCCCAACAACTGTATAATTCAACTAGCACCTTGACCAATTCTGTGTGGCTGGGGTGACAAAATGCTTTAAAAGCCAGAGCATACCCCACTCCGTAGGTTTAACTATGGGCTTGTGGAAGTAATGGATGGGTGATGACTTGAGGATGCCCTTATCTCTTGACAAATCTTCCCCCATTTGCCAGTGATTCCTCTCAAGATACTAGGCTAGACCTCAGACAAAGAGGGCTTCTTGATGGTTTCATCCCTCATAGGTTTTATAGGTTTTATTTATCCTAGAAGCCACCCCATGGATCTACAATTGCAAACAAAGGCTTTAGCTAAGCGTACAACAGCCCTCCTGGTAAAAGGAGTCTCAAAGCTCACTGTGGGACAGTTCCTGTCTATAATGGCTTCACATCAGGTCCAGAATGTCTTAGAGACTAAAGGCCACCAATAGATAATGGGATGCTGACCATTAGACACCAGGCAATGCTTATAGATATGCCTGAACTAACACTTAAAACCTGTCAGACTTTAGCACAGCTACCCTTACACCTGGACCTGAACTTTGTATTTTTACAGAACGTAAGTGTTCAGAGGTTATTGCTCTTGTTATTCTAGCTGACCAGATTTAAAAGATGCCCTTATTAAAATTGCAGCTGGTTTACCAATGGCAATAGTTTCATGGAAAAGGTGGTTTTAAAAAAAAAAAAAACTGGGTGTGGTATAGTCAGTCTAATTCAGACTTTTGAGGCCAAAGCCCTGTCAGCAAACATGGCTGCCCCCAAAACAGAATTAATAGCGCCCACCTGTGCTTTGCAATTGCCAAAGCCTTGAAAATATTTACATTGACTCCAAACATGGCCTTTTCTAGTCCTATATGCCTGTGGAAAAATTTGAAGAAAAGGGAATTATTATCAAGCCCTAACTCCTCAGTCAAATATGGGCCTGAAATTATTGCATGTTCAAAGAATGGCCCACTAAAACCGAGTAGGCTTGAAATACTGACTGCAGTTAAAAGAGGCCCTTCTAGAATTCTACACTCTCTCTCAACAGGACCCAATGGCTATGCAGCCCTAACTTGTGTCTGTAGTTTCCCCTAGGATAGATGGGCCACTGTATTCTGGGTTTTGTCTGGATACACAGATGCATTATTAAAACCATCACCAACCCAGCCAACCTTCCAGATTTAAACAACAGTGGACATGGTTTGTGTTACATTGGTATGACCACCTAGCCTCCATCTTGTTCCCTCTTCAAGACTGGAGGATGTTTGGCATATGGAAGCTCTTAATCCTTAAATGGTCAGAGCCCTAAATGACCCTTGAAATAGCCTTTTTCTATGAAGTGCTGTGGTAATACAAATGTGTATAGCAGCTTTACAAAATGGAATGGCAAACCAGACTAGGGCTAGCATAAAAACAGGCAGTATATACAGTCCAGATTATTAAAAAATACTTGGAGGTTTCTAACTAACATGAATACTCAAATTGGTGCCTTAAATGATTCCTTTAGTGATTGCTTTAAACTTCTGGACTGGAGGAAATAAAGGTCAACTATTGAAGGTCTTTTCCTCAGACTTCTCTTTCTTTACTATATTAACCTTGTTGTCATTTCTGGTGTCTCCCTGCCTGGTGCCAAGACACCTTCACTGCGATTATTTCCAGCTAATAGATGATCCTTTCTACTCAAGGAGGTTCATGTGACGACCACATTGGATCCAGTTGCTTCCCCATTTGTAACTCCCCTATACGTTCCCCATCTGTCCAGTGTGGACACATAGGTAGGGACATCTCTATGCCCCTATTCAGCAGGAAGAAGTTACAGAAGGTGAGACCTTCCACCTTCAATAACTTCAAAGATATAATGGTCAAAATTGTTCAAGGGAGAAATGATAAGGGAGCAGAAGGCTGGGGAAGACAAAGCATAAGCTAACACCCTGCAACCTTATCCCCCCTGCCACCGTGTGATATGTGTGACATTCTTCATGAATCTCCCAACTGGCTTCTCCTTACTGTCTTGCTAGAGGAGAAAAACAACCTTAACTTGACAATGGCAAGGCCTCTGGTGTCTTGTAGGTTGTCTTTAGCATATGGAAGTTGTTTTGAAACCTCCCTTCTCCTTACTCCGCCAACCCCACAGTATATAATTAGCCACCCCTCACAACCCCAGTGCAGCAGCTCTTTCTACCCCTGGATCCTATCTCTGTGCTTCAATAAACCATCCCACCATTCTGCACCTAAGACATCTCAAGAATTCTTTCTTGGTCAATGGCTCTGGATTCCACCCCACTGAACTTCACCTATATTCCAAAACCCCATCAGATGGAGATGGATTGCTTATCTAGTCTCTCCAAATTGGGAATTTGTACCAAATGGAAACTTTACAAGCTGTGTTGCAATGAATCTGTTTAAAGTTCAGAAATTCTATAAACAGATTTTATTTTTATCTTTATAGGGAGGATGATTATAGATGGGATAGAAGTAATTGAGAAAGGCAGGAAATGATTAGAGAAACATTTCCTCAGCTTGAAATTGTAATTTCATGCTCAGAGGGCCTCCTGTTCTTGGCACTGCTTTTTCTAGAGATTTGGGTGCAATTACTCATCACTGTGCTCCAGAGGAAAAGTCAACCAGGGGATCGAGAGTAGCCAAGAAATGGAACATGTGCATTAGTCCAGACTGCCCTCTGATGAGCAAAAGTCAGCCTGAATCCCTGAAGAGTTGGGTAGAGGGCAGGAAAGCTGAGGGACTGTTAAGGAAATACAGTCAGCAAGATGGAAGAAATCGAGGGGCTTACCAAGAATTATTACTAAGGGAGAAAAGTTGGAGCCAAGAAAACAGTAGGAACTTGACAAATGTGGCTGAAGGGGGGAAGAATTGTTCTACTAAATGTTGATGTATAGCCAACCAAGTGTTGGCAAGACTATGCATTCCAAATCGTTCCAGATGAACACTGCAGATGGGAGAGGATGTTCATCACCATTTTGTGTGACTAGATAACAGGGCTGAGAAAATTATAAGCATAGGAAAATGTAAAAATACCAGAATAGGAAGAAAACTTTCCAAACTTGTTTGGCCCTGGAGTAGCCTTCAAGGGCTCAGTGGTGATGAGTCTGGAATTCAACAGTCCACGTGTTGTTACATACTCCCTGGGCTGCTGGTGAGTGCATGACCTATGACAATTGGCCTGGGAGACTGGTGATTCAGGGGAGCTGCGGGACCTCTAGTGTGTTATCAGCCCAGCATCCAGAGTTTGCTTCAGCAAACCTCACCCCAAATTACGCAGTGCGTGGGACTGTTAATGGTGTCTCCTCACCTTCACACCAAGGGGTGTATATACTTGAGCCCCTACTTCTAGATCAGTTAGACTCCTGGTCATTCACTGGATGCTGTTTGTCAGCATAAGCGGGGGAGCGGGAAGCAGAGGGAGAAGCAGGCTCCGGGCTGAGCAAGGAGTCTGATGCGGGGCACCGATCCCATGACCTGAGGTGAAGGCAGATGCTTAAACAACTGAGTCATCTAGGCATTGCATTGTTTAATTACGGTATAATTGATAAATTAGTTTCAGGTGTACAACGTAATGATTCAATATGTGTATATATTGAGAAATGATCACAGTAAGTCTGGTTAACACCCATCACACAGATTTTTTTTTCTTTTTTCTTTTTTTTTTAAATAAAGATTTTATTTATTTATTTGACAGAGATCTGAAGTAGGCAGAGAGGCAGGCAGAGAGAAGGGGGTGGGGAAGCAGGCTCCGCGCTGAGCAGAGAGCCTGATGCAGGGGTCAATCCCAGGACCCTGGGATCATGACCCGGGCCAAAGGCAGAGGCTATAACCCACTGAGCCACCCAGGCGCCCCTAGTTTCAACTTTTTGAGGAAACTCCATACTGTTTTGCAGAGTGGCTGCACCAGCTTGCATTCCCACCAATAGTGTAGGAGGGTTCCCCTTTCTCTGCATCCTCACCATCTGTCATATCCTGCCTTGTTCATTTTAGCCATTCTGTCTGATGTGAGGTGGTGTATATATACAACGGAATATTATGCAGCCTTCAAAAATTGAAATCTTGCCATTTGCAGTGACGCTGGTGGAACTAGAGGGTATTACTCGGATTTCATTATGTGGAATTTGAGAAACAAATCAGAGGGTCATAGAAGAAGAGAGGGAGACAAACCATAAAAGACTCATAATCTCAGAAAACAAACAGGTTGATGGCGTGGAGGAAGGTGTGGGGTAACTGGGGGATGGTTATGTGTTATGAGTGCTGTGAATTATGTAAGACTGATGAATCAGACTTGGGCCCCTAAAACAGTGTATTATATGTTAATTTTAAATAATGGAGAAAAATAAGATCCTACAGTATTTGTCTTTCTCTGTCTAACTTGCTTCACTTAACATAATACCATCAAGGTCTGTACACTTTTGTTGAGAATGGCAAGATTTCTTTTTTATGTCTGAGTACTATTCCAGTCTATATATCAATCACATGCACATATATGTATATATATCACATCTTTTTTGTCCATCTGTCAGTGGACACTTAGGTTGCTTCCATATCTTGGCTATTGTGAATAGTATTGGAGCAAACATGGGGGTGCAGATATCTTTTTGAGTTAGTGTTACTTTTGGGGAGGGTAAGCAGGCTCTATGGCCCACATGGGGCTAGAACTCATGACCCCAAGATCAAGAGTTGCATCCTCTACCAAAAGCCAGTTACCCCTGAATTACCATTTTTGGTTTTTTTCACCAGGAACTATTCTTAGGACTTCATGTATATTAACTCATTTATCCTCAGAACAACTCCACAAGGCAGGTATGTTTTACAGAGGAGTGAACTTGGGGAAAGAGAGCTAAATGATTTGCTCAGGATCAGGTAGTCAGGAAGAGGTGAAGCCGGATTTGAACTTGGACAGTTTGATTCTTGCTGGCTGCAGGAAAGACGGGGAGAAAGGTTATTTCAGCTTTTCCAGTTTCTAAAGTAGAGACAGGAAAAGGAGATGGGAGATGTTGAATGAGTCACCTACAATGTCTGCCAAATCTGGTCAGGTTTTTTTTCCCCTCTTATTAACTGTTTCTTCCTCCCTGTCATGGCTCCACACATGCTTTAAACACTTCTCCAGTGTCGGACTGCTTCACACACCCTCATCTTTCAGAAGACTTGCATTTCTGGAGTCCTCATAATCACTGATGACATCTGAAAATGGCAGATGTGTTGACAGCCCCTGACAGCCGATGAGAGACTAACCACGGTCTTCGATAACTGGTATGGATACTAGTGTGCTTGGGGAGGGATGCTTGAATAAGGGGTGATTTCAGTAGATGGGCATCTCAAGAGTGTATTTTCTATATTATGTTTGCTTTCCTACATAACCTGGCATCCCAGATTCTTTAATAATGAGTACTAAGGTTGATGTAGGAAAGATGTTGGGATATGAAGTCGACTGCCAAGAAAGAACTCTTGAGACATCTTTGGTGCAAAAAGGTGGTCTTACTAAAACACAGGGACAGGACCCATGGGCAAGAAGAGTGGCCTATTACACACTTTGAAGCTGGGAAGGGGTTAGGGATAGCATAAGTCCCTAAGGAATTTTGGAAGCAAGGTTTCCAGGACCTAGAGAGGGTTAGCTATGGTTGGGGAAAAGTCATTTATTACCATCTAATAAAACCTTAGTCATGAGAACCTTCAAATGTGTATCAGTGGGTCATATGCTTGGGGGATGATTACCAGCACGTATCTTGTTGGGTGGGGGGGGTGTTAGAGATAAAGGAAATTTCTAAAGGAATTTTTATATGTTAGACTTAAGGATCCTGGGTATTGGGCTAAGATTGTCTTTTGCCCTTACCAGAGTATTAACATCGAGGCAGTTGAGTCCCTAGAGGAAAGTCACTCTGCCTGTTTCAAGGACTTGTCAATGGGCTGTAGGAAGTAAAGAAATTTAATAATTTTTCTTCTGCCTTTGTTTCCCACATAGGATCAAAGAACTCCTCTAATACAGTACCAGAGTAACCTAATCCTTTCTTTCCTCCCCAGTCCCATGTCTCCCTTAAGAAGGATATTCAAAGAATGTGGGGAACATTTAACAATGACAAGAAAACCTTGTAGGTTTGAGGCCCACTGGACTCCCAAACTCATCCTTTCCTCAGGCCTCCAGGCTCCTGTCCATGGCATGGGTTTGAAGTCTGTCAGTGTCCCTAGACACAGCTCTCCTTAACCACGGCTGCTGTGGCCCAGGAGCTGACCATGGTTGCCCCCCTCCCCCCAGCTCCTGACTGACTTGAGCACAGATCCTCTCCTGTTGATGCTGGTGTGTGCTGAGCTGCTGGAGCTGTTCGGAGGTGGTTCTTCTGTAAGGACCTATTTTAGCCAGAGCACTTGCATCCAGGTTAAATAATAACCTTGTTGTTTAACCCTTAAACTGTCCCTGCTCCCCTCCCCCTAGGGGACTTACCTAAAAACAAGTCCCGGAAACCAGTCCCAGGTAACAAAGCCCAAATACAAGGGTGGGTCAGGCCAGGTGGAGACATCTGATCGGTGGGGGGATATGTACTGTCTCCCTAATTACCAAGGAGTATGGGTCTTGCCCTTTGGCAGCCTTTTGGGCGCCAATTCTGACCAAGGTGATCCGCTAATTCAAATATCTACTATAGGGTAAATTGTAATTCAATTGGTCACTTGTGTGTGACCTAGCATGACTGTGCAGCTTTCTCTGTGTGTTACAATTTCATTGGCCACCTGTGCGTGGCCAAGCCCAACTGCCTGGGCTTTGCCCTTAAAAGCTAGTCTGTAAAGGAGTGAGGTGTCGCCCTCTCTGTAAGAGGCGCGGCCCTGGCTGGTCAGTCTGATTCCTGATGCTTGGTGCGAAAAAAACTTTGCTTGACCTTCGCTTTGTATCAGTCTCGCTCCTTTAATCACGGACCCATTATTGAGGGACCTAACACTTCCATGATGTTTCACAACTCTTTTTTTAGTACTGGGACATTGATGAGGCCTTCTGCTCCCTCACCAGCATCAACCCTCCATCTCCTGCGACTCCCTCAAGATACCGAGACAACTTGTCTCTGGGTAGATTTGGAAGAATCTGGGGTAGAACCAGACAGCATCTAGCCCTCTATTAAAAGATAATTAAAATCATCACACACACAGAGTTTGCTCTTGGACAACATTGGTTCAAACTGGATTTTTTTTCACTTATACATGGATTTTTTTTCAGTGAATACAGTAGAATACTGTACTATACATGTATTTTGTGATTTTATTAATATTTTCTTTATTATAGGAATGATGTAGATCATACACATAACATACAAAATGTGTGTTAATTAACTGTTGTCATAAGGCTTCTGGTCAACAGTAAGATTTGGGGGATTCAAAAGTTACAAGTGGATTTTTTTTTTAAGATTTTATTTATTTGTCAGAAAGAGCACAAGCAGGCAGAGTGGCAGGCAGAGGCTGAGAGAGAAGCAGGCGCCCTGACAAGCAAGGAGCCCGATGTGGGACTGGATCCCAGCACCCAGGGACCATGACCTGAGCCGAAGGCAGAGGCTTAACCAACTGAGCCACCCAGGCGCCCCTACATGTGGATTTTTGACTGTGGGTGTCAGTGCCTCTAACCCCCATGATGTTCAAGGATTAATTGTATGTTTATGTTAAAGGTTTAATTTTACTCATTAATCAATAAAGAAACCAGGCAGGCATTATAACTCTTAAGAACAGATGCATTTATAGATTAGAAATACTGAAATTAATATGTGATTGGAAGCAAACTGGTTTTCCAACAGGGGCTAGGGAAATCAAACGAACTTCTTACAGGATAACATTTGCATGTTCATGAGAGCCTATCTACTTACAACTGAAAAGGTTGTAAAAAAGCTCGGAGAGAGGGAGCGATTAGAATCGGACAGCTGGGGCTGTCCTTTGGTCCTTGCCAGGTTTCCCAGGAAGCAGGATTCTCTTTCTACAACCTTCACAGCTTCTCTTTCGCTGAATAGCCCACAGATTCCTTGCACAGGTCACAGGGCAACAGCCTTAATGCCAGGTTCCCGGATTAACAGGAGCTCCCACATTGTTCTTTTCCTGTTTTTCTCAGGTTCTCAGGGCCACTGGTTCCTGCACTCTTGGAGGCCTGCCAGAGTCCTAATATGGGATGTGGAAATCAGGCCTCCCCCGGAACCCTCGTGGTAAGTCGGACCCTTCATTTGTATTGCTGTATTGAGGAAGGGAAGCTTCTGATGTGGGAAACAAAGGCAGAAAAATTACTAAATGTAGCCCATTGACAAGTCCCTGAAACAGGCAGGGTGACATTCCTCTAGGGACTCAACCACCTCAATGATAATACTTTGCTAAGGGCAAAAGGCAATCCTAGCCTGACACCCCCCCACCCCCACCCCCCCACACACAGACCAGGGTCCTGTAATTCTGCTTTAATATATAAAAATTCCTTTGGAAACTTCTTTTATCTCTAAACCCCCCAATATCTATTTTGGCAATCATTCCCCAAGCGTATGGCACCGATACACCTTTGAAGGGTCTCATGACTAAGGTTTAATTAGCTGATAATTAATGACCTTTTCCCAACAATAGCTAGCCCCCTCTAGGTCCTGGAAACCTTGTTTCCAAAATTCTTTAAAGACTTATGCTGTCCCTAACCCCCTCCCAAACTTGAAAGTATATAATGGGCCACTCCTTATGACCCCCCATGCAGCTCTTTCTGCTTTAATAAAATCACCTTTTTGCACCAAAGATGTGTCAAGAATTCTTCCTTGGCCATTGGCTTCAAACCCTAATAACGTCTTTCCTACATCACTGCGGGAAAGACTGGATAGGAGCAAGTGGAGAAGCATCTTCTGTGTCACACTGCAGATTTTGGTCTTGACCCCAAAGGCAATGGAGGACAGACACAGTCTTTCGAACAGATCGGTGCAGTGATCAGGGCTGGGTTTTGATGAGATAACTGGAGGTGGCATGAAGGACACACCACAGAAAGGAAACCAAAGCTATTTCGGCGGAGGGGGGGGTTTGGGGGTGGGGGGGTGGTAGGAGGGGTAAGATGAAATGGAGATGGTTAAGTCTTAGTTTACGTAATTGTCTTGAGTGAATGGAAATGACTTTTAGAGAATTTTCTGCCCATCAAAAAGGCACACCTTCCACTCTTCAGAGTATCTCCAGGTTTGTTCTGCTCTCTCTCCCTGTCTCCTCAGACTTCCCTTTCTCCAATAGCCCCTAAGCTAGGAGAACACTCACCCACTGTCCAACACTGTGACTCAGTGTGAGATGCTTAAGAGGATTCATGCTCTGTGCAAAAATCATATACAGTGTTAGGAACCAGGGTGTGAAAGGCAAACCTGAACAAGTAGAGTAAGGAAATTGATCTTAGTCAGACTGTTGCTATATAAAGAGCCTTTTAGATGTTAAGATCAGTGTCTCTGCAGAGTGGTTTCCCCTAAGACACTCATAGGAAGGAGTAGGCAAATTATAGGTGGGGTGATCTTGTAGTTGGAGTTGCTTCTATCTCAGGGGAAGCCCCAGTCAGTCAGCCGATCAAAAAAATATATTTCTGTGTCTGGTTGGGTTTTTTGGGGGGGGGGGTTGTGGGGGACAATGGCAGGCTGCCTTAACACAGTCCACTTTAGCACGCAGATTATGCTGCACTGAACACAATCAAGGCTCAAAAGACTGAGGAAGAAATTTTTTGCTTCCCCACAATTGCTTTGCATTTAGAGAGAGAACCTGCTACAGAAAGAGAACTGTCACCATAGATAACTATACTAGGACATGAGCTAGGTATGGGAGACAGGAACAGAGCAAGGCCTGCTTGAGCAAAGTCCTCTATGTCCCGAGGCTTCTGCGTGACTCAGGAGACGCTTGTTTACCAAACATTTACTCTCTTTCGTTTTTCTGTGAATTGCATTTCTTCCTTTTGAAGTCCCAGGCCCCTGTCCCCTTCTCCTTAGTTCAGAATGACATATACACTCCTTTTGCCTGAGTGTCTTTAGAATTTCCATGTCTGTGTGCATTCCCCATACATGCAGAATTTTCTTTTGTTAATCTGCTTCATGTCAATTTGATTCTTAGTCCAGCTAGAAGGACCTTGAAGGCAGAGGAAAGTCTTCTTCCCCCTTGGGGAGGGGTCAGTTCATCCAATCATTTTTGAGCGATTGAGCAACAGGCCCAAAATGGAGTGACCGCATCACCAAACCCAGACCTCATACCTAGCTAACTGCAGTTTCAGCCTTTTCCAGGTATATAATCTTAACCAGACAGTCTGGAATTTCCTGGTCAGCACTAGGGAGGAAATCTGCCTTATAGACCCCTGCCATCCCCCAAAGGAAGGTGACCTTGGCTGAAAGAATCCATTCTTTGCTAGTAACTTGACCTGACCCCTTCTGCCTATAAAAATCTCCCAATTTGCACAGCTCCTTGGAGCAGTTTTCTGTTTGTTAGATGGGATACTACCCAATTCATGAATCAGTGAGTAAAGCCAAACAGATCTTTAAATTTACTCAGTTGAATTTTGTTTTTTAACAAGACATTAGGAATTTGAAGAGTCTGTGTCTGACTTTCACATAGGTAAGCAATGGGGTATTTGCGTGTCTTACCTAAGGGGAAGGGTAGTTTTTCACAGGAGTCCTTTCTAGTAACACAGAAGGGTGGAGGATTTCAGGAAACAAAGTGTTGGGAGGATTAATCCTCCCCATTGTCCAGAAGAACAGGGATCAGGTGAAGTTCAATGTTGTCAGTGATTATGGATTTATAGATAAATCAAAGGTCCAGCCTTTGTGAAAGAAATGATACATTATGGGGCGCCTGGGTGGCTCAGTGGGTTAAGCCTCTGCCTTCAGCCCAGGTCATGGTCTGAGGGTACTGGGATGGAGCCCTGCATCGGGCTCTCTGCTCAGCAGGGAGCCTGCTTCCCCCTACCTCTCCGCTTGCCTCTCTGCCTACTTGTGATCTCACTCTCTATCAAATAAATAAATAAAATTGAAAAAAAATGATACATTTTGTCCAGGAGGAAGTTGGAATTGTAGATACCTTGACTCCCAATATTGCAACTCACTCTTATACAGAGGTTTAGAAATTCAAAGCCTCGCTGTATCACCCAAATCTCATTAACAATGAGGATTTGGGGAGGGGCAGGCCCTGATGTAACCTGGAGAGCGTGTACTCCATCAAAAGGGGGGAATGCTCATGGGCTCCCTGTGTGTGGGAATGCAGGGCCCAATGTTGAAAGACATCGTTTTCTTAATTTCAACAAGGGGTTCTGATTATCTACTTGTTTACATTTCTACAAATACATTTATTTATACAAAGTATCTAGAAATCTGATGGGAAACCAATTTGTTTTTAATTGAAGTGTAGTTGACATACAATCTTATATTACTTTCAAGTGTACAACATAGTGATTTGACATTTATACACACGAGGAAATGCTCTGCACGGGTGAGTGTTACCATGTGTCACACAAAGTGATTAGAATATTATAGACTGTGTTCCCTCTGCCGCACGTTCCATCCCTGTGACTGACTGATTTATAACTGCAAGTTCGTACCTCAGTCCCCTTCACCTACTCACGCATCTTCACAGCTCCCTCTCCTGTGTCAAACCACCCGTTTTGTTCTTTGTATTTATGAGTCTGTTTCTGTTTGACTTGTTTGTTTTGTGTTTTGGATTCCACACATGAGTGAAATCATATGGTATTTGTCTCCTTCTGTCCAACTTACTTCACTTAGCGTTATAGGGATCTCTAGGTCCATCCATGTTCCACAAATGGCAAGATTTTAAAGAAACATCTCTTAATTTAAGAGTTGAAGTGATCGTAAATATCAGGAAACATACCAGGAAGATGACAGGCCATCAGTTTGCAACCTCTCATGTAGAAGTCGCCCAGTTACAAACTCCCCTCCTCTTACTCTACTCCTTGCGACCGCCCACAAAAGAGGGCACAGCAGCAGTGACTGCAGGTTCTGCAGAGGGGCTGACTGATGGTTTAGGGTTCCCCAGCTGGTCAGTAGCCTCTCTCAAGTGGAAGCCAGCTCTGCATGACTGGGCCTTCTCTTCCTGGGTATGCCACACCCTCCCTTGCAGTCTGGTTCCAAGTCCCCTCTTCTATTGAGAATGGGGAGGGAGGGTGAATGTTGTGTGGATAGCCATCATTTTCTCTTCAGTTCTAATACTCTGGGCACCTTCTCTAATTCTGTTTGTAATTCCACCAAGGAATTCGGCAGGTTTGTAAGTTAATCCTAGCTCACTTGTTCCAGAAAATAAATTTTTCGTTCCTCACTTCCAAGCTGGTCGTCTGTTTTTTCAGAAGCTGCTGTCTTCCCCATGTGCAGAACCCGAAATGGCAATCGGAGTCTTAAGAGAGAGGAAGGTGAAGAACAGACCAGAAAAGAAATAGTTATTTTATTGGTCAGCTGGCCAAGGAGCAGGACAAAAATCAGTTATAAGTAACAATGGCCTTTAAGTCACCAAGTTACCTTTTCTCTTATGATGAAGATAAAACTCAGGATTGACGATGTCCAGGGATGGGATAAATTTTAGTTTCCAGAAAGCTCCCTTCGGCGTCACACAAGTAACAGGTTCCCAGCTGGTTATAGTATTTCTCTGGTTCTTACAAGTATCAGCTGCAATTAGGGATCCTCAGAAAGCTCCAGAAAAGATGACCATTTACAGAGTAAATTTCATCAAGTGGGAGCTTCTTTTTCTTTTTCTTTTAAGATTTTATTTTTAAGTAATCTCTGCACCCAATAGGGGGCTCGAAGTTAACCACCCTGAGAGCAAGAATGCTCCACCATCCAAGCCAGCTGGGTGCCTTACGTGGGAGCTTCTGGTCTGGTCTTGTATTCTTGTATTCTCCAGGTCTGTCAAAACTTTAAGAGCTAACTGATGTAACAGGATAATGACACTAGCTCGAATGATTTCTGTTTCCTCTTTACCTTGCTTTGCAAGGAGAATTTTATTTTTCTGTACTGTGTAAGCAAAGTTTGAGAAATCTGGGAAGATAGCCAAGAAATGTAGTCCTCTGAAAAACAAACTGGGGGAATAAGAAGAATGACATTAACTGACTCCTGTGGAAATAACACATTTAAATGATGATGGGTAAGTGGGAAGCTTTGGACTAGGGCAACGTTTCTCAAAGTGAATTGTAAATAAAAACCTACAAGAGTTTCACGACCTAACAATTTCTGCAAGTACTGGATTGTGATGTTGAAACACATTGATTTTCATAGAGTTTCTCAGAACCTTTAATGTATTGATGTACATTGTGAATGTTGAGGAGAAGCTATAGTATGTAGTATTTTCCAAATGTGTTTTACATTTTTTTAAAGATTTTCTTCATTCATTTGAGAAAGAGAGAACACAACGGGGAGGGGGCTAGGGAGAAGGAGAAGCAGGCTCCCCATGCAGGGCTCCATCCCCGGACTCCAGGATCATGACCAAAGGCAGACACTGAACCGACTGAGCCACCCAGGCAATCCTGGAATCACATTTTGTAGACAAATCTACCTTGACAAGCTCCATACTGGAGTATTTTCTTAATTTCAAAAGGGATTCTGATTTTCTGCTTGTATATATTTCCATAAATAAGTTTATTCATACAAATAAATATTTGTACAAGTAAGTCTATACACAGGTGATTTATACAGATGAACTTAAATGTCTCAGTATGCACTGTACTTACAGTCTGAGGGGGAGAGCTGAAAAGAGAATTGGAGAGGAGGTAGAATTTGTGCCAGGCCATCTGGGTGCTTCTCTGTCATGGGTGAGTACTAGTTTGTGAGGGCTGCCATCACAAAGTACCACAGCATGGGTGGCTTACACAACAGAAATCAGTTTTTTCCTAGTTCTAGAACCTCAAAGCCCAAGGTCAAGGCATCAGCAGGGTTGGTCCCTTCTTCCTTAGCTTGCAAATGGCCTCTTCCTCCCTGTGTCCCCATGTGGTCTTCCCTCTGTGCTTGTTTATATAGCAATCCCCTCCTTTTAGAAGAATACAAGTCATAGTGGAGGCGGCCCACCCTAATGACTTCCTTTTACCTTACTTACCTCTTTATAGGCCTCACCTCTGCATGTAGTCACATTCTGAGGTACTGAGGGTTAGGACTTAACACATGAGTTTTGAGGGGACACAATTCAGCTCATAACAGTGGACTAGCAACATAAATTCCCAGGAGCTGGCTATATATTTCACTGAGACCATAACCTTCTTTGAACCCCATCCCAGTCCTTCTTGAGCAGGCTTTTTTTTTCTTTTAAGATTTTATCTATCTATCTATCTATCTATCTATCTATCTGACAGTGAGAGAGGGAACACAAGTGGGGGGAGAGGGAGAGGGAGAAGCAGGCTTCCCGCCGAGCAGGGAGCCCAATGCGGGGCTTGATCCCAGAACACTGGGGTCATGACCCAAGCCAAAGCAGCCGCTTAAAGACTGAGCCAACCAGGCGCCCCTTGAGCAGGCTTTTGAACCTGAGATGAGCCTCAGAGGATGTTCCAGCTGGGAGAAACCGGTCTCACAGTCAGACACAGTCTCTCTGACCATTGTATTTCTCAGGAAACTTAATACATCAGCCTGCTGGTTTGTGAGCTAATCTCCTGAAAGGTTGGTTAAGATGACTTAGTTCCCCTGAACCTGATCACACCTAATTGGATGGATAAAATGTGTTTTTTAAACTAACAAACCTGGGGGCCAGATATTGCCCCAGCTGTGCCTTTACCAGGAGAGCCAAGAAAAAGGAATGAGCTCTAACTGAGGGTCAAGTATTCAGCAGGGACTGACTACGCATAATAACAGCTCATGTATCCTGAACTGCCCTGGGCCTTTCCCATCAGCATCATCTCATCTGTTGCTTACAACATCTCTTTGAGATAAAGGTACTATGATCACCTCTAGATTAAAGATGGGGAAAGTGAATCCTATCTCTGAAACTAATAAAACAGTATATGTTAATTAAATTGAATTTAAATAAATTTTTTATAAAAAGTTAAGGAAATCGAATTCTAAAGGTACTTATCAGTCATACAAATAGGAAATAATTGGAAGCTTCCAACGCTCTTAGCTATAATCTCACATATAGTTCATTGATCTCAATTTGGGGAGTGGAGCAAAAACTGTTCCTCTATCCCCTTGGGGTCTGTGATTTAAACTGCCAAAAGACAGGTTAACAGGAGAAAAGGCAGACAGATTCTATTAATATGGTTATCTGCATGGGGACTTCACAAGGAAGGATGCAAAAACCCAAAGAAGTGGTTAGATTTGGGGGCTTATATGTTATTTTAACAAAGAATGATAAATTGTGGAGAAGTGATTAGATAAAGGAAAATCACGTTGGGGCTCTGAAGGACAGTCAAGTGCAGGAAGTTGGAGAGGAACTATGTGGTGGACAAGGATGGTTTAGTATAATTTGCTATGCTGACTCCAACTCCAGGCACCCTCTGCAATGATTAAGCTGTTTCTCTTCCTGGTATGGGAGAGAGGAACAGCTTTACAAATGGAAATTTATGTCACTTCTGTGAAGGCGAATTTATGCCCTGCTTTTAGGTAGAGACAGGGAAGGCTCTTCCAATGTCTGCTGTTTCTCAGTTGCCTTTAGCTTAAACCAATAAAAATAATCCTTATGCCAAAGTGGCTTTTTTCAGGATGAAGTCTCTGGATCCCCTTCAGTTTCTACAATCTAAATTAGAGACAAGGAAAGCAAATGAAGGCAAGAGTCATCCAGGGTGATAAGGTTAATAAGGGGAGACCAGACGGTAAGCTGATCTTTCTGACTTCAGAAGCACCAATAGATGTACTATATAAATAGAATTTTTTAAATAAACGTTTTGTTTCAGAACCGTTTTGGATTTACAAAAACATCACAAAGATAGTGTAGTGTATCTCATACACTCTGCACCCAGGTTCCCCTATTACGAATGTCTTACATTAGTGTGGTACATTTGTTACAAATAGCAAATCAATATTGATACATTATTATTAACCAAAGTCCATACTTCATTCAGATTTCTTTAGTGTTTAGCTAATGTCTCCCTCCTGTCCCATGATCCCAACCAGGAAGCCACATTGCAGTTGGTCGTGACTCCTCAGACTCCTGTTGTCTGTGTCCGTGTCTCCGACTTGAGTTTTTGATGACCTTGACAGTTCTGAGGAGTACGGCTCAAGTACTTTGTAGATACTTGGGATTTGTCTCATCTTTTTCTCATGATTAGACTGGGGTTCCGCCTTTTGGGAAAAGGCCACAGAGGCAGAGGGCCATTTTCATCACATACCAACAGTACGCCCTATCGACAGGATACTTATCACTGTGGATGTACATCAGGTTTCTCCACTGCACATAAAGTGAATTTCCTTTTTTTTTAAAGATTTTATTTATTTACTTGACAGACAGAGGCACATAAAGTGAATTTTCTTTTTTTTTAAAGATTTTATTTATTTACTTGACAGACAGAGATCACAAGCAGGCAGAGAGGCAGGGAGAGAGAGAGGAGGAAGCAGGCTCCCCGCCGAGCAGAGAGACCAATGTGGGGCTCGATCCCAGGACCCTGGGATCATGACCTGAGCTGAAGGCAGAGGCTTTAACCCACTGAGCCACCCAGGCGTCCCCATAAAGTGAATTTTTTAACTGCCTTTTCCACCTGGGTAGTACTTCATTCTCACATTTCTGTGCAGCAGCGGTTTCCAGTCCTGTGCTTTTACAATAACTCCATTGTGTTGATGTTCCCTGTAGTTCCTGCTTGTCATTCTGCTATTTAGGTGAGGGATTCGTTTTTGCTTTTGTCCTTTGTGAGCGAGTTTTTGCGCCTGTGTGGGTGTGTGCCCCCACGTGTGTGCTCACACATGAGCCCGTGTATGCGTGTGTGTGTGTGTCTGTGCCAGTCTGTGTGAAAGAGAGTAAGTGGGTTGGTGGTGGTTTAGTTCATCTAAGGACTCTGCTGCCCAGAATCTAAGAGTTCTAAGAGGGCTCCAGACCAGTGCTGGAGCAGTAACAAGCCGAGGGACTGAGCAAGTGACCACGCGGGGCATCAAGGGGAGGTGAGAAGATTAGAAAAAACTCCCCGTGGGCCTCCGTTTTCTCAGTGATGAAATAAGGTGCAAGAGATGGATTCTGTGGATTCCAAGGTCGCTTCGCACTCTGAAATTAGGGATCTGTGGTCGGAGGGCAGGAAAATAAGGTGGGTTCTCTCTTTCTGTATCAACTTTGTTTCTTTAGTAGTTCATTACAAATGAAAGCATTAAGAAGAATCCTGATTCCTAGTCCCTGGAGGTATTTCTTTGGCTGGGTCCCTGGTTTAATGAAGATGTAAACATTCTTGTGGGAACAGATCCCAGCTCGTTGCTTCGCCCACACTTGCTTCCACAGAGAAGCTCTATCCCGTTCATTCTCAGCCCCTGCTATGTTTTCTACATCTTTCTTGCTCCTTTGTGTCCCGCCGTGGTGAGAGAGACTTAAAAGTTTATCATTCATCCTCCAGGAGCATTTTTCTAAATCAAGGTGGGAACACACCCAGTGCATAATCAGTCCCCTTTCTGGCCAAAGCTGTCCCCATTTCTGTGTTTATTTTAAGGTAAAAGTCAAAGTCCAAAAACCTTCATTTTTGCTTTGTGAACCTGAGAAAAGTCATAGTTCATTTTTTGTGTCCTTGGTCATCTGCCACAAAATAAAACCTTGTGGAATGTATGCTTTTTGTTTTTTAAAGTTCTTTTAATTAAATCCTATATGCTAACTCAGTAACACTAAATACTGTGCGTTGTTGCAGTATTTCCTTTTTTGACAAAATACCTTAACAATTATGACAGTTAATTTTGTTTTAACATTTAAACAGTGCCCATTTTAACAGGCACTGAATATGCTACATTTTGAGTGCTGGTAGAAAAGGAAAAAAGCTAAGAAAATGTTACCATACCCCAGTTTGTCTTGCACTCATTTCCCTTCCTGAGTGGAGAATTGAGGTTAAATGGAGAATTAAGGTTATTCTTCTATCAATTTTTCTGTAGCCCCATTTAAGAAAAAAACCTTTCATTTTGTGTTGTCAATTCCTTTGGGTTCACTTACATCAGCTTTGGCTGGGTTGATGTTTAAAACATTTCAGAGGGGTAAATAATTTATTTGAAAGCCAGTGGAGAAAGGCACTTAGAAAAATTAAACCAAGTGAGTGAATTTGAAAGAAAAGATGTTACTGGGAACCAAATAGCTTAAAGGCGAGGGAGGGATCTCCATTTCAAAAGCAAAAGAAAATGTCATTTAAGTGTTAACCTTCATACATATCCTTCCATGAATCTTGTTTGAATGTATCAATACAGATGAAAGTTACATGTCTGAACAAGTAAATATGTCTTTAAATACTGGCTTAAAGAAATTCTTCTAAGCTTTGATACTGTCTTGTGACATGTTTATATCACATTATCATTGTGAATAGATTCACTAGTTCTTTAAATCATTAAATACCTTTCATGTTCAATTTGTACAAGTTCTCTGGGATTTTTGTAAACCTATCCTGGACTTTTTCTAATTTATTTTTATTCTAAACTCCCCATATCTTACTCTACTATAATCATGTCTAGAACTGATTCTGTTATATTTAACAGATTTTCAACTTTGTAGCAATTTTTTGGGGGAGGGGGACCTGTCCTCAAAGTTTTTCAAGAAAGGTTCTTGTTGATTTGCCAGAAAAAGCCTGAGGTCCTGACTGAATGATTTGTCCCAGTGCACTCAAAAGGAGGAGCTGAAGTAAAAACCAGGGTCTTGTTGGATTTTTAGTGAGCAGTGGATCTTCACGGGACAGCCACCAGGTCCTCGGAAGGCATGGCTGGAACTGGAAAAGACCTCAAGCCCGGCCCTTGCCTTTAGTAGCATATGGTTTGGTATGTTCTGCTTCTCATTTTAATGTCATAACTTTTGCGTACATTATTTACTTGAAAATAATCCTAAAGAATACAATTGAAAGACAACTGAGTTTACTCTGTTTTATAACCTGGAAGTCTGAAAAGGTAAAAGATGCAGTCAAAATTCAGTGAAAGGTTTTGGCTAGAACCTAGCCAAACCGTGGGGTGGGAGAATTGGTCTGTGGATGTCCTTTTTTCTCAGCACCTCCCAAATGTAGTGCCCCCTCTTACAAACCCTCTTCTTCTTCATTCCTCTGACCTACTATGGCCCATTCTATCCTGCATCCTCGTACTCTTAAGCTATCAGTAACTGAGGGGTGCCTAGGTGGCTCAGTGGGTGAAACCTCTGCCTTTGGCTCAGGTTATGGTCTCCATGTCCTGGGATTGAAGCCCACATCAGGCTCTCTGCTCAGTGGGGAGCCTGCTTCCCCCTCTCTCTCTACCTGCTTCTCTGCTTACTTGTGATCTCTCTATCAAATAAATAAATAAAACCTTTTAAAAAAGTTAACAGTGATTGATAAGGAACTATTTAATTTGCCCCCCCACCCCCAACCCAAGGTGACAGATTCTAAACATGACAGAGCTCCCCCGGGAGCCTTTTAAAAATGCAGCTTTTTGATGCCACTTTGTATATTATTTTTTAAAAACTCTACACTTTCTTTTTCCTTCTTCTTCTTCTTTTTTTAAAGATTTTATTTATTTATTTGACAGAGACACAGGGAGACAGGGAACACAAGCTGGGGGAGTGGGAGAGGGAGAAGCAGACTTTCTGCAGAGTAGGGACGGGATGAGGGGGCTCCATTCCAGGACCCTGGGATCACTACCTGAGCCAAAGGCAGACGCCTAAGGACTGAGCTACCTGGGCGCCCCCCACGCTGTATGTTATGAATAAGATCTCCCTGAGATGGGGCCTGGAAGTCTTTAAGTTTGAAAAGCTTCTGAGGTGATTCTGATGCTCAGCCTTGTTTGAGGACCAGTTTGCAAGGGGTATTACATTTACATGTCAAAGGGATAGATCTAGAAAGCATCTATCAGCTGTTCGAGAGAAGCAGAGAATGGAGATATTTATGGGACCTGTAGCAAGAACAAATTTCATTGTTTATGTGATTGTGAATCATATGTATATATGATTGCAAATTAAACTGTTTTTTTAAAAGATTTTATTTATTTATTTATTTGAGAGAGAGGGAGCGAGCACGAGGAGGGGGAGAGGCAGAGGGAGAGAGAAAGGGAGAAGCAGACTCTGCTGAGCAGGGAGCCTGATGTGGGGCTCCATCCCAGGACCCTGGGATCATGACCTGAGCTGAAGGCAGATGCTTAACCGACTGAGCCACCCAGGCGCTCCCAAATTAAACTGTTTTTATACTATTTATTATTATAAACATATCAACATGCTAAAAAAAAAAGTCAAAGCATATATTTGGATATAAATGAAAAGTAACTTCTCCTTGCTGCCTGCAGAAACTTGTCTGTTCTCATTCCTAACTATAGTCTATGGAGATCTGAGAAAATAAAGCTGTCTGGCTGCTTCCCCAGAGCTACTGAATCACAATGCTTAGGAATCTGAGCAGCTGTATTTTTAAAATTCTATAGCTGATCCTGATGTGCAGCTAGATTTGAAATCCAGTGGTTCATGAGCTCTTTTATCACCTATTTGTAAGGTTATCAGGTATTTGGTTTAGCTGGGAGTCTTTTTTTTATCCTAAGATCCCTCATCTTGGGCTCTAAGGAGAATCCACACAAATCTGGTCAAGAACCTACTTGCCCCACAGTGTTTTTGTGTAACACTGGATCTTTTTGGCTGTAGACAAAGCATCATGCAGGAAACATTGTGAAAATGTGATTGTGAAATCACGGTAAGAGTAAATCGGAGGAAAAGAAAAAAAATTACCCATAAACCTTCCATCCACTGCAATAAATCAAACTACTTTCATTTTTGCTCATCGCTTTTTCTGTCTGTGTAAGCATGGACACATAAACAATGGAAAAGTTAGTGGGCTCCCCCATGTATGTTTGCATCTCTCTGAGGTCAGACCAAAGTCATGGAAGAGTTGTTTTGGTTGGTCTTTCCAGATGCTCAGGCAATTACCCCAAAATTATTTGGCTTGATTTTTTAAAGAGATTTTTCTCATCCTCTACCAGAAGCTAAACGGTACAGTGTTTTATTCTCAACACAGCTACTTAATATCCCCCGAGAATGTATTTTAAAGTTCTTTCAAAGCACGTTTTCCAAAAATTTCAAATCTATCTTTTTTCTTTCTTTTATTGGAAGCTGATGTGTGTCTAAAAAATGATAGCATATTGGAGGCTTTGCCTTCCAGTGTACCGCTCTGAGTTTGGATTTTTTTGGCATTTATTTTCAAATCTAAATATTTCTTCAACTGATCTGCCTGTAAGTCTGAGAGATGAAGGTGACAATAAATATCTTAAAATCCAGAATTTAATTTTTTCTTTATTGTTTGAAAGACTTGATCACCCCCATAGTTAGAGTTTATGCAACGTATTTGTGCTTTTTTATGCTTAGACACATGGCTAAGCAATTTTATCAAAACCACAAGGTTTTTGAGTAATGTGAGCCTCTGTGATTCCCTCAGGTTCTTTTTGACGCCATCAATATTTCATTGTTTACCATTTACTTCATGGTTTGGCATTCTTCCTATCCTCCTCCCAACCCAGTAAAATTGTAGTGTGAGCAGCAGTTGCAGGGAATGAGGCCAGTGAGGCTGGTTGGAGCCCTCTAAAACAGAGGCCCAGGAACAGACGTCTAAACATAGTTTAAAATGAGCCCTTTGGACTCTGTGGCCCATGAAAGAGAGCCGCGGGAACTGGAGTTGAAATACGGGAGACCACGCAGTTTATGCAAAGAATCGTCTCTGATTTACTTGGAACTTCAGTGTTTCTGACATAAAACGGTGACCCTTAGAAAATCGAACTGCATGGAAATCTGTTTAAGGATTTATAAGAATGTTCTCGACACAGACTCTAAAAACAGTAAGTGAGTTGAGTTGGAAACTGGTTTTATAAATTTACAGGGTACATTTCTTTGACTGCTAGCCCAATAAAAAGTGGGATTTTTATTCTGAAGTTGCCTTGGGCATCCAATAAAATTGTCCTTAATTATCCCTGACTTGGATGGCTTTTGTCCCTGTGTGCTGCACAATAGGTCTTTATAGCCTACCTTTCATGCCAGTAATAAGAAAACTCTATTGTCATCCTCTCAATATGGCTCCTCAGTAAGAGCAAATTCATCTTGTCCTTTGATGCCAAAACTGGTACCTATCTCCCGTAAGGCCCTTTTCTGTCTTGGGGGTCAATGCGGTTGAGTCTACCATGCATTGTGTACTAATGGCCTGAGTGCAGAGTGGATACATGTTTTGTACTCAGGAATGCTCCCACCCTGGGGCGAGAGGGGTGGTAGTCCTACGTGGATGTGATATAGTCTGAATATGCCCCTTCTCCAATGGGGTGAGGCCATTCCCAGCAGAACTCGGCTCTACCATGTGATGCCCACTGCTTTATTCCCCCAGAAAGTCATCGTCTTTTCCTGTTCTTCTTAATACCTTGCCATCTGCCAAAACAAGGGTAGTGTGTATGTGTGCTCAGGACACTGTGGCATCCTGGGTATACTCCTGCTATTTTTGAATCCTTATGACTGGAGACCTTCATAGGCATTGATCTTCAAGGTTTACATGGTAATCAGTTGACCAGAAGCAGTACATACACAATTCAATGGCCCAGTAGGAGTATTTTCTGGACATTGCTAACTTAATGATATTATTGGTAGTAGATGTAACCTGGAAAATAAGAACCAAAAGACAGGGGAACATAACTAGAGCTCTGTTTGCTTCTTAATAATTGGTTCAGTTCATTATATTAGGTGACTAAAATGTCACCCAGAGCAATGCTGCTCAGGTCTGCAGATTTCTACTTGTCCTTGTCAGACTCCAAAAGTGGAGATGGTCTTGGCAAACATATGGCTCTACCCTTTCAGGTACCTGACAGAACTGTGCTAGGAGACAAGGTTCGTCTGTAGCTTTGAGCCTCACTAAAGGCACCAGTGAAATAATAGGATTTCTCCTGTTGCATAAACCCATTTATTTATCCCTTTACCCCCGGCTACTATTTCTCCTCTCTGTGTGTCATTTGTTTTTACCCAAACTTTCCCACCATTTGAAGGGATGTGAGATTCAGCCACTGTGCTGGTCCAAAGTGTGTCCCCCTCAATCCACTCCTCTATGAGTAGGCTTCGTAGAGCACTGAGCCACACAGCTGCATTCCTGCTCAACCTGAATTTTTGCCAGATGGAGTGAAGGCATGATGCAGCCCAGAGGTCCTTAGGAATTCTGGCATACAGATTTAAAGGTATAGTTAGAGTTCCTTGGTCAGGAGCATCTCTTCTTCCTCCTGCTTTTGGTACCCACAGTTGCAGTCCTGGACCCAGAATGATCACTACCAGTCAGGAAGAAAGTAAGTTGAGGTGACATGGGAATAATCATATAGTCATACTAACACCCTCCCCATCCCCTGTCCCTCCAAATCCTCCAGAGAAGCAGAAGAGTCTAATGAGTGGGGAGCCCTCCTTGGCTCCCCACATGCTGAGTGTGAGCACACAGGCCTTTCATGCCTTTATGTCCCTAGTTTGAGGCAATAAATGTTCAACTGTCCCTGCCAACTCTCTATCAAACCACTACTCCGAGAATGACAAACATGCTATGTCCATTTGTGTGAGATCTCTTTGCCCACTCTTGGGCACTATGGACTGCAAAGTGCGTTCTTGCTCTGAAGAAATGTAACCCAACAGTCCGAATTGTACAGTATCTTCTGCTCTGGTCCTTTGATAGTGTTTTGAACATTTGCATTACCACTGGGTATGCAAAGCCCAGTCCAAATTAAGTGTCTTGTCCTTCAGGACCAGTTTATAGGCTCCTAGCACTCCTGGCAATGGCCCAATATAGTCTGCTTGCCAGCTGTGCCCAGGAGTCTTCTCCCTGGGAACGTGCCCCACAGCTGCCTGCAGTTTCTGTCTTCCTAGCAGGCAGACGGGGCAGTTCTGGCTGGCATTTTGTGCCTCTGGGGGTGCAAGAGGAATATGTTGATGATCAGCCCATCTCTGTGTTGCTGCAGCTCCCCCCCCCCCTTGGACCCAGTTGAACAGGTGAATGCACCGAGATAACCACTTGCTGATTCCAATCACCTTCCAATCTGGGAAAGAAATTCTTCTAATAGGGCATTGACATGTCATATGTAATGCACCCCTTAAATTCCCATAGGGCTCTGTCTCATATGAACATCCCCTTAGTAATCTGGTTTTTTCATTGTCCATCCGCCTGACTGTATGGCCAAGCCATGGGCTACTGCCCATGAGCCAGACAGACACACTCTGCCTTCCGGGTTCTCACTGTTGTTCAGTTTCTCCATCAACGCAAGGAAAATAGATGTAATCCAGCCAGATGTGCTGATTGGCTCTTAGCTTCTTCAGTTATAGTTTTTCACCAGCTTGTCATTGTCTACAGCCTTCCAAATAGGATGCTGCTTGTACTGTAAACTGCCGTCCATAAACCACATAGCTTTTTGTTGGTCAGTCAAGAGTCCTTTGTATGACACCACCAATGTGTCAGTAGCATCTGGAGGCTCCCAAAGTTGGCCCTGTAGAAACGAGGCCACCCACTCCTGCATGCAATGAGAACCTCCTTTCGTTCCTCAAGGAGCATGTTCCTGAGGAGACCATTTCCATTTTATTATGAAACTCTTCACTGTACTGATTTCCTTATTGGAATGTTTCTGTGACATCATCCAAGATATTATGCATATTTTAGGTTTCAAGATTATTTTGGGTCCTTCAGTTACAGATTCAGTTTCAATTAATGCCCATAAATAACAAGCCAATAATTGTCTCTCATATGACGTACCATACTGCTGCATCTGGAAATTTTCTGTCCCCAAATCCCAGCAGTCACTGCCGGGCAGTATTCATGGGCTATGGCCATAAGCTCTCATCTGTGTTAAGTGTGAGTTTGCAGATAATTTCAAGATCATCTCTGAGTGTGAATTATGAGAGCCCAATATTGATCGGACTATCACTTTTTGCTACTGTGAAGTCTCCCACTCAAACACGCACTCCTTTCAGGTAGTTTTATGAGGGGAGCGAGTGGTGTTCCCAGGTGCGGAATCCGTGCTCTCCACACCCACGCACCGCCACAGGCACTGGGCTCCTTACTCAGTTCCAGGGCTGGGCAATGTCGACTGTTGCCTTTGAGTTGTCTGTAGAATGTCAAAGGTGGCTCTTGCCCATGCTACTCCTAATAATTTTACTGTTTGGATGGGCTCTGGGATCTTGGCTGGATTTGTCAACCAGCCTGTGTTAGTTATGTGTGTCACCATTTCATTTAAGTCGTCTTGGCTCATTTCTCAGTGTTTGACACTGTCATGATATCATCGGTGTAGTATACTATCAAACCAAATTATGGCAGTAAACTGGTGACTCGAATAACCCTGTGGCAGTGCAGTCATTGTAACCTGGGATCCTTCTATGAAGGCAAACTGTGATTGACTCATTTCTGAGACCGTGATCAAGAAAAAAAAAAAGCATTTGCAAGATCTAGCACCAAGTACCGGTATCTTTGGCTTATATTTTTGCAGTGTTGAAACCATACCAGGGACTGCTAATGCCGTAGGTGATAGTACTTTATTCAGGCCTTGATAATCTGCTGTTTGTCTCTTTGAGTCATTTCTCTTTCTCATGGGCCACACAGGGCAAACCTACAGAGATGTCATTAAATAAAGTGAGAATCTCTTTTGTCTGCTAGGCATCCAATAGTTGGGTCATATTAACAACCTGTGTGGGCACCAGCAAATCTATAGATGATGTGCAATTAATAATAGTCAAAGGCTAACTTAATTGCCTTCACTTTTATAATATAATATATAGGAAATGTTCCCCAGTCAGACGTAATATCCATCCCCATCATGCATCCAGGTAAAGGAGACAACTATCTCACACAGTCTGTTCAGACAATCCGATTTTTACCCAAACTTTGGACTGTTGCATCCTCCTATGCTCCCAAGCTAACTGTGGCCCCCTTTAGGACCTCACCAATAGGTTTTGAAATTTCACACTGGGATCCTGCACTAAGGGAGTCCCAGAAAAAGTTGTGTCCAGCCCCTGGCCATTTTGGCCACACATGTGCACATGGCCTTGGGTCCCCAAGCCAGGGATCAGGCCAAGACACCCTGGTACTTTTATCAACCTTCATCCTGATTAATTTGCCTAACCGTTGCCACCAGTGATACAATGTCATGTTTTTCATGTTGTCTTGGCCTTCCAGCTTTTAAATTTGCTCCAAACCAGGGTAAATAGAGTGGATTTGCTCAGAGCCCTTCAGTGTCAGGGCACCAGCAGGAGCTGCGTCTGTCCACTCAGTCTCCCATAGTGCAGCATGAAGATCAGTGTTTCAGCCTCATCAGTGTCCTCCTGTTCGTTTCATTTCCTAATAACCATTTAAAGACTATCCTGCTGGGACTCACTCCTTGACTATCCTCCTTTTCCCCCATTCTTTAGTGAATGGGCCTAATTTTCTTAGACTACAGGGAAGCTGAGAAAACAATTCTGACCATCCAAGAAAGGTTGCTTGCCTTTGCAATAGTATGTCTACATGGGGTATCTATGCACGAGGGCTCCCTTAGTCATGGCGTTTGCTATGACCTGGCTGGGTTATGTGAAGTGGATGGACATCCGGATCGTCATTAAGCCAAGCCAGCGTGGATTGCATATGCCTTTGAGCTGTCTCATCTGGGTAGTTCCAGTCAGCATTTCAGAATCGGGACCACCAAGGTACTAACTTATCTTGTAGATTGATTTCATCAGCTCCTTCACACCTTGTCCTCTGGTTCAGTAGTCTTGGTTTTGCATCCCTTCTATACCCCCTGCCCTCTACCGTTCGGACTGCTTTCTTGATGTCCGGAGGTTTTAGAGGTGTTATCTGTTGTTCGAGCATAATTTATCCCTTTGGTAGTGGCCATGAGGCTAGCAGCCATAGCTCCAATGAGCCAAATGGCCTGGCGCCAGGATTTGTTAAAATGCTCCCCTTTACTTTCACCGATTATTACAGCTTAAAGCAGCCAAGGGATTGTGTATTAAACTTCTTTCCCATCCTTTTGCATTTTTTTTTCTGTACCCAGTAAAGCCTCCCTTTGGAAATTTGGTCTATCACTTCTAAATTCTGCTGGTAACCCTTATATCCAGTAACTGAGGGCCATGTAGCTGCTGTCTCCCGTCCATCCTGAGAGATGAGACAGCTAATGTGCCGAGAGACAACTAACATGCCTAAGGTCATACAGCAAAGAATGACAGAGCCAGTATTTGAAACCGGCTTATCCGACGCCAAGGCCTTGCCCTTAACCTTTAGCAAAACTCCCTCCTGTGAATAGATTCTGAACCTTAGAAGCTAGAAGCTTCTCCTATTCCATTGGGCATTTCTTACATGATTCTCTAGGGATTCCCTCTTTCCAACCATTCCCTTCTTCTCCTCTTTTTGTGTTGGGCAGTCTACTCAATCTTGCTCAGCTTCAGATACACATTGGGAAACAGGACCATTGTCTGGGCTCTCTTTGCGCCTTTGCTGTTTCCACCCCAAGGCCTCTGCTGGGCAGGAAGTGGCAGTTCAAATAGATCAGTAATTCTTAAACTTGGCTGCAAGTTGGCATTACTTTGGGAAACGTAAAAAAATACTAATACCCAGGGACACCTGGGTAACTCAGTCAGTTGAATGTCTGCCTTTGGCTTGGGTCATGATCCCAGGGTGCTGGGATGGATCCCCATGCCGAGCTCCCTGCTCCAAGGGAAGTCTGCTTCTCCCTCTGCCCACTCTGACCTGTCCCCCTCCGCTCCCCTCATGCTCTCAATCTCTCTCTGAAAAAAAAGGAAAGAAAAGAAAAGAAAATTGCTAATGCCCAGTTCCACCTTAAAGGGCTGATTTAGTTGGTTGATTTCTGTCTTAGTTTATTCAGGCTGCTAAACAGACTGCTGTAGACAGGGTGGCTTATAAAGAATAGAAATTTATTTCTTATCATGCTGGAGGCCGGGGAGTCCAAGATCAAGGCACCAGCAGATTCAGTGTGTGGTGAGAGCCTGCTCCCGGATTTACAGACGGCTGTGTTTTTGCTCTGTCCTCACATGGTAGGAAGGGTGAAGTAGTTCCCTGGGACCATCTTTCAGTAAGGGCACTAATCCCATTTAAGAGGGCTCCACCTTCCTGACCTAATCACCTCCCAAAGACCCCCACTTCCAAATACCATCACACTGGGGGTGAGGCTTCAGCATAGGAATTTGGGGAGCACACGAACATTCATTCTCCAGCAGCTGTTTGTGGGTGGGATGGGTGCTCCAAAAGGGTGTGTTTGCCCCCAGAACCTGTGAATGTCAACTCATTTGGAAAAAGGTCTTTGCAGGTGTAATTAAGCCAAGGATACTGAGAGGAAATCATCCTGGATTATCCCAGTTGGTCCTAAATCCAAAGAAAAGTGCCCTTAGAGAGACACCAGGGAAGAGACAAATGGAGAAGAGGAGGCTGCGTGAAGATGGAGTGGAGATCGCAACCGTGCGGACACGAGCCAGGGAACATCTCGATACCTCAGAAGCTGGAAGAGAAGAAAATTCTCCCCTAGAGCCTTCAGTGGAAGTACAGGCGTGCTCATACCTTGATTTCAAACCTCCAGCCTCTATAACTGTGAGAGAATAAATTTCTGTTGCATAAGCTACCATGTCTGTGGTAATTTGTTTGCCAGTCCCGGGGAACGAACACAGTTGGGGTATGGCCTGGGGCATTGCGTGCTTCTGAGAGTTCCCCTAGGGGTTCTAGTGTGCAGCCAGGGCTGGGAACCACTGGACGAGGGCATTTCGAAAGTGTCTCCCCTGGCAGTTTCCCTCAGCTCAGGGCTTAAATGCTTTCAGGAATATCATGATGTCTTCTTAATTCCATTTGTGTTACCTTCGAGTGGAGTAAATACTTGATGCACTGTGGGAGCAGCCAGGGCATAGAAAATCTATAGTGAGGAAATCAAAAGCTTTACATACAGGTGTTTTGGTATCCGTACCTAATTCTGTACGCCCAGAATTTTTTCTCGAAGGCTCTTTGGGCTGTATCCGCAGCGTTGTTTGCTGCTGCTTTGTTGGGTTTCTGAGTTATCCTGTCCTCTTCTTCTCCTGCCTTCCTGTCCTCCTGCTGCTTGCCTCTGGGCGGTTTACTCAGGGCTCCTCAGCACCCCCCTGGAAACCTGGCCTGAGGAAGGAGAGAGACCATGCCAGGTGCTCTGTCTGCAGGGCTGGGGAAATGTTGTGTAGAGTGAGGAGGAAATGGCCACTGTGAGGTTTCTGGGATTTGGCCCCTTCTCCACATCCCTGCACGGGGAGATAATGTTTCCAATGTATATACACATTTCCATATAAACCTTGAGAAAGAAGATGTTGAGGAATGATAGCAATGCTTATATTCAAGTACAGACTTTGTTACTCTTTTAGGGGCCTGGGGATCAGTTAATTAATTGAACTGACAGTTTGAGAGCTTCCAGGGGTTGGAATTCAACACAAGTTTAATAGTCTCTAAAGACTATGATTTCTTCACCATACCCTGCCTCTTCAAAAAAAAATACATGGCTATATAAAAATATATATATTGATACTGATGTTTGTGTTTCTATTACTGCATTCCACAATGTGGATGACCCTTGCAAACATGATGTCAACTGAAAGAAGACACAAAAAACTACATAATGTATGATTCTATTTATATAAAATGTCCAGGGACGCCTGGGTGACTCAGTTGTTTAGGCGTCTGCTTTCAGCTCAGGTCATGATCCCAGGGTCCTGGAATCGAGTCCCACATCTGGCTCTCTGCTCAGTGGGGAGTCTGCTCCCTCTCCCTCTGTAGCTTCCCCTGTTTGTGCTCTCTCTTGCTCACTGTCTCAAATAAATAAATAAAATCTAAAAAAAAAAAAAAAGTCCAGAAAAGACAAATCTGGAAAGATAGAAAGTAGATTAGTGGTTGTCTAGAGTTGGATATGGTAATGGATATTAATTGTGATTGGGCAAGAGGGATCTTTTTGGGGTGATGAAAATGTTCTAATTGGTGAAAACGTGATGGTTGCCAACCTGGCCAAGTTTACTACAAATCATGGAATATACATTTACAATTATTTTATAGTATATAAATGATACCTCCATAAACTTGCTTAAATATATATATTAAATATATATATAGGTATATAAAATCTAATTTAACCTTGTTACTATGAGCGCACATGTTAAATTTTGTAATCTGTAGTGTAGACTTGTGGCAAAGCCTCATTTTCTCTGAAGGGCTGGGCATCATGAACCTGTCTAATCCTGTGAGGTCAAGAGGGTGGCACCTGCTCAAGTAATCCCAAGCCCAGGGAGTTTTTCTCACTAGGTCTTCAGGTTAGTCCATAGCCTTTCTCCTGCCAGAGAGTTTGGAAAAGTGACACTGGTTTTCTCCCCTTTCAGCATCCTATCAGGGTATGCACAACGGTTTTATTGTAGTAAGAATATAGAAGATTTTTCACAAGAAAGTCATTGAAACCATACAACTTCTGTAGACTCTAAGTAGGGTCTTGGCTTTACTTTCAGTATCAATCAGGATGGACTGGGTTATGCTGCAGTAACAAAAGTTATCCAAATTGTAGTGGCTTAAAAGAATAATAGTTTATTCCATACACTGCATGACTTTGAGGGTTAGTGGGGGGCTTTGCTCCGTGTCATCTTTACTCAGGGACTCAGGTGGACAATCTCCACCATCTAAGACATTGCCAGTGTCATGGTATGAGGAAGAAAATATGGAGAAATACACATGCTAGTTCTTAAATGTTTCTACCCAGAAGTCACAAACATCTTTTTCACTCATGTTTCATTGGCCAGAGCAAGTCACATGACATCACCCAACTTCAAAAGAGCAGAGAAATGTACACCTTCTTCCTGTTGGGAAGTAAAAGGGAAGGGAAAGTGGGTGAACAGTAATAATCCTTGTTACATCCACTTTCACCAGAAGAGACATCCCAGTGGTAAGGACTCACAAGATGCCCTCTGCTGGATGAGGGTGACCATATGTCCCCTTTTGCCTGAGGGGTTTCCTCAGGATGAGGCACTTTTAGTACTAAAACTGGGAGAGTTTTAAGCCAGTTGAGATGGTTGGTCACACTAGTTGAGTTTTGCCTTGAGTTGCACATCATGGGTATGAAGGATGGAGGGATCTCTTTGCCCATGAATACTGCTTTCAAAAAATCTGAAAGTTATAGTCCAGGCCCTCGTGTAACCCAGCAAATCCTTTTGAGTTTTTTTTTTAAAGATTATTTATTAATTTTTTGAGAGAGAGGGGGACGCAAACTCTCCACTGAGCAGAGAGACCAACATGGGGCTCGATCCCAGGACACTGAGATCATGATCTGAGCCAAAGGCAGATGGTTAACCAACTGAGCTTCCCAGGTACTTCATCCTTTTGGGTCTTTTAATTAAAAATTGAGGTTACTATAGAGACTGCTTTAAAAGTTCTCACTAGTCCGTAGCTCTGATAGGGAATCTGAGTACTTGTCTCCCTGGGCAGGGTCTGGAAACTTCCAGGGTCTGGAAACTTGTTCATTAAAAAGCCATAAAGTTAGTCTACCCCATCTTGAAAGGCTGATGAAGCTTAAGCCTCAGAGCTGCTCACTGACATGGAGCCCTTAATGTGTTTGCATGGTCAATGTGTTTTTATAAAGTTTCCAAAGTAAAATATGTTTGTACTCCTTTTCTAAAAGAGGGCTTCCCAAATTATATACTCTTTAGGTGCCACGAAAACCTGGGCTGATTCCAGATTGCATGAGAACATATCCACCATGCTCCTCATGCCTCAGATAGAAAAAGGGCATGACTTTCCTCAGGAAAACCTTCCCCATCTTCCTGTGTAGCCTTTCCCCCTATTGTATATTTTCAGAGCACCGTGTACTTCCTATTCATAATGTTTGGGCAATTATGTGATTAAAGTCTATCTTCCCTTAAGAGGTTGTCCACTCCAGCAAGGCAGAGCCCATCTCTACCTTCACTTGGCACTGTTTCTCCAGTACCTACGAGGGTGCTTGGTACCTCACCAGAGCTCAGTAAATGTTGCATAAAATAATATACACAGTGTATACAGCATGCATAAAAATTTATTTTAGTCGAGTTTATTTTGAAGAATTTGTTGTATGCTTACACATATCTCGAGACAACCTGAAGTTTTGTCAAATGAGGCTGGTGTCAGTGTTCTAGGCTACTATCTAGATGTTGTATCTGGATAATGCAGATTATCCATTGTGTATTAATACACATCTGACACTAGTGTGGCCACCATTTCTACCTAGGGAAATGAAACCTCAGTTGTCCAAGAATCTGAAACTATCTAATTTTAATATTCCATTTAGCTCCCAGAATTCCTTGAAATAGCGGTAGGAGAACGCTCGGCGATAATATAATACCCAGCAAAATAATCCTTGTTATATGCTGACCCTCTAATTCAAGTTTTGTAGCCATCATACAGTTCTGTTTGTTGTAGCTCCAATCTAGTGCTTCAGTCATACAGACCTTTTCAGGATTAGCAGTAGTTACCATTTATCGAGCACTCACTTTGTGCTGGGCACTAAACTAGTGACTTTACATGCACTAGCTAAATCCTAACAATATGCTTATGATCCTACTATCCTCACTGTACAAAGAACAGAACTGAGGCTCAGAGAGGACAAGTAACTTGTCCAAGGTCATAGTCACAGAGAAGTTCAAGGAGGAGAAGGCTCCTGGTTGTCCTAATATTCATTTTTCTTCTCTTTCTTAGTAAAAGCTCTCAATTTCAGGCAAATAAATGAATGTGAATTAAATGATTTCAGTTTAGAGAGGATGGTAATCACATTTATTGTCATATATTTGCATAGCCAGGACTTCATAATAGTAAAAAAAAAAAAAAAAGTAATAATCTTTCCTCCACTACTTTAGCTGAAAACTTATTTCCTTGGGCAGGCTTTGCCAAAGATATTTGACCTTGAGACCTCACCCAGTTGAAAGGTCTTTCACTTGATGCAACATCAATGACAAAGGACTGGAGTTAGTGGAATTCATAACAGATGATGAAGGCACCATAGGGTGTAGCCTACTGTTAAAAGAGATAAAAGGAAACTATTGTGTCTTTCTAGAAAAAAAAATAGAAAAGATTCATTATTTAGACACTCAAAATAAACACTGATTTTGAGAACAGAAAACCTGAATTCTGGTCTAATCATTGTCCTGGTCCCTTTGCTAGCTGCCTTTTTACCTCCTAGAGTCAGACACGGGAACTTACAGAAGAATTTATAAAGTATGAGGACAAAGAACAAATCATTGAATTGGTGGCCTAAAATTATAGTTCTTCAAAAATAGTTCAGAAGAAACGCTTAACATTTTCTCAGACCCTTTCTGCAGGTGACTGTAAACATTGAAAGAATTTTAGTTTACTTAGTTCTTCCATCTGGGTTCCTGTGGTATTTTTTATTGCTCATTAATATTCACACCAGCATTGATACCAATTATTAACTTTTCCTGGCAGTCGTTTTACCATATCACAAGGAGAGAAAGGGGATGGCTGATTCTGGGACCCACAGAATCATGGTGGTGATTCATTCCCACCAGGAAGTGTATCCATCAAACAATACGGGATTGATAAGGAACACCTTTTACTGGAACACATTACACTTTCAATTCACTTTCACAGGCATTAACTCACGTGACTGTGGTTATGGGTGACAGTAGCTTGAAGATTTGTGGTCTCAGCACTCGCAGACGGGTCACTTTGTGCTTCTCTTTTCAGACCTATAAAGTGGACATAACACTACCTTTCTTCTCTATTACACGAGTTGTTCTGTGGCTCCAATGAGAACATGCATAGGAATGCTTTGCAAACTGTAAAGCTCTGAGTAAATAAAAAGGCATCATACTAAAATAATATGAAAGACGAGGAAACAGATGTTCCTGAATTTGCTAAAGGTGACTGGGTAGGTAACAGCAGAGCTGGGCTCCAGCATTCCTCCAAAAAGAAATACATAGGGAGTGGAGGTCTGCAGTTTTTTATGGCCAGCCGGCAGCTGCCCTTGCCTATGTTTTGAAGATTCCCTCCCCTCTTGAAGCACACCCCTCTTGTCACTACTTAATCTGAAAATACCGCTCTGTTTCCTGGCCTCCCCTAAGGTGGGGGGCTCTAGCAACCTTCTGCATCTGCCTTATGCCTTGTCTGGGAAGCTAGAGGGATGAAGAAGGGACTGGACCCACACGGGCTCCAATGGTTAATGGAGTCCGCTGCCCAGTAGTGTCTGCCCAGGCTCCTGTCCTCACTGAGCCCGTCTGTGGGATGATTGGGGTGTTGTTCCAGACAGTAGTACCCCAAATCTGGCTCTCTGGCCCTCCTGGAGAGTCTGTAAACTACCCAGTGGCTTTAGATCAGTGCTTCTCATAGCTGTGCAGTGCTTACAGATCACCGGAAGGTTGTGTTCAAATGTCGATAGGAACTCAGTAGGTATGGGTGGGCCTGGGATTCTGCATTTCTAACAAGTCTCCAGGTGATGCTGATGCTGCTGGCCTGCGGATCTCACTTTGTGTGGCAAGGCCTTTACTAAATTTGTTCTCAGCGCAAGCTAACACCCTGACCTTACTCACGGATTCTGTCATCAGAAATGGGGAGGTAGGATTTATGCATAAAATGATACTAAAACACACTAAAAGGAATATTTCCAATTTTTCTGGAATTATCCTTATTCCAGTTGCCTGTTGTCTCCTAAAACAAAACAAAACAAAACAAAACAAAAAAACCCCAGATATGAGATTTACTTTTAAAAAATAAAGGTGAGTTAAAATTGTGTGAACAATAGTTTGTCGTTCGGTACCAACCCTAGAAATCATCGGAGACACGATGATGTGTCATGAAACTAGATCTGGAAATGACTCTTGGAGTAGTTACACTTCAGGTGCACTATTAGAATGAGGAAGTCAGGGATTGTAGGAGGGAAGAATGAAGACTTCCTAGCTGAAGTTAATTCCCTTGAATTCCTTCTCACACACTTTCTGTCTCTAAGTAAATGAAGCCAAGAGATAAAGCCTAGCTGGATAAAGGCAGAAACAGAATAGTCCTCCCCAAAATATAGTAACATTTGTTGACCACAGACGGCTAAAGACGAGTGTCCGAGTCAGCTTGGGCTGCCACAACAAAATGTCACAGCCCGGGTGCTTAAACAACAGGCATTTATTTCTCGCGGTTCTGGAAGCTGGGCAAGTCTGAGGTGCTGGTAGATTTGGTTTTTGGTGAGAGTTCTCTTCCTGGCTTGCAGGTGGCCACTTTTGTGCTATTTCCTCACAAGATGAAAGGGAGCTCTGGTGTCTTCCTCTTTCCATAAAGACACTTACCTCGTTTTGGGGGGTGGGGTCCCACCATCCTGACCTCATGTAAACCCAAGTACCTAAGTACCTGAGTACCTAAGTACCATCTCCAGTATCACCAGTATCACTAGTATCACCACATCAGAGGGTAGGGTTTCAACATCTAAATTATGTGGGCAGGGGACACAAACATTCAGTCCATTACAGTGAGATAAAGATTCTTCTAGATAGACGATTTAACTTCAGCGCGGGCAGTCTGGCAGTTCTGGGCAAAGGGCCGTGTTGTCCGTTGTGGTGTGTTTCACTGGAAGGAAGGCATACCACTGTGAGCTCTGACTGACAGTGGAGCAGGGGGCAACCCGCCTTCTCCATGGGAGCTGGAGCACGGCTTGTTTTGTCATTTGGAAAAAACCGATGTACAGCATGTCCCTGGATGCCATGAAAAGCATCTTCAACAAAAAACTGGATGCCTCATTCTAGAAAACAAACATTGCAAAACTCCAAGGTGGCTCAGAACCCAAGGGAATAGATCAATGGCCTTTAGGAAGAAAACCAAGAGCTGTTTGAATACATAACTACGGACTTCCACTAGATAATGTCAGTAGCAAAAGAACTTCTTAGGGCTGATATCTTGGCTGCATCTACCTTTCCAGACCTGGTACAGAAGACAAGAGTCTGTGACACAGAGAAAACAGATGTGTCAGGAAACCTGTGTAGTCTTTGCCACACGTAAATCAGGAAATGCATGATCTTCTCCTATTTGCAGCTTCAAGAAACAATTCTCAGTCCTACAGTAATTTTTTTTTTTTTTTTGTAAGTAGGCTCCATACCCAGCATGGAGCCCAATGCAGGGCTTGAACCCACGACCCTGAGATCAAGACCTGAGCTGAGACTGAGTTGGATGCTTAACCAACTGAGCCACCCCGGTGCCCCTGATGTTATAGGATTTAAGGAATTCTCCAAGATGGCTTCAGGAAACCCTCTTTCTTCAAATCTCTCTCCACTAACATTCCATTCTCCAAGAATTAAGATAAACTTACTGTTTAATCTAAAAACAAGCACAACTCACATACAAACTTCATATAGTATCTTTAGTATCAAAATGAGATAAAAATTATATGAATCAAATAGTGCTAAATAGATAAATAGCAAAATTTGTCCTTAAGATGATTAAATTAGACCTTGAGATACACTGTAGAGTAAAATCAAACTGAAAAACAATGCACATATCACATAATTTTTGAGACAAACATATAAAAATGGTATTTTCTGTAATATATAGGAAGATTTGGGGGAAATGGTCTGGAATGAACACTCCTAACTGAGATGAGTACTTACCCCAGGGAAAGGATTAAACAACCACCACAAAACAAAAAATCCAAGCATGGGCTTTATCAACAGGAGTTCCCAAGAACAAGCCTCATTTGGGCTTCAGAGAGAGAAGACACACCATCTTCATGGGCTTAACCATATGTGTTGGGAAAAATAATAAACAAATATATTTAAATAAAAGGAGAGGAGATGGAAAAATAATCACTTTATCCCTTGCTGTCCTCTCCCATTCAAATGATGCCTTGGCCTCCACTTCATCATGCAAAGAGAGGCCCAAACTGAGTAAATTGAAGTAAATACAAGCAATTTAGTTCTTGGCCAGGGCTTCCTGATCATTTGCAGGACCCAGGGCTAG
Source organism: Meles meles (assembly GCF_922984935.1). Lineage (NCBI taxonomy): Eukaryota > Metazoa > Chordata > Mammalia > Carnivora > Mustelidae > Meles > Meles meles. The sequence goes on from NC_060069.1 coordinate 77,355,290, forward strand.
TAAAGACTAATCTCCATATGTAATATGTCTAAATATTTAAAAGTTAGATGAAATACATTCCATTTTCCTGACTTTACAGATATTCCTGTAAAATGATGTGGAAGACCAGGTCGAGTTAGACTTCTCAGAGTCCATCACCAGTGTGAGGCAGCATTAGGAGAGCTGGCTCGGGGTCCATGGGCCACCCTCTTGGTTTTCCACTGCTTGCTTTGTGCACAAGGTGAAGGGCTCTGTACACACATGTGGATCACTCAGCTCCCACGTGGACCACCCAAGCGCCATCCATATCCTGTCAAGCAGCTGCCCTTGGTCTCCCCTTACTCTGGCCTGTGCACTCTGGGGGTACGCTCCACCCATAGAAAATTGGACCTGGGAAAAAGATCTATGCAGGCTCTAGAAGTGGGTTCAGGACCATTTGGACAGGAAATCTGGGTCTCTCATCCTGAGTCTGGTCTACAAACTGGGTGGGGGAAAAAGTCTCTAAAATGGCACATCCCTTGGGGCTCATTGGCTCCTCAACCTGTGGGAGGTACAAATAGAGGAGGGGGAGGAGGAGGCCCACAGTAGGGCCCTCTGAAACAAGTTCCCACGGTTGGCCCTGGCCTACGGTTCATACTGCTCTTTGTCTGGAGGACTCCTGGGCTCAGATCTTGATTAGTTAGGGGATTTCAGGGGTTGTTTTGACCACATTATATATGGAACCCAAGTTAGTGAATTAACCTCATTTTCCCCACTTTGTACAAAACATGGATAGTTAAAAATATGAGCAGCACAGTCAGCATCAAGACTTGCTCTTCTGTGAGAGATGCCCAGGACTGGGACAGAGACTGATGAATGAAACCAGACCCACCTCTTTCATCTTACCGTACCATTGCACTGGGATAGCGGGCAGAACTGTCAACACCGTGTAAACTGTTCTCTCTCCCTCTTTTGCAAACCAACTAAGGTTGAATTTACCAAAGCTGAAGCACAAGTGATGTGATTCCACTACACTAACCAAAGCATCTTGTTTCCTGTTTGTATTAGTCATTCACTGCTGCATAACAAATTACCCCCAAATTTAACAGCTTAAAACAACAAACATTTATTATGTCATAGTTTGTGTGGGTCAGGAATCTGGAAGTGACTTGGACCACTGGGGCTACAATCATGAAAAAGCTCAGCTAGGGTAAAGGATCCACTTCCAAGCTTCAGTGCCTCACAGGCTGTTCGATCAAGAGTTTCAGTTCTCTGGGCCTCAGTTGCTTACCACACTACGTGGGCCTCCTGGAAGCCAAAGAAGGAGAATTTTAGGAAGGGGAGAATGGTCAAGTGAGTCAATGGCATATGGAAAAGTATCCTTCAGATCTAGCAGCTGCAAGGTAACTGCTGACCTCAGCAAGAGTGGGCAGTGGGTCAGGAACAATGTTACAATTGGTTGAGAAGTGAAGGGGAAGAAGGGAAAGGGAGATTAGGCCAGTGGTTGGCCAACAGGTGCTGGGTTGGGCCACTTGGGGAGCTTATACAAAATATGTCAATGCCTTATAGTTAGTTATAATGTATTATATATTTGAAAGTTGCTAAGAGAGTATACCTTGAAGTTCTTATCATGAGAAAAAAAATCTGTAACTGTGTGGTGATGGATGTTCACTAGACTTATTATGGTGATTTCACAATATATACAAATATGGAATCATTATGTTGTATACTTGAAATTGATACCGTGTTGTATGTCAATTATATCTTAATTTAAAAAATACCAGTTCCTAGACATCTTCCCTTTTGTGGGGAGGGGCAACGAAGTTGAGGTTGATTAAAGTTAAGTAACTTGCTCAAATTCCCATAGATAGAAGAGGGCAGAGCTGGGGTTAGAGCTCAGGCTCATCCGGAAGCCAAAGTTTGTGTGGGTAGGCAACATACTACTCCGGCTCCCCACAAGCCCATGTGAACATGAACCAGCCTTTCACTGACAGCTGGTGGCCTGGTGTGATCTAGAACCCCAGTTAGCTTGTATGTAAAGAGGGTGTAATATTTACCTTGTGCTGTTATTGCAATGATTAAGTAAATTTATTTTTAATGCCCTCTTGCCAAAGACCACTTGGAATACACCTGTAGTTATACAAGCTGGATTTATTACTCATTGCAGTGAGGGAGACCATGAAGGTGTCTCAGTGAAAGGATGTTAGAAAATCTTATTAAAGGATGTGGGCTCTTGTTGACTGACTTGGAGGCAGGCTCAAGAAAGCAGGGATCGTTCTATGAATGTGTGTCTTCATGAATCTTAGCAGGGATTAGCAGGGAGGGCAGATTAGAGCAAGGCTAAGACCATGAGTGGCCAAGAAGCAGCAGTCCCTCTTATTAGCCAGGATAGCTGTGTGTTTGGTATTTTGTGGCTTGGACGTTCACATTTTGTCTATGTTCAGACATGATCGGCGAGTCTTGTCTTGTTCTTGTTCTTTTTCTTGTTCTTGTGTTGTTCTTGGTCTTGTTCTTGTCTTGATCCATCGTGGTCCCAGAGAGGCCTTGTCTGATGCTGATGTTCTGTGAAATTGTTGACGTTCAGTGGGAGAACACCAAGGCCCAGTAACAGTGCCAGGGTAGCTCTTAGAATATAAAGTATCGACTACAGTGTTGGACTCATGGGTGCTCCACCAGCAGGGATTATGACTTTTATTGTGCTCGCCCACACTGCCAGTTCAGGACCTTGGGTCACAGTGAGGCAGGCAGGGGGCTGAGACTTTTGGAGGAATCTAAAAGACAGATGTCTCTTCAAGCTGCAATGAACCACTCTCTTCCCCAACTTCAGGCATTGCATGAGGCCATTTCCAGGAGGTCGGGGGTATTTCAGCCTGGGGAGAATTTCAGAAACTGCAAAGAGAAGGCTGGCATCCTGGACTCTGCCTTTGCCTCCTTCCTCCAGTCGCCCTGTAGTGAGCCAGACCTGGGCTAGGTGCTGTGACAGCCACCACTTCATGGCAGACAGACAAGCAACCATGCTGAAAACGGGGTAAAGGAGAACAGTGATAGGTGAGAGCCACCAACCATCTAGGCAGTGGTTCTCACGCTTTCCTGAGCATTGGAATCACATGGGAATTTTAAAAATATTGCTGCCTGGGTCCCACTTTAATTGGTTTGAGATGCTACCTGGGGCATTGATATTTTAAAAACTCTCTGGGTGATTTAATACATTGCAAAGTTTGGGAACCACTGGTTTAATTCATCCATCTTCATGATTTTTGGGGGGGTGGGGTTTAAGGCAGCCGTTAATCTGATAAAATCTGTGGCACCTCATTCCAGGCACTTGTATTTTAGATTCAAAACCTGACGATTTCAGGGGGTTTATAGACCCCAAGAAGCAAATCTGGGAACCTCTTGGGGGTGTGTCTGTGTGTGTGTGTGTGTGTGTGTGTGTCTCATGGTCCCCAGCTGAAAATCCCCAGATACTGGAGTAGCCAGCCCCAATCTGGATGACTTGAGCTCTCTGACCCCTCCTGAAAGAATGGCGCTGGTCCTTCTTCACAGAAACCGCGGGTTAGGGTCATCAAGCCGAGTTCCCTCAGGGCGAGGGTGCCGACCAGCAGCAAAGGCCGGGCCGGTGTGCGCACGTGTGCGAGTGTGCACGTCGGTGTGCACGCCAGTGTGCGCGCGCGGGGCCGCTGGCGAGCGTGCGTTTCCGTTACCGGAGCCTCGGCAGCCTCGGGCTGCAGCAGGCGCTGCGGATGCGCGCCCGGCACCCCCTCCCAGCCAGTCCCCTCCCCCGGTGGCTCTCGCTCGCCCTCTTCCCTCCCCCCGCAGTGTCGGCCGCCTCCGAGTGTGCAGGGCAGCGCTCCCTCCGCGAGCCCCTCCAGCAGCCGCCCCGGCGCGCACTGAGCTCCGAGCCTGGGGCGCGCGTGGAGCCCCCTCCCAGCTGCCGAGCGACGATGAGCCGCCGCGTGGGGGTCGCGGAGAGCAGGTGAGCGCATCTGCGGGGCTGGGGGGTTCGGAAGGAAAAGGGGAGGAGCGGGCTCGGGCGACGGCTGGGCCCAACGTCGGCTAGTTGCAGAAAAGGCTTTGCTCCCTTCGGCAACCCCCAGACCCTCCCGGGCTCTGCCCTTGCCCTGCGCGGGCGGGGGCGAGGGCTCCACTCCCGTCCCGACATCCCGGCTCCGGCCGCACAAACAAAGCACACTTCGGCGGCGGCGCCGACCTCACGCGGGCCCAGAGCGTGGGGAGCCAGTGCGTCTCCCGTGTCCCACTCCGGCCCTCTAGCCCTGGCCGGGGGTCTTGGCGGGCAGCACCTGGGTAGGGCCCGCGGCGGCGGGGTCGCGCGCAGGTGCCCGCGCGGGAGGCGGCGGCGGCGGCGCGCAGCTCCGGAGGCCCATAGCTCCTGGCCCAGAGGCGGGGCCTACAGGCGGCGCTGCTATTCCCTGCGGCCGCGTTTCCCTGGGTGCCGGGGTTCGGCACCGCCGCGGTGGCAGGTGGGTCCGAGGTAGTTCACATCCTCCTCGTGGAGGAGGCTGCGGGCGGCCGGTGGGGGCCGAGGAGGGCAGATCGCCCTGCGGCGCCCCCTTGCTCCCTGTGGTGGACTCGCGCGCTTCCCGCCTCCGCCGTGACTCTCCGCCCCCAGGCTCGGTTTCTGCTGTCCTCATCTGCCCCTAGCTCCCCGGCTTCAGCTCTCCGGAGCCCCTGCGCCCTCCGTACTGGAAGAGGACTTGGGAGGTCGCTCCAGGAGGGTGCCCGGCGTTTTGCCAGACACTGTCGGCTTTTAAATTGTTGAGTCGAAGTCGAGGGTAGGATTGGTTCCCTTAACGTCCCCCCCATCACCTCACCCATGTGTGGTGGCCCTACCCACAGCAGCCCCTCACCCTCCCATGTGGCGCTAACACGTCTCACGCACGGCAGGCTCCAATTAACACTGCTTGAAGGATTTCTGCTATTACTGTAAAGGGAGCCAATGCCTTTGTTTGTCACCAGACCTTTAAAAGTAGCTGCTTTTACATGGGAATGTTTATTAAGAGCTAGTTTGGGGATGCTCTAAGGGTATTGTGGGCGTGTTCTCCAGAGTTACTGTCATTTGCAAAAGGAGCTTTTAGCATCGGATGTAGTATTTCAGCAAGTGTGTGATGGGCGCTTTGTGAAATATATCTTTTAGGTAATCCTTTCATTGCCGTTAAGCGCTTGCAGGAAGTCACCCAAAGCAGTGCAGAAACGCTCAGCAAGGATTCAGACTGCAGAAAATTTTCTTTTAGGACAGTCACTGCTGCAGAACCAAGTTTCTACAGGAACAACTAGAGCAAGGAACGAGTGCCCAAGTTTAAAGTGTCCACGACTTCAGTTTTTCGTGGGTCACTAAACATCAGGCCCAGTTTCTCACGGGGAGGAGGGAGGTTTGTTTTTTCTGCCACTGTCCTTTCTTTAAAACACTGTTGCAATCAGGAAGGCAGCCTAGAAAAGTCTGTGTGTAGATAGGTGTGACTATTTGGTATCCTGAGGTTAGGATCACGCATAAAACCACAGGACACGAACTGAGTCCACATCGAGTATCAAAAACTCTGCTTACAAAGGGTATTTACCCAACAGCAAGTCCTGGGAATGATTGGTAAAGAGCTCTGAATCAAATCTTCACTAGAAGTAAAGTTTTCCCCCTGCCAGAACAATAAAGAGAGGAAGTGAATTGAAATATAGTATGTGACATTAACAGTTATTTACACAAACAGAGCTAACTGAATTTTTCTGCTGACTACCCAGAACTACCAGCCCTTGTTGGTGTTGCTGGAGGATATGGACCCACCCCAACTCTTCCCACCAAAACTCCTTAGTCCACCATCTCTGATCTTTCTGGCCTCTTCAGGGAGATCATTTAGCAACGATCTCAGCAAATGATGTGTCATTTTCATGTTTCAGTATGGCAACAAAGTCCATAAAATTCAGTATCAGCCAGGGGTGAGGTGCCAGTCTCTGTAAACTGGAAAGCACCCCACAGATGCTAGCTACTGTTGCTTATAATTTTTAGTAGCTGCACAGCATTCCCTTCTCACAGTTTTGGCCATTTAGACTGTTTCTTATAGATTTTTTAAAATACTGAGGCATAGAGTCTTTATGTCTACCCTGTTCTTTCTGTCGCATATTTGTTCAATGAACACTTTTTTTCCAGTGCAAATTATATGCCAAACCATGTGTTGGATGCTGGGGATGTGGACTCCTTGGCTGTACACACCCCCTCACTCTCACTCATTGGTTTTTTTTTTTGTTTTGTTTTTTTTTTTCAGTTCTCAGACTTGGAAACAAATTACAGCAGAGCAGTGCAATAACTGTATTCCTGCAGGTGTATATCGCATGCTGTTGGTTCAGGGAGGGGAGAAGAGAAACAGAGTTGAGTCATGGGAATTCCCCCACCTCACACATCTTCAGCTCAGGAGTGCTCTCTTTGTTCACTCCTGGCACTCAGGATTTCTTTCTCTTCTCTTTTCCTCCTTCCCTCTTGTCTGCTCACTGCTGGAAATGTCCCAGCTGCCTCCCTTCTCCCTGCCAGCGTGGTTCCAGCCCATTTCTCTCCTGGCCCCACTTCCCTTGGGAGTACATTTTGCAAAGCTCTCACTGACAGGTACAAGGAGGAGGAAGGAAATAAACCCTGAAACTGTTTCCCCGCGTTCCTGCCACCCCACAGCTAGCTGCCTTTTAGACCATATCCCCAACGCAGTTAGCCTCTTCATCTTGCTCTCCTGCCAGCCAGGGTTCTTCTCCATTCACAACTGTGGTGTGTAAAGCCGAAGTTCTAGATACTTTCCTTTTCCTTTCCCCAGATGCCAAAAACCCTTGTGTGTGTGTGTGTGTGTGTGTGTGTGTGTGTGTACACAATCCTGCAGAAAACACAAGCATCGTAAGTTGCACATCACCAAGTGAACATTATGTAACCACTGCCCAGGTCAAGACACAAAACATGGCACCCTAGACGGCCCTCTCATACTCTGATTACTCACAGTCATGTTTCTCCTTCCCAAAGGAACAAGAGATTAATTTTGCTTGTTTGTAAACTTTCTAAAAATAGCATCATGCAGCATATAATCTTCATGTCTGGCTTGTTTTGTGCAACATTCTGTTTGTGAGATGGATCCACAGTGTTGTGTGTAAGCAGTTCTTTCATTCTCATTGCTCACAGTGCTCCATTGTATGATTATGTCACATTTTTGTTCATCCATTTCTTACTCTTGTGAGCATGATAGTTGTTTCCAGTTTTTGCCTAATACAAATAATATGCAGTGAGTCCTTCAGCCTTTTGGTACCCAAAGACCTACCAGTTCCACCATTATTTGTTCCTATTGGAGTAACTTAAAAAGAGGATGGGGTGGGTGAAGGAGCCGGCCGGTTGAGCCAGCTCTGTGCATTTTCCATCTTTGCCAGCGCTAAGGACCTTTGGAGGAACCTAAGACTGTGCTTTCATTCAGGGACCTGAACATTGAAGAAAAAAAACCCATAGGATGGCTTCTTTTGTGAGCGAGCTGATTGGAAGTGGTGATCTTTGGGAAGAAAGAAGAAAAGAAAATAGGTCATGATGGGAAGCGGGCTTGGTTCAGGCAGCATCCTCAGGGGGATGGACAGCTGGTGGCTCCAGGTGCCTACATCTTTCCTGTCCCCACTCCCCCACCTGCCCCTACCTTCCCTTTATTGAGTCTCCGATCTACCTCAGGGGTGGTCCTGGAGGGCTTGGCATGGTTGGAAGTCTTTCTGTCTTGGCTTGTGGGGATGGCACTGTTGGCTTCCAGAGCTTGGTTCTGAATGAAGACACTTTCCTTGGAGTGTGCTTTAAAGTTACATAGCTCCCTGGGAGGTTTTTGTCACCTAGTACTACAACTGCCCTGGCAGGGGGACTGTCTCTTGTGGCCTGGGGGATTGAGGTTTTCTTTGGGGATATGCTTAGGCCTCTGGATGCTACACAAGCAGTGTCTTAACCTGCAGGTTGTCAGAGGGTCGTACGCATTCAGGCAGTTCCCGTGGAAGACGTTGTCAAAATCTGCTGTCCTGCACTGCACTATTGACTTCCTTCTCTGCTTTCACGTTTTCAGTCTTCCCAGGATGGAAATGTAGAGACTACGCAGCAGACTGAATAATTGCCACTAGCCTCCTGGGGGTTACCATCAGTTTGGTTACAGAGTTAGGATTTCTCCCCCTTCCTGACCTTCCTCATCCCCTGTTTCTCTCTCCCTGACCACACTTGCTTTCCTCCTGTTCCTGGACCTTGATCTACTCTTTCCTGTCTCAGACAGGAGCTGCCCTCACTACTCCCAGTTCTTCTCTCCTGTCCATTTCTGCTGTCCTTTGTCGTTCAGCTTAAACGTCACTTCCCCTGGGAGCCCTCCCCAATTCCTCAATCTTAGAGGAGCTGTCTTGTCATTCTCTCAAAGCACTTCCTGTCTCCGATACAGGAAGTCAGGCTTCGCCATCAGGCTGATGGGCTGGGGAAGGCACAGACCCGTTCCTTTGTTTACTGGTATCTGGCACATACGCTCCACAGGTGTTAGTTGAATAAATTGATGAAGAAACCAGGAGACCTGGGACAAGTTATGATATTGTGTCTGCTTATAACTTGCTATGTGATCGTGGGTATGTATTCACTTACCCTCTCCTAGATTCCCATCTCCCCTTGTAGAATGATGTATCAGACTGGAAGATCTTGTAGGTTCCTTTCATTTTCAGCTTTTTCTGAGCCTGAAAGCTAGAGGATCCTGTTTGTGGGGAAGCAGCACTCTTTGAAAATGCAAGATGGCCTTAGCATCACGGTTTAATTGGCTGGTGTAGTTTGTCACGTGCCTGTGATCTTAGCATAAGAGCTCAGTTCTTCCTAGTTCCTCAGAGCCTGCGCTGGGCTAACACTATACTTATGTTTATTTTTATTTTGCTCTCCCTGCCTCATATACAAATGTATTTGTTTTCTGATCTGTCTCCCTCCTCCCTTACCGTTCCCCCTGGGGACAAGGTTCATGTGTCTTGTGTTACTTTTATATCCCCTCTGCCCAGTGCAGCACCTGTCATAGGGTAAATAGGCGTTTGTTAATCTGAGTTGATGGGAAAGAGAGCTATGTTATAGAGAATATTATTTGCATTGGGACTATGCCCTGGGAAGTATATTTATTTCATGATTATGAATTTTAACTTTAGTTTGTGGCTAACATAAAATCTTTTTCACTTTCTTTAACTGATTTACCTATGGGTTTTACTTTACTTGTTATGGTCTGTTTTCTAGAGGATTGATAGCGGCTAAAAGAAGTAAAACCTGGGGGTTACCATCAGTTTGGTTAGAGATGGTTTAATTCTGGTGAAAAGTTAGTTAGAGGAAGATTTGGGGCTTATTATGGATGTAATTATGCCTAAAAACTCTGTTTACCTACAGTGGAGAATTACCTTCATAGGCAGTAGGAACCTTAGTAGGAAGAAAGACTGGTGTTTTGTCGTTATTCTGCTTGGCAGAATTTTTAGCTTTTTGTTGTTAAACTGTACTGATAAAAGTTTGGACTCTGCAATCAGATAGACCATGGTTCTTGGGTGAGTCACCCAAGATCTCTGAGCATTATTTCTTCTTCTGTGCGATGGGGATACTTACTAGCCCAGTGTTAGGCGCTTAAAAGATGGTCATGATGGTTAAATGAGCTGATCGACATAAGGCTGAGTCCTTGGCTTAATTTCCAGCATACAGCAAACATTTAACCAATACAAGCCATTATCATATTAAGACTTTATTTTTACTTTAAGGATTGTTAAAAATCTTTAGGTGGAGACTTATTACTTACAGAGCCAGATTGGAGTGAAATCATTCTTATGCCCAATAGCCACCTGTCCAGGCTGCACAGAGTCAAGCTGGCTGCCAAGGCGGGAGATGGGGCTTCCTGTGAGAGCTTGGAGTGCTTGTATTCTGGTTCTCCTGCATCGCTCCCCGCCCTGGGTGGGTTTGGCCACGTGACCCAACACCTCTGAGCTGCAGTGTCCCCATCTGCATGTGGGGATCGCAGTCCTGGCCACGTCTTCCTGGCAGAGTTCATGTGAGGAGCTGGTGCTCTTGTGGGTCTGAAAGCACTCTTGGAAGTTTTAAGCTCCTGAACCTATGTGAGGATTTGGTGTTGCTCTCAGGTTTCATTTCATTGCAGCTATGACTTAATTCTGACAACAGTTGGTTTTACTCATTTGCACATAGTTTCACAGAATCCACATTTTCCAACAAACAGGTAATAAACACTCTCACTTAATATTAGCCCTTTGAGGTTTTTAAGCCCGTATTTTACATCCTGTAGCAGCTCGGGGACGCAGGGTGTTTTTGTTTCCCCCTAAGGGAAGGAGCTGTACCAGTCTGGGGCCTGGGGGCTGATAGGAAGGAGGCAGCATTTATATATATATATATTTTTTTTTTTTTTTGAAGATTTTATTTATTTATTTGACAGACCGAGATCACAAGTAGGCAGAGAGGCAGGCAGAGAGAGAGGGGGCAGCAGGCTCCCTGCTGAGCAGAGAGCCTGATGTGGGGCTCTATCCCAGGACCCTGAGATCATGACCCAGGACCTTGAGATCATGACCTGAGCCGAAGGCAGAGGCTTAACCCACTGAGCCACCCAGGCTCCCCGGCAGCATTTATATTTGATGCTGGTGTTGGAACGGCAGGAAAATTCTACCTAGTAACAATGATGGAGTCCACATCAACATTTAAGGAGCTTCAGGTGCTGAGTAGATGTCCCTGCCCCTTTCCTACTTCTCTCCAGTCCATGAATTATACTGAGAGCGTTTGGACTGGCTGCTCTCTTTTGATAGTTGCTGTGGTTTTACTTTAGGACAGCGCCCATGATAGAAGAGAGCGTGGCCACCTAGCATTCATTCAGTTGCAAGGGGCCCTGTGGGTCCACTGGGGTCTGGCTTTCCTGAGGTGGGGGTGGGGGATGAGGGTAGGGGAGAGAGCTGCCTCCTCTCATCAGGTCTAAGCCCCTCCCCCATTACTGTTCCGGGGTTGGTGCCTGGTGTTTCTGTGGGGAAGCTGGCCTTCCACCTCTGGGCCTCACTGATCTCATCTTGGACACCACTCACTCTCATCTACTTCATGGAGAAAATAAAGGCTTTATGCAGAGGCTTTCTGGGTTTTAGCAAAAGTTGTAGTATCTAAGCAGATGGATACATGTCTGGAAACAGATAAGCAGCTGCAGAAAGGGGAAAATGAAAGTACTAGTAAGGAGAAAAACAGTTTTGTTGAGAACACAAAAGTGAGTTTTAATCAGGCATATTTTATGCAATAAGAATGACAAACTTTCAATCCATGTTCTCATAATTATCTTCAAATTAAAAGGCATAGTGACTGCATTATAAGAGGTAGGAGTCTAGAGAAAGAAGGTGGCACTTATTCTTTTAGACATTTCTTTAAAAACTATATTTTAGGAGCACCTGGGTGGCTCAGTGGGCTAAGCCTCTGCCTTCAGCTCAGGTCATGATCTCAGGGTCCTGGAAACCAATCCCTGCATCGCCTCTCTGCTCAGCAGGGAGCCTGCTTCTTCCCCCTCTCTCTGCATTCTTCTCTGCTCACTTGTGGTCTCTCTCTCTGTGTTAAATAAGTAAATAAAATCTTAAAAAAAAAAACCCTAAGGGGCGCCTGGGTGGCTCAGTGGATTAAGCTGCTGCCTTCGGCTCAGGTCATGATCTCAGGGTCCTGGGATCGAGCCCCGCATCGGGCTCTCTGCTCCACAGGGAGCCTGCTTCCTCCTCTCTCTCTGCCTGCCTCTCTGCCTACTTGTGATCTCTCTCTCTGTCAAATAAATAAATAAAATCTAAAAAAAAAAAAAAAACCCTAAAAACCATATTTTAGCCTTTCTTAGTTTCTTGAAGCATTTCGCAATTACAACTTTGCCACCATGGCCTGACCTTTTGAGCAAGAGTTGAGGATTAAAAAACGAAGGGATTTAAGTCTGAAAACGAGAATGTGTGTATTTCCTAGAACCATGGAGCTTGGGAAATACCAAATACTTGGGGAAGTTTACCTAAAATCTTGAGTTGAGGAGGCTTACAACACCAACATCCGGGGATCCCAACTGACATGGAGAAGAAGAGGAGGGAGAGGGAAAGCAGTGGGTCTGCTGCCCTTGCTGTCTGGGTCCTCGCTTTGCTCCCAGGGTTGGGATTTGGGGGTGGAGTGGTGGGCAGGGAGGGAAGGCACTGGGCCAGGCAAGTGTGTGGGCTTTGAAGTGATAAAGGACTAGAGTCAGGTGCTCCTTCTCTAGTCCTTAGCTCTGTGACCCTGAGGAAGTTAATTAACCTGTCTGAGCCAGTCTCTGCATTTGTAAAACGGCCTTCAGGGGCTTTTTGCAGTGATGGAATGAGAAAATAAAGATTTTAAACATATATAAGTGCAAATAACATCATTGTTGTTTTCTTCCCGTCCTTTCATTTATTCCTCAAAGATTCTGATTCAGTGGGCCCAGAACAACAGTTTTTAGAGGGTACCTCCTATAGCTCTCATGTTCCTCAGACTATACTATGAGAAGTGCTGTTCTTCTGTGATGAATAGGAGTTTGGGCATCAAGGGGAGGGCCGGGCTGTCACTTCTCCACACACACACACCTCCAGGGGGTGCCCTAACATCAGAGTGCATGTTCACAGAGCCCCCAGAGTTGGGCACATGATTTGCAAGGCCATAGGCAGTGACCCTAGGTGGGGGTTGGTGATACAGAGAGTGATATGTGTGTGTGTGTGTGAGAGAGAGAGAGGGAGAGAGGGAGATCCTGGGTGTGCTTGGGACACCGAAGAACTTTCACTCTGGCTGAGCGCATGGAAGGGAGACAACGGAGCAGGGTGGAGGTCGTTGTGCACCCTCCCAAGGAGCTTAGGTCTAGGCAGAAACCAGTGAGAAGCCACAGAAAGGTATAAGCAAAGGTGTGAGGAGACCACACTGATAGTCACTGATGAGCCAGGAGAGGGAGACTGCAGGCATGCATAGTAATTATGAGAAAATTACCATCAGCCAGCCAGGTGAGGGCCCATGGTGAGAGATGGGGAGAGAGAGGGGAGAGAGGGAGTGCACTGGAACTGAGGCAGAGAGTGTATGCTGAGGAGGGGACAGATTTGAGAGGTGTCTAGAGGGAGGCTCAGGAGGACTGGCTGCTTGATGAGCAAGAGGGGGCAGGAGCTGGTGAGGGCCGGAGGTCTCAACTAGGTGCCCCCGGGATGTGATTCTCTGCAAAGACAGGTCAGGAGGAGCAGGTTCTCCCTGAAGATGGATAGCAGTGTAGTTAATTTAAAGTGCTGCAGTGACCCTGGGCACCTGGAACTCCGAGAAGAGGCCTGGGAAAGAGGTGCAGATTTAGGATCAGAAACCCTGATGTGAAGGGGCACCCTGAGGTGGTGTGAGGCAGGAAGACAAGGGTGCACAGGGGTGACTCCTGATCAGGTAGCTGCTGCTGCCCTGGAGGCTGATGCGGGGGCGGGGAAAATGAAGTACACAGCGGGGGGGGGGGGTGGGGGGGGGTGGCAGCAGGTAAGAAGGGACATGGAAGCCACGGAAAAGCCCGCCACCTGCTTCATCTAGTGAGGCCGTGGTCACTGAGGACTGCAGAGGGCCCACTGGGTCTGTCCGCCAGGAGTCAGTGGCAGCGTGGGAGAGCAGAAGCCAGGTGGCTTTGAGTGCAGGGGAGAATGGGGAGCGGGAGAGTGGAGACCATGTGCATAGGGCATGGAGAGTTCAGGCCGTGGAGGGGACAAGGGAGAGGCCTTCTCGTTCGTTACATGCTTCCTACAGGAGCCCTCACTATTTGGGGTGCCATATGTGAGGGAGGAGGCCAGGGAGGCAGAGGGAGACGATCAGGGAGAGGGAGGATGACTCAGGGAACCAGATGGAGGGCTGGATGCCAGCGCGGGATGGGCAGTTAGGACTGTGTGCCTAGGGACGTGACAGAGGAAGGCCAGATGGCTGGGCATGGAATGGCAATCCCGTGAGCCTAGAAGGTGCGGTGCTGGTTCCTGGGGGTGTGATGGGACAAGGGGTCAGGTGCACTCCCCAGAAGCCCCACTGATGAGTTAGGCCTGGCTGTAGGTGGGGTGAGGCCACAGGTGGAGAGTGAGAGGGGCAGGAAAACCTTTGAGGAGGGAGAGAGTTTTTTAATTTGCAGCATTTCTGGAGAAACAATATAATGATCATTTTGAAGATTTTTGTAATTATTTTATATAAAATTAGTATCGGTTTTTAAAAATCTTTTTCTTTTCTTGTTGCAGTGATGACCCTCACAATGCCCCTTCAGAAGGAAAAGGTACGGTACTCCTGAGTCAGTGTGGAGGTGTTAAAAAACTTACACTCTATGGAGCATTTGCTGTTTTCAAGAATGATCATTTATTTTACTTACGGACTGCGGCTACTCTGTTGCATTCAGGCATCTCCCAACTGCTGCCTTGCAAGCTGGCCTCCTTACAGGAAGGGCAAGGAGAGACTGAAGGAGGACGCACACCGCCCCAGACCGGTAGGTGGCAGTTTCCGTAAGAGAGGAAACTGACTAGGAGGCTGTCTTGGTCGGCCTGGTACTTTGAAGCTGGGCGAATGTTCGTTCACACTTTGAGTGTGTGTGTCGCGGTGGGTGCTGCGCAACTAAGGGGATAAGACGTGGCCTCGGTCCTCCAGGCCTCACAGACCAACCGCGAGACAAGCAGCCACTGTTTTTGCCAGTTGGTCTGTGTGAGGGGAGGGATCGCAGAGGAGGCGTGGCTAACCCGGTGGGAAGGAGGACCCCAGAAGTGACTTTGGGCTGGGTTTGAATGGATCCTGGGAACTCCAGAGGTGAGGCTTGAGGGAGGGACTTCCGGGCAGTGGGACGGTAACTAGAACCAGAAAGGCTTGGAGAAGGAGCGGCAGTCATCCTGGCGTTCAAGTTTGGGGACTAGGGGAGTGGTTAAAATAGATTGATTCTAGGCCAGTGGTTCTCAGTCCGAACTGCATGTTGCAGTCATCTGGAGACTTGAAAGGTAAATACTGCTGTTCAGGTCCCACCCCAGACCAGCTAAATCAGAACCTCTAGGGAAGGGCTGAGTCCGGGGCATGGATGTGTTGAGAAAGCTTTCCAGGTGGCTCCAAGGTGCAGCCAGCATTGAGAACCCCTGTTCTGTGCTTCCAGCCCTGCAGGTGGGCAGGCCTCCGCTTTCATCATTGGACAGTCATGAGGAGAAAGGTGTAAATACGTGTGAAGTGTTTTACATAAATATATGTAAAGTCTACATATACAAAATGAATAAGAAAAGATGAGTAAATATATGTAAACAAGTTAACACATATACGTGCCTGGCACATGGAACACTCAGAACAAGCTTCTATGGGCTGCGATTATTATTGTTCTCATCATTATTCTCAGATCTTTTCCCTTCTCCCTGTAACTGCTGCCACTCCTTCCTTAAGAACAGAGGGAGGAAGGGTTTGGGAATAATGCTAATAGCTTTCCGTGTATGTACTTTCTGAATCCAGAGGCTGTGTGGAGGGGGAGGCAGAGTATGGAAACTGGGAGGTACAGAGAATGAGGAGTGGGAATGGGGGAATGAGCCTGGCCGGCAGGTTGGGCCTGGACAGCTCCTGGGGTCTGCCAGGAGAGGCCCAGGTGTCCCTGGAGGTGGAGGTCGGGATCCTACTGGGGAGTTGGTGCCATGCCTGCTGAGGGCTCAAGGGGGAAGAGAGGCTGGGAATGTGGGACCTGGGGCATTAGTAATTGGGGAGGGGGGTGGTAGGAGAAGAGAGGAGTTGCAAGGCCACTAGTGGAAAGCTCTTAGAGTGGTAGGAGAAGCAGGACAGACATCTCGGGAGGGTCCTGTGGGCCAGAGGGAGTGATGGGTGTCTACCTGCGGGATTTATTTTCTGGGTGCTAGTAGTCCTTTAGGGATATCAGGAAGAGGATTTCCAGCAAGCTGTGGGAACAGAAGCGCGATTGCAGTGGACTGAGACACGGAGTCGGGGGTGAGGAGGTGAAGGGAGTATTCGTGGGGACCACTTTTTCCAGAAGTAGTTGGATAATAGGGACTACGTTTGTCCTGTGCTTCAGTCAGTGGCACACACACGCCAGAACTTCTGCACAGTTGTGTCACTGGCCTAGTGTGTGACATGTCCAGATGTGCAAATGCAGGAGCCAGGCAGGAGCAGGGAGGGCGAGTCACCGCTGGGAAGGACTCGAGCAACAACCAGAGGAAGTGGTTCCTGCAGCCAGAGGGTAACAGGAGCTCATACTCAGTATGTTCTATCCAGTTCCAAAGAAAAACAAGCCCCCTCTTAGAGAAACCAGACTGGTTTTGGACTCAATGAGAATTTATTAAATTAGGAAGAAATTAGTTGAGTTCGGATCTATTTTATAATAGATATAATTAAAAAACAGTTCTTATTTTTTATTCACTGTGAACTTCCCTTGGCGTATGTTTCTATTCAGGAGGGGACAGCAGTTCTGAGAGTAGCTCTGAGAGTGAATCTGGTGAGTAACGTATGCTTTTCCTTAATCACGGAATTCTGGTTAAATCTATGAGCCTTTATTTTTATTTTAAAGTAATGCACACATCCCTTATATTGTTTGAGGACCTATTGCTAGCATGGTTTTGTGAAGTCCTGAAGAAATGCCTACATGGCAAATACTTTCCAGTTGGCAAGCGAAGTGGGAGAACAGGATGAGCTGAAGAAGAAAGGCAGGAAGTGGTTGCTATTGGCGAGAGCCAAACATTTTACCTATTCTCCCATTAGCCCGTGTTTCCTCTTGGTTGTCAGAAGAGTTTGATTTAGGCTTCTTTGCTTTTTGTAGATAACGAGGAACAAGAACCAGAACAAACAAGTGAGTATATCCTTCCTCTTGATTTTATTTTTTGTTGTTGAAAGGAAGAAAGGGGAGGATAGCCTCTGGGATTTTTACATTACCGATCACTTGCTCGTTATCTTTTTCCCGTGCAAAATTAAGGTGAACGTTAGGAAACTTCTCTAAGTGTTTTGGAAATGGGAGCTCACTACACAGAGCAAAAAAAGCATGTGCCTGTGATGTGCATCGGTACCAAGACTGTATGTGTGCATTGTTGCTCTGAGGCCCCTGCCTGAGGAAGGACTGCGGGGCCGCCGTAAGCGGCCACAGCTTCCCTTGGTGGGGCTCGCTGCTCACAGATTGCGGCCCACTGACTGTCTGCCGCTGTAAATGCACCATTTGTGGTTAGGAGTTTCTGGCATGCTGTTATAGCTATCCGTGAACAACTTGAGTATGAAACCACTTGAAGGGGATTCTAAATATAAAATATGGTTTTTGTCGAAAGTTTTTGTGTGACTAAGCTTGTATTTTAAGTGATTTTATTTTACTGTAGGATTTTTCCCCCCAGTTCTTAGACTCTCATCTGTCCCTGAACGCTGTAGCAAGGCAGTTAGAGGGCTCCTTTGCAGTACTTAAATGAAGTCTTTTAGCTCACAAGTCTTTATATAATCTGATTCTCTCTGCAATTTCTCAGTGGAGAGCCTGTGGTGGTAACTGTAAGTTCTTGCAGTCATGTTACACATTGAGGAGAAGCTGTAATGACGTGTGTAGCACTCTCGTGGAGATGTCATACTCTGATAGCCATAAAGAAAAAAATGTGTGCCAACCCTCTCACCCCCAGTTCTCTGTACATTATGGATTATTTCCATCCTCCAAAATGCAGTCGAAAGTCCAGCCTTCATAGATTGGATTAAAATAGAAGTGAAACTAGAAAGCTGGCATTGGATCAGGTTTCCACTGTTATCCCTGATAATAACTGGGTAAAGGGCTGTAGAGACACAGAGTCTGCATTCAGGACCCTTAGGATCCAGAGCTAGGCCAGGGGCCAGGCCTCACCCAGGCAGGCAACATAGGTGGAAGGCATTTGGAGTCAGTGAGGCTCAAAATAGTTTCAAAATCGGTGCGGTCAGTGTGGTCAGCAGGGCAAACGTGGAGCACGGAGGGGCTGGCCCTTGGCTGGGTTAGACATCTTGGTATTCTCTGGCAGCCCAAGTGTCCTGGCATCTTCTGTGGGTGGGCTGAGGATGCTTGTTCTTGGAGCCCCAGGTCATGGAAGAGCCCTGCCTTCCTCCAAGATTCTCTTTGTTAAAAGGGCTGTGATTCTTCACCTCCATTCCCAGGTCAGGTGGAAAGTCCAGGTGGGCTGCCTTGGAATGTTCGCTCCTCTGTGCTCTAGCTAACAGTGCAGGCCTACCCGTTCTCTTACCGAGTGGATCCGCTTTCTACTCACAGGCATGAACTTTGGGGTCACCCAACCATGCTTGAAGGGAAGCCGTGGTCGATAAGTTGGGGAGAATTACATCCATTTCTCTGCTTTGGCTGGGAAGACCTGGTCAGAGGCTCGGTGTTTCCCAGCTGGTTAGGATTCTCTGATCTCTTTCACTTTCCCTGCTCCTAAGGCGGAAAACCATGGGCTGTGGATGAAATACAATGCAGACATACAGCCAATCAATAAAGTAGAATTTTATGATCCTTTATAGGACAGTGACTGAGGAAATATGATTGGAGGGTGGTGTGCTGCAGGAGGTGGGTTGGTACTTCAGATCTATAGTGTTCTGAGTCCAGGACTCTGAATACTTTTAATCTCTATTGGCATGTTATCTTAATTTTTTTTTCTTTTTTTTTTCTTTTTAAAGCTGGAGCTCCCGATAGGCTGACAGATCAGTCAGCTTGTGTGTGCTGGGGTGGAGCGCTGTCCTGGGGGGTGTCTGTACTTTCTGGGCATGGGGGATGGCATAGGACCTTGTACATGTGTTGATGAATGCCTTACCCATGGGGTGATGCTCCCAGAGGTTGTTCAGACGTTTACAATGTAAAACCAAGCATTTGACACATTAGGTCTTGCCTTAAGTGACAGGAGTTGTCTAGAATTCTCGAATTTTTTAATGAGTCACATCTATCACCATAGCAAAATAATAGTTAATAATAGTTATCTAACACTTACTGAATTAGGGAATGGTCATTTGATTTTCCTTAATTTTTGCCGGGGGGGGGGGTGGTATTATTCTAATCCCTGTTTGATAGATGTGGAAAGTGAAGCATGGGGAGACTTAGTAATGCCACCAGAGGGCCCGAGCTCATGCAACTAGTGACCAGTGTAGATAATAGAAAAATTCATTGCTGTTCCCTTTCTTTCTTTTTTAAAAAAGATTTTATTTGTTTATTGAGAGAGAGTGAGAGAGAGAGCGAGCAAACAAGAGCAGGGTGAGGGGCAGAAGGAGAAGCAGATGCTCTGCTGAGCAGGGAGCCTGATGTGGGGCTCAATCCCAGGACTCCAGGATCATGACCTGAGCTGAAGGGAGATGCTTCATTGACTGAGCCACCCAGGTGCCCTGCTTTCCCTTTCTTAATACGTTTTGTATTATGGAAGTCTAATCATTCAGAAAACAGTGACTGAGCACTTACCAGGCCCTAGAAGTACAGTCCTCATGAAGCTTACATTCTAGTGGGGAGAGAAACAGGAAGCAGAAGACACTAAACCACAGTGTGCCAGGTGGGGAGATGCCCTGAAGGAAATGAATATGTCAGGCAGGCCCTGTTTCAGGGAGGGGGAGTGTGCATGTGTGTCAGAAAAGCCTCTCAGATACGGGCACATTTGAGCAGAGACCACAAAGATGTGAGGGGGCAAGCAACATGAATATTTGTGGGAGGAGACAGTATATGCAAAGGCCCTGATCAGAAGTGTGCTTTGGGGTGGAGACGTGGCAGGTGGTGACTGGAAGGCAGCTGGTGTGGGGAGGCAGGCAGAAGATGAGGTAATGAAGAGCCAGAGCATATAGGGCCTTTCTCCCTGTGGAAGGAATCTGCATGCCAAATCAGAGACCCTTATAGTTGTTCCAGTTTAAGTAGGCCTAAAATCTGGGGCACCTGGGTGGCTCAGTGGGTTAAGCCGCTGCCTTCGGCTCAGGTCATGATCCCAGGGTCCTGGGATCGAGTCCCGCATCGGTCTCTCTGCTCAGCAGCGAGCCTGCTTCCCTCTCTCTCTCTCTGCCTGCCTCTCTGTCTACTTGTGATCTCTCTCTGTCAAATAAATAAAATAAAAATTAAAAAAAAAAATAGGCCTAAAATCTGATGTCAGTTCTTTTCCTCCAAGCTAATGTCTAACCCTAATAGCTAGAGGGCTGAGGCCAGCTGAGCATTATCTTGGGCCGTGGATGAATCTTCAGTGGAGGCTGCCGCTCTCCAGCGGAGACGCTGGCCCTGGGGAGGAATAACTGATGAAGAGATGGCTCATACACCCCTTCTTGTCTTCACAGATGGGGAGCCAGGAGGGTCTTGCGCGGAGGAAGCTTCTGCTCAGAGTAAGAACCGGGCGATGTGCTCACCGCTGGTTCCTCTGCTGCTCTCCCGTGCTTGTGTGAAAGGAGGACGTGTGGGTCCCGTGTAAGGATGATGGTCGCATAGAAAGATCACATAAAGTTTTATGTGCCGAGATGGGGTACACCAAAACTCGAGTCGCGTTCAAGCCTGTTTTCACACCTTAGACCCAGAGTGGGATTGACAGACATAGTGTCTCATGTGTCATTGGATTGACGTGTGGAGGTGTTTAAATACATGTTTAAAGTTCTGTGGGTTGGGAAGCTAAGGTGGGTGCTTGAGTCATGTACGATTTACCCTGTGATTGACTCGTGCCAATGCATGTGTATGATCTCGTTCACAGCGAAAGAGTGGGAGGAGAAAGAATTGCCCAAAGAGCATTTGCATTCAGGTATAAACTGACATTTTCCAAAATATTCTTCCAAATATTGTTATTGCTGAGGGGCATGTGCCTTTGAACTTTGTCATCTCATCCTGTCACATATACTTATTAAAAAATTTGTATTCGAAAATGCCAACCGCATTCATATACATAAAACTTTTTCTCTGTCATTTAGAACTTAAAAAAATCCAACCTCATTGTGAACACTGCAATGTTGAAAATGTAAGTATCTTTTCATTATAGAGTATGATTCTTTAATTCGCTTTAAGAAAGTAACATTACTTGTGTATTACCTGCTTTTATGTGTGTACTTTTTCTCCAGAAACAAAATGAGCAAGTGACCCCCAGGCCGCTTTCCAAGGAACAGTTTTTGTAAGTAGTTGTGAATAGAGAAGACTTAAACATCATCAGTAACTTAACTTCACACATAAAAACAACCCCAGGTAGGGGAAACACAAAACAACATAATTAATTTCACACACTTTATGTGCTTCCTTGGACTATTTTCTTTGGTAGTGATGCTTCTTCAGAATGCTATAGAATTTCATTAGTGCTTTTGAATGAAATTAAAAACATAAATAGTTTTAAGAAGTCCTCTCCCGACCAAACATAAAGACTAAAAAGGTGTTCTTATCTGTCCAATGCAGACTGAAGTTGGACACAGAGGGAACTTACCAGTGCACTGAAACTGGTCTGATATTTGAGGTTAACAGAAAAGTTGACATCAAGTATTGCGTTTTGTCCTGGAGCAAATATGCAGACCTGGTTGTTAAACCCTGGGTTGTCGGTGGACCCTTGTTTGATGTTAAATGTGACCCAACCTGTCTCACCTCCATTCAGTTTCCACATTCCCTCTGCTTGGGTCGTAAGTACTTGTTTCCTAAATGTCTGATTTTTGTGCATGTGTGTGTATGTGTGTGCAACCCGTGTCCTGCCTAGACTGCTGATTTACCTTCATATTTTAACAGACCACAATGCCAATATGACGTTCAAAGTCTTACATGTTAAAAGTTCTGGGGCCTCATTAGAATCTACCGTGGATCATTCTACAACCCACGTCAAATGGCGTGTGAGCTCTCTTTCTCCTGTGGGGCCTGTTATTCAAAGTGAAGAGACTGTGTACCACCACGGGGCCGTGATTCTCTACAAAGCCATTGACCATAACCCATCCTTGTCTTTTCGGGTGTACATAGCAACCAATAACGAGTCCTTCATCAAGGTAAAGTTAACGAGAATGAATAGTAAGTGTTGACTACTTTGTGTTCCAACATGATGCCATGTATGTGGGTCCCATTCTTGTTAACTGAAGTGTCTGCCCTCTGTGGGTCTCATTTGGCGCTCACCTAGAGAGGTCAGAGTGTCAGTGCCTGGGTCGTGCCAAGTACTCTGGTTGCGGGAGGGCAATCATTCTGATCGAAGCAGAAGAGGGCAGGGGTCTGGGACTTCAGCGGGAAGAAACGCAACTCACAGGAAAATGAAAAAGAATAAATGTTTGGTAAACAAGTGTCTCTTGGGCCACAGAGGACTTTGCTTAAACAGGCCTTGCTATGTTCCTCCCTGTCTCCCATACCTAGGTCGTGTGCTGGTGTCGTTATCTCTAGTGACAGTTCTCTTTCTGGAGCAGGTCCTCTATCCGAATTCTTTTTTTCTTTTTTTTAAAAGATTTTATTTATTTATTCGAGAGAGTGAGAGAGAGCACAAGACGGGGTGAGAGGCAGAGGGAGAAGCAGACTCCCTGCTGAGCGAGGAGCCTGATGCAGGACTTGATCCCAGGACCTGACCTGAGCCGAAGGCAGAAGCTTAACTGACTGAGCCACGCCGGCGCCCTGTCCAAATTCTTTTACGCAGTTGTCAGGGAGGTTAAAAGCCTTTCCTGAATCTGTTGGGTTTCAGTTGCCTTTTTAAAAAAATTGTTTGAATTAGTTTTTTTTAAATATTTAAAAATTTTTAAAAAATTCCAGTATCGTTAACATACAGTGTTATCTTAGTTTTAGGTGAACAGTACAGTGATTCCTCAATTCTATACATTACTCAGGGCTAATCGTGATAAGTGTACTCTTAATCTCCTTCACCTATTCACCCATGCCCCCACCCTTCATGCCAAAGTGGCCCATCTTGAGGTACCCAGCCCTTGGCCCCCTCCAAGGTCACACTGCCTATCTCCAGTGTTTTTAGGTTATAGTGTTTTGATGGCTTTAAACATAAGTTATATTGATTGTAATTGGTGATATATATTAAAATTTAAGAACTCCATTAAGTAATATGTTTTTAGTTTCTTCCTAAGAAGGTGAAATATGCTTCTTATTATCATTATTAAAGTTAATACTTTCAGTTGGGAAACTGAAATACTTTCAGTCTTCAAAATGGAGTCAAAAGAATTCCATGTAAATTCACTTAATTAAAAGGGTGTTCTCTCTCTTCCCGGGAAGCTGGGTGAGAAGCTGATTCTGCTGCTGGAACAATAGGAGCATGGCATGGTTAGGGCAGGATGGGCTTCCTGTTGATGCTGTAGTTTTACACCTTCTGGGATTGACTATTTTTTTCCTGTGTAGGAAGATTTCCTTGCACTTTGCATTCAGGAAACCCATATTTCACGTCCAGCTCTACAGCTGCTGCACAAGGGAGCCTGGGCCAAAGTCTCTCATTTGCCATTGTGGGGCATTCGAACTATGTGTATAAAATCAGTAGCACGTCTGGGACTGTGGTGAGGCCAGGGCTGGAAACACATAGTGCCGGGCAGAAGCAAGCTCTGCGTAAAGGGGAACTGTGTACAATAAAGTAGTTGCTTTCTGTTCACACGACGGACAGATAATCAGTGCAAACGTGTAATGCTGGCACTCATTTAATTTTCTCAAATCCTTCAGAAGCAAACTTTTGGTGCTAGCCAGGGTGTGTGTGTGTGTGTTGCTTTTGGATGTAGTGCTTGGGCAGAAAGAGGTTTGGAGACCTAGAAGCCTGCAGCGCGGGTCTGAGGTGCCTTATTAGCCTCTGCGGTGTTTCTTTTTAGGGCGCCGTGAAGGTGTTTCCATCGCGGTCGTTCTGTAGGGGGACATGAAGGGAATGCTGGGGGCACGTGCACTGCCTGGGCACTTAACGGTTCTTACAGTTGTTACTGATGCATTTCACAGCCCAAACCTATTTCTGCCTTTAGGATATTTCCAAGTCAGTAAAGCACTCCTCTAAGAAATTCATGAAAATTGACAAGCCTCCTGTTTGCCAGAAGTTATTGCAGAACGGGAAGAAATACAGACTGATCAGTGAACCAGAAGCTGAAATCACCCCAGAGGTATCTTAAAAAAACCACTTGGAGTAGCAGCAGGGATGTATATTTTGTAGCTAAGGTTATTTTGAAGGTTTTAAAAGAATTCATTTTGTTTTCATTTATATTCACAGGAAAGCCATTGTTTTTCTAAACTTGCAGCTTGTTCCAAAGATGCTGTTGAATTTCAGAATTAATTTGCCACCATTGCAGAAATAGGCTATTTAGTCTTTTTTCCTTTCGAAAGGTTTTACATTTTCCTGAGTTTTTAAAATTAAATTCTTCAAACAATATTAGCTTCAAAGGAATAAAAACCTTCAGTATAATTTTAAGTCACAGAGCACTGGAGGTTAATGGGAAAGAGTTGCTAACAAGGTTATCGGCTTTTTCTTACTGGAAGGCATTTGAAAAATAGTTGTGGGAGCAAATTGTCACTAGATTTCAGCTATTCACTGTATACACCATGACATTTGTAGGCGATTTCCGTTTCCTGTAAGTGACAAAGTTATTTTCGAAACTTATTTTCGAAACTTATTTTCATTGCGTGCTCTGACTGCGTGCTGCAGCTTAGCTAACTAGACATCTCTGTGGAAATTCTTTTTGTACACCCCTTTGTTTTTTTCTTAGTCTGTGAAAAATTGAAAATGTGTTTTGATTCCATTACATTAAAATATGAAACAAGAGGGAGCTGATGGGGGTGGCCCGTGTTGCATTACCATACTAGCAGAGGCCTCGGGCCCTGTAGAAGCGGTCAGGTTGGGCAGACAGCCTTCCATACCTTCCTTTCCAGTTGCAAAGGGTTTCTTCCCACCTGGTGTTTTTTGAGTTTCACAACATTGAGGCTGAAGAGAGTGGCCTCCAGTAACGTGCAGAGCAGGCTAGCGAGCTGCCTGCGTCCCACACCCAGGTGGCAGATGAGCCTGGCCCTGAGCCCACTCTGCCCTTGGCCCCTAATGCAACAGTCTTTGCACCGGGACCTGAGAGGCTGATTCCTAGCCTTTGTGAGCTGATCAAGCCCTGGCAGGTGCTACCTCAAGGTGATCATGAGAAGCCAGCTACAGTCTTGTCTGGGGGGTGGAATTAAATTCGAAGGGTTTGCTTAGAATGGTGTGATTCTTGGCCTTTGCTGCAAAATAGAATTTGCAGGGGAGCTTTGAAAAAAGTCTGTGGCCTGGGTCCTACCGCCAGAGATGCTGACTTAATTGCTCTGGGAGTAGCCTTGGCATTGGGCTTGTTAAAGCTCCCAGGGTGACTGTACTGTGCTGCCAAGAGGGAGAGCCACTAGGAGAGGGAATAATACACACCGAATGGTCCATCTGACTGGGAAGGGACTGAGGTGGTCCCTAGAGGTGTCACTTACACAAGATGGTGGTGGTGGGAGGGCTTTAAATAGTCTAGTTCTGTCACCAATTGTATGCTCTCTCTTTACCAAATCTCTGGGCTAATGGGGCTAGTCTCCCAGGATTGCCCTAATGATTATGCAAGGTAGTGGTTTTGGGGCACTCTGAGAGTTGTGAAACTCTGTTAAATCTAAGGTGTTCTTACTGATTTTAGACCATTAGGTGATTTGTTTAACTGACATTTATCAAAGGTACCTATTACAAGTCAGTCTAGGATACGAGCTAAGAGTTAAAAAATGAGTAAGTTGTGATCTTTTCCTTCAAAAGATGCTAGGATACAGAGAGACATACTATAGTCATGTAAAGAATAATTTTTTTTAAAGATTTTATTCATTTATTTGACAGACAGAGATCTCAAGTAGGCGGAGAGACAGGCAGAGAAAGAGAGAGGGAGGAGGAAGCGGGCCTCCCGCTGAAGAATAATTTTAATGTGTAATGTATGACCATAGAGATGGGTACAGTGGATTTCCGGGAAAAGTTCCTATGTGGTGATATTTGTTCTGGGTTGGAAGGGAGAGGGATTCATTGGGAGAGACAACCTTCCTGGAAGAAGGAACTGGGCGTGCCTAAGTGAGGTGATGGGGCTGTGCAGCTGGGCTCTAGGCACCAGACAAATGGGAATGGGAAATGGGAATGCGAGGGCTTTGGGAGAGAAAGCTCTTGGCTTTGTAGGCCTTGGTGACCCATGGTGAGGATAATGCTAGTGGTTTATAATGGAAAGGGAAGGGACAGGGTAAGACTGTTGGTTTTTAAAGGTGATGCCCAGTGTAGTTCAATGATTTTTCCTTTTTTTTTTTTTAAGTAAATTTCTCCCTGCAGACTTGCTAGCCAGTCTGGAGAGGAGAGAAGGTCCGAGGCATGGGGCAGTCTATGTAGTGGTTAAGTGTAGTGGTTGTGTGTAGGTGCGAATTCAGTTCTCCCACTTCCTAGATGTGGATTTGGCCATTTAGCTTCTCTGAGATCTTTATCCATAAAATAGCAATGAAAATGTTTGTGGGGGCAAGGTGGTGTTCAATGAGGAATGTGGACGAAATAAGCAGTGTGGTTCTGTAAATGTCTTGAATCGTTTCAGGTTGTGGAATGATTGAAGTGAAATCAGTGAGGGAGTTTAAAAGGACTTAGGAAAGGGTGATTAGTTTGGGAACATGAAACACTGAACCCAAGAAAGGGCTGAAAATTTACGCCTTAAAAAAATAGGGCCAAAGTACTGGAAGCCTCAATGAGGGAGAAAAGCAGGTCTGAGTTAAGAAGGACTGGAAGAAGCAAGAGAATCAGAGGATCTGTGATTACGGGATGAGATCAGAATCTCAGTGAGCATTCAAGTCAGCAGTGACCCCTTTACCATTCCTTACTCGACATTTTATGTTGCCAACTAATGCAGCTTTTATTTAAAAAAAAAAAAAATTCACTTTTTTTTTTTTTTAAAGGAAATTGAATTTGTTGATGGTTCACTTTTAAAATTGAAAAGTTACATTGAAGTGTATTTGGAGCAGCCAGTGGAGTTTAAATTACTTTTAGTCGAAATGGATTCTGAAGAAATTGTATGGAAAGCAAAACTGAGAGAATGTAAGTGTTTTGAATCTTTAATGAAAACTCAGGTTTGGGGGGCAGTTGGGGTATGAACACAAGTAGAATGATTGTTCTATTATATATATATATATATATATATATATATAAAACATCTAAAGATCTGATTAAGAGATGGAGAGCCCAGCGAGGCTCTGGTTCTCAGGCACCCATAGCCAGACCCCTTGGTCAGTGGGTAGTTCAGTGAGGTGTGGACGCTTCAGGCAGTAGGTGGGCTTAGCCAATAGAGGATTTGGGTTTTATTTTTTTACCTCTTTTACCGTTCTGAGGTTTGGATCTCAGACTTTTTTTTTTTTTTTCAATTTAATTTAATTTTATTTTTTCAGTATTCCAAGATTCATTGTTTATGCACCACACTCAGGGCTCCATGCAATATGTGCCCTCCTTACTACCCACCACCAGGTTCACCCATCCCCCTACACCCTTCCCCTCTAAAACCCTCCCTTTGTTTCTCAGAGTCCACAGTCTCTCGTGGTTCATCTCCCTGTCTGATTTCCCCTAACTCACTTCTCCTCTCCATCTCCCAATGTCCTCCGTGTTATTCCTTATGCTCCACAAGTAAGTGAAACTTACTCTCTTGACTCTTGACTCTCTGCTTGACTTATTTCACTCAGCGTAATCTCCTCCAGTCCCATCCATGTTGATAGAAAAGTTGGGTGTTCATCCTTTCTGGTGGAGGCATAATACTCCATTGTATGTATGGACCACATCTTCTTTATCCATTCATCTGTTGAAGGGCATCTTGGCTCCTTCCACAATTTGGCGACTGTGGCCATTGTTGCTATGAACGTTGGGGTACAGATGGCCCTTCTTTTCACTACATCTGTATCTTTGGGGCAAATATCCCAGTAGTGCAATTGCAGGGTCATAAGGTAGCTCTATTTTTAATTTCTTAAGGAATCTCCACACTGTTTTCCAAAGTGGCTGCACCAACTTGCGTTCCCACCAACAGTGTAAGAGGGTTCCCCTTTCCCTATACCCTCTCCAAAACTTGTTGTTTACTGTCTTGTTGATTTTGGCCATTCTAACTGGTGTAAGTTGATATCTCAAGGTGGTTTTGATTTGAATCTCCCTGATGACTAATGATGGTGAACATTTTTTCATGTGTCTGTTAGCCATTTGTATGTCTTCTTTGGAGAAGTGTCTGTTCATATCTTCTGTCCATTTTTTGACGTGATTATCTGTTTTGTGTGTGTTGAGTTTGAGGAGTTCTTTATATAGATCGTGGATATCAGCCCTTTGTCTTTAGTGTCATTTGCGAATATCTTCTCCCATTCCATGGGTTGCCTCTTTGTTTTGTTGACTGTTTGCTTTGCTGTGCAGAAGCTTTGGTCCCAAAAGTTCATTTTCGCTTTTGTTTCCTTTGCCTTTGGAGACATATCTTGAAAGAAGTTGCTGTGGCCAATGTGGAAGAGGTTCTCCTCTATGTTCTCCTCTAGCATTTTGATAGATTTCTGCCTCACGTTGAGGTCTTTTATCCACTTTGAGTTTATCTATGTATATGGTGTAAGAGAATGGTTGAGTATCCTTCTTCTATACATAGCTGTCCAATTTTCCCAGCACCATTTATTGAAGAGACTGTTTTTTTTCCACTGGATATTTTTTCCTGCTTTGTCAAAGATGATTTGACCATAAAGTTTCAGGTCCATATCTGGGCTCTCTACTCTGTTCCACTGGCCTATGTGTCTTTTTTTGTGCCAGTACCATGCTGTACTTTGTAGTAAAGCTTGAAATCAGGCAATGTGATACCCTCAGTTTTGTTTTTCTTTTTTAACATTTCCTTAGCAATTCGTGGTCTCTACTAGTTCCATACAAATTTTAGGATTGTTTGTTCCAGCTCTTTGAAAAATGCTGGTGGAATTTTGATCGGGATGGCACTGAAAATATAGATTGCTCTAGGCAGTATAGACATTTTAACAGTGTTTATTCTTCCAATCCATGAGCATGGATTGCTCTTCCATCTTTTTGTGTCTTCTTCAATTTCTTTCATGAATGTTCTGTAGTAAAGACCCCACCAAAAAGGAGAATTTCAGACCAATATTCCTGAGGAATATGGATGCCAAGATTCTCAACAAGATCCTAGCTAATAGGATCCAACAAACATTAAAAAGATTGGGGAGGGGAGGCGAACCATAAGAGACTATGTACTCTGAAAAACAACCTGAGGGTTTTGAAGGGTCAGGGGTGGGAGGTTGGGGCAACCTGAGGGTTTTGAAGGGTCAGGGGTGGGAGGTTGGGGGAACAGGTGGTGGGTAATGGGGAGGGCACGTTTTGCATGGAGCACTGGGTGTTGTGCAAAAAGAATGAATACTGTTACACTGAAAAAATAAATAAAATGAAAAAAAAAAAAAAAAAGATTATCCACCATAACCAGGTAGAATTTATCCCTGGGATACAAGAGTGGTTCAACATTCACAAATCAAGCAATGTGACAGAACAAATCAATAAGAGAAGAGAGAAGAACCACATGGTCCTCTCAATTGACGCAGAAAAAGCATTTGACAAGATATAGCATCCATTCCTGATTATGACAATTCAAAGTATAGGGGTGGAGGGAACATTCTTCAACTTTATAAAATACATCTATGAAAAACCCATAGCAATTATCATCCTCAATGGGGAAAAGCTGACAGCTTTCCCTTTGAGATCAGGAACACAACAAGGGTGCCCACTCTCACCACTCTTGTTCAGCATAGTACTAGAAGACCTAGCAACAGCAATCAGACAACAAAGAGAAATAAAAGGTATTCAAATTGGCAAAGAAGAAGTCAAGCTCTTTCTCTTCACAGATGACATGATACTTTATGTGGAAAACTCAAAAGATTCCACCCCCAAACTACTAGAACTCATACAACAATTCAGTAATGTGGCAGGATACAAAATCAATGCACAGAAATCAGTTGCTCTCTTATACACAACAATGAAAATATAAAAAGGGAAATTAGAAAATCAGGTCCATTTACCATAGCACCAAGAACCATAAGATGCCTGGGAATAAACCTAACCAAAGAAGTAAAGGACCTTTACTCGAGGATCTCGTACATTTTAATGTGAATTAGGGGTGTCCTGACAAAGTCTGTCCCATGACCTGGATGTACATTTGCATTTTGGCTGATCTCCTGCCTCATTTGTGTCCCCCTGCCTATCTGATCAGTGAACTGTCGCTCCTGCTGTGTGATTATGGCTCTGCGGTGGGAACGCTTTCCCTCATTTATGATTTCGGTGCTGGGAAGTCCTCCGGTGACAACCTCTTCAATATCCTCTCCTGCCCTGGGAGGAGTTGGAGAGGGCTGCCGCTGATGTGGACTGCCTCCAGAAGAGTGGAGATGGAGGAGGACACCCCGGAGCTGCCCTTGGCTGCCTCCTCGGGCAGGTCTGACCTTGACCTCCAATTCTCTTTGAAGAAGGTTATTAAAACAACAGACATGTGTCTAGTGAGCACATTTTAGAGCTATAAGGGAAGCAGAAGTGTGGATTGGGGGTGAGGTCCTCTGGGTTCTAGTTCCAGCCCTAGAATTGACCAGCTCTCTGTGGGAGTGTGGACAAGTCACTGAACCTGCCCGTGGCTGTTGTAGCCTCCTCTGCAAAGGGCACAGGGTTCCCTCCTGCCAGTGCCACATGTTTGTAGTAGAAATTATTTTTGTATCATTTGCATTTTGAATTATAATATCTTAACTCTTTCCCAGTATCATACGCAATCCAGTATCATTCCAAAAAACAGCGTAAGTAGTAAATGCCATTAGCAGGATATCAGAGTTTTAACCCACTCTTCTATTCATTTCATCCTCCAGAATTTTTATTTGTTATACAAGTGTAATAATAACAAGGATCTGTTAAATATTTTGTAAGCCTCTTCAACGTCTGAGCAACATTTGAGTCCATTTTCAGCTAGTTTCTTTTGTACCCATCGGGGCATGGGTAGACAGATGAATTAGGTCGCTGCTCGTGATGACGTGGCATGAGTGCTGTGTGCTGGGCATACCTGGATGTCTTCCTGCCGTGCAGACTGCTGCCTGTTAGGTCTGCATTTCCTGTCCTGTCTTTATACTCTAGCAGAGAAACCGGATCGAAGCCTTTTGGAATCTCAGTCCTTGTTTAAGCATGAGCCTTTTTGGTAGATGGGATTGATTCTTATTCTCAGTGTTATACTCTTAAGTTAGCTAGTTTGAAACAGGCCCTTTTATCTGAGCCAAAGTTATTTACCCATAATCTTCGTTGGGGCTGGGTCTTGTGGATTGTGTTGTTTTTTGGGTTTTAGTTATTTGTTCAAATAAATGAACCTGAAAGATGTTACTTTTTGGTCACAACTAATGGTACTTTAATAGAGGTATTCAGTATGTAGCAATCTGAGTAACATGTTTTCTAGGCTAAGAACCAGTCTTTTGGTCATTTTAAAGACCACTTTATAAGACCTCTTATGCTTTTTTTTTTTTTTAAATGTTTATTCGACAGATAGAGATCACAAGTAGGCAGAGAGGCAGGCAGAGAGAGAGGAAAGCAGAGAGCCCGATGTGGGGCTTGATCCCAGGACCCCGGGATCATGACCTGAGCTGAAGGCAGAGGCTTTAACCCACTGAGCCACCCAGGCGCCCCTTATGCTTGGTTTTTAAAAACATTTAATAATACTCTGCATGGTAAGGTGTTTCTGGTCTCCACTGTTTTGTGGGGGAGGAAGGGCTAACCTAATGGTTGGTTGAGATCACTCTAGGGACCTACAGAAGGCCTGGCTGAAGCATAGACACCTCACAGAGCAACGACTGCATCTCACATGGGGGAGGTGGTATAGAGTCACAATGATGTGTTCAGACAGAACTCCCCAAGTACAGTGTTCCAGAGTGTAGAACAATTATATATGAGATTGTTTTAGGTGGAGTACATGCAAGTACATTTGAAATAAACAATGTTTATCTTTATGACTTCCTTATCAATACAGCAAGTGATACCAGTGTTCTGTTTATAGTAGTTAGAGATGTAAATAAATAGCTTTTCACCTGGCTTGTGGGTTTGGTAAGAATCCGAATAATTATATGCAGATGACTTGAGTTTGGGAAACATTTGCCTTGTAGGACCTGCTGGAAGGAGTGCTCAGTATTTATCTTAAAGATATATGCTCGTTGGTATACATATCAAGTTGTAATCCCAAACTCATATTTGAACTTTAGAGAGATTGCCAAGACTCTAGAGCTTCATATACTTTGATAAATTGATTTAAATCAAATTTTGCCCGTTGCCCATTGCTGCTTATTATCCTTGAACAGGTGACTGGGTTCAGCACGATCAGAATCAGAACATTTCGAAAAGAAGCACAAATGGTAAGTGCTAGTTAACTGGACATTGAGTGAGTTTTAACCTATTCTTTTATTTACTTATTTATTTTTTAAAAATTTTATTTATTTATTTGACAGAGGGAGACACAGAGAGGGAACACAAGCAGGGAGAATGGGAGAGGGAAAAGCAGGCTTCCCGCCTGATGCAAGGCTCGATCCCAGGACCCTGGGATCATGACCTGAGCCAAAGGCAGATGCTTAATGACTGAGCCACCCAGGCACCGTTTAACCTGTTCTTTTATTCCTTCTGTCCACTAGAATTTTTATTTTGCTGGGCAAAAGTGATATTGCTACAGTCTGCTAAGTATTCTGTTATTCTCTTAATCACTTAAACAACCTCTGAATTCATTTTCAATTTGTTTCCACCTGAATGATGATTTCTTTAAAAATCCAGGTTAAAGGTAGGTAGAAAATAAGATATACAGGGCAAGCCAATTTGGTGATTTTTTTTTTTTTTAAAGGTAATAGGCGGCGAAAAATGACTAGCAGCTTACCTGATGAGGACATCTATGACAAGAGAATGAAGCAGGTTGACTCTTCAGGTGTGTAAAAAAGTCATCACTGGTTGTGAATTATTTTCCCTGGTTTTCCCCATCCAAGCCCGTGTTGTTGGGTCAGTCTTCTGGGGCCACATCCCAGTTGTGCCTGCCCTCCCAGATACCTTCTTCGTGTCCCAGCTCCTCAGGCCTGGGGAAGGGTCCTGCTTGATCTGCCCTACCCATTTTCCAGTTTGAGTCCCCACTCCACCACTTCACCCAGTCTAAATAGAATGGGGCACCAGGGGGAGCTCCATTACGGTCTGGAAGGGTACAGGCCACGGACTGTCCAACTTTACTTTTCCTGTAGCAATGAGCATGGAGCCTTTTTTGTAGAAGATAATGAACGCCGACTGAATGAATGAAATACTGAATGGCCATGTGTGCGTTCCTTGGCCTCATGGTTACTAGCCCTCTCTGGGGTAAAGAGCCTCCAGCTCAATTATTGGAGGCAAGTCTCAATTTCTTACAATTAAATGGCAGAGACCAAGGCTTGATAGTTGTGAAAATAAGACAGAGATTTAAAATGTTTAACCACAGTACTCCAAGGAGCCAGAAGATGGAGTATGTAGCTCAAAATTCAAGTCCAGCCAGAATTTACAAACTTAAGTTTAAAAACAGACTCAAATTATGGGACGCTCAAGGTCTCAAGGCTTCAGGGGCCTCCAGTACCTCCCTAAATTAACTGCTTCATCAAAATGCCTTTCTTTTATTGTAAGGTATGAATCTCTGAAAGCAGAAAGCAAGATACTCTCTACTTTCTAGAACAGGAGACTGTGAGGATGACATGTGGATAATTTTTACTGTGTATCACTGTAGAAATGTTTATTGTTGTTTTGTTAAGTAAACATCAAAATAAGTGAGGCTATAGAATTATTTTAAAAACCTAACTAAATTGGAGTATTTTTTCCTAGTTTTATTGAGATATGATTGACAAATAAAATGTTTATACTTAAAGCATACAACGTGATGATTTGATATACATATACATTGTAAAATATTTACCAGTCAAGTTAATTAGTACATCCATTACCTCACTTTTGTTTTGTTTTGTTTTGTTGTTTTTTTTTTGTGGCGACAATACATAAGATCTACTCTCTGCAAATTACAAGTATATAATACAGAATTAACTTCAGTCACCATATTATCCATTAGATCCTTAGACCGTATTCATCTTATAGCTGGGACCCATTTTATATTAAACTGATATATGGAAAAGTTTTTCTTGTTATATGCATTTAACTTTTGGCTATTTAAAATTATCTCCAATAGCAAGTAGGTAGAAATAGAATTAAAATGATTAAATGGTACCTGGAAAGAGTAAGGATTTCCAGCCTTTTTGGAGTTGACAGTGTGGTATCAAAATAACTTGGTAAGGATTTACTTTGGTTTAGGAACTTACACAATGTTCCTTGAGATACAGAGTCACCCCCATCCTGGTGGTTTTACTCACTCTGTCAGTGTGATTGATGCTTTTTAAAGCACTCAGCACTCAGTCTCAATAGAATCACCTGGAGATCTTGTTAAAGTTTAGGTTCAGAATCAGAAACAGTAGATTTGGGCATGGTCCTGAGAACTTGGCATTTTTCCTGGGTTCCCGGTGCAGCTTTCATTGCAGCAGCTGTTGGGAGAGCTAGGAGCGATGCACCACGTCTCCAAAAGCCACTAGAGGGCGCAGGCCATGGCTTAGACCCCATTCTTCAATCTAGAAGGTTAAGGATCTGTGAGGTGGGGAGAGGTCTCAGTGCAGAGTTTACATTCCTATTAGTAAATTGTCAGCGGCAGATGAGCCGAGGTATTGTGGTTCTAGAGGAAGGGCAGAAAGTACGCTACCTCTCATTCCCTTCTAATTTCACCTCTAGTATTTGTAATCCCTTTACCGATCCTTCCCTGAATCTAGGCGACCAGTGAACCTTGCTGCGCTATTACACAGCCAACTAAAACACATGAAAAGAGAAAATCTAGCTTAGTGATAAGGCTCATAATTTTCATGGGGCCTGTGGTTTAACAGTGGCAAATGTGTCCCTTCAAGCTTATGATGCTGTTTCTTAGAGATCAACAGATGTAACAGATACCATCTCATGACTCTTCTGTGGGGTGTGCTTTTCCCCCAAATGCCAGGAAATGGCATAATGGAGATTGCAATTCAGATGTCTTGCTGCCTGCTTTACTGGCCCTTCGGGTAGCATCTATGTGAGGCACTAACATTCAGATAAAGACACAGAGCTGGGCAAGGGTGCAACTGTATATTTTTCTTTTGGAGCTGTATAAATGATTTTTGGTGTCTGATTTTTTTTTAATTCCAACCCACCTTGTGCTGCTTTGTAAACAGTCTCTTTCTCTGAGTAACAGAATTACCATTGTGAACATTATACCCTGGTTTAATGTTACTGCACAAAAAATTCCCTTTGGTCCTTATAATCGTTTGGAAAACAAGGAGTTTTGGACACTTAAATATATTTTAAAGGCAGCTAATATTACAAATCATTGCATCCTTTTTTATAGAAGGAGAATACCTTTTCACTATTAATTGCTATAAATGATTGACGTCTTGAGAGGAACGGTGGACTTCCTTGTTTGCTTTTAGATGGAGCAAAGACCAGAACCCTGTTAACAGACGCACAGTTGATCACCCTTGCTGCGAGGCTAGGGAGGGAGTGGATAAAAATTGCCATTGCCAACCTGGAGTTGGAAATTAGTGATATTGATGATATCCGGGAGAAGGAAGAAGATGTTACCATGTGTAACTTCAGGATGCTGAAGAAGTGGCAAGAAAAGGAGCAGGGTAATGCCACAGTTGAGAATTTATCCAAGTGCCTAAAGAACGTTTCTGTTGAAGTCCAAGATGTGCTGAAAGGTGAGTGGAAGATTATCTTAGTTGTTTACTTAGAATCAAGCCGTGTCTTTGCAAATAGCAAGTTTCTACCATAGAATGTGTTTCTTGTTTATTTGTGAGCTTGGGTCCAGAGAAATGTGTAAAGGTCGAGTATGTGTAAAGGTGGACTGCCATGAGTGGAGATCTAAGTAAAGATGATTTGTGGGTGGGCTCAGAGGAATGGTTCAAATCCCATCCCAAGTGCTGGCTGGCTTGGGACTAGCAAATTGTCAACCTAACTTTAAGCCTCTCTGTTTCCCTCTGGCAAATGGATGCAAAAAGCTCTCTGTCCTGGGTTTATTGTGAGAATGAAGAAAGATAAGGCATGGAGAGCTCCAGGCAGGTAGTAAGGCTGGCTAAGGCGGTGGCGTGGTGGGGGTGGGGGGGGGTGGGATAAGGATGTTTCTTTAGGGTCCTGGAGACATTCAGCCTCCTAGGCCTTGTGGGGCAGAATCAGTGCTGGGCAAGGCCACTGGGTGGCACCAGTGAACCTCCAGTGGCAGAGAAAAGAGGAAAAGCCGAGAGTCCAGAGTAAGGCTAAACTTTCTAGACTTAATCCAGAAAACGACACAGTTCTTTCCTTTGTCTTTAATCACTTCTTTTTGTGTGTGTGGCTTGATTTGGCGTGTTGGTCAAA
This sequence comes from Meles meles, assembly GCF_922984935.1. NCBI lineage: Eukaryota > Metazoa > Chordata > Mammalia > Carnivora > Mustelidae > Meles > Meles meles. Next base: position 77,391,554 of record NC_060069.1, read on the forward strand.
CCGGCTCAAACCTTTGTTACCTATTGTTACCGTAGTTGAGGAATGCAGTGTTACTTCTCCACAGCCTCAGTAAGTCGGAGAGAGGGCTTTGTTGGAAGTGTTTGGACTTTTTATTCCAAAAAGGATGTGAAGAATGTGTAAATGCCCCACAAGTTTATGTGAATGGTAAAATCATCCTGTGATCTGTCAGGAGCTTTGAGATACTGTGAGCATATTTCCCCTGTAGATTTTGGATGCAGCAGCCGCAAGCAGATAGAATATCGAGTTTTGGTGCCAATTTTTTCATTCATATTCCTGGATATGTTGAAATTTTGTAAATTACTGAGGCCCATGTGTGGAAATCTGCTTATTTGCATATAGATGTTTCTGCCTGTTGCCGACAATGGCCTCTGTGTTGTCATAACCAAATAATCACAGCCTCTTCCATCAAAGTAATAAGCCTTGAAAAGTCTCTCTCACAGACTCTTTATAATGGGTTGTTATTCTGTTTTTTGTCTCTGCTCCTGATCTCACTAGGCACCTGACTTATTGATACATTAGAACCATAAAGGGTTTGTGAAATTTTTTTTTAGCGCTGAAAGAGATCATAAAAGCTGGCTGATCCACCCAATTCCCTCATTACATAGGACAACAAAACTCTTCTGAGTTAAAAACAAACAAGCAAAAAAAAAACAAAAACTACCAAAAAAAAATTTACCAATATTGTGTGCCTTTGTGTGTGGCCAGAATATCCAGTTAGTTGGTGGAGTTTTGCATTTTTTATCAGGATGTTTTAGTATCTTGTAACCACAGTCTTGAATTTGCGATGGCTTATCTTCAGCTCAGGAACATGCAGCTATTGCGGAAGATCGTTTTTGAAATGCCAAGTGATTTTCTATAAAAGCATGCTCCCTTTCCCCCCAGTAGTGAATCCCTGAATCTGTTTGATTCTCTCTGTTTTAGGTTTCTTACAGGAAAGGTGAAGTTTGGAAGATGAGCTGAAAAAGGAAGCCTCAGGAACTTTTATCTGCAAAAGACCACTTCAACTGGTAACCGGGTATGGACTTGATGAGACCTTGAACTGCACAGTCTGAAGGCAGCTCCTTTCACACAGGCGGAAACTCTGCAGCTCGCATTATTCAGGGGCACAGAAAATGTAAAATATTTAGACAGCTTAAGGAAGAAAAAACCTCTATAACATCGAGATTCATTTATTTATTTCTCTTTTTTTTTTGCACCTCCTGCTCACACCATCCTATCTCGCTTCCCCAACCAACATCTGTCCTTACAAAGGTGCTTAAAATGACTCCACTCAGTCAGGTGAGAAATGTGGTCATTTTCCTTTCGGAGTCTGCGAACTATGAAAGTCGTATCAAGTATCTGAAACCTTTTTAGCAATTAAGTGGTAGTGTGCTTAAACTCATGCCAATTTTTAGTTGAGCTTTTTTTTCATTGTGACATTAATAATGAAGAGAGATTTCCTGTTCTTTTAGCCCCACTGTGACAGGCCTGTTGCCCCCCAGGTACAATGTATTTTCTTAGGTGGGATGATTTCCATAGCTCACTTTAACAGCCTATCTGGCTAGTGGTCTGTTAAATCGGTAAACCAATCATGTTACCTGGACCTGGAGTGATGAGAAGAAATGTAATCCTGTCCCCATCACACGTTGGGGTGCACGCTCAGAGGCGATCTTATCTCAGGTGGCGAAGACGGATGGATGGTCAGAGAGTCCCTGGAAGTTTCATCAACCTTCCCAAATCACAAGGCCAAGCACTACATTTCTTGACTTTCACCCTGGGATCATTTACTTTCTGGGGGGAAAAATGCCGCTCAGAAATCGCTGTAGAAGGACCAAGGGAAAACTGTCACGTCTTCTTGAAGAAGATTTGCCCCAGGGAATAATGAGCCACATTGGCTCTTGTTAATTGGTGAAATGGTTTTTTGGGGTCTGTATAGCCATTGTCACTCTCCCAGAATCATGCATGTGGTTGATTAACATATTGGATATGTTTTGTTAACTTATTTGAAGAAACTATAAATTACCATTAGTCTACTGTAAGCATTAGCTGGAGAATAAAATAAATCTCAATGAATTAATCAGAGAAATACACTTTAACTATTGTTTTGCCTGTGAAGAACAGATTCACTTTATAGGGGAGAACATATTTTTAATTGTCAGGGATCCTGTGGAATTAAATCAGTGTCGCTTTATGAGTTTTTTTTTTAATTGTCCTATATTTTAGGAAACACAAGGAATTTTAACATTCAGGAGTATAAATACTTTATTAAAGAACTTGAATTTTTAAATGTTTATTATTTTTTATAAGTTGTTTCCGAAGAAAAGCATAATTTCAGAGGTGCTTTGTATGTATCTGGTTTCCCAACAATTTTCAACCTTTTTCATACTATCGAATGAAAGGGAGAAAAATAAATTTGTACAGTACTAATGTGTCTCCTTTGTATTATTGTTTACTTACAAAGCATCATATTTCTCGATTGCTATTATCTTGGCTGTTTGGGCATTAGGTGGTTTTGTCGCCAGCTCTCCAGTTCTTGGACTGGGGCCCAGCATAAACCATGGTAAGCTGGTTCACCTGGGAGTTTGCAGAAATGCAGAGGAACCTGGCCCACCCCTTGTCCCCCTAACTGTCCTCACTCCAGGAATGACAGCGACACTCCTGCCCCTCGTTATTGGAAGGTATGTTTTTACTTAAAACCAGGTGGGTTCATATTAGTTCCTCACCTGTGCATCTCCCTAACGGGACTTTTCTGCACATTTGGGACGCATTTTTTAATTTTATTGAATTGCTTTAGGGGAAAATTCTCCCGCTCTTTGACATGTGGAAGCACATTTTCACTCTCATTTTCTGCAGAGGCCATTGTATTTGCTGATTTTTCTTTTTTTTTTTTTTCAAGAGTCTATCTATTCATCTGACAGAGATCACAAGTAGGCAGAGAGGAAGGCAGAGAGAGAGGAGGAAGCAGGCTCCCCGCTTGAGCAGAGAGCCCAATGCAGGGCTCGATCCCAGGACCCTGAGACCATGACCCGAGCCGAAGGCAGAGGCTTCAACCCACTGAGCCACCCAGGCGCCCCTATTTGCTGATTTTTCAAGGGGTCCTCATGAGGATGGTGGTTTTCAGCTGTTGCCCTTGCCCGTTGCCTGTTGATGGAAGTTCTTGGGGCTAAAGCAGCACACGGCCTGCTGCAGGGTGTGATCCCAACTGGGTAACTGCTGGGAGTTTATCTTTTCTAGCCCACACCCTGTGGTTTGAGTATTTCTGGTAACCGCTCTGGAGCTAAGGTCCTGGGTTGAATTCTGAGCATGGAGTTCTGAGGTTTTTCCTGCTTCTTAATGAGGACATGCAGCTCTGCCCTGAAGCCCAGTGGAATTTAGATCCAGTGTCTTTCTCTCTTGCTGTGGATTCCTGGTGAGTTAGTCAGCCATCTTTAGTCTGTCGAGTCCATTCGTGCTGTTTGCTGTAAACTCTGCCTTGAGTTTCATTTTTATTTATTTATTTTTATTATTTATTTTTTTAAGGATTCCATCCATTTATTCAAATGAGAGAGACAGTGAGAGAGGGAATATAAGCAGGGGGAGAAGGAGAGGGAGAAGCAGGCTTCCCGTAGACAGGACCCTGGGGCCACGACCCAAGCTGAAGGCCGACACTTAAGAGACTGTGTCACCCAGGCGCCCCTGGAGTTTCATTTTTAGAAGAGGGTATGCTGTATGCATTTACAGTGTTGCTTTATTTTCAAGCAAGTTGGGAAGTCTAAGAAATGGTTTTATTACATACAAAAACTCAACTGCTGGAGAAACTTGGACTAGTTCAGTGAATTTTTTACTTTTCCTTAGCTGTAAAGGCCATTTGTGAAATCTTGTCTGGAACCTGCATGGGTAAAGCGGTCAGAAGAGGAGCTTCTCTGGTAGGGGGCTACTGGGGGCTATCGGGGGTTGTTGAGGAGCTCGGCTAGATCTCTGAACCACTCCTGTCAGGGGCAGTGTGGGAACTGGCCGGGGAGGTGATCGCCAGGGCCTCTTGGAACTACTGTCGAGAGAGACCGGTGCAAGGACAAGTGAACGACACTTTGGTTCACCAGTGTGAGGGGTTGGCTTCTGAAGGACAGTGACCACATGATGCCAAGCTGTGGACATGTGGGTTGTATATATCTACAGGCTTATGCATTTTGGATTTTTCTCAGTATAAGCATGCAAAAATTGTTTTGAAGTAAGCACACATGTGCATTTTTTACAATTTTAAACTTTTTTTTTGGTAGTTGGGAATACTTTGATTTTTTAAAGACTAAAGACTTTCTTCTTTATTCCCAGATTAGAAAAAGAAATGAGAAACATATGGGAGCCTATGAAGATTTGCCATTCTCTCACTTTCTACCACCTCTCAGTGCCAGGGCCTGAGAATACACAGACGTGGGTAACATGGCATTTCCTGTACTTGAGGTTCTCCTAGTGTCTCGAGGGGGAGACACGTATAGAAAACCATGATGGTGTTTGTATGGTGATGATGAAAATGTCCCTTCACCTACTGGGCCCTCACTACCAAAGGTGAAAGGCTGCTGTGGCTGCACAGGTCCGAGCCACGCTGCCCTGGGGTCGAATCACGGTGCATCACGTCCTCATCATGCAAGCATCCATGGTTTCCTACCTGAGTTTCCTCATCTATAAAAAGGGGAAGGTTTCTCCTCATACGACTATTGAGAGGATTTTATGCATTTGTGGTAAACACTTAGAAACACGCCTAACATTTATTTAGCGCCCAGTAAGCATTAGTTAATGTTGCTTCTAAAAAAGGTCACATGAATATATTCTCTGATGTTAAATTGATGTCATAATCACATTTATGTTTTTAAAGCGATTTTATTTATTATATTAGAGAGAGAGAGCAAGTGAGGGAAGGGGCAGAGGGAGAGAGAGAATCCCAAGCAGACTGAATGTAGAGCCCAGTGTGGGGTTCCATCCCATGAGCCTGAGAGCATAACCTGAGCCAGAATTAAGAATCAGACACGTGGGGTGCCTGGGTGGCTCAGTGGTTTGAGCCTCTGCCTTCAGCTCGGGTCATGATCTCAGGGTCCTGGGATCGAGCCCCGCATCGGGCTCTCTGCTCAGTGGGGAGCCTGTTTCTCCCTCTCTCTCTGCCTGCCTCTCTGCCTACTTGTGACCTCTCTCTCTGTCAAATAAATAAATAAAATAGTAAAAAAAAAAAAAAAAAAGAATCAGACACGTAACAGACTGACCAATCCAGGTGCCCCTTCATATATATATATATATTTAAGTAAGCACTATGTCCAACACGGGTCTTGAACTCACGATCCCAAGATCAAGACTCATGCGCTCTATGACTGAGCCAGCCAGGTGCTTCTCACATTCCTATTTTTAATATCATATTAAAAAAAATACATAAATACAATGGAAATTTTTGACTTATTCTCACCAAATATATTTCAACCAAAAAATTGATACAGTTCAATTTTCGAAAATGTGGCTTTTTAAAAAATTTAAAATAGAAGTTTAAATTTCTATTTACTTCAGTCAACTGAGACTATTACAACAAAATACCACAGACTGGGTGGCTTAAACAACAGACGTTCATTCCCCATGGTTCTGAAGGCTGGAAAGTCTGAGGTTAGGGCACCCAGGGACTTGGTGTCTGGTGAGGGCTCTCATGGTGGTTTGTAGACAGCCACCTGTCACTGTGTCCCCACAGGGAGCTGGGGCGTTTCTCCCACTCTCTTCTTACAAGGGCACTAATCCTATCATCAGAACATGCTTATGACCTAACTTACCTCCCAATGCCTCACTTCTAAGTACCATCGCTTTGGGGGTTAGGGCCTCAACATAGGCATTTTAAGGGTCACAAACCTTCAGTCCGTGGTAATACTGTAAAGCACTCTGCCCTAAACTAGGAAGCCAGATCCCGCTGGTAGAACCAAGTGTTTGGTCTTCAAACAAGGACAACACCTGAAGGGTTCAGGGTAACACCGCCAAGGGGACTCACTAGTTTCTGTCCGTGCTGGCCCCAGACAAAGCTGGCTTTTCTTCTCTGTCCCTATGTTTTCTTTCCTCATTGGGTTGTCTCAGGTGCTTTTGCATCTCTTGAGTTGTCCAATCCCTGCCTTTGGATGTCTGGCCAGACCATTATCCAGAACTGTTTCCTTTACCCTAAAGTTCTGCATCCTCTGGGGGGCAGCTGTCAGCTGTGAATTTTCATCCTAATTCTCTGATTAAGTCATTCTCAGATGTGAGAAGCACTTTCACTGTTTATTTCCTTTTCAAAATAATTTGTTAATCAAGTGAATCTCTAATAAGACTGGGGAATACTTTTAGGGGGAAGGTATCTCAATCCTACCATGTTCCTTTGCTCACTATCCTTTATTCTAGGAAGGCAGGGACTTGCACCAGACCCCTGGGGAGCACCTGACGTGCTGAGTGCTGGGCAAGGACAGGGCCTTGTGGAATCTAAACAATCTTAACACTTTTTAAAAATTGATGTTGGGCATTGACTCAGTGCCAGCCCCATACTGTGTCTGAATCATCACCACACTGAAATAGGGCCTACAGTTTTCCGAATTTCGCAGGTAAGAAAATAGTAGCGAAGGAGGGTTTTACCAATTTGGCCCAGTCACCAAGCCCAAAGACTACTAATAATTTTTAAAAATCTCTCACATTTATGGTGTATGTATTACATGTCAGGAACAGTGCTAGTGCTCGACATTAGCTGTTCCACGTAACCCTCGCTCTGACCCTCTGAGGAAGGTTCTAGCATCATCTTCCCTTCTTAGAAGAGGAAACAAGGAGAGGTTAAAACAACTTGGTCATGTTATACAACTTGTAGACTATAGGCCCAGGATTAAAAGGAAAAAGAGAAGAACTAACCACGTAATAAAGAATAGAAGAGGTTTCTTGGGCCAGTCATGCGTCTGAAGCATAGGTCATGGTAATTTCTAGAACCAAAGTAACACCTGTGTTCCTCTGTACAAGCCCTATCCATAGACAGATGATCTACTTGCCTCTCCTTGTTTCTAGGCACAGACAGCCCGCCAGTCATCATTCCTAGTGAAGGATGGCAGCAACTCTACGGCCCCAGGCCCATCATGCCATTGAGCTCTTCTTTCCATTATCAAAGCCACTGAAATCCAAACCCAACACTTAAGGCAAGAAACTCTTGTCTGTGGATCGCTCGCGGGGCATTCAATTTTGTGGGGGAATCCCTCAAGAAAAGGGAAGTATGTGGGGCGCCTGGGTGGCTCAGTGGGTTAAAGCCTCTGCCTTCAGCTCGGGTCATGATCCCAGGGTCCTGGGATCAAACCCCACATCGGGCTCCATGCTCGGCGGGGAGCCTGCTTCCCCCTCTCTCTCTGCCTGCCTCTCTGCCTACTCGTCATCTCTGTCAAATAAATAAATTAAAAATAAAAAAGGGAAGTATGTGTTGGGATCTAGTTTCTGATGCTTTTATCTGTGTATCCAGTGGGGTGAGAATTTGAACAAACGAGTCATTCTGCCACACAGATGAGGGGGCCCCGGGTAGCTGTACACATCCCCTCTCAGTCCTCAGGGATATGAGCTGGACTGTGGTGGGGAAGAGTCACATGAGGTAGGGGACAGGACCCCCTAAATAGCTCCTTCCTTATGGCCTTTTCAGATGAAGGAGGAAGATGGTTATCAGAGCACTAAATTACATGGTATTTTGCCAGGTGAATCTTTTAAAATTCACATGGTTTAGATAATTAAAAAGATGGAATTTAATATTGGCTCGTTAGGAGCACATCTCTTAAGTCAAAGAGTGGCAATTATCCATGTGGTTCAGGCAGAAGTTCTAGATCATTTGAAGCAAATGGAGAATTTTTCTCATTGTAATTGGGAAACAGCTTCCCCCTGAGGGCCCAAAGGGTCACAAAAATTGGAATAATTTAACTAGAAGGCCTCTAAATGATGTTTTTCCCAGTTGAAGGATATTATGTATTTGTCAAATGCACACAGTATATTATGGGGCTGCGGTTAATGGGGAAAAAACATTTTTATGTGTTTTACTTTTAGATGTAGATGTTGAACAAAACATACTCTCAATAACCATAACTCACTTGATGGCCTTAGTATTAAAGCATATCTAGTCTTCCAAGTCTCCTTTTAAAATAAGAGATTAGAGGAAGTAGGACTTGGGTAAGAATATTGTGACATTCTTTCCAAGGAAATTTTGTTCACATTGGAGTTTTCAGTTTTCCCACAATGTGTATTTTAATGCTTAAAGTATTCCAATCATATTAGAAAAAAATGAGACCTATTTTATTCAATCACTTTATTTTTAGAACATAAGGTATTTCTCAAATCCATTTGATAATAAATACTTTAATAAATATGACATAAATAAATATAAGTTAATTCACATGCCTTCGTGAACACAAAATTATATAAATAAGTATTTTAAAATAAATTATGCTTGAGTGTTTGTTTCTACAAACACTCTGGTACAGAAATAGCTTATAAATTCTTGCTCTTCTAGTAAAGGGAAAAGAAGAACATGTTGATTGAGGACGTTTCCCTCTTTAGCAATTTGCTCATGAAAACTTAAAACAACTTATCCGTAGAAAATGTGAAGTCTACTTGATCAAGGGCAGCCTGTGGATGGAACAGTCACATTGTTCAGATTTTGGGGGGCAACTAATGTAAACAAGCATGAGAATTATCGTACTAGCTTAAGCAGGACCAGGTCAAGGCACCCCCTCCCTGGTTCTTAACCCACATCCTGTGAAAAATATTTTCGATTCACATTATTTTAAGAATGACTTTAAGGTCTGGAGGGACCTCAGCTTTTTAGGAAGAGTTCAGATAGCTCATCATTCTGTCGATGGTCACGGCACGAATTCTGAAAGCATGAAGAAGTATGCAGAGCTTGATTTTAGTTTTATAAAAATCCGGTTCTTCAAGGGAAGATGTCTGTGGCACAGTCACACTGTTGAAATTCAGGGCCTATAAGGATAAATATTAAGGATGACATACATGATATTCCCAAATTAAAACATTCATCCGTAAATATGGGTGAAGCCAATACATGTCTCAGAGTCTGCAACCCACTTCCTCATCACAACTCCTAAACCCGACCCAGATCTACTCCCAGCCAGATGGCCAGGCAGAACCTGAGAGAAGAAATACTCATTATCCAAGCACATGTATCTTCAGTGAGCTCTGAAAAGACCCTTAAAGCTATTTAGAAAATTGTCAGTGGGAGTTGCATTTTTGAAAGGAACAATTCTGTTCAGATGACATCTGCTGCAATAGCTAATTAATTTTTATATGTTATACTAAGAAGCTAAGTCCTTTTTAGAACAGAGAGGTGATGGATCGCTATTGATGGAAACTCCCAGAGTAGCAGACCTGTCTGCTACAGGCGGAGCTCTCAGTGTTACCCTTTCATTTGATAACATAATGCAAGATCTTCTATTTGCACAGGGAACAATATGTCCACTTGTTCCCTGCAAAAAGCCCAAGAGAAAGGTAGGGTGGGTGAAGTCACGCCATTTTACAAGGGAAAATCCTGAGTCCCAGTGGGAGTGAATGATTTGGGCACGATTGGTGATTCCTGGCAGAATGGATTCCAGTGTTCAAATCACCTGAATCTTGGACGCGAAAATGAAATAACTCTCTAGATGCTAACATTCTTTGATACTTGCAGGCAGCTCATTGCTGCATTTCCAGCAATAATTCGGCACAAAAAGAGAACTCATACTTCTTTTTATCCCATGCCTTGGCCACCAAGGTATTCACCCTGCTCTTTCTTATGTGACTATTTCTGTTTTGTATTAGCATCCGTGCTGGGGTGATTCAGAAAATTACAAAGCCAGTTCTTGTCTATGAGTGACATTGTAGATATCCCAAGTGATGGGTCATTGTTTTATGTCATACACATTTTAGTTCAGAATGGGTCACACCCAGGCATCGGGCCCCACTTGTTTTCTCCCACAGTATTTGTAGATACGTCTAATGGCCCCTCAGGGCACACCCTAGAGCATTCAGAGTGAGCGAGAAGGTAAGAATAGTGAAACCCCTCCAACGCGGGTTTCAATCCTGGCTCTGCCACTTACAAGCCACTTGGACAAGCAGCTAACTCTGAGCTTGGCTTTCCTCCTTTGAACACACCCCACATGGTGGTTGCAGGGATGGTAAGAGAGAATCTGTGAAAACATTTGCAGGGAGCCCAGTGTGTACCACATGCTCAATAAGCAGGAGTCTGCTTGTCTTCCCTGTGGCCTACTCACGAGTGCCCTTTGTCAAGAGGCTCTGTGGCAGACATAGGAGGGGGATTTCTGGCCTCTCCCAATCCTGACTAGCCATCTCAGCGTGAAGAAGGTGCTCTTCGTGGTAGTATGAGCGTCTTACCTGCAACAGCTCATCAATAGCCGTCAGCATGCTTTGATCCAGAAAGATCTGCCTCTTAGGATCCATTAAAAGCTTTGCGTTCATGGCCTTGAACTCCATCTGGTACATCTTCAAGTCCTCATAGATACTGCTAAGGCACAGGGTCTAAGTGATAGGATAAAATGGGGAAGGAGCCACTGAGATGGCTGAAAATGTTTCCCCCGCATTGCATCTGAGGAAAGACAGTATTTGTGTCTTACCGTCATAAAGGAGGCCTTTCTGGAGGCCAGGCAACTCCCATTCTAGAAGAAAAAAGAATGAGACATCAATGATATGAATTCATCATAGGGGCAGAAACCTTTAATTTTCTAACTTACAGTTATCAAAGAGATCTCTCTGGAAGCCAGGCAACTCTCATTCTAGAGGAAAAAAAATCACATCAAAGATATTAATTCTTAATATACATTTTCCTGGCTTTTCTCAAACATATCTTTTTTATGGTAGTAAAAAACACATAACATAGAATTTACTATCTTAACTCCTCTTAAGCATACTACAGTTCAATAGTATTAAGTATATTCACATTGTTGTAAAACACATATTTGTTGTATGTATATACATATTTTTTCAAATTCAACTTCTGAAGTGGGACCTATTAAAATCTACTGGTGACGGAGACCAGAAACATGCACATTTTTGGAAGAAGATGAGGTTTGATGCCTAGCTCTTAACTGTGTTACTTGCTTGGGGAAGAAAATCACCCATACCATGGTTAGTTCCAATGGTAAGCAGGCCTCCACAGTGCTGGTTTTATCCTTTGTGATATCTTCATGATCAATCTCTTCGGAAGTGCAGGAGTAAAGTTCTAGGGTTTGTCGGGCCTGTAAGAAACATAAAGAGTAACCCAGTTTATAATATTAATAAGGCACCTGACCTTGTAGGAGGCTGACACCGCAGGCTGCTTCTGACATCCATCTTTGACCGGTAGGAAATTTGGGATCTTCCTAAGACAAAAGGAAACAAGTTATTTACATTCTCCCTCCCTCCCTCCTCTCTCTTTGCCTAGGACGAATTTCTCTGAATGATCCGTTTTTCCATTATGTAAACACTATAAATCATTTCAACAGGCTATGCTAATCAGTGTCTACACCATACTGTGACACTTGCTTCTGGTGAAAACAGGTTTTTTCCCTTTTGCCAAAGCACCTGGGTTTTATGAATATCCTTTTCAAGCAGAATGTCTAAAGGCCGAACTGTTAAGGTCCCAACTTGATGGATATAACAAACATGTAACCTAAAGACAAGTGGTTCACATACACGCAACCACACACACGGATGTTATCTTTTTTTTTTTTAATTTTTAATTTATTTGGCAGAGAGGGATCAGAAGTAGGCAGAAAGGCAGGCAGAGAGAGAGGAGGAAGCAGGCTCCCTGCTGAGCAGACAGCCCGATGCGGGACTTGATCCCAGGACCCTGAGATTATGACCTGAGCTGAAGGCGGAGGCTTAACCCACTGAGCCACCCAGGTGCCCGCAGATGTCATCTTATAAGCATGCTGGAAAGCACCGTTGAATAGATTTATGAAATTTATCTAAGAAGTCAGTAAATTTGATTGAAGACTGAGATCGTTTTTCCATTCATCAAGCCTAAGGTGTCCAAGGAGTCCCCCCCTCTTATCTGTGGCTTCACTTTCCTTGGTTTACCTGCCAGTAACCGTGGTCTGGAAGGAGGTGATCCTCCTTCCAGCTCAGAGTCAAAAGCTTACTAGTAGCCTAACAGCACGTTACAATGCCTGTGCCGCTCATTTCGCTTCAAGTCATCACACAGGCATTTTATCATCTCACATCATCACAAGAAGGGTGAGTACGGTACAGTAAAATACGTAGAAACCACATTCCCTTAACTTAAATTCTTATAATTGCTCTATTTTATCATCAATTATTATTGTCAATCTCTTACTGTGCCTAGTTTAGAAATTAAACTTTATCATAGATATGTGTGTATAGGAAAAAACACAATATAAGGTTCGGTACTGTCTGTGGTTCCAGAGGTCCACTGGAGGTCTCGGAAAGTATCCTCCTTGGAGAAGAGGAGACTCACTGTACTAAGGAACATGACAAACAAGAGGACTGACATCCCCCGCTCCCTTCCCAGATTCCAAGTTCAACTGCAGAGACAGAAAAGTGCCCAAACGACAAGGAGTCATGTCAGCATGTAAGAAGTACTGAGAAGGGTATGACGGCTTCTCCAGAGATGAGACATTGGCATTAAGAGGATTAGAAGGCCTACTGGCAGAGGAGAGGAAATTTCAGGCAGAGGGAAGTGCAGGAGCCATAATCGAGGCGAGGGATGCAGAGCATGTTTGGAAACAAGTAGTAAAATCTCTGGGTTAAGCAGAATAATGCCCCATCCCCCCACCCTCCATCCACTTCCTAACCTCTGGAACCTGAGAAGAGGTTACACGGCCAAGGGGGAATTTCGGTTGCTGATGAAATGAAGGCTGTTAATCAGCTTGTTTTAAACTGGGAGGTTATCTTGGATTATCTGGGTAGGTCCAATGTCATTGCTGGGTTGCTATAAATGGTAGGCGGCAGGGAGTCAACGTCAGAGTCATGCAACGTGTGTGCAGCTCAACAGGCCACTGCTGGCTTTGAGGCTGGAAAGGGGCTATTTACCAGGGACTGTGGTCTGCCTCTAGAAGCAGGAAAAGGCAAGAAAATGGATTCTCCCCTAGAGTCTCCAGAAAGGGACACAGCTCTGCTCCCATCTGGATTCTAGCTTATTTCAGATTTCCGAACTCCAGGGTTGTAAGATAATAAATTGGTGTTGTTTGAAGCCCCTTTGAGGTATTTAGTTATAGCAGCAACCTGGAGCTATGCACTGTTCCTGGAGGTACACACACACACACACACACACACACACACACACGCACGCACCCAGGCAGCCGCCGTCCTGAGCAGGTGGTAAAGATTTAGATTTGGAAATATGGGCCCTTCTCTCTTCAAGAGAAGCCGGAAATTTTGGACCTTATATGAAAGGTCCATTTTTTCAGTGGCATCAAACTCAAAATCAAAGACAAAACATACGGTCAAACTCCACAAATGTGTGGGCTGTGAGCTGCATGCATTTGCCCCCTCTTTCTTCTGTAAGAAGCCAGCTGATTTGTTCTAGCAAATTTGACAAAGGAATGCTATAAAAAACTATCAAATTGAGTCCTGCAATCTTTTGACCTTTAGAGCTGTACTGGGGAGTCGAACGGTTAGCTTTTTCACATAAAGCATCTATTTAAATTGCAGCTCCTGAATTTTATCCAGATTGAAACTTTCTTCAGGAGTCCAAGCACTTTTCTCTGCAGTTTTCACTTGTTGAGCTGCCTTTTTAATTAAGATTGACTGAACTGTGAGGAGCAATTGGCATTGTGAAAGCCTAGAAGGGGGAAAGAATTCTTTAAAAAGGCCTTGTGGCCTTGAGTATATTTTAAGATAGTCATAAAACAACAAGCTAGAAAATATGCAGGAAAGATTTACCACAGAACAGGGAGCCAAAAGACAGCTTTTAAAACATCAGTCTTTGGCTGTTCCAGCAGAAGGTACAGTTATAGAAGCATTTTTAAAAGGAAAAAAAAAGAATGTTTTTGCATTAAAATATGAAACCTAAATAGTGAATGAAGCTGTAAATTGTATTAGATAACCCGTGACACAACCACTGTCACAGGCACCTGGGAACAGGTTGCTCAAAGAACTGTGTCACCACATTGGAAGCTGGTGAGTGGTGCGAGGGGCAAATCTAATTCAACTTTGTAGCCCCTGGAGCACAGGGGCTGCACCTAATAACGCTTTCCTGGATTGATAAGTGTGTCAGAGAAAGAGTGTGGGCCTGACACAATTCCATCTCTGTTGGCAGGCTACAGGGAACACAGTAAATATTCACTTTCCTCTGTGTAGACATAGCCAAAATGAGTGCCATTATAATTTATTACCACTCTTGCCTTCTCTGGAGACACAATTTCATTGAGACGCTTTAGCTAATAGTTGGGCCCTTTGTAAAGTTCCCTCTCCCATCCTGACGGCTCCTGATTAACGTCCCCAATTTCTCTGCAGTTCTTTTCAGGTGACCAGGAGTTCAGAGAAACCCCTTCCCTAGAGAGGCTGCAAAGTGGGAACAAGGATATTGAAAAACTCACCTTCTGAAGCGTGTTGCTGACAGCTCTCAGCAGGTTTTGGGAGTGGTTGAGGCACTGGACCATTCCTGGGCTTGGGGAGGCTGTGGGGAGGCTCCTGGCCGAACTGAGGTCGTCCATGTGGTTTAGGAGGGCCAAGACAGTCACAAGGAAGAGGCCTGGAAAGGAAGAGGAGCAGGCTGAGCTCATCAGCTTGGTTTGCCCTACTGCTACCTTCCATCCATTCTGGTCATCCGCACCCATCCACATCTTAACCTCCAACCCTCCTCCAGCATTTCCCATCTTCCTTCAACACCTGAGAAATGAATCAAGTTCTTGGAAGGCAGTGCTCTGTTGTAGGGCTAGAAGGCAACTCCCTGTGAGGACCCCCTAATGAGCTCGGACAAGGGGGTTGAATTCAGAGCTCACCCTCTATTTTCATCAGGAGGGAAACTGAGGCCAGGTAGTGAAGTGACTAGCCCAGACTCGGCCCAGTGTTTTGGAAACAGTGGGGTGACAGCCTCACTTTGAAGCTGGCTGGGATCTGCACTCTTATAGCTGTAGCTGAGGGACCCGGAGAAAGAAAGTTACTGCGTGGGGCCTCAGTTTCAAATCTGCGAAGTGGGCCTGATGATAGCCCACAAGGCTGCTTCCAGATAAGGAGACAATGTCCTATTTAGCGCACTTAAGCACAGAGTCCTTCTCTCTGTCACCTCTGCACAACGTTGTGGACTGCCTTCCGGTCGGTCTCCGCTTAGCGGGTCCCGGGCTGCTGTCACGTCTCGCCGGGCTGCCGCCCCCTCCCCAGCCGAGCGCCGAGCCTCCCGGCGGGCCGGTTACTCACCGCGCGGCGGGCACATGCTGAGCGGGCGCGGCGTGGACCTTGGGCGGGCGCTGGACGCGGACTGAGGAGCAGCAGGTGAGGGCGGTGGTGGGAGGCCGACCCGGGGGGTCACATTTTTATAATTGTCCCGAGGCGCAGCAGGACTTTCCCGGGACTCCGGTCTCCTGCTTGCTTTCTCTCTCTGTCTCTCTCTACATCAGCCTCTCGGTGACACGTGGAGCTGGGCCCGCGGGGTTTGCGGCGCTTTCGGATTAACTCCGCCGGTGCCCGGCCGCAGCCTTCTGGGGACGGCCCCGCCGCCTCCAGCCCGCCCAAAGCGAAAGCGAAATTGGCGCAGAGTCAGGGCGCAGGGTCCCCGGGCCAGCCCGACCCCTCGCCGGCCGCCGTCCGTCCCGGCCTCAGAGGCCCGCCCACCCCTCGCCCTTCGGCCCTCGCCCCGCCGCCCTGCAGCGCCCCCTCCCCACGGAGCGCCTAGTAGTGCCGCTCACTGTCCCCCTGTGTCCGGGATGCGCCCTGATCGCGACTGCCCACCCAGCCCCGAAAGGGCCTTCGTCAGTCGTCCGCTCGCCATGTATTCATTCAGATGGTCCGCCGGTGCGGGCTGGACACTGCTAAGCGTTTGGCACCCACTGTTGAACAGGTCCCTTGGGGGACACTCCCACACTAAATCTGACTCAATGTATTTTATTCGCCGTCCTATCTTACATATGAAAAGGGATGAAACCAAACTGGCGATGCCATAAACTGTTGTTCGGGAGAGTCCAGTTTCCTACAGGGAGAGAAGGTCATTATTTAGTGGGATGGATGCACGGGGCCTTGGGAGAAGCCCAGAGAGAGGACACCTCAGCAGGACAAGGTGGTGAGGAGGCAATGAAGGCTCCCGGGAGCAGGGCCCCCCAGTATGCTTCTAGGGTCAGTAGACTGTTGCCAGTCAATGGGATGCAGGTTCTAGGTAGGGGGGACAGGGGTCAGAAGCACAGTCAGGGAGGGTAGTGGGACGTGGGGATCTGGGGCTCCTGCCATCAGGGTGTGACGTCAGAGAGAGCGATGGGGCTGTGCTATGAGGGTAGTAGATGCCATGCTAAGGAACATCCGCTCTGAGGGGGGTGGGAGCCTTCTCAGGTTTGAGGCAGGAGGCATGGTTAGAGAGGCATGATGGGAAGATTCCCTTCAGCAGTAGTATGGAAGGGGGATCCCAGGAGGCAGGAGTAGACACAGGGAGCAGCTGGGAGGTATGGCCAAAGCCTCAGTCAGAATGGGGAGGACAGAGTGGGCCAGAGAGACTCTCAGGGTGCTGAGGGGCCAAAACTTGGTAACTCCTTAGGTGTGATAGGCAGGAAGGTGTTGAGGATGGTGGAATGGGGATTGTTCCAGGGCCTAGGCAGGGGTTAATGTAAGAGGGGAGCGAGTTTGGAGGAGACAGTGAGAAGTTCCATTTTGGATGTACTGGGTGTGAGGTTCCTGTGGGACTTTTCAGTTCACTCATCTCGACCACAAGTGTTAGTCACCCTGGGTATGTGTAAAAGGGAGGGGTGTGTTTGGTCACCTACTCAGAGCTTCAGATGGGTCTGACTGTGCTCAGGCCCCAGGACTACATACTGGAGCCATCAGTACCCGCTTCTGTGCAGATGAGCCCATCTTGAATAGGGAAAAGCCTTGAGGCTACAAGAAGAGTGGATGCTTCCTCTTTCTCTCCTCTAGGTCCCTATTGAAGTCAGGATGAATGAGTCACTGTAAACCTTGAGACACTGCCATGAATACCAAGTAGGGCCCATTGAAGATGGAGTGAAGAAGCCAATTAGAAGAAAGCTATGATAGGCCCTGGTCTGATTCAAGCTCTCTCAGTTGTTAGTATCAGGCCCCCAAGGCGGATCATCTGCTCAAGGGTGAGGAGGCACCCACTGTAGGGACTTATAGATGTGTGTGAAATGAGAGCACTGGTTGCTCTCTAAGGCTCCTTCCAATGGTGCTGTCTGTGAATTCCTCCATGGGGATGGAGACCGATGTGTTGTCAGAAACAATTGCATCTAGCAGATTGTGTGAAGCAAGTGACAGGTGCAGAGCTGTGTTGTTGCTATAGGGCACTAGGATGGAATTAAATATATTTAAAGTCAGAATGAAGTCAGATTCATCACAACTGAACTGTCTCCCCTGGAAGGACTTTCCCCTATGGAAAAATAATTTCTGTGGCATAAATAAGCACAGGGCCTGTCTGCTTAGAATGGATTTTGGACCAGCAAGCACAATTTCTAACCTATGCTCTGTGAAACAGTTCTTTGATGTGCTGTGTATAGTACAACCAAGATAAAATGGAAACTTTCTTCTGGGAAAACACTGCTTTTTTAAAGACACATTCTTTGCCCGTGATCACTACTACAGAGAGTCTACCATTTATTGGAAGTCTTGGCTAATGCTGTAAGGCAAGAATAAGAACAGAGAGGCTTAAAAATTGGAAAGGAAAAGACAAAATGGTCATTATTGACAGTAGATATCCCCAAAAGGCGGGGGGGGGGGACAGAAACAAGAGACCATAGAACTAATTAAAAAAATCAGCAACTTCACTGGATGCAAATACCAAGTTTTAAAAATCAACTACATTTCTGGAATTAAAATAAAATAAAAAAAGAACACTGGGTGATGTATGGAATTGTTGAATCACTATATTGTACACTCGAAGCTAATATAACACTGTATGTTAACTATACTGGAATTAAAATTAAAAAAAAAAAACCCGAACTACATTTCTCTACAACTGCAACAATTAGAAAATATAATAAAAATAATATACCAGATAATGAATGAATGCTAATACAAAGAATATACCATTCACAGTAGCAGCCAAACTATAAAGTTACTTCCTGCAAATTGAGAGGCAGTCCAGTGATTAAGAGTATGGACTATAAACTGTTTGAAGCTAGGCTCTGTTACTTACTTTACTTACTTGTTATGAGTTCTTGGACAAGTCCCTTATGTCTCTGGGCTCAGTTTCTTCATTTGGAAAGTGATGGTGATATAAGTTTAAATGGTGGTTGTGATTATTATATGAGTTAGTGTAAGTGTAGAATAGTCTTTGGAAAAAAAATTTAAAAATCTAATCAAGAACATAGAGTGATTTAATTTAAATGGAAACACATTCCATACCCTTGGGAGGAAGATCTTAATACATAAAGAGCTCAAGTCTATTCTAATTAATTCACATATTCAATGCAATCCCAATGCAAATTACAAATAATTTTCTGAGGAACTTAATAATAAACCTACTCTAAAACATATATATGTAACAATAAAAGTCTGTGAATATCCAAGCTAAACTTCTAGAGGAGTCATAAACAGGGGGATTAGCCCAGATACAAACACGCCATTCAAAGCAATAGTAATAAGAATAGTGTTTAGCAAAAGGATGGCCAAATAAACCGTTGAAATGGAATAGAGAAATTACAGACAGACTTGTACATATGAGTATTTAGTATAAGATTCAGATGGCACCCAGGTCAATGAGGAAAGCATGGATTGTTTAGCAGAAAATGTTCACTATGTAGTGAAATATAAAACTGAATTCCAACCTAAAACAGCATACAGAGGTAAAGCCGCTTGGAAGACTAAATAGGAAAAATAGGAAAAAGTAAAATGGTTATAGAGCTTGATGAAAATGTAGGAGGCTATCTTTGTCACTCAAGAATGGGGAGGACTTCTCAAAAACAGCAAAGCCCCAAGCCATAAGGCAAATTACTGATAAATTTGGTTACAGAACTTTTAAAAAAAGATTTTATTTAGTTATCTGAGAGAGATAGAGAGAGAGAGCACGTGTGTGCATAAGCAGGAGGGAAGGGCAGAGGGAGAGGGAGAAGCAGGTCCCCACTGAGCAGAGAGCCCTATATGGGGCTGGATCCCAGGACCCTGAGATCATGACCTGAGCCGAAGGCAGACACTTAACTGACTGAGCCACCCAAGTGCCCCCAAATGAAGAATTTCTGTAGTATGAATTCCTGTTAATCATGAATAGTTAACAGACCGCTGACTGATGGGGAGAAGACATTTTGCACTGTCCAATAGGAGAGTAGACCTGGACCTCCTGCAAGTCAACAAGAAAAAGACAGAAACTCCAGTAAAAATTGGCAAAGCTAATGAACAGATGATTTACAGAGAGGAAACCCCCAAGGCTAACCAGCATAATGAGATGCTCGGATATATTATAATCAGAAAAACACAAATGGAAAAAAAATGAGACCACTTTATACCTATTAGATTAGCAAAAATTGGAACATTGGATACTGACAAGTGTTGGGGGAAAATGTCAGATTCTAGAATGCTTTATACAATGCAGGTAGACTGATGCAGCTATGGACAGTCATGTGACTCAGTCAGATTAAATACACGCACACCTGATGACTCAGTGTTCTACCTTGGGTGTCTATCCCCAAGAGATTCTTACACAGTCTCACACAGGGACATATATGAGAATGTCCAGCAAGTCATTCTTTGTAGCAGTGGGGAGTTAGAAGTAATCTCGGTGGATCAGGTTCTGGACAACTCGAAGTTAGAATTTTCCCCTAATCCGTCTCACAGGAGGAATGACCCATCTCTTCTGGCCAACACAGTTAGACAGGAAGACATTCAACTCAACTGTTTGTTATCATATACCTCTGTTTATTTGGTGACCCACTGCATGGGAAATTTACAGGGTCTGATAACACTGATCTCAGAGTGAGAAGGAAAATGGGACAGGAAAACACTGGGCATATTTGTACTTCTGAAAGGGAAGAGTTGAATCAGTTTTCTGTTCCCCAATGCTACCTTTTGGCAGGAGACCAAAGCTTTTTATTTAGTAGATTTCAAAAGAAACCCCAGGTGAAAACAGCAGCCCGGACCCTTACTGATATCCTACAATTTCATTCCCTCTGTTGTTTTTACAACATGAACTATCCCAGTGTTTCTCTCCTAAATAATGACACAAATTTACCCAATGTCAAGGGACTTCAAAGAATCTAGAACACATTCTGTATATTTATTCCAGTGGTAGTAATGTCCTTTCAGACAACAAACACAGAACAGTTTTGTTTCTCTCTAGAGCAGAAGACTAAGGTTCCCACACTCAATAAGTATCTATATAAAAAAAAATTATGTGAATGTATTCTCAAAAAACAACTGAAAGTGATCTATTTTGGATTTCAGTAGAGCTAAACCGATTTCATGCCCCAGGTTTAGGGCCTCCACCTGATAAAAGGCTCTCTACAAATGGTTTCATTTATCTTGGGATCACCTCAACCAAAAATTCTGGGACAGCTGAACAAGAAACTCGTTGAATTCCACAGCCAGTTCCAGCAGACCTTCCAAATTCATTGGAATGAAATTCTTAGTTAAGTTGCTCAGGGAGATTAAAAACAAAAACAAAAACCCCAAAACAAAAACTATTGATTTCTTTTGAGAGGCTACTGCCAAAATGTAGTAGGTCCATACCTGTGAGGCCTGTTGGTGAAATACGCAGCTGCTTGTGCAACAACAGTTTACAAACTATAGCCATTGCCCCTGGAGTAAAAATGTTTCCCTTGAAAGAATAAGAAAAATACCATTACGAAAATAATGTAAAAAGGGCAGAAAACACCTTTCAGAAGATCCTCTTTGCTTCCAGGTGGTAACTACAGAGGCTGCTATTTTCAGAACACTGAGGCTTCATTTGTGGATTCAACAATTGCATGACTTCAGCTATAAGCAGTTTTATTAAACTGGGAAGCTTGGTACTTTTCCCGACTGTGTTAGGGGATTTTGTACCCAGATATTACGTTGGCTAGGAGTGAATCGGGAGGAGTGATTTTACTGGTTACTGATACCAGTTGATAGTACTTACTCACTACCTGTTATATGCCAGGGACTGTAGTGGGCAATACAATGTTATCCTTTCACTTAATCTTTATAACATCCTATGAGATGGAAACTGTTACTATCTCCATTTTACAGATGAGGAAACTGAGCTTTCATGAGGGTAAATAAATTTCCTAAGAGAGTGGGGCTGGGATTTGAACCCAGCCTGTCTTTGCTGGTCTCTTAGCACATAATGGGGTGACAGGGAGGGTTGAGAGTATTAGGAAGGGAGTGTAAATTAATATGACCTTATTGGAAAGTGCTTTTGAAATACTTAACAAAAGACTTTTAAAATATCATATATTTTGGCCAGACAGTTACACTTCTGGGCTCTGGTTCAGGGCATTGAAAAGAGACAACGATCATGTACAAGAGTGTTCACTGCAACACTGTGAGAGTTTATAATATAGGTTGAAAACAATTGCCCATAACAGGCACATAATATAAATTATACCAAAGACATAGTTAAAACATTACATATCTTTTCCTAATAATATTAAAAACATGTTATTAGGGGGTGCCTGGTGGCTTAGTCAGTTGGGGATCTGACTGTTGATTTCAGCTCAGGTTTTGGTCTGATGGGTTGTGTGATGGAACTGCGTCAGGCTGCCCGCACCGTGGGGAGTCTGCCTGGATTCTCTCCCTCTGCCCCCCCAAATAAATAAATAAATCTTAAAAAAAGAAACATGTTATTGGGAAAAAGCCCAAACTTGTCAGGGGGAAAAAGAAAGATGTAAGACTATGTATGTGTAGTAGGATCAAAATTACGTTTAAAATGGAAGGAAATCTAACAAAATTTCAACAGTGGCTGTCCCTGGATAATGGATTATTAGGTAATTTTTATTGTGTACCTTATGCTTTTCAGTATTGAAGCATTTTCCTACAATGCATACGAATTACTTTTATAACCCAAAGAAAACATTATTATTAATTTTGTTTGAAGAACAGTAAATTAACCAACATTGCAATTTCCATTGTCAGCAAATCACCTTTTCTCCTGAAGTTAATTTTTTAAAACTTTCTTTGGGTCTTATTTAGTCTTATTTTTTTTCTTTGACTTATAAAGTATCACTGTAGCAGAAATTGTGATTTCAGGCAGGTATGTTGGGGCAGAGTGAAGCTCTGGGTTTACTCAAACCTGTGTCCTAAATACTGTCAGTGCTCGATTTTGTCACATTTAAATTCCTCGGACCTTCCCCACAGATGTAAGAAGATGCCCAAAGGCAGGACTCAGGGAGCTGTCATCAAAGAGGTTCAGAATTGGAGAAGAGGGTCAGAATGTATCCTCTGAAATTGATGCTAATCAAAATAATAGAAGAGCACCTACAAAGTATAGGTACTTTTAGAGAAGATTTGTCAATACATTCTTTTGTTTATCCAGTAAATATTTCTATTTATGCCACCTTCTGTGTTAAAGATTCTGTGTTAGGTGGCTTGGGGAAAATTATTATAAATCAGCTATAATGAGCCCATGTTGCTGCCTGAATTTTTATTAAGATGACAGAGGTCTTGGGGTACCTGTGTGGCTCAGTCAGTTCAGCATTTGACTCTTCGTTTCGGGTCAGGTCATGATCTCAGGGTCACAAGATCGAGCCCCACATCGGGCTTCATGCTTAGCAGGGAGTCTGCGTAAGACTTTCCCTCTCCGCACTCTTTCTCTCTCAAATAAATAAATAAATTTTAAGGGGGGGAAAAAAAGGTGATAGAGGTCTCCAATCAGGGAAGTGGAGAATTTCTCAGTTTAGTTAAGCTGGCAGAAGGAGCTTGTACATTTGCTTAAAGTTAGGAGGTAGAGTAAGACCTCATAATGAGACTTAGAAAATGAACTTAAGGAAAGCTTCAGTTATGTCCCAGGTAGAATTACCTGTGTCCCATCCTCACCAGCCCCCAGGTGTATGGGGGGGAAAGGTGGGGATGAAAACAGACATCCACTCAACAGTGTCTAATGAATAGGGGACCCAGAAGGGGCAAAACACAAAAGTAGATCTTGTCCCATCTTTCTCCTTTCTCTTTTAATACCCTCAGACTGGAATCTCAGATCCCTTTGGCCAATATCATAATGAATCCAAACAGCTCTGCAAATGGCCAGAAGCCCCTCACGGACACTGGTCCTCGTGTGCGCTCTCAGGTCTGATCTCGCTGCCTGTGCACCCGCATTTCCTGAGACTCTCCAGCGTCACTGCCTTTCTGGCCTTGAACCATGCCACCGGGCAGGTTCCCATGGCAGAGTCTTTGCACTTCCTGTTCCTTCTCTCTGTACCACTGTTAGCCTCGGTTACCTTCCAGGACGGATCACATGGCTCGTCCTTATCCTTGTTTCCTCACCACTTTATGTAAAATGCGCTTTTCCCTACCGCACTGGACTCTCCAGCCCACTACTGTTTTATTTTGCTTTCCTAGCAGTTACCCCTACTTGACATTATGTTACATGTTAGTGGTTTGTTTATTGTCTGTTATTCTACATTAGAATGTACAGCCCCTGAACTCAGGGACTATATAGAACGGGGCTTGGTACATAGTCAATATTCCAGAAATAGTTCTTGAGTAAATAAATGAAGGGATGTACTTTTCTGGAGGGCAGTTTGGAAGTAAGTAACAAAACATAAAATTATATATACTTTCTAAAAACGATTTAATTAATTAATTAATTAATTTGACAGAGAGAAAGACACAGCGAGGGAGGAAACACAAGCAGGGGGAGTGGGAGAGGGAGAAGCAGGCTTTCTGCCAAGCAGAGAGGCCAATGCAGGACTCAATCCCAAGACTCCGGGATCATGACCTGAGCCGAAGGCAATGCTTAATGACTGAGCCACACAGGTGCCCCATATACATACTTTTGACTTCACCAATTCAACCTCTTAGATTGTATTTTGGAGATAATTATACAGGTGGGAAATTATATGCATAAAAGGTTAATCACAGGATTGTTTATGGTATTAGAGAGAGAGAATCTCAATATACATTAACGGAATATTGTGATATAGGCAGACTGACATTATGATATGTAGGCCAATGTTTATCAACATGGAAAAATATTTACAACGTATTAGGGGGTGAGGAAAATTGATTCTGGAACAGCACATATGGAACAAATTAATAAAATTCTATCATACTTTGTATATATCTGTGCATACAAGAATGTGTGGAAAGGTATTCACCAAAATAATAACAGTACTCTTGGTGGGCGGGAGTGGGATTTGGCGTAATTTTTACTTGTTTCTGTATTCTCTTCAGTATTTTTAAAAATAAACGAACTTGAATATTCTGAAAAACGTTTTTAGGCAAAGCTAACAGAACTGTTTCATGGGTGAAAATTTCTTCTACTTTAGAATTTATGCTAGTGCATCTTATGTCAAAGTAGCCCCCCGGCAGTCAGACTCACTTCCTGTGATTCTAGTGAAAAGTGTTGCAGGTTATCTGCCAGATCCTAAAGGGGTGGTTCACTGTGTTTCCCAGTGTCATTCCTTTCTCTATTGATCCTGCCACATTGGACTCTTGCCTGGACATGCGTACAGAGAACAGTTGCCTCCTAAGAGGTCTTCCTGCCCCCTCCCAGCTCTCTCCTCTAGGGGAGCAAACCACGATGGCTTCCTGTGACCCAGAGGAAAGTTCAAGCTCCCAGCTGGCTGGTCAGGCCTTCCACACAGAGCCCCTTCCTCTTTTTCTAACCTCACCCTCAAACCCTACTGTCTTCTGCCATTATATCTGCCCAGTGTGTTTGGCTCTACCTTACATATTCACGCCTACCTTTCTTTCTGGAATTCCTTCCTCTCTACCTACCCTTCTCTGAAGTTTCATCTCCCTTTTCATTTGTTTTTGTCTAATCCTTAAAGAACTACCTTCCAGGAAAGCTGCAGTACTTATAAGCAGTACCAATTCTTAACTTCTTAGAAAATTGGTTTCTTTTTATTTATTTATTGTGTCTGTATAACTGGTAAACTCTTTAAGGGCAGGAATATTTCTTACGCATCCCTGAATTATCCATAGCATCTATTTATTCATTCAACAAATATTTGTTGAGCGCCTTCTGTGTGCCTGACCTTGTGCTAGGTTCTTGACTAGAGCAATGACTACTGAGAAGGGCCTCCCTCGTCTGATATCTCTTGGTTGATAATTTTCATTCCAAACTGCACATCTACTAGTAATATTTTCTCTGTCCCTTTAGCAAGAGAATAATTTGTAGAGGAAAGAGATCAGTAACTAACACTTGTGTTTCTCTATTATTAAGGACTAACAAAAGGATTTTGAAAGGAGGTGTTCTCTTCTCTTGGTCTTTCAGACACTGTAAACTCTTGGTTCTATAGAGGGAAGCCCCCCAGATTTCTGATGAACAAGGTCCTTTGAACCAGGCAAGCTTTCTGCTGAAGAGAGTGGATAGCATAATTCTGAAGGTGAGATTCTGACATTCATAGATTTCCTCTGTGAAATGCAGCAAAATGTAAGATCATGTCATATTATACACATCCAAATTTTTCATGGATAAAAAAACGCAGGAGGTTAAATCTAAGAATGCTAAGAGTCTATTGTTTCTTTCAAATACAAAATATGAAGTTATTATCATTAATAAGTTTGAGAAGTTGCATAAATACTAGTAAGCAATCAAAATTCTCAACAGCTAAATTAATGAGATGCACACTATCTCAGTACTCACCCTTAGTGTTTTAGGGGGATCCTTGGCCAATAATTTCCCTTGCTTTGCCAGGCCTTAAAGTAAGTCTTTCATTCTTTCGGGGGGGAAGTGAATGAAAGATTCAGAACCCTGAGAGACAAACATAATTCAAAAGGCTTTTCAGGAGAACCCCTTTTTGCTATCTACTCAAGGTAACATTAAATAACAAATTGGTAATGCTATTGCTGGATTTTTTTTCTCTGGTTGCAAAAGTCCAAATGTGGACAGACTCCTAACCCTTTACTTAAAACCAAAATTATTCTCAGTAGACATTCAGTTACAACTTTTCCTTTCTCACTTAGATACTGAAAGGTCAGCTTTATTTTTTAACAGAAATATCACAAGACAGCAAACATCTGTAAGTTTTTGAGACATAGAACATGTTATAAAATTTTATAAAATGTCTTTTTTAAATTTTATTTTTATTATGACTTTTAAAAATATTTTATTTATTTATTTGAGAGAAAGAGAGCACAAAAGCAAGGGAGAGGGGAGAGAGAAAGCAAACTCCCCACTGAGAAGGGAGCCTGATGAGGGGCTCGATTGGGATCATGACCTGAGCCGAAGGCAGATGCTTAACCAATTGAGCCACCCATGTGCCCCCAAAATGTCTTTTTTTAAAAAGATATCAATATTTTAATGTATTTTTTATTGATGTATAGTTGACACACAATATTACATTAGTTCCACGTATATAATATAATAATTTAACAAGCCTCTATGTTATACTATGTTCACCACAAGTGTAGCTACCATCTGTCGCCATACAACAGTATTACAGTACCATTGACTATATTTCCTATGCTATACCTTTTATTCCCATGGCTTGTTCATGCTATAACTGGAAGGCTGTACCTCTCACTCCTCTTTACCCATTTTGCCTATCCCCAAACCCTCCTCCCCTCTGTCAACCATCAGTTTGTTCTCTGAATTTATGCGTCTATTTCTGCTTTTTGTTTGTTTATCTATTTTGTTTTTTAGGTTCAATATGTAAGTAAAATCATATGGCACTTTTTTTTTGTTTGACTTATTTCACTTGGCACAATACCCTCTTTATCCATCCATGTTGTTGTGAATGGTAAGACCTCATTCTTTTTTTTTTTTTAAAGATTTTATTTATTTATTTGACAGAGATCATAAGTAGGCAGAGAGGCAGGCAGAGAGAGTGAGAGGGAAGCAGGCCCCCTGCAGAGCAGAGAGCGGGATGTGGGACTCGATCCAGGACCCTGAGATCATGACCTGAGCCGAAGGCAGCGGCTTAAACCACTGAGCCACCCAGGCGCCCCGACCTCATTCTTTTTTATGGTTGAGAAATCCAGTGTGTGTGTGTGTGTGTGTGTGTGTGTGTGTGTGTGTGTGTACCATGTCTTATCCATTCATCTATTGATGGACATGGGTTGCTTCTTGCAAAGTACCTTATGCTTGCATTAATTCCCTTGTGGTAACATACATTATCCTTTGAGAATGAGATATCTTGCACCTAGAGCTCACACCATTCTCTCTGGAGATAGGTTACAGATGAAAGAAGTATTGTCTCAAGGTAACTAGCCAACAATTTTGGTCTATAGGTGTGGAATTTTTCACAAAGTATCTTCATCCTCCCCCACCCCCCACCTTCTTTTCTTGGTTGGGAAAAATGACCATAAAGATGGTCATGCATTGTATTATTAAGGATGTAAATACTGATGTTATTTTAAGGACAAAGGTAACAGAAATTTAAATAAATTAGGCATTTCTCTAGCTCACTTTATTAACAATGTGGGTGGAAATAGCCAAGGTGGGTTTGGTGGCAACATGGGGTTTGGGATCCAGGCTACTTTTATCTTCTTGGTCTACCTTAAGATGGAGCTTCCACCTTGTGGGTCAACATGGCTGCTGTAGCTCCAGCCATCACACTTGCATTTCAGGTGTTGGGAAGGGGATAAGTGGAAAGGGAGAGCATACTTCTTTCCCTCAAGGGTATGACCCCAAAGTTGCATACCTCTTTCTATTTTCATTCCACTGGCCAGAATTTAGTGACATGACTACACTAAGCTGCAAGGGGGTGAACAAAGAAATATCAGCTTTACCTAGGCAGCCATATTCACATGTGAACTCTATTCACATGTGAGAAGATGAGGCTGGAAACAAGGAGACAATTGGAACTCCCATCTGATGTATGAACAAAGAAGGAAAAGCAAAAATGAAAGAATTTGGAAAGTTAAGAAAGAGAGTGAAAGAGAATGGGAGAAGGTAACTTAAGATTGTACTGATGAAGGCAGACTACATTTGATGGTGTTTCTCATTTTCTTTTGTTCATTTACTTCTGGACTTCAGAATTTGTTTCTTATCACTGCAATTTACAGTGCTATATAACACACTTAAACCTCTGTTTCTTCTCAGAAGCCCTTAATTATTGAACTCCATTCAAGGGATAAGTATTTGTGAGTGTTTTCAGCAAACTTGAAATTGTGGTAGGTGTTAGTCACACACTGGAGAAGAATAACAATCGGTTTCTGCCTTCAAAGAATGATATAAAAGTTTAGAGGGGGATAGATACATACCAAATAATTAAACAATGATAACTCGTATAAAATGAGAAGTATTATAGGGAACTATAATAGCATAGAGGTGAGTGCCCAGGCTATGCTGGGGAGAGAATAATTTCTCTTATTAAATTTCTTTCTGAGCAAGATACCCATAGAAGTCCATTAGAAGGAGAATAACTTTTCTGGATTGCATTGATCCCAAGAATGTTACACTGGAGGCTAAAAGTTCAAGCCTAGTTAATTGAATCTAATGAAACAACTATATCTTGAGTATCTACTGTATCCAGGGTACTGGGCCAGACACCGTGGGGGCTACCAAAGAGAGTAAGAGTTGGTCTTGCATCGTAAGTAGCTCATGCCCTGGTGAAGGAGACAACAGTGGAACTCAGGGCAAATGTGATCAAGAGCTACGTTAGCAATGTCTTCAAAACCTAAGGGGAAAGTGAGACAAATTCTACCTTGGTAAGGTCTCTGAGCCTTCAGGGAGCACATGGCATGCGAACTGAGCCTTGGCTAACGTGATGGGGTTAAAAGGGCCCTTTGGGAAGACACATCTGGAACAAAGGGCAAGAACTGCAGGGTCTGTTTGAGAACTGACATTCCATCAAATGTAGCAGATGGGGTGGAGGCAGGGCAGAGGGGTGTCTCGTGACCCCAGGGCCATGCATAACAGATACTTCTGGAAAGGCAGAGGGCAGATGGGGTTGGGGGAGACTTGACCACAATGCTAAGGAAGCTGAGTATGGAGAGGAGGAATCTGAGGCCAAGGAAGCTAGAGGAGGCTTTAAAAATGGCTAGACAGAAAATAGCAAAGAGAGAGTCCTTGTTGAAGATGTTGAAGAGGTATCTTTAGGTTGGGCACCTGACTGGATGTTCACAGACTTGTGGGTGGGGAGGAGAAGCACAGAGGAAATAAAACACGGAGGTTTTAAAAGCCTAAGTGATTAGGAGGGTGATGGTAACATTTCATGGTTTAGGGAAGAAAAGGAAGAAAGAGTGATTTATAGACACTACTCATTGTCTCCCCAACAGCCATGTTCCTGTTCTTCACAGCAGCTTGATTTTGTCAGATGTCCAGCCCATCCTCAGCCCCTGAGTTGCATCCTAACTGGTGTGAGCTATCAGCTCAAGGCATCCCCCCTGCAGACTGTTACTGGTCTGGGCATGGGACTGGGGTGAGGGCATAACACTTGAATTGGCTTTATCATACTGGGTACGTATTGCGTGTTTGGGAAGGCATACTCTGTGTTGTGGGAAGTAGACAGCACAGGGCAGAACTAAACACCCAGACTGAAAAGGGAAACCCCAGGAATGAAAATGTATGAAGAAGATTATGGGGACAGAACAGTTCAGGAAATCAACCCCATCTGGTAGCTCACTATTGGCTCACCTGGACTTGAATCTATGTGATCCTAAACAGATTATTGGACTGTGAGAACTGATCTGTGGACTGATGCCATGCGGGTCTGTCACTGGTCACTGGATGTCACACACAGGGTACAGATCTGACTAGCCCCGCAAAGACACTGAACACTGAACTGTTGTTAGAACTACAACCCACAGAAGATGGGTTAGAACTTGTGGACTGATCCCAATCAGATCAATTGCCTGCTAAAACAAAAATATCAAAATTTCCCATAGGATTGAGGCATGAGCCCAGGTCTCATTACATACATTTATAATGTCAAAGGTACAATCCCAAATTACTCATCATATGGAGATCCAGGACAATGTCATCTCACATAAAAAGCTAAGGGACAGATACCACTGCTGAGATGACACAGATTTTGGCATTAAAACTTTGAAGGAGTGAATAAAGAAATGCTCCAAGAAGTAAAGGCAAGCAGTCTGGAAATGAATGGGAAGGTCAAAAGACTCAGCAAGGAAGTAGAAAAATATAAGAAGAACTACATGGAAATTTTAGAACTGAAAAATACAATAACCAAAAAACCAAAAAACAAAACAAAATAAGAAACAAAAACAAACCAACTCTCCAGATGGACTGAATAGCAGGTCTCAGGTAACCAAAGAAAGAGTGAGTACATTTGAAGACAAATCAATAGAAATTATCCAGTCTAAACAACAGAGAAGAAAAGATTTGGAGTGAGTAGTAAGAACAGAGCCCCTTTCTCCCGTGGGAGGATATCAAAAGGTCTGACGTTCATGTCATCAGAGTCCCAGAAAGAGTGTGGAAGGAGGAAGCTTCAGAAAAAACGTTTGAAAGAAAAATGACTGAAAATGTCCCCAATTTTCAAAATGAACAACAGAGACACAGGATAAAAGGAACAAGGCAAACAAAATGTCATAGAAGATGACCAAGGACTGAAAAGGTCTTGAACATATGAACACCCAGTACTACCCCTTACTTATTGTGTGACCTTGGGGAATTCTACATATCCTTCTAAGTCTCAGCTTCATCTGTAAAAATGAGTAGAATAAGACCTACCTAAAATAAGACTATTATGAGGACTGAATGCACTAATCTAATTTAAGCACTTTACGTAATTTCTGGCTCACAGGAGGCATTTAAAAAATAATAGCTTTTAAAAAGGAGTAGAGTGGTCAGCAAAGATGTGAAGAATGGTAAGGACTGAACAGAGAACACAGGGTTCTACAAAAAGGAGATCTAAGATGAGTTTGGTAGCATGGCCCAGGGGAATACTGACATTAATAAAAGGGTGGAAAGAATGACTAAATATGTGAAAGATCCACAAGCACATATAAAGATAAATATCTGAAAATTGCTAGATTTTCTATGTACTAACTATAACCAGTGAGGAAACATAATGGGAAAAATACTGCATTCCCAATAACAACAAGAGATGAAATTTCTAGGAATAACTTAACAAAAAATATGAAAGATTTATATGAATAAATGACAAGATTTTACAAGATATAAAAGAAGTCTTCTATAAATAGAATAATACCATGTTCTTGGATGGAAGAACAGAATATCATAAAGATGTCAATTCCTACCGAATTAATTTATAGTTATAACTCCAATCAAAATCCTGAAAGGGTTATTTTTGGAATATGACAAAATCATTCTGAAGTGCATCTGGAGGACAACAGACAATATAACTAATACATTTTGAGGAAAAAAGAAGAAGAGGAATGTCTTTTACTTTCCCAGAAAGTAAAAGACAACAGAAAAGACCAATAATGTTACCAATTTGTTTCTACTGTTAGTGGACAGTTTAATGAAACAGGAGAGGCTGGAGGTAGCCCGTAGAACATCCACTGTGAGGACGAAGATGGCATCACAAAATAGGAAGGCAGTGAAGGGTTCTCTAGTGAGTGGTGGGAGATGTCGGTGGGGGCTGCAAGTGGGGTCGGAGGAAGGGATAGAGGGAAGCCATTTTCCTGAGTGTGTGCTTCTAGGTACAGGGTCATTCCCTAGAGTCCCACTGCCCGCTACTGTCCCAAGCCCTCGCTTTCTCCTTTCTAGAGGAGGGGGAAGGAAATACCTGACGGAGGCGTTTAGAATTCTAAGAGAAACAAGAGTACTTGGGACTCAAGCCCTTCCTCCCCCATTTGGATCTGCTGGCCTGTCGATAAACTGGATGCTGGTCTGCCTTCTGCTTGGGCGGGGGAAGGGAGTGGTCCCCTAGTGAGAAGGTTCCAGCTCCTACCCTTGTGGGATTCATTGGTGGTCAATCAGGGGGCTGATGGGAGGAGGCAGCTGAATCCGGGGAGGTGCATTAGCAGATTGTTTTGGCTGGTTATCTAAAATTACATGTTCTAATCAGCTTTACAGAATTAAGAAGACAACATCTGCCCACATTGTATCTTTATCTCGTAAGCAGTTTCTAATTCACAAGGGGGAAATGGTGTCATTGGTTGGTCTGGCTGAAACTCCCAAACTGGAACATTTAGTGGTTGGTGAGCTGGAGGAAAAATTTATATGATAACACATGCCGGGCCTGTATGTGAAGAACAATTTGCATGAATCTTGAACTATCAGAAACAAAAACTAGAAGACAGTATCAAATTTCTGGTTCAGGGAAGACTCTTCAAGGCTAAAAGCAAATGCAAAGGTTCCAAAGGCAATGATACGTAGCTCTAACAAGATTTAAAA
Organism: Meles meles; assembly: GCF_922984935.1. Classification (NCBI taxonomy): domain Eukaryota; kingdom Metazoa; phylum Chordata; class Mammalia; order Carnivora; family Mustelidae; genus Meles; species Meles meles. The sequence goes on from NC_060069.1 coordinate 77,424,039, forward strand.
ACAGTGGGTACAGGGGCACCTGGTAGTGCAGTCAGTTAAATGCTGGACTTGGTTTTGGCTCAGGTCGTGATCTTGGGGTGGTGAGATTGCCCCATGTTGGGCTCCTCACTCAGTGCAGAGTCTGCTTAAGTTTCTCTCTCCCCCTCTCTCTGCCCGCCCCCAAGTAAGTAAGTCTTTAAAAACAGACAAACAGGGGCACCTGGGTGGCTCAGTGGGTTAAGGCCTCTGCCTTCGGCTCAGGTCATGATCCCAGGGTCCTGGGATCGAGCCCCGCATCGGGCTCTCTCCTTGGCGGGAGGCCTACTTCCTCCTCTCTGTCTCTCTGGCTGCTTCTCTGCCTACTTGTGATCTCTGTCTGTCAAATAAATAAATAAATAATCTTTAAAAAAATTTAAAAAACCCCAGACAAACAAAAAAACTGTGTATATATAAAAAGACAAAAATGAAGGAAAAGGCACTCATCAAACGGGAAAATTACTTCTGCTGAATGTTACACATAATTACTACACTAAATTTATCAAATGCACACACTAAATGTTTAATAACATGGGGCATCCAGGGTGGCTCAGTCCGTTAAGCATCTGATCATGATCCTGGGTCCTGGGATCGAGTCCACCTCGGGCTCCCTGTTCCTTGGGGGGCCTGCTTCTCCCTCTCCTTCTGCCTGCCACTCCCCCTGCTTGTGCCCGCTCACTCTGTCAAATAAATAAATAAATAAATAATTTTAAGAATGTTTAAGAACACGAATACCTCAATAGATGAATGAGAAAAGAAGCATCAATGGGCAATTTGCAAAAGGACAAGTACAAATAGTTAATGAATATGTGAAAAAATATTTTATATAATATGAATGAGCAAAGAGATGCAGTTCAAATAAAACTATTCTTTGGCTATCCAGTTGAGGGAAAAATGATAAAATGAGAACATCTAGTCTTGGTGAGGGTATAATGAAATGATCACTGTGACTAGGAACATAAATCAGTACAGCTTTTCCGAAAAGAAATTTGGCAAAATTTATCATAAATCTTAAAATATTTATATCATCTGACCCCAATAAATCTAGAAATCCACCAGAAGGAATTCACAGAAAAACAAAATAAAGATTTATGTCTCTAGGTTTTTATGATAACAAAATAACTGGAAAAATATATCTACATCCAACATTAGTATAGGTTAAGTACACTATTGTATAATGGAATATAACACAGCCATTAAGTTTAAACTACAAAGAGCTTTTTAAAATCACTTAAGAACACTAAACCAACCAACCAACCAACCAACCAACCCAACAACTCAAACTTAAAACTGTCTCTATTAAAACAAAATGATTTAAGGCAGCTTGTGAGTAGACTAAAAATTCAGCAAGAGTGCTTACATTAGAAGTAGGTGAGGAAAAGAGGCCAACAAATGTATAGACAAAGTAAGAGCTGGAAAAATGTGTTGCAAAAATGAAAACAACTGGGCTATGGGTGGGCCACCAGTCTAGTTCTATGCAAATTCAAAAAGAAAGTCACTCTAGAACATCACAGTGTGGAATTGGCTAGGGAGGCAACATGAGCTAAATACAAAGACAGTTAGGTATGATTAAAGGCACATGTGAGGTTTAGCAATAGGATTTTGTGGTGGATCCACTTGGCAGACTCTCAACAGCCTGAAAATAGCAGAAGCCACAGCATCAGAGGCTGAAAAAATGAGTGTTGGCTAAATTCAAGTTTGGAAATGGACAACAGTGAAGGTGGGAGAAACCAGAGTAATAAAGGCACGTGGGGGGCTTGTCTGAGCAATCATTTATTCATTCAGCAAAATGAAAAAGTTATTGACACATGCCGTGTGCCAGGCACTGTCCTAGTCACTCTGGGGATACATTAGTGAACATAAAAAAGATCTCTAACCCCAGGAGTTCAGTGGATAGGAGACACAGAATCAATACTGAAGACAACACATTTGTGTGGTTAGAAACAAAAGAAACCATGGAATAAGGTATAGGGAATTGGGTGTGTGGCCCAAGGTGGGTGTGGGTGTGTGGGCCCAAGGAGTGAAGACTAGAAGGAGGTGTAGGAGTGATTTCTGGAGGAAGAAATCTGGAGATTTCTTCACCAGGGGTGAAGGCCTCTGGGCCACGGGGGTCTAGAATGGGCAGTGAGGAAAGAAAGGCGGGGTGAGGACCTGAATGTTGGAAGGAGAGAATTAAGAGGGTCTAGGTACAGTTCTTGAGGGAAAGAGAAATCAGGAAGCTCTGCCAAGAGTGGGGAATTCCTGAGCTTGGAGTCTTAGAAATTCACAACTCTTATCTTAAGCCTACTCCCTTTCTTCACAGAACTATTTTTAAAATTTCCAATTATACATGTCTCCAGAGGTACACTGCTCTTTCTGTGCCTTGATTTTAGAGCAAGTGCTGTGTGGGCCTAGTGAAAATTAGGATTTTATAGGAGAGAACTCCTTGATAAAAAATTTTAAAAAGAATTGAGTGACTCACACATTTGAAAGTGCCTGCTTCGGAGGTTTAAAAACAAAAAATAGAATTGTAGAGCACATAATTGTATAAACAGGACGATCACAACTTTGTCAGATTATAGCATGATCCACAGTCGTGTGCATAGAACAAAAAGGAAAGGAGGATGGAAGAAAACATCAAATTATCCACGGCGGCTGGCTGTCTTTGGGGGGGTGGCATCATATGAGTTGTCTTCCTGTGTTTCCTCTTGTTTTTGATACTTTTATGATGGCTGAAGAATCTTCCACCTAAAAGTAGGGAAAGTCCTGCTAGAAAGAAAGAGAATGTGACAGATGAAGGACACAAACAGATAATTAGCATAGGAAATAAAAACAGTAAAGGTAATATGAAAATAGACTCCACATCACTATAACCAAAGAAATGAAAATCGAGCATTTAAAAATTTATCTGTTTTGCTTATGACATTGGAAATTAAAATGTTTATAACGTGGAACTGAAAAAAATCAACAAAGAAACGGATCAACAAAATTTTCTGGAACTAAAGGAAACAGAAAAAGCCCACCTAGTGGCCATCAAGATAGATGAAATCAGACTCATATCAAGGCATTGTCTCATTAAATTTCGTAACACAGGGCGTAGATATGATCCTACAAGTTTCTAGAGAAAAGAAAAACAGATTATGTAACAAAGGGTGATGAATCATAACAGTTCTGTATTTTTCACCAGCAAAACTAGAAGCTAGAAGAAAGTGAGAAATGTCCTCAAATATGCGAGAAACAAAATGTTTTACAATCTATAATTCATACCCACCAAGCTCTCAAGCAAATGAAGATGAGAACATTTTTGAGATCTTATAAATTTACCTCTAATCCATTCCTTTTTGAAGGAAGGCTACAGAAGGGTCTGCACCACAAAACTCAGTAATAAACCACAACAACAACAACAAAAAAAAAGGTGAAAGAAAAGACAGGGAAAAAGGAGCATTGCAGGATGATGTCAGCAGGTATCCCCCAAATGGCAGCTAGCTCTGATCACAACAGGTCAGAAGTCTCTAAGAGAAAATTCTTCGAGAATATGATTTGATACATTTCTCATGTTTCTGAACATCTGGAGAGGAATTTAGATGATTAACGGAGACTTTTTGGTTGAATCAGTAGTATGTTCAAATAGAAGTAAATAAAAATGGGTAGTTGTTAACTCCAGGGAAAGTCCAAAGTTGTACAAGAAAGAGAATATAAATCATAAACTACCATCTGACTCAGCCCTGAATAATGCTTAAATAGTCATCAGAGTGTAAACACTGAATATCTCTCCAACCAAAATGATGATGTAATTCTACTGGGAGAATGCGGGACTAGGAAGGGGCCCCTGTTTGGTGGGAAAAAGAGATCGATATCTTTTCCTTCCAGAGAGGCAATATTTCTTCCATAATCCATAAGCCGGATAGACACCCCTTGTCCCTTTGGGTACCCTTATATCTGGATAAGAAGTCACCACAAAGGCAAGCAGCCTGAGGATCAAGGTGACCCGGTGAGGATAAATGGCAGAGCGGAAATACAGAATCCGTGTCCTTGGTGACCCGGCACCTACTTGGGGTGTAGGGACCGCCCTGATGACACTGTGAACGTCTGTGGCTTCCACACTCCAGTACTGTGCACAGCGACCACCACACATTGGCACATCTTCTATACAAGACTTTTTATAAAACTCGAAACGTGAAGAAAGAGTCAATGTTAATGATTAGGACACATTATTAAGCGCCGACAATGTGCCACGTCTTTCAGGCTACCTGAACTTTGATGGCTTCCTCTTCTAAAGAAACACTCTACTCTGTGCTACCTGTTTCAGAAATGCAGAACTGATAAAGAAATGAATATGGTCATTTACATTTCTACAGGGACTTTCAACTATATAAAATTACAAAAACAAAAACAAAAACATTGTCCTTAACATCACAGGGCCAAAAATAAATAAGTAAAGATAAAGACAGAATTTTTAAAAATCATAACCACAAGTATTGGATCTAAGCTTATCTATGTTAGCTCGTACTAGTGGGGATAGCCAAAAAGGAACTCACCCACAACCCATGACAACAGCTTGTGATTTTTGAGTTACCGGATGTGGTAGATGCTATATTCAGTATTTTATGTGCATCATTTCATCTAATTTTCACAATTATCTTAGGAAGGGGGCATTATTATTATTCCCATTTGTCTTGAGAAAAGTACAGTTCATGGAAGTAGGGTTTGAACTCAGTTATGCTTGGTTCCAGAGCCTGAGCCCTTAACTACTGTGCTATATACTCTTTCAGTAAGTGAGGAAACCTGATGTTTAATATGCCTCAACCATTTCTGAATAGATTTCCATACTAAATATGCAGTGTGGGGGTATGTTGATGTGGGTCAGGGTTCTCTGATTGCGGGTACGCACACCTACTATTCCTCTAAGCTCCAGATCTCTCTTTATGCTCACATGTACTTGACCCTGGACTGGATGTACCTGTAAACACTGCTTTTATGTTTGTTTGGGACTTTAGTATTCTGTTTGTAGTCTTCTACTCACTCACCCAATCGTGATGTCTGGTTTTGATCCCACACTCCCATAGCCCAAGAAATTGTCTCTGTCGACCTGCTTGTTTCAGAGTTCCATCACAGTCCTGAATTTTGCCAATCATTCATGCAAACTGCAAGTAAGAAATGTGAGTGAGCCGAAGGGGCTCAGAAAGGGAGAGGGGATGATCAGCCCTCACCCAGGCATGGAGCCTGGGAGCTGTCTGAACCAAGGGCTTGCGGGAGCAGAGGCCCTATGGGCACCAAAGCCAGAATCCCGGTCTGAATTCTCCTGTTCTGGCCACCGTTAGCCTGCTACCCTCCAAAGACTTTTCACTGGCTTGCCAAGGAAATCAGTACAAAATGGGTTTGTGAACAATGTCCCAGCATGCTCCTGACAAACCCCGAAACGGGACTGGAAAGCATTAAACAGGATTGTATTGTCAATAAATGATATGTAAGAACGTCAACGTAAAAAGCTTTTATGTTCATCTCCATTATTTAATCTCTGCCGGTTCAGAAGCACATCTTCCCTGCCCTGGTGTTAATAAACACTGACATCTGAAGCGAGGTGGGTTGTTTCCGTATCCTTTGAGAAGGGGAACGGAGGTGTCAAGGGAGTGCAGGAAGTAGAAATGGGAAAATGCTGTTCATCATAATGGCCACTGATTAAAAATGCACAGGAATACCTCCAGGGCCATGAGTTCGTGCAGCGGGCCTTCTGGATGGTAACAGTGTTTGTCAGATGGGACCTTGTGCTCTGGTGGCACGGTCAGTCCAGCTGCGGAGGCTGACTGTAGAGATGTTTCCCCAAGTTTCGTTTTTAGGGAAGTCTTAGGACATGGATAGCCTATACTAGAAGAGACCTTAGAAACCGTCACAGTCAGGACACCTGGGTGGCTCAGCTGGTTAAGCGTCTGCCTTTGACTTAGGTCATGATCCCAGGGTCCTGGGATGGAGCCGTGCACTGGGCTCCCTGCTCAGTGGGAAGTCTGCTTCTCCCTTTGCCTGCCGCTTCCCAGGCTTGTGTACTCTCTCTCTGACTGATAAATAAGCAAAATCTTAAAAGAAGAAGAAGAAGAAGAAGAAAGAAACAATTAGAATCAATGTTTTTGTTCTACAGAAAGGGAAATATAATCCAGAGAGAGGAGGCAGCTTGCTAAGGTCAAAGTGATGGTCTAAGTGGGTTCATAACAGAAGTCAGGTTAACTGTTGACTGAACAGACAACCATATGGGTTAGTTAAAAGGACAGGCTCATGCTATGAAAGATAGGTCCTCTTTCGCTTAGGCACCCAGACACCTGGGGGCAGACACACACAGCTGTGTTCTGTTATTTCTGAATGGTCAGATCATGGGTGATTTTAATTTTCTTTTTGTCTCTTTTCTTTTTTTTTTTTTAAGTTAATAGTATTTATACTGTTACTTTTAAAGTGAGTTTTTATTGCTTTTTGTGCTTTAAAAATAAGATAAAATATTTAAAACAGCATTTCAGGGTCCAGGATATGACCATGGGAATGGGTTGTTACAATCAAAGTGTGTTGAAATTGGGGGTAGGCCTGGTGTTCACAATCGGAGGGGGAGTTGTGAGCTGATTTGGTCATGTGGATGTTGAAGTCACTCATGGCAATGGTGTGAAATGGGTCAGAGAGAAAGTTGGAGTCAGGGCCAGAGTCTTCAGTCAATGGGCCAAGAGGGTAATGTGTGTGTGTGTAAATCAAGATGGATAGTGGGTGACTGAGGTAGACAGCATGGATTCCAGTGGAAAATAAGAGTTATGCTCTGAAAGCAGCAACAAGGCCCTAAAAGGGGAGGAGAGAAGTAGATGAGAACCAGATCTCCAGAAAGACAAGGAGATTGAATTATTTTGTGAAGAGTTGAAAGTATGGGGGAGCTTGCGTTTTTCTTTTCCTTTCTTTCTATTATGAAGTATAACACACATAGAAAAAAGTACATCAAAACCTAAATGTACGGTATAACATAATTGTCCGGCATCTGGCCATGTAACCACCAGCCTGTGAAGAAATAGATCATTGTCAACACCACAGAAACACTCTGTGGGTGTTCCTTCCTCATCCCGTCCTCTTGCCTCAACCCTGGAATTAACTACTGCACTGACTTTTGGGGCCATTACTTCCTTTCTTTTCTTTTCTTTTCTTTTTTTTTAAGAGTTTATTTATTTATTTATTTGTTAGAGAGAGAGAATGAGAGCACAAGCAGGGGGAGTGGCAGGCAGAGGGAGAAGCAAGCTCCTTGCTGAGAAGGAGCCCAATGTGGGACTTGATCCCAGGATCCTGGGACCATGACCCAAGCCAAGGGCAGCCGCTTAACCCACTGAGCCACCCAGGCGCCCCTACTTCCTTTCTTTTCTGTGTAGTTATTACCTATTATTTTTTTCATTCCATTTTTCCTTTCTATTTGTTTGGATGTTATAGATTACTTGAGATATGACAACTTATACCTTTAATGTATCAGTGTTTAATGCTACCCTCCCAAAGGACAATAAAAACAATTAGGATATTCTAATTCCATTTACTGCTTTCCTGACCTATATGTTATTGTTATGATATATTTTAAAAGCATTAAGACATTGTTATTATTTTATACCATCAGTGTTCATTTAGCTTTACATACACCCTTTACTACTTTACATTTCTTTCCTTCTGGTAGCTCAGACCTTTTACTTGTGGTCATTCCCCTCCGGTGCAAAGTGTATCCATCCTTCAGAATTTCCTCTCACACGAGTGTGATGGAAGTGGCATCTCTTGGTTTTTGTTATTCTGGGATGTTTTTATTTCATCTTCTTTCTCATATGATATATTTGTTGGGTGTAAAATTCAAGTGGCAGTAATCTTTCAGTTTTTTGGAGGTAGGGTTACATGTCTTCTGGTTTCCATTACTGCTGTTGAGAAATTGACTGTCAGTTTCATCCATGCTCCTTTGAAGTTGATGCCTTTCTTCCTCTGGATGTTTTTAAGGTTTTAGTTTTCTGTACTCTCACTATAATGTGTTTAACATTTTTAACTATATTGGTAGATATTGTAGTGATTTTTGAATTTTTCGATTGGCGTCTTTCACCAACTCTGGAACATTTTCAGCCATTATCTCTTCAGATCCTATCTTTACCCCATAATATCTAACTTCTTCTGACACCAATTAAATACATGTTAGACTTTCTCCTTCTGTCCTCTGTTTCTTACCTTCTCTTCTGTGATTTCCACTTTTTTATCTTTTTATGCTCTACTGTGGGTAATCTTTCTGACCCATACTTCAGCTTACTAATTCTCTCTTCAGTGTCATCAAAAACCATATGCTGAATTTTTTATTTGTTACTGCATTTTTCTTCCACAGAAGTTCTATATGTTTCTTTTCTTAATACAGTATATTGCTTTTTTGGTGGTTTTAGTTCCTTGCGGATACCTTCAAGCATATCTCGCATAAACTTTAAACACAAGCATAATTGTTTTATAGTCTTTTTCTGATATTTTCAGTATCTGAAGTTGTCCACATGAGTTTTTGTTTATTGCTCTTTGCTCTAGAGTTGCTGTGATTGTGTGCATGTCATTACAGTTGAAAAAAATTGTAACCACAACTCAAAGACTACGATCAATTCTACAGAAAGAATGTTCTTTGCTTCTGCTTCGAATCTTGGGACACTAATAACCTTAGACCACCTTGTCAGATTTAAGGATTGAAGTACCCGGGGCAAGCCATTTAGCTTCACTTTGAGGCTGTAGTCCTTGGAAGTCCTAGCTTACTATGGCATTTGTCCCTGGGTATCCTGTTAGAACCTCTGCCTTGTGCAGGTCCACAGATTGGTAAACATGCCCTTCACCCACAAGGCCATTAAAACCAAAGTTTAAACTTTGCAGAACAGACACATGCTCTTAGTATGTTTTCTGCTTATTGAACTAACTGGTCTATCAGAATTTCTCTTCAGTTTTATAATTCTTTGCTAACTTCTTCGATTCTTTCAAGAAGACTAAAAGTTAACTCAGCTCTTTTTTAGTTGTTTCCAACAGGGAGTTGTTCCAGACAACCTATGATATTACTAGAAATGGGGAGAAGGGTTTGGAGGGTTTTGTTTTTGTTTTTGTTTTTTGTTTGTTTGTTTGTTTTACACAGAGTAAGGATTCCAGAGGGAATGGTAGAAAGTTCTCTCAGAAAAAGAATTACAGTGGAAATAGATGAGAAAGAAGTTCTAAAGAATACAGAATTAAGAATATGTGAGATATGAGAAACTGAAAGAGGCTTTCCTTTTTTTACCATCAGGAATTATAGGATTAACTGGCTTCTAGTTTCCAGAGAAGACAGCCAAAGACCTCAGTGATATCAGTCCAACAACTGGTCAGACTTAGGGACTGGGGTTGTGGACACCAGCTTTGCTATGAAAACAGCAAAGCTCTGAAAATCCATTGTTTTGGTGATCCTGGAAATTCCTCTTCCTGGGAGGCTGGGAAGGGGATTCTTAATTCCAAGAATGCTCACCTCTTGAAAACTTTAGTAGTGGTATTCCGTGGCTTGGAAGCCTCTGTGACCTCACTGTAATCTGGGATATTGGCAGGAATTATGAACATTGCTCATTTAATAAGACTAATTTTAAATGGCTATAGAACTCTTGTAATTGTAGCTATGTTTTATGGCACATTGTTTGTGGTCCCTGGGATGAAGTGCTGAAATCCAGATCAGAGGATTATCCCAAGTTATCCCAAGTATAACTTTTTTCTATGGGAAATAGACCATGCTTTTAATGTTGTAATTACAGACATATTCACACATGGACAAGGAAAAAAAAAACTAAGAAAACACGTCAAATTCTGACAGGGAGTTTTAAATTCTTTATTTAGACTTTTCTTTGTTTTCCAAAATTTATACAATAAACATTTATTATTTGTATAATCAAAAAATAACAGAGGTTATTTTGGAACAGTAACAAGGTGTCCACTCCACAGCTCAATCAGAACAATCCACAAATTCTTTGTAAAATTATGTAACCATAATTTTAAAATACAATGTACTGAAGAGCAAGTACTCAAGATATGGGAGTAGGTATCTTCAGTTCTCAGGTACAGAAATAAGGTCAAAAACCAAGCATCTCACAGAGAAATTGGCCACTGTTTTGTCATAGGGCTTCCATTAGTCAAGGAGTAGTCACCCATTAACTTGAAGCTACTCTGTTTGTGGAATCCGGAAAGACCTTTGATGGCTTGGCTCTCTGTCTCTGAAATATTCTTCTGGACAGGAGCCCTGACCTTACCTCGATTTGTTCAAAAGCCTGAGAGAGAGGTGGGATGGGGTTGGGTGGGGTGAGCAGGAGGATGGGAGAGAGGAAGAGAGAGAGACACTAACTTGTTTCTTGATTCACTCTTGCTTTATAGCAGCACTTGATGGAAATATTTGTTCCTCAGGTAAAGGGTAAACATTTTAACTACTCATGAGTCAGATCCTATCACTGCTTTTGGATCAGTGTTTGGAAGAGAAAATTTTCGAAGTCTCAGTTGGCAAGTTAGAGGATCCCGCTTTGTTTCCCCCCAGAAATTCAGTGACTAGCAGTTATGTCGGGAGATTTGTCATGGGAATACTTTGGGGGATCTTTGCTTTGACTTGGTTCTCTATCACCCAATGACTCTGGGAAAATTACCTCTCTTGGTTTCTGCTTCTGACATCCAGCTTCCTGATGACTCCCAATAATTGCTGTCTTCTCCTACTCATACCCGCGTATAGTCCCCTCCCACACTGTACCAGGGTAAATAAATAGGGACAAGTATTTTTTTTAATACTGCATATGCAAGAAAGTGAGTTGTTAAAAGAAGTGACTTGATTAAATGGGCTAAAGAGAACAAGAATCTGGTGTCACCTGATACCAAACTCACCTTCTCGTGATGCTGTTCCTTGGAGGGAGCAAAAATGAAATGAATGAAATCAGTAGTTTTGCATTCATTCAAATGGTTGCTCACAGAGTTAAGCAGTGCCCTCACACCCAGAGGAAATGCACAAACATGTATTTACCCTTCAAAATTCTTTTCAGTTAAATACATTAATAAATGATGAGTAACATCAAGAGGGATGTGTGCCCCTCTATTCTCCCCTCCCTATCTTTTTAATTAATCAACCCACCCCCTTTTCAGTTGACTCAGAGATAGATTTGCATAATATCTTGGTTGCCATGGCTGATAACGTCCTTTGTTAGTTAACTCTTAAAGGAGGAGTTCTGAAAAAGCCTGTAAATGACCACATGAATTATGCATGAGGAACTCAACTCAAGCCATGCATATAAAATGGGTATTAAGAACACAAGTTTGACTCTCTTATTCTTTTATAAAGAACCCCACACAGGGCTTGCTAGCCTAATCTGTAGCTCTCTCATAGCATGAAATGGAGTTTGATTTTTTGGTTTGAGCGAATTTATAAAATGTACAAAATGGAGATCACTAACCAAGAAAATCTAGTTATATAAACACAGTTAGCATCTGGCAAATAATAACATGCCTTCTACAATTTCTGTGTATCTTGTAGAACATTATATAATATTCTGTGCACATGGTGACTGATGAAATCTAACCCTTTCTTCTCCCACCCAACCAAGAAGAACCAGTTTTAGATTGGTGTGTGATTTGCTAAAGAGCTCAAATGTACCAGAAGAGATTCATATTCAAATCCCATCTCCTGTTCTCTAACCTTACTTTCTACGATCCTTTGAAGACAAAACTGAATTTCCACAGGAATAATCCTAAACCGAAAGGACATACAACTACTGACTTAGGTTGCTGGAGATGCAGGGGTGTCCTCTGCTCTTTAGCATGGCAAACAAACTCCCTTTCAATCTCTGCTGTCCAAGACCCAGCCCAGCTAGTTCAAACTCATCTTCTCAAATTCCAGGGCTATTATTCAAGGACAACTTTGTTCCCTCTATTTTTTTGTCTGAGACAAAGGCAACTCTAGCATGGCCTGTTAGAAAAGGGCAATCCTACATGATTTGATTGAATCTCATTTGGGAGAATTCATTTTTGTTTTTCAGCCACCACGTAACTTAAGAACAGCTTGCTGATGCTTTCTCGTGAGGGCAATGGAAAAATTGAGATTTGGGTCAGCTGCGTGCATGCCTCATCCAAACCATCACCGTTTCTCACCAGGCTACTGCCGCCACAGGTGTGGTCTCTCGGACCCCATCTCTGACTCTTTGCAGCCCATTTTCCACTCAGCAGTTGAAACCATCTGGTTTCTCCTCACACTTAGAGCAAAGTCCAAGTTTCTGACCAAGGCCCGTAAGGCCTTCCATGACGTGGCCCTCCTAGCTTTCCTAACTAATTTTGTCCTCACTTCCTCCTGCCCATCATTTTTTAGCCCTTGTTCTCTTTTGGTTTCTTGAACACATTAAGTGCTCCTACCTTAGGTCCTTCATACTTGGTTTTTTGGCCTGGAATGATCACCCCAGTACCCTATCTTCAGCTTTCTAGCTCCTACTCTTCATTTCCTTTTCCTATTAAATGTCACTTCCCCCAGAAAATCCTTTCTTGACCACCCAATCTGAATCAGTAGTTCTAGCACATTACTTGGTTTTATTTTCATCCTATTAATTCCAGATATTTACTTGTTTATTCAATCTGTTTTATTGTCTGCCTCCCCTCTACCAAACTATAAGCTTCAAAGACAAGACCTTAAATTCTCCTAAAATGCTGACTGACGCTAGTAGACATTCAGTGTTTGTCAAAGGAACAAATGAATGAACGAATGCCTTTGTTTTAATTTTTATTGGTCATCTTAGAAAAATATGGTTGGTTTATTTCCATTTGGGTTGATTTGGTCATTTTATAAATACCAATCTCTTCCAGTTTAAGTCAATTCATAGTTTAATAAAAATTACTACATGAACCAGCTCAAACTTTAGTAAGTTAGTATGCTATACCCCTCACATATACAATTCAAATCTCTGACCCAGATTCCTGAAAATATCATTTGAGTTACATTTGTTGGTTCTGAGATTGTTTTACTTTACTTTGGTCTAAGGGCCGGTGGGGCACAAGTCCCATGTCCTCTGTAAGTTTTCTTTGACTTCCTGCCCCCCAACGTACAGTATCATTCTCTTCATTGGCTCCTTCCTCTTTTATAGCACTTAGTATTCCAGTGACTAAGTGGGCCTTGGGTAGAAGTGGCTATTAGATAGTGTTCACTCTATGGGGTGAATTTGTAGGTAGGTTGTTAACTCTCTGAGTCTCTGTTTCTCCTGGGTTCCTCTCTTGGACCCCTATACTGCATTTGTCCTAGGGATAGTCTGTTGACAAGCAGACCCAATTCCAGCAGCTTTTTCTCCAGTTTTGTTTGTTTGTTTATTAGATTCTTATTTATTTGAGAGAGAGAGAGAGAACGAACAAGCAGGGGGAGTAGCAGGCAGAGGGAGAAACAGGCTCTTTGCTTAACAGGGAGCCTGATAATGGGGCTTGATTCCAGGACCCTGGGATCATGATCTGAGCCAAAAGCGATGCTTAATGACTGAGCCACCCGGGTGCCCCCAGTTTTGTTTATTTATTTATTTTTAAGATTTTATTTATTTGTTAGAGAGAGAGGACAAGCAGAGGGAGCAGCAGGCAGAGCAGGCAGAGGGAAGAGCAGACTCCTCCCTGAGCAGGGAGCCCGGTGTGGGACTCGATCCCAGGACCCTGAGATCACTACCTGAGCCAAAGGCAGCCGCTTAATCAACTGAACCACCCAGGTGTCCCAGTTTTGTTTTTTTTTAAACGAGTGTCTGCACTAGCAGGGGTAGGCCCCCAGGACAGTCTACCCCTAATTTTGGCCATGGTCAGCGGCAAGGGGCAGGGCAGAGTTCAAAGGGGGGCTCTTTCCAGGATGCCCGAAATATATAGGGTGTTTCCCTTTTTCTTTACTGTTGAGATCATCCAGTAAAGTTATCCTTAGCCAGAAATAGCTCATAAAAAGATGAGAACAATATCCCTTTTCATCCCAAATAGCTTTGGGCAAAGGAAGGAGACCCTTCCAGCTGAGATAAAGCCTAATTTTAGCTGCAGGGCAGACCCATTACAAGTCCACCTCCATGGCCAGGGATCCATCAGTCTCTCTCAGCAGATAAATGATGATGCATTAGTGATAGACTTCTGACATCCTGTTCCCCTGAGAAAGGGTTTGAGTCTTGAGAGAAATTGTGTCCGTAGTGTAAAGATATGGTAAAAAATCACTGCTTTTCTTAGCAGCAGTAAAACCTTCCGCTCCCCATAGAGAAACCTTTAGTAGAGGTGATTCTTTTGATAAGATGCTTGGCATTAAGGTGGGGCAGCTGAGTTTTAATCTGGCTTTGGGGGCTGCCTTCTAAGGAAGGTGGTATTAGATGACTGAAACGTGCAGGGAAAATTCCTGCCCCCCATCTTTCAGATCAGTAAGGACCGTCTGCCACAGAGATGAATTCCTTTTTTTGTTTTGAGAATCTTTCTACCTTTCAGTACTTTTATTAAAACATAATTCTCCCTGACAAGGGTAAACTCTAAGACATTCATCAGGTGGCGGGCTGTGGGTATAACTCTCATATACACTTCACAAAGTCTTAGAATAATGTAACTGGCCTATGGCATAGAAATTACTACATTGCTTTTTTCGTAGTTGTGACCCACCAGGTCACAGGACCCTAGAGCACAATTTATCTGAGTTATGTTTTCATCCTCAGGGCCTAGTAGAGTGTCTGGCACATGGTAAGTCCTTGATAAATATTTCTGAATGAGTGCCCAACATCACTAAATGCTTCCAAGTCTAGAAGCCAGCTGAGCCAAAGAGTAGAACATAGATGTTAGCCCAAGAATAGTTGTGGGGAGAGAGTCTCTATAAAGAAAAGCAAGAGGTTCCCAGGACTTCTGAATCTTTCACCCTTGGCCACATAAAACAGGGATGGTGACAAGGAGAGCTGCTTTGGCAGTGCAAGAGGGAAAGTTCTCAGGAGACACCATTGGTGTTTTTTACTTATTTTTTGTTTGTTTATTTGACAGAAAGAGATCACAAATAGGCAGAGAGGCAGGCAGAGAGAGAGAAGGGGAAGCAGGCGCCCTGCTGAGCAGAGAGTCCAATGCTGTACTCGATCCCAGGACCCCAAGATCATGACCTGAGCCGAAGGCAGAGGCTGAACCCATTGAGCCACCCAGGCGCCCACCATTGGTGTTTTTTAAACACTAACTTTCTCTGTCCTACTGACACAACAAGGCGCCTCTTCCTGTGACTGTGACACCTGAGCTAACCCTTTTCATCCCCTCACTCATCAGCAGAAGTCTCTTCCTGCTAAAGCATTTGGAGTGTGAATTCCAAAGATAACCCTGAGAACTGCCCTTCACCAAACCAAGGGGATTAACGCAGGCTTCAGGGTTGGCTGTGCCCGAGATAACCGGCAACATGATTTTCTCAGGTCCCATCTCCCCCTGCGAGGAGGAGGCTGTGTTTCCTTGCCGACCACGTGCTGCAGGCCGAGGCCTGTGGTGGCTGTGTGGTGGCATGATGTGAGGGAGCAGCAGGCTGTGAGGGAGCAGCAGACCCCAGTCCCAGGCAGCCCCAAGCCCATAATGAGGCCAGAAACCTCTGGCAGGATCCCGGGGCCTTGGCCAGAATGTACCATCCCTACAGCAGGGAGAGGGCAGTCAGCTGGACAGAATATGTTTTGAAAGAGTTTCTAGTGTGCTGTCAAGAGGCATCTTTGTCACTGGGTGTTGTGCGGGTTCCTCCTGCAACTTTCTTTCCAGGAGCTGTTGCTGCCTCTGCCTGGGTTTAGTAACACCCGCAGCAACATCTAATACTGATTAAGCACTTACTGCGTGCTCAGCGTAGCTCTGAGTGACTGGAGGTGTTTGAATTCATCCAGTGCTCACACCAACCCTATGAGGTAAGCTCTAACATCTTTCCCACTTTACAGCTAGGAGCTGTATGACGAAGCACAGGTGAAGGGCTGTGCGTTAGCCGTCCTCTTCCCATTGAAGAGTGCTGTATTATAAAAAGTTCTCAGCTTGAGTTTCCCAACTCAGAGGGTCTCTAGTTTGCTGGCTCTGCCTCTCGATTTGCTTCTCCCTTAGGGCCCCCTCACCCTTCATTTCCATTGTACGCCTGGTGGTTGGTTCTGACCTCTGAGTGCCCTGGGCTCTGTACTCACCAGCCCTGCCTCACCAGTACCCAGTGGGCCCCTGAACTCCCTAACTGGGGTCAGATGGGAGGTGTCACAGGCTGCCTGGGTCTGGGAGTAGAGGACATGATTGTATGGACACACCAGGTCCTCTTGCAAGAGCAGGTACTTAGCCCCAGGCAGATCTCTACCTGCAGGCATGGGGAGCACGTATATGTTCTATTTTGTCCAGAGGAGCACTCTCCACTTTCTGAGCCTCTGGAGAGTAAGATCAAGTTCTAGGATAGCTGAGCAACTTCTTTGAAAGTCCATGTGCCACAGCCCTCCAACACGTCACTGAGAAGTCAGCTTCCCTAAGACAACTTCACTTGAATTCCCACCGAGAGAGCTACTCCTCCCACACAATTCTGCACCTTTTATCTTTTATCTTCTGCACCTGGCATCGGTTAACCACCACTTCAGCCACTTCTCACACCCCTGTCTAACGAGCTAATCCACGCCTAACTTCACCCCCACACATGTCAGCAATGCCTGTCGCCCTGCGTTCTATCAGCTGCTCTTGCTTCTTCTTCTCCGGGTGTGTTATGTTGTTTCCTTAAGTAGCTTGTAGATCTGGGAAGTCATCTCTAACTTCTGTACTACCAGGATCCAGCCCAAGGCTGGGCAGAGAACAAACAGCTCAGAAATAGACTTTGCTGTTGATGAACTGCCATATTGGCTCCTCACAGCACGGGCTTCAAGGATTCTGGTGTCGTATGTAGACCCTCCTTAGAACTGTGGTCTCCTCCATTGTTGTCTGCCTTTCTTCTACACAATCTATAAATCTAGACTGACCTACTTTATTTTTTTAAGAAGAATGATTTATTTAGTTTATTTGAGAGAGAGAGAGAGAGAACATGAATGGGGGAGGCAGAGGGAGAGGGAGAGAGAGCCTCAAGCAGACTCCTTGCTGAGCGTGGAGCCCGATGCCAGGCTTGATCCGTGACCCATGAGATCATGACCTGAGCTGATGCCAAGATACAGATACTTAAGCCACTGCACCACACAGGCACCCCCAGACTAACATATTTTTAATAAAAATTTTATTTTAAGTTTTTATCGACTTTTTAAAAGAGCAGTTTTAGAGTCATAGCAAAATTGGGTAGAAAGTACAGTGAGTTCCCATATGCCCCTTGTGCCCACACATGTTCTTTTCCCTCCACTTTCAACATCCCTCACTGGAGTGATACATTTGTGAAAAGTAATGAATGTACACTGACACATCATTATCACCCAGAGTCCATAGTTTATATATAATTCATGCTTGGTGTTGTACATTCAGTGGGTTTGGACCAATGCATAAGGACATGTATCTGTCATTGCAGCACCATACTGAGTAGTTTCACTGCCCTAAAAAGCCCCTGTGCTCTGTCTATCCATCTCTCCTTCACCCCAAACCCTGGTAACTATGGTTCTTTACTGTCTCTATAGTTTTGTCCTTTCCAGAATGTCATAGAGTTAGAACCATACAGTATATGGCCTTTTTAGATTCAACCTTCTACTTTTCATTTTTTAATTACTTCCTTAGTTGGACTTTTTTCAAATCCAGGATTTGGGTCCCTTGATATCTTGGCTAATCACACAGTGAGCATAGCGTGTAGGGTGTCCGCGTAGAGAGAATATAATGGAATACTATGAGTGTAGGTCAGGGGCCAGAAATTCCCCTCCCATCCCACCATATGCTGCAACTGCCCTTTAGGTTCAGATGTTAAAGTTCCCTGTTAAAATGCAAACATAGTGGGGCGCTCATTAAGCGTCTGCCTTCGGCTTGGATCATGATCCCAGGGTCCTGGGATCAAGCTCCACATCGGGCTCTCTGCTCAGCAGGAAGCCTGCTTCTCCCTTTCCTACTGCCCCTGCTTGTGTTCTCTCTCTTGCTCCATTTTTCTCTGTCAAATAAATAAATAAAACCTTTTAAAAAATACAAACATAGTATTTGGAAGGGATGATATACATTATTAAACATTAATATGCTGGCTCAAATTAGATGAGCAGAACAGGCAAAGGATATCATGAATTTCAGAAAATGTGGCCAAAAGTTAAGGCTTCTGGGAGCCAAGGAATAGATTGAGGGGTCCGCTGGGTCTGGAGTCTTTGAAAAGTAGAGAAAGATAAAAACAAAACAAAAACAAAAACACATGGTATGGGGGAAAGAATACACTTTTGGGAGACAAAGAACAGAATGAAGAGTTCTCTAGTTTATTGGTTATCTATTTCTTTTTCTAATTAATATTTATTTATTTATTTAATTTTTGAGAGAGAGAAAGAGACAGCATGAGCAGAAGGGGAGGGAGAAAGGGAGAAGGAGAGAGAGAATCCCAAGGAGGTGCCCAGCCCAGAGCCTGACATGGGCCTCCATCTCACAACCCTGAGATCATGGCCTGAGCCGAAATCAAGAGTTGGATATTAACTGACTCAACCATCCAGGTGCCCCTATTATTATCTATTTGTGTGTACCAAATTACCCCTAAAACGTAGTGGTTTGAAAGAGTAAATATTTGTTATCTCACAGTCTCTGTGTCAGGAGTTTGAGAGTGGGTTTTGGACAGTTCTGGCTCAGAGCCTCTCATAACAGTGCAGTTAAAATATTAGCTGAGGCTATCGCCACCTGAGTGCCTGACTGGGCTAGACCCCCTTCCAGGACGGCTCATTCAAAAGTCTGTTGGCAGGAGCCTTCGGTTCTTTGCTGGCTGTTGAAAGGAGGTCATAGCTCTCTCCTTGAATGCCCTCACAACTTGTCTGTTGGCTTCCCTCAGATGAGTGAACCAGCAGACCCTTCTATGACCTGGTCACTACGTGGTCAATTCCTCCATATTCTGTTTGTTAGGAGAGAGTCACTAAGTCCAGTTCATGCTAAAGGGAAGAAGAATTGGTAGGCTCTGTTTTTTTTGTGTGTTGTTTTGTTTTTTAAGGAGGAGTTTTGAAGATATTGTGGACATATTTTAGAAACCTATGTGGTGTGTCCTTATACAGCGGTCACCTGGAAAAGTGGAGAGAGAGAAAAATGTGAAGGACTAGAAAGAGTAATCTCTTTAGTATTGAAGACCCAGCTCTTCCACTCACCAGCTGGTGACCCTTAGAAAATCGTGAGTGTTCTGAACCTTGGTTTCCATGATCAGAATTGTATGCTTTCCCTACAAGCTGCAAAGAGCCTTATAGAGGTGTAAGGGTGAAAGCTATTTGTCCATCACAAAATGCTGTGCAGACTTAGGCTCCTTCTCTGTTCTGGCTGGCTTTCTGTGTAGTGGGGGGAAGAATCCATAGCAAAATTTATCTTCACTCAAGCTTTCCCTTTTCCCTTGTGGGCAGAACACAAACCCCTGTCCCCTTTCTCAACAGAAAGTGCAGGTCACAAAGCTCCTACCCAGTTTTACTTCAGGATCAGGATTTTAGATTCCGGGGAGGAATTCTTAGGGTTAGGCCTTCTTGTTACACACACTTTCCCAAGCTCCCTGGAAGCCTGGGTGAAACATTCCATACAAGCGTAGTGCCATTTCTTGCAGAAACAAGTTGAAGACATCGCTAATTGAGATCGGACAGACTCCAATTCAGAAAGCAGATTTTGCATTTTTGTGCCAACAGAACATTTTATATATAGTCTTTTCTCCCTATTGCTAAGCCATCCTGAACTTTCTGTTTTATTTACTTACATGGTGGCAAATTTTCATCAAAATTACATAAAGACAGATTTGTCTATTGGGGATACTATCATTTTCCCTCCTTTCAACTTGCTTCCATTGGCCATTGCATTTCAGGTCCCTTCTTTAAAGAATTGTTAGTGATTGCATCATCAAGCACTGAAAAATGTTTATCTTAGAGGCTTGTGATGAGAAGTTCAAGTGATGTGTTTGTTTAGTCCAAGAGACTGCTTTCCCCTTCCACCCACCTAAATGGTTTCCATGTTGGGAAGAATCTTGGAAATGGAAAAGAGAGTAGACCTTGGAATTTTAGGGAGAGATAAATGAAATCAGTTTCAGTACTGTAGTCATCCGAGAAAGCATCATCTGAAGCACTTTCTAGATGTACACTTAAGAGGGGAAAAAATACACTTTGCAATTTAGAAATGGGCTCCTGCATAGTTCATTGTAACCTTTATTTCTCAACCAAGCCAAAACCATCAGCTAATCCTGTGTGGCTGAACATGACACTATATTTTTTAGGTTCTTGATCTATTCAGCGTTTCTATTCCTTTGGAGGATAATGGGCCACAGCAGACTGAAACCAGATTGTTTTTAGGGCAAATTTCCCCTGGCAACATACCAGGGGATTCCTATTATCTTAGGGCATTCAAAACAGTCACAGCAAAATCAGTTCAAATCCTCTAGAAAATATTTAATAATAGATTATGATTTTTTTTAACGAAATAGAAGGTTGCGGGAAAGCAGAGCAAGTGGAGTATTAACATGGCTCAAACTGGAAATCACTGATTTCCTACCCAATCCCTTTTCTTTTCTATGGCAGATTGTCAGGTGTCTTGATATCAGATCTCTTCTTTTACGCTCTAGAATCTACAGAAACATGCTTCTAGTGCTGGACAGTAGGCGGCCCAATATCACTTGCAGTGAGGTGCACCATGTGACTAAGTTCTGGAGCGTGGTATGTTAAGTAGAAATAGTGTTTGCACCTTCCAGGAAATTTTCTTGAAAGGAGGTTTGCATGTTTTTCTCTTCTTTCTGTCTTCCTAATGACCAGAATCCAGATGTGACGGCTAGAATTGGAGCAGATATCTTGGATCTGGAGATGATATTGGAAATGGAAACCATACACAAGAGAGCCACAGGATAGAAGGTATGTCAGTCAGTATCCTGGAGAGTGATGGCAGCCCTGGCCCATCCATCAGCTCCACACACTCAGCTGAAAGGTGGTCCAGCTGGTATCTTCTTGCTACCACGTTGCCTCAGGAGCAGGGTCATCTGGTGGTCAAGAATGCTAGCTCTCAATGTCAGGTGATTCTGGCTTCCCCACTCACTGGGTGTATGACCTTGGGAAAAGTGTTTAACTGCCCTATGATTACGTATCGCCATGTAACAAATTCCGTCCATTTTGCATACTCATAAGTTTAAGGTGAGAAATTTCGATGGTCACTTCTGGGCAGTTTGTCTCTGTTCTCTGATCTCTGGGGCCTCAGCTGGAAGACTCAAAGGCTGAGGGGTAATGTGGCGGGTGGGGGTTGCAGTCATCCGGAGGCTCATTCGCTCACACGTCAGGTCGTTGATGTTAGCAGTCTGCCGGGACCTCAGCTGAGACTATGGGCCAGAGAACCTACACATGGGCTTTTCGTGTGGTTTGGGCTTTTTCTATGTGGCAGTTGTATTCCAACAGTGAGTGTCCCAGGAGAGAGAGCCAAGTAGAAAGTGAATCGCCTTTGCTAACCTAGTCCCAGGAGTCACACAGCATTGCTTCCACCACATTCCGTCCACTGAGATTGTTACACAGGCCCACCCAGTCTCTAGGGGAGGAGAAACAGAGGCCAACGCTTGATGGGGAAGTGACAAGGTTCTTGAAGAGCGTGCATGACTGGAAATAGCGTCGTAGTCAACCTTGGAGAAGAGAGGGTGCCATACTCTCCCAGGCTTCTGGTTCTTCATCTGCAAATGAGCATAATCATGTGCACGTCCTAAGTCAGAGGCGACACTGGAAATACTTAACCACGAGTCTAGCAGGAACACCAACCATCACAACCGTCTCTGGCATCAATGCTTTAGTCCTGAAACGGCCCTGGAAGTCCCCAGGGAAGAGGAAAGGGTGAACATAAAGTCAAAGGGTGAACAAGGTGTTGTGTGCAGGGAGAGGGAGGACGCTGTCACTGAGTGGTCTCAGGGCAATGAATATGTTAACTGGTGAGGAAACATTTCAGTAATTCCACAATCGACCCCTGCATCCTGGCCGAATGTCAGCTCTGCTTGTAGGATCCTTTGGAGGATTAAATAAGATACTGCATACAAAGCACTTGGCCCATGGTAAATATGGAATAAACAACAGCTATTAATTTTGTTGTGGTTCTCTCGCTACTTTTCCATTCTACTACGTAACATAGAAATTAAAATCTTAAAAACAGGAGGTCCCTAATGCTTTCTCTTTCTTTTCACATGAGGACACACCCCACCTCCCCAAGAGCTTATAGACCATGTGAGCATTGGAGGTCTTTACAAAACAAGTGGGTGACCTTTCGATGGATAGATTATTTGTAAGAAATAAGGAGTATTTTCCCCCCTTTTATTGGAAACCACGAGTCAGTGACAGTATTGCTCTGCATAAGTCTCTTTAACTGCTGTACAAAGCTTGAAAATTTCCTAGATGTTTTGGTACACGTTGTCAGTGAGTTGATGTGATAACGGAATAGAAACAAAAAAGTACTCCCCAGCTGTAATTTCAGAAGGGATTCCTGTGGCTTTATAGAGAAGTGTGCTTTGCACCATGGAACGCCACATCCTAAAATTAGAATAGGCTGAGAGAGACGGAGTGCAGATGTATAGTTCCTCATAGGATAGGAACCTTTTTTAATAATGAAATTATGCTAACAGGGCATGACTCATTAGCACATTTCCTGGACATGAATGAGCCCCTCAGGGTTGGGCTGGCAGATATGTGAATTCTCTGGAAAAACGTGATTGATGCTGAAGGATTTTCCACAATGCTGTGTAGCCCCATTTTCTGCCAAGCCACATCAGTGGGAAAGGTTAATGGAAGGGTTGGCTAATAACGGTGACAGGAATGAAAGCTAACTTCAGTGTCGAGCAGCTACCCAACCATCTGGACCTGAGCACCCCTCGGGGTTCTCTCCTCCTCAATGCTCAGTCTCTGAGTGACTCCCTGTTCGCCAAGGTGCCTTCTAGAACACTTTGGCAGCAAACGTAAGCTCCACACACGGTTCGTGCGGGGGGGGCTCTGAGCAGGAGCTGCTGTAGCCGGGTTTCCTCCAGTTCAGGGATTAACCCAAGGCCACCTTCATGACGCCAGTACAGTGGGGAGTCTCGCCTTGTGGACTGAGCTTGGCCACGGTCACCTTGGTCCCGAGTTACACCTCCCGAATTAGCACAGAAAGGGTGCTGCTGTCAGGCCTGATTTCTCATTGCCCTCTCTTTCCAGGGCTGGCACTAAATTCCCTGGGGTAAAGTTGGGGTCAGCTGAGAGGTGTTGTGTGGGTGACATCCAGAAATGCTTCACCAGCTTTCGCTTGTTTCCCAGTGTGGCGTCCCAACATCTCCTCCGGCCTCTGGGTGAGTTCTGAGTCACCCAGGCTTCTCTCTGAGGGGCCGAGCCCACCTTCGCCCCTCCCTCCGGCAGTCTCCATCCCAAACACAGAATTCTTTTTCCTCTGACAGGCATTCGCCTGCTTGGACAGATGACCGGCCTCTTGGCAACTCTCGCTAGGCCCACCACTTATGAGATGGGAACACATGTCTCCTAGCTCCTTTCCTGTAATTTGGAGACCTTCACTTAGCCCTGGTAATCAGAAGAAGATAAATTTTAATTGGGTTCAAAGCCAGACATTTATTATACAAGCAAATCTCGTTAATCATTTAGTTCATGAAAGGCCCTAACAGAGTTAAATGTGGTCCTTCACCTGCCGACCTTAACTGACAGTGGATTCAGTCTGTTTTTAATTTGCCAAACATTTACGAAAGGCCTGAGGCAAACAAGACACCGCACTGTGGGGCCACAGTGATCGTACCAAGTTCTAGGCACCAGGGGCTCACAGTCCAATGAGAGATAAATGAGATGATGTCTGTTCTCCAACTTCTCCAGTGGGCTCAGCGAGGTTGGTAAGAAAGACAACCTTGGTAGTGTTTCCTTTTAGTTCAGTAATTGTGGAAACTCAATAGTCTGTATTTTGAAGAAACTTTACTTCAAAAATCAATGTCAGTATTTTTCTTTATTTTTTTTTTTAAGATTTTTATTTATTTGTTTTAGAGAGAGAAAGGGTGAGCACAGAGTGGGGAGGGGCAGAGGGAGAAGGAGAGAGAGACTCCCAAGCCGACTCCACGCTGAGTCTGAGATGATGACTTGAGCCAAAAATCAAGAGTTAGAGTCGCAACTCACTGAGCTACCCTGGCGTCCCAAGGCCAGAGTTTCTCAAATGTTTTCAGGCTGTGGTTTTTACATCATGTTCCGGTAAACATCTATATTTAAAAAAAAGACTTCCAGCTGAAAATTGTTCCACAAAACAATATTGCTCATAATGTGTGGAACGTACTTTATTTTCTCTCTTTTTCTTCTCCCCCACTCCTACCCTTTCTCTCTTGATGGTTAATATCCACTAAATTGATTTAACATACAACTAACAGTTTTCTTTAAAGATTTTATTTATTTATCAGAGAGAGAGAGAGAGAACACAAGTTGGTAGAGAGGCAGGCAGAGGCAGAGAGAGAAGCAGGCTCCCCGCTGAGCAGAGAGCCCAATGTGGGGACTCAGTCCCAAGATCCTGGGTTCATGATCTGAGCCAAAGGCAGAGGCTCTAACCCACTGAGCCACCCAGGCGCCCCAGTATAACTAACAAGTTTTAAAAGCACAGCTCTAGAACACTGAACCGGAAGTTTTGAATTGTCAACCATACTCTCATAACAGCGGAGTAGACTCATAATTACATGTTATGTTTGTATCTTTGTACTGTGTCCATGATAAAGGCGATTAGAGCCCAGAACTCAAGGTGGGATCACCAGCTGGGTCCAAGACGGCTCACCTGGAGCACCATTCTGCTTTGCACCATTGGTCAAATTTATTTTTCTGTGGGTGTTGAAGCTTGCAGGATTACCCAGAGCGGGCAGCTGGTCTTGCTGCATCCTATTACAACTTTATTCTATAATCCTCGGAGCTTCCTTGACACAATAAACCTAAACCCTTGAAAATTACTTCAAATAGCGTTTGGAGCCATTTTAGAAAATTCAACTTCAGAATCAGTTTGTGCTCATAACGAACACTCTGCTCGTGTTTAACACCATTCCATTTTTTGGGCTTGAGCCTCAGGAGTTGTTGGAGAAAAATCTCTCAGTGTGGTGTAGTGGTTGTGTTTATGCTTGGAAGTCAGGCCTGCTGTTCAAGAGTCTGAGCCTTCGTTTGCTCTTCTGTTAAATGGGGGAGATACTAGTTCTGCTCTCACGGGAGAGAGGTGAGGAGCGAAAGCCAGGGCGACTGTAACTTACTTCGCAGGGTGCCTGGCTTAGGGCAGATGTGCGGTGGGCACTGGGGTCCTTGGTGTCACCATCCCACACCACCGCGAGCTCATTGCCTTGCCCACCCTCTCATGTCAGTAGTCCCTGCCCTTGGCTCCAGAGATAGTTTTGCTGACTACAGATACTTGACATTTTGAGACTTCCTTGTTTAGATCCTACTTGTTTCCTCCCCAGGTGCTCTCCTTCACTTGTTGAAAGACAGAAGAAAACTTTTACAATAACAAGGAAGTGGAACTTCCCTACTCTTTTAGGAGGATACGTAAGCAAGGGTGCCAGGCTCAAACTTCCCATAAATATCTTGATTTGAATTTTCATGGGGATGTCCTCCATGTGGGAGACTCACCCCTAAATGATAGAGAGTGACAGAAGACTCCTCAGTCTGCCTGATGTTGGACTAAAGAGTGACAACACCGATTTGTGACTTGGAGGAGGAGAATGGGGCAAGTTGGGGTCCCACGAATAACTAAAATCTGGAGAGAATTTAATATAAAATAGTTATTGTGTACCTTCTGCTCACATTACCCTATACCAAAAAACACAGACTTCATCTTGTAGAAACCCGCCATCTAACTGAGAGTTAAAATATATGTATAGGTGCACATTTAAAAATAACCCAAGAGAACTGATGGGCTATTGGATAGTGGCACTCCGTGTCTACGACTTGGTGCAATGTGCCGTGACTTCTAGACATTGTGCAAACAGGAGGTGGGACGGAGCTCTAGAGAAGTGAACAGGATGGTGAGGAAGTCTACACTGTGGCGGGGGGAGTTGTCTTGGGAGAAAGTGGGTGTCAAAGTGGAAATGGAATGGAGCACAGGGTGGTACATGTAAGCAAACAGACTGAGCAGCTGGATGGGGATCAGATCATATTCGATGACCAAGATGCCTCATTTTATCCAGGGGTTTCATGTTCCTGCAACAAACCTTTCACTAGAGCTACTAACAAGTAATGAAAGGACCAGGGCTAGATTAAGGTCAACTGGTACCCTAAACATAGCCAACAATGGTGTCCCCCTTGGCCCTTCCATTGCTGCAAATAAAGGGTCTGTTACACAAATCATTGGTTGGAGGTGAAACACTCATGCCATGAGAGATGGAAAAAAAGAGAGATATCTGACAACACACCTTCAAACCAAATTAAAGTTGAGTCACTGTGCCGAAGAAAGTGCTTGGGAAAAAAAAATTGTATTTATTTATTAGAGAGAGAGCATGGGGGGTGAGGGAGGAGGGGCAGAAGTAGAAGTAGGCTTCCTACTGAGCAAGGAACCTGATGTGGGACTCGATCCCAGGACCCCAGAATCATGACTGGAGCTGAAGGCAGGTACTTAACCAATTGAGCTACCCAGGCACCCAGAAAATACCTTTTAAATGATACTGGTTAGGGGCGCCTGAGTGGCTCAGTGGGTTAAAGCCTCTGCCTTCAGCTCAGGTCATGATCCCAGGGTCCTGGGATCAAGCCCCGTGTCGGGCTCTTTGCCTGCTTCCTCCTCTCTCTTTCTGCCTGCCTCTCTGCCTACTTGTGATCTCTGTCTGTCAAATTAATAAATAAAAAATCTTAAAAAAAATCTATGAAAGAAAAAAAAAGATACTGGTTAAAGGTGAACATAGGCAGATAAAGACAATTATGAAGAAATTCCACTCAAGTCAAGAATGGCAGTGAAAGAGTTAAGGGCATCAGCATGAGGAGGAAAACTCCAGGGTGCCACTTTCTCTTGGGCAGTTAAGTAGTACTTATTTTGCCTAATAATTCAGGGCTGGAAAGAATAAGAGGAAGAAGAAAGGAGACTGAAAACTTCCCAGTTGTAGGTAAGGCTAACTGGAAGGGGATGGCTGTGAGCTCCTTGAGGCAAGGCCTTTGTCTTATTCATCTTACTCTAACTCAGGCTCTGTCACATAGAATTCAAATTAACATTTATTGACTCTCTACGACATGCCAGTATTTGGAACTAGGAATAAAATAGAATCAATACTGAGTCCTGCCTTGAGGGTCCTCATAACCTGGTAAGGGAGTTAGGTATGTGAGGAGGTAAATATTGTATGATAATATAAAGTCAATGAGCAATTATTCACAAATAAGGTAGCCCCAGGGTGGTGATATGTGGGCTGGCTCTGAGGAACAGGAGAAGGCAAAGGGTTTATATGTTTTTTAAAAAGGATATTTTATGGGGCATCTGGGTGGCTCAGTCAGTTGAGTGTCTGCCTTTGGCTCAGGTCATGATCTCTGGGTTCTGGGATCAAATCCCATTGGGCTCCCAGCTTAGTGAGGACTCTGTTTCTGCCTCTTCCCTTGCTTGTGCTCCCGTGCGCTCTCTCTCTCTCAAATGAATATATAAGGAAAATCTTTTTTAAAAAAGGATATTTTAGACAAATCTGACTAGAAATGGAAGGAGATCAATACATATTTGGTGAATGAACGAAGAATTGATTGAAGAACGTGTACCCATAGAGTGTACAATCTTGGGATGGGGATAGACACATAGTCTAGAGAGCAAGAGATTATCATTTGTGGTAAGTTTTGTACATAGAGAAACACTAAAAATGTTAGTCTTGACCTAAGATACGTTACTGCTGCCAAAGTCACCGTAAGTGGACTATTTCATTGCTGTGTACACTGTGCTGGTAGAGAACTAGTTAGGCACTTTGTTTTGCTTTGTTTTTTAAATATTTTTAAAAACTTTAATTCAATTAATTAACATATAATATATTATTTGTTTCAGAGGTAGAGGTCAGTGATTTATCAGTCTAACACAACACCCAGTGCTCATTACGGCACATGCCCTCCTTAATGTCCATCGCCCATTTACTCCATCCCCTCACCCTCTCCCCTCCAGCAATCCTCAGTTTGTTTCCTATGATTAAGAATCTCTTATGGTTTGTCTCCCCTTCTGGATTTGTCTTGTTTTAGTCTTTCCTCTCTTCCCCTATGATCCTCTGTTTTGTTTCTTAACTTCTACATATTAGTGAGACCATATGAAACTTGTCTTTCCCTGACTGACTGATTTCACTTAGCATAATACCCTCTAGTTTCATCCATGTCATTGTAAATGGCACAATTTTATTTTTGAAGGCTGTGTAATATTCCATTGTGTGTGTGTGTGTGTGTGTGTGTGTGTGTGTGTGTGTATACACCCCATCTTTTTTATCCATTCATCTGTTGATGGACATCTGAGCTCTTTCTGGAGTTGATCGGCTCATCAATAGAAAGACCTCAAAGGATCTGTAAAAGCACAAGGTGTGCGTGATTCCAGTTAAAGGACTGGCTTAACACCAATATAAACCTGATTTTATATATCTATATCTACATCTCTCTCTTTCTCTCTCTATGTGTATATACACATACATATATATATATATATCTCATATATATGTCTTAATTATAAATACTTTTTTAGAATAGGAGCAATATGTGGAACAATATAAAAGCTCCTAATCCTGCCCCCTCCTTCCCAAGGTGGATTGTTTCCGGAGTTGAGAGGTCAGCCAGACTTACAGGTATAAATCGATGGTCCCAGGAAAGGATCGGCATTAAGTGGCGAGGCTCATAGGAATGAGTATACATTGCTTTCTTCTACTGCTGTCTATTTTACTTCATTTTGTCCTCAGGGAGTGGCCGGGGGAGCAGAGTTCTAGGGCTACAAGAAGCAGAAAAAGATAAGCTGGGTCTCTGTGGCATCCTACCAGGGTGGGGAGGGCACCTCTCTGCAGCATTAAGAACGAGGCAGGGCTTGCTTTGCAGGACATCCTGGGAGTCTTTATCCCTGATATCGTGACCACATTTACCACGGTGCCCAGCTGGAATCCCCACTCTGCTGGTAATGATATGGCTTGTATTTTTATAGCCCTCTCAAAGCACTAGCATGCATATTATCTCGTTTGAAACTGACAGTAGCCTTGTTTTGTGCTTTATTTTTACAGATGAGGGAAAGGCAGCCCAGATCTCCAGACTATAAAAGGCCTCTGTGCTGAACCAGCCTGCCTGACTTGGCCAGAAAGCCAGCATTCCTCTCCCCAGAGGGAGACACATATGCCTACATGCATAGAAATTGGTTACTTTTTTTTTTTCATAAAGAAAATGGGCTTCATTTTTTCCTAGTGCCATAGAAACTAAAATGCTTGGACAGGTTTTTATATGCAGAAATATCCCCGCATTAGAGAGAAATAAAGTTAATTTAAGAAACAAGTATGTCGGGGAGCCTGGGTGGCTCAGTGGGTTAAGCCTCTGCCTTCGGCTTGAATCATGATCTCAGGGTCCTGGGATCGAGCCCTGAGTTGGGCTCTTTGCTCAGCAGGGAACCTGCTTCCCGCTCTCTCTCTGCCTGCCTCCTGCCTACTTGTGATCTCTCTCTGTCAAATAAATAAATACAATCTTAAGAAAAAAAAAAAAACAAATATGTCCTTCTATAGGTACATGGGAAAAGGTGGCCACATAACCCAGTTTTGTCTTTTTTTTTTTAGATTTTATTTATTTATTTGACAGAGAGAGAGATCACAAGTAGGCAGAGAGGCAGGCAGAGAGAGAGAGAGGGAAGCAGGTTCCCTGTTGAGCAGAGAGCCTGACGTGGGGCTCGATCCCAGGACCCTGAGATCATGACCTGAGCCAAAGGCAGAGGCTTAACCCACTGAGTCACTCAGGTGCCCCCATAATCTAGTTCTTAAAGGGCAAATTCCCACTTCTAATATTTAAAAATTGTATAGCTAATAATATATATAGTAAGTATATATAATAAATGTATTGTTTTATATGGATTTGGCTTTAATTTGTTAAATGTGTCACTAAATAGGATACACAAGTCAGAACATTATTTGTCATCATACTTTACATTCAATTTTTGGTGTTGAAAAGTGGAATCATCATACTTAAAGGAAAAAAATCAAAGTTCAAATGAGGGTGGACTGACCCAAAGCAGACTCCGAAAGGGACCAGATACATCTTTGGAACACGACAGAGCTCAGTGATGGACAAGTGGGGTACTACCATAAGGACAGGACTGGAAACCAGGGTGATGCTGAGCCACCAAGGAAGTAGCCTTGAGCTCCTTCTCCTGCCTGTCCTTCCCAAGGGGGATTGCTTCCATGGCTGCGAGACCAGCCAGCCTTACAGGTATAAAGACGTAGAGTGCATAGCTCTCAAAACAAAAGGGGTGCAGGGACAGGGAACAGATCATTGCTGTAGGGCCATTTGTCCGTCATGCCCAGCAGGCTCCTGTTTAAAAAAAAATTCTTAGAATTTTAAACTTGTTCCTAAACTTTGAAGCAAGTTCTTACACTTGTTGGAGTTATGTACAAGAAAAAAATAAGTTGGTTCTGAATAAAAGTATGAGGGTCACTGCAACAAGGAAGGTGTATACACTTCTGGCCATCAATATCTCTTTTGGCCACTTGGGCCATTTCAACTTCATATTTCTTATCTGCTTCTGATACTGATTTCTGGTTAGATACAATATTATTATAATTAACCGTACATGCATATAAGGCACAGATGCATGAAAAGTTGTGGATTCTTTTACATATATTGGCTCAAGCATTTTCTTGGCATCCACAGAAGGCAAGGGAGGCACGCACGGAAAACAGATACAGCTCTAGTAAATGTGAATTTGCACCCAAGCTTCCAGGATACATACATGTCCCTCAAAAGAAAGCTACTACATGAAAGCCATACTGATATTAAAACTGTGGGTGCCTAATTTTATTTGAATCAGGTATTTCGGGCCAGAAATAGCAGTAAATCACCAAATAGCCTCTACTATCTGGGACCTACCCAATCAGTCAAGTTCTGTAATGTCTATGGATCCTATAAAAGGTGAGTAATTCTCACCTGTGTTGTTTTTTGGGAGAGGACTCGATGAAAAACCGATTGCACAGGTAGGAAATGTTCATGGTTTGGAGTAAAATATGCATTATACAAATAATTATTTATTTTTATGTAGTTTTGAGTCAAAGATATGACTGACTAAAACATAGCAGATAAATTATATTGGAGGGAAAAAAGGAACGAGGTCAACATTTCCCAAACTGAGTTCTTCAATATAATAGCGTTCCATGAAATGTTAATTGGTGTTCAGTGAAAAATAAGAGAAGGATCCCATGACCAAGCTTTGAGCAAATCGCCACCCTCCTGGAGATTTATAATGTGTACCAGAACTTTAAAGTTTTTGAGAAGTCTTGCAGATATGTATTTAATTCATGTATTCAATTAACAGTACTTACTGTGTATCTATTGTGTGTCACTGGGATATAGTGATAAACCTAATATTTTTCCTTCTTATCTGATCGTGGAATCCTGGCGTTAGTGTAATCCACTAGCACAATTTGTTTCAAAGAGCACCATTTGTACAATGTTGGCTAAGTCTTCCTGATCTTATGTTAGCTTTCCTGCTAGTATCACTTGTGAGCTTTTCCTCCCAGAGAATAGATGTCTTATTCAGGGAGTTGAATTGTGGTATTGGAGCTTATTGGAAACGTTGGGTGGGATTTGCCAATAAGGCTGCAAGGTATGAAACCAAGGATGAGCCAGCCAATGGACTGGGGCTGACAAAGAAAACAAACCCAAAGTTTCAGGACAATCGAGTCATCCATCCAGAAGCTCTGTGGAGACTCCAGGTTTGGGATAACAGAATGGCATCAGGGAGCCAGACCAGAGGGAGAGGGGTGATGCCAAATGCAGTGTGGGAGAAACCCAGAGAATTCTTGAGATCTTTGAAGCCTATTTATCATCATTTGTATAAGGTGCCAGTGACCTTGGCCATGGGTAGCAAGGGAATTTTGAAGGACAGAAGTGATAGCTAAAGTAATGTGTCTACTCATTCAAAACCTTCTATTTTACCAATGATCTCATATTCTGTAAATAGTGGTTGACAGCTGTTTATCAGTCATTTAAAAAAGTGATAGCTACACGGATAAAGCTGTAGAATGAATTAAGAGCATATGTGGCCTTGAAACACAAACTTCCAGGTTCTGTAAGTAGCTTTTGGATCAGACTTAGTAGTTGGAGGAAGAGAGTGTGCAAAATGGGCTAGAGGACCGAGTGGCTAGTTAAGTGCACTTTCTCATTTCCCCCTGTGGATTTGAAAAGATCTGGCTCACCATCTTTCACATAACTTTTTTTTTAATTTGATGACTGTTACCACCTGCTCTTCTCCCCAAGGCTCCCTCAGCTTCCCCAGGCTTTTCTTCTTCAACTTAGTTCTTCAGACCATTTCTGGAGCCTTCTCGCATGACTTCAGTGATCAGTGATCACTGAAAGAGTCCCTTGGTGTACAGACTTATTTTGAGAAGCCAGAATTAGCTACTACTAGTTTGTGCCTGTTCTTGTGGGTCTCACCTGCATCAAGAAATCCCAGCCTCAGGGCGCCTGGGCGGCTCAGTTGGTTAAGTGACTGCCTTTGGCTCAGGTCATGATCTTGGAGTCCCAGGATTGAATCCCACATTGGGCTTTCTGCTCAGCGGGGAGTCTGTTTCTGCCTCTGACCCTCTCTCTTCTAGTGCTTTTTCCTCTCCTTCAGATAAATAAATAAAATCTTAAAAAAGAAAAAAAGAGAGAGAGAGAGAGAGAAAGAGAAATCCCCTCCTCTCAGAGCCCAGAATCTGGGGGACTGCAAACCCGGGTACTTGAGCTGTGGTGTTAGAGAGCATAAGACAGGCTTCCACGGGTGACTTCTATTTTAGACACACCAGTAAAATAACTGTTAGTTTCTTGCTTGAGAAATGAACATCATTCAAGACACGGCTAATATTTACATTTGTCAAGTTTTCATCAGTCTTTTCAAAGTGATCTTTCCAGGGTAAAGACTAATGGAACTTTCGAGCACTAGGGCCTCATGTCTTCCTGAGCTGAGTGCAAGCAGAAAAAAGAAGGTTGAGGTAATGAACTGTTGCTTTCTGTCTTGTTGGGAGAGCTGCCTCATGAAACCCTCATTCCTGAACAGGAAGAGGAAATGCCACTCACCCTGGCCGTGCTCACGGAGCCACGGTTCACAGCTGTGGGATTTTTTGTTTCCCTCTCTTCTTTCCAACCAACTCCATGCTGGCACCTCTTTTTTCGTTTTGGTTTCCGAAATGAGTGCCCAGTCCTGCTCTTTCCCAGGCGGTGCTAGACTTCCTGAGCCCCGCCCCCACCTGGGGTGAGCTCACAGGTCTTCCCTCCTGTCACTTCCCTCGCGGTTACTGCTAAGCCCTGTGGGGTTTTTAAACCATTAGCTTGAGTAATGAGTTTCTGTCTGGGTGGTTTATTTGCCATAGTAATGCTGTTTCTGGTGAAATGCCTCAATGTGTTGGTGTTGCTGTTCATACCTGCTCTGGGGCCAAAAGAAAATGAGAGTTCTTGTTTTCCCTTTTATGTGAAATGCCCTTGCTTTCCTCACACTTCTTCCTCAAACGCCTGGCTTTGGTTCCCTCTGGTGTTCGCTACAGCAAGTGACCAAGTGACCAATGGTCCCTGACTTTGTGGAAATGTTCTGAGTGAAGAGCTTCAACCTGTTGATTAGAAGGTGGAGGGCTTTAGTTTTTCCAAGAGCTGTGACTGAGACCCGTTGAATTCCCACTCCCCCACCTCCAGCCAGATCCCCTAACTTATTAGTCATGGCCTATGTCAATCAAAATTTGCAACTTTCATTCAAATTGAGCTCTGTACCTTCTGCCTGTGCAGGCTAAGGTACTCAGGGAAACCTTTCTGAGAAGGTAACATATGAGCTGGTGAGGGTCAGGTCCCTTACCGACTTGAATATGGCTTGTGGTACGATGAGGGGTCAGCCAGACACACACTTGCTTATGTAACCCCAGTAATGGCCTCTATTTTCTTTGTAAATCCAACTTGGGCCTTTGTAATTTCTCCAGCCTTCTCACATTCCATTGTCAAACCACCCCTCACGTTCTTCACAATAATTCTTTGAAAGACAAGGGTTTCTTCCTAGCAAGGCTTCTGCACACACTCCTCTCTACCCAGAACACTTTCCCACCCAGTCCTCCTTCCTTTGACTTCTGCTTGGTTAAACTCCACGAATTCTTCAGATTTCAGATTACATAACTCTTCCTCCAGAAAGCCTTCCCTGACCACCCACACTGGGCTAGGTTCCCTAGTCTTGCTCTTCATGGTCCTGGTCATGATGGCCTGTGACCCCACTAGACCACTCGTTCTTCAAAGGCAGGGACCACATTTGCCTTCTTCATCGCTTGATCTCTGGCATTGAGCCTAATGCCTGGCACATAGTAGATGCTCAATAAACGTGGAACAGATGATGGCCTGACAGCAGCCATGAGGCCCTAAACCTGCAGCAGGGTCAGGGTTTCTCAGATCAGATCCCTGGTATTTTAAGGGAATGAAAGGGGCTCATGTGGACACAGACGGGAGCTGGAAACTCCAGCACAGAAGAGACTAGAGTCTGTTCTCCTCCAGTAGAAAGTAGCTGCAAAAATGTCCTGATGGAGAGACGAGAGTGTCTTTGCAACAGACTCAGGCCTGGCAGGCTGAGGCCTCCGTCCAGATTCCATGGGCCTGCTTGCCCAGGGCCAGCTGGAGTGCTTTGCCTGGGAGACCCTCGAAGGGACTCTGACACCACATTTTATGAGCCGCCCCCTGGATCCTGTCAGCAGATCTGTTTCGACCCATCTGGTGAAGTTTCTCCACCCAAATGTCAGTTCACATTGGAGACTGAGGATTTGTTCCCTCAAAGTCAGTTAAAGGGCAAAGGAGGCTGCAGGATTTGAGAGAGAAGAGTGGAGAGGGCTCAGCGGTTTGCTCAGTCCGTGCTGTGTCAGTGGGGCTTTTTTCTGTGACTTGGGAGATGCTGGGAAACCACTCTCTCTGGCTGACTAAAGGCTAGAGAACACCACCAGAGAACAAACCCCTCTCTTGTTCGTTCTCTGGGTTGTCATCGATAGCATCTCTGCCGTTGGCTCAAAACTGACCGTTGTCGGGCCTGTTGGAAGGTGGGGACAAGACACCTGATGGGTGTGCAGGGGAAAGGCTGGCAACGTGTCAGAGGACCTGAGGTCTGCATGTTACGCCTCCCTCAGTAAGCCGGGTTGAGGGTGTGGATGTGGAAGCCTGATGCTCTGCCATTTTTTCCTGGCAGTGTGATCTTACCCAAGTTTCTTGAAAGTTTCCTTTTTTCCTATCTCACATTTTAAAAATCCTTGGAATACTGCCCGGCACTTAGTAAATCCTGCAAAATGAGAATATGGACCTCATGAACTCTGAGAACCCTTTCAATATAAAATTGCTGACCTGCCTGTGTTCAGATCCCGACTCCACCACTGCCCGGCTGGGCGTTCTCAAAGTCAGGGACTGATTGGACCTGGGTCAACTCTGTACCCACAGAGGGCCTGGGACAGCACCCAGTAAGTCGTAGGTATGTGAGAAATTTGGAATATGTGCATGAGTTGCTTGCTGAGGCTCCTGTGAAGATGTGGAGAGGCTTGCTCTGAAGCAAGAAGCAGTGGGTGCTGGTTTCCTTCTGTGACTAAGAGCTGGGCTCAGCCAGGGGCCAAGGCCTTCAGAAAAAGAAAGAGGCCTCCTCTGTCTTAACAGATGGATTTGTGGCCTTGAGGAGCCCTGAAACCAGGAAGAAAAGGAGAGCAACAGGAATTTGGGTGACTCAGAGTAGAGGAACATGTGGGGGAACTCACCCTAGGCTATGCCCCTCTGAGAGAGAGACAGGCCCCTAGCTGACCTGGACCCCCGCTGTCCAGGAGAATGGAAAAACTGGCTGACTCAGAGCCCAGAGACCCGAGTGTGAATCCAGCCCTGCTTTGCTCTATTGTGTGCCTTGAAGCAGAGCACATACTGTGTCAGACAATCAGCTTTGATAAACGAGGCCATGAATTTCAAAGCACTTCACTCTACTGAGAGAATGCATAACTAAGAACATCACTAAATCCATTATTCTCTCTTCCTTTTCTCAGGATGCCCAATGATGTGATTTTCTCACAAACATTTTTAGTTTTCAAAGTGCTTTTAACCATACCTTCCCACACACAGAACATTCCTGCCCTGAGTCTTCCTTGCTCATTTAAAAGACTCGATTCAGAGTGGTGGCTAAGATGGCCTAATGAGTTGGGCCCACAGTCACAGACTCCAGGCTTTGCTGTCTTTCTTTCCTCTCTGCCACCCAGCACACTGCACAGATCCCCAGACCAACAAGAGAACTAACCGAAGGGTTGAATAAAGAAGAAATCTGGAGAACATATATGTGAGGTGTGGGGGGGGTATGGACCAAACTCTCAGGCTGGTGCCGCCATTGCTGGGAACTGGAGACAGAGCGAGAGGACCCAGAGGCCGGCTGGCCCAGCCGTCAGTGTTGGAGGCCATTCAGCTCATCATGGGGGAGGCACCGAGGAAGACACGTGAACTACATGCTTACTGAGAGGGTAGGTGGAGGGCTCATGGTAGAGAAATTCTTCTAAAGAAGGAAAGTACTACAGGAAAAAAATAAATGCAGTTGCTTCTCATTTGGGACATTCTAATATACGTCTCCAGAGAATCTTCTCTCCGTCTGGAAGGGAGATTGGAAAACTCGATTTGGGGGTTTGGAGCCTAACGAGAACAACAAAGAAAGTCAGTTATGCATCTTCAGGAGAACTTTACCAGGCAACATCCCGATACACAGTCATTCATTCCAGATTTCCTGAGCCCCTATGATGTGCCGAGCACGGTCTCAGGCATTTTGGGAGGTATAGATTCAACCCAGGTTGAATCCTGACAACCCAGGTTGAAGCCCAGGTGTAGTGCCTGACATCGACGGACTCCCAGCAGCTGAGTGGTATTGTCAGGATTTGATCCCGGGCAGTCTGACTCCATGTTCTGTGCTCTAAATTAGTGCCCTGTCACCATGTATCTCAGCCTGGAGCAATCAAGAAAGGCTCCTATGAAGCAGTATCACCTTTGAGTCGAGTTGAGTCCAGCAAGTGGACAAAGACGGAAGGATGTTCTAGGGAAAGAAAACAATATGTTCAGGGGCGCCTGGGTGGCTCAGTGGGTTAAGCCTCTGCCTTTCGCTCAGGTCATGATCCCAGGATCCTGGGATCGAGCCCCGCATCGGGCTCTCTGCTTGGCAGGGGGCCTGCTTCCTCCTCCTCCTCTCTCTCTCTCTCTACGCCTGCCTCTCTCCCTACTTGTGATCTCTATCTGTCAAATAAATAAATAAAATTAAAAAAAAAAAAAAAGAAAACAATATGTTCAAAGGCTAAAAGGTGTGAGGAGAGAAAGGCATATTTAAGGATATTAAAGGCATATTTAAGGAATTGCAAATTATGTAGAATGACAGTAATAATAATAATAATATTGACATGTTTGAGACAAGACAATGACATGATCAGCACTGTGACGTGGGGCATTGTGTTTAAGGGGTTCTTCTAAAACAGTGTTTCTGGGTGCCTGGGTGGCTCAGTTGATTGGGCAACTGCCTTTGGCTCAGGTCATGATCCCAGGGTCTCAGGATGGAGCCCACATCAGGCTCCCAGCTCCATGGGGAGTCTGCTTCTCCCTCTGACCTTCTCCCCTCATGCTCTCTCTCTCGCTCAAATAAAATAAAATAAATTAAAATAAAATAAAATAAAATAAAACAGTGTTTCCCAAGCCCAGTCATTTACTTACTACAACAATACCCACAAATGTCTGTATTTCAGGGCAAATATCTAGTAGTCATCCTTTATTCCTCCCATTCCCACACCATCTACATTCAAGCCATCAGCATGTTCTCTCTTGTGCTTCTGTAATGTAGCCCTTTCCATTCACTGCTCTCCATAGCCACCGTCCTGGCCTGAATGATTGTGTCCATCTCATGGTCAGGCTTCTTCTGTCTTCCTCACATCTAATTTTCATGCAGCAGCCAGAGGGATCTTTGTAGAAATCAGATAATATCAAGCCCCTACTTATATCTCTTTACAAACAGTTCTCCATTGCCCTTGGAGGAAAATCCAAACTCATGACGGCCATCAGAATGGCGGCCACTTCTCCAGTCATCTTGGAATCTGCTTACTTGCCCTCTTTTGTGAGCAGGTTCTGGCCAGCTAGTCCTTTGACAGTTTCTGGGACTTGCAACGCCTTTCTTTGGACTTGCTGTTTCTTCTTCTTCGAACACCCTTCCCTGAACTGTTCCTGTGACTTGCTCCTCCTTCACCTTCCAGCTTAAATAGAATTTTTAGGGAAGTGTCTGCCTACCTCTTCACAGTGCCTCTCTTTCATAGCATATATATATATCCCTAAGACTAGCGTAAAGGCTGGAGCCCAGAGGCACTCAAATATTTGCTGAGTGAGTGCTTGAATGAACAAATTGAATGCAATTTACTCCTCTAAGAGCAAGATTTTTTCTAAAGTTGTCTCTCTTGTTTTAAAAAATATTTTATTTATTTGTTTGAGAGAGAGAGAGAGCATGAGAGAGGGGAAGGTTAGAGGCAGAAGCGACTTCCCGCTGAGCAGGGAGCCCGATGTGGGACTCAATCCCTGGGCTCCAGGATCATGACCTGAGCTGGAGGCAGACGCTTAACAAACTGAGCCACCCAGGCACCTGTTTCTCTCATTTTAATAAGGGAAAGGATGCAGAGTGGAAAAACAAAACAAAACAAAACAAAAAGAAATTATTCCCTTTTGTCTTATCTCGTCTTTTTTCTCTGCCAAATTTCACTTACTAGTTATGTAGATGAGTTTCTGGGACTGTTTATTCCCCGCCAAGACACTGGTTCAGAGTGCTGACTGGTTGAGGCCTGTGGCAACAGCTTTTCATTCAGCGGACGGAGTGTTGCTTGCTCCTGCGGGTCAGAAAACAACACTGACTCACAGCAAGGGAACAAAAACGCACTTAGCCCACCACTCAGTGCACATGGCAGAGAGGAAGGGACTGGGGAGAGTGTACCAAGCTCAGGCCCTTGGTTGTACAAAGGAGGAAACAGGTCTCTGAGAGGTCAAGGGAAGAAACTCTGGTCCACTTTTCTCTGACTCCCCCTCCCCGCCCCCCAATTCTGCTTCTAGGGAGAGTCTGGATCTGAGTGACATCACTGCCCTGTGGCATCCCCTCACCAATGTCTGTTCTGATGGGAACATGAAGGGCTGCGTTGTCAACAGCCTGCTTGTCCTTCTTGATCCATTAGGAATGTACTTGACATCTCTGAGTGCCCTCTGCCACTCTAATTTGGGTTATGTTCCAAGGTCAACCTTCAGATCCCTCTCTGCTCTATCTTGACATTGCCTTCTCTTCTTTCTCTCTCTCTCCATGTGTATATTTATGAAATTGCCCTTTTATGAAACGTGACTGCATTTAAGATCGCCCAAATCATTCAGGGTGATCTCCTCATCTTGGTCCTTAACTTATTACATCTGCAAAGATCCCTTTTGCATACAAGGCAACACTTTTAGGTTTCATGGATTAGAACCTGATATCACTGGGGGTCACTATTCAACCTACTAGAGGCTGCTGTTGACTTTGGTGTGTTGATCTTGGATTCAGCAACATTTAAACGTTTGTCTGAGAGTCAACTCTTCTATCATAGTTGCATTTTATGTTTATGTTAATAAACATAAATAAACATAAATAGTTAATAAATAAACATAAATAGTTAATTTTGTTTACCTACTGATTAAAAGAACGCCTTTTCTTTCTTTTCATTCTCTCTTCCTTTTCTTGTGTACTTTGCCTTCTTCTCTTTCTTCTTCTTCTCTTACATTTTTTGGTTTTATTTTCTTATTTTTAAATAATTTAAGTGATTTTGAATATTTTTTGGTGTTTTGTAACAGCTTTATTAAGACATAATTCATATGTCATACAGTTTACTCATTTAAATTATAAAATTCAAAGGCTTTAGCATATTTACAGAGTCATGTATAGGTCATCACAATCATTGTTGGAACATTTCATCACCCCATAAAAAAACTGCACATCCCTAACCTCTCCCTCCTTCTGAGCCTTACACAAGGACTAATCTCCTTTCTGGCTCTATGAATTTGCCTATTCTCAAATTTCATATAAATGGAATCATACTGTATGTGACGTTTTGTGGCTTTTTCACTTGGCATAATATTTTCAAGGTTCATCCATTTTGGAGCTTGTATAAATATTTCATTTCTCTTTTTATTGTAGTAAGATAAGATTTCTCACTTTAGCCACTTGTAGGTTTACGTGTCAGTGGCACTAAGTACATTCACAATGTTGTATTATCATCACCATCTATATCCTCAATTTTTTCAACGCCAATAAAAACATTATATCTATTAAATAGTACTCCTTCTCTTCTCCCTCCAGCCCCCAGTAGCCCATATTTTACTTTCTGTCCATGAATTTGTCTATTGTAGGTATCTCGTATAGGTGGAATCATACATGTCTACATACATAATGTCTAGTTTATTTCACTAAGCAAAATGTCTTCAAGATCCATCTAAGTTATAGCACATATCAAAATTTCACTCCTTTTTAATGACTGAATAATATTTTGTTTTATATATATAAAAATTTCCCTAGGAGTGAAATTGCTGGGTCATATGGTAGTTCCGTATTTAACCTCTTGCAAAACCATCAAACTGTTTTCCACATTTGCTGCATCATCTCGTATTTCTGCTGGTCCTTATCAACACCCATTTTTCATTATTCCTGCCATCCCAGTAGGTGTGGAGTGGTATCTCACCCGGGGTCTGCCCTGCATTTCTCTAATGACTACCAATATTGAGCGACTTTTCGTAGGCTTACTGGCCACTTGTAGATCTTTGGGGAAGTGTCTATTCAAGTAATTTGCTGATTTTTGAATTGGGTCTTTTTGTTGTTGTTGAGTGTTAAGAGTTCTCGATATATTCTGGATATTACTCTCTTACTGGATGTATGATTTGCGAATATTTTATCCCATCCAGTAGGCTGTCTCTTTTGCTGTCTTGATAGTGCCCTTGGATGCACCTAAGTTCTTAGATTTGTTGAAGCCCAATTTATCTATTTTCTCTTTTGATGCCTGTGCTTTGGTTGTCATATCCAAGAAGTCATTGCCAAATCACTTCCTTTCTTTTTGTTGCCAAAAATATTTCATGATATAGATAAGCCACATTTTATTTATCCATTCATCAGTTGATGGGTATTTGTGTTGTTTCTACCTTTTGGCTATTATCAATAATCTGGTCTTGTGTAGACTTAAGTTTCTATTTCTCTTGGGTATAAATCTAGAGTGGAATTACTGGGTCATATGGTAACTGTTTAAAGAACTGCCAGACTGTTTTCCAAAATGGCTGCACCATTTTACATTCTCACCATCAGTGTAGGAGCATTGCAATTTCTCTACATTCTCACCAACAATTGTTATTATCTAACTTTTGGCTTATAGTCATGCTATAAGCCAAACTTTAAACCATGGTGGGTTTGAAGCAGTGTTAACGTGTTTTGATTTTCAGTTCCTTAATGACTAATGATGTTGTGCATCTTTTTATGTACTTATTGGCCACCTGTTGATCTTCTTTAGAGAAATAGAGAAATTCAGACACTTTACCTATTTTTTGAGCCAGGTTGCCTCTTTATTACTGAGTTGTAATAGTTCTTTATATTTTTTTAGGTAGAAGTCTTTTATCAGGCATGTGATATGCAAGAATTTTCTTCCCATTCTGTGAGTTGTATCATCATTTTCTTAGTGGTGTTCTTTGAAGCAGAGAAATTTTATTATTTATTATTATTTTCATTTTTGAATGTTTTATTTATTTATTTGCCAGAGAGAGAGAAAGGAAGAGATAGGAAGCTCTCAGGCAGGGGGAACAACAGGCGGAGGGTGAAGCAGGCTCCCCACTAAGCAAGGAGCCCAATGTGGGACTCAATCTCAGGACCCCATGATTATGACCTGAGAACCAAAGGCAGACACTTAATGACTGAGTCACCCAAGCGCCCCCCGATCCTGATTTTAATGGGAAACTTAAATAAAAAATTGTTTTACTATTTTGTTTTATTTTATTTTTTTAAAACATTATTTCATTTTTTTCCCAATATTCCAAAATTCATTGCTTATGCACCACATCCAGTGCTCCATGCAATACGTGTCCTGCTTAATACCCACCTGCTCACTCCCCCACCCCACCCTCCTCCAAAACCCTCAGTTTGTTTCTCAGAATCCACAGTCTCTCATGGTTTGTCTCCCCCTCCGATTTCCCCCAACTCACTTCTCCTCTCCATCTTCCAATGTCCTCCATGTTATTCTTTATGCTCCACAGTAAGTTTAATGGGAAACTGTTAGACCTTCATCTTTCTGTGGTGCTGTTGTTAGTTTTTTATAGATAGCCTTATTAGTAAAAGGATGTTTTTTTGCATTCCTAGTTTGTTAAGCGGTTTTTAAAATTCGTGAATGATATTCAAATGTTTTCTCTATATCTGTGAAGATGATCATTTTTTTTTGTTTTCTTTTTTAAAATTTTATTTATTTGTTTGAGAGAGATAGAGAGAGAGCACAATTAGTCAGGGCAGCAGGCAGAGGGAGAGGAAGAAGCAGACTCTCTGCTGAGCAGGGAGCCTGATGCAGTGTTTGATCCCAGGACCCTGAAATCATGACCCGAGCTGAAGGCAGATGCCTAAAGGACTGAGCCACCCAGGTGCCCCATATTTTGTTTTTATTCTTTAATCTGTTAGTGTGTTAAGTCACACACAGATGGAGTATTTTCTAATAGAAAATTCTTGTATTCCTGAGATAAGCCCTGTTGGGACTTGCTTAGGTTTTATTTAGGACTTTTGTATCTGTATGAGATTGACCCATAGATTTCTTTTCTTTTATAGTTTTTGATCCGGTTTTGGTGACAAAAACCTGTTTTTGGCTTTTGTATCTGACATCTCTTGAGCATTAAACATCATTCCAGCCCTACCCCTAACCTGAATTACCAGTTCCGTGCTGGCTTTATCTCAGGACAACCTCCCGTACCTTGTCTCGTCTTCATGCTATGTTCCTCTCATATCTTCGGGCTTTCCCAATGCACAGGTGTGTGACACCCACAAAACCCACGTTGCATTCACACAGGTGCACCTGGAAGGGCTGGGAAGTGAGGAGTTGACACCTCTGGGGGAGGACCCTTTTTTTTTTTTTTTAAGATTTTATTTATTTATTTGAGGGGAAGAGAGAGGGTGAGCACGAGCAGGGGGAGAGGCAGAGGGAAGGAGAAAGGGAGAAAGCAGATCCTCTGCTGAGCAAGGAGTCTGATGCAGGGCTCAATCCCAGGACCCTAGAATCATGACCAGATGTTTAACCTATTGAGCCACCCAGGTGCCCCGAGGGAGCAGTCTTGACCAAGGTTGGACCTTGACCAAAGTGCTCAGGAGAACCTTTGCTTTGCTTTTCCCAGGCTGACAGTCCTGAGATGAAATTAATAGGGCTTCTCAGTCTCCCTTAGCAGAAGCCAACTCAGTGATGTATCCTTACATTAGCTTTCCTCCTTCTTTGTTTCAGTCTTCTGTCCTTCATTCCGACTTCCCTGGGTCACATTCCAAATAAATGACCCATATGCAAGCTTGAGTCTCAGGCTCTGTTTTCAGGGAAACCCAGGCTAAAACAGTTTGGTTCCAGAAAATAAGTTGATAACTTTCTTCTTTTCTTTGAAAAATGTTCTTTTTCTTTTCTTTCTTTTTCTTTTTTTTTTTTTTTTGTGGTCGCTGTATTGTATAGAATAGTCTGTTGAATGTTGTTGAAACCTGCCTATGAAACCATACTCTGCTGTTTGTGAGAGGAAAAGGGGGCGCTTTCTTACCCTGCAACTTTCTCAAGTTT
The DNA here is from genome assembly GCF_922984935.1 of Meles meles. Lineage (NCBI taxonomy): Eukaryota > Metazoa > Chordata > Mammalia > Carnivora > Mustelidae > Meles > Meles meles. The sequence continues at coordinate 77,468,056 of NC_060069.1, forward strand.
TTAGGCAGTTGTTGGTTTATTCAAGTCTCCCATTTCTCTTTAAATTTATTTTTATAGTTTATATTTTTCAAACTTATAATGTTTTTCTCTAATACTTTAAACTTTCGACTGCATCTGTAGTTATATCTTCCCTTCATTTCTAATGTTGATTTGCACCTAATTTGTGTCTTCTCTTTTCTTGATCAGTATAACTGGGGGCTTATTTATTGTCATTTAAAAGAACTGGATTTAGTTTCACTGATCATAATTAGTTTCTGCTTTTGTATTTCTTTCTTTTTTCCTGTGATCTTTGAGTTTATTTTGAGTCAAATGCTTCCTGAGTTAACTCATTTATTTTTCTTGAAATTTTTAAGATATGAGATATCCCAAATATCCAGAAAAACAAAAAACCAAAAGCATATATATGTTATAAATATCCATGTAACTACCACACAGATTTTAAAAATCAAATTATTTTCAATCTTACTTTGTTACTAAAGGTTTCTTATTTGCCCATAAATGCATTTAAGACTATTAGCATCATGTAATATAACATACATTGCATGTTACAATTCTTGATTTGGAGAGTATTGATTATCTGAGTTTCCAACATTTTGAAATTTATGTTGTAATTTCTTCTTCGTCCCGTACACTATTAGAATGGTATCTTTAAAATTCCAAGTGTATTTCCCTTATCTTTCCATATTGATTACTAATTTTATTGTTGTGTGGAAAGAGAATATTAAATCTATTCTTTTAGATTAGCTGATACTTCTTTATTGATTTGGAAAGATGTTCAGGACATATTGTTAAGAGAAAACATCATTATGTTAAAAATTATTGCATTGAAGAGAAAAAAGCACTTACATACTTATAAGGAGAAAAGATAAAGGGGTTACAAACCAAAATATTTATCTGACAAATCGTTACAACCAAAGTGGAAGGATATTTCAGAAATGTTTTCTTTAAGTTTTTATTTTAATTCCAGTTAGTTAACATAGTGTTACCTTAGTTTCAGATGTACAATATAGTAATTCTATGCTTTATGGAAGATTTTCTTTTAACTCATTTTTCTTCTTGAATTTTCAATGATTTCTCTAATGACCATGTTCTTTCTTAAAAAATTAAAAATCAGTTTACTGATTTTTTAAAAATATTTCTTTGTAAAAATATTTGATGCCCCTTAAAAAACTTTTTAAAATGTAGAGATTTGCACTATACAAAGTTCTTGCTTGACGTCTAAACATACACAGCATATATTTATTAATTTAAAAATTATATATATGTAAGCATCTACATATTACATACATAGAGGTAGATATATGCATATGTAGATATTTCTGCAACTTGCTTTTATTCCTTAAATTACATTACGGAGAATTTTGCTTTGCTGTAACAGACTGACCATATGACTGAAACAATTACTCTCCTGAAAGCTCACTGAAATGACAACATGGATGTACCCCCAAAGAGACAAAATTGTGATAATAAATTCTGAAAAGGATAACAAAAAATCAAACCTAAGAAGAGAAAGGTCCTGCCAAGTCCCAGGACATGGTGGTACCGTTATCAGGAAGGTCGGGGTGAAGTGGGTTCGGGCAGAAAGAACAGACCACCGCCACTTCTTGGCCCCAGTCGAGTCAATTCAGAGACATAGCCCGGGAAGCCCTAAACTTGGGGCTACCAGGCATGGAAATTTCTCTGGGACATTAGTGGGGGAAACAAGCAAATATGTTGGAGAACGATACACAGGAGGTCATCTTTTTTTTTTTTTAAGATTTTATTTATTTGACAGACAGAGATCACAAGTAGGCAGAGAAGCAGGCAGAGAGAGAGGAGGAAGCAGGCTCCCCGCTGAGCAGAGAATCCGATGTGGGGCTCGATCCCAGGATCCTGAGATTACGACCTGAGCTGAAGGCAGAGGCTCCAACCCACTGAGCCAACCAGGCGCCCCAGAATAGCTAAATTTTATAAGCATCAACAGTGTAGTACAACTTATTCTAAGTGTGCTACACACATTATACCCTTTATTTCTTAAAACAATCCCACGAGGCAGATACCATGATTACCTCTATTCTCCAGATGAAGGAACAGGCACAGCAAGATTAATTAACTTGTCCCAGCTCACCCGGGGAAGAGCAAGTCTTTTTTTTTTTTTTTTTTTTTAATTTTTCCAGTGCTCCAAGATTCATTGTTTATGCACCACACCCAGTGCTCTATGCAATACGTGCCCTCCTCAATACCCACCACCAGGCTCACCCATTCCCTCACCCTCTGCCCCTCCAAGACCCTCAGTTTGTTTCTCAGAGTCCACAGTCTCTCATGGTGTGTCTCCCTGTCTGATTTCCCCCAACTCACTTCTCCTCTCCATCCCCCAATGTCCTCCATGTTATTCCTTATGCCCCACAAGTAAGTGCAACCATATGATACTTGACTCTCTCTGCTTGACTTATCTCACTCAGCATAATTTCTTCCAGTCCTCTCCATGTTACAAAAGTTGGGTGTTCATCCTTTCTGTTGGAGGTGTAATACTCATTGTATCTATGGACCATAGGAAGAGCAAGTCTTTGAGCTCACGTGGTCTGTGCTCACTGGTTGTACTATAAGCCACTGCGTACCCTGCTTTCTTAGTGCTTTGTTTTATTTTGTTTTGGTTGGGTTGTCTCAAGCTTCATTTTATCACTTAAACTCCATATGGTCCAGATCTGAGTTTATATTCTTGTTAATCCTGAGCTCCCCAAATGGGATTAACATATATTTCTCAGGGATCAAAAATTATTTAAAACACTCTGTGGTGTTTCATGCAGCCCTAAACAAGAGCTGAAGTCAAATCTGGGAATGATTGTAATTTTGACCAATACCAAGAATATGGCACGTATATATTTTCACCGAGTTTATCCTTATCAAATCGGTGGCTAGTTACTTCAGATGATGAGACAGGCAGATACCTGCTGTCTTGGCAGGATAAATGGGGCTCCTAAGTGTCACCTTAGGGAGTGTCGGCCATTGCCTTGAGCCAGGTTGAGCCAGCAGGCTGGGCTGGGCAGAGCCAGCGTCCAGGGACCTGGCTACGGGAGCTGAAGGGAAGAGCTAGGAGACTCTAGGTAAAGAGACCTCTGACCCTTGGGTGCCCAGCTTGAGGACAAAGGTGCTCGGTCAGTAGGCATGTGGGCCATGCACAGTAGAGTCTGGGGATTAGGGGTGAGGGAAGGGTGGTCCCGAGGAGCTCCTAAACGCCTGTCTGAGAAGCGTGGTGGCCAGCAGGTCCTTCTGAGTTGATCTGGTGCCATTTTGGCGACACAATTGTGCATCTGAAAGCAGGGTCATTCTTAAGCTTCTGCTCTTGCTCCTCTCCTCCATCCCAGAGCTGGTAAGGACATTTCATAGCCAGTAACCTCTCAAGAGGGATACACTGGGGAACCCTAGAAAAATGTTTACAAATATTAATAAGAACCAATATCTATTGAGCTTATACCATGGGTCAGGAATGATTCAAAGACCTTCCACACGTACCAACCCTCTGAGGCAAGTATCGTTTACAGATGTGCCAGGTGAAGTAGAGGGAACTTAGGAAAATTGCCCAGGGTCACACGGCATATAAAAGGAGACATGCGGAAAAGGGAGAGGGGCTGTTCCATCCAAGTGAGTTTGGCTTCGACCCTGCATACCAAGCTATTACGCTGTATTGCCGTCATCATCATCTTCTTCTTTTCCTTCTTCAAGATTCTATTTATTTATTTGACAGACAGAGACCACAAGTAGGCAGAGAGGCAGGCAGAGACAGAGGGGGAAGCAGGCTCCCTGCTGAGCAGAGAGCCTGATGTGGGGCTTGATCCCAGGTCCCTGGGATCATGACCTGAGGCAAAGGCAGAGGCTTAACCCACTGAGCCACCCAGGCACCCCACTGTATTACCTTCTTGAGATATTAGTAAAGGATTCCTCTCTGTGGCTATAAGAGGAACACTGAATTTACCATACTGCTTACAATAATATATGTCAGTCTCATGTCAATAATTTCTTTCAGACCTGCAGCTGTCTTCCAGAGTTCAAACTGTGCATAGTCCTATATGAGGTTATTTTTTGCCCAAATGTTCTTTACCTCTGGATTTTCCTGAGCTGGGAAGGGGTTCATTTCTCAACATTTAAGCCACAAGAGGCTACATTTAAGATATATTTTTACTGTTGTTTCTTTTGTCCTATTGGACTCTTTTTGTCCATTAGTTTCCCCTGTAGAACCAAGACCAATCATGCATGCCGAGTGCTGTCTGGCCACCTCCTGACTGACAGGTCTGGGTGCTGGCTCTCCCCTCGAAGCATTCATCACTTACAGTACTGTCCACGAATGGCCACGGGTCAGAGCTGCTGGAACACTGAGAAGCCCAGCAGAGGAAGGCTGCTTATGTTCAAACTCAAGTTCCAGGCTCCAGTAGGGCAGAAGGAGCAAGTCACCATATTGTCCCCCTAGAAATTAATGATAAAACTAGACAGCATTCTCAACAGCCTCCACTTCAGGGCTCTGGAAATAGGCCAAAAGCAAACAACAAACTGAGAAGTATTCTTTTCATCCAGAACTGCTATATTTTGGTGAGAAGAGTGGGAGGTTATGGCATTCTTGCCTGGCACTGCCCCATCCCCCTACCCCCCACCCCAGCTCAGTTAGTGCAAAGTTTCTAGCAAAACGCGGCCAACAGCAGCTTTGCTGCTGGAGAGAATACAACTGAATTCCAGCAAAAGGTGGAAAACATCTCCCAGTCATGTTATCAGTTAAAGGATCTTGGAGGCAAGCGAATGGGGGAGGCTAGCATTTCATTCAGCAGAGGTTGTTGTCCGGATTGGAAAAAGCCATCTTATGGCCAATAAGCCAGAAATTTCACAAGGAGATCCTGGAAATGAGACAATCACTGAGGGGCTTGAAAAATTCTCCACATATCTGCCACTGAGAGTGTACAGTGTAGGAGCAGAGAAGATCTTAGTCCTCTGCTCATGCCCGGCTAACTGACACGGTGAACTTGCAGAGGACATGTGGATGGGCATGGAAATCTTACTGGGTTGGTAGAAATGTTCTAATGCTGGATTGTCGTAATGTTGGATTGTGGTGATGTTTGCACAAGTCTGTAAATTTACCAAAAAATCATTGATTTTATATTCAAAATAGGTAAATGATATATCAGTAACACTGTTAAAAAAACATTTAAGTTTTAGTGAATGACTTTAAAGACTGTTGCTTGGAGAATTTTCCTTTGGTATGTTATGGCGCTGCAAAACCCACTTTTGACAGAACTAATGAACTATTTTTGGTAATAGGTATTGGTCATCTGCGATGATTTCTTCAGTCTGCTATGCCCTGCATTAGAGCTTAGAAAGCGTTACCTTCCTAAGACCATCAATAAGCAAGACTCACTTGAAAACTAAATATTTAAAGATGAAGACGTGTGTGTGACATCATATGTCAACACTGATGGAGCAGAGTTTTCCACAGAGGCTAGGAGGCATACTGTTTAAATTTCACAGCCTTCAAGGGGCTTACACTCTTACAACTCTAAGTTAATTTACAATAGTACGTTAAAGTTAAAAACTACATTACTGTTCCTGGGATAGGGCTGGTAGAAAATGAGATGCTGCCAGACACATCTGCTAAATTATAACGTATCCTCTGCATCCATTACGGCACTTAATTCTTGTAACAATCCTGTGGGTATTCCCAAAAGACAGGGGCACTGAGGCTCAGAGGGATTGAGAAGCTTCTTCAAGATCACGTCTTTTTTTTTTTTTTTAGAGAGATTTTATTTTTTTGACAGAGAGGGATCACAAGTGGGCAGAGAGGCGGGCAGAGAGAGAGAGGGGGAAGCAGGCTCCCCACTGAGCAGAGAGCCTGATGTGGGGCTCGATCCCAGAACCCTGGGATCATGACCTGAGCCGAAGGCAGAGGCTTAACCCACTGAGCCACCCAGACGCCCCATCAAGATCGCATGTCTTGTGCCAAAGCTGAGAGATGAATCCATGTAGCTGATTCTCAAGCAAATGTTCATCAAGATCTGGGATAACTGGCACTCCTAGCTGGTTCATTGGCGGGGGGGGGGGGGTAAATTAGTAAAATTTCGGTGGCAGATAACGTGGTAATATCTAGCAAATGAAAACTGCTTATATTCTTTGTCTTTGAAATTCCATTTCTAGGATGTTTGTGGTTTGGTATAAAATGGCCATCAGTAATGAACTAATTAAATAAACCTGTGTCTAGAAATGGAATACTATACCGCCATCACAGGATGTGTATCTCAATATACTGATATAGAATAATCTGTAAGATATATTACCAAATTTTAAAAAAGCTGTTAGCCACACTTTTTCGTGTTGTCTTTAAAAGGGACTGGCTGCCTAAAGAGACAGGGAGTTGTGGATACTATCATAAAGCCAATTATACAATTTTTAACTGAGGTCTGGTTACTTTTTATTATTATTATTATTGTTATTATTTTGATTTTCCACAGCAAGATTGTATGCAACAAAGTGGTTATTAAAAAGTACTGTACATATATTAGGTATTTGTTTGTTCGTTTGATTATTAACATAAAATGTATTATTTGTTTCAGGGGTACAGGTCTGTGATGCATCAGTCTTAAACAATTCACAGCACTCACCATAGCACATACCCTCTCCAGTGTCCATCTCCCAACTACCACATCCTTCCCACACCCTCCCCTCCAGCAACCCTCAGTCGGTTTCCTGAGATTGAGTCACTTATGGTTTGTCTCCCTCTCTGGTTTCATTTTGTTTCCTTTTTCCCTCCCTTCCCCTATGATCCTCTGTCTTGTTTCTCAAAGTCCACTTATCAGTGAGATCATATGACAATTGTCCTTCCCTGACTGACTTATTTTGCTTATCATAATACCCTCTATTCTATCCATGTCACTGCAAATGATAAATTTCATTTTTGATGGCTACATAACATTCCATTGCATATATTATGTGAATTTTTTTTTAAAGATCTTATTTATTTATTTGAGAGACAGAGGGAGAGGACAAGTTGGGGGGCAGGGGCAGAGGGAAAGGGAGAAACAGATCCCCCCACTGTGCAGGGAGCCTGACATGGACATGGGGTTCAATTCCAGGACCCTGAGATCATAACCCGAACTGAAGGCAGACACTTAAGCAACCCAAGCCACCCAGGCACACTCATAATTAATTTTTAACTAGTGTCTGTGGTTTCCATATATGCAAGTGGTAAAAAAGTGAGCTGTTGACTAGGGTATGGGATGGTCTTATGATATATAAGTGAGTATTTTTATGGTGTTAATTAAAAGGGGTTCTTCTTAGCCTTTCTTACTATATTCTAGAAGCTCTTCTCTTTTCTGTTGGCCTATCCAAATCTTCAGAGTTAGAAGGAAACTTAGAAACAATGTAGTTCAATATTTATCAACAGCAGGTCACAGACTCCCAGTGAATTCTGAAATTAATTTTGTGGGTCAAAACCAGTATTATTTCATTCACTAAAAACTTTTTTAAAAAATTAAATAATATAAACTAAAACCTTATGGATAAGGCAATGGAGGCTCTGACAGGCCGAGTGACTTGCCCAAGATGAGTAATAGGGCTCCAATTTCTACTCTTGTGTCCAGACTTATAGGTTCCTTCTTTGTTTCATTATATTTTATAGACGTTTCTGTTGCCAGGGCCCCTGAAGGACTTTAAGGAGTGGAAAGGTAGGTCATTGAGATTTTATTTTGAAAAACCATGAGGGTGGACTGCGAGGGACCAAAGTGGGGCTGGGAGCCTGGGTAGGAGCTCCGGTGAGAACTGATGATGCACTAAGGCACTAGCCTTATGCCTCCTAAGGAAGAGAAAGGTGTGAAATTTATGTAGAAGGCAGCAATGACAGGACTTGGTGATGACTGAGTTTGAAGTGGTACAGGAAAAGAATCAAGAGGAAATTCTAAGTTTCAGACTTGGGTACCAGGGTAAATGGTAGGGTGGTTTTCCGAGCAAGAAAAAAACAGGAGAAGGACCAGTTTTGGAGGCAAAGACAATGAGAATAGATTTGAGATGTCTTTGGAAGCTTCACAGAGAGACTTCCAGGAGGGAGTGAGAAATCCAGCTTGGAATGCAGAAAAGAGCTCAGGGATGGAGCTTATTATCTAGGAGTCATCAGCAGAGGGCGAAGGATAGCTGTGAAAGGATTTCTTCTTTTGGGTTCCTTTGGTCCTTACCCCTGAGTGTGGTTTCCAAGATTTCTTATTGGAAAGCCATGAGCAGAAACTTCTCACCGCACATCACCTCAACCAAATGCCACAGATATGCAAAATGAAACCATTGGGAGCAGACTCAGAGACCAACCAACAAATTCTCTTCTCACATTCTCTTATTTACTTGTTTGGTTTCCATTTGTGCCAGTGTAATTAAACAACTCTTTCTTTTACTTGGAACCTCTTTATTTGGCCATCCGGGACTTCCCTCTGGTAGTGGAAGCAGTCACTTCAAGGACTTACCCCAGAGACCTCAGAACAGAAGCAACTGCATTTCCACTTGAACTGTTATTTCTCTGCCTGAGGGAATCTTCTTGACCAGTAATCCTGCTAACCCTTAATGGGAAGTTTGGCCTCTGGGCTTCATTGTAGATACTAAAATCACAGTGAAACCGTGTAGGAATCCCATTCATTAAAAATTTCATTCATACTCTCCAAGCTGAAAACAAGGAATCGCATTTTGGGTTATACGCACATCCACTCTCAATGACCCAACTGACTAGTTGTTTCTGTTATGGTACATGTTTCCTGTGAATTCCAAGGGAATTAATGAAATAGAAACATTTTCTTATTTCACATTTCATGTAGATGCTAAGGCTTTGGTGGCTGGTTACTTGGGTATGGGGCAGGAATATTTCTCAATGGAGGCTATCACACTAGACTACATTAAAGGACATTGGATGCAAAATTTGCCTGGATTGGAAGGATCTAGTGTTTCCACTGGCTACAAATGCAAGATCTATAACTTACTAGATTCATAACCTTAACAAGTCACTTTGCCTTTTCAGGCTTCATTCTTCTTCAAGATGTGAAATGGTCTTTCTGTGCTGAGGGTCCATATGAGGATCCATATTGTTCTGGATTCCCACGGAACTTAAGGGGAAACTTTCACAATGTCCGGAGCCCTGCACATCCTCCTGCAAAGGGAGGAGAATGTCATCTAATTCCTTTCAGCAGGAACCCACTTAGGTTGCACCAACCCTGACTTCCAAATGAAACAGTACATCTAAAAAAGAGAAAGCGATGGCATATTTCAAACCTGAGAGATTCTACGAGAAGCTTCTGCCATCAGCTTGTGCCATTGTTATAATAAAAAAAAAAGAACCCAGCTCATGTAGTGTCATATCGTCCAGGAACAGCGGCCCGTGTGCTCTGCTGATCTCAGCTGCTGCTACTGGAGCCACTCCGATTGTGGCCGCCTCATCCCTGAAACCTTCGCTAACCAGGTCCAGGCAGCTTGTAGGGGGCTGTGTCTCCTGGTGATTACGGATCCCAGTGCTAAGCACCAGCTTCTCACAGAGATGTCTTCGGGTAACCCGCTGGGCATCGCTCTGTGTGACCCAGACTCTACTCTGCGCTGTGTGGACGTGGCCATCCCACACAACAGCCAGGGAGCTGACGTAGTGGGTGGGAGACTGTGGATGCGGGCCCAGGAAGTTCTGTGAATACGTGGCCCCATCTCCCGTGTACCCCCCCATGGGAGGCCACCCCTGATCTCTTCTTCTTCTTCTTTATTTTTTTTAAAGATTTTATTTATTTATTTGACAGACAGAGATCACAAGCAGGCAGAGAGACAGGCAGAGGGAGAGGAAGGGAAGCAGGCTCCCTGCTGAGCAGAAAGCCCATGAGGGCTGGATCCCAGGACTCTGGGATCATGACCTGAACCGAAGGCAGAGGCTTTAACCCACTGAGCCACCCAGGCACCCCCTGATCTCTCCTCCTAACAGAGAGCCTAAAGAGACTGAAAAGGAAGGGCAGGCCGCTGCTGCAAAGGCCTTGACCAAAGAGGAATTTCCTGGTGAATGGGCTGCCCCAGGTCCCGAATTTACTGCTACTCAGCCCCATGTCTGAGATTATGTGAAGGTGTGCAGGGGGTCCCCGTGCCTGTCCGGCAGTTCCCAGCTGCTGCTCAGGGTGGCTCTGCGGCTCCCATTGCTCAGGCCGCTCAGTGCAGAGGAGCAACCCCTGAGTGATCCTAAGCCGCTCTTCCACAGACTCTTAAACAGCAGATGGATCTAAGGCTGATGCAAAATAAACAGTTTCCTTAAAAAAAAAAAAATGTAGAGGAGAAATGGGATCAAATGGTCACTAAGTTTCTAAAAATGCTGTGATTTTTTTAAATGATTCTATAGGGGTCCTCATTTAAAAGACAGTTCATCAGACACTTTGGAAAGATGCATACAATTCTTTGGCTTGTAACTTCAGTCAATTAAATAAACAAACCATGTGGAGAGCCAGTTTTGCGCTTGCACTCTGCCCGGAGCTGGGGAAATGTGGGGCAGGGGTCACAGGAAGGGGTCACAGGGCTACAGGAAGATGGGACAGCTGTGTTCCAGGATCCGCGATGGCCTGAGCTTTCTATTTCTGACTCTACCAGGATCATGTCCTTAGTTTACTCACTGTAAAATGGAGTTAAATTCTGATAATTTATTGTCTATCTCCTCTACTAGCACAGAGGACAGTCTCTGTTATTGATTGCTGTATCTCCAATGACTGGAATAATACCCAGCACGTTGTTGGTGATTGATGTACCAGGTGTAATGACGGGGCACAGACTTGAAGGATGTATTCAGAAGTGGTAGAAGAATGAGCTAATGCAATGGTTCTTCTGATGTCAGGATGCAAATCCCAGAGGAGTTTGTTCACAAAGGATTTCCGTGACAGGGCCGTGGATAGATGGCTTTAAGGACATCAACTTCCAGATCCTCAACTTTCACACAAACCATTTCTCAAAGTGGATCTGCCTAGAAAGTGATGAAAAAGTTGTCTTCCTCTCATTTCCCCCATCTTCCTTTTTACAATCTTCTCTTACTCAATAAAGTAATGGCTTTTCTCCCAGTCTTACTGAGATGCATTCCCTCGGGTGGTAAAAAGCACCTGAGAAGAAATGCCGAGGGGTGTAGGAATGGGTTTAAGACATTTAAATGGCTCTAATGACTGACTAATACATTTTGCAAGCCAAGTGGTCACCAATTCTTTTGTCAACAAAATTGAAACAGAACCTAATGCGTTGTCATCTGATAGATGGCTACAAACAGTTTTCGATGTTGGATAAATCACAATGTGATTTTTGGCATATACTTCACAGGGAACTCAAAGAATTGATTGACATTGCTGTAACAAGACACCTTCCATTTCCATCTACTTATTTATGAACAAGGTTTCTCAAGGTTTACATCTATAAAAACAAAAATGGAATAGAAATGATGGAGAACTCTTCTTATTCTGTTAAGAAGTTATATTCATTGAATATATGAATGAATTGGAAATGAAAATCTCCTCTCAATGAAAGGTGCATTTTCAATATAGTTTACCTTTTTATTACGTAATTGTTCAAAGTTTAGAATATATTTATGTTGTTTTAATTGATTGATTAATAATAGTAATTATAAGACTAACAACAAAGAAGAATTTTATTTTTTAGAACCTTATGGTCACAGGAAACTTAAAAAAATTAAATTGATATTTATATACTATTTTTGTGCAATGAAGTTTGATAGGGTGATCAATAAAACATTTCACTAAATGAAATAAAATTACTAAATTTAGGACAAAATTTTAGGGGAAAGTGGAATGGAAATATAAATTCATAAATAAATGATATAAATACAAAATTTCCAATAGTTAAAGAAGAGCTCTCTGGTTTATTCATTTTTTTAAAGTCAAATTGCTTTGGTATTTTACTGGATACATTTAAAAGATACATTCCATTAGATGTACCAAATATATTTTTTAATGTTTATATCTAGAAAGTTCTGGAAATTACATTCCTTGCAATTCTTTAAACATATGATGGACAAATTTTGAAGTGAATTTAATAATGTATGAGGAATATGTTTTCTTCTTTTAAGATTTTATTTATTTATTTATTTATTTAGAGAGAACACAAGCAGAGGGAAGGGCAGAGGGAGAGGGAGACAATCCCAAGCTGACTCTACCCTGAGTTTGGAGCCCAGTGTGGACCTGATCTCACGACCTCAAGATCATGACCTGAGCCAAAAACTACAGTTCGACACTTAGCTGACTGAGCCACCCAGGTACCCCGAGGAATATTGTTTTAAACATTTTTGGAGGACCTACCCAAGCAGGTCTGAAAAGTGCTGGGCTGGTAATATGAGTTTGACATTGCTGCACTGTTGTTATCAAACCTTGGGAAATGCCCTTCTTAATCCCTCTCTGTCCATTTCTCTTTCTTTAAAAAAAAAACAAAAAACAACAAAAAACAAAAAACAAAACCATACCTGGTTGCTTTCTTTTATTCTCAGGAAAATTCTGAGATCATATGAGATAATGAAATAATGTAAAAGGTCTAGATTACTTCCTGGGGGTAAGTTGGACAACTCTGGGAAGTTTCAATAACTTTTCAAGGCTTACAGGATACTGGTTAGTTCCTCAGAAATTGTGCATGGAAGGTATTCTTATTACTATCTTTATGTCACTGTAGCCTCCCCTTTCCTCGGTTTTGATTCAGCCCTGGAATTTCACAAAAGCAGTCTAACCTCATAGGATTAGTTTCCGCATCTCTGCATCAGAGGGTTAGCAAGAAGAGACCTGGCTCTATTTCAGGGCACAGTCCAGGGTTCTACTCTGGTGGTCAGGAAGAGAAACCATAGACTCCACAACTGGAAAGCCAACAAGCCTAAACTCCCTTCCCAGAGGGCCATGGGGCACATGCATCTTAGCCCAGAGAATATTGTCTGAGGTTCTGAGAACTGTCACTGTTAACACCTATTCAGGTAACTGAGGAGAGTCAATCCACACTACATGGGCCACTTCAGCTTGGTAGATTATCTGACATATCTTTTTTTTTTTTTTTAATGTTTTATTTATTTATTTGACAGAGAGAGAGGTCACAAGTAGGCAGAGAGGCAGGCAGAGAGAGAGGGAGAAACAGGCTCCCCACTGAGCAGAGAGCCCGATGCGGGGCTCGATCCCAGGACCCTGAGATCATGACCTGAGCCGAAGGCAGAGGCCCAATCCACTGAGCCACCCAGGCGCCCTTATCTGACATATCTTATATTCAAGTACTTTCCTCTTTTTTTTTTTTTAAGTCTTTATTTATTTATTTGTCAGAGAGGGAGAGAGAGAGAGAACACAAGCATGGGGGAGCGAGCAGCAGGCAGAGGGAGAAGAGCAGACTCCCCACTGAGCAAGGAGCCTGATGTGGGACTCTATTCCAGGACCCTGGAATCATGATCTAAGTTGAAAGCAGATTTTTATTTTTATTTTATTATTTTTTTTAATATTTAATTTATTTATTTGACACAGAGAGAGAGAGAGGTCACAAGTAGGCAGAGAGGCAGGCAGAGAGAGAGGGAGAAACAGGCTCCTTACTGAGCAGAGAGCCCGATGCGGGGCTCCATCCCAGGACCCTGAGATCATGACCTGAGCCGAAGGCAGAGGCTTAAACCACTGAGCCACCCAAGCGCCCCTATTTTTATTTTTTTTTTAAAGATTTTATTTACTTATTTGACAGACAGAGATCACAAGTAGGCAGAGAGGCAGGCAGAGAGAGAGGAGGAAGCAGACTCACTGCTGAGCAGAGAGCCCGATGCAGGGCTCGATCCCAGGACCCTGAGATCATGACCCAAGCTGAAGGCAGAGGTCTTAACCCACTGAGCCACCCAGGCGCCCCCGAAAGCAGATATTTAACCGACTGAGCCACCCAGGCATCTCTCAAGTCCTTTCCTCTGATAGATGCTTATAATTTTGTAAACAATTAATGGAAAGTTAGACCTCAAGCCTCTCCTCCCTGTTCATAAAGCGCATTAGGTTGTGATATCAGGTGGGCCTAATGTGCTTCAGAATTGGCTTTGCCTCAGAGACCTTATGAGAACATTGAATTTCAAATGAGGACTTTTAAAACACCTGCGGTCTTGAAAAGTCATGGAGTTTTAAGTTGGGGCATCAGCCTAAGAACTTGTGAGGAACTTGGTGGGGAACTGCATAGGAAAAGAGCAGCTAGAGTAGGATTTCTCTAGAAGGTGGGCTAGCACATTCATTCCTTCACTCGGTCAAGAAATATTTGTTAGCTCCTGTCGCACCATTTGCAGAAATGCAGATAAATGCCCTTCCCTGTTCTCAAGGAGCTTGTACTCTGGCTGCTGGAAGGCAAAAACACTGACAATACCATGCAATTACCCAAATGAAGACACTGTTGCAGCAAAGGAGAATAAACAGCAAATTCTAAGTAGGGAAGCAAGGAAGACTTTCCAGAGAAGATGGCGTTTGAGCTCAAAACAGGGAGGATGGCATTTCAAGAACAAAGAACGTCACTTGGGGGGAACTTGGGATCAATGAGAAGCTCAGATGTTACCCACTCGAAATCAGAGGGAGAGTGGCTTGAGTTAGGCTCAATGGGAAGACAAGTATAAGCAAAATGGAATATGATGTCCGGGGGAGGATCTGGCTTCAGACTTAATCCAAGAACCCATAGGCTATCGTCAGTTCTTTCTCCTTGTCCCTCACCATCTCTCAGCTCAGCTGCTTTCCTTAGCTTTTGATTCATAGTCTCTGTCTCCAGAGTGAACGAGGTAGCTGCCAGACTCTTATTTTCTCCATTTAGCAATTCCAATATCCATATATTAATTCCGGGGAAGTTTCTGCTTGCCTCTGTGAGGTCACATGCACAATAATAAACCAATTATTACTGGAGGTTGGGGGAACAGGAATTCCATTCTGGGGGACCGCCTGGGCCATTCCTGTGATCAAAGGGGCAGGCACCAAGTCTGACCGCCCCAGCAGAATCACAGCTGGGAAAGAGATCTCCAAAGAAACTAGGAGAATGAGAACATGCACTGAAAATATAAAAAGTATAGCTACCACTGACCACAAGAGCAGAATTTGATTACAATATGGCAGTGGAAATGATGGAAGAGATGATAAGCAAAATAGGTTTTCATGGGCTATAACTGACATCGAGACTTGGTTTTTACTCCCCTGATCTTCTGAAAAAATGAATTTCTGTCTTCGGCAGCTAGCTGGATGCTGCCACTGGGAGAAGATTGGAGGCATTGTAGCCAGAGAGGGCTAAATAAATACATAGAGATAAATATCTAAGTAAAAATAAATAGATAATAGAGATGTTCATTTGTTTATGGTACATTCCTTGGTCCCCCCAAAGAATCTGAGGCAACTTATAGGGAATAATATAGTAAACTGAGAGTCATATTACCCCAGTTTTTAGCCAATTTATTATAGGTGTTCTACAAATGTAGTTCTTTGCTTTCTGGAAGCCAAAGCAAAGAGGGCAGCATTATCAGTCAAAAAATTTCCAATGACTGGGCACCTGGGTGGTTCAGGTGGTTAAGAGTCTGACCGTTGATTTTAGCTCAAGGCCAAGATCTCAGGGTGATGGGATCCAGCGTGGAGCCTGTCCGAGACTCTCTCTCTCCTTCTCCCTCTGTCCCTCCCCCAGTTTGCAGCTCTCATTCTCAAATAAATAAATAAAATCTTTTTTATAAAGTTTACGATGTTCATCAGAGAAATTTGATTATTATTGATTCTGAAACCTGAAAAGAATATCTCTCAGGCACTCATAAAGTTGTCATTGTGTAAGGTTGTAGTAATATTGTTCTGTCAGTAAACATAATAATATAATTTGTGGGGCTCTTAGAATGGTTTTCTGTGGTGGCTACTGTCATATAGCTAAAACATTAAGAGAAGTAATATACTATGTAACAAATCCAGATTATTTTGAAATCTTAGAAAGTCTTGCAGAATCCAGGGAACCCAACAGTTAGATGAGTATTAGCCTTTATTGAGCCGTGAATCCCTTTAGTCAGGGCAGGAGTTCCCCATCATTCCTTAGTGTCTTACACCCAATTTATTTCTGTTACTTATATTATCAGTCTGTCCCCTAAATGCATTTGCATTTATGACTTCTGGAAGAGAGGTACACAACCCGGTGGTCCAAGTCCCCCTCCACACTTCTCCACCTACATACCAAGATATTTTGGTATCTTTTTTCCCCCTTCCCTGCTGCCTCTTACACTAGTTTATCAAATACCCCTTCCATTCTCTACCAGTCTTCTTTGGGCAAATCATCCCATTGACCCCCTCCTGCTCTTGGCTTTAGGACTTGGAAGGTAAATCTACCATCTTCCTAAAGACTCAGCACCCCCACTTGCAGTATGGTGAGACTGATCCATGTTTTTGGATTGTTTGCATGACTGGCCTGGAAACTGAAGCCAAAGGAATTCCCAGTGAAAATGCTTTCATCTTGAGCCAAGAAGCCTGGGTAACTTTGAGTTGGGAATGACCATAGCTGCTTGTCTCGGAAATCTGAAGTAGCCCTAAGATTTGGCTTTCATTTTCTGGTGTGATGTGAAAGCAATGCTGCTTGCCGAAGTCATTGGTAGTGGAGGAAAATCCATGCAAACACCTGAAATGAGAGTCATTTGTATGTGAACTTCCTGCCTTCTTTGAAAATCGAGATTCTGAGGATGAGTGAGTGTATTGATTCTGAGGATGAGTGAGTGTATTTGGCTCCAGCTTGTAAGTACATACACTCCCAAGATGTAGGAAGGCCACTGTGAGGTTTTAAAGAACTAGCTAACTGCCTCAGATGAAAACCAACCGTTGGATGATTTTATCATCTAAGATTCTTGACAATGAATGTAATTTAGGAAGTGATACACATGTGTGTACTTTTAAAAAGAGGAAGTGGGCATTTAGAATTTTTGTTTTAGTGTATTGGGGACAGGATTGTTAGCACTATATTGGCACACCAGCTATGCAAATCAGGGGGTTGAGCTGACCATAAAAGAAACAAGAGAGAGAGAAAATAAGACTTGAAGTACAACTGAGATTTCAAAACCACGGTGATTTATCTAGGACTCTTTTTGATAAGGGGCAAAGGGACAACAAATTTTAAGTGTAGTCAAAGAGGGCATAATTAAAAACTTTAATTTTTAATTTTTTGAGGTTGGATTTGGCCCTTTCCTGCAAACCTCATTAGTTTATATTTCCTTTTTTTTTTTTTTTAAGATTTATTTATTTATTTGACAGACAGAGATCACAAGCAGGCAGAGAGAGAGGAGGAAGCAGGCCTCCTGCTGAGCAGAGAGCCCAATGCAGGGCTTGATCACAGGACCCTGGAATCATGACCTGAGCCGAAGGCAGAGGCTTTAACCCACTGAGCCACTCAGGCGCCCCAGTTTACATTTCCTTAATGATTCTTGCCTGTTTATGGGGAGATAGCCCCAGATCAGCTTGGGAAGTAGGAGAAACTCAGAAGAGGTTTTTAATTGTTTAGGTATTACCTGCAAAATTTATAAAAACTCAATTGTTCAGCCCCTCTCAGGCTGCCTTTGACAGATGCCTTGTAGGCCTCAGCATGCCTGAGGTGGGGCTGGCTCTAAGGTTCACCGGTTCCCACTGCAGTGACTGAAGAAATGTCCTCACAGGAAATCGCCCCACCCCAAAAGGCATGCTGGGTGGCCCTTCAGCTCTGAACTGTCACAGAGGCAACACCCCCCAAAGCGCCTGCTTGGCAGATGGGCTCCAGGCACCAAAAGGGTCTCTTAGTGAACAGCACTTCTGTTCTCCTCAGTCCTCACATTTCCCTCTCCTGTTCTTGGCCTCGGCACCAGGAAGTGAAAGCTCTATGTCCTTAAGGACAGGCATCCCCACTTGCAGTGTGGGAGACCAGTGTGGGAACTCCGAGAGGCCCCATGTTCTCTTCCACTCCCACTCTTGGTTTAGCCAGAACTGCAGGGACACGGATTTATTACTCCCATACAAAACATCCCACGCCTAACTATTCCTCCCGAGGCATGTATTACTTCCCTTAAAAAATTACTTGGCCTGACAGAGTTGCCTGGCACTTCATTCTCAATCTGATTTGCATCAGACAATGACATTTCTTAAAACCAGCCTCCTTAAGCAGAAGGGACAAGAGTCCTTCGCATCACTGGAAAGAGGAAACAGATGCTGTGTGATAAATCAGTAAAGTCCTTTCTCCTCGTTGCCTGTAAAAGTCACCACTGTTTTCACCTCGAACCCTCCTATCTAAATGCTCCCGGATGTCTTTGAAATGCCATTTCTAATACGTGGAGATGCTCTGTGACCTAAAAAGCCCCCTCACAAGGTGAGATGACACGTCATTACAGACTGTAATTTCTACCAAGAACTCAGAGACATCTGGAGCGAAGTAGCTTTATGAGGCAGAAAATTAAAGAACTCACTTCCAGCCTCGTCTATGCTCTACCAGAATCAGGATACATGCCACACTTTCTGCAAAGCCAAAAAGCAAATAAGATATTGATTGAACATAAAAGAAGAGAGACTCGAGTAGTAAACAATCACCAAGAAAGTTTGAATGTCTAGTCTGGAGGGTGAAAATAAAATTTCTTTTCCCATAAGTATAGCTTTTCTATCTTGTGTACTTAGAGAGTGGTGCAGGGAAGTGCATTGAATAGTTTTTAAAAAAAGGCCATGTTATAACCACAAGTAGAATATTGTTCTAGAGTAGAGAAAGGTAGGAAGGAAATTACGCTACGGCAAAGAATTTCTTACAACCAATTAATTAGTTCTGGTGACTCGTTTCCTACCAAAGTTACTAAATGAAATACCTTTTGGATTCTCAACTCAGAAATTAGGAAGACACTTTCATTTTGCATAGCCCAACCTTGAATTCATAAATTATTTAATATAATATTAATTTATGCCACTTACTGACTATAAACTTCAATTAAAATATTCTGGAAAACTCATTACCCATCAGCCTATCTCATAATGAATGTGTCATATCTTATTTAGAGAAAATAAATGAATGTCTGTGCAAAAGGTAATTGGATTTTCTGAGCATCAGAAGTCAGCTGGGATGTTAATAATCAAAATGTGGTCTTGAGGATTATAGTAACCCAAGGCTCTTCCAGATGGATACCAAAGAAGTATCCTGCAGTGACTTGATAAATATTTATTTCTAGCATCATAATAAAATCTGTTTTCTTGTCTCTGGCATGAATTATTTGTTCATGACAAATCTCATTTTGGCCCTCTCTGGTTCTTCCAAATGGCTAGAGAAAAAGAGAGAATGGGGGACAGGATTTCAGGTAAACTGAAGAGGTCTACGTATTGAAAACGAGTAAGTCACTGACCTAGAGAAGATCTTCTAGAGGAAAGAGGTGGGTCTTTAGCAGTCACATGGCATGACCAGTAAGAACACAGGGTTTGTCTTCACATACTGGGTTTGTGTTCCAGTTCTTTCTTAAAGCACTGTGGCTGTTCTTGGTTTGGACTTGCATCTGTTACAGTAATGGTAGCCATTGTAACAAGGAGATTCAATGCAGTATAATGGCTCAAACATAATCAGAGTTCATCTCTCCGTCCTGTAACTGTCCGAGGCAAATCCAATAAGCAGCAGGCAGCTGTGCTCATGCAGTGAACTCAGGGACGCAGACTCCTTCTACATTGGGCTCTGCCACCCTCTAGGTCGTGTGACTGCAGCTAGTATAAGGAGAAAGAGAGTGCCTGAAGAACGCAGACCCCTTCTTAAAAACGTTGGCTGGAATGAAGACATGAAGACACCTCACACCCACTAACATCCCATTGGTGAAAATCAACCATGAGTCACATCTCAACGCAAGGGGATGGTGAGTGGGAATGCAGTCCCTGTCTGTTCAGCTGCTTGTCAGGAAAAACCCTGTGACTATGAACATGATGAGG
Organism: Meles meles; assembly: GCF_922984935.1. Classification (NCBI taxonomy): domain Eukaryota; kingdom Metazoa; phylum Chordata; class Mammalia; order Carnivora; family Mustelidae; genus Meles; species Meles meles. Next base: position 77,487,945 of record NC_060069.1, read on the forward strand.
AGGCATACATTTTGGCAGATGGAAGGCTATATCTGCCATAGGGCTGTTCATCAGAGACAGCAGAGATGACGTATTCTGTGGAAGGGAAATCACTGGATGACAGATGAAAAGTTTGGAAAGGTAAAGAACTTAAGCAGGAGTCAACCAGGAAGCAGGGGAGTAGGCTGGAGAACAGTGAGATTAAACCTGTGTAAAAGCCAGGCTAGGGGGCTCATCCCTCAGCTAAGAGGAGAGGCATCAGACGTCAGGAAGAGTAGAGTGCCACCAGTTAATGCCAGTGTCAAAAGGGTGGGTCCTCATGATCAGAGACTTTCTCTTCTAAGGAAACCTCCCTACTTGGTTCTGTGTTGGGGGCTAGCTTTACTGGAGTGGCTGAGGTTTGCTTCTACCCTCAAACAGGAAATGGAGACAAAGCTGAGTTCAGGAAGCAGATGAGGGTCTTTGGAGGCTGTGTAATACACACACACACACACACACACACACAGAAACAGTTGCGTCAAAGAAGTGACACGCATGCTCTTTAAAGATGAAATGATGGGCGCCTGCGTGGCTCAGTTGGTTAAGCAGCTGCCTTGGGCTCAGTTCATGATCCTGGAGTCCCAGGGTCGAGTCCCACATCCAGCTCCCTGCTAGGCGGGGAGACTTTTTCTCTCTCTCACCTGTCCCCTCTCATGCTCACTCTCTCTCATTCTCTGTCTCTCAAATAAATAAATAAATCTTAAAAAAAAATAAACATGAAATGATGATAGATGAAAATTAGTTGGTATTTGTCAGAAATTGTCCAAACCTTTGTTGTAAGGAACTGAACTTCCTTACATTGGCCTCAGCTGGTCTTTTCTACCTTAATTAGCTCTTTGTACTCTGATGCATTTAAACATGATACCAAGGGACAGGTAAAGAATAATGAGGTGATCACAGAATGAAAGCACAAGTAGATGTGAGTACATCCATGCTTATCTCATCACTGTTTTTAGTGGCAGAAATCTAGAAAGATCCTTAATGGCTATCATTTAAGGGAATGGCTGAAGAAGGTATTTTCCACCATGAGGGGATTACTATATAGCTATTAAAAAGAATGGCTTAGATCTGTAGATACTGACCTGGAAGGATGTCCGTGGACAAAGCAGGTTGCAAAGCACTGTTTTATGGGATCCCACTTTTGTGTAAACAAACTGAAGCACAAAACCTATATGTGTATATCTGTCTGTGTAAGCATGGAGAAAAGTGTGTAAGAATATATTCCAAGTTTTAACATTGACATTTGGAGGAGGGAGGTCTTGAAGATTGGAGTTTTTAACTATTTAAATATCTGTCTTGTAAGTTAATGATTAATAAACAAACCCCCCCCCCCCCCACAAGAGTGTTATAAATCTCAGAACCTGGTAAAATACAGAATTCTTCTTCCATCCAAACTGTGATCATCCACTTCTTTCAATAATTACTTACTGAGGATCTATTGGGTGCCAGGTGCTTTCACGGACATTATTTTCTTTAAGCTTTAGAATAATGCCAAGAGATCTTATTTACAGGTGACAAAACAAGAGAAAACAGAGCTTCATAACGTGCTCAGGGTCAAGTCACAGGGAAGATGATGGAGTGAGCATTTGTGCCCAATCCCTCTGGCCCCAGAGCCAGTGTGCACTTGCCTGGACTGCATGTTCCTAAAATCAGGAAGAAAGGTGGCCTTATTCCCTATTTCTGAGGTCAGGCAACCGAGCATTCTAACAAAGCCTGGTTAATTAGTAAGGATCCAAGTTTATGAACCGAAGGGGGACGTAGAGCAGGTCAGAATCCTGTTGGGAATAATCCCAGTGCTTGCTGAAAAACCTAAGTGGAAGGACTGGAAAGATCCAATCTTGAAAGAATCCTCTGGAGGTGAGTCACTTGGTGACACCTCTATGAGGGCAGAGAAGTACACTGGGTAGAATCTTCTCTCAGGGTCTCAGGGGAGTGGGAAGACCCGCTTTGCCCCCAGAGGTGTTTCCGGGGACCCTTGTGTGTGTAAGCGCACTCTCGTCCTTCTTCAGCTAGGAGCTCTCTGGCTATGGTGATGGGCTTCCAACAACTGAAGAACTGAGAGGCCATGGGTTACTTCAGAACACATTTCTAGCCAGAGAGAGCATTGTGGAAGACAAAGAAAAAACTCATTTCTTAATTTTTATTGGAATTGGCAATTCTGGTGAGGATTTTAAAAATCAGGCTCGCTTCTCTTGGTGGGCTGAGCTTTAGCGTCACGACTTGAGGCTGTGGATGACCCAGGAGGTTTAGGTCACACTACTGGTTTTTGTGGCACTCTTCTTGGTCGGCTCTCTCCAAAAGTTTCAAATTAGTAGCAATACACTTTAATCAGACAAAAACATAGATATTTTTAAAAAATGGTTACAGAAAAGCTAAAAAAGAACATCTGAGGCAGTTGTTCTCAATATGAGTATAGTGTTCAGGCCACACTATGGACCAATTAAATCAGTGTCTGTGGGGCCAATGGTTTCTACGGTTCCCAGGTGCTTCCACTGGGCATCTGAAGGTGAGAGCCACTGGCTTATTGACAAATATTCTCACCCAGCTGCACCAGCCAAGGTCTGGCAGCTGGGCCTGGTCTCTGGCTGAGGTCACTCCGGGAGATGACTGACAGCTGGTGCAGGACTAGAAGTTCAGTTAAAGGATCCCTCTTCAGGGCCCACCCTTCACTCACTGGTTAGCAGCCTATCCTGGTCAAAAGTCAACTCACAAAAGCCAAAATATATTTAAGGGCTGCAGTATTTTTCCATTCTACATAAAAATAACTTGAATGAGGCCCATAAAAAAATGATTGGTGTTACAATTTTAGATTACCTATTTTGTTACATAGAAGACTGAAGATTGGCAACTCTTACTTATTTAAAATATCTATCTGGGTATTTTTAAGAAAGGGACAGGTAAGACAGTTGTCCAGACTTCTATCTTCATGTTATGTAAGTGATGTAAGTGATGAATCACTTACATAAATAAATTCTGCACCTGAAACTAAAAATAAAGTAAAATAAAATATAACAAACTGTCATCAGATTACATCATGGGCCTAATAATGAAACCAGGTGGTCTGTGGGTGGTTCTGGAATGCTGATTGCACATCTCTGCTTTAGTTTATGATCCTCTAATACCTGCATGGACATTACCTAATTAAATCAATTTTGAAACTCTACTTATTGGGGAAAATCTGTATCCTACTTTAGACCTGGCATTTTTCTTCGTAAGACCAAATAGAAGTGGTTAAAATCTGAAACATGGCAACAACTGGCCTCAGGAAAAGAGTAAACCCAAAGCATCCACTTGTTCATGTGGCAAATTTGGAAAATGGAGTTTGATGCGCTAACAGGCTCTAACAAGACCAGGAGCTTGTAGATGGTAAAGCACCAACATTCCAGATTGATAACCGAGCAGTGACAGAGTGATAGTTCTGATGTTGCTCAGGTTTTCTTCTTTGGATCACGCACACACACAGACACACACACACTCACACATACACCCAGTCTCACATACACACACTGTCTTATACACACAATCACACACTCTCACATACACACACCCTTTCTCTCTCATGCACACACTCTCACATACACACACACACTGCGACACCCTTCCCAATCTTCCTGGCAATTCTCTGGCAATTCTGGAGCACTTTAGTCTTTTCACGGACTAAAGCTTCACGATGGAGAGTTCATTTGAGGAAGTGTGAAGAGGTTAGGAGTATAGCCCGTGTCGGGCTGTCTAGTGAGCAAAAAGACATATCCTATGAAACAAAGTTTTAATTTTTATTTTACATATTTATACATAAAACTTTCAAGGAACCCTCTGAATCCAACAGAATGTTAATAGCACATCTAAAAATGAACTTCAGGTAGTCAACATTCACAAAATGTTGAAAACTGATTAAAATGTACTTATTACGGAGAGCTACAACTTCACTACGAGGCAGGCATGTATTTTCTGACTTTATAGATAGCACCGTCATTTACAGTTCTTCTTTAAAACTACAGTGAAGAATGAAAGTAGTCAGTGGTAAAATACTGCTCCAACTCAAAATCTCTAACCAAACAAACAAAAAATAATAAAGTTAAAACTACCCTCTTTGAGAACCATGACTTGTGATGGTGTCAGTACTGTACATTTTTTGTAACAATATTTTATTAAAATGCCTGATATTTAGTGGCACAGTAAAAAAATTAAAATAAATTAAGAAGCAAAGGCCAATCACTGGACGTTAAGCTTCAGACATTATCAATGACTAACACTGATATTCATTTGTTTCTGCGCCACCTTTAGCAACAGCATTTTTACAACCACAGAAGCGAAAGAAATTCTAGCTTGTTCTCCAGTCGGATGGCTTCCTTCACTTGGCAGGCATTTTCTCCGCCATGTGCTTCTGCTGACTTTCCGCATGTCTGTAAAAGGAATCATATGATTATTTAGTGCTAAGACGAATGCTCCAAACTGCTTTCTAATGCACAGTTACAACAATCCCCCAAACTGAGCCCCAGAGTTACTCACAGTGGAACCAAGGGAATTAAGTAACAGCACTTAATTCAAACAGATTTTGCCCCTTTAATTTGTATATTCTCTGTACGATTCCTTTTATTAAGTTACTAGATTAACCTGAGAATGGTAGATGTCATTACTTTTGAGAAGACAAAGCACCGTGTTTTTAAAAAAGGAGGTACGTATCTGGGAAAATAGAGTCAACAAATGAGTATGTTTCTCTGTCCCAGGTACTGCTCCTGGTGCCGTGGGACAAAAAAGGAACCGATGACAAAGAAGGAGAGAGCCGGTAGAATATAAGTGCTAGGCAAAAAGTCCAAACCAGGTGTTGTCATAGAGGGGAACCGCGTGACTACTTTATCTAAACACACGCACACAGACACAAACATAAGCATTCAAAAGGCTCTTGACAGAAGTTAAAGCCAATAGAACCATTATATATAGAAAAAGTATATATATATATATATATATATGATATATATATACATATATATTAGAAGTTAAAGCCAATAAAACCAAAGCCAGTTCCCCCCTTATGAAAGCTAATGTCTTCCTAACAAACGGTGGGTTTCTATAGATGTCAAGATTTTCCATGTTTGCATACTCCCTCCCTGCCGCACATTAGTTCTAAGGCCATCATCATGGCAGTGAGGGTAAGTGGCTGGTTGAGTGAGTCTTTAGGCATCGAGTCCTATTGAGGCCCATGAGCCCCACATTCAACCAACCCGGCGGCTGGCCAGTGGAGACGGAGGGGGAAGAATGGGAAAGCTGCTGACATCACTTGAATGTGCGCTAGTTAAACATTTTCCCAGAGTGGTAGTGTTTGACGTCTGCAAAAGACAAATGTTTTGATGGACAATTTTAGGAATTTAAAAATTTGGCAAGAGAAAACTTCTAAGGGTGTGGTTTTCAGCTGTTATCAAAGGTTCAGGGGCAGTTTTTGTGTGTTGCCCAGATTTGGGTGGTCAATGACGTCAAGTTTAACTCACTGGTTTTGTGCAGAATGTCTCCTATCTGGGTATCGGGGAGGCAAACCACAAATACTTTCAGAAATAGGGAAGTGACAATAGTGTCCTTGCCACATTCAACAGCCCACAAATAATTGGTGATATTCATTTAATAATAAAGGAACTCAAGAAAAAAAGCTCAGCTCTTTACTCCTTAAAAAATACGCCCTTCGGCGGACACTGTCATGGCCCTGATTATGTGTGTAAAACAGCTTTGATCATTTTCATCAAGTAGCTTACAGGCCTCACTTGAATTCAGCTCAAGAAATGTTTTGATGCCCACTGAGCTAAGATTCCACTATAGCTAATTACATTACAGTTTCTATAGCAGTTAAAAAATACATGTGAGTGCACGTGTGTGTATGCACACGTATAGTGAGGGGTTTTTCTGAGCGAGAAGGAAAGGACAGGAAATAGCTTCAGAAAATATTGAAAGCTGGGTATTATCCTGAGACATACATACAAGCACGGATTTCATTAACATTTTAAACAAAGGAAGGAAAGGGTTTTAGTCCATAAAACTAAAAGGTTCTCATCAACTATTTATATGAAAGTCCTTATTAGCATTTGTTTGACTCAAACCCCACAAGAACTCCTTTTTTAGCGACTGTCATTACCGAGGACCTGTGCCTGGCAGGCCCTGTCCTAGGCTCTGGGGACACAGGGGAGAATGAAAATGGCCTGGCCTCTGCTTTAGAGCAGCGGGGGTTGTGAGCAGTGAGTAAGGAGAAAGAGCAGGCGATGTAACACAATATGATCGGGCTCCACATGGAAGGGATGCCATGTGGCCAGGAACACAAAGAGGGTCCTACCCCAGTCTTGGGGGCCGGGGCGGGGGCGTCAGGGAACACTTTTCTAAAGAGGTGTTACTGAAGCCAGTGCATCTCAAATTCGGCTCTGCTTTGGAATCACCTGGAGAGTTAAAAAAAAATCCGAATACCCAGGCCACCCCACAGAATCATTAAATCAGGATCTTTGACCGTGGGACCCAGGTATCAGCAGTTTATAAATCCCCAGGTGATTTCAATGAGCAGCCCAAATTGAGAACCACTCGTCCCCATTGACACCTGGAATGGCAGAATGTCTCACTCTCTACTGGACAGGGAAAGGGAACAGGTGAACAGAACTTCCCAGCCGATTGCCTCTGCCTTCTGGGATCTGGCTGCAAAATTCTGACTTTGCTATGTTTACATACCCTCAGATCCCCCCAGGAGCAAAGTGACCGTTTGCAGCCAGGAGTGGACACAAGAACTTCTCCCCACCTCCTCCACTTTAAAGGCTTCCTCTAGCACCATTAAATTAGTAACTCTCCTCCTTTTCATCCCGTGGTTCTGCCTGCCCTGTTTCCCATGATTGCACCAAACCTAAGTACCAGCTTAACACTCCGAGAGGAGAGGGGAGCTTCTCACCAGTGTCCCCACCGGTGTTGAGGAATGCCAGTGCTGCTTTGAGAAAAGGTCTTTGCTGTCGCAGGCAAGTCACGGAATTTACAAAAGAGTTCACCTATTTTTTTCGAAGATGCAGGTTTTGGTCTTTGATTTCACTAGTGATTTCCCATCATCCTGATACCTATACACAAATCTCTTTGACTAAAAAAAAAAAAAGGATGTGTCTTATAGTTGTTGGGGCAGTGCCTGGAGACATGAGTGGAAGGCAGTAATATTATGTGAGTGTTACTGTGATATTTTAGATACAGGCGAATATACTAAGAAGGTATGAGGCCTTCCGGCTTTTTGTTTTTCGTTAGGGGTGAGGCACTATAATACCCCCACACAACACAGACCACTACCCATAGCTCTTTTTTTTTTTTTTAAAAGAAAAAAGCCTAAACCGTTCTGTAGCATTTATTTTGCTACCCAAACTGTTTTTATAACACTGAATTTAGAAAAATAATTTAGTTAGCATTACACCTTGAGAAGAGGTCCTGTGGGAGGTGCTAAGCGCATTTTCCCTACTTGTATTTTCAAAGTTTCTCTTGGATGGTTCTGGATCATGTGGTTAATTCCTTAGGTTATTGTGAGAAGCGGTGTTCTTTCTCTCCTTGGGGAGCCTTCTACTCTCTGAATCCCATTTCTGGGATTAATAGTAGTTATTTCCTCTTGGTTTAAAGACTTCACGTGTACTGTTTCAGAAAAGGTAGCAAAGTCTATATGAGATCATGCGCATGCTCACGGTATTTCCCAGACTTTATATACTAATGGGGATAGGCTTTCCTACAAAGAGAACTGCTAAGAAATGCCAGATCTTGACTGGCCTTAGCCTCATTTCCGTCTCCTGGTGCAGGGGAGGCAACGTTCTTTCCTCTGTTTAGAGGGGTGCTTGGAGCCAGGCCCTGCTGGAGACTCAGGTCCTGGAGTGTCCCCCACAGCGAGACCAATCTGGTGGCTCTCGTGCTGTGGAAGGACGTCAGGGTCCCTGCCTTCTGGACATGGCAGGTGCGGGTGAGATCTGGGTCACAGAGCACCAAATGACACCCTATGACACCCACTGCACGGCTGCTTGTGTGCTGGATGTGGGCCAGCGTGGAATGGCTTTGGGTTGGCTGCCCAGGGGGACAGTCCTCCAGGAGAAAGTCGTCCTGGTCCAGAACTGCTGACCTGATTTCCGGGTGGTGGGGGAGGAGGTGGTGGTTATGAGAAATCCTAATGTACTGGGAGGACGGCTGTGGAAAAAGCAATGCGTGTGTGTGTGTGTGTGTGTGTGTGTGTGTGTGTGTGTGTGTTTAAGCAGTGTCTTTGGAAAGGAGTTTTAGCCACTTCCTCTCCATCTAGACAGCTGACCCCAGCAGAGATGAGGTGAGTTACTCATGGAAGTAAGGGGAAGGCGTTCTCTAGAGCCTTAATTCTTCAACTCAGACCACCCTGGGCTTCTTTCCTTCTTTGGCAAGGGTGAGCCTCACTGACCTGGTCAGGTCCTCTATGTCCACCAGCATGGCGTCTTGCTCTGTGTGCAGCTCGTCTCGGATGAGGAGCAGCTGGACCAACTCTTCATTCAAGCCTGGAGCGAAGAAAGGGGGGCATTTACAAATGGATACGATCGCATCGAAGTCAGCCGCTATATGGACCATTGCACAAGTTACTCTGGCTAAGATTTAGAATTCTTACGTTAGCCTTCCACAGCCCAGGAGAAGTCCTCGGTTTGAGAACAAGACTAGCTGGCATAATTACAGAAGTGTTGGAAGAAAAGGGGTAAAGTAGGTAGTACTTCCAGTGACAGTCACATTAAAGTGGGAAAAGAAATCGTTAGCTGTTAGGAAAATCACGAAAATAACAGCGAAGGCTGTTCTCAGCAATATCTATGTCCTGTCTCAAGATAAGCGAAAGCCAGATGCGTAAGACCTTGAAATCTCCGAATGAGTACCAAGGAGAAGATTCCTTAGGATTTATACTGGGAATAAAACATATGTAGATAGAAACATTTCTAATCCTCCTGAAGTCAGTGCACTGGGTGAATTTGGCTCCTGTTCCTGAAAAATAGGAACAAGCAAGGGGCTCTCATATTTTTAACCCTTAGATCGAAGCTTTTAGGTCTGGATGCAAGGACACATGCACCATAGTGTCCATTTAGCAGCAAGAGCTCTAGGCCCAGAAACAAAGGAAAGGAAGGAGGTCTTCCGCTCAGTTCTCCTTGGAAGTGCTTTTAGAAATCCTGACTTCAAATGATGCATTGATCTGCCTTTAGTTCAGATTAGTTTCCAATTTTAAAAAGGGAGGGGAAAAAATCATACAAAGAGGTCTAAATTCATCTACTACCGAAAAGAGTTAGATGATAATTTTAGTATTTAGAAGTCGAAGGAAGATGTTTGAGTGGTAAAATATCAGAAAGCCTTTTCGGGCCTTGAAAGAATTACAGTCCTAGTAATTTACTCTCAACTAAAATTAAAATGTAGTAGAATTTAAAAAAAAACAACTCTGTGAATCTATGGTTTCTTAATTAGAATGTCAAATATGTTCCCTTGATTTTAAAACAATACTGAACATATTAAATTAACTCTGAATATGTCCAATTCTATTTTTTCAGTATGTTTCTAGGGTAGTTAAAATTTTTTTTTCTTAATTCCAGTACAGTTGCTTTTTATACTAGCACTCAGTAGAGGACCCACATAGTGCATGGAAATTTTTTCCCCACGTGAAGTTTTTCACTTTTTGGTCTGGAAATTTTCAAACTAATACAAAAGCAAAGAGATTGATTCAATGAATCCCCATGCCCCATGCATCCAACCAGCTTCCAAAACGATCAGCTCATGGCCCATCTCGACACATCTATCTCCCCTTCTCTTACTAGGTTATTTTAAAGCAAATTCAGACATGATATCATTTCATCTGTAAATGTTTCAGTATGTATCTTTAAGGACAGGGCTCTCTTTTTCTAAGTTACCATAACCACAATACTTTCTTCATACCTAAACAAATAATACATTTTTTTTTTTTAAAGGAGAGAGTATGCAAGTTGAGGGGAGTGGAGAGGGAAAGAGAGAATCTCAAGCAGACTCCATGCACGGAGCCGAAATCAAGAGTCGGACACTTAATTGACTGAGCAACTCAGGTGCCCCATAAATAAAATCTTATTGAAACATTCAGTCCGTGTACACATTTCTTGGCTGGCTCTTAAGTGCTTCTTTATAGTTAGTAGGTGAATGCGTTTGGTTGGTCTCTTAGGTGGTTTTCAATCTTAAGTTCACAGGATTTTATAGAATCTTATGTTCCAAAGGTTGGAGGGCACATGGGTTCAGCTGGACTAACCACACTGCCCAAGTGGGTATGTTCTGTGTTCTCTCTGTCACTGGGCTGAGCAACCAGCTGCCCTTCTCTGCGTAACCAGGCACCTAAGTGAGCACCTCTCATCTGCCATCTACTCGGCACGCTTCTGTTGGAGGCCCTTCTTTATTCCAGGGGCAGGAGGGAAGGCCCATAATTTGTCAACCTGTAATTGTCACAAATCGGTCATACAAATTTTCCCCACCTGGAGTCCCACAAAATAAGCTGAATCTGATTTGATGACCCAAAATGAACAGATACACAAGTACAGTTGAGGGTATAATTGCATAATTAATGACCCATAACTACCAAATGGTAGGCTAGAAACCGATGCTGCGAGCCAAATACACACATCGTGCTCGGCGCTGGGGGTCTGAGATGAATAAAGAGGACCTCTCACCTCTGTGAACCTTGAATAATTCTTGAAATTTCTGAACACTTTACGGTAAAAAAACAAAAACAGAGCCTTGTGATCCTCTTCCTTCTCTTGCGGCACGCAGGAGGAACCCAAGGAAAGGAACAAAGGAAGTGAATCGAGGAGGTAGTACTATCCCACGATATTTCACATCTGACTCCCCATTTCCAAGCACCCCGCACACTTACTTTCTATCTGGGAATGGAGATCGTTGACTATCACTTGTAGCTGCCCGAGAGTCATGTCCCGCAGGTCGGTGGGCTTTAAACTTCTTTTCATCAGGCATTCGCTTATATGAGGCATGTGTGGCAGCTGAAGATACAGAAGGAAGAAATGGAGGTATGACCTGAGCAGCCACGGCACGGAGAACAAGACCCACTCTTCTCCTGACAGATCTGCTCTCACCCGCTTCCGTTCAGGGCCTGTGCTCCAGAGCATTTCCCAGTGCGAGCTCCCCACCCCAGCCCCACACACCATGTTGTCCAAAACCCTTCTGGCATCAAAATGCGACACTAATCAAAAGCTATCAGACTGGTCTTGAACACAGGCCATGACAACTACGAGTCAGTGATCATGTCCACAAATGAATGACGAGGGAGCTCCAGGAATACCAATGACATGGATAAAATTAATAATCTCAGCTCTCTATCCATCTGCACCATGTTACAAGCTCTGTGCTGTGCGCTTTGAATGCTGTGTTCACTGAATTCTCACAATCGTGCTCTCACACTGGTGTAACTATTCCCATTTTATAGATGACAAAACTGAGACTTCAGTACCTTGCTTGGAGTCCCACAGCAAGTTAATGGCAGAGGTGACCTTCAAAGCCCAGGGCTCTTATCCATTATGCCATACTGTCTTCACTGAAACGTGGGAATGACGGCCACAGCGATAGTGAGTTTGCCACAACCAGTAGGTTCTAAACCAGTACTGTTTTAATGACATTAAAGTATTCCCCTGACAGCTAATATCACTCTAAGAAATATAGCAGATATTTGAATCCAGATTATCTATGAATGAATAGATTATGAATCTATCCATTGAATATGGATGTGAATCCAGAACAGAGTTTACTTTCATGTAATCTGTTGCTTATGAATCTTTCAGTAGGAAAGGAAAAAGAAACGAACTTAAATATTTCTCAATGACAGTACTTTTTACAAACTGCCTTGTAGAAACCCAAGTTTGCATAACTCTGGGAAAGAACTGGGACCGCGGCAACCATTTTAGCCACCAAACACTCGCTGGCATTTCAGTGTCTCCTGCTTACGAGATCAGCGACGGGAGACTTTTTCCTGTTCTGTTTTTCCACTTCTACTTGCATTTTGGCCATTGGTTTGGCCATGGCGAGGGCCATTTTGGCTTCAGCTTGCAATTTCTTTTGCCTTGTGAGGAAATCCATGTCATCCAGGGATTCGGATTCCTCTTCTGTAGTGTCTCTATCAGAATAGGAAGAACTCTGTTTGCTCTGTGAAGGGAAAAAGAGCAGCCCTGAGTTTTCTGTGTCAGGCGCCATCTTTGGAGATGGGCTACCCAAGTCCCTGGGCCCCCCCAGAGTGGCTGAGAGACTGCCCTCCATCAACGTGACTCGCTACTTGACTTGGTCTATACGAATCTCAGGTTAACATTAAAGCAGAGGGTTTATTTCTTCAGTGCCAAGAACAGACTCTGATTTTAGCAGAGTCACATAACAACAGGGAGAATCTGCTTATGATAAACTCGAGATGTCCCTTTGGTTCTAGGTCTCAAAATTTCCTGAAGGGATCAGACATAGCAAAATATTTAACCCAGGGCTAAGGCAGCGTGTTGTTCTCTGGAGTGGACAGGACCTCAGGTATCTAGTGAAATTCTGATGTTGCCCTGCACTCATGGACCAACATGGTTTCCTGTTGGTTGTTCTCTGGTAAGAAAGGTGATAAAGCCGTCACAGAGAGTAAAGGATTCCAGCAATAAGCTCCCAGGATCATTAAGCCATCCTTTGCAATATGTATGCAAGGAATGAGCTGGGAATGTTTTATACACATCATCTCACTGGTTTCTCCGAGGAATGTCCCTGTGTGCTAACGTTCCCATCCTCACCCGGACCCCGCCCCCACCTTTCCGTCCCACTGCTGGTCTGCACTTAATATTTCTCAGCCCCATGGAGAAGGACATAGAGCCTAGGTGAGCTCTCTCATGGTTCAATATGAAAGTAGTTGCTAACTTTAGCAGAGTTTATGTGTCCTTGTATCACAGCTTTGATTCTTCATTGTCAAATTTTAGGAGCGTGCTGTGTCAAGAAATGGCACGAGACATTTCTTTTTTCATCTCTGCCATGTTTTGTTTTTTCCTGACGAATGAGAAAAAAGAAGCTAAATGACCAGGAAGGCACATACACAGAGCTTTGGTGGCTTTGGACTCACCATGGGAGACAAGGGGGTGTCCAGGCTGGTTTCCGTCTTACTGTCATCAGCATCGCTGTCCTTATCACTGCCGCTGTCGTTGACAAAACATATCTGCAGGTTCATCCCACTCTGTAGCCTGCGTGGAAGCAAGCAGGACAGCCGTTCTGCTTAACTGTTTGTTATCTGGGAGCACGCGTTACAACTGTCTGGCTTTGTTAATGGAAAGCAATCTTAAGTGCTGTTCGCAAGGAGAAGTTGGTGACCAATGTCAGTCCCAACTTACCCATGATAACTAAAGGACAACAGTGAAAACTTAATGAGTTCATAAGTTGATAAAAGATAAAATGCTAACTTTTGCTAATATCATTTTTTTTCACACCAATTTCATGTTAAGGGAAAGATAATTTCAGGCTACATAGAATAGCCCCTGGCACAATACCAAACACATGGTTGGTACATAATAAACACATGTGGAGTCACTGAGTTTACATTCCTGTTGATAAAGATGAATGGGGTCCTCAGCCTGCGGTCATCTCAGGTCCTGTCCCATGGGGACAATTCAAAGAAGCTCACTAGAGCAGAGCTCTCTGAAGAAAGACAGCCCCCAGCCCCCCCCCCCCCCCCGCAAATAGACAGAATGGGGTTGTCTGAGGTAAAGCTATGCTTTGAGCAAGTTGCCAAAAGCCAACCAAGGAAGTTCATTTATGTTATTAAAAAAACACACCACAGGTTCACCCTAGAGAAACCTAAGGAAACCCTGAACCCAGTCAGAGAGGCACAACCTTGGAACACAGCAGAGTGCCTGGCGCACGAGTGCTGGAGAGGTGGCCACAGAGGGTCACCCGGCTGTGTGTCTGCGCCACACAAGGTGGACCACGGATACAACTCTCTGTCCTAAACTTTTTTTTAAATTGAACACATTTCAAAATACTGTTTGCGTTTGAAGACTTTTTAACGAAGTAATTTTTCTTTTTTTCTTTTAAAGATTTCATTTATTCATTTCATTGACAGAAAGAGAGACAGCAAGAGAGGGAACACGGGGAGTGGGAGAGGGAGAAGTCCGCTTCGCAAGGAGCAGGGAGCCCGATCTGGGACTCTATCCCAAGACTCTGGGATCATGACCTGAGCCAAAGGCAGACGCTTAACAACTGAGCCACCCAGGTGTCCCTAAAAAAGTAATTTTTCAAGCCTCCCCAGTAATCCCAGTCTGTGTGTCAGCATAGGAGACCCCTCAGCAGCAAGGGACCATAAGGAGACTTGTCCAAGCCAGGGGTAGGAAGCCAACACTGAATTGCTCTGGCGGCTTTATTACTGTCACAGAGAGAAATGCAAAGAGCAACTCATCTGATAGTTGACATTAGTATCTTTTTTTATTCCAGTGGGTAGGGATGCCTTGTATAAATTACTCAGACGACTCACAGAAAATGATTCTTTGACAATTATAGGGAACCCAGAAAAAGAAAATCTACCCATTTAAAGCAGACACCGTCACAGTTATGTGTATGTACTGCCACCTGTTGGTAACTTCTGGAATTACTAAAAGTCCGGTAGGGAAAGGTAGCCTTCTCTCTCAGCAGGTTGCTTCTGTTCCCTGCCTGTCCTCCTCTGTAGACCAGGAGCCAAGCCCTGGCTAGGCACGGAAGGGACATGTTCTACTGTGATCAGCTCAGGGGGCTTGGAGTCAGTAGGACTCAGGTTCTGAATCCTCACTTCTTTCTCTGGGCTCATTACTTAACCTCTTAAGAACTTCAGTTTCCTCATCAGTAAAATGGGGTGAATAATCCCATGTTTTGTTGGAAGGATGAAAATCGTTCAGAGCTAGGCACAGGGTAGGTACTCTGTACATATTCACAGTCCTCCTTTTTCTACTTTCTGAACTCCCAGACAAAGGAATACAGAATTTTAAAAGTGATGCGGCTTTGTGAAGGGACCGCTAAAGTCACTTACTTGAATACCTCGGCTGGCCTTGAGTAGTTCTGACAGAATGTCCTCAAGTTGTCTTAAACTATTAGGCAGCTTGGACTTCTACTGAGCTAGAATTTATTGCCTTTTAATTTTCTTCCATTGGAATTTTTGTTTTTTCCTGGAGAAATCTAATATATTCAGGTTACCCTTTGATCCCAGATAAATTAAGTTTTAAAATTAATTATCTGTAGTTTGTCAACCACCCCCTCCAATCAACCCATTTTTAATCTAAAACTCAAGATATATGGATTAGGAAATAATGGGAAGTAAAACTGCAAATTAAAAAAAAACACATTAAAAGCGTATTTTAAAAGTAAAAAGTCATTTTAAATTAAACTTAATTTGAATCTAGGAGTATGTAGCATTTTCTATTTGCCAAGCTGCTAAAGTCTTGAAAAGACATGTCCGGCACTGGAGGCACAGATTATTAAAAAACAAACAAACAAAAAACCTGTGATACCATTACAAAATAAGGTTTAAATCACCCAGGGATATCTATTTTCATTCTGAAGAAAGTCTGATCATAAATGCTGTTGTTCTGCCCCCAACTGACCTTTGTGCTAAGGATCAACTCAGGCCTCAATCAACCAAACCATACAGCATTTCTAACTCAGGAAAGGCAAAGAAAAAGAAAGGAGGGGGGAAGATTTAGTAGTCAGAATGAAATGAAAAAACACCTCAGGTAGAAATTCAGAAAATCGCCTTACTAGCACATTATCACCGTGGGAAACTGAGCAGAGCTTCTTACAGGCTGAGACTTATAATTCCTTATAGCAGTAATCACCAAGAATGTTACTCTCAGGAAAAGGAAATTATGACATAACAGCTAATGGTTCAGAGGGGGTTTTAGTAAAGACATCTTAAAATGGACTCAGGTTTCAAGAAGGATTTGTTTGCCTTTAGCCTTTAAGCAGGTTTTAAGATGGAGACGGCTTTGGGGAAACTCAATCACAGATCTCGAGCAGCAGCCCGGCTGAGGGGTGAGTGGGGCCACCCGGTGCTCTCGAAGGCCTCTGTGTCACAGGGTCAAGAAATGAAAAGCTTTCTTCTGCACCCCTTCCCGCCTGGGGGAAGCACGGCTCTTCTGAGGCTCCTTCCTGCAGCCTGCAGTCCCGGGCCTCTGTCCCTTGAGCTATAGGCCACCTGGCCTCACTGAGATCCCAGCTACCAGTCTTGCAAAATCCGAGCCGCCAGGGGTCCAATTTGCCTGGATCTCCCAAGCATCATCAGAGAGGAAAATGAAATGTAATCCTCATCTTTTAATTATTTAATTTATGTAATTTAATTTATATAATTTATAATATATATCTAATTTATATAATTTAAGGCATCCAAGTCAAGGCTGCTTGATGTTTTGAGGGGCATTTACTACAGTGTTGCATGCAAAACGCTGCCTGGTGTCTACCTTGCCTGTCGGTATTGGAGCTGAAAGGTCTGTGTCCTGGTTATCCAGGAAACCACTTCTCTTTATGGACCACGAGGCAGTGAAAAACCACACCGCAGCCCAGGGTTACTGAGGGAGCCCCAGGACCTGAGCAGAGGGTGTTCCAGATTGAGAATGCTCAGAAATATGAAGACACAAAGACTAAATATGTCCTCTAGGCATCTCAGTGTGAGTGGAGGGGCTTCCTTAGTGACAGTGCCTACTGGCTAGCAGCAGGAAGGCATTTAGTCGAGAGGGCGTTCAGTGACAACGTCTGCTTGGCTTTCAAGGCAAGGAACACCTTTACTTGTAAAACACCCGTGCTGACTTCCAACTACCATCACTGGAGGTATTATTATTAAAATACGTACAACACCGAAAGGATGGTGGAGGTGGAAGGCTTTTAACTACTAAGAGGACGGTATCTCAAAAACCTAGTCAAGTGATAATATAATCTGGTATAAAGATAATACTTCCTTTCAAAATATAAGGACAAGGCCAGTTTATTCTCTGAGAGAAACAATGTGATCGATGATCCTAAAGTCTGCGGTGACTTCTAGTAGGGCGGTAGCCACTGTGAATCTGGCCTTTGGCCCTGGCCTTGGTTTGAGGTGACTGGGAGTGGGCTGTTCTGAGGCCAGTTCTGAACCCCAGAACTACTTGGTGTTTTCTGATTTTAGAAACAGCTATCTCCCTGCACCAGCGTAGAACACTGGTGTCTACACAGAAACGTTGAAAAGTCTGTGGTTTTTACCCCCTACATCGTCCCTTAGTTAACTTCACTTGAACTGTTGCACTCAATTAGAGTTTAAAATGATGTTCGCTTGTATTCCCTTGATGGGCTGTACGACCACCTGTGATAACAGGCAAGGTGACAGTTACTCAGAGAAGTCACAAAAGCTCCCTAGACCCGTAACAGCCTGATTTATAAAAATGGTCCTGATTCTTCCCTCCCTGCACCTGCCCCCTCCGTAATGTGAAGGGCAGCTTCTCCCATCAAGAGCTGGAGTCTATTTCCCTACCCCTGGGCTGGTCTCTGACACGTCTTGCCAACAGGACGCCTATGTGCCATTTAATTAAAGGACGCCTGAGTCTCCCTCTCAGGAAGCCCTGCCACTGCCCTCAGGACAAGTCCAGGCTTGCCTGCTGGCAGATGAGTGACTTCACAGCACAGAGCTCGATTAGCAGTTGTCCCACTGAAGCCCCAAATGCACGAGAGAGCTTGGCGGAAAAGACCCCTCACCAAATGGGGGGGACTGCAGACACGAGTAAGCCCATCGGAGCCCAGCTTTGATCAGTAGAACTGCTTGGCCAACCTAGAGGCTCCCAAGCAGAAATCAATGTTTATTATTGTATGCCACTGATAAGGGGGGTTTTTGGATTATACATCATCATTGTGGTAACAAATAACTGGTACAAGGTCACAAAGAAGAGACCACAGGCTGAACCTCTGGTTCTTGAATCTAGGGCCCTTCCCCCCACTACACTTAACCTCAGGTCTAGATTTATTAGATCTCGCCTGTGTGTCTGGTAATATAATTGTAGCGTGCTTATACCTCCTGCACGTGTTTATCATTCTAAGGCAATTGTTTGGTTTTCCTCAAGAAGCGGAGTGAGAAGGAACTACCCATATGCTTATGGATTTCAAATGTGCCTTGCTCATCTTCTATCCACAGCTGGAGTGGCTGTGAGAGCCACTGGCCCCGCTCTCTCATTTGTCGCTCAATATCCCCAACTCGTTTGTGACTGGGCCTTTAAAATGTTATTCCCATCTATTTTAATGGATCTATGATGCATTATTCAAAGACTTTATACATAATAAATAATCACTCATTTTTATCATATATCTTTTTTTGTTTCATGAAACTTTTAAAAGAGAAGGAATATAAAATCTGGGTTGCAATTACCCAAGGGTAGCTGTAAACACATTTCATTTTTCTAAGGATTTGTCATGAAGAAGGAATGTGGAGACAATTGAGGTTTTGGTAAGCTCCAGAGGTCCTAACTGTGCGCTGGTGTCTCTACAGACTGTGCCAAGGGGGGTTAAAGTGAGGTGCTGCTGCTCCATGATAAAAGGCTTTTCCCGTCCCCACACTCTGACCCCTTCCTCTTCTGCTACCCAGTATCTGTTATTGTGAAAATATTATTCTAAAATGCTATTTCAGTAGAATGCTATTCTTATTTTTACTTGAGTGGGATTGTGTTCATTTCTTTTGCTAAGTGGTGTGTAGTGCATGGGATGACCATTTATTGGATTTTTAGAAAAGGCTGGTATTTACATAACCAGTGTGAATATGGCTGGTCCAGCAGATCTCACCCCCCACCCCAAAAGTACAATAAATGACTTTTTATACTACAGAAGGGCTGTTTAACTGGTATCCTCTTCACTCATTCATCTGAGGATCAGGTAATACCTTCTCTGCAAACTCCATGGTACCAACAGGCTGGTGCTGAGCAGCCGCTGTCCATTTTGGCCAGGGCATACAGTTTCTAGTTTGCTACAGTCTCCGCTACTCCCTATTGCCTTGTATCTAGGCTTCTTCACTCATTTATGTTTCTTGCTGACCCCTGAATGCATTTATAGGTCATAATCCCTCTGTTAAGTGGATGCATAGTTAGTAGTTGAACCATAAACAGAAATCAGGTCTTTTTAACATGTACCAAATACTTGGATCATCAAATCGTAGCGTACAAATAGAAATGTGGAATATGAAGAGCATCAGAGAGAACTTGAAAAACATGTAGTAGATACTCCCTATCTATCTATCTATCTATCTATCTATCTATCTATCTATCTCTTTACTTCTTATATGAGGAAAGAATACTTTTACGGCGTAGACATCCATTAGTAAATAAGGTGTTAACCAAGAAGGGAGACTGAGCAGGGAACTGCAGAAGGGAGGTCTTCAGGGATTTGAGCGGTGGGGGAGCAGTGGGGATAAAAGCAGGAGAGATGGGAAAGCCTACCCTCTGGCAGGCATGTGCCCAGAGAAGTTCATGGTAGCTCCAAATTCCATGCCACAGAGACAACTAGGGAAAAAAGATGACACCATGTCTCTCTATGTCCCACCCTGATCCCACATCTTACAAGACTCAGACATTTGTCTTCCTCTGCGAAAGCTGAGGAAGGCAGCTCCAAAGGTGGCTGGGGTGTGAGTGGCCCTCTCTAGGGGTTTTTTTTTTTTTTTTCTCCTAATCTTGCACATAATTTCTTTTTCTGTTCCTTTTCTCAGGCTAGTTCTGGACCTTCCATCTGTACATGTTCCCATGATGGCTGGAGGCCATCCAACACGACACAGCCACAGAATCTTCTCACCACATAAGAAACTGATAGAAAAGGGGAAGTGGCCTTCACCAGCTTTTCTTCGGTGAAGCGTCACAGCCCCTATATCCTCACTCAGTTCTCCGAAGAGCTATAAATACTTGCATTCCCCAGACAGCTGTTGGTTCTAATTTCACACCAGTGTCTAGTTTCTTCACTAATGACCGCTTACGTGTAATTAAATTTGGAATTACAGTATCTTAATGTTGAAAAATGCATTTCATCCGAAATATTTTCTACCACGAATTGAAGATCAGAATGAGGCTTCTGATACTGGAATAACAACGGAATAAAACAGTCATGTCTCTTAGGTACCAAATATGGTCTACTTTCACCTTAATCAAAGCCAAATGATTTCTAAGCAATTTACATTCTGAAATAAAAAAGAGTTATTTTTGTTTTCTCTCTCTCTCTTTTTAGAGAGGGAGAGAGTGTGGGAAGGGCAGGGCAGAGGGAGAGGAAGAGAGAGAATCCTAAGCAGGTTCCATGCCCAGCACGGAGCCTGATGCAGGGTTTGATCTCAGAACTCTGAGATCATGACCTGAGTTGAAATCAAGAGTCACACGTTTTACCAACTGAGCCACACAGGCGTCCCACGAGTTACCATTTTGGATCATCTACTATGCATTACGCACTTCATATGTATTACCTCTACCCCCCAGATTCACTATAGTAGATAGCATGACCCTCATTTTACATATGAGGAAATGAGGGCTCAGAGGTTAAATTGCACAAGTCACAAAGCTGGTATTTTACTCTAGAAGAGTCTGTTTTGAGAGGCAATGGCACTTTAAGAAGGATAGAATAAACTCATGAATGGAAGAAAAAAAGATGAACAAAGAAAGCAAAGCAAAACAAAACAAAACAAAAACTGGAAACAAGTCCAATGTCCAACAGTAAGAGATTGATTAAGTATGTTTGGTGAAATACAATGACCATTATACAGCTCGTAGAACTACATATGATAGAAGAAGAGCTAGGAACATGGGCAAATGTTCCCGATATGCTATTAAGTGAAGAAAAAAATCAGGCTGTAAAACAGTAGGTATAGTGTGATTCCAATTTTGTAAACAGAAATGTGAAGATATAGTATGCATAGAAAAAAAATGGCAGGATATACACCTAGATCTTTTTTGGTGGAAGAAATTCCTTGACTTTGAATTTCTTCGGAGCTCCTCTGAGTTGCCATGTGTGGGCATTTAACAGGAATTAAAAAGGGAAAAAGAGAAAATGGGTGAGCTGATTAGCACTTGCGTGTTGGAGGAAAGGTGAGGAGGATGAAATGTTTGACAGCTGGAAGAGGATGGCTGTGTGTCTGACTCAGACGGTGGCTATGCAGGGAGCCTGACTCACGTATGAGTCAGGCTGGCCTTTTGGTTTTGGCAGGGGGTCTGGGGGCGGGAGATCCTCTCGGAGGGCAGCAGGAACCATCTTCTTTTAAGCGAACATTTCTGGAGATGGACTCTTTTATTCAACTGTTGACATCCCTTCCAGGCCCAGTCTCAACCCCGTTCTCTACTCAAACCCCCCCACCCCCGGATCTGCTGTACATTATAGACTCAGAAGTAACTGATATACATTTAGGCGTCTGTGTTTTTAAAGCCAGCCTGCTGATTTACTCCTCTCAGCCCAGGGTTCCAACTTATATTTGTCTGGCCTGCTGATGAATTTCAGCTGCTGGAGATGAGCAAATGCTTGCTGCTTCTGGACCGAGGACAACGTTCACGTGCCAGGGGTAAAGACATGGCAACTGGAGAGTCAGTGCCTGTGCCTGGTTTCGAGGGGTATGACTAGATCTGGTGACGATCTCAAGTGCCAATTCTTTTACTCTGCTGTACACTGAACCCTGCTCTCACCACTCTGTGTATTCATGTTTAAAAACAGCTGGCGACCACCAAGGTGTGGTTGCAGAGTAAGCTTTATCTCAAAGACATTCTTTTTCATGACTTTTTGTGGTCATTTGAATTACATGCAGTCATTCAAAAGAATGCAGAGCTACTGAATTTCATTGAGTCTATGAAGCGTGGTGGTTCATATTTTGCCATCTTTAAAGTCGGGTGTCTCACAGCCTCGGCCACTCGGGTGGCTGGTGGCATGCTGTTTCACTGAGCAGTCACCCCCTTTGGCCGACTAGCCAGCTGAGGAGAACTCGTGAAGAGGTGGGATCCGGTAGCTCAGGTGGCTGTGCCTTCTGGTAAGAACAACAAAGCTCCAGCATCCAAACCCGCAGAAAAAGGCCGGCGGCTTGGAAGGTGGCACCCAGCATCTCCTGGTGGCATAGAGGGCGTCACTGTGCAGAAAAGTGAAGGCTGACAACTCGGAGGCAAAGTTGTTAGTTAAATGGAGAGTTGGGTTCTGAACATGAAGAGGGTTTTGGACTATCTTAACCAACATGTTTTACATTTTCTTCTTCTTCTTTTTAATACGTACAAGATACAGATAATATAAAAGTATATATCCAAATAAGTCCAGAAGGCTTCTTTCAATTGCTAAAATAAAAACTCTAAGTGTTAAGGAGACGTGTGTCACTATTCCATTCGCAGTGGGTTTGCAAAATATCTTCCATGGGTTTTTTTTTTTCCCATGGGTTTTTAATGCCTGTGATAATCTGGACGAGAACAATGTGAGGGGCACAGAAATTTTACAAGACTGAACAAAGGACTGTGTTAGACCTCCAGGTGACACGGCTCACTCGCGGACAGTGGGAGTGTTTCCTCGTGGCAGCGGAGCTTTTGTGAACTCTCAGAGGAGCCTGGTCTTCATTTGAGCTGCATGTGTCCAGACACATGTATGGGAACACTGTCCAAAGGGAGTGCGAACCACAGTAATAAAGTCATGATGACTTGTCAGAGATGAGTGCCAATGAAAAATCATTCCTAGAAGCTCTTTTAATTAAACATTTAGCTGTCCACTGGAGCCATTTTTAAATATAAAATGCAGCCCTGTGGCCTTTTCCTCCCTGCCTCCCACCCTTTTGCAATAGCTCCGACAATTGAATTCTCATTGGTGATAATAAAAAAATTCATAAGACAGGGTACAGCTGGTTATGCCTCTAGCAAGATGTCAACTTTCGCTCGCACAAAATTAATTGCACCTAATTAAACTGGGGTCATTGGCATTATTGTAAAGTGAGGCTATTTATTAGACAAAGAAAATTTCACAAATACCATTTTGCTTTTCTTTCAGGTTTGTGAGAGAGAAGAATTGCTTACATAATTAAATTTGTTTTGCCATTTTAATCTTACGAAGCCTCAAAAGATCCACTTCAAATCTTGCTTTACTTCTAAAATGGTGGTGTTTTAGAATTGTAGAGCTAACCCTTGGAGGAGGACATAAAAAAATGATAGGTTTCCCGTGGATTGCCTAACCGTTTTTCAAACAGTATAAAAAAATAATTTGTAAACTACCATTTACAATGACATGTATCTTGGAATTACTTACATGAAGGGTTTCCCAAGAAAATTATTGGTACACGTGTATGAGATTAATACAACGTTTAAAAGATATGTTGCATGTTATAAATAGGTTGCTGCTACAGTATGTACCTATTACTTCCAGAAAGAGGCCACAGAAAGCAAATTTCATTGCATTGAAATGGGATAACCTCTTTCCTCCACCCATGCTGGATATATAGGATTACGCTGCTTCCTTCTCAAGGAAATAATGCAAAAATTATTACTGTTAGAGACAAAAGGGCAATTTGCTTTCCTAGCAAAATGATACTGGTTCAACTTGGGATTCTGTGGCAGATTATATATACAGAGTCCCAGTTCCTCATATCCAAAGCTCTTGTGAATCCAGTTTCTTTAAAAGGCTCTCTTGAGGGGCGCCTGGGTGACTCAGTGGGTTAAAGCCTCTGCCTTTGGCTCAGGTCATGATCCTAGGGTTTTGGGATCGAGCCTGGTATTGGGCTCTCTGCTCAGCAGGGAGCCTGCTCCCCCCTCCACTCTGCTTCCGTCTCTGCCTGCTTGTGATCTCTGTCAAATAAATAAATAAAATCTTAAAAAAAAAAAAGGCTCTCTTGATCACTGTTATCTGTCCAGTTGGTACAACTCCCTGGACCGGGTGCCTCTAGGGCCTCCATCCCCAGCCCAAACACAAAACACCAAGAAACCTGTAAGAATAACAAAGAAGTGGGCTCTGATTTGGGGATGCTGGAATGGTTGAGATGCGTGAACAGTAATCATTATTCAAACCAGCTGCTCAAAAGCTCTCTGGGGAATTTCTGTGTTTCATAATATTTACAGTATTTAGAGAAAAGGGTATATAGCCTCTTCTGGGTTACAACCTCCTGCTGCGTACTTTATGAAAAAGACTGTATTTATATTTATATGTGTATAAATAAAAATCTGTCTAGGGGTCAGGTAAGAAGAGAGGAAGAATCAGGTTTATTTTATGGTTGTCCGAGGCAAGGAGAACGGAGAAGGCCGCAAACGTCTTCTCCACAACGTCAGATCAGGTTGTAATGTCTGAAAAAGGAAAGGTTTCCCCATTGTCTCTTACTAATGACAGCTCTGTACTCTCACAGCAGCCACACCAGCTCCCGGTCCTTCAATAACACTGAGCTGTATCAACTCCGATTCCAAAATATACCAGTGATTCGAGCTTAATTTGGTCAATGAAAACGTATTTTATAGGAAAGTATGATACCAGTAATAAGAGAAAATGAGTATTTTTTTTTGAAGATGACTACACTGAATATTTCTTAGAAATCTATTTCAAAAGTAGAGTAGATAATTCACTTTTCTCCTTTCCTTTTAAGCTTTCGCTGAAACTTTTCTAAGCAGGGAAAAATAACAAAGGTCATACAGTCTCAGTTCGAAAAGGCTGATTATGTGCGGATTAGCACATTTTGAAGAAAAAAATGGCGCTTCCTATATTTGCTGTATTTCAGTGTAAGTCAAATTTAATTAGTTGAGTTATGAAGCAATATCAAAAATTCTTTTGCTGTAGTATTCGCCATGAAATGTCTTTACGGGATTATTGTAAGGCTCACTTACATTTAACAGCTTGTCACTCTTTTAAAAAGTGCTTTGGAAGACAGCACCAATTAGAAAAATTCAGTGGGGTTGAAACCCAAAGGGCAACTCGGAGGCACTTAAACTCACAGGAGCTGCTCATACATGTCTTCCCAGAAGACCCTCATGTTACTTCAGAATATCTCACACAGTGTGGATGAAGTTAATTTTTACAGGTAAATGCACCTTCATACATAAATAGAACTCCATGGTTTTGCCAAAGGTCCCACTTCCTTGGGGCCGTCTTGTCTTAAAAATAAGCTTAGCTCTTCAGAATTAATTGCTTGGCCAATTAATTTTAAGTCCTCAGCCTCAGTTAAAATTGAGCACTGAGCTCTTTGGAGTCATACAGCCAAAAAAGATTTACCTGGTTCTGTTGACTTAATAATTCAGCATATGTACTCCGGTGCATTCTGGAGCACCACGTTAATGGACTTACAAGTTCTAACGTCCCTCAAGTCCTTTTGTAAGTAAGAGGTGAGGTATTTCCAGCTCAATGAAGAATTTTGGGGATTGTAATATATTAGAAAAAAATTAATTCTAATAGGGATGGTGAATGTGGGTTACAAAATTGCAACTGAACATTTCCTGAGGCTTTTCTCTTACATTATTACTGACAAGGGGGAAATGACGGTTAGTCTGTGCAGACTTTCCATTTACAGGGAGAAAGTGATATTTCTTAGAAACATTAAGTCTTGTCATTAGCCATCATCCTAAAGGGTACCCAAAAAGTCACTGTGTTCTCACAGAGGATGATCTCATCCCAGAACGTGGAGATGAAAACATCTGAAGAAACAGAATATAAATAATCTTCCTTATGGCGAGTCAACAAGCAGAGCTTGTTATGAGCTACTGTGGGATCCATGTGTTTCGACAGCTCTGTCTCCACCGGCGGTAGATGACTCAGTGACTTTCAGATTTGGTTCTGCCTGAAGAGTTTCGTGTGGGCTCTGGGGGGGATGTAGGGAGTGCTGGGGGGAGGCCCTCCCATGAGGGCCTGGGGAGGTGGGCTGAATGGGGAAGATGCAGAGCGGCCCTGAGGGGAAAAGACAGGGGGCCATTTTCTGGGCAGGGGTATCCCAAACTCTCTTCTTCCAGTCTTCCCGGACCACAGGAGGACAGTGTGGCTTTGTACACAGGGTTTCTGCACAGGATTTAATTTGAGGAGACACTTCTGCTATTAGAAATAATGAAAACCATTCCCCGGGAAGCCATCTGGCCCAAACCTTCATGAGACTTCAAGTTCAACATGGCACTTCGAACACAGGTATTTGCCTAGTTTCTCTTCTAAAATCCTGGTAAAATAATATTAAGGGAAGAAAGAAGGCATAAACCTCCAGGGGTGAAGAAAGTGGAAAAGGAGACAAGAGCACACAAGAGAGTGTGATGAAACGTTGGAAGATAAAATGCAGGTTGGTGAGAAGTATTTGACTTAACATTTCAGTTCGCTGGGTACATGTAGGGAAGACTGGTGGAGGAAGCACGTGGGTGTGCGCTGTAGAGTCCCCGGTATGCTCGGGTACGTCTGCAGGCCGGGGAGTGGGCGGGGGCTGCACCCAAAGAAAGACTGACGGAACAACCGAGAGGACTGCTCGGACCCTCTATCTGCCCTGTCTGCCTGTGGCCTGGCGGAACGAGGAAGTTTACTGCCTTGAGAAGTTGAACCAGAGGAGCTCGGAAATGGGACATACTCAGACACAGCTGAAGTAACAAACTGAGGGCCTTTTCTGACACCAAAGGAATAAACAACATTCTACATGTTGAACCTTCAACCACTTCCCTGCTAGAGTCTTAAAATACTGGCAGCCAGGCTTAAAACTCCTCAGGTTGAGGTTGGAGAGTCGTCTGTGGCAACTTAGAATCCAAAAGAAAAGAGCTTTACACACTTTTATTTGGAGGCACCCTAATGAAATAGTCGCATTTTAATCTAACCATTCTAAGGGGAAGTTCACCATTCCTTAATTCAGCAAATCTTTAGTGACGATGTATTAGGTACTAATTATTTTTATTATTTTAAAGGTTTATTTATTTATTTGCGAGAGCAAGAGAGTGCACGTGAGCAGGGGGATTGGGGAGAGGGAGAGAGAGAATCCGCAAGCAGACTCCCCACTAAGCATGGAGCCTGACACAGGGCTCGAATCCAGGACCCTGAAATCATGACCTGAGCCGAAATCAAGAGTCAGTTGCTTAACGGACGGAGCCACCCAGGCATCCCCTTATTAGGCATTATTCAATCCACAGTTATAGTGGAGAATAAAATATGGACTCTCTTGGAGTACTAGACAAAGAATGAATCAAAAAAAAGAAAAACTATATGTAATACAATATCAGGTAGTGATAAGGACCACAAAGAAAAGCAAATTAGGGTAAGAGGACAAGCGGGGTAAGAGGAGAGAAAATGATAGGTATGTTGGGTGTTTACTTTTTACTTGGGTGGTCAGGGAAGGTCTCTCAGAGGAAACAATGTATGTCACCAAGCCCCAACCGTGGAGTTCACTTACAGCATTTAGCATTTTACATTATAATTGCTGATGGGCAGAAATTGAAACAAACAAAAATAAACTCAGAAAAAACCATGGACAATGTAGAAATCAGAAGAAAACATTTTAAACAATATACCTATAATTAATACCCACTGTAAAATGAGAAAGCATCATTTCAAAAATTTTTGAAAACTTAAACAAAATGGGACAAATCCTTAGAAAAATACAACCCACCAGAAGTGATCTAAGAAGAAATAAGAAGCCTGTACAACCTTAACACCATCTAAAAACTGGAAGCAGTTAGAGAAAACACACAAAGAAAATAACAGGCCTGATTTATACAGGTGAGAAGTAGCATATTCTAATATTATGCAGACTTTTCTTAGACATTATGGAAGAAGGAATAGTAGCCAACTAATTTTTAAGCCAGCACTGCCCTGATATAAAAACAAGAAAAAAATACTGTAGGAAAAGAATACAGCAGACCATGTCACTCATGAATATAAGTGTAATAATCCTAAACAAAATATTATAAATAAAATTCATAGTGTCTGAAAAAATCCAACCAATTCTGCTTTATCTTAGGTATGCAAGGATTGTTTAATATTTTAAAAATCTATACCTGTAATTCATTAATACATTAGCAAGGTAATCATATAATGATCTCAACAGATGCCGAAGAAGCTTATGATAGTTACATACCTATTCATGGTGAAAATTCTTTATAAATTATGAATATAAGGGAACATAATTAACTCATAAAGAGAAACATTAAGGAAAACCTAAAATTAATATCATCCGAAATGAGGAAACACTAGAAGTACTCATTTAATATAAGAAATGAGCTAAAGATTCCAACTACTACCATTTTTTATCAGGGCCCTAACCATGTAATAAAAGAAAAAAACCAGATACATGAGGACTGGAAAGCAATAAGTAAAGGTGCTATTTTTCAGATGATAGTATTTAAAAATCCCAAATGATTACAGACAACTTTATTAGAAGTAACAGGAGGACAGACAAATAGTAGGAACACTATAACAAAGTGGGTGTATTTAAGACTGGTATAAAAATGAAGCTGCATTTCTGTTCACCAGCAGCAAAACAATGAGAATGCATTATCAAAGAGAACTTATAATTATACCAGAATGCCAAGTATCTAGAAATAAATAAAACAAAGGATGTATAATCTCTCTAAATGAGAAATTATGAACTTTATTTAGAGATATTCAATTACATCAAATAAAGGAGAGAAAGGCTGAGTTGATGGGTAGGATATACAATATTGTGGAAATGCATTCTTCCCTGGATTGATCTATAGATTCAGTACAATTCTAGTCAAAATCCCAAGAGAATACTTTGTTGAACTTGATTAGATGACTTAAAGTTGATATGGAGGAATACAAAAGCAAGAACAGGTAGCACACATCTGAAGAAAAAGAGGAGAGGGACTTGCCTGCCTGTCCAGATTTTAGGGCTTACTTTGAGGCTACAGTAATTAAGGCTGCATGGTGTTGGTGCAGGGATGGAAACACTAACCAATGAAACAGAATGTATTCCCACTTATGTTTCATATATACAGAAGTGGTCTGTCAGATCAGTGAGTAAAAGAGGGATTGTCTAATCAACAGGATGGAAAAAATGGTCATGTAAATGGAAAAAGATAAAGTCAGACATCGCCTCCATAACCATATCAAGAAACCAACACCTGATTGATTACGGACTTTAGGAAGTCACTTTCAACTCTTGGTAGGAAATCTAGGTTAATGTCTTTTGGATCTTGGGGTCAAAGATTTTCTGGACGAGATACAGAAAGCATGGACTATGAAAGCTTGCATAGAAGACATAGGGAGGAAGTGAAAAGACAGGCTGCAGCCTGGGAAGAGACTTCTGCAATACATACACCAGATTAAGGATGAGTATCACAATGAAAGGACGTTGATAAAACAATTTTAAAAAGCATAAAGAATCGGATAGAAATTTGGACGTAAGACTGAAACTGACATTTCACAGAAGGGGAAGCAAAGATGGCTAATAAACACAGTGAAATATTATTTAATACCTATTTAATTAACAAAAATGTGAGAAAGACTACGGATCCACAGGATTCCGGCAACCTTGCCGGTAGCAGGGTAACATGTCCGGCATTATCTTCCTGATGTGAACATTCACGTACTTTTCTCGTAGTTCTGTTCCTAGGTGTGCACCAAAGACAAGCACTTGCGCATGGACAGCAGGAGACATGGTCAAGAGTGTTTATGAGCAGCACTGCTTACAAGAGCAAAACAACTCTGAAATGACTCAGTGCCTACAGTCCAAAGAGGGGCTGAATGAAGTGTGACACACTCACACAGTGGAAGGTGATGCAGCAGCCAAAACCATGCCCCGGCAATGGGAAAAATGCGGCGGTCTTCATTGCAAGACAAACAATGATGCTTCTCAAGTAATCCGTTTATTACATGGTTCAGTGTAAAGAACTGACGATCTTACTAATGTAAACAATCGACCATTATTTGACAACAAATTATGAAATAATTATAAAGGGAGAATACGGGGAGTTACTGTGACATGTCTGTAAAAGATGTGAATCGCCATTTTCTATAGTTGGTAGTCCGTAAATGGTTATGTAAAGACTAAGAGAATAAGCATTCTACTTAGAGATGTATAGGTAAATTACCAGAAGAAACAGCGAAGGAGTTGAGAGTCATCATTTCTGGAGAGTGGGACGAGAGAGACAGACGGGACAGGGGACTGTAACTTGTATTTTGTGTTGTTATTATACATCTTGTAGTTATTGTTAATGCTATTTTCAGAGTCTTACGTGTGTGTGTGTGTGTGTGTGTGTGTGTGTATGACTTTGATTTTAAAAACAAAACCTCCCATTTGGGCCAGATGAATGTGACTTAGCTGAGCAGAGAGATGAGGCTTCTAGAAGAAGACCTTTTGGTGCCTTGGGGAATATTAGAGAAAAGCAATAGAGATCTATGTGGTCAAATACCCTCATCTTCCAAAGACTGAGGCATGGTACAACGAAACTGTTAAAGTCTCAAAATCAGAAACTGACTGGGGTTAATCCCCAGTTTGCTGGTACCCAGAGCTCCCCCTGCCACATCCTACTGGGAAGGGAAGGAGATGCTTTCCTTCGAAGGGAAGGCTGGCCTTCCAGCTCTGGAATGACACGTGAGAAAAGTGAGGGAATCCTAGGAGACACAGCTGGCACCCGGCCGAGGAGGAGACGCTGGGATTCCGCCACTTCTGTCCCCACGTATGAAGTCCCAGCGGTGACCCCTGTATGTGCATATATGAGAGCGTGTGTGTGCTTTCTGACTTTCGCTGATTCAGAGGAGTCTCTAAGGAAGAGACTGAAATACAAGGCTTACTGAAAGCCAGATAGAATAGATTTAAATAGACACTAAAGTGTCTAATTCTGGGCATCACAGGAAGGAGAGAGTGGAGATCTGTTGGTTGAATAAATGCATGAACGTTATCATGCGTCTCCTACCCCTGGCTTAACATGGTAAATATGAGCGTATTTTATATAGGGAGTGATTCATGTGCATATTAAAGTTTGGGAATCTCCAGCCTATAGCCTTGTTTTCTAGGTAAAATGATAATTTTAATATGTTTTAACTGGAATTAAAAGCTATGCAAATGATCAGTGGTTTCCTGAAATAAATTACAATAAATGAGCAATGATAATCTGAAATAAATTAAGATAAAGGAAAAATGCCTGGAGGACAGGTTAAGTACTGTAATAAACATCGAATGATCAAAGTGGGAATTGTATTTCTCAGTTACCAGTATTCATTTCAATCAAATGTGTCGGGGGTTGGGGATGCTTTGGGACTGCTTAATGGGAATTCTGGTGGTTTGCCACACTTCTCTCAGCATTAGCTGGCTTGATTAAGAGTGTGGCTTGATTCTCTCATCACAGTGCAAAATCAGAATTGTGCTTAGGGGAGAAAAACTGAAATATAGAAATATGACCTCAAGTGGCTGGGTGAAAACTAAAAAGCAAAAAGCAAACCCAACAAGTGGAGAGGGGGCTGTCTAGAATCCAAATAAAGGTGTAGTACTATGGGGGAAAAACACTCAAGGGTTTAAAAGATATCTTTTATTAAACGTATGGTCGGAATGCAAAATCCATTAGGGACATATCAGAAAATCAACTCAAAAGAACACTCACCGGGAGGAAAGGCTTGGCTTCCCACTTTTGCTACAGCTGGTATAAATTCCTGGGCCATCATCAAAGAAACTTCCAAGTGCCAACTTCTGTCGGATAGATTCTCTCTCATTTTTCTGTGCCTAAAATTTCAGGAAAATAAAAAGTGCTGATAAGCAGGCAGATACATCAGAACCACAGACTGTCCAATTGCTAAGTTTCTCAGAACCGCAACCTCAGAGGAAACAGCAAACCCAGAGTCCACGGCACAGGAGCACGTGAATTACCAAGGCCTGAAACACACCCAGTCTTTCCTGGCTTCACCTACGGAAGCAATTTCAGTCCTTCAGAGCCTTTCATGATCACGGTCTGGGAAATCGCCATGGTGGTACTAAAAGGTCGTCACCAGAAGAGAACTAGATTTTGGGGTGCTGCAATCTTTCTTCTTCCTACCTGCTAGACATGACAGCAGGTAAGAGAAGAGTCGTGGGGGACAAGCACTTTGCCCCAAATCAAATCACCTTTATGCCAAATGTGGCCTTTCCCTGGGTCTTGTCTTCTCTCTTCTGTATATCGTCCCCTCAGCCCACTTTCTCCATTGCAAAAATGTGAATTCATTCAGCCAACATGCACCAGGCCTCTAGGAGATGGCAGGTGTCACATTACGATGTGGAACCCAGCCCAGGCTGGAGGACCGCAGCCCCTGCCTGCACCTAGCTTACAGTCTTGGCAGTCTGTTCAGGAGTTCTCCTGATCTCACCGGGTTCACACCCTAACACAGGGCCTGGGATAGCGGGAGGATTCTAATTGGGCGCATCTGTTTCATATTTCGAAGGGAAGTCAGGTCGGTGTGCAGAGCAAAAGAATGTGGGAAACGACACTACTGTGATAATTTGGATATGTTTACAACACTTGGCTTCCCATAAAAGTCCCATAAAAACTCACCATGCTGAACTTTTATACCCTTTAAACAACAGGGGAGAAGATTAGAAATGGTTTCCTTAGTTAAAAATAAAACAACTACAAAAACAAACATAATGAGTTAGAAATCCTGGGGTGAGAACGAGAGCTTGGTTTTCTGTTCTGCGGGATGATGGAGGATGAGAGAAGCACCGTCGGATGTTTTGAGCTGAAGACGATGAGCATATGATCTTACCCAATGCAGCGCCTGCGACTGAGCGTGGCTAGGGAAGGCAGGATGGCCCTTGACTCTCCCCGAAGGAGGTTCCGGAGCCACAGCTGTGGCCACAGTACCCAGAAGTTACATGTGAAAGTTCTGAGCCATCATCTGAGCATCACAGTGTTAGCGGTGAAGCACAAAACCCTTTAGAAGGGTGGGCTCAAAGCGGCCTCTTTCCACTCCCAAGTGAAGGCAGTGTACTATAGGTTAAGGCTGCTGTAACGTGGTGGTTATTAACCACATGTGGCTATTTACATTTAGATTAAAAATTAATTAATTAAAGGTTCAACTCCTCAGTCACACTAGCTGCATGACATGAGGTCCGCAGCCCTAGGGGGCTAGTGGGATACCATAGTCAACAGAGCAGAATAAAATATATGACCGGGGGCACTTGGGTGGCTCAGTGGGTTGAGCCTCTGCCTTCAGCTCAGGTCATGGTCTCAGGGTCCTGGGATCAAGCCCCACATAGGGCTCTCTGCTCAGCGGGGAGCCTGCTTCCCTCCCTCTCTCTCTGCCTGCCTCTCTGCCTGCTTGTAATCTCTCTGTCAAATAAATAAATAAAATATTAAAAAAAATATATATATGACCACACAGGGCGGTTGAGATAGTGGTTCTCAGCAGCCGGCTTCCACAGTTTGCATCAGAATTTAAAATACACACTCCCATAGCGTCTTGGTCTTTTGGCTAAGGTCAAGTGTAAAATACACACCCCAGGCTCCACCAGTGGATATTTATTTTTTTAAATATTATTTATTTATTTGAAAGAGAGAGAGAGAGAATGAGAGCGAGCACCAGCAGGTAGAAGAGCAGAGGGAGAAGCAGACTCCCCGCTGAGCAGAGAGCCCAACGTGGGGCTCGATCCCAGGACCCTGGGATCATGACCCGAGCCGAAGGAAGACGCTTAACCAAATGAGCCACCCAGGCGTCCCAGCAGATGCTTGGTTTTAATCGGTTTGTGAACTTCTAGTTCAAGGACAGCTCATCTCTGCTCTCCTTTTCTCTAACATTTTTTAATTCTTGGAAACCATAGCATTCTTTCCACTCTCACACTTATTGATTGTATCTATTTATTTGGATAGCCCTCCATTTTGGCATGTACCAAAGGAGCTGTGTCATACTGAAGAACTACAGCGTGCGTGTGTGCGTGCGTGCGTGTGTGTGTGTGTGTGTGTGCGTGTGCATGTCTATGCGCAGGCCACAGAGTAGAAGGCCGCTTTACATAGTTATAGAGGTCATGTTGATATATCGTCTGCTGGGAGGGTACAGCCCCCAGAAAGCAACAAAGTAACTGTAAGGTTGGAAAGGGGAGCAAGGAGGGGTTTAGTTTGACTAATGTCTTACAGCTGCACTGCTGGAAACCTTAATTAAAGCGACCCACCCTCCCAAATATGCAGGCTGGTACTTGTGATGGTTCCGCCCAAACAGAACCATTTGGTATCATCTGACATCTTTACAAGTTCACTTCAAAATCCCAGTATCTGCCATGCAGATTTTGTGTAGTTAGTGGACCTATTTCTTACTTCACATAAAATACAAAAGAGATTTTCACCCAATAATCTCTGTAGTCAGAAAACTGTGGAGTGAAAAATAGAATCAGCAGGTAATATGAATGTTAATGACTAATGTTTGGCAATACACTGGTGTCCAACATTAGCACGGCAGAGGTTTTATTTGAAGAAAAAACCTATACCAGGTGGGAATGTGTGAATGCACTTTTGATTCCATATCTGCCTTTCCTGATTTACTTGGTACACTAGACCTATCAATCCTGGAGAAGGCCTTAAAACTATCACTGTTGATGTTAATTACAATTCTCTCTACTTGGCTATTTCATGACCAGCTTGAAGAGAACACTGCTTTATAATATGCAATCTCGCACACTTCCCTTCTCTCTTTCTCTGGATCCCACTGAACAAATCAAGAAAAGTGTAAATAATATATACATCACCCATAATCCCACCACTTAGACACAGATCACTGCTAACATTTTGGGTTTTGGAGCATAGTTCTTTTTAGCTTATTTTTTTTTTCTTTTTATAAAATTGAGAAATATTGTTCATTCATTTTGAAAATTTCCCTCATATCATTTAATATTCTTTAAAACAAAATTTTTAATGGTTGTACATCATTTCGTCCTATGGAGTTACCTTCTTTTGTTAGTCATATGGGTTGTAATCAATGAAAAATAACACAGAAGTTAGCATTTTTACATAAATCCCTGCCCACGTGTCTGATTATTTCCTCAGGATAAGTTCCTAGAAGTGGAATTACCAGATCAACTGAGTGTGACCATTTATCGAGGCTCTTGATACATTTTGTCACATTGCTCTAGAGAAAAGCTGTTCCAATTTACATGCCCACCAACAACATAAGAGGGTGTGGCTTTCACTATATCCTAGCTAACGCTGAGTATTTTCACTGAAAAAGAAAATATTGTTTTTAATTTGATGGGCAAAATGGTATTCTTTTAATGTTAATTTCCTTGATTACCAGTGATAGTAAATATTTAGATTTTTTTAGTTACTTGCTTTTCTCTGAATTACTTCTAGCATTGCTTATTTTTCTATAAGGATCTGATGTTTTGAAATTTTTATATTAAGCATTTTAGTCCCTTTGAGTTTAAATCCAAGTGTTAATGTAGTTAAGTCAACAGCTTGCTTTCTTTGAAGTGTCGTTGATGGCTTTGTGCTTGGAAATCCCTTCCCAGTCCAGAGGTAAAATATCTCACTGCATATTGGGAGAAAAATGAGGAAATTTATGGAAATTGCTTAGCAGCAGTGGTAGTAATGTAAATGTGTGACAAATGGTAGTTATTATGGTTAATCCTCCAATAATTCCTGCTTTGAAGATGAGGGATTGGAGGGTGAAGGAAGGTCACCCTCCTGTTAGACAGAAGACCAAGGATTCAAGTTCATCTTTCTTGTGCCAGATCTTTCTGCCCTTCCACACTGATGAGTGAGGTGTCCAGGCAAATAATGGTGGGCACCACGTTGGAGATACGATGTGGGACTTATGCGTTATGGCTATACTTCTTTCCAGAAAGGGGTGTGAGGTGCTTCAGAAAAGCAGAAAACATACACACCAAGGCGCAATCATAACCGCAAATATCTACAAAAACGAATACCTTCTCGTCAGAGCCACTCTCCTTGATACCACTGCTTAATACTCCTTTTGGAACAAATGCCATTCCTAAGATTTCAAGGAACTGTGATTCAACTGACTAGTAGAACAGTTTTTCTCTTAAAATTCAACAATTGGAATTATTTCCCTTTCAGTTGTCCACATGTATGTGTGGGAGGTACTTAGGGGGGAGATAGTTTCAAGATTCTTTTGTTCTCTATGGAATTATATCTGCAGGGCGATGATGTCCTCCCACCTCCTGAAGGTCAAATGTGCCCCAGTGTGAGGAACAGGGAAGTGTACAGGAAAAGGAAGAGGCTGACTCAAAACTACACTGTAGGCTGTGCTCATGGCATATGCAGCCATGTCCACTCCTAAAACGGCCTTGGGAACTACCTTCTTAAAACAAAAGGAAAATATGGACAATGCATAACTGCTCGCAAAAAGCAAAAGGGCAACTGAGGAATAGTGGCTTGTCACTGTGAGACAGAAAGCCTATTCAAGACCAAGAGGAGAGTAAAAATGTACTTAGAAATTCACCATTGTCCAGCCATAGGCAGTGAGTTTTTGTCCTTGCCTGTTGCCGAATTCCCTACTGCCATCCCCTGGGCCTGGGCAGATAAGACTCACAATGGCTTCTGAGGGCACCATGTGAACCACGATCTCAGAACATAGACCACTGAGCACTTTCAGACCCTAAAGGCCAATGCTCAGTCCTTCCCACTGTGCCACTGCTCGCTGCCTTTCCCCAAGCTTGATAAGAACAAAGAGGGGTGTTTGGTAAAAGAAAGAAAAAGCAAAATGTTCTGCTTGAGTCTATATAGTCCCTCTGCAAATGTGGTATGTCCTCAAGTCCTTTCCACACTTTCTTCAGGACGGGGCAGTGCCTGTCCCTTACACATGGATCCCATTTCTAAGTCCACTCTTCTGGCCTTGCCTATTGTCTCCCATCTCTGAAGCGGGGTGTGTGTGTGTGTGTGTGTGTGTGTGTGTGTGTGTGTGAAGGGCACCTAGACTTTTCATATGCTAACCTGCACATAAATTTGTAAATGGAAGACTGGGTGTATCCTGGGCATTTCTAAAAGTTATTTGACACACTGCATTTTTGTGGGGGTAGCTGTGGGCCACCAGGCCCCTCAGGAACACGCTTTGGGAAATAACATCCTAGACCTAACACAGCTGGTGCTCATGACACTGCAAACAGCTGCTTCCTTCTGCCTCCTGCACAGATGATGAAACCCACGTAGCCGGAAAGGGCCTGATGAAAAGGAAGGAGTTCCTTAAGCTCGCCAAAGGAAGAAGACATTTAAAGAAGTTTGGTCTAGAAAATCAGAGGACCCAACTGATGTGAACAGCACAGCAGTTTGTGGGAATAAAGGCAGATGGGAGCTTGGGAGTGGCCATGATCTTGATCTGGCCGGGATGGATTCAGCTGTGGGGCTAAGAGAATGAAAACTGTTTCCCCCAAATTTCTTGTCTTCCATCTTTTCCCTGGATTGATCTTCCCCTCCCCCCCAGTTCCACTTGTTTCTTACTTTTACTTGTTCACCAGGGGAACAGAAATAATCTTTTATTATTGGATGTGCCTTTTTTTTTTTTTAAAGATTTTATTTGGGATAGAGAGAGAAAGAGAGCACACAAATGGGGAGGAGGGACAAGAGAGAGAGAAGCAGACTCCCTGCTAAGCGGAGAGCCTGATTTGGGGTTTGACCCCAGGACCCTGAGATCATGACCTGAGCTGAGGCTTAACCCACTGAGCTACCCAGGCACCCCTGGATGCGTTTGTTTGGTAATGCTAACCTTCTCAGCACTCAATTCACTTCTAATTCTGGAAGATCCCCCTCCTGGCATCCTCCTTTCTGCACTGCTCATCTGCTGCCTGGTCAGAACTTCTCACACTTCGGGGTGCATGTGAATCACCGTCAAGGAAAAATTCCTAAGAATAGGGGTGGGGAGCTGCATTATTCCAGAAGCTGATGAATACCCTGGTCCCTCATGGCCCATAAAGAAAGCCAGGCTGTTGCTGGAACACCAGTATGACACATGGAGAACTGCAGAGGCAGGCACACGTACACAGTGGCCCTCTCTCTGTCATAAATATCTTGAAACTGGTAGTTCTCAAACTTGATTATGCATGAGAATCAGCTGGAGGGCTTGTAAAGACACAGACTATTTTTCTCATTCAGAAGGTCTGGGGTGCAGCTGAGAAAACACATTTTTTAACACGTTCCCAGATGCTGCTGGTTCAGATACTTTGAGAGCCCTGGCTGTAAGCAATTGAACAGATCAAGTAGCTAGATGGAACACAGAGTGGGTTTTTTTCTAACTGTGTACACGTCCATGTTCCATGTTCGTGCGGATGGACAGACTCTGGATCCAGGTGGATTTCATCTGCAGCTGCCTGGCCTTGCCAAGGCCTTGCCAGGATGCCTGTTTTGAAGCAATTAATACACCGCTCGCTTCAGTGCAATCTATTGCCTAGTGATATCGGCATCATCACCATTAGCAGCATCCACCAGGGAATGGGAATGGGATTCTGGAGCTCCCTGAGGAAAAGCGCTCTTCCTTTAGGAAAATAGAAGCCACTCTTCTTTCTCCCCTCAGCTTGTAAGGAAGACAGCTTTACTCTAACGTTTACAGGGAGCATTCCAATGCGGAGGAGTCAGAGCCTTTTAAACATTGGGAACCAGAAGTATAGCACTTACTCGTTCATTAGGCAAATTGTATTAATTTTCTTAAGAACAAAACAAAAAGCAAAAAGAAAACCCAAGTATACTGATACTAGTTATTTTCCTATTGAAACAACCATGGGTTTGCTGAAAGATCAAAATATGAAAACGTCCTTCTAGACGAAAACAAACTGTACACCTTTGGATGTGAAGTGCACAAATTTACTGTGCAGGGTTTTTCAAGTTTTCGCATCTTATTTTATTGATACCCTGGGAAAAGCTTTCCAATTATTAGTGGAAACAGAGTTTAAATAATCTGGTATCTTTCCACTGTATCACTGAATGGATACTTTCTGGACGTTTTCTTTTCCATTTGTATTTCTGATGTTTTCCATTTCAGACACTTACACTAATCAGTCCAGAAAGGTTTCCTGAAATGCTGTTGAAATCTCTCATCTTTGCATCCTTGTGCTGATGTGCCTAAACAAGTCCTCTGGACTAGATGTCAGGCTGGGCTGTTGGGCCATATTGAGGCCTGGGTTCTGCTTGCTCAGCATCAAGACTTCTGGGAGAGCTGGCCCTGGAGACCTAAAGTCCAGGACAGACACCCAAGGGGAACGCTGTAGGGCCCAGGGTCTTCTGACGCCTATTTCCGAGAACTGCCGGACATTAAGAGTGTGGTGATGCCAGTCCAGAGCATAGAGATCTTTGTTGACCGTTAGCTGACCCTGAGGATGGTTTTGCCCATTGACTGCATTCCTTCTCCTGCTACAGGGAGGCGACAGAAACAGGAGCCCGTGGACACAAGGACTGTTGTGCAGGGTCCCAAACAGTCTCTGAATACTCTTATTGTTAAGGACCAGAGCAAAGGTACCTAACACCTGGGGCTGAGGTTTAGTAGCCAATTACCGGCCGAATGGGAACTCTGGTGAAGGTAACGGAGCCCCAGGTGCAATCCGCAAAGTTGACTAGGTAGTAGAAGTGTTTCAACATAAACCCTGAGGGGATACGGTTGGAAACTAAAGTTTTCCTCCCCTGTGAGTGGCGTATTCCAAACAGGAACTGCTGGGAGCATCTTGTTTTTGTTTTTTTTAAGACTTTAGTCATTTATCTGAGAGAGAGCACATGTGCGCACGAGCAGGAGGAGAGGCAGCAGAAACAGCCTTCTTGCTAAGCAGAGAGCCCTATGTGGGGCTCGATCCCAGGACTCTGGGATCATGACCTGAGCAGAAGGCAGACGCTTAACCTACTGAGCCACCCAGGCGCCTCTGCTGGGAGTATCCTGAGCTCTTTCTGGTTCTCACATGACGGGCTACTGAGACTACTTTTCTAACACAGGGCAGTGTTGCCTGGGAACTCTTTCTAGCAGATGACATTTTAGAAGTGTCTAAAACCACCACTGTCATTCAGTATCACAGTGAAATCACAACAGTTCAAAACACCCACTGCATGGTTATGAAATAGCCCAACCTCCATCACCTTCCAGAAAGCTGACGTCCTCAATTTCCCATGTCGGCGTGGACTTAGGATCTGGGAGAATTGATCCCAGATACGACCAGAAAGGAGGCAGGGAGTTCAGGGGACTTGGGGTCAAGAAGACCCAAGTTAACTTCCTGACTCTGACGCTTACGGATGCAAATTATAGAAAGGCTTTAAGCCTCAGTTTCTTTTTCTGAAAGAAGGAATAGTAATACTTATCTTACGGGTTGTTATAAGGAGTAAATGAAGTACTATACAGAAAGGACCTGGCACAGTGCCCAGCCCAGAGAGAAACTTATTCAACAATAGCTGTTGTTAACATTAAAGGGTGGGGGTGGGGTAAGCTGGTGAAAAGAGTGCAGAAATGGATAAAAGAGAGGCAGAACTGCCCAGAACCGGCAAATCTATGAAGACAGAAAGTAGGTTAATGGTTGTGAGGGAGGAGGGAAACTAGGAGTAACTGCTAATGGGCACAGGGTTTCTTTTTGGGGGTGATGAAAATGTTCTGGAGGGTGCCTGGGTGGCTCAATTGGTTAAGTGACTGCCTTTGGCTCAGGTCATGATCCCGGAGTCCCGGGAGCAAGTCTTGCGTCAGGCTCCCAGCTCCACGGGGAGTCTGCTTCTCCCTCTGACCTTCTCCCTTCTCATGCTCTCACTGTCTCTTTCTCAAATGGATAAATAAAATCTTAAAAAAAATATTCTGGAATTAGTGGTTTGCACAAGCTTAGAAGTATACTAAAAACCAACAAAACGTACACTATGGAATTGTGAATTTTGTGGCATATGAATTATATCTCAAAAAATACCCCCCCACACACATACACAGGTAACTCACACGCTACATATCTGGAAAATCTAGTTACCTGGAACAACCCATTCCTGACCAGGCTGGCTAACGGAGGTGTGCCAGCAGGGTGATAGGATGGGAAGAACCCTGAACTAGGAGCCAGGAGGCTTCATATTTATAGCATCTGAGACCAACCAGGCCGATTCCTCCCTTGAAAGAAGGGAGACCGTGGCCCAGAAAGCTGAAAAGATTGTCCCCAGGTGGCCGAGGTGAGGCTAGACTCCAGGGTTCAGTAACTCAACAGAGTCCCTCAAGCGTATTCAGCCCTTACAGGCAGGAAGACGTGAGGGTTAATGGAGGTCGACGGCTGCTTTTCCTCAGTAATTGTGTGGGGAGGGCAGAGCTCTTGTCTGGAATGGCAGCTGGCATTCTGTGTTCCTGTTTATTGCAGTTTATCTCAAGCAGTCATTTCCATTCACCTTTTAAAAAAAACATGAGGCGCAGCTGTGGCTTCACTTTAAATATTGTTCCTTCCAGCCTTTTAATTTTTTCACGGGCTCCTCCCTAATCTTTCACCATAATTGGATGCACAACACCAGAGACAGCACCTCAGAGAAACAAAGCGAGCAAGCCGGCTTTTCCATCCTCTGACCACACACGGCTGTCCGGCAGCTCCTTCCCCTGCAAGGAGCAGCCTGGGAACAGATCTGCGTCCTGTGTTTGCTCTGCTCTGGACCAAGTGGCGGCCAGCCTTCTGCAGGATTCTATGTTAAATTCTCCTCATTTCCTTTCTCAGTCTCCCTCAGTGTAAGCTGGATCTTGCTGGGGTCCTGAGACGGCAGAGGAGGCACGTTTCCCAGGTCCACACTGGATCTGAACGTTCTTCTGGGCAGCGTCAATCCCATGTCAGCTTATTTGTTGGTGTGTCTCCCCACGTGGACGGTAAGCTCCTCGAGGCAAAGCCTGGTCTCCCTTCTGCGAGCCTGGCCCCATGCACAAAGCCAGGGTCACGGAGGGGCTCTCAGAAGTGATGGCTGAGGAATGAGGACGTGGGTCCCATGCTGCATGCCACCATGGTCCTGAGGACAATCAGCTGTGTGGGTCTTTACTGGAAGGTCAGAGGTTGTTCAGAGCAAAGCAGGACAATAATGGATTGAACAGGGGCTCCTGGGTGGCTCAGTGGGTTAAAGCCTCTGCCTTCGGCTCAGGTCATGATCTCAGGGTCCTGGGATCGAGCCCCGCATCGGGCTCTCTTCTCAGCAGGGAGCCTGCCTCCCCACCTCTCTCTGCCTGCCTCTCTGCCTACTTGTGATCTCTGTCTGCCAAATAAATAAATAAAATCTTTAAAAAAAAATAATGGATTGAACATACACACCTGAGATTTGGCCACAGTGCGGGCTTTCCTCCCTATATACTAAGATCTGTTTTACTACTACGACTGAATAAACCAGAGGTCCTTAATGAAACATCTCTCTTACCATCAGGACCTTCCCCCGAGGAATAGGAACAGATGTATACTCTTTTCCTTACTTCGCCGAGGTGGAATCTAATTTTAGTCATCGGAAAGTGACCTTTCCCCCAAAGGCTGTTTGCCTGACTTTAAAACAACCTTGTAAAATAATCCCTAGACACATGTGGCATTTATTAGTGTGACTGGTATAGGAAATTATATTGTACCTAGGCAGGGGCAAACCAATCTTCCGACTGTTTTTGACAACGGACCTCAAAGTGACAGGAGGTAAAAGAAGAAATTATTAAAACTTTTATATTTATAAACATTTTATTTTAAAAATTATCTATTTGTGTATAGGTTTTATGTACACAAAATATATATTTACAGTAGTGTGTATGTATAATTAATGAATAGGAGATATATATATATCAGAGGTCTGGGTTCAAAAACATTTTACTGATGGATCCAAGGTCAAAAAAGCCTGCAGACCACTGCTTTATGTCATTTAATTGAATTTTCTACTTAGTCAACTGAACAGCAAAAACATTAGAGAGAAAAATGTAGATAAGATGTGAATTAGGAAAAATGATATTTTTATATTAGGTTCTCTAATTCTTTTTATTTTAAAGAAAGCACATGTTGCCCTGATTCACCAGAAGTTCATGATAAAATTAACAATTTTTTTTTAAAGCATAATGAAGCCTTCAGAATAACTAACACATACATGAGTTTGAAAGTCTTTGGCTTAGGAAAAGTAGTTAAAAAGCTGAAATGACAAGAGAATGGGTCTCATGTTAAGAAAATACAAGCTGATCTGTGTATCCTACACATCTAGTAGGTTTCATCTCGTGGTCCTTCGGCACTCCTCTGCTAGATACTGTTTCTCCTGAAATCACAGGTGGCATTCTCCTGCCTTAGCTAGATAAGGCACTACACAATGCAGCTCTGTTTTTTGTTGCCGGCGATGTTTTAAAGCCGCTTGAGCCTCACATGTTTGTCATTTTGGTCAGTGCTGTATCAGGTTGCCGGCATATCATCGCTTGCTCATTCCAGGCATGTGCGCTCTCTCAGTTTCCAAGGAGGGAAAAA
Source organism: Meles meles (assembly GCF_922984935.1). NCBI lineage: Eukaryota > Metazoa > Chordata > Mammalia > Carnivora > Mustelidae > Meles > Meles meles. The sequence continues at coordinate 77,531,173 of NC_060069.1, forward strand.
CGACAGTGGCCATTACTGCCAGTAAGAAGTCATTACTGCAGTAGCCACGGGATGTCTTTCATTTTTCCTAAGTGCAAACTGTCCTGTGCTTTTCTACCTGAGAAACGGTTTGAGTGTGACTCGTCCTTTGGCACTGGAAACAGAGGCGGGCTGAGAATTGTGTGCTTGTCTTCAGGGCCGGGTAAGTGACCCACTCTGATGGCTGAGTGTCCTATGCCTCTTTTGCATATGCGCTTCTGGCAGGAGGGGACAGCTGAGAGGTGTCAGTTTCAGTATTCAGCACACTTATCACCTTGGGCCCTCGTTCCCTTCTTGGGGAGCGCAAGGGAAGAAAAATGTGTAGGATAACATGGCAGGTTATTTAAACCTCTTTTACACACGTAAGTTTTGGGTTCTGGAGAAACGAGCATCAACTATTGTGAACTGCTCTAAGAGATAAAGTACATACTTAAAACATCCCCTGCACTCAAACACAACTTAGTGCATAAGATACAGAATGCCATATGTTACGTTATTATACTTAAGAAACTATCATGATAGAACTTTCTATATCTTATTCTGGGGGAAAAATGTTAATGACATATTTGATCAAACTGAAAATTGAGCAGCTAGTTTTGCTGCTCAAGGAGGTGGTGTTACCTAGTATTTACCTCTGAAGGAAAAGAGGTCTTATTTTCCAGGTCGATGATGGAAGAACCCTTATTCTTCACACTGTGACATGTTGTGACCTACACTTGACTTGTGGAAAATAATAAGGGGGTAAGGAGGTAGTGTGGTTTAGCCTTCTGTGGACAGACAAGCATATACTTGTAGTTTAATTTTATGACCTCACCCATATAACTAAAGCTATTTTTACTTGGGCCTGTTATTTCCGACAATTACCAGATAAAACATTCCAAAAATATATTTACTGTCTTTCAACAGAAAAGGCTAACAAAGTAGTAGCAGACACTACATCAATTTTTCAAAACCCCACCCTTCTCTTGGTAAAACTGTATTTTTCATTGTTATAAAAAAGTCACTTAAAAGACAAATTAAACATTCTAATAATTATTTACTGTGGGTAAACTATCAAATACGTCAAAAATTTTTTAAAATTATTTTTACATAAAAAGACTGCCTAGCAACTAAATGCATGATAAGAGTTTTTTCCACTCCAGAATAACAACATGTATATTCCAGTTACTGTTATAATCTATTAATGAATGCAAGCTGGGAAAAGCAGAAAGAAGAGCCCTCCCAACTTAATGCTTCTACTTCTGTGCATTTCGCTTTCCTGAATATATTATGGCAATGGCTACTGAGTGTGGAATTTGGCCACTCCTCAAGGGTGTTCTTTCTCCCAGTTAGAAAAATGGTCCGATTGTTTACAAACAAAAGAGCTCCCCCGCCTTACCTTTTTATAATTCCCCTCCATATCCAATGGGGATTCTTGACCGATGATGTCATCCATTCCATCACTGTCCAAATTCATCCTTTAACTCTTGAGAATTTCACTTAAGTGATAACCTCCCATGAATTCTACTAGGCTTCTGTGCCAACTGCCCAGTACCCTGGTTACTGCTCATGCTGACGTGGAGAGCCAGCTAAGAGCCTGTGCCTAGTGGTTGTGCATATCCTTGCCCCTGCTCTGGCCCACGGACACCGCCCTGCCCGGCCTCCCTGCTCTGTCCTGAGCTCTGGCACGGGGGCAGCTGCTGTTTCTGAGGTTCGCTCTGCCTCGACAATGTGTTGAATGTCCAGCCTTCCCACCGTCTACTCTCCCCTTCCCCTGAGGGATCCTGCCTAGATTCCGCTCCACAGCACCTTTCCTCCTCCTCCCAATCAAGGGAAAGCGGATTCAACGCCCCCACTCCTCAGTTCAGGGCTGTGTGTGGATTGGAGCCCTGCGAGGAAACCAACCACCTTATTCTGACCCAGGGCAGTGTGAGGGATAAAAATAGACGCAAAACCCAGCCTCCCAGACTTCAGTAGTGACTTAAAAGCCGGGTATCCCATGACAAAATGAAAACAGTATAATTTAAAGGCTAACCTGAAGACCCATGTTTGCTCCCCACCCCCGTTTGTCCTATAAACAATCATTTTAAAATCAGATGTGAAAATCTCATCTTCTGGTAGTGGCCCAGCACAAGGATAAAATTTATTTCCAACTCAGAGAAGGAGCCCTCTGCTTCAGGATCAGCGCTTTGTTCTATCCATATAGGCAAGAGAAAAAGATCCATCAACTTTTCTTTAAAATCCAGTCAGTGGGGGGAAAAAAACCCTCCAGCCACTGGCGGGTTTTTTCACAAAAGAGAACGCTTCCTTTCTGCTGCTCTCTTTACCCTTTTCCCATGGCTTTTGGTTTTTTACTGGCTTTACATACAGAGAAGGAAAAGGCCCGCAGCTGGAGGATGTTTTCTCTTAACAGACAAACAGAAGTGCAAACACGAGCACACACTCATCATTATCAAATTACTACTACCATAAGCTAAAGATACACACACTAGTTATTTTTTAAAAATGTTACTGTGTGCAGGAGAAAACGGGCCAAAGAAGAATTCAAAGGCCAAGCCCCCATTTAACAAACCATCTTATACTCTGACACGCTTGGACAGAAAGCAGCAAATGTCCTACTCAATACATTTTCCAATAGGAATTCCTGACCAAGCTCAGTGCTGTTAAGACCAGAGCTCTAAAGCAAAAATGCCGTTCAAGATGGCCTTGACACGCTCACATTCAGTCGTCTCCTTCTCTCCGTGAGTTAAAAAACAAAACAAAACAAAAAAGCATTTCAATTTGTGGAAGGCATTTGTGGCATAAATGTGTCTTTATCCGGTTCACTGCAGTCCTCCGTCCATAAGGCAAATACTGTCCTGCGCTGTCCCTGACTCAAATCCAAATCCTGCCTTTCCCCCACCCTCATCTCCCAGCTCTGTTCCCGAGAGAATGGGGCGATGACAAGTTGCTATCACAGAAGCCAGACTTGCATCTGGGCAGGGCTTCTTCCCAGTAATGATCTCCCTCATCTTACTCTCCTCCAGACCCCAGGGCCCCCACTCTACACAAGGGTCCTACTACGTGCATGCACGATGCCTTCCCGGCCTGGGAGGCAACGCTGGCCACCAAGAGTGGCCCCACCGTGGATTTCCCATCATGGAAGAATTCTCCAAAGCTAAGACTTTGGGTCAAAATGTTTTACTTTTTTACTATCAAATCCTGCCAAAGGAGGTTAGTGAAGGAAGCAGCTCTTATTATCTGACATATGTTAACATAGTAACAATAGCCGCCCTTTGTGGAGGGATCCCTGTGGGCCATGCACTTCACAGGTGCCTCTTAACTTATGTCTTTAGTCCTCATGGTAACCCTCTGGAGTAAATATTATTATCAACTGCACGGTGAGGTTCGGGAACTTGCCCAAGGCGAGGCAGCGGGCCAATGATCAGGCCAGAATTGAGACCTAGCGCCTCCGCTGCTGGGGCTCACAATCTACATGCGCAAGCTAGACCACCACCCACTGGTTGCCTCAGTAAGAAACAGCCGCACACAATACAATAATCTCATACATCAGGGCTTAGTACAGAGAGAATTCTGGCAGCACACAGAATCTCATGGACGGAAACGTACATCTGGAACATCCAGCATCGATCACTGCTATCCCCTGACGATTAGGCTTCAAGAAATGAAATAAAACCTCCTTCACTGATGGTCATGACCTAACACGCTGGAGAGTGAATTTTCTTTTCTCGTCAGCCACGGTGTTTTTAGTGCCCTGTGGCTTCTTTCCAACAGCTGTTATGGTTGCAATCTTCTTCTCTAAAGGGGCAGGGATTTTGGCTGTTCCGTCTTGCTTTCCCCACAGCGTCTAGACAATGTCTTACACACGTTAGGTGGCCAGTGAAGGCTGTTGAATAAATACATGAAGAGAGGAGAAATGTACATGTGACTCAGAGTGTTGCCTCTAAATGCTCCACAGTAGGAAACAATAATAGTTGATATTAGTGCTTTTCAACTGAACTCTTCTGTGGAAATCATGTATGTTCAGAAGGTAAAAATGGGTCTGGATGGGTTGAAGGGGAGGCGCTACCACGATTTTCAGGAATTTCAATCTCTTACCTAGGTTGGCATCCTACTCCACCTATCTATGATCAAGATTTGGGGCGCCTGGGTGGCTCAGGGGGTTAAGCCACTGCCTTCGGCTCAGGTCATGGTCTCAGGGTCCTGGGATCGAGCCCCACGTCAGGCTCTCTGCTCCGCAGGGAGCCTGCTTCCTCCTCTCTCTCTGCCTGCCTCTCTGCCTAGTTGTGATTTCTCTCTGTTAAATAAATAAAATATTAAAAAAAAAAAAGATTTAACACGGGTGAAATCATAAACATCTAGAGATTTACAAGACTGAGTAAAATACACAAAACTGTAAGCCTAATTGCTAACATCTTTTTATTTTAATTTTAACTGGGTGGGTTTATATATATAGCTAAAATGACTGAACTCTCACTATTAACTATATATATTCAAATTAATATATATATACTAATAATATATTGACCACATACATATATATATGTATACACACATACACTATTAATAGATCATCTCTTGGAGAAGGGCACCTCAAAATCCAAGACAGAAATTCCCAGCAACAAGGATTAATACTAAGAAAGTACTAAAGACCATTCCCTTCTTCTAACCCCAATGCCTTTTATTGTCATAAGTGGTTCTCTAATAAGTACTACAAAGGGACAAGTGATAGAACATCTCCCCAAAACACGAATGCAAGAGCTTGTAGAGCGGTGCCCAGTGGAGAATTTCCTTTGTTCCTCCACCTAAAGGAGTGCTCAGCACATAAACAGGTTCATAGCTTAGACCCTTTCCAGAAGGAGCTATATACCACTGTTATCTGAATGGCTTGTGCCACCTTGAGATATCTAATATCTAACATCTCAAGATGGCACAAGGGGACTGATCTCTGATGTTTTCAAGAGTTTTGCTATTCCAAGTGTGTCCTTCTGACAACAGCATTTGTATCACTGGGAGCTTACTGGAAATGCAAGCCCTCAGGCCCCACCCTAGACTTACTGAATCAGAAATTTCATTTTTAAGAGAGTCTAAGAATTTTGAATGCTCCTTATGTTTCAGAAGCACAGCTTTAGACCTTGGGAAAAAATTCATTATAAGCTATTATCCTTCTATTTCAAACCGTACAGCCAGGAATGGCGGCAAGACCCTGACTTTAGCTGCTTGGGATCAATGCTGTAATTGATTTCACTTCCAAGAGGTCCAAATGAGTAGAGAAAGGGGGAAAACAAACAAAAGACCCCCTCGGAAGACTTGAGCTGACTATAATGTTTGGTGGTTTTGCAGTAGCTATGCAAACAAAGGGAGAACAGCTCCTCATGTCCTTCCTATAGATAATTTGCTCTGGTTCTTTCCTCTACTGCTGACCTCTCTAAAACGAACCATGCTGACACAGCATGGGCCCAGATGCTACCACTGTCCTTTGGAAAATGTACACATAGCCCCTCATAGTCCCTGAGCTTGACAGGGCCTCTTCTTACCCCTGCCCTGAAATTTAGGGACTAGAACGGAGAGCTCCAGTTTCCTGTCAAGACCATAATCTGAACTGTGAGACGCACTGGTCATGTGAGCTAATGCTTTTAAAATGATCATTACCGGCCAGTGGTGAAAATGATTGACTCTGAAAACACTGACCGCATTACTGGGAAATCACTTACGCATTGTCAAAAGATTTTCCTGTTCATAGATGGAAACTGTAGTTCGTCCTGATTAACCCTTCAGCAGTCACTCCTTCCCTTCAGGCTTAGCATTCAAATTCCATGTGCTATACAAATTGATGGCTGATTTATAATCTCTTTCCAAATAAACCATTTTTTTTTTCTTCTGTGCAAAGTTTACCTAAATTTGCTTTGCTTTTCCATTCAGGTAGCTAGATAACCTAGTAAAACATGCAGGCAATTTAATTAATTAATTAATTAACTATAGAGAGAGAGCACGTGTGCAAATGGGAGGAGGGGCAGAGGGAGAGGGAGAACGTAGAGCCCAAACTGGGGCTCAGTCTCACGACTCTGAGATCATGACCTGAGCCAAAATCAAGAGTGAGACGCTTAACAGACTGAGCCACATGCGCCCACACGGGCAATTTTTCCCCCCACAGGCAATTTTTAAATAGACTTTCTAGTGCAGGCTAAAAAAATTAAAATAATGGCACTGGGAGAGTAGGGTGGAGGGCGTGAAAGTGTTGGCAATAGACAGAGAACCAGATGTTTACCCATATCAAAAAGATTGAAGACCCCAGATGTAAATCTTCCTGCCCAGCTGGACATCTGAGGATCAGAAACACAACTGCGGTCACTTTGACGGCTGCAGCACCGCTTCCAAGTGGGACCGGTACTAATGCCCTCAGTACGTTTCTCTGTGTTCCCAGCACTCTTGCCCATTAATGGGTCACTTATGTCAACTGCCACAACCTCTCTGATGTTTGCTTCTGAATTCAAGTGCTTTTGTCCAAGTACTCACTATTTCAGGAAGCTAGGTCATTCCTGATGCTTCTATATACTGCATGGGGAGTAGCATCAAGATTTCAAATTTTTCCTTAGTGTAGAGGACATAAATAAATAATAGGTCTACCGCCACAACACCCTGAATGCAGCTGATCTCATCTGATCTCAGAAGCTAAGCAGGGTAGGGCTTGGTTGGTACCTGGATGGGAGACTACTTGGGAATACTGGATGCTGCAGGCTTGGGGCACCTGGGTGGCTCAGTGGGTTGGGTTTCTGCCTTCAGCTCAGGTCATGGTCCCAGGGTCCTGGGATCGAGCCCCACATTTGGCTCCTTGCTCACTGGGGAGTATGCTTCTCCCTCTCCCTCTGTGTGTTCTCTCTCTCTCTCTCTCTCAAATAAATAAATAAATAAATAAATCTCTAAAAAAATAAATAATAGGATATGGCTCTTTTGGGATATGTCTCTCTTAACGTTGAACGTCTGCATGTGAAATTGTGATTAGTTACGAAGATTGTGTGTATGTGTGTGTGTGTGTGTATGTGTATGCGTGTGAATGTGGGGTCTCTACTCTCCAGAAATCATCCATGCACTGGTATTTACCATAGAGATATTCCTATTTCCTTGCCATCCCTCATCGTACCCCCTTTCCAAGAGTAAATACCAGATCTTCATCTTGTAAATGTGTTGCATATTTATTTCTTAAAATTACTTGATGTCTGAATCATGATGTTTGAAGCCCCAAGTGCTACTTTAAATAGGAATGATGTGTTGTACTAAATTTCTATTTCAGATCAGGCCCATAATGAAACCCTGTTGAAACAATTTTTTTTTTTTCATCTGCACACTACCACTGTTTTCCTTTTGTGGTAAAACATATAAATTAGATTTTCAGATATCTTGGCTAAAAAACAGATGAATTTACATCCAGAATTATTTTCTTAATTAAATTAAAGTGATATATATGTTACCTCCTCCTCAGAAAAATACAATTATACATCAACCAGGCAAAATAATGAAGATGAAGTATTCCTCAACACTATTGCCTATGGGAAACATTTTTTCCAATTAAAAAAACTATAGACTAAGACAGAACATTGTTTCATTGAAATTATATTTAAAATCCTGTATGGTGGGGCACCTGGGTGGCTCTATTGGTTGAGCGACTGCCTTGGGCTCAGGTCATGATCCCGGACTTCCAGGATCGAGTCCCACATCGGGCTCCCAGCTCCTTGGGGAGTCTGTTTCTCTCTCTGACCTCCTCTCTCATGCTCTCTCTCATTCATTCTCTCTCAAATAAATAAATAAAATCTTAAAAAAAAATCCTGTATGGTGCTCAGGTGTCTCAGTTATGTGTCTGCCTTTGGCTCAGGTCATGATCCCAGGGTCCTGGGATAGAGCCCCACATCAGGCTCCTACCTCAGTGGATAGCCCACTTCTCCCTCTCCCTCTGCCTGCCACCCCCCACCCCCAGCTTGTGAGCTCTCTCTTTCAAATAAATAAATAAAATCTTTAAAAAAAAAGCTTGTATAAAATAGTGCACCATGCTTTCAAATTCCCTTTTCTATCAGGTCAATACATTTTTCTTCCTGGCTATGGATGAAACCAGGCTTAGACTGGGCAGGATCTTAAATGAACTCAAATTTGATATCTTGTTTTCTCATTCACAGGAAGAAGGGATTGGGAAATGAGCTCTCACTTGGCCTGATGTCAACAGGGATAGAATATATTTCCTTTCCCTTGTTAACTATTAAGTAACCCACTAGAATCTTGGCAAGTTTAGTATTTTCTCCAGCAAGAATTTAAAAAATAGCTTGATGTACTACTTAAATTTATATACTCCCTAATTTTCTTGTTTGAGATCAATACAGAGTATCTTTTATCTTCTGTGCTGGGTATGACACTTCAGTTGCACTGAAATGTTTCACCCAAGAAAAATTGCATGTTTCAGGAGGAAGTAAAACTACTGCTCTGTACAGTGAAAAGATTCATTGAAATTTTGCAAAATCTGATACATTTTAAGAATGGCAGCTTGGGAATGAGCACTTGCTTCAACCGACCACAGATATTTTAAAAAAGTGCTTGGGGATAGACCACGAAGTTTACCTTGGGAAAATTCTCTTGAGTAAAGGAGAAATAGGTACACAGGTATGTTCTTTTTTTTTTTTTAATTATTTTATTTTAATTAATTTATTTGACAGAGAGAGACACCGAGGGAGAGGGAACAAGCAGTAGGAGGGGGTGAGGGAGAAGCAGACTCCCACTGAGCAGGGAGCCCGATGCAGAACTCAATTCCAGGACCCTTGGGATCATGACCTGAGCTGAAGGCAGACGCTTAACTGACTAAGCCACCCAGGCGCCCCAGAGGTATGCTCTTAATGCATTGTCTCTGGGAAGGCTGGGATGTCTGTCTGTCTGTCTGTCTCTCTCTCTCTCTCTCTTTTTTTTTTTTTCTTTGCACTATATCCCCGTTTTTGGCACATGTGATGTTTGAACTGCTGGCAACTGTCTGAGAGGTCCACAAGCCGGATACAAGGAGTGCCATGGTCAACTTCACCACTTCACCCTGTTACACAGATCTGAGTTTCCCTCTAGGGTTATGATGGGCGATGCTGATCCTGGGGATTCAGAACAGCACCCGATGTGGAAAATCCAATTCAATCCAACAGACATTTTTTGAACATACACTCCATGTAGGGAAGTAAAAGAAGGCCCTTCTTTTCAAGAAGCCTGTTGTCTGATGGGGGGAGACAGACTCATGTCATGAGTTGTAAATGGGTTCTGTTGGAAACAAAAACAAAGTGCACCAAGAAGGAGAAATTGTGAATGCGGGAAGAAAAGGGAAGGTTTCTCGAAGAAGGTGGCATGGGAGCCTTAAAAGCTGCATCACCCTACAATAAGGGAGAAGCAGGTGGTGTGTGGGCGGGAGCCCTTCTAGGCGCAGGTACCACAGCAAAGCAAAGACCTGATGGCAATATGGGGGCGGGAGCGTAGGGAGTAGAGGGACGAGTGTTTGTGCCCAGGGTTCAGATCAGAGTTAGCCCCTGAATGACACGCAGAGGGGTCGGGATTATAGCCTGAGGAAATGGGGGAACATTAAAGATTTCTACTGCGCTTCCTCAAGACCAGGTGTGTGTTCGAAGAAGCGTCTCTTTATGTCCCCAAGGGAGGAAAGAGATGAGAGTCATTCACATGCCATTTTCCTTTTTTTTTTTTTTTCTTTCAAGTCTCCATTCCCACAGTGGCTAAGAATGTGAGGGTGTGATCTATATCTGAGGTCATAGGGGAATTTAAGCGATGGAAAGAAAGGGATGAAAGCATGTCATTGTTTTTATATACACACTAACCCTAAAAAACAACTGCAGGGAAAGAGGAGAAAATGTTTGGGAGCTTTTAAGCAAAATGGACCCTTTGACCTAAACTTGTGCTTTCAAGTTAACAATATTTCAAAGCTTGCTCTCAGACACCATTTAGAAGAATCTGGCCTCTTGAAGGCTGCCAGGTCTGAAGCTGTGGGCAAGGTTCTTTCCTGAAGAGATTGGCTTCCTCCCAAGACTGGAAAATGGAGGTCGATAGCTCTATCTTTTAACACGGCTACAACCGAAAATGACAACCCATGCCTCAGTAACCTCTCAGCTAATGTAAATCCTGTGAGGGAGAAGTACATGAAGATGATGACAACGTGAGAACCGTTCAAAACGGAACAACCATAAAAAATCCTGCCTGAGAATTTCTCTCGGAGCATCCCTCCTTGGGTTAACTTGTTCAAAGCCCAGTGCATCCAAACACTTCAAGCAGCGGGGTTAAAGCCCTCGGTAGCAATAAAACTCTTCCCCAAAATTATCATCTACTTGGAAGAGGAGTAAATCAATTATACATCCGTACAGTGGCAACATGTGATTGGGAAATGGAGCAATGCAAGGTTTTCCCCGGCTGCTTTACAATCTTCCCTGAGCCCCTCACGTGCATCAGAGGAGGTGGTTCTTAATTCACAGTAACTGACTTACTCCTGCAGAAAGGTGGCCTCTGGCAGGAACAAGGCCAGGATGTTAACTAGGGAAAATCCCATTTCATAGATGAGAAAACTAACAAGAAACAAAGGGATATTCTGGCCTGCAGACAATGAAAACAGTGCAGGTTAATGGTGTACGTGTGTTGCGTGGGTGGGGAGGAAGGATAGAGTAAGACTGAAAGTCATCCCAGTGATCAAAATATAAGAAACCACGATGCCAGAGTATGTTTACAATGCCTTTTTTCTTAGTCATTTTTATACATAGTAGGCCTATCCATCCTTATTACCCAAGGGTTTGTCCTAAGCTCTGGGAAAGCAGATGGATATAAAGATAAACATCCCTGCCCTCATGGAGCTTACATGCAAGGGAGACAGAAAAGAGACAAATATGTAAAACATGTCTCTGAGAGATGGTGATGAATGCCAGGTATAAAAGCAAATTAGGGAAGTGTCACGGAGACCCTGGGCTAGACACAAGGAGTTGGAAATGGACATAGTTAAGTCCCGAGAAGGCCTTCCCAAGAAGGTGACGTTTCAGCGAAGACCTGAAGGAAGTGAGAGGCTTACTGACAGGAAAAATACAGGATGCCAAGTTGAATGTGAATTTCAGATAAAAGGAGAATGATTTTTTAGTATAAACTTATTCCAAACACTGCAGATTATTTGCTAATCTGGCAACCCTACATGGGAGTACCTGGGGGAAGCATACAGCAGTAGAAAGGACAGCAAGTTCACGGCCAGGATGGCATGCTGGGACAGGAGTGAAAGGAAAGGAGAATGTGGAAAGTCCCAGAGGCATCAGGGGCAAGTTGACGCAAGGCCCTTAGGGCCAGAGGCCTTATTCTGAGGAGAATTTTGAGACGAGTGACATGCTTTGACTTAGGTTTTAATAGATCATTCTAGATACTGTGTTGAAAATTAGACTACAGTAGGGGGCAGGGGGAGAGTAAGACCGGGACCATTATGCTCTGATGATGATGATGATAGTGATGACGATGATGATGATGATGATGATAGTAATAATAATATACACCTAGGCATATGCAACAAAATGAGTATATAATTTGGGGAAATGTTCCCTGGAGTTCCACTCATGGACTCTCCATTAAGAAACCTTGGTATACATTTATGGGAAGAAAGAAAGAAATAAATTCTACTTACTAAAAATGCTACCCTAAGGAATCTACCTTAATCACTGCATTTTCATCCTTAAAAACAAATAAATAAGCTTTCATCCAAAAATGGGCAAGTTTCTGAAAAACATCCTACTGTTGAAATAACCAGTGATGATGACAACATCAAACCAAGGGCTTAGAGAAAATGCCCTTTCTGAATCCACACATGTGTGGTGCCAGGTGGGTTCTAAACCTAAGGTTTCTAAGTAGATTAAGACTTGGCTTCACAGTTAATGTTTTAACTGATTTATGAATAAAGGGAGGGTGTTTCAAACATACACACAAAGGTAGTTCTACTCTAAAACCTCAGGGAGCTACAGAATCGATTGACTATTATTATCTGCCCAATACACTTAATTTTACTGTGAAAATAGGCAATAAATATTTCAAAACTATTAAACACACAATGACAGTGTTATATGTTGTAGTTCATGTAAAATAAAATCAATTTGTCCCCTTTCAGAAGCAGTTGGCTAACAAAATCCCTTTTCCTCAGATAAAATAGCTGAAATCTGCCCAATTTTTTACCTATAAGACCAGTGATTTCATGACCAACTTAATGAAAAGGTAGAGAGAATAATCTTATAGTAGTTTGCTTTTCAAAAGTTAAGTTCTATAGCTTCTCTGAAAAGAGAGAAAATAATGACTTTAATTTTATAGTAATTTAGTCCCCTGGAGCCATGCCATAAATAGGTAGGCTCTCCACAGATGTCTGACATTCCTCATTCTCAATCTCTGGATTGCATGTAAGTGAAGTTTTGTGTTTTCCTCAGCATCTTCCCTTTCTCATGGGAAGAATTCCTGTGAAGCACAAGTCTCAGTGTTAGGATCTATGGACCTAGATGTACTATGAAATGAAAATACAATAAAACAATCCCGAAATTACAAAACTGCCACCATGAAGCAGAAATAAAAGTGAGTGGATAAATATATTTTATAGGCATACTTAGCTGAGAAACTGTCTTGAGTCTTGTGCAATGTATGACTCTGCCTGCATACAGTTACCTCTGGGAAATCTGACCTAATGAGAAACACCTGCTTGTCTCAGGTAACCCACCTCCCACAAGGAAGAGGCATTGTTAAGTTAAAAAACTGGTCTCTGAACTCGGTCAGTTGAGTAATCCCCCAATAGTACCCATCCTGGACTTGGATTAGCCATGCCTGCTGCTGCAAAGAGCAATTACTCTGAGAACATTCTCGTTGTCTGCTTACAACGAGGACGCTTTCAATGTTGCCTCAACAGTCCAAGTTGCAGGAAGGAGTTATTATTAATACTCTAGAATGGGTCTTTGAGAGCGTCTGTTTAATTGAAAACTCCACATAGCAAATTAGCACAAAGACGAATATGCAATCCTAAAAAATTTTCCATGTGGAGTTCTTTCATGCGTGTCAGCACCTTAATTCTTATTTACACATGCTAGTAAAAACAAGTTTGAAAAGACGTACAAGTGCAACTTCAAACATCAAGTGCATGCCGGCCCATTTTTGAAAATTTCTCAGATCATCAATTACGCTTCTTATTTACATAACTCCCTTAGAGACAGTCCTAAAAACTGGACGTGAAACTACTCGTCTCCTAGGCAGTGAGCAAAAATCGCATTTTGCCATGTTACCAGAGTGAATTCGGTCCAGCTTTTCCCCCTCCCGAAGCCCCTTAAATTCAATTACAGTTTACAGCAGTTCCTCTTATTTGCACAGACAGAGAACGTGCAAAGCACAGATCACCTCAGTGGATTTCACAATATGCTTCAAGGGCCAAGGAAGCAGTGTTTTCTGCCCCATTACTCCCCAGAAAACCCAATTACAATTCAGATACTGTATGCGAGGAAGGCCAGGAGTAGAGGATGGCAAAATCCCTTGAAAATCCGGAAAGAGGCAACCTGCTGCTCTGGAAAAGGAAGGCCTCCTCTCCCGAAAGGATTCCAGCCTCGCAATCGGGCTTGAAATCTTACCTGATACGAACAGTTCTCCTGATGTACCATCTCAGTGCATCCTAGGGCCCAGACCCCAAAGCAGGACGGCTCCGCGAGGCTGCGGAGGCAAGGCGCGGAGCATCCACGGGCAGCGAGAACGCCCTGGGAAGGCAGGGGCTCCCCGCGGATTAAAATGGATGCTGTTTCGCTGATCAACCTGCGCAGTGGCACTGCCTGTGCCGGGAAGCGCGCAGCGAGCCGAGCCGCTCTCCTCGGAAACCAGCAGTGAGGCTCGCAAACATGGAGCTAGGACCGGGCTGGGGGAGGGGGCGCGCTCATCGCTGGCACAATCAGCCAATTATATTATAGGCACAAAGAAAAGGATCAGTCTGGGGCTGGTGTGACCTTCTGGTGCTTTATGAAGGCAGTTAACTGATGTGGAAACATTCTAGTCCTCATTAAAGGGAAAAAGGCCAGCGAGGGAGAGGGAGAGAGACAGACACAAATCAATGTTGCCGGTGAACATTTCTAACCTCAGGCATCATCCCGCCAGCCCGCAGATGCTGCTGGCATGGCGCTTGAGAAAAAGAGGCCTCAAGGATCGTTTCAGAACTTCTGACATGCGAAAGGGGAGGCAATCCATTCTGAATATGGACACTGAAGGGACGTTTCCCGTGTTGAGTGTTTGGAGTGTTTGTCAACTTCATAACTAAAGGGAGGGTCTTCGCTCCTTAAGAGGATGTTATTTTGATTCCCCACTTCTTTTTGGCTTTTAGCTGCCTTTGAAGTCCCACAGAAATCGGATGAAATAATTATTCCTAACGTTTTTTTAAGGGAGGGAGCTTATTCAGGTATGAAAGTCAGTGTAAGTCATTCATTTCATGAAAATGAAACTAAACAGGTTTCTTTTTTTTGAAAGTAAGGTTATGTATATACATAAAATCCAATGCCAGGACTTGAATATATAGACACCCTAATACAGGACATACTCTCTTAGAGAAAGTCCATTCTACCTAAGAGTCTGCAATGGAAAGAATTCGGGACTTGCAGATAGTACTCAAGGAAAATATCTGTTTCTGGGGGGATAAAGGGAAACAATTTCTGAAATGCTTCACAGGGTCATTCTGGGATTTTAGGATATATAGAAAGAAACAACCAGCTCTGTAAATTCTTGAAGCTAGCTAATGAATGACACCAAATTAAGAAAATAAACACAATAAAATAAAATTTCCTTTTCTATATTACTCAGTTGCTATAGGCAATTTGTTTTGTTGTTTCTTAATAAAATGGCCTGAGCACATAAATGATAATAAAGACCTGACTGAATTTAAACCACCAAATTAAAAAAAATTCAATAGAGAAATTATTAATTAATTTGTACCTATCTAGCTATCCACCTCCTCAAAAACTCTCACTATTAACCACACAGTTTTCATTATGCTACTGCCAGAGAAAAACAAGTACTTTATCCCTGAGGAATGAAATCAACATGTTTGCCAAGTTTTTGCATCAAGCCCTATCTTAAGGAATGGTGGGAATTTGTGTTAGGAGTATACGGTGATGTATTTATAATTCTGCAAGAACACCTCTGTTGCTTGGAAAGAGAAAAACCTATTTTTAGAAATATTCTTCATTTTTACCATTTGAGATTCAAACAGGAGAGAAATTTGCTACCTGAGTTCCACTCCAGGGACACACTTACATGTGTGGAGAGCTTCCTTATGCGTGGAGAGCTTCCCGGTTAGGGGAGTGAAGAAGTGGAAGGTAAGGCCGCTGGATGATCTCATAGGTTTGGATTTCGGCACCTGGTTCACCGGGTTCACCGGGTCCACCTGCTCCCAATGAAAAGTACTCTGGAGATCTAACCTGCAGAAGCTCACAGCCCTTCTTTGTGGAATACAGGAGAAAGACAGACTGTGGGACCACACGACTCTTTAGCCCTATTCGTTGTCAGGTTGCACAATGAAAGCTTGATGAACGAAGCAGAAATCTGAGCTACATCATGAGTCTTCGTAAAAGCAGGATGAAGAAAAGAGGACGGGGAAAGGAAACACTATTCAATACATCCTCATCCCAAACTCCATCCTCCTCTATTGAGTCGTCCACACAGGACAGACACAGAGATTTCCAGGTGGGGCTTGCTCTACAACCCGCTAGATGAAGGTTCTGGAATCATAAGGACATGTAAAGAAAAGTAGGCCCTAAGAAAAGTTCCTTTTGCAAGGTGGCAAATAAGATGAAATGAAAATCCTATACCTAATAGAGAAGGCATACCCCAGCTCTCCAAGACAGAACAGCTTTAACTTCAAAGGCTGTTAAAACTTGACTCAAGTTACTACTTTGACAATCTGTGACCTAAAGACTCAGGAACATGCTTTCAAGATCTAAAGGCCTAAAAAGCTGCTTCCTGGACTCTGTTCTCTTCTGAAAACTAAAGGCTCTGGGATGGATTACATAAGCTCCTAAAAACATTTATCATGTGTTGCTTAAAAAAAAAAAAAAGGTCTAAACATGATCCCACTCTTCACAGTTGCTGTTCCATAAATAGTGGAAGTGACTCAGAGGTGGCTCTGGGGAGAACAGATTTCTGACAATTGTATCCCAAACCCTGTCAAAAAACCCTCTCAAGCAGTATAAACAAGATTAAAAAAAAAAAAAGGTAATATATCAAGCAAGCTTCCCTTTATAGTCATTCACTGGAAAGGACTCTGTGTTACAATTTAAATTATGATTTGCTAGTACAAAAAACTTTAAACAGAAACCAGCTGTTCCAAGAACATTTAAGCTAGAATAACTTACCAAACTAAGGTAACATTTGTTATTTTTGGACCAAAAAATATTGGCAAACTGTGTAAGTATGGTCTATGTAGCGTAGAGATTCTTTTTTCTTCTTAGGTCTATGTAACTTTCCTGCCCATAAAAAGTACTGGGTTTCAGATATAGATAGGACTTTAAGAGATAGACTGTGATTTTCCAGATCTGGAAACTGAGGCCTAAGAAAGTTGTGAAATGCCCAAGAATATAAATCCTCCTCTCCTCGAACATCAACAACAAGGCATCAAAATAAGGGAAAAAAAAAAAAAAACCTCCAGATTTTCTAGGTTCATATCTAGTGAATGTGTTCTTAGTAAACAATGTTAAATGAAGGCTCACTAGATTTGGAGAAATAAACCCCTTTGACTGAGCCAGTGTAGGCTGGCCTCGAAATCAAAATCTGTCATAAAGTACGAGGTCGCAGTATGTTTCTACCTAAATCTGAATCAAAGTTATGCTTAAAAGGAAGAAAATTTAGAGTATTTCTTGATTGAGCTGTTTTTCTGGGACTGAGCAAACTATGGTGTCTGTAAACCCAGAAAAGTATTTTTTTCAATTGTGGCAGTTAATAGCAATAGAATGAAGATTTTTGCAGTAGTGAATGTAGTGACAAAAAGTCATTATCTACAAGTCATGTGAGCATACAGTTTTAAAGTGAATTATTTGGGTTAGGGACCAACTCGGAGGGAACACGGGGCACCTTCTGATACAAGCTTTGTGATCTGATAAGGACTTGGCTTACACAGGTGTGTACATTTGCCAAAACTCATTGGGTAATACATTTTGTACCGTATGCAAAATTTACCTGCAAAGAATAAAAAGGATCTGGTGAACAAATTCTGAACTATAGCCAATGATATGTAAGCGTCTGAAATGCATCAATAAATGAGATGAACTGAGGGACAGATAGAGAAAGTTTGATGGAAAGTTGTGACAAAGCAAGTTTAGTAAAAGTTTAACTGTAGAGTCTGGATGGGGCGTACGTGGGTATTCACCAAAGAACCATCCAGTTTGAAAATGTTCATAATGAAATTTTAGGAAACAATGAAGTTAGGGGGTGGGGAAGATGAGCAAGGAAGTCATTGTCTTAAGCATTGTCTTAAACTTTTAGACTTTTCCTTAGGAGTTTTGGAAATGCTGGTAGACATTTTTTGGCACTTTCAGCTGTGCTTCTTTCAGGGCCATGGAAGACAAGGAATTATGGGAAAAATCAATCCTGGCCACATTAGGGCAACTAGGTCCTTGAAGGACCTACCAAAGAACACAGTCGGTGTCACCGAGACAACAAACCTTAGAAAATGGCTTTAGAGTTCACAAAGTACCGTCCTTGACATTTCCCTCGATTCTTACAGCCTTGTAGTTCAAACAGATTCCTATTATGTGCCATGTGAAGAAGTGTTTCCGTCTTCAAGGAGTTTGGTGAGACAAATAAAGCAGTATACAAATGACGGTATATAATGATGAATGAATGATTTGTGCCTTCAAAGAGATTTTGTCTGCTCACTAGGAATTCTGGAGACGAAGAGAACTCTTAGCTAGGGGACACCAGGAAACTGCAATAATCATGTTCATTTGGTTGTTCACTTCGTGCATACCTATCTTTTCTATGTCTAGATTCACATAAGTTTACTTAGAACTTGGATCTTAGTTGGTTTATTCAGTGCTAATATCCCCAACATCTGAAATAGTGCTGGCATATAATGGGCTCTCAATAAATATTTTTAACTGAATGTATAAATGACCACGACCTTCAGCACATCACCTCATTTATCGTGGGACTCAGTTTCCTCTTCTATCAATTGAGTATGTTAATTCCTTGTTTATTGGATTGCTTACCAGATGAAATGAGAATAACATGTAAAACAGCTTTTCGGTGCTCAGGAGAGGAACAGAAATGGATTCCCCCCCCCCCCCCCTAATTAAAGGCAATGCAACAGGTCAAGAACAAAGAGAGACCTGAATGATGGAGACGATAGAGGGGATGGAAAGGAAAACACTGAGGGACGCACTGCATGAGACACCGTGAAAAAATGTACTGATGGATCCAGCCAGTGATCGGACTTGTGAGTGAATAAGACAAGGAGTCACGAGGCTTTGAGAGCACTGCTGGAGTGAAGCTGGTGCTACGCAAAGGCACAGGGAAGTCAGGGGAGGAACTGATTCTGGAGGATTGGGTTGCAGTAATGAATTCTTTTATTTTTTCCCATAAAGTTCTAAGTTGAAGGTGCAGGAGGCAACTGGGGCTCAGGAGACAAGTCAGGTCAACAGATAGAATTTGGGCGGTTTTTTTTTTTTCAGGGAAAGAATAGTTGGAGTTGTAGAAAATTAGATGAAGGGAAAGACTGTAGAGAAAGAACTAGTAAGAAATAAAGACATCCCTGTGGTAAGCACAATAATGACTTCCTAAAGTATTCACGTCCTAATCCCCACCTAGGAAAGGGGAACTAAGGTTGCTCATCAGCTGATCTTGAGATGGGAGATTATCCTGGTTATCTAGATGGGCCCAATGTCATCACAAGGGTCCTTAAGGTAAAAGGAGGAGGCCAAAGGGGAAGGAACAGAGATGGTAGTGGGAGAAAGGTCTGGCCCTGTGTTGTTGGCTTTGGGGATACAGGAAGAGCTCACAAACCAAGGAGGATTGGAGGCCTCTAGAAGAGGAAAGGCAAGGAAATGGATTCTCCCCTAGAGCCTCCGGAAGGAGCACAGCCCTGCTGACATGTTGATATTAGTCCAGTAAGACTCCTTATGAATTTCTGACCTCCAGAACTATAAGATAATTGTTTGTATTGACCTAAGTCACTAAGTTGGGGTAAATTTTTATAGCCGCAATAGGAAATTAATATTAGTCTTGGGTGAAACCTGCATTTAGAGGGCAAGAGGAAGCAAAGGGAATGTGGTTAACAGGGTGAGAGCAAAATGAAAACCAATGTAGTGAGGGGATGATGGGGTACTGGCAGAGCTAGATTGCTTCAAATAGTTTTCTGCAGGGAAGCAGACAAGACTAGTAGGGTGGAAGGTAAACACAACAAGAGCCATTAGTTCTGACTGTTAGGAAGTCCTCCCTTCCTCTTAGAGAATAATCTCAGTAGTAGTGTGTTAGGGTGGAAGCCAGGTCCTAAATGGTTGAGAAGCTGAAGGACTGAGTAGAAAGCAGTTTGCAAGCACTTCTGTTGATTAATTAGAGCATTAGGGTGGTAGGCTGGAGTGTATAGTGGAATCAGAGGGGCTGTGGTTGTGGCTGATTGTTAAGATAGGAGAGACCCAAACATATATGCGTTCAGCAGGGAAGGAGCTAGTGAGAAGGGAAAATTGAAGACAATGGGAGAAAATAACCAAAAGGGCCAGGTTCTGGAGTTAGACCAGAAGCACGTGATGGGTCTTCATTCAGCTGTGGACCTGAAGATATGATGAGCAAAGTTATGAAGCAGTGCTGAGTACGGAGGAGGTCATGGTGGTCATGGTGGAGAAAAATGCCGGAGCACAGGTGGGGAGTATCCTCGGGCCCTTAAAGGAGCAGCAGGTGGTTAAGACCTGAAGGGCAGGGAGGGCTAGGATGGGAGCAGAAAGTCTGGACCAATATGGTGGAAAGCTTTTCCAAGAGATTTTGTAGAGGGTGTTGCTGTATTACCTGAGAATATTCAGTTAACGCTACAGAAGAATAAGAAAAACAAATGGAATGAATGAAACTTATGAGGTGTGAAGATGAGATGATGAATATGTAGTAGTTTGTCAGACATAAGTGAAACTGCATAAGATGTTTAGGTTGAGACAATGAGTAACCAGGTAGACAGAGGCAGCATTCACCATATGTATCAGTAAATAACCTGCATGTGTTAGACATGCATCAAGCATTTGTGTCCAGGACATAGAAAGGAATGAAAAGCATAAAGAAGCACCTAATATTCACAACACTCTAAATTATCTGAGGCATTTGATATTCATTAGATTGTACACTGACTGTCCACTGGTGACATCCATTCTGGCCCTATGTGCCCAAGAAATGCAAATACAATCCAGAACTGCTCAGCAGGAGAGGGGGCGAGCTACAGGGAAAGACAGAGAGACTTGTCCCTGTGTCTCTGATAAGCCAAGCTGCATGTCACTGGCAGGCACCTCTGTCTAATTTGGCCTCCCTTCTCAAACTTCAACCCTGGTTCACAGCCTTATCATCAACAGGGAAGGTAGCTGTAGCAGAAAGACTAGATATAGAAATATCATATAACCCAAGATTTAGTGTGGTCCTGTGCCGTATTCTATGTATGTCAGTGTGTCCCCTTTTTGATACGCATTTTAAGTTGATTCAATGAACTGTGATTTGAACATGTTAATTTGGTCTGTGACTTCTGGGATAGAGGGCCTATAATGGACTTGGAGGTTCCTGTTGCATCAAGGTCATTTCTTACCCGAGTCACTTCAAGGTCATTTCTCACCTTGTGTCACTCACATGACAGAGAGAATGCTTGGTATCAGAATATTCCCGCATGCTCTCAGGCCCAGAAATGGAAGTGAGAGAAGTATAAAAATGAGATAGGTTATAATTTTTTTATCCTTGAACTATAAATAAGAAACTTATCTGAGAGTCTCACAAACCACTGTAAACGAATTTACTCAGAAGTTTTGGACTATTCTGACCCTGGTTACCTTTATTCCAGGCATTAAAAATTAGTTTCCTGAGCAAATAATTAGTGTGAATCAATGGTTGTCACGTTTTCTTTTCTTTTTTGAAGTATTAGATCTATTTTTTAAAATGAAAACTGATATGCAAAATAAGTGTTTTTAGAGCAACATAAAATTTTTAGTTCAAATTTAGTTCAAATATTTACCAATTATATCCTTTATTGAGAACATGAGGCTGTTTTATTGAACACAAATATTTGAAACTAGAACTTACAGATGTCAGTGAAAGTTTTAGTCCCACTGTATTTTTACATTTATTTAGTTTGTTTGATTGTGTGATTGCATCACATCAAGAGAATCTGGTTTCACATAGATAAGTAGTTGGAAATGGTAGCAGGCCTTTTAAATAACTTATGTTGCAATCTCTGATCGTCTTCATTGAACATATCTAGAAGCTTGAAAGCAAAGTAATAAGAAATTTATTTCCAGAGTGACTTACTAACAATACAGAGCACCTGCTCACATTTGTCATAAGGAACAGATAAGAAAACACACAGTGCCCGAACTTCCAACAGGTCATCGCTCTAGAACCAGACCTGCTCATCAGAGGTATGGGGCTTTCACTCGGCACTGCGCAATCTACCTGTCAGGCTTGATGAGGGAACGTGCCCTTGCCTGGCACAGAACCGCGCTGCGCCCAGTGGGCACCTCAGATAATTCTTCCTTCTTGGACATGCACAGGCATGACTTTTCAGTAAGACCAGTCCTGGGGTACCACCTACATGGGCAATGACACATTTACAGGTTCAGTTTTAAGGACTGTAAAAGACTACTTTGCCGGGAGAGATAAATGAATATGCTGATGTCACAAAAGGGGGTGGGGCAAAATACTTCACATAAATACGAGGGAATGAATCACTACATTTGGCCTGAAATGTTATATTCTTCTTACCAAAGCTTCTCGGGACCACTCGTCTCCCAAATCCCAAGATCACATAGACAATCTCATTTGTATATGTATTCAGAATTATTTTCACATCTCTTTAATTACCAGTTTGATTTTGGAGGGGGACTGGGGATGAGGTGTTTAGCAGCTCCTAGAACAAGTGCAAGTGAGCCTCCAAAAATATCTCCCGCAACCCTGGGTTTCTACAGACACAGTTTGAAACCTGATGCGTCAGGCAGCACTACAGCAGGCAGTCTCCCTCTCCTTCTAGAATAATGTGATGGTTTATATTTCAATAGAATCTGCCAAAGTGCTTGTTTATTGGACCCAGTCCTAGTCCTCTCCCCATAGTATTTTCTGGCCAATGCTGACTGAAATTCACATGCTGTAGAAAGTAGTAACTGACTCAGATAAATTTGGGTGAAGTCTACATGGTTTCATCCCAAATTCATGTCAGTTTTTAAGGATCCCTTCTTTTCATCTGTATTTCCCAGCCTTTGGAGTCACAGAGAGCAGTGGCAGGAAAGTGAAAGGTAGTATAAACCTGCCAGGGCTAACACAAGTTAAAACAAAAATAAAAATAAGTTGGTCTGTCAAGAGGAGTCAAGCTAGAACTAGCACAAAGTACGTGTGTGTGTGTGTGTGTGTGTGTGTGTGTGTGTGTGTGTGTGTAGGGGAAGCAGAGGGAACAATCCCCCTGCATCCCTTCAGGTTTTTCAGTAGCCCAGACAGCTTTACCTACCAATTCAAGTATGAGTAGCTAAAGCACCACATGGAATCCCCATGACAGAAAAGGCTGTTTATTTCTTCAAGGTGGTGGTGCTTGATTTAAAATTAGGATAACAGAGCATTAGGGAAGGGGACTGACCCTCATCTTGAAGAAAGGTGACCTCTAGTGGACAACTGTGTTTCTAAACCACTTCCAATTGTGACTAGCACTAGAAAACAAAAATCATGTGAAGTGTGCTTCATCGTTTTATTGATCTTTCCATTTAAAAAAAAAAGTTTTTATTTATTTATTTGACAGGGAGAGAGATCACAAGTAGGCAGAGATGCAGGCAGAGAGAGGGGGAAGCAGGCTCCTTGCTGAGCAGAGAGCCAGATGTGGGGCTCGATCCCAGGACCCTGGGATCATGACCTGAGCCAAAGGCAGAGGCTTTAACCCATTGAGCCACCCAGGCGCCCCAATCTTTCCATATTTTTAAATACCAATTGTAAACAAAAATACGTAAGTCTCCAGTTACATTAAGGAAAGTTTAAAGTGCCACTAATGCTAATACATCCACAGTTCCCATCTAGGCTATCTTTGATAGTTCTAGACTTGATGGAGCCTTGGACCAGGAGTCACAGACTGTGCTTCTTGCTGGCAAATTCACGTGGGCAATAGCTTCATATCTAAGAGTCTCCACTTTCTGGGATGCCTGGGTGTCTCAGTTAGTTAAGCGGCCAACTCTTGACTTTGGCTTAGGTCATGATCTCTGGGTCCTGGGATCAAGCCTCCAGTCGGGCTCTGCACTCATCGGGGAGTCTGGTTGAGATTCTCTCTCTCACCTTCACCCTCTGCCCCTCTCCATACTCTCACGTGTTCTTTCTCAAAAATAAATAAATAAAACTTAAAAAAAAATAGGAGCTTCCACTTTCTAATCTACATGAAACGTTTGGACTCAAACTGTCATCTTCCTGCACCCACTATCCCCACTCCTACTTTCAGGCTGTCAAATAGCTATCATTTAAAATTAAGTTTATTTTATATCCTGAGGTTTCCAAATGAGCAACAACAATAAAATGAATACCATGGTAGGTATTAGCATTGGGCGTGTCAGCAAAAAACTATTGGATTTCAGTTCAAGGTCTTCTTATACAAATGTCATAAAGATAAAGGCACTGATTTTTTTTCCTTTTTACATTGTGGAAAAAAATATTTCAAAAGCTACACACACTAGATCATCAGTTTTGGTGACATTTTAGCTTATTATGAAAATTAGCCACCATTTTTAAGAGATTTATTTCAAAGAACAAAACAAAGTAATGATGAAAAAAAGAAACAAATTTATATAGTATATCTCTTCTGGAAACTGCTCATCAACTGACATATTTTCTTAGTGTGTCACTGAACACAGGAAAGAGGCATAATTTATGATTAAACTCTATTAATGTAATCTCCAAGGAACTATTAAAATTCTTTAGTGGTACTTAGATCTTATTGTTCCCGGCCCCTCCCCCCAATACCAGAGTAATGCAGAGATGCTATTAGTTATAATGGGACTTAGTGCTTAAGAGCTTCCTCGGGTATATTCTCTATCTAGCTTTTCTGGGGCCAGTGCAGCAATAATCTGGAATTTACAATCTTTCTAATAGTCACTTTTCAAAAGGGGGTGTTGGAATGATTTTATTTGCTATAGGGTAGGAAAGCAAACATTGGTCCAAAAAGTTTTTCTGAAGTGTAATAAAGATGCTAGCATGTCATTTAATGATTTCATACACCTACTGAATCTCAAAGCTATTGAATTAAGAAAGTTTCTCATCTTTTAGGAATAAATTCTTTCCCAGGATAAAGGTACTGGTTAGGAAGTTATGCTCCTCCAAACACTGGACAGTGAGTTGACTGATTCTCGGTGACGAGGGTTCAAATCCACCACGGATTACTCATAAGCAGGAAAGGTAAAGTTAACATTAATCTTAACTCTTCCAAAACTCCCTAACTTAAACCAGTTTTCCTCTGGGAATAGCAGAGAGAGCCTCTTTCAGAAATATTGGTTAGACCAACAAAATGTTCACTTATAAGTCCCTGGTGTTTTCATTGTTTATTGAGAAAGTCAAGATAGGAATTCGCAGTTCTTTTTGAGGTCCAAGGTGTGGCAGAATCCCTACCCACCTCCCTCTGATACTCAACTCTCCCTTCATCTGAGACCATGGAGTTGGCTTGTTTTCATTTTTAACAGTCAAGCAGAGCAAAAGAAGAAAAAACACCCTAGGAAAAGAAATACAATCCGTTCTGACCAGACACCAGTGCTTCCTCTCTCTCGCATGGCCTCTGGCTTCCCTGAGAATAGCATCCAGCTAAAAAGGCAGGCATCTGCTCTACAGATGGCAGTGGACACTTACACTGATGGTTTGAGCTACCCGTGTTTTGTTCAGAGGTTTTTTTTTAAAGATTTTATTTATTTATTTGACAGACAGAGATCACAAGTAGGCAGAGAGGCAGGCAGAGAGAGAGGGGAAGCAGGCTCCCTGCCGAGGAGAGAGTCTGATGTGGGACTCGATCCCAGGACCCTGAGATCACGACTTGAGCCGAAGGTAGAGGCTTAACCCATTGAGCCACCAGGCGTCCCTGTTCAAAGGTTTTAAAAATCCAATTCATGTTCCAAAGGAACGAAGCAATCTCTTCTGCAGAGCTGTTGCTACAAGTCAGGTGATCAGAGCTCTGACCTGCGTTTAAAACAGCACACATTTCCACGCATCCTTTTAAAAGAAATTAAGCCTCGTGCACACACACCCCGGTTGTCCTATTTGATAGTTTTGATAGTTGCACGCTTTTTAATTTAGTCCCCAAGTTGTTATAAAAAATTAAGTGCTCGCAGCCTTCCCCTTCGTGAATGAAAAGTACTTCTAAAAACATAAATCGGATTATATCACATCTTGGTCTAAAACTCCTGGTGCTTTCCCAGCACCACATTAGGATGAAACATTCAGCATGCAATAATTAATTCCCTCTCCCTGCTGCTCCAGGTCCTGATCTGCACTCTGGACTTCTCTGCACCAAGCACAGTCTTGCTCCCTTCACTCTGGGTGGACTGGTTTCCTAGAAAAGCCAAGATCGCCATGAGCCCGAGCCTTAGCATATGGTATTTCTCAACCTGACCATGCCTCCCTCTTTGCCTAAGTAACTTCTCCTGCTGAAGACTGGGGGCCTTTGCCTAGCCTCAGATCTAAATAAAGTCCTGCCTCAAATTTAGTCGGCACATTATGTTTAGCTCTTACCACAATTTGTAACTATCAGATAATTTGTGGGTTTTGTAATGTTGGTTTGCTCCACCAGGCTGTATGGTCCATATGAAAGCAGGCCCATACCTTCAAAGCCTACCATTATATACCTAGTATATAGCACAGCGCCAGGCATATATAGTAGGTCTTCAACAAATATTTGAATGAATGCATGACATTCTCGAAGTTCTCTTACGTCAGGGCGTTGGGCTTCACGGCAGAAAGCATGCCTTCCCCCAGCTGGTATTAGCTCAGTTCACTATGGCAGGAAAGCTGGTCAAATGCCCAACTTGTCATCTCCAGACAGCGAGGCCTCACCTGGACAGCTAATGGCTGACTGCCAGCTTGCGAGCTCAACCTGGTGAGGCCTTTTGGCAGCATTTCCCTTCTCACTGTGAATTACAGCTTTGGCAGGCTCCATGGGGCCCCCCACCTGGCTGATGTGTCTCAGGGGAGGACTGACTGGGCCAGCTGAACCTGAGGGCAAATAATCGTTTACAGCTCCCCATATAAGGTTAACAGGCACTAAGCTGAATCCACTAAGCCTGTGATTTAATTCAAAATCAGTAAGGAGAAAAAAAAATGGCCTGATGGGTTTTCCCTTCTCAATTGGCTACCTTGTATAATGGATTCTTGACTCCATAGGACAGCCTGGCAAAATAGCAAATAATTTGATATTGTTAACTCGTGCACCCCAAAAAAGGATATGGATAAGAGTACAAAGTAAAAATCCTCATATTTAAGGAATGCCAGTGTTCCAGCTCAAGACAATGGGATGCCAAATGACCAGTAGGAGGGTGAACTGAGTTTGTGAAAGACTGACACCTTCTAAAATTTTTTTAAAAAACATTTATTTATTTGAGAGTGAGAGTTCGAGAGAGAACCACAATGAGGGGAGAGGCAGAGAGAGAGGAAGAAGCAGGCTCCCTGTTGAGCTGGGAATCTGATGTGGGGCTTGATCCCAGGACCCTGGGATCCTAACCTAAGCCAAAGGCAGACACTTAACCGACCGAGCCACCCAGGCGCCCCTACAGGGCTTTAAAATGTGCCCACTCGGGGTTTAGGCTGGAGGGAAAAATGCAAAAAGCATATTTTTTAGCATGCTCACTTTCTTAGAAGAAAACAAACAAAATGACAGCAAAAAAGCAAGCAAAAAGCTACAATTTAGGCTGCGGCTTTCCAGAAATGGTTCTAATGTTTAAAAAAGAAATGTTGGGGGGTGCTTGGGTGGCTCAGTGGGTTAAAGCCTCTGCCTTCGGCTCAGGTCATGATTCCAGGGTCCTGGGATCAAGCCCCGCATCGGGCTCTCTGCTCCGCGGGGAGCCTGCTTCCTCCTCTCTCTCTGCCTGCCTCTCTGCCTAGTTGTGATTTCTCTCTGTCAAATAAATAAAATATTAAAAAAAAAAAGAAATGTTGGATGTGGCTTGAGTCTCTCTAATCCAAACGCTCCCTCTCTGTAGGAAATACTTGCTACTGTGTATCACAGAATTATCACTGACTCTGATTTCCGCAGTTAAAGAACTATTACCTTGTCAGTATTATAGGTTCCTGCTTGCCTGGTCTTGGTGACAAATTTATCTTGAATCTGGGTCAAGGGTGCATAATCCAGAAAGCCCATATGGACTCTTCATTTAACACTAGTCACTATAATCCGGGTTCAATGGTTTAATCTGTGGAAGGGTCTGCTTTCCTCAGACAGTGAGCGCAAAGAGGCAGGTCTGCCATGCGCCCCCTGGTAAATGATGATTCCGTCTGCTCTGCTTCCTGGTCCTGCTCTGCCTCTTTCTTACCCAAGGCTACTGTTCTCGAATGTACACCAGAGGAAGTGGATGACTTCTGTAAAGACAAGCGGAGAGGTCCTACTTGCAGGTGTGAAAAACGCTCAAGGAAGGATTCAATCTTCTCTTTGGCATGAATGATAATAATTCAGTCATGCTTCACTGGGAGTTAAGAATAACTTTCAGATGTTCAACTTATTAATACACGGAGGTAATGGCAATAAATGAAGAATGCTTCTGAAAGTGACGCTAGTTCCTCAGGTTGAAAAAGAAGATTAAAAACTGGGAGTTCATAGGTTTTAGATGAACTCAATTACTTTATTTACAAATGATATGGTTAAGGTGCTTTTCATTATTTTCAAAATCCCCTTCATCACCAAAATGTTGACATGTTGATGGGATAATAAATCAAATGACCTGATCCCATCAGGGTCAAGTTTTATCTGTTATTTGCTTTTTTGGAGTGGGGCTGGAATAAGAACAGCGCCAGCTACATACTTTGCAGGGCCCTGTGCAAAACAAAAATGGGAACTCTTTGTTCAAAAATTAAGAATTGCAGGATGGCAGGGGGCACCTGGGTGGCTCAGTGGGTTAAAGCCTCTGCCTTCAGCCCAGGTCATGGTCCCAGGGTCGTGGGATCGAACCCCATATCGGGCTCTCTGCTCAGCAGGGAGCCTGCTTCCCCTCCTCTCTCTCTGGCTGCCTCTCTGCCTGCCTGCTATCTCTGTCTGTCAAATAAATAAATAAAATCTTTGGAAAAAAAAAAGAATTGCAGGATGGCAACGGCAGAGCGTGAAACCAAGAGCCCTGTGTG
Source organism: Meles meles (assembly GCF_922984935.1). Taxonomy (NCBI): domain Eukaryota; kingdom Metazoa; phylum Chordata; class Mammalia; order Carnivora; family Mustelidae; genus Meles; species Meles meles. The sequence continues at coordinate 77,559,721 of NC_060069.1, forward strand.
ACTGTAGAGGTTACGTGCCATGATGCTCGTCCTGAGCAGGTGGCGAAGAGAAGGGAATCAGACCTACAATAATGTCGTTTGAGAATTACATCAGTTCTTGTTTTCGGAAGAAAAAGGTATCTGTGACTTTTAGCATGTGAACACCAATAGAAAGACGTAACTTCCTTTTGTAGGGAGGAGCTCAGGAGATGAAACTGAAGAAGTTGCTAAGGGGGAGAGGAGGAAAACGACCCTTAGGAAGGACCTAACACATGTCCTTCTTGTGTTAGCTGCACAGTCACTGATCTCTCTTGCTCTAGCATAGGACTGATTCTGCACTAGAACCACAGAAACTAACTGAGGCCAATGATGAGTTTAAGCTTAATTGCTTTGAGTTTAGAAAGAGCAGGTTAAGGGATGCAGACACGGGACACCTGGGGGTCTTGGGGAATTCTGGATGGGATTTCTTTCCTGACCCCCATCCTCTGCTTAAGACCACTCACCCCCATTGCTATTAGCTCAAACACCCCAGAACTCTTCCTTTGCCTTCAACACCAGCAGGCTCCCCTCCATTATTTGTCCTGGAGACCAGGCAGCCTTACCATAGAGTCTGTCCTCTCTTAGTTATGCCCCCTCAACTCCCAGGTCAATGCTCATCCACCTAAGTGCCTTCTTATATGGCACCATATAAGACCCATAGAAGACCTCAGACCCCTGCCCCTCAGTCCTCCACAGACCTTCCAGGGGATCCCCTTCTCGGAACATCCCCTTCACTGTCTGGCTCTCACAGGAGCCTGAAGGCTCTGTCTCCCCTACAGCTCTTTCAAGGGTGGTTATTTTCTCTCCCACCTCCCTCTTGCCAAGGACCTGTAGGATGGGTAAGTGTCTTCCTTACTTCTCTCTTGCTTCCCACCACCATTGCGCCTCCCTAACACCCCATTCTGACTCTTCTACCATGAGACTCCTGAACCCACCCCTGAACAGCCCTCCTAGCTGCGGTCACCTCCTCCCAGCTTACCTGCTTTGTACCTTGAAGAGTCACTCTGACATGAGTTCTAATTTTTGAAGATTTCCATGTTAGCTAGATATCCTGCCAACATCTTGGCCTGTAAGTTCCTTGACTTCCTTCCTCTTCCATTCTGTCTCGGTGACACTGACTCCCATGGTCCTATCCTGACCTTGCCATCAACAACAATGTCATGACCTCCACAATTTTGATCTCAATCCTCTTATTCTCCAACAATCTCGTTTTCTCATTCCAGCCAACTCTCTCTAGTATTCTAATTCCAATGATTCTTCAACTGCAGCAGGCCCTGCGCCCCATACACTGCCCATCCTCAGTCCCATAATGCCCCCCCTTCTCTCCTACACACCTTAGATTCCATGGGCCCTCATCACAACCAACTTCATACTCAATTAGTTACATCCCAACTGTGGTTAAATTTAGCTCTTTGCTACTCTGTGCCTCTTTTCAAGCTAATAAATGTGGCGGGAGAAAAATACACAACCGCACTCACTTTAAATTCATGACTGCTTACCCCAACTGCGCCCTTGGCACTGCCTGGTGTCCTCTTTATTTCCCCAGTCCATTCACTCTCACACTCTCCTAGACAACCACAATGTTTCCCGAAAGAGTCGTCCAGACTTACTGTCTGCATTTCCCTCGGGCCTTTATTCTCTTTTGAACACCCTCCAGTCAGTCTTGTCTCCCCCATGCTACTGAAATGGCTACACCTTCCTAAATCCCAAGGTCAATTCCCAGTCTTCCTCATACTAGATCTATGAGCACCATTCAACTCTTCTATAGTTGGTTTCTGAGACAACATTCTCTTCTGGCTCTTTTCCTGCGTTAAAACCTATCCTCTGCCGATCCCTTCCTACTTCTTCCACTTTGAGCTACCGGAGTCCAGTATGGTAGCCACAAGGTATGTGTGGCTATTTAAACTAAAGTTTCAAAAAAATAAAAATTCAGTTCCTTAGTTGCACGAGTCCTATTTTAAGTGCTCAGTAGTCATTTGTGTCTAGAGGCTGTCATACTGGATGGAGCACATGGGGAACACTTCCATCACAGAAAGTTATACTGGACACTGCTACACCAGAATACCCAAGGCTCAGTCCTTGGGTTTGTCCTCTATCTGGAACTCACTGTGTTGGAAATGTCATCCAGTCTCTTGGCTGGTGACTCCAAAACTTATACCTCTAGCTTGGACTGATCTCTTAGCACAGATTCCTTCATCTGACTGCAAACTCACCATTTCCACTTGCATGTTTAATAGATATATTTATTGTGTTTAAAATGAACCCCCACCTTTCCAACACCTGACTCCTACAAACTCTTTACCCACAGTCTTCCCTGATTCAATAAATGACAGTTCCAAGCTTTCAGGTGATCAGGCCTAAAATCTGGGGATCATCCTTGACTCTTCCCTGCCTCTCACACCCTATAGCCAACCAGCAAATTTTCCTTGGCTGAACCTTCAAATATATCCATAATCTGCCCACTTCTCACCACCTCCACTGCCACCATTCTATTCTGGACCACCATCATCTCTCACCTGGATTACTGCAAAGGTCTTCTATCCAGACTTTCTGCTTCTGTCCTTCCAAACTGCCTTACTTGGGTAAATATGTAACAAAATAACCAGAATACCTATAAAAGATAATCTGATTATGATTAGGAAAATCTGTGTTCTAGGTGGCCGACCAATCCAGTGGCCCCAACCTATTCCGTTGTGATCTCATATGGTCTATGGCTAGCTCTTTGGAGCGCCATTCTCGGGTTTATATGGACTTGCTACAGCTAAGAGGTACCCAAGTCTTCTCCCGGAGGGTGGACAGGCGGGCATCTGACTGGTGTCTCTTGTGGAGGGGCACCCACCCTTTGTCTGTCTCTATGCCACCATACCTGGGAACATCACTATGGGGTCAGGGTCCAACACGAATTTCTTTATCTACCTGATTGCCCCATTCCCCTCCTGGGTTGAGACATACTCTCCAAGCTTAGGGCTCAAATAAATTTTGAGCCCACGGGGCACACCAGCCTCCGACTGAACCCAAGGCAAAAAGAGATAGGTCTCTAATACTAGCAATTACCACACCAAGGGAAGAAAAATAGAGGCTATTCTGCGCCCAGGGCCAACCAAGCAGCCTGCCAGAGTTCAGGCTCGCCCTCTCTTCTGTATGGGCTGAAGACATCCCACCTGAACTAGCCCCAAATCAGGCCCCTACATTAAAAAAAGATAGTGCTCCGGGTACTCACCCAGACTGTCAGGCGCTGGCAACGGCCAGTCGCATATCTGTCAAAAAACTGGACTTTGCAGCAGCAGGATGGCCACCGTGCCTCAGGGTACTAGCAGCCACAGTACTACTCAACGAGGCAGACAAGCTCACCCTGCGACAAAAACTTAATATCAAGGTCCCTCATGCAGTTGCGACCCTCATGAACACACAGGGCACTGCTTCCTTTCCAGCTCTCGGCTAGCATAATACCAAGGGTTCCTCTGTGCCAATCTGCGGATAACCCTTGAAACGGTAAATACATTAAACCCAGCAACCTTTTTCCCCATAGAAGAGGGGGAACTAGACCATGACTGCTTCAAAGTAACTGAAAAAGTCTACTCGAGCATCCAGATCTACGGGTTCAAGCCATAAAAATTCCAGAGCTCACTCTGTTCCGCGACAGCAGCAGTTACCCTCTGGAAAGTGGGTCATATAGTCACCACAACCACTAAAGTCCTGGAGGCTAAGGCATTACCAACTAGCTGGTCAGCACAATGGGTTGAAGTACATGGCTTAGTCCGAGCCCTCACCCTCAGTGAAGGCAAGTGAGTCAACGTCCACACTGACTCTCAGTACGCCTTTGCTGCTGTGCATACACATGAGGCCATCTGCAAGAAGACGGGCCTCCTAAATGCTGCAGGAAAAGCTATCAAAAACAAGGAAAAAATATTAAAACTCCTTGAAGCCATCTGGCTTCCAAGAAAAGTAGCAATCCTGCTACTGTAAGGGACCCCAGAAAGGAGACAACCCCATAGTGTGGGGAAATCATCCAGCAGATGATGCTGTCAAGATCCTGGCTAGAAAGGACATGGACAGAGCCCCTTCCCTCACCATGCTCCTAACAACCCTGGAAAAAGTCCCTTTGCCCAGTTACACTAAGAGGAAAAAATGGGCCATGGCTGAGGGGGCCACCCCAACTGTAAAGGGATGGTGGGAGATGCCAGATGGGCACGCCTTCGTTCCAACAGCAACAGGACATCTAGTCAAGAAACACTACCAACTCACCCATCCAGAAAAATACCGCACTGGAGGCCCTCTTCCAGAAGCACTGCCACATCAGCCAGCTGCCAGCACTATGCCGAGCAACGAGTGAGCAATGCATAATATGTGCTAAAACTAATGCTCGATCTGCGCCGCGGCCCCCGCCAGGTGTCCCGATGGGAGTAACCTCTTTCGAAGATCCAGAAATAGATTTCACACACACACAGCTGAGCAGGGCGTTCAGATATCTCCTAGTAAGAACATGCATCTACTCCGGATGGGTTGAAGACTTCCGGACCAGGACAAAACAAAGTCATCTTGCGGGAGACCGTACCCTGGTTTGGCCTGCCATTAACAATCCACAGTGACAATGGGCCTGCATTCATAGCCGACATTGTACAGGTCTTGACCAAGTCTCTCAACATCACCAGGAGACTCCACATTGCCTATAGGCCCCAAAGCTCAAGGAAAGTAGAGTGGATGAATTATACTCTCAAGGGAACCTTAGCAAAGTTCTGTCAGGAGACTAACCTCCCACAGCCAGATCTGCTACCCCTAGCCCTCCTGCATGCCCGCTGCACACCTGGGATGGTAGGTTTCTCCCCTTCGGCATTAGTGTATAGACAGCCTCCCCCGTGCCTGGGGAGCCTTCCAGGAAACTTACATCAGGTTGGAAATAAAAAAATTGGGGCCTGGGGCCATCCTAAATAAATGACAAAGGTATACCACTGAGAGAGCCCCAATCTTCCTAGGGTCCCAGGTGTACTCCTTCCAGGCAGGTGACTCAGTCTGGATCAAATATTGAAAAAGGAACCCCGTCAAACCACAGTGGACAGGGTCTCACACTGTTGTTCTAACCACCCCTACTGCCCTTAAGGTTTCTGGTGTCACCCAGTGGGTCCACCACTCCAGAGTGAACAAAGCCCATCACCCGGATGAGGGGTAGCCCCAGTGGAAAATCCAGCCAAACCCTATAGACCTGCTCTGGTTTCGCCTTCAACAAGACCCCATTGACTGATAGACACCTGCTCCCCTTGGTCCCTAGCTCTCATCAGTGTGATATCCTCATCCTAGGAGTCAGACTCTACACTGTTGCCCCTTCTGGCTGGACTTTCCCCCAGAGACTTGCCATTGTTGTTGCTTATTGAGTGACCTTAGGGTGTATTACTACGCTTACCTGCCCACAGGTTTTATCTGCTCTCGGGGTAGCCACATGGCTTCCTCTAAGGTTGTGGACCCCACCTTTATGGGCCCTCTGCCATCTCCTCCTAAGCGCATTTCACTATGGTTTTCCTGACCCCCAGTCAGTCCTGGTCTTTTGCTACCTGGTGTGTTGTTCCTCCTCACTGCCTTTAGCTCACCCGACCCAGCCGGTGGGGGACAGACACCCCACACAATCAATCATGCACGCCTGTCAGTCTCTTGCCCAATCCTTCAGTCCTCCTGGGAGCGATGCTCCACTTATATGGAAACCTCTTGGCTGCCCCCGACACTCCCCCGCGGCCATTCATCTTGTCGTGGGCCTGCTGGCTGCGTCAGGAGCTGCCCTTGGTGTCACTGGCTTGCTTCAGGATGTTACAGGTTCAGTACCAGGGGCTAACTCAACAACATATGGCGGATTTTTCTGCCCTCACTCAGTCAACCCTAGCCCTGCAGCGCCAACTCAATTCGTTGGCCTCAGTGGTCCTACAAAATAAGCATGGTCTCAACCTGCTCAACAGCTGCACAAGGGGGACTCTGACTCTTCTTACAGGAGGAATGTTTCTTTATGCTAATGAGTCGGGGGTGATCCAAGAAACTCTGATCCAGTCACAGGATGGAGTAAATCACCGGTGGGAGGCACGTCAGCAGACGACTTAGTGGGATTCCCTCTCACGATGGTTCCCCTGGTTCGGCCCCCCTCATCGGCCCCCTCCTCTGGCTCCTCCTCACAGTGGCATTTGGTCCTTGTATTCTTAATGTCCTTGCCAGGTTTATCACTGCGCAAATTGCCAAGAGCCGGTTCCAGTTGCTCCTTACTCATTATCGCCCCTTAGAAAATGAAGGTGATGCCCTCTAAACTAGGTGTTTGGAGGGCATCAAAGCGGGGATGATAAAGAAAACCTGTGTTCTAAGGTGGCCGAGGTATCCAGCAGGGGAATCCCAGTCCCGGCCCCAGGGCCATTCTGGGTTTTCTCTCCTGCCCCTCTGGCCGCAGGGGTAAGAGTGGCACAGATACGGAAGTAAAAGTGTGTACCCCCTTTATTTGTGCTTGGGGCTCAGACCTTGGGAGATCACTCCTCTCTGAGCCCGCTGGTGTTGAATAAACCTCCTATCCTCCAAGGTGTCTGAGTGCCACTTTGTTTTTCCATCAGGCAATCCAATCCAGGTTCCTTCCGTAACAATTAAATTATTTCTCAGGTTTGCTCAAAGCCTTCTCATAGTCTTCATCTTATTAGAAGCCAGTAGAAGCCAGAGCCCTGCTAAAAGCTCACAGAGATTTCTATCATCAGCTTCCTGGCACCCACAGGACTGCTCTTCCCCTCTCTGGTTCCCGCCACACAGCCCTCTTGACAATCCTTGGTCAAGCTCAGTATTTTCTTACCTCAGGGCCTTTGCACTCTCTGCTTCTGCTTGGAAATCTCTTACCCAGATAGCCTATGACTTGCTACCATACTTGTCTACATATTTCCTCAGAGGTTGCCTCAGCACTGAGGTCTTCCCTGACCACCCTGTCTAAATTTGTAATTCTTACTTGATGCTTCCTCCCACCCCCACATGCCCTACCCCCTACCTCTGCTTTGTTTTTCTCTGTAGCACTTGCCACATTTAAAATACCACCAATGTTCTTGTTTGTTTATTGTTTAACTCCTGCTATCATTTCAGCTTAGAATAGCAGGGACTTTGTTTTGTTTACAAGCTGTCCCCAGCATCTAGAAAATTAATTATAGCAGTCACTTCAATAAACGTTTGAGGAGTGAATGATCAAAGAGAGGCATATATTTTCTTTCTTACTTTTCCTCAGGTTTCAGTTACTTTGTTCTAGTAACTACCTCTACCCCTTTAGGGTAAAATGCACTTAATTTCAGGCAGAATGAAAGCGAAAGGTTTTTAAATATTCCATACTGATAAACTCATTTGAAACTCATTTGAATATTTGATAAATTCATTTGAAATATATATACTTGAAAAATATATATATATTTTTAAGCTTGTCTACAATTGTAATTTTTAGAAATTTTACTCATTTCCTCTCATAGGAAAAATCATAATTTCAAGTGTTGAGTCTTGATGTCTGATTTAAGTGGCAGAAGTTCCCAATACTTATTCTGATTAAGGTAGATGCACTGGGGGAAAGAAAAACACATTGATTTTAGAACTGGTTCTGCTCTCTTCTTCCAAGAAAAAAAATCACTTTAAACTATAGAATTAACCCTAGGGCCACCCTTCCGGAGCTACAGAAGTCTCTTCACAGAATGTCCACCTGGAGTCCGGTTGGAGAGCTGGAAATGGCCAACAGCAGAATTCTCCAGGTTGCCAGGTGACCCTGGTAATTAGTAGAGTTTTCATTCAAACCTTGAAATAGCTGGCTCATCCCAGCCAAGATCAGCTGGCCCAGGGAGAGATGGCTCCCAGGACCTAATGACCTGAGCTGGGAATACCAGGCAGCAGGCTCATTCCCACCTGAGGCCCAGGCCTCATCCTCATCACAGGAGGAGAAAAGTATGTGGGGGGCCAATCTGTGGGAGAGCCCCAGGTACCAGCTCAGCCTTCTGGTGGCCTCCTTTAGGTCACTGGCCTGCAGGATGAAGAGTGGGAGACAGACTCCGGATTGAGTGCCTGCCTGAAATCAGAGCTTCATCGGAAGGATATTTTCCAGTCCCTGTAAATTTCTTAGATAAGTAAAGATATTTCTGCTGTGCAAATAACCATTTCCTTAGGAAGCAGTTCAGGGGTGAGGAAATGTTTTCTTCACTGAAGCCCCTGGGTGGTAAGGACATGAAAGTGAGAGTCAAACAGAAAAAGCAAAGTGATTTACTTTTAGAGGTTGTGGTTTTGTGAGCTTTTTTTCTGTTTTTGTTGTTGTTGTTGTTTGTTTTGTTTTGTTTTCCTCAGAAGAGCAGAGAAAGTGGGGTGGTTTTATTTTTATTTTATTTTATTTTTAAGATTTTATTTATTTGACAGACAGAGATCACAAGTAGGCAGAGAGGCAAGCAGAGAGAAAGAGAGGAGGAAGCAGGTTCCCTACCGAGCAGAGAGCCCGATGTGGGACTCGATCCCAGGACCCTGAGATCACGACCTGAGCCGAAGGCAGAGGCTCAATCCACTGAGCCACCCAGGCGCCCCAGGGGTGGTTTTAAATATATGTCCAAAATTCTAGGGTGCCTGGGTGGTTCAGTGGGTTAAGCCTCTGCCTTGGGCTCAGGTCATGATCTCAGGGTCCTGGGATCAAGCCCCGAATCAGGCTCTCTGCTCAGCAGGGAGCCTGCTTCCCCTTCTCTCTGCCTGCCTCTCTGCCTACTTGTGATCTCTCTCTCTGTCAAATAAATAAATAAAATCTTTTAAAAAATAATAAAATAAAATATGCCCAAAATTCTTTGATGCTCTTTCCTTAATGCAGTGGAAACCAATTTCCTTCTTTTTGAGGAAGGGCCAGACTTAGTGACTTTCTTCTCTAGAAAAAAAAGCAGAAGAGACACACCAGGTACTAGGTTTAAAAAGACACATCTGCTTTCTCTCTCTCTCTCATTCTTTCTCTCCCATCACTTGTACTGGGCGAAGTTTGTCACTCTGTTCTAAGAACACTCAAGCAATGTATGGAAAGGGCCACACGGACGGTGAGGAGTGGAGGCCTCTGAACCTTGGCCTCCAGCCACGTGCACGAGCCAACTTGCAAGGACTCACTTAGGTCTTCGGAGGACTGCTGCCCTGATGGACATTCTGACCGTGACCTCATGAGAGACTCTGGGCCGGAACTACCCAGCCAAGCAGCTCCTAGATTCCTGACTGTCTGAAACTGTGAGATAATAAATATTTGTTGTTTTAAGCTGTTAAATTTTATAGTAAGTGGTTACAAAGCAATAGATAAGACAGAGGGTAAGGACCACAGAGGTAAGCTTTTTTTCATTTTTATTTTATTTTTTTAAGATTTATTTATTTGACACAGGGAGACACAGTGAGAGAGGGAACAGAAGCAGAGGGAGTGGGAGAGGGAGAAGCAGGCTTCCTGCCGAGCAGAGAGCCTGATGTGGGATCATGGGATCATGACCTGAGTAGAAGGCAGATGCTGAATGACTGAGCCACCCAGGCACCCCTTTTCTTCATTTTTAAATTAAGAAATTGAAACACAGAACTTTTCTTACATTAACAAAATTATGTAATTTGCAGAAAGGAAAAGGACTTAAGACATCGCCACAGACCTGAGCAGGCCTCTAATCAGGTCCCACCTGATCCTGCTGAGAGACCTTTACCCGGAAACTCAGCTTCTCTGAGCCTCAGTGCCTCCTCACAGTGTGGTTATGAGGGCTGCAGGAGTTCGTGAAGAGCAAAGCCCCTAGCACCGAGGGGCCTGATGGTGGTGGCAGGGATTCCTGAACCCCAGGCTGGCCCACAGCCATGCAAAGGCCCAGCGGACCCCCAGACAGTGCTCTGCCCACAGCTCCAAAATGCCCCTTCCTGGGGAAGAAGACATGAACTTGAGGGGATAAGGATCAGAGAGGAGATGGCAGAGAAAGGCTGATGACGAGTTGTTCAGGGCGTTCACAAGTGGTCAGCCTTGCGACACTCTTTTCCACTTTGCTTTTGAATCTCAGAGTGTTACTGTCCCTGCTTTAAAGGACACCCAGCTATGGTCTCCAGCTTTCCAACTGCTTTCCATCCCCAGGACATTATTCTCAGACACAGCACTCTGACCGGGGGCGCTGTGATAGGAGCACAGAAGGTACGGCTTTGGTGTAAAATGCTTTCTTCATTTGCCACCATCTGAGGATGGGGGACATTTTCACACAACGGCCACTCACTCCTCTGCAACACTCCTGTGCTACTTGAGTGTAATATACATGGACTTGATAAACACCCTTGCTCATCAGCACGGACTGCACTATCTGACTTTAGGGTATATGTCTAGGCTTCCGCTGGCCTCAGCTGCTGAAGGTCTCACCACCAGGTGAGTGAGAGGGAGCTGCATGTTTATTTTAAATTACTGCAGCACACTGGAAGTATATGTGTATAAAAAAAGAAAATCCAAACAATGGGGGCACTGAAGAGTCTGCAAGACCATATTCCCAAGACCCTTCAAAACCAAGGTGTCAAGGCTATGGCTGGCAGAAACCACAGTGACAAAAGTCCAGTGAGGAATTCATCCAGGAGCTGACAGCTGACACTCAATTCCTCCACTGTCGCCATCTGTTTGAAAAGAAGTACTAATCTACTCGGTAATTCCCCATTTAGGGTCACTTGGATTAACTTAAATCTGATCGCCTCAGTAGTAAGAAGGTGTTCTTCTTATAGCAATCCATGAAGAAAAGAAGCCGAATTGTAGGCGGGTGGCTCAGTGGATTGAGCCGCTGCCTTCGGCTCGGGTCGTGGTCTCGGGGTCCTGGGATCGAGCCCCACATCCGGCTCTCTGCTCCGCGGGGAGCCTGCTTCCTCCTCTCTCTCTGCCTGCCTCTCTGCCTACTTGTGATCTCTCTCTCTGTCAAATAAATAAATAAATAAATAAATCAATCAATCAATCTTAAAAAAAAAAAAAAAGGCAGCCACGGAAGTACAGATACGTGCTAATACCCAGAATGGCCACACACAAAAGTAGGAAAATGATTTTCAACCCAACTAAGCACTTCTTAAAGTGATTGGTTTTCAGGGAAAGAAAGACGCAACTCAGTGTCCATGTTACTTTATATGACACTTAAGGTTATTAGAATCTTCTTGGTGCTGTTTTCACTGATGACAACCAGTTGCCCACTTTGCCTTTTCAAACCTCACCAGCCATGGATGGCAATCATTCTTAATCCACAAAGAGAATTCTTTACCTGAGCACAGGTTACATTCTTGATGTCCATGATCTGCTGTTGGTTTAGTTTTATGTATCATATGTATTTAATCCCTTCACTTGCTCCATACCCTTCCTTGGTTTACTGAGTGCCTAAGATAAAGAAGGCATGTTAACAGTACAAGGAATACTCACTTTCAAGGGGCAGACAGACACATAAACAGAAAATTATACATTGCAGATTTATATTAGTTCGACACATATAACTGGTTAGGGCATCTAACCAAGTCTGGGAAAGGGAGGGGTCAAGAAAGATTCTCTAGAGTAGGTGATGCTGACCTCCAGTGATGGGCAGGAGTTAACTTGGCAGGTAAAGGACAGAGTGAGCAGGGTGCAGAAAACATTTAGGATAGAAGGTACGGCAAAGGCATGGAAGCTAAAAACAGCACGAGTTAAGCAGTTCAGCAGATCGGTTTTGGTAGAGTGCAAGAGAATAGCAAGAAATGAGACCAGAGATAAGAAGGATCAAGACATGGGAAGCTTCTAATACCAGTTTAGGAGTTTAGATTTTCCCCTGAGGAATTCATTAGAGCGTTTGAGTAGGAAACCCACCTGAACAGGTAAACAGGTAGGTAAGTTGGGGGAAGGATTTAAAGGGTACAGGACTGGGGTGGGGGGCGGGAGGCCAGATGGGAGAAGCTATAGCACTTGGTACACAATTGATAGCATTTGTAGAATGGCAGGGATAGCTGTGATGGGGAGGGGGATGGTTTGAGACACAGAAGACAAAACTGGCAAGACTTGGTGACTGAATGGTCATGGATATCATGGATATGATGGTGGAGGCCACTGCCATTACCTGAGATGAAGGGTACTGGCATAGACTCAAGTCAGAGAAGATGATGATAATGAGTTAGTTTTGAACGTGCTGCATTTGGAATGGTTTACGATTTGTTTATTCTCCCACTGTCTTCAACAGGTCAAGGAATGCATTTGTCGAACCATAGTCTAAAATAAAGGTAGCAAGTATTGTGTTAATGGGTGATGTCACAAGTCCATCAGAGCACCCTTGCTCAGACAGTCCAAACACAGCTTCAGCATCCTTTTTAACACATTGCTCTGTCCTTGCAAGTCAGGCGCCATCTGTTTCAGCACAACAGGGTGGCCACTATCCATTCCATGAAGACAGCATGGACTGGAAACCCATGCTTCTCCCCCATCTAAATGCTGAGAGAGTATCATTCCTTAAAAGATATATGTCGTGGGGCGCCTGGGTGGCTCAGTGGATTAAGCCGCTGCCTTCGTCTTGGGTCGTGATCTCAGGGTCCTGGGATCGAGCCCCGCATTGGGCTCTCTGCTCCGCAGGGAGCCTGCTTCCTCCTCTCTCTCTGCCTGCCTCTCTGCCTACTTGTGATCTCTCTCTCTGTCAAATAAATAAATAAAATCTTTAAAAAAAAAAGATATATGTCGTGATTTGGAGGTATCCTTGAAGTGAATTATACCTATCCAGATTAAACAAGCAAGATCACGTTGACCTTGAGTACCAAAGTCAATGGGAAGTCTTATCATATTTCTGAGAGATTCCTAACTTAGTTAAAGGTCAAGGCAGGGCAGACCATCTGATCAGATCATCTGATTCAACATTTACTAACTGCTTGTGCAATGGACCAGGTCTTCTCAATAGGACTTCAGCAGGACACAAGCACAGTAGATGCTCCGGGAAGATGTCAGGAGTGGGGAAATGTCGTCCTGATGAGTTAAGATAAGATTCCCTTCCTTGAGACCACAAGACACAGAAATATATTAAAGACTAAGAAATCCTGTGGTAAAGATATCCATTTAATGTTTATAGGCAGCAATGTCCACAATAGCCAAACTATGGAAAGAGCCTAGATGTCCATCAACAGATGAATGGATAATAAAGAGGTGGTATATATATACACAATGGAATACTATGCAGCCATCAAAAGAAATGAAATCTTGCCATTTGTAATGATGTGGATGGAACTAGAGGGTATTATGCTTAGCGAAATAAGTCAATTGGAGAAAGACAACTATCATATGATCTCCCTGATATGAGGAAGTGGAGATGCAACGTGGGGGGGTTAGGGGGTAGGAAAAGAATAAATGAAACAAGATGGGATCGGGAGGGAGACAAACCATAAGAGACTCTTAATCTCACAAAACAAACTGAGGGTTCCCAGGGGGAGGGGGGTAGGGAGAGTGTGGTGGGGTTATGGACATTGGGGAGGGTATGTGCTATGGTGAGTGCTGTGAAGTGTGTAAACCTGGCGATTCACATACCTGTACCCCTGGGGCTAATAATACATTATATGTTTATAAAAAAATAAAAAATATTAAAAAAAGATATCCATTTAACTTAATTTTTTTTTACAAGATTTTATTTCTTTTCTAGAGAGAGAGAGAGAGGCAGAGGGAGAAGTATGCTCCCCATTGAGCAAGGAGCCTGATGTGGGACTCAATCCCAAGACCCTGGGATCATGACCTGAGCTAAAGGCAGATGCTTAACCAACTGAGCCACCCAGGCATCCCCATTTAGTTTAGCCTAGAATCACCCAGAGTTACCTTGGCATGGAAGCCTCTCATCACATGATACCAAAGAACTGCCTCGGAAATCAGGAGTATTTCAATCTTCAAAACATACCCATTTTCCAAATGAGCAACTGAAGCTTAAAGGTCACACAAGAAGAAAGTTGGCGGGGCACCTGGGTGGCTCAGTGGGTTAAAGCCTCTGCCTTTGGCTCAGGTCATGATCCCAGGGTCCTGGGATCGAGCCCTACATCAGGCTCTCTGCTCAGCAGGGAGCCTGCTTCCTCCTCTCTCTCTGCCTGCCTCTCTGCCTACTTGTGATCTCTGTCTGTCAAATAAATAAATAAAATCTTAAAAAAAAAAAAGAAAGTTGGCAAGGGAGATCTTAAATACAGACTTTCCTTTTTTGGCTTCAGGGCACAGTTCAGAGGATCAGATGAATGGGGCAGCACAAGTCCAGGGTCTGGGCTGATATCTTGGTGACACATTCACTTTACCAAGGGAATGTTAGGGTCAGCTCCAATATTCTCATTGGGCATATGGCTAAGCTAAGGCTTTCTGGGGTGTTCTTTATCAAGGCTGATACCTCATCCTGTTTTTCAAAGTCCTCTACCACTGGGCCCTGTTTTCTAGCTTCTATAAAACTCTCCATTTATTCTCTGCTATGGCCTCAAGAAGAATTCTGGCCTTCATTCTGGCTTTGTTCATGCTATTTCGGCTCCTTGGAAACCTTAGAGATCATTTGGTGCAGACCAGTTCCCCAGGAAGTGGACTAAGGTGGAGGTCACCAGCAGGAACTCGACCAAGGAGCACGCTGGTGATCCACAGCTGGGAGGGACCAGAGGAAGTAATATAGGGCAGAAGGGGAAGCTGGCTTCTGATGCAGCTACAGCAAAGCCTAGCTGATCCTGTAAGGCAGCTCTGGGGCTCAGCTGGCCCATCAGAGTCAACCCAAGTTGGGAGAAAGAGGCCAGGCCTTTATGTCTCAGCATCAACCAGGCATTCGATAAGGGCTGCCCTTGAGAAGAGCATGTGACCTTGGGCAAGGCAGCTCTCTTTGGCCATGGGCAATCCCCAAACAGGCTCCCAGATGAGAAATGTTGACTGCTAACCCTCTCAGAAGCTGGGAGGAATGAGTGCTCCACTTCTGGAGGTGGGGTGGGCTGGTGTCATGGGTCTCGGCTGGATGACAGTCTCCCTCTCCATCATGCAGCTCAGGTCTTCCTACTCAATTCCTCAGGTCCAGCGAGTTGTGTGCATTCTGCAGATGCCAACAGAACTTAGTTTCTGGGTTGTAGGCTCTCTCATACTAACTTTACTTTTAGCACTTTTCATGGGTTTTACCTCCCTACCTAGGTTGCAAAGCCTTCCCAAAAGTTTCCTATTTCCCTTGTGTCCTTAGCAGAGTTTCAGAAACTGATCAATAGTCACTAATATATGTAGCAGAAAGGGTAAGGGATTTGGAGCCCGAACTCCTAATTTTAAATCCAAGAATTGCCACATATAGATGTATAAAATTATACACATCACTTACTGTCTGTGAATCTTTGTTTCATCATTGACAACATGGGAATAATAAAAACCCTTATTTTACTGAAGCTCCAGGGTTGCTGTGAGAATAATAAGATGGTAAACTGAAAATGCTTTGTAAACTAATAAACTAAATTCAGTGTTTTCACATGTTGAATACTAAACACCCATTAAAGGGAAAAACATTGGGTCAATAAACGTAAAACTAGGTAAAAATTCTTTATGTTGATAATACATGAAAGAAACAAACTTACAAATATAAAAAATGATATACAATCAACTAATTACAGTGAATAGATATTGAGTTATTGTGACAGATGATGTTGCTTTACTGTCTTTTGCACATTTGGTACTAATTGTAAAGTGAAGGTTCATTTGGGTTGCCGGTGTGGCTACCCTGCGTGCCGGGTGCCTACTCAGTTTTCTCACCACCGTCTCCATTGTCCCCTGTGAAAGTGACGGTTCATCTAATGCATCAAGATGGCATGCAGGCTTCACAGAAAAGTACTATATATATATGTAAGTCTACCTCTATTCCTGTAAATTTTCTATTTTAACAGCCAATTAGAACATGAACCAGGACTTTGATTTAGCAGAAGAAAGTCTATAAAACAGTGACTTTAGAAACTAAGGAACAAAAGATGTATGAGATTTATAAACCGAAAACTATAAATTATTGCTGAGAGAAATTGAAGAAGACCTAATAAATGGAAAGACATTCTATATTCCTGGGTTAGATGACTCAATATAATTAAGAATGGCAATTCTCCTCAAATTGGCCTGTGGATGCAACACAGTAGTTCCCATCAAAATTCCAAGAGACTTTTGGCAGAAATTGATAAGCTGATCCTAAAATTTACATGGAAATAGAAAGGACACAGGAAAACATTCTTAAATACAACACCCAACAGCATGATCCATAAAAGAAAAAAGTAAAAAAAACCAGATTCCTTCAAAATCAAAAAACTGTTGTGTTTCAAAAATTATCAATAATAAAAATATAAACCACAGTCTGGGAGAAAATATGTGCAGATATTATTTCTGATAAAGGATCTGTATCCAGAATATACAAAGGTCTCTTACAAACCAATAGGACAGATAAACCCATTAAAAAGATGAGCTAATAAGCACATGAAAAGATGTTCAGTATCATTAGTCGCTAGGGAAGTAAATGCAAATTAAAACAACAGTGACATCCCATTTCATGACCACTTAGCATGGGTATAATAAAAAAGACAATAATTATTGGTGAGAATATGGAAAAACTAAACCCTCAGACATTGTGGGTAGAACATAAGGTGGTGCAGCAACTTTGAAAAACAGTTTGACGGTTTTTTTTTTTTTAATTAAACATAAATTTACCATATGACTCAGCAATTCCACTCCTAATTATCCACCCAAGGGAAATGAAAACACAAGTCTCACAAAGACATGTACGAGTTCATGGCAGCATTGTTCATATCAGTGGAGAAGAAACAATCCACATGTCCA
This sequence comes from Meles meles, assembly GCF_922984935.1. Taxonomy (NCBI): domain Eukaryota; kingdom Metazoa; phylum Chordata; class Mammalia; order Carnivora; family Mustelidae; genus Meles; species Meles meles. The sequence continues at coordinate 77,576,501 of NC_060069.1, forward strand.
TGAACCAGTAAGTGGATTAAAAAACCGTGGGAGAGCCATATGATGGCATATTACCCAGCAATACGAAAGAAGGAACTACTGATATTACCACATGGATAAACCTCAAAAACAGTAAGCTAAGCGAAAGGAGCCAGATGTAGAAGAATATGATTCTGTTTACATGAAACGTCCGGAGAAGGCAAATCTACAGGGACAGGAAGCAGATGAATAGTTGCCTAGGGTCAAGGGTGGGATTGGGCAAGTAAGATCTTTTGAAGCTGGTAGACTTTTTCTAAATTTGGATTGTGGTGATGTTTGCACAAGTTTGAAAATGTACTAGAAATCACTTAATTGTACACTTAAGACAGGTGAATTTCATGGTATGTAAATTATTATCACACTAAGGCTATTTTTAAAATCAGCTTATTGTTCCCATATAATAAATTGTCTGTAGAGAGCCAGATTGTTGTGATGTTTGTTGGGCTTCTTTGTTTGTGTTTTGTCTTGTTTGCAGTCATTAGAGACTCAGACTCATTCCATCTGCAGCCATCCCTAGCTTGTTTTCCTGCCCTCGTGGTCATAACTTTCCAGGCTAGAAAAGAAGAAAGAACAGAGAGTGCAATTAGCCTGCTAAGTGGCTACCTTTAAGAATCCTTCTGGGAAGCCCCACCCAATAACACTTACATATCATTGGCCAGAACAGTGTCATATGGCCATTCTTAAATTCAAGGGCGTCTGCGTAATACAGGAATATTGCTACCTGCAGTCAAATCAGGCTTCTGTTAGTGAGGAAGGAAGAGAGCTCAGATGTTGGTAGGGCAGCTAGCAACCTCTGGGGCGGAGAACTCCTTGGTGTCAGTGTAAACATAATTAGAACCAGAATTGCTTACTTAATAGAGTAGTACTGGATTATAAAGCGATAATCCACATGATCCAGAATATGCTCATTATTAATAGTTTCTTTTTAAAATGAATACAAAGCAATCAAAATCTCAGTGAATATATAAAGGCTCCAGAGAAACCATATGTCACTGCTGAGAAACACTAACTGGAATAAATGCGCACTGTTGCGTGTTTTTTTAATTTCAGAGACAAAAACTTGAGTACAGCGCCATTTGGTATGGTAGAAAGAACAGGGTCTTTGAGTTTAGAAAGGCCTGGATTCAAAAGTTGGCTACACCCTTTAAAAACTATGCCTGGGGCAAATTTCATAACTTCTCCAGGCCTCGACTTCTTCATCTCTACAAGGAGAGTAATAACCCCTGCTTCAAAGGGTTATTTGAGGACTTAATAAGAGGGCAGGTATGAAGCACGTTCCCAGGCACTTGCTTCCCTCTGTCGCAAATCACACTGCAGCATGGTACAGTGTTGCCTCAGACACGGGAACAAAGAAGAATTCCATTTTTTTCTTGCCAGAATTAAACAGCTGTGTCAGAATTCTCCAGCCATGGTTTCCCCACATTTCTCAGGCTGAGACTTCTTCTCAAGGGAATTCCTAATTGGTTATTATCTATTCAACACACACACACACACACACACACACACACACACACACACACACACGGCGGTATGGGGGAAGCAAAAACCAAACCAAAGAAAACACACTGAAGCTAAAAGTAAACCTGTGGACAACACAATTCTAAAAATACTTTTATTTTTCTACCCAGTGTTGTAAGCTTCCTAATAATTAAGCCTCCTTTTAGAGAATCACAGAGACTCTTGAAAAGCACACCAACCAAATTTCTGTACTTGGCACCTTTAAAAAATGTAGAGCCCGTGTCAAGTGCTTGTGAAAGCAGATGTGCAGATCTGCTGGACAAACCCCAGATCATCCATTACTCGCCCATTATTCATTCACGAACCCCACGAAGCCAACATGGAGCCCCTTCCATCACTTTCTCCCTGAAGCACAAATACAGCTTAAAATAGGGCTGTTCAAACTGGCTGATTGGGATTGGTTTGCAACGTAAGTAGCTAAGTCTCAGTGAAACACTGACTGAATAAAATCTGTATTTCTGTAAGAACACTATGTATTTTAGAAGAGAAGAATGAATCCAAAGTGGAATTAAGCAATTTTCAACTGAAAGTGAGAATATTTAGTATCTATCTATCTTCATTCTCGACAAAATACCAAAATGGTATTAATGATGGTCTTGACAATCAGTAGCATTGCTTTTACCTAAGAGACGAGAGGAGGAGGCTAACAAAACTGGTACAATACTGCAGGACACAATGATATAGTTTGATTTTTTTTCCCCATCCATGACCCAACTGACCACGATGGCATAGACCTGCCCATTTCCCTTCCCCCCACCCTGTGCAAAGGGGTAGAGAGAGACAGAGCGTGACTCCTCTCAGGAGATCTCAGGAGAGATCTTTGAGGCTGCGTGTCAGGAGAGCCCCTGGACAGGAGCAGCCCCACTCTCTTCAGTCAGCAGCAGCCTGGCCTGCCAAAACCAAACAGCTGTGGGAACTTCCACAGCTGTGTCTGCCACCATTTCCCAGAACTCTCCCTGGGCCTCAGATTGGGAAATCCTATCTGTCCTTTGGTGCCCTCCGTAGGCAGTGGCAGTTCATTTCTCCCTGGTGGTTTGTGCCAAATTGCCCTCATCCTGAGAACTGCCACATTACACTTGAATTGGAAGTCAATTAAAAGCAAAACAAAATGAAGACAACATTATTCAATTTTTCTGGAGATTCATCTTAGAATTACCATTTTCCTGCCTTTCCTCTTGGCACCTACCCCAAAACATGGACCCCAGGAAATACCCCATTACTTCAAAATCACAGACCAAGGGAAGGCCCCCCCTCTAACCCAGCTTCACCCACAGCTCAAAACAGGGCTCCTAGTAGCAGTGTTTGCAGATTTGGTTAAAATAAAAAGCTCCGCATAATCAATATCTTCTCTGCTATCCTACATGGGAGTGGCATCCCTTATCACAAAACATGTGAATTTGGGATGGCTGGCATACTTTCATATTTATATGCACATATTCCAAATACAATCGGTTGCTCAGTAGTTGTTTTGTGAACACAAGCAGGCTGATACATTTGATATTTACAAGTGAAAGCAGTGGCTAGGGAGGGGGGCAAGGAGTAACATCTGGGTTCTTCATTTACTCACACAAGTATTCACTAAACATCAGTGTGCCAGTGGCTGGGGGCTTTGTGCTCATTAAAGTACTTCTAGAAGCTTCATTTTGCTCACACCCTCATTGTGTGAGGGGCTGGCACAGCTTTTGTGATTCTCATTTCAAAGGTGAACCCAAATCTCCGTGATTCTCCAATGCTCTACTTTAAACACTAGGGGTCAGCAGCCTTCCAAAAGTCACAAGTCATGGGCAGAGCCCTAATTCCTGGGGTCTTGGGGTGCTGCTAGAAGCAGGTGGGGCTGATTCTCACAACAGGGACAATCCAGTAGATACTAGATGCTCTCCCATGCCCTATTCCCAGTCTTTTATAAACATAAACTTTATGTTTATTTGGGTACCCACAGCTTCTAATGCAAAGCCCAGGTGCCAGGGGGAAGTTAATCTGTGAGTGGGATTTGTGGTTCAGAGTTAACTTGTGTTATCCCACTTCCCAGCTTCAGGTACTGGGTCAGGGACAAACACGTGACCCTTTTTGGACTAATACAGACTGAGGAGAAATTTGCTGAGACTGGCAAGGAAAGTAGTTTCCTTGCTCTTCTTTCTGTAACCCCTCCTTCCCCTCTACTCCATCCCTACCTCCCTCTCTCACCCTCCTTACTCCCCACACCCTCCAGAAAGATGAAGAAACCCAAAGCCCTAGAGACACAGTCATATTTCTAGGTAACTAGGGAAGGCGACTGAGAAAACCAAACAAAATAAAACAAAATACCAAACAACAACAAACAAAAAATCCCAGCAGAGTGGTGAAAGCAAGACCTTTGAAAAGCAATAAACTGGGAAAAAAAAACAGGACTTCAGCCCAGCTCTTTGCTACTGACACCCCCTGACACCCTCCCCCCCCCCCAACCGCTGGAGAGCTCTAAGCTCTCCTCTCTTCTGGCTCCCTAGACAGAGGTAGCTCTAAGTTCACTGGTTCAGTAAAGAGTCAGTGAGAGGGTCCAGGGAGTCCCCATACAAGTCCAAGGACAGGAAAAACCTCTTTACTTTCCCTAGGCTGCTTATACAAAAAGAAACATTGAATGGGTCCTTGTACCCTCTTGTGTTTTTTAAAGATGGGGAGCTATGATGATAAAGGGCATGGATTTTGGAGTCCACCAGATCCCAGTTCAAATTCCTGCAACTCCCCTTATTAGTTATGTGACTATCTCTGAGCTTCTACGTCTGTAACAGTGAGAGGGAATAAAGCCTTACCTACTACTACTACTAGGAGTGTACTACTTACACTCCTACTTTCAGAGTTCTGAAGTTTGAGTGTAATAACATGTGTAATGGGTTGAGCATTCAAAAACTAGTTACTAGGATTATTATTTCAATATTCCTTGAGAGGAAAGAGCACTAGGACATGAGAAAGCAGAAAAGCAGCCAGGTCCCTAAACATTCTTTCCTATGCATCTATTTACGTCCCACCCACGATGAGATGCCTTGAGTGTGTGTGTGTAGCCAAGAGCAGGTGGCAAGAACTTCAGAATCTGTGTCCCTCGCGCAGTCTGTATCTATGTCTGGGAGCTCAGACCTTCAAATGGAAGTCGCAAGCTTCTGAAAGTAAGTGCAGGTTTTGAGCTAGTGATTCATTAGTGATGTAATTCCTCAGGTAGGTCTTATTTGTAGTGAAGCAGTGCAAAAAAGAGCTACTAAAAATGATAAAGTTGTCATCTTTGTTTCTTTTCCTTTACTTTTTTTTTTTTTTTTTTTTTTTTTAAGGCACGGGCTCCTTAAGATTTCTATCATTCATTCAAAGGCGGGCACTCAGCATAAAAGGGTCAGACCCACATTGGCATATTTGTTCCAGGATTCCCACCCTGGCATCCTCCAAGGGAGGACCAGAGGCAATCTTTCTCTGTTACACAGTGATCTCCTTTCCATTCTTTCTGTGGCAGACTACTAGTCCCCCAGTATCTGTTCTCTCCCTCTTCCTCATTGAGAGAATATCCTCTCACCCCCACACCCCAGGATGAGACTCCATTTTCTACCATTTGCATCCAGGTGTGTGTTTACACACGTGTGAGTGCATTCTAGCCATGTGAGTCACAGCCCTGTGAATACATTCTAGCACCCTGGATCTAGACAAAGGTGTCAGGTGTGACTTCTGGAAGGTATCCTGAAAGGAAGGGAGATGTGCCCTTCTTCCTTCCCACCAGCTGGATTACAATGTGATAGAAGGGTTCAAGCAGCCAGCCTGGACCATGAGGAAGGAAGGCCTTTATTGCGGATGAAGGAGCAGCAAAACTAAAAAAAAATCTTCAGTCATCTTGAAACTGCCTTCAATTCCTGACCTCCATATTTCTTTTACATGCATGAGAAATAAAATTCTACCTTGTTTGAGGCACTGGCATTTGAGGCTTTTTTTGGGGGGGGGGGGGGTCACTCACAGCTAAACCTAATCCGAACTGATATTTTCCTATATCCATCGTTTATGTTTTCCCCATTCATCTGTGAGACCAGAACTGCACTGTTTTTTAACAATGACAAGCCACTTACGAATGGGGTATGGATTCATCAGTCATTCCCATCATACTCCCCAAATCCCACTCACATCCTACAGAATGAATTCTACCCACAGTGTAACATTGGAAAGGTCACCTCACAGACATGGAAAGAAATAGATTTCTTTTTTTAAACCAAGAACAAAACCCTTTTGTTTATTTTACAGAAAATCCTATCCGAGATGACTGCTTTCTCCTACAATTTTATGTAACGAAGACTATTAGTGACCTAAATCTCTCAAACACTTACTATCAGTTAAAAATAAAACAGCTTCTCCTTGAGAGCATCAATTAGATACAATGTAATAAGAGACAATGTACTCTGGAAGAAGGTCAGGGGCCTTGGCTTCGGGTCTAGGAGCACTTCTGGGCTTTGCCACATGCAGTATGACCTTGGTAGGTGATTTAACCCTTTCCTACTTCCAGTTTCTTCATCTATAAAATGAAACGTCATACAATACAGCTGACCCTTGAACAACACTGATTTGAACTGTGCAGGTCCACATATACACCGATTTATTTCTAATAAATACAGTGTCATAATGTAAGTGTATTTGCTTTTTAAATGATTTTCTTAACATTTTCTTTTGTGGCCAACAGTAAGCCATTAGTAGTTAAATTGCGGGGGGGGGGGGGGGGGGGTAGCCAAAAGTTATATGCAGATTTACAACCGCAGGGGAGTTGGCACTCCTAAGCCCTGCATTGCTCAAGGGTCAACTGTATTGCAAAGAAAATCAAATGAGCTAATATGGGGCGGCTGGGTGGCTCAGTGGGTTAAAGCCTCTGCCTTTGACTCAGGTCATGGTCTCAGGGTCCTGGGATGGAGCCCCTCATCGGGCTCTCTGCTCCGCGGGGAGCCTGCTTCCTCCTCTCTCTCTGTCTGCCTCTCTGCCTACTTGTGATCTCTGTCTTTCAAATAAATAAATAAAAAATCTTTTTAAAAAATGAGCTAATATGTGCAACACACCCAGCACATTAAAAGATGCTCTAATAACAAAAGGTTCTTTTTGTTTGTTCTTTTTGTTATAAATGAAAGTTTATAACTTACCTAAACTATGGAGTTTAGGTCAATAGAACTGTGCCTTAAAATTTTTTAGTCTCTTAAAGCTTACTAGTTTTATAACAATAATGGACTTCAGTTACTTAAGACTCAGTTTTTTTCATCTGTCAACCAGGCTTATGACAGCAGTGATATCATTAATGATAACAATAACTCTTGACATGTTGCATGCCTGTCGAATTTCAGGCACTGCGTCAAGTCCTTTATTTTCATTACTTCATTAAAACCAGTATATTCTACCTCCAAGAGATGTTTTTAAGGATTTAAACAAAAATAAGAAGCTGATTATAAGGATACTGTGTGTATCCTTATAATTTGTGTAAAATAAATTTATAATACTGTAAGGTACCTACTAACGTAGTATTGGTCAAATAGACATCTTCTTTTAGAAGCAAATAGCTTAATTTTTAGAAAACAAAAGATTACAATCATAAAAGAGATATAAAAAATGTGTTCCTTCCTGAAACTTGTATTTAATTTATTTATTACTTATTTTTTGAATTTTACTTATTTTTTAAATTTCTTTTCAGTGTTCCAGAATTCACTGTTTATGTACCACACCCAGTGCTCTATACGTGTTCCCATAAAACCCACCACCAGGCTCACCCAACCCCTACCCCCCACCCCTCCAATTTATTTATTTAAAGAGTTTATTTATTTATTTTACAGAAAGAGACAGAGAGAAAGGAGACACAAGCAGGGGAATGGGAGAGGGGGAAGCAGTCTTCTTGTAGAGCAAGGAGCCCAATGCGGGGCTCGATCCCAGGGCCGGGATCATGACCTCAGCCAAAGTCAGATGCTTAACAACTGAGTCACTCAGGAGCAATCTAAAGCTATATAACGTCAGAATAGAGGCACCTGCTTTTGTTATTCCTTGCCATAAAAGAGGTAACAAAATATCCATGCAGAATATATGAAGTTTCTTTCTTTTTTACTTTAAATAGTCCTCACTATTTGATGTAGGGAAAAGTAAGTATCTGATAATTTCTAAGAAAAATATATTATTTACTCATGCGTTCTGTGTATAAATATATATTTAATACATTTGCATGCACTGTTTTCCATAAAATGTTTGTGTTCCATAATGTGTTTGTAAATTGACCAGAATTCAGAAATTTCTCCCTTTAGAGAAATGTTTAAACTGTTACTTACTTACAGTTAACTGTTACCACCCAGCTGAAAATTCTTCCTATATAAAATCCTTGTATATACATAAACTTACTTTGTATGTAACTTTTCGAGAAATGCAAGAACATGTTGCCCAATTTTGAGTCACTCCTATTGGACATAATGAGGGACTCAAGGATTCAGTGAGAAGTGAAGGAGAAAAAAAAAGTACATGCCACAAGCAGAGACATTTTTGTAGGACAGCCTTGGAAAGGATAAAGAATCCAGGCCACAGAAGATTACAGACTGTTGGGGTGCCTGGGTGGCTCAGTTGGTTAAGGGCCCGACTTTTCATTTCAGCTCAGGTCATGATCTCAGGGTTGTGAGATGGAACCCCGAGCTGGGCATGGAGCCTGCTTAAGATTCTCTCTTCTCCCTCTGCACCTCTCCCCGACTCTCTCTCTCTCTCTCTCTCTTTTTTAAGGATTTTATTTATTTATTTGACTGAGAGATAGAGGAAGATCACAAGTAGGCAGAGAGACAGGCAGAGGGAGAGGGGGAAGCAGGCTCCCCGCTGAGCAGAGAGCCCAATGCGGGGCTTGATCCCAGGACTCTGGGACCATGACCTGAGCCGAAGGCAGAGGCTTAACCCACTGAGCCACCCAGGCACCCCTCCCATACCTCTCTTGAAGGAGAAAGAAGAAAGAGGGAAGAAGAAAGAAGAAGGAGGAGGAGGAGGAGGAGAAGTAGAAGAATTAGGAGATTACAAACTGTATGTTTAAAAAAACACACCCTTGGTTGCCAACATTTAAAAATGGAGATTTTCACATAAAAATCCCATGACTTACATTTCAGCACAGCCCCAAGGAGCTGGCTGTGTCCTGTGCTATCCAGGTCTCCTTAGATTAAGTCCACTGTCTTCATTTGTCAGGGCAGGGTAAGGGTTCCCTTATTTAAGGCATATGAACTTGCATATATGATTGGAGGTATCTTTTTTTTTAAAGATTTTATTTATTTATTTGACAGACAGAGATCACAAGTAGGCAGAGAGGCAGGCAGAGACAGGAAGGGAAGCAGGCTCCCTGCTGAGCAGAGAGCCTGATGCGGGGCTGGATCCCAAGACCCTGGGATCATGACCTGAGCCGAAGGCAGAGGCTTTAACCCACTGAGCCTCCCAGGTGCCCCTGATTGGAGGTATCTTGAGTCTGAGCACACACACCTCTGCCCTAGGTAAAAATAATAGCCTGTGGGTCTCCAGCAGCAGAAGAAAGACCTGGCATGGTTCAGTTCTCCTTCCATTGCTGGGACCCTCCCTGCCCACCAGTGGTCAGAGACCAAACGTGGAGAATCACTGCCATATTGTCACAGAGCAATAATTACTGTGGAGGCTGGGGTTTCTCAGACCCAATGGTCTCATGGCAAAGTTGACCTTCTAGAAGGTCTTCTAGGTACCTTCTACCAATAGGTAGCTAAGTTGATAATGATATTCTGTCGCTGTCCATAGTTTAGTTTGTGAGCCTGGCTTTGATCTGTTTGTTAGTGGGGGGAAGGGCAGCTGCAAGAGCGACTGAGGGGGTGTGGGGGGGGGGGTGGGAAGAGCAGAAAATTCTGGCTTTTAGACTCAGGCATGCCATCATCATGGTCAGAGCTATGTACTGACCGTGCACTGGGGAGGTTGGCCAGAGAAACACGGGTTCAACTACACTCGGCCTTTCCATCCAAGAGTGAGATCAGGCAGGTGAGCATCAGCCTGGTCATAAAATCAGGTGTCATGTGTGTTTCATTTGTACTCATTTGTGTCGTATGCTGAATGGAAGTCCAAGAGGCAGAGACGGTTCACTATTGTATCCATGGCAGTTGGAACAGTGTGTGGCATACAAAAGATGCTCAATTAATATATGTGGAATAAGTGAATGAATGAAAACACCACTCCTTTCTTCCTGGAGGCCTCTTCTTCCTAAGACCAGGCCGCCATCATCTCTCACCTGGAAGACATCCACTACCTCTCAGCTGGGTCAGACTCCAGGCCTCCGTGTTTCTTCCACTCAGATCCAATCCCTACCTTGAATTGTCTTTCTAGAATCCAAATCCATTGTATCACTTCTCCATGTAAAACCCTGCAAGAGGTTTCCTATTATTCTTAGGATAAAGTCTAGGGGTGCCTGGCTGGCTCAGTCAGTACAGCATGTACCTCTTGATCTTGGGGTTGTGAGTTCAAGCCCCATGTTGGGTATAGACATTACTTTAAAACAAAATTTAAAAATCTTAAAAAAAAAAAGGATAAAGTCCAAATTTTTTAATGGAACGCCAACCCATCCCTCTTAACATGGCCAGCCTTACTGAACTTCTCCATGTGCCTAGCACTCCCCTGCAAGGCCCCTTCTTCCCATCTCCCACCAGACTGGGAACAAACTCCTCGCTTATCTTTCGGGTCTCAGCATGAGCCTTCCAGGTGTTCTCACAGCTTCTTATTCCCCATCATTATGCCTACCATGTTCCTCTGCCACAAGCTATGGGGCCATCTGTCAGCTGGCCAATTAACACAGTCAGGCTCATCTGTCTGGTCACCGTGGTCCCTGGCACTTGGCTCAAGGAGGGCCTGGCACCAAGGAGGCAGCAAGGAAAATTTCTGGATAAGTAGGTTTCATTTTGTGCCAGGTTTGGTGCCATGTTCCTTGTGATCCTCCATTTCATGACCTCAGACATAAGAAAGCTGAGGCTCAGAGGGGTGAAGAGATTTGCCTGGGGTTATGATTGAGATTCAAGTCAGTGGACCACACGCCTGTTTCCTTTCCACAGCACCATGTGGTGGCACTTTGCCTTCCTTTTCCAGGAGAGCAGCCCAGGCAGCATACCTGTGTCTGAGTGAGCTTGACAGGGCTTGCATCTATTACCTCAGGAAGAAGGAATGCCTGAGGAGATGGAATTTTTGGTGGTTACTCAAGACTGCACACAAATATGAATAAAGCCTCTTAAACACCAGAGTAAAGGAATGTAGGTCAAATAAATTGCCCTGCCCAGCATCTCCCTCTATTACCCAACTTTTCTCCCTGCACGTGTGAGGCCACAAGTAGAAGATAGCTAAATGGAAAATTCCAGGAGCTTTGTAACAGTATTAAAAACAAAGGCTCAAGAAATCAAGGAAAGGATTTTAAAATCACTTTCCTTTTTTATCATTCTAATTTGCAAGTTCAGATTTACTAATTTATTAAGGGTCGACCAGGTATAGAAAATGGCGGTAGGCCTTTGGAAAAATAAGCCTTGTTTGGCTGTTACGAAAACTGAGTAAATGATGATGACAATAACACAGAAAACTATGATTAGTAATATGCGTCAGGTGTATATACACATTGCCATTTAATCCTCTAACAACCCTGTGAAGTTAGGTACTATTAATAGCCCCATTTTACAGATATACAAGTCAAGGCACAGAGGGGTCAAGTAATTGGCTCAGGGTCACAAACTAGGAGGGACAGAAAGGATTAGAACCTAGCCCAGCTTGTTCCAAAACCTACCCTGCTCCACTGCACAGTACCAACTTTCTGGTTCATGTAAGACTCATATAAATGACACTTCCTAATAGATAAACATTTTTAGAAAAATGTGGTACAGAATTGGCCTAACAACACTTCAGTACTGATTTGTATCCTACACATGTGCTGTCTACAGTAAGAAACTTCACAAAGTTGACATAATGCTTAATTTCTTCTAAGGGAACAATGGAAGAAAAAGAAAAATCCCTCCGAGGAAGAATCTGAAGGAAAGACTTAGAAAGTAAGTGGATGCAGGAGTTCCACTTTTTAACCTAAGAGACATTTAAGGGCATCTAATAAAATCAAGTTTTAAAGTGAGCTGCTGGATAGATACCGTTACCAATGGAGGCAAAATATTCAGGTTCAAAAACATACAACGACCTTACCACTTACCAATACCATGGCCACAGAAATTAGGGGTACCATTGCTTCCTGCCTGCCAATTTAGAGGACTTTAAAAAATAGTCCTTCATGTTAATCATTTTGCAGGGTTTAAGGCTGAACACCAAGATGTGGGTCTCCTGAGCAGCAGAAAGCCAAAGACCAAACACAATAGGAAAAGCCAGTTAGTCGTGAAAAAATGGACAATTCAATAGCTGGTCATTTAAGTCCTTATTCTAACTGAATGACATCATCTAGAAGGAAAACACTGTGGTGCTTGTCCAGAAAGTTTCAGTCACTTCCTTCCTTGATATACAGAGCGCGTGCTTTTAGGTTTTATCTCCCTTTCATGATTTCATAGCCTTGGTACGCTCTCAGAGTGATTATTCATCTCTCCATGGTCAATGTAAGGCTTCTTCTTCACCACAGTGTTCTTGTTCTTGTACATCTGTTCTTTGATTTGGCACCATGACTCTCAACTCTTTGCCTTGAGATTTATATCCCACATCTCCAAATTCCCTTTTACTATTGTATTACCTAGCAAGTGTCACAGAAGGGGGGGGGACTGTAGCTGTGCAGACGGCTCTCTCCCTGTTGCCCCCACATGTCCTTGCCCAGTCACGCTGTTTTCATCTCTGCTCTTCTCTGGGGAGCCAGGAAAGGATGGGCGCATGATGGTTCCAGCCCGGCAGGCCTGCTTTGCAAGTAGCAGCTCATCAAAAACTCACTGGATTCCAACAATCACTTCATGCCAACCTACTCACCCAGACTCCTCTCTGCTTCCCCCTCCCCACCCATAGACCATCTCTCACTAGGCCCTGAAGATTCTGCATGCTTTATATGGCTTGTGTTTCTGCCTTCTCCCTTCCACTGCCACCCTCTGTCTTTATTTGGGAGGGTTTGCCCTGCATATCCAGGGCTCCTAATACACACCTCACGCAGCACAACCCTGGAGAAACACTGCTCCACACACGGCTGGCTGCCCTCCACACATGCTACTCCACGGCCATGTGGTCCCCACACAGTCTCTCTTCCATGTCTCAATAATTTTACACATGCTGTTCCCGCTGCCTGGAATGCCCTCTTCCATATCCTCCCAGCAAACCAGGGTTAATTATTTTTAAAGATCTAGCCCAAGATTCTCTTCCTCTGACCTACTCAAATAAAGTGAATCCTTCCTGTGGACCACTATTGTGCCTAAGTGCATACTTTTAGCACATATATTAACCAATACCGAGATGGCTTTCATGGTAAGCATCCCTATTTAGAAATCAAAATATGGTTTCCAATCCCAGCTCTGCCCCCTTACCAGCTGTTTTAGTTCATTTGGGCTACCATAACAAACTACCATAGAATGGGTGACTTAAACAACAGACATTTATTTCTCATAATCTGGAGATCAAGGTGCTAGTATAATTGGATACAGGAAGAGCTTTCTTCCTATATCCTCACATGGTGGAGTGAGGAGAGGGTACTAATCCCATGATTAGGGTTCCACTCCCATGACCTCATCTAAGCCAATTACACCCCTTCCCTCCAGAGACTCCACACTTGCTAATACTATGACATTGTGGCGGGGGGAGGGATTAGGCCTTAAACATATGCACTTTGAGAGGGGACACAAACATTCAGTCCAAGACACCAGCTATGATATTAATATCTCTCAGTGCCATCTACAAATGGAGCGAATAAGAGTACCTACCCCATTCAGCTGTTGGCACTATCCGGGAAGTAATGATATTAGTGAAGAAACTAAAGCAAAGATATTAAGCACATTTCCAAATATCACAGAGAAGGAGGGCCTTAGCCGCCAAGCAGTCTGGCTCAGGCCCACATTCTTAACTACTGGAAACCTGTATTCCCTACTAGGAAATGGACTGGCTGAGTTGTTGAGTTGCCAAATGTCTAAATTTGGTTCTCTCCTGCTCAAAGGTCACAGAGTTGTTAGCAGACAGTGTTTGGCAGAAGCACTGAGGTGGAATGAGCAAATGGACTTAGTGCCCATGTCAGTGTCCCAGCTCCATAGAACTATTTCCATCTCCTTCACTGAGCCCTTGACTTTAGCTATATTCTTGTAGGTCTTCCCATTCTACTTCACTTCTACAAGACCAAAATCAACATCACTTATTCTATGACAGATGTTAGAACTCTCTGGGAAAAAATCAAATCAGAATCTATTGGTATATCCCATGCACTGGTAGTTTTAAGGGGCAATATCCACCTTCTGCTCATCATCTCAATAAGCAGTTAGAATTAAAAAAACCATTGCCAGGAGAATCCCCTTCCCCCAGGCAGCTTCCTCCATCTAATAATCATATTTTTGGTGACACCCACCAGTCTATGAGGATCCTATTTATTGGCCTGTCACTGGAGTTTCTGATCATTTTAATGCCATAAGAACTCCCCTTTGGCATTCTGGTGAGGCCTGTGGACTCCTTTATAGAATGATGTTTTTATATGCATATAGCAAAAAACATAGGATTACAAGGAAATCAGTTTTATTGAAATACAAATATATTGACCATTAGGAGTGGCCTGGTTTGACCCTGACTTTAAGGTCAGGAATCCAGACTTCTCATATGTTGGGGCTGAACACACACTTGGTGGTCAACAAATGCTTGTCAGGAGAATAAATTCAAGAGTAAGTCACACTCTGTTGAGAATTATTGTTCTAGTGGCAGAAAAGTACTGTATGTGGGGGAAACTTTAGCAATGCACCATTTCGGAGCTGATGAGATTCAAATGTTATGCAATCTATTTCTGAAACAAGTTCCTAGGCATGTGAAAATTTAAAAATTGGTAGCCTTCTAAAAAGTCAATAAAATCAAATTTTTGAATACGGTATCATAAATTCCAGCATTTGAAATGTTCTTCTCTTGCCTATCAGGAACTATAGAAAAGAGATGTGGCTAACTCAGATGTTTCTGTACTCGAATAAGAAAAATGGGATTTGAATTCTTTTCCCTGCTGCAGTAGACAGAATAATGACTTCTCCCCTACATGTCCATGTCCTAATCCCCAGAACCTGTGATTATATTTCTTTACCCGATAAAAGGGACTTTGTAGATGTGATTAAGTTAAGGGTCTTGGATGGGGAACTTATCCTGTATTATCCAGATGTCTAGTGTAATTACCATCCTTATAAGATGACGGTAGGTGAAGTCAGAGGACGATATGTAATGACAAAAGCAGAGGTAGGAATGGGGGGCCGTGAGTCAAGGCGTGCAAGCAGCCTCTGGAAGCTAGAAGAGACAAGGAAACAAAGTGTCCTTTAGAACTTCCAGAAGGAATCAACCCTGCCAACAGCTTGATTTTTGCCCTTCAAGACCATTTCAGACCTCTGGACTCCAGTACTATCAGACTCTAGTACTATAACAAATTGTAGCAGCAGTAGAAAACTAATACATCTGACCATACCAATGAGCAACAAAATGGCCAATAGAAGCAATGTAAGAGAAAGAACCAAACACACAGGTTGGATGTTTCCTTTATGCCAGTGTTTCCCAACAGGCTGCATGTTAGGTCTGCCTATGGAGCCCAGACAGATAGATACAGCCATAGACAGATATGCACACACACACAAACACACACACGCACACTAATGCTAGGGTCCCAACGGAATCAGGCTCTTAAGATAGGAGACTGATGACTTGGATTTGAATATATTAAAGGCTCTCAGGGTTTGTGATATACAGGCAAGGCTAAAAACCCTATCCCATACCAATAAAAGTAGGATAAGATATAGTTTATATACAGTCTTTTTCACCCAAGGTAAATATATGCTATGTATAAACATTCTTATTAATTCTTATAAACGACTTGTGAATCAAGGAGATGGCAAATAAAAAAATAAGCAAAGAAACAAACAATTTGCCTCCAGTTACTGGCAAATCTCTGATGTAGTTAAACAAAGAATCCAAGTTCTTTCT